>NC_047530.1:68111855-69361855 GCF_012275295.1 Melopsittacus undulatus | reverse complement strand
AGAAGAACCAAAAATGGTCGGTTCTTCACACAATGTATGGGTGAGCCACAAGACTTTCATTCTCCATTATTATTGTTTAAAGATGTATTTTGACCTGTTTTATAAAGACTCAAGCCAGAACTTCAGCTAACAAGAATAAATTAAAAAAAAACACCCCACTTCTCAGGTAAATAAAGCATACAGCCTATCTAGCATTGTAGTACACCTTTCTGCATTTGCTGTATACTTACCAGTTTCTAAGGGGCTTAATTATAAAATGACCTTTAACAGATCTTACATTAACTTATGTAACAACTGCTCCTTAGAGATCAGTCTAGATCCCAAGCCTCCTTGAAGCTGTGAATCACAACAGCAAAATCTTTGTATGGTCAGGATACACAAACCAGAGACTGGCTGCCTTGGGAGTAGTTCATAGGTGAGAGAGGCCAATGGATCTCTCAGTGTCCTGACAAGGTGCATGAGGCTGGCTATCCTGCAGTATTTTCCAGAGATCTACTAATGGCAGCCCCAGTTCCAGACTCTGAATGACATGCTGGAGAGGTATTTAGCAGTTTAACAGCATGTATTTGAAGTGCTTCTTGCTCAGCAGACCTATCTTTCACATGTTGCTGCTGGAACAAATGTATCTAAATCATTTTGGTTTCCAGTTGTGTGTGTTATATCTACTTATAAAGATACTGATTTATTTGCATACAAACAAAAGGTTTTAACAGGGTGTGAAAAAAAAGACTTTCTCTTAGTAAAGAAATGGCATGCTTTCTGAATAATGCACTTGGGTTCAGACCGTGGTGTTGCTGATGAAGGCAGTAGTCATACTGTGCAGGAGCTCAGTTTTGAAGTTGCTGGCAGGAGGGGCAACTTAAAAAAAAATCCTGAATATTGAGCTTTTATTTTTTTTTATGATTTCATAAAATGAAAGTTAAGAAATTAAAAAAAAAAAAAAAACTAGCTTGCAAGATATTGCAATTCACAATATTAAAATGTAGCATCAGTTTCCAGGTTTCTTATTCTTCTGGTATGAACAATTCAGCAAATACAAGAAAATAACAAATAACATTAAATGCTGACAAACCATAAATTTGCATTTTTTTCTTCTCAAAAGCAATATTTCACTGAAGAATGTTACCTGTGTGTATTTTCCAAAGACAAAACATATTGGTGATCAGCTGAGTATATGCAATCTTCACGTCTCTGGGCCTCCAGCTCCCCATGTCCTGAACTGAATGCTGTATTTCCTTATACATGCATAGTGCCTAGCACAATTTGATTATAATGAAATCTTTTTCCATTATGTCTCACAGCAGTGTTGCTGCCACTGAGCCTGCTTTTTTCCTCCCCACTTCAGTTTATTTTGAACACAATCATGTGACTATTGAACAAGGGGCTGTCTGTGACTGAATGTCTGGTTAGGTACATTACAACCTTGGCTCAATTCTGCTAAGAGAATTGTTGCTAACGCATGAGAAAATATATGAGCTAAAATAATGTAAGATAAGAAAGGTAATCATGCTGACAGAAGAACAATAATTGCAACAGAAATAGCTGGCAGATCAAGAATTCTAGGAGAAAGAATAGCAACATAAAGTCATACACAAAGCAACGAGAAGAAAAGGAATGGTAGTCAGCATTCTGAGCAACAACGAGGATCAGCCAGCTACAAGACTTGATGGACTTCTCCAGCTGTTTGACAGCTGCCTGGTCAGTGGAAACTCATTAAGTGTTATGAGCATGTTAACGCTTAGCACATTAATGTCAGCTATCCATTGCAGCTGGTACCCATGGAAGGAAGCCTTTCTATTCTTGTGTGTACTCAGTGAGTCTCTTACTGAACCATATGATACCAGAAAAAGCAACCCACTGTGCAATGGTCACATTCAGAATGCCTTCAGAGATAAAGGAATCTGGTTTCCTTGTTGGCCAATAAGCAGCAAAGAAATCCAAGGACTGATGGATTTTTTAAATTTACCTACTGCTGACAAGTTTCCTTTGCTGTGCTTCGTTTTTCTTTGCTATGGAGAAACTCAGATTCTGCCCCATCAAAAACGTAAGTGAAAAAAAAAGGATATTTGCAGATTTAAAGGATCTCCAGAAATTGAGGTGGAAAATCTTAACCACATGGTAAAATATTTCCTATTTTTCTCTTAGAAATAAACAAGAACTAGTGATACTACATTAAATAGAAACTTTTCTTCTCCTATTTGTTTTCCTGCTTGTTGAGTAAAACCACAAGCAAGGGAAAATTGAATGCAAGAACAAAAAAATAGGACAGTGAGAAACATGAGTGGAGAAAATTCCCAAGACAGAACTGTCTATTAAGTACTTTCACAGAGCATTATTTTTATTCCTCAATACTGAGGAATTTTATTTCACCTCATCACAGGCCATCCATTCAATGAAGTCATTCTAATCTGTCTTTATTTTTCCTGACTGTATTTCTTATTTCACTGTTGCCTTTTTTCTCTACCAACCAGTCCAGAACAAAGTCCTTACATTAAATGAGAAAATTAATGGCTAGTCTTATTTCTCCCACCAGATGTAAGATCGCTAAATACTTTGAAAGCACACAAGAAGAAATTATATATTTCTAATGTCCTTATTTGATACCACAAAATGCCTAACATTACAGGGTCTACAGAGAACCTCTCACTTCATTGCTAGCCAGGGAAGAAAAAAAGATTACCTGAGATCACAAGGCTGGGCAAAGAAGTCCAGTAGAAGATACTGTCTTGATTTGGGTTAATTGATGGGATGAATTACCCCACAGAGCTGGCTCCCTCACTCATTAAGAGTCCAGCTAGAGCTGATGACTAGCTAAGCCCAACTTGTAGACAACTGGAAAGGCAAAATGTGTTGGATTTTGCTAATCTTCTTGAAAGAAGAAGATATTTATATTAATAAATTTTGGGCCATTTCAAGATAATGGTATAACCTTTTAGTACATTATTCAGGAAAACAGTAAATCTCACATAAAAACAAACCACAAGATGTTGAGAAGCTGCAAGAAAGAAAGAATTGCAGTCAGGGGATGTATTTTCACATTAAACAATTTGTTCCTTAAATAATTTTATTCATCTGGCAATATCAAGATGAATACCTGTTTTCCCTTAATGCTCTCCTCCTGAGAATACTGGCACTCTGTAGACTGACAACCAAAATAATACATTTCCAAGTTGAGAAGGCTTAAAGAATCTCAGAAGACAACAAGTTCCAAGGAACACCATGACTGGGTGGAAAAAAAGAAAAGCAAACAGCCTTAATGGCAGCCATAAAAAAACCTTGACTCACCCAGATATAAATGTCTGAAAAAAGGCATATACCAGGACTGTTATTTAGATTTTTGTTCCTTTTGTTATACTTCCCAGAAAAACGTTATTTACCCACACTTCCGAAGTTCAGTGCGTTTATTCAAAATTAGTGTATGGCTTAGGAGTACTCTTTATACACTGTACATACACACAGATCAGTACTATGTTAATCAGTTGGTAGACCACTGTAAATTATAATATTTTAAGTATGGTTATGGTCCAGCACACTATTTCACAGAAAGCCATCACTATTCTTTCATTGAAGACTTAAGTACTGAACTTTTTCAATAAGCAAATCAATTTTTCAATAAGCAAATTAAAACAACATTGTTCAACTCAGTAAGCTCAGTAAATAAGAATGCCATTCACCACATCATTACCATGCTAAAATACTGGATTCAAAATTCATCTGTCAATAATTATAACAATGTATGAAGGGGAGGAAAGAGCTTTGTTCTTCATAGATAGTTCTTCATGCCCAAACCATAGTCCAAACTCTGGCAAACTCAAACTAGAAAGTTACAGAAGTGCACATAAACAAATGAAGCTACAAAATTATACTTTCCTGACTCACTCTGTATTCTTAAACTGATTGTCATGCATACAAGAGAAATAATTTCATTCTTGAACTTAACATCAAACACCTCTGTGCTTTCCACCAGTTTCAAGGGTAGACTTGGGAGCCGCATACGCAGCGATTCTTCTTCATCCCATAAAAGGATATGAGAAAGTGCTATACAGTCATTTTAGGGAGGAGCGTGCAACTCAGTGATGGAAGATGTTTATGTTAGTGCTCTGGAGCATAGCAGGTTAAGAGCGAGACCACAGAACTGTGAGTTCATCATGTTTGAGAAGACCTTTCTGTACTTCTGGACTACCTATAAAGCTATGAACATAGGAGTCTCCACCTAAATGCAATAACTGGTAGCTATACGCAAGTTTGTTCTGCATGCACAAGTCCAAATTCTTGTGCTGCTTTGTATTTCATGTAAAAACACAGGTCAATAATCAGACTCTTTCTTCAGTTCCTTTATGACATGCTTAAAACTTAATCTAATAGTAACTTAATAGCAGAGCTAGAACCAAATATTCCAAATGTTTGCTTTTACCACTTCATCATTAGCAAAATGCTTCTACTCATAATTATTAGCTGAGGAAAAAAGCAAGAATATAAACAATACTGAGCTTGGTATGCAGGAGATAACATATTCATGGCTGAGATGGGTTCTCATCTGTACACTTCTTAAAATTGGAATCAAAAATTACTTCACACACAGGAAGGAATGAAGTTGAAAATCAAAGGAGGTCACAATCTGCCATGTGGCATGTAATTGTGGTGGCAGCCTTAATAATGATAGCCTTAATACAATTAAAGGATTTTCAAAATGCATTATTTTACAAACATTATGGGTTCAAAGTATTTTTTTTCTTTAAAAGATGCAGTATTTCACTTCCTTGATCAAAGTGACTCATTATGAAGAATTTATATTATATGTATATTTTTCCCTTCAAATTGTGAAAATACACTTTAATTATTAATTCTTCTTGCTAAGAAGTATCTTTCATGACTACATTTGATGTTAGGATTTGTCTTTCTCTGGTTTATTTAAATGACCTTAAAGGCTCTGATATCTGGAGAGCACTCTTTTCACAAATTGCAATATGTCAGCCTAGAAAATGAACTCCTGTTCCACACTGAATGGCCAACTGTTCTGAACAAGGGGAGTTCTTGGAAAAAAGACCTGCTGCTCACTGATAGCATAAGTTGAAAAAGAATATTTTAGGTCTTTTTATTCATCATGTGAATTTTAAAATTGTATTTTAGAAACTGTTTTCCACCTTGTACTTCATTCCCTCTCTTTGTCCTGAGTAAGTAAGAAAGATCAAAGTCAGATTTGCTGGCTCACTAGCACATGTTATGTTCAATTTTCCTCTGTCACATTCACATAAGTAACAGCAGATGTTGCTAGAACATTCATGAGTTTAGTTCTGAAGTGTGCAGCCAGACATTTGTCAGGCTAATTTGATTTCCTGAGGACTGCAAGGAGAGTTCTGGTGGATAGTTCTCCATCTGCAACACTGAGCCACTCTTGCCAAATTCACTTGAAGCCTCCAGTGAAGATGTTCTCCTTTGGGTTTTTTTTTGCTTAAGGCTGCTTTTTATTAGTTTTCTTCAAGAAGATTTTCTTTTTTTTTTCCCTCTTTTCCATGTTAACACTGCTATTGAGATGGGAAGGAGCAGGCTTTAGCATTTACCAAATGCCTACCAGACCCAACAGCAAAGCAGCATATAGATTTCAGTGAAAGAATTTTGTATTCTCACCCAGCTGTAGAAACATTAGAATTTAAATATATACATGTCAGGTGCAAACTTTCTTTTAGGATTAACTGCCTACAAACCATTTTCCAAGCTGCTCCTGAAAATGGCAAGTCACTTTCTGTGTATTTGTATATAAAAGAATAAAACACATTTTGCAAAATGCCTTAGAAAACCTTAATTCTTCAAATGCACATTATTATGTTTTACTCCTTCTATATTCGAAGTTGTAAATAAAATGAAATTCAAATATGGTCTTGTTGCTGAATATTACCTTTGAATAGAATATCAAAAGTGAAGAAAGGTTTCCTAATGCTTTCTACATGACTGAAATTAAATTTGTGCACACAGGAGGAATTAGGAAGTGATATTCTGCAGCCAAGGGAAGAATTAAAAAAAAAAAATTAAAAAAAAGGAAACATTATAGTAATATGTAAAAGCCATTTTCCAAACCTACTTTCTAAAGGGTTCGTATCTAAATGTTAAACTTTATCTAAGTGATGCATTTAGTTATACCTGTGAATCAGACAAGCTGTGGCTTTACGTGAGCAACGTGGGGATCAGAATCCTGTGGAACAAAGCCCGAATTTTGCAAGGCTTTAAGCGTTTCCTCTCCTAATACCCAGTTCTGCGTTGCATGTTTGAAGGTGGCTTTGACGTAATCCTCGTACGGGAGATTCTGAAAAGCAGAGGTAGGGTTAAACTCTGTTAACGGGCTCGTGCACCGAGGAGGAATCTCCTCCTCAGGGTGGGTGTCAAAGCGCCACCGACTCGGGTTTGCTCAGCCCCTGCTCTATTCCCAACCCTGGAGCTCCCGGCGCGTCCCCGCCGCCAGCGCGGCGGGTGGGAGGGGACAGGCGGGGAGGGAGCTCCCCCTGCTGCTCCCAGGCTGCAGGCGAGGCCCTCTGGTGTCCCGCCCGCCCGCCGGCAGGGCGCTGTTTGCACGGGGAGAAGGGAATAGACGTTCGGTGGGTTTCTTGTGCCTTATAGAATTTCCAGCTATAATACTGAAAAGTAAAAGAAACTCTAGACAAGATTACTGTTTGTTTCCATTCAGTTCCAGCTTCTCTATTCCCATAGAGCTTGGGGGGGGACTGGAGGGGGGAAAAGAGTGGAAAGTATGTGTGTGAACTTAATACATAAATTGATGAGTTATGCCCCATTTAGAAGAAAACCACTGCCTCTCTATATAGGGAAGTTTATTTTACCATTGCTTTTAGAAGTGTAGATACTTTGACCATACCACCTTCATCAGTGTGGCTCAACTATTAGTCCCTAACTAACTTCATTGTCCTCCAACAGGCACAGGAAACTTTGAAGAGCCTCTCTTCCCTTTCTTCACGTACAGAGCTACCAAGGTCACATAAATGTAATACAGCTGAAATGTTCACAAGAATGCAGCTTTCTCTGAGTATGTGTCTTGTTTTTACAGGTCAAATTCTTACGAAATTATTGTATCTTAATATTAATTCTAAAATGTAAAACTCAGGTCTGAAGCTAAAAATATATTTATTTCAAAATAAATAGCTAAACCATTTCATAAGGTGAAAAATCTAAGGCCTGATTTTCTCTTGTTTCTATTAAATGGATGAAGAAGCATGGCTATTGTATATAGCAAAAAGGTAAGTAATCTTCAGAAATATCTCAAATGGTCATTTATCTCAACCAGCAAACTCAGGAAATGAGCTGTTTAGCATAGTTTAGTGACTCAGTTTTCATTTCAAGGTTGAATAATGGCTTAAAAAGGAAAAAAGAAGCTTTGAAATTTTTCCTAACCTTCAACTCCACTAAACATGAAAACTAACTGCTGAATTCTGGGGAAGTGACCTATTTCTCAACACTTTAGAAAGCTTAAAACTGTGTGCAAATGACATTGACAGAAAACACAAGCCATGTTTTCTGAGCTTTCTTTACACAATATGATGAAAACCAAGCAGAATGTAAACTCTATCACAGGGAAAACACTTAAAGAATAAATTCCCAAAGTGAAAAGCACTTTTTCTGAACTTTTTCTTTATTTCCTCTTTTAGAATATCTTCACAAACTGGATAATGAAGAACTGGATTATGAAGAACACACAATCAAAATATGCCCATTTGATGGAGGGTTCAGTTACAACTACAAAATAAATTGGGAAGTTTTTCTGATCTTCCTCAAATGTAGCACATTACTAGTAGAGACAGGATGACAGTCTTGTACAGTTCCTTGTATTTGGAACAGGAAAGATCTCGAAACAGAAAGATCTTTCTGCAGAGGCTAGGGGATTTCAAGTTTTACTAATACCAAGCAAGTAAACCTAGCAGTAGATATACAGATAAAAAAACAAGAAACAGAAAAACCCTGAACTCCTTTCCAAAGGAGCTTTCTTCCTTTTCCTCCTTTCCAAAACACCCACTGGTGTTTTGCTCAAGTGTAATTTCTCTGGTATGCATAAAGGCTAGTGCAAAAATTGTCAAACTGATCTTCCAAAAGCCATACCTACAGTTCTTCACAGGAATGAGAAAAAGATTCAATGTTGAATAGCCAAAAGAACAATCAATATTAAAACCTGAGAACTATAGATTCTCTCCAAGAAGGTTAAATGGGGGAAGGTGATGGGAAGAATCTTCTTTCCTGTTAGAAAAACAGCTATAGATGCCCAAGAACAGGTGATGATCAACATTCTTTACACAAAGAAGAATTGCTATCAGGCACTCACATGTAAAAGAGTAATTGAATTTCACAGAAAACTTTATATTCTACCATGGAAAACTAACTTTCAATAGAAAAACAAATATATATTTTATAGTTTTTATTTTATGACAATTCTATATCTTATAAAGATTTTCTCATTTTACTGACAAAGATTTTGTTAAAGTTTCTGTAAATTGCAAAATCATAGAATCATAGAATAGTTAGGGTTGGAAAGGACCTTCAGATCATCTAGTTCCAACCCCCCTGCCACGGGCAGGGACACCTCACACTAAACCATATCACCCAAGGCTTCATTCAACCTGGCCTTGAACACCGCCAGGGATGGAGAATTCACAACCTCCCTGGGCAACCCATTCCAGTACCTCACCACCCTAACAGTAAAGAATTTCTTCCTTATATTCAATCTAAACCTCTGTGAAATCAACAGTAGGTGGAAATCAAAACCTTATGACTCAAAGCCATCTCATAGGACATACCTCTCTGACAGTCCTAAAAGATGACCCACTTCATCTGGGAATATACTTAGTGGGGATTCTCAGTACTTTAGGAATGGTACTACTCAGAAGTTTAGCTTTCCCTCACTGTTTAAAGCACAGTCCTGACACAACACTGAGTTATATTTTACTTCTTTATAAGCCATTAATTAGAGCTCAGACTTTTATGGAAATTAATGATATCTGGGCTTTATTTAACTACAGGTTTTTCAACAGTTACTGTGTTCTGCGCAAATGGCAGAGGGGGTTACAATCTCTCCATTGAAACTTCTCAGCAAATTTAGAGCTATTTCTTCTCTTGTATGTCCATGCAAAGGCAGTGTCAACAAGACATCATCACTGTGTATGGAGCTATCAGAAGATAAGTTTGCTAAGAAATGAGGACCTGACTGGAAATAGTGCTCACAGCTATTCCTGGCCTTCCACTGGAAAGGTGTCTGATAACAGGAACCCTTTATCTCTTCCAAATTTGTTTTGATTTTATCTAACTCCTTATTGCTACTTCAGCTTCTCTGGAAGTGTAGTCAGACTGCTGTCCATAGCCTCACGCAGTGTAAATTTTCTGTAATGACCATATTAAAAAGATACATGGAGAGTGGAAAAAGCCACAAACTCTTTGTTATCTGCAACTAGAAGAGCGATGCACATTTTTAAAAGGCAGAGGTTTCACTTGCAATGGAACATCACTCAATAGGAACTGATTAAATAATGTTGCCATTAAAGTACACATTCACCTCACTGGAAAAGCATGTTCTTCTGTCAACTGCACTGATGCCCCTCAACTTCAGACTGGATATCTATGGAAACAAGACTTCTGTGACCTGCATATAAGGGAAAGAAAGAGAAGAGCAAGGAAGAGCCTCTTAGCCTGGTTTTGCCACAGTACTTTCTTAACAAGCTGATGTCTGTCCATCAGATTTGTAAAGACAGACTGACATATTTAATGCAGTTACATCCCTGTAAGATTCATGCAAATCACAAGCCAGTAAAAGAGGCAGACCCTTAGGCATCTAGACTATCTAGCTTTGGTAACACTCAAAACCAGAGAAGTCATGGAGCTTGAAAAGTAATGACAGAAGAGCAAAAAAAGTCAATTCTGAACAACAGGAAGAAGCAGAGAAAACTTAATTTACTGTACAGAACTTAATTACTTATAACTAAAAATTCAGTGTCTACACATCTACAGAAAACATGACTTAGTTGTACATTCAAGATGCTGGCCACTTGAATTAAATTCGGAAGCATAAATGCACACCTGAGAAGCTCAGCAGGCTTCCAGGAAAACTAAAGAGAACAAGGACTGGCCTTACTGATATGTTTAGGATAGAACATAAGAAACAAGTTTAAAGGAACCTTCTTTGAAATTAAATACTTTTATAACTCCTTCATAAAACACAGAGCTTCAAGAAACTGAGCAACTTTTTGTTTTGCAAAATTCCTTTCAGGTAACTTTTTGTATATATCCCAGTACAGCCAGCTCTGCTTTTGTTTCTATAAAACCTTGGCTATAAATTGAAATTATAAAAATATTAACGATACGCACTTGTTATAGATAAAAGAGCAACAGTGCCTCAGAAGAAACATAAAGTCTTTGGAACTGCTGAGAAAGTCAAATATATGTAAAACAAAACCACAGCAACTTCCCAGCGCCCCCAACCAAGCTTTTTTCTTTGTTTGCTTCTCCCATACAGTGTATACAGAAAAAGCACAAGAATAAATCAACAGAATTATCCTTTGATATAAAGGGGACATATTAACTCTTTAAAGCCAGACACTGGATCAGAATAGTTTTGCAAAATAAGCTGTGATCTAATTTGCAGCCATGAGCAGTTTATGAAAAGAAGTTGCTATCAAGAATTCAAAACCCGCCCTTCTTATGAACATAATATGAACATTAATGAAAGGATTTGGGTTTCCTTTTAGGTTGCACTTCACAACAACTTTCAAGGTTTTTGAATTGTTTATCTATTTAAGAAATTAATGGGTTTTGGCCATATTCTTGGACAAAATATATTTCCATCAAACTGTAAATGAAACCATTCACACATTAAAAATAAAATATGCAAGCGATGCTATAAGATAGGAGCTTGCCATGTTCTCATCTCATTAAAGATAATGAAGATAGCCATAATGGCTTCTATATCTTCATCTATTTTCAAAAACAATTCAGTTCACTGCTTAATATTTGTTAACAAAAAATGCTGAAATTCACATAAACTGGCATTCTTTTATGTGATTTGATACTCTGTCCAGAATGCTGCATTTAAATCTATTATACAAACAGCTTCTCTTCAGCAATGTCTTACTTGTAAAATACTGTTCATCCTGTCACTATGCTTACATACCACAAAGCAGCTTAGAAATCCTCCCATTCCAGTTTTAGCTGAATCCTTTCCTGTCCCTGTGAATAACTGTGAGAAGCAATATTGACAGCAAGCCTACAAATTCACTTGCATCTACAGGAACAGACAGCCAGCTATCCCTTGCACACAAAGACTGGTACTGTTGTACTGCCAGGGTTTTCACTTTAATCACATTTCTAATAATGAACACCACTGCTTAAAGTATGATAGACCAAAGTGTGCAGTAAAGACACTTGCTCTTGCTGTGCATCACTTGGCACTATGTGGTACCTTGGGGATGAATTCCATATGAATGCCTCTTGCACTGGTTTCTAAAGCACTTCTACAGCAGCAAGAGATGTGAATATTTAAAGGAGTGTTCTTCTGCTCTCTCCACCCTGCCCTTTCCACCTCCAGTGTCTTTCCTATTCCCACTCCAGCATGCTCTATTAGGGAAGAAATTTAAAAGGAGCTTTGGCCCTATCCTTTAAGCATTTTCTTTGATAGACAAAGACAGCTTCATTGATCAGATGATGTTTAAACTGGTAGACGCTTACAGTCACAATGTGAAACAGGAGCTTTTTCTTGGTTTGTTATTAATCCACTTTAATAAGTTTTATGAAGTTAAATAGGATGGCTTGCACTAAACCTGGGTGGAATACCAATCAGACTCATCTATTCCATTCTTACTGATGTCTTCAGTCATATCAATCTCTTTATGCTGTAATAATTTGAACTAGAAAAATGTAGCCATATTTTTTTCTGATTTCTGGTTATAAACTCCTAAAGACAGAGCAAGGAGGGCATCTAGCAGAGAAAATACAACCTTCTATGCAAAATATGTTTTAAAAATTGGAATTTTATTCGTACTTACATTCTGGATGAGACAGCCTGCTCTAGTATATAAATTATATCATACTGTATTTTTACCATCAGTATTTACCAGGATTAAAAAGCTTGGAGGACACTGTAGAATCCTGTTACAAAACTGCCTGCTTGATAAGCTGCTTTCCAAAACAGATAGATTCTGTTAATTTAAAATTTAAGAGAGTGAATCACTCATTTTGGCACTTGTTCCGTGTGTGCTAGAAAAAGAAATTACATTTCTCAGCTCTGTCAAAGGCTGGCTTTCATAGCTACCTCAAAGGCGTTAATTCCCCAGATGAGTGTTCACTAGATTATTCCCAATAGCCATCATTCTCCATCCTCCATAAGCCTGACTGTATTTCAAGCAAAATGAGGTCAACCTGACCTAGGCAGGACAACATAAGTGAAGCCAAATATTTGGGAATCTCCAGAGTGCTCTGGAGTAGGTAAACATCCTTCTGTTGACTTGAGCGGGCATTAGAACAGGCCCTGAATACCTTCATTCCTGCAGATAAAACTTTAGCTATGGTATTTGTCCCTATAAACACCACCTTTTTCAAACACATCTCACTCCAGAGAAAAATATTTTACAATAACTTCCCCCTTCCTTCTTTTACCTTGATTACAAATATTGTGTCATCTTACCATTTTCCTCCCAAGTTCACAAAACCATCATGCACATCAAGGAAATGTGCTCCCACCCCCACCACCCGGAGGATCATTTTTTACTAGCTTCATAACTTACCATATTTGGTCAGACAACTATTATGTTCTTTTAACTGCCAAGCATTGTTTAAGCCTCTTTAAGAGCTTTCTTTGATTTTTAATATTCCTCTGTCCTCTCCAATTATATTTTACAGATCATAGGCCATTAGTAAATATGAAAATTTTCCTCTCTCCCTGCTGTAGTTTTTTGTTGTTATTTCATTATCTTTCGTTTGAATTAAAGAAGCAGCATTGAATCTTCCCTTGCATTTTTTTGACCTGTGCATAAAATATACATTCCTTCTATTTTTATAGGATATATGAATGTAAAATTTTAGCTTTATTTTCTTGCTCAAACATAGCATTTACCAAGTAATTTTTTTTTCTCATGTATTTTATAAAGCTAGGGAAAAAGAAATTCCATTTACTCATGTAAATTATAGAGAAAAAATTACAAGCTTTGGTAAATATTATCACGTACAGAACCCTATTTTTACTTAAATATTTTTAAAAGACAAGTAAAAAGAAGTGGTATCTAATTTATGGAAATAGATTTAATAGTAGCTGACACTCTATTCATCGCCCCTCAAATTTGCAGTTGCTGTACATTAGTTACTTGAGCCATTCCGTTCAATAATTTCTTAGGGATTCCACAGTCTGAAATGATGCCATTATGCCATGACTCACAGTTAATGAAAGTTCTTCCAAATCTCACTTCCATAAGAAAAAAAAGAGAAAAGTATGAATGAAGTCATTAGTTCCTAAAATAAGATTTCCTTTCTAGTATTGCAGAACCATTTTGATACTGACCATGATAAAGCTGTCAATGAACTAATAGTTATGATCTCTGGAAATAATTAATTAATTTACTCAGAGGAGGGAGGCAGGAGAATCATAGCCATTTATAACTTCTAGCCAATAACAGAGTAAATTTTCCAGTATTATTTGAAAAGCCATGTGAAATTAGATTCTGAAACCTGGATAGTGCTACTTGTCTAACTTGGGAATACACTATTAAATCAACATAGACAAGGTTCCTTATGAGTATGCTATGCCTGATTCAATCTCTGTACAAATACTCCAATTTTTATGTGATAATTCCACAAGAAATAAGATTTCTGCTGTTTTGATAGAAAATTCAGAAAAGTGTAATGATCTACTATAATGTTTATTTTGTGGAAATCTCAGTCAATGCATAAGACTAAATCTAAACTTGGAGGTGAGAACAGGAGCTTTGTTTTGCTCTTCACCCTTTCAATTTATTACTTGTTACTAGGAGCTTTGTTAACAAATGGACTCATCAGAGGATTTTACACTTCTTCAGACAATTCCTACACTTTCAAAGTATTATTGTAGCTCATTTCAGTAGCTTTCTGCCAAGTACTGAAGATTTTCTGTATCACTTCAGTTCCTCAGCCCACCAAATTGTTTTTTTTTTCACCAGCTTAAGAAAACTACTAATGCTTCAGTGAAATCAAAATATGCTAAACCTGTCAGTTAAAAACTGACATCTCCCTATACCCAACACACTGCTAATTAGGCACAAATAGGAAAAATAAACATCCCAGACCCTGTAAGAGCACAGTGAAACCCACTATGCACAAAGCTGGAATACCATAATTGCCTCGAGGCAGGTAGGAGTTTCCAGAGAAGCAATCTTCCTCTCCCCAAGGCTCTTAAAGAAAGAGCATTACAATAGCAACATGCATTAACTAAGAAACTCCAAGCTTAGCAGAGACCTGTGTGAACATCTGCAAAGCAGGACTGCAGAAAGCCTGTAAAAGCTAGGGCACAAGAGGCATTTCATAATGATAAGTAACCTTATTTTAAAAGCCCAAATGAGAATAAGGTCACTACCTCTGAAAATCCAGTCTTTATTCATCGTCCCTGCAGCATATTACTTTTTCATTATTGAATTTGTATCTATGTTAAATTTCAGCAACTGAATTTTTCTATCTTTATCAGCCATGTGGAAAACCCTGGCACTATCACTTCTTTTCTGTACATAATTAGCTGCACAAAAACGTAAAATCACTTCTCAAGTTGCTCTTTGGCAAGTTCCATTATTATTTTGGATATTTCTCTAAAAAGTAACAAGAGTTGTGTAGAATTTCTATTCAGCATACATTTTTCCATTGTTGTACCTGGAAAAAAATTTTTAAAAAGCTAAAAATTACCTTGTGATTACAAGAAGGAACAAATTCACCATTAAGTTTTTATCAAACCTTCCAGAAAAAAAACATATTTTCTTATTGTGACAAGACTTAATTCAGCTATGGACACTCCATTTTGACCTGCATTGCCCTGAAAAAGTGAACCAAAGAACTTTTTAGTAGCTTAAATGTACTTAACCTCTCTTAACATCTTGCAATCCAAATGCAAGAATATCACCTCTTCCTTATTACTCCTATATCAGCATTAGATATCCTGAGGATATTTTTAAAGTCATCTATGAAACACTTAAGTAGAAATATTAATAACCTTTGAGCAAAATTTTGTGTTCCCCAAAACACTTTGAAGGAACATTTTACCATCTGATTTCCTCTGTAAGATCAAAGATGATAATTCATTTATAGATGAAGGTAGAATAGATGTAAGAGACATTCTTTCTTGTCTTTTCTAGAAGAAATCAATCTGTCTAGTGCTTGTACAAATGATGAAAAATTGTATCTGCATGTTTTGCTTTTGCCTTCTTTAACAACAATAAACTGAGCAGCCTCTGAGCTGCCTTGTGTACTATGCTATGGCAGTCAGAACTTCTAATCTGTTTTCAAGTCTTTGAGTATTTTTCCGTTTCAATATTTCCTAATGAATTTCCAAATATAGACAGACTGATATGATGGCAGACAAGTTCATGACATCTGCTTTCCAGTATCACTGTTGACACATAAGTTTGTTAAAAGACTCTACAAAAGTCGGTAGGGCACTGAATATAAAGCAAGCAAACTGAAAGTTCAGAGGCAGCCTATTCAGACTGCAATCCAATGAACTATCTGTGTAACATACTTTGTTCCAAGTATTCTTACATATTTCCAACATCTGTGTATACAGACACACATGATTTTGGTCTGTAATGCTTCTATTGGTATTAGCCACTGAATTCTTTTTGCTTGATATATTTTTTTTTAATTTATGGATAGCTTTACAAATACCCATAACCTCAACTCCTGTTTGAGAGAAGAAATATGTTTATTTTAACTCTTCTTGAAGTTCATTTGGAGCAGGAGATAACTGCTTCAGAGGATTTAGCTCCTTCCATTTTTATTCATGATGTCACACTTCTAGGTTGTAATATTTATTGTTTCTTTATCAAACTTTTCCTTTTTAAATCAAAATTATTCTCTCTGTAAACTCACTGGCATCATTAGGTATACAAGAGATGTGCCTGGTCCTTTTTAGGTGACATGGAACCTAAGTGAACACATTCTGGGCTGTGGGATGTATTGTCTAGTCTGGCTGAACTGGGTGCAGAGGACAAAAAGGTAAATGACATCTATCTGTCACAAAGACAAAAGTATTACCCAAAGGTATGTGAATAATTTTGATACCTGGAAAAACAAACCAGTTACTTGGAAAATGTAGAATACCCAGAAAAATGTCATGTTTGCTGTTCAATGTGATAATCACCAGGAAAAACAGACACCTGAAAATATTTTTCCAAAGCATCATCTCCAACACCACCAGTTCCATAAATAATCAGATTTGAGGCTTCCAGTTCTATTTCCTAAAAACAACAGGGGACTTGAAACATTTATCTAGTGACCATACGCACAGTAATGTACTGGTGGAGAAAGCAATGAGAATGAAATAATGAATCTGTTGCCATAGAAGGATAGGTTGTTGCAGAAAAAAGCAAAAGAAACCTCACAAATATGAAAAGAAAAGTTGTTCTCCTTAGAAGGGAAGTGCACATCTGTTTCCTGGGGGCAACTGTCACAGGACTGAGAGGATTCTTCCTGTACTTTTTGACTGTTTCCTTCCTGAGAGTCGGTTATGTTTAGTCACTGTTCCACTGGAATTTCTAAAATTCTGAAATGCAGCAGACTTTTGAACATCAGGTGCTAATAGGAGATGAACTGTCCCAATCTTTCCAGCAGAACTTGAGCCTTACAGCTCCTTTTTTAACATCTCTGATATATATGTTAACT
Organism: Melopsittacus undulatus; assembly: GCF_012275295.1. Lineage (NCBI taxonomy): Eukaryota > Metazoa > Chordata > Aves > Psittaciformes > Psittaculidae > Melopsittacus > Melopsittacus undulatus. The sequence goes on along the minus strand of NC_047530.1, from coordinate 69,344,983 downwards.
TTTCTTTACAAACAATGCTTTTTTGTGAATGAAGCCCATGATAATCTCCCACTCTAAAGCTGAAGTGGCAATGCCAGATTCCCACCAGAAAAACTCCTTGTTAACTTTGCTTAGGCAGAGACTTTTACTCTCCAAGGAAAATATGTACAGTTTTCAGCCTAGTTTGGATCAGCATGAGACCTCTGGGATCTTCTCTACAGCAAAACCTTTCGATATGCATACACTGCCAGTAAAAACAAGCATTCATCTGATGCCAGCTTTACAAACTGCACAATTTCGCAGACAAAAGACCAAAGAGAGGTGAAATGCTGGAGACTTTTAGTAAGAAAACAGAAACAGCTTCCTCAGTATCTTTTTTAAGTGTGCTGAAAAAAAAAAACCAAAAAAAAAAGGAAGAAGAAAACCCTTGTTTCTAATGACCCTCAAAACTGAATAACTTGCTTCAGTATAGCTGTGAGACACATTCAATCGGAAGGCAATCTGTATAAGCATATGTATTTTAAAGCATGAAGAAGGCAGTCAACCTTTAAAAAGAAGAGTTCACAACCTTAACATAGCAAAACTAGTGTTCTGCCTATGATAGTGATAATCCTTTCTTTGCTAGCTCTTGAACACCAAATAAGGAGAATTACAAGGATGACTGATTCTTTGGTTTCTATGTTTAAATATCTATCTGAAATATCAGGCTGCTATCCAAGTAAGTGAGCATTACCTTGAGGTAATATATAAGCCACTGTATATGGCAGAGAATTATATAAAGCAAGATTATCATGATCTTGGTTTTATTTCTTGTGAGTTCATGTCAAGTTCAGCTGTTTGTATTTCAACTATAGTTAGACCATTAAAGTGACTAAAATACCCTGATCAGTTCAAAGAAACCTATTAATGATTAAGCATTAAGATAAGTTTATAAATAAACAGAAATGTTTTTTTTCCAACAGGTACTTTAATGTCAACTGTTATCATATGCTTTTAAATCAAAGTTATCAGTGGCTTTCTTCATTACTGAAGTACTGTGTGTGTATATACATACATATATATGTATAGTCAAATCTCACATATCCATCTGAGTTAGTCCTGCGTACCCTCTATCTTGAAAGAACAGGTACAACAAGCTGTTAAACCACCTGTTGCTTCTTGTTCCACACTTTATTGTTCACATAAATTGAGGGAAAAGTTTCAAATTCCTTTTCAAAACAGGAATGTGGAGAGAATAATCTTGCTTTGTAGTTTGATAAGGGCTAAGTATAGAAAAGTCCAGGTCTATCTCTATTTCTTTTAGGGGCTTAAACTGAGCCTGGTAACCTCTTCTCCTACTGTCAAGGGCAAGATAAGCACATTAAGACAGGAATCAAGACCACTTCATATCAAACTTGCCATTTGGTGCTAGCTGACCCACTTCAGAGTAAAACATAGTCGTTAATTATATGCCTCTCACACCTAAGGTAAAGTAGGATAAATACGGGACAGAGGTCATATGTAATCACAAAGTTTCCCTTCTTTCATACCAGGAAGGAATAAAGGTGAGCAGCAATATCTACTCTTACTTGTCAGTCAAATGCAAGTAGTATATGAGTATCTGCAAAATTGAAAGAGTAAGTACCTGGCAATAATAATTGTCTATCTCAGATTTTAATGAAGTCATTTTTAGCAGCACCATTATTGCACTTTTACTTTTTTCTTTTTTTTTTTTTAAATCAGAAGTGAGAAGATTATTTAAAAAACAAAAACCAAAACCAAAACCAAACTATTTCTTAATTACATTCAGCCCCGTGTCTTCTTTCAATCAATAAGCCTCACCCATCCAATTGTGCTTTCCTCTGTTGTGGCTAAACACAGCCTGGAATAAAACAGCCCTTTTTCTTCCTCTCGATGAAGTCAGCGAAAACAACTATATACAGAACAATTCTTTATTTATTTTCATCAAACGTAGATTGGATGGCCTTTAGAATAGACTTTTCTTGACAGAGCACTAATTCCATGGATATCATCATAAATACATGCCTATCCCCACTGAAACTAGAATGAACAGATTGCATATTACACTGGTAAGTGAATTACTCTGAGGCAGAAATGGTTTCTCATTATGGAGCTGCTGTATTCAGTGATTATTCAAAGGCCTTCCTGAACTGATATCAAGTACAACCACAAGTCTCCACTGAATTTACAGCAATGACAACCAAGGCAAAAGATTTTTTATTCTACAAGGGATAGTCTTGTGACATCTGGCAGTCCCAGGGAGTATCTTAGACCTTGCTCTTTCACACTTTCTCCTGTAGTGTATGAAGCTTTGCACAGAGGAAACTATCGTTGGCATAGAAAAAATACAGTGATTTGTCTTCTGGGAATGAACATGGGACAACTTTTGTTTCATCTCGTATCTATTGAAACAGTGCATCCGAGAGCAATAGAGTTGCTTTGTGCACTGTATATAGACAAAATGATGAAAAATTGTTTCAATTAACTATCAGATTACTACAGAAAAAAAACCCAACTCAACATTATTACCAGATTACACTGAAATTATTGCAAACTAATTATGAAGTAAGAAATCATAAATTATTTTGCTAGATCTATAGGGCCTAAAGGCCCATGAAAATTAGTGATCCCAAGTTGAAACTAAGAAGTATACACTAAAAATTGCACCCCAAACCAATGATGTGCAAATTACATGACACAACAATTACTTTCCACTGATGAAACAACACACCGAAATTTCTCAATCAGAAGTACAAAATCATGAAAGAAGTATAGGCTTCCAGTTTGGCACCTTGAAAGTAACTGAAGAGTGTTCTAAAATACATTATAACATAATAGACAACAGTAATAATTAAAAAAACCATTAAACAACCCAAGAAAAAAAACAAATTCCCCCCCCCCCCCCAAAAAAAAATCCCTAAACCCCCCAAAAACGCAAACTATCAGTGTTCTGCAGTAAATTCCTATCTTTAATGGCCATGAAGTTATAAAATACACAGTGTTCTGCTGCCTATATTACAGCATAAAATCTTGGGCTCCAGGTCATGTTAATGAGGAGAATGCATTCACTCACTGTAAAGCTCTATTTGAAAAAAATCCCAGCCTTATTTCAAACCAAATCAATTTCTAGTTTTTTCACTGTTCTTTCCTTCTACCAAAATCAAGAAAAAAGTCCCACTCACAACAGTATAGTCAAAGACAAAAAATTACATTGATTCTCCCAGCTTTGTATCCCAGCAGACAGATAAAAAAAACCCCAACACCAGAATCTCTGTTTATAAACATACTCACAAAACTGAGGTTACAGTTTAAAAACAAAAGTACTTCCTTGTCATGAGACCCCAGCCAGTTTCTATACTGGTAGGTTTTATTTCACAGCTCCAAGCAACAGGAACTTAAAAGCCTAGAGGTTCTGTTTGTTCTTCTCTGGAGAAAAAAAGCATAGAGCAGTCAGCCTCACCTTGGTGGAAATAAGTGAAGCTTAATTGGAAAACACCTACTAAATAATATATCATTAAAAATACCCAACCTACCAGGGTTTGTTGAAAACAAGTCATGCCAGAGGGGTCAAATCCCTTGATGGGATAAGCACTGGGGTGAAAAAGGATGACACCATCTGGAATCTTTGAAATGCTGGTTGAAGCCAGCAAGAGGCAAAGTGCCTTTAATGTACTAACTTTGTTCTTTTGGGAAATGTGTTGCTGGCCTACAGCAGTCCTGCTAGAAATGCTTCTGGTTGATCTGCAACAGGGTACACAAAGAAAAAATTATTCCAGTGACCCTGTTCATTTCTTGTACAAAAGTTCAGGCTTCCTTAGAGGTTAATAATGGTTGTGATATTATTGATGTGACATTTTGTTTAGAAATATTTTTAGCTAAAAGAAAACCAGTATTGCTGGAAGCACATTGTTACAAAGAAAAGAAAGTCCAGCTGCATTTTTGTAAGATAGATCAGCAGCAATTAAATTAAACACACTAATAACCCCAATCAGTTGTTTCAGAATTGTCCATTTCAACATTAACATACAGGCACATATATATTTTTGGCAGGTGGCAAATAAAAAGACTGTATGTAGTATGTATTACATTTGGGTATATTTCATACATACATGTATAACCTCAGGTGGTAATCAAAGTGCCTCAAACTTAATTCTGGTAATGTAAGAGTTTTTCCTGTGACTGGATTTAGACACCCTGTACTGCACAGAAATTAAAGTTTCAAAAAGAGAAGATAGCTCCAATGTGACACCAGTGAATTTCCTCAAGGATAGAACAATCAGTTAAAGTCAGATCACCTAAAGATACATACATTTCATCTGGTGGAATGACAAACTACATGTCTAAGTAGCATCTTAATTTCTTTTGGATAACAGAATTACTTTCACCAAAAACCAAGGTAATGGTTGTATTGCAGTCATTTGTATATATCTGTGTGGGTGTACATTGATATACGCACACAGAATCTCAAGTGAACTGAATTAATCAAAGAGAATGTGGATAAGTAACCAGTGTGGGATTACATCTTTAAGAAAAAAGTGAATAAGTCAGGGATTTTCACCAGAAGTAGTCAAGTCCACACAATTCTGAAGAATCGGAATATCACTAATGTAATATGCACTTAGTCTCTCAACAAGGTTAGGTTTATCTGTTTACTGCTCACTGTGACATTTAAAGGCTGTGGTTTAAAAATTCAAAGTACTAAAGTCCCAATGTGGGCACAAAGAGCACAGTTCACACTGAGTCTGCCAACAGTTACCCGAGAGGCTACCTGCCTCCTGATGATGATGATGATCTGGACAGGTACATCCCTCAGGCAGTACAAAACTGTCATCCTGGAAGGTGAAACTCATACAAGAAATACACAGAGTTTGCTCATACATTAGCCTAAGACTCCTGAAAAGGAGTTTATAAGTGTAAATTTCACTGCTAAGTGTGAATAGATTTCTGCAATCTGCACAAGTCAGAGACAGAAATGGAAAAAAGGTTTACTTTTAAACAGGAGTTTCACTATCACTCTAAGAAGAAAGAAAAAACATTTATTTTCCTCAAGCCCCAAGCAATGCAAATACACTAAACACTACGACAGGGGAAGCTATAGATTCTCTACACATCTCACATACATGGTTGCAAAATCCTGGAAAACCTTTAAGCACCATGAGAATAATGCCACAGACATACCAAAGCAGACATACCAAAGCAGGAGCAGATGGCAACACTGTGACTGACGTAACAGAAATTTCCTCCTTTTTAAGTTAACAACCACCTCCTCCACTGGACAAATAACTATCCTTCAATACCTCATTTGGACTGTTAGCATTCAGCTTGGTTTGTGTGTAGTCCACCCTTGGCCTGTGGAGGGTATTTCCAGAGTAAATAAGCATTTTGTCCTCAGAAACAGATTTTTTTTTCTGAAATAAAGCATCTTAGTCTTCTCTTTCCAGAGTTTCACAGGTGAATTAAGGGGCCAACCTTAACATTTCAAGACAGTAAATGTGAACTGGGGTATTGAGGTGTTTGCTATTCAGACAATTTCATATGTTCCTTAAAGGGGTAGTGGGTAAGTGCCATTGGCAGACCATTGCATTCAAGAAAAATCTCAGCTCCCAGTTCAAAATCTTTCAGGTTGAAAATCTTTTCCCAGAAATAGACACAGTTCCTTGGGACTCACAGGAAAGAAAAAATCTTGTGGGATTTCCAAGGGTTCAGCAGCCCTTTTCCAAACATGCAGCAGCTAGTTTGCCTGGCAGCAGCAGAGGAAACAGCTGTGTTGTGCTCCACTTCTCCAGGTACCCTTCAAAAGATGTTGTAGGTATCTCATCCTGATAATACAATTATAGGTTGGGGTTTTTGTTGCTTTTTAACTTGAAGAAAAAAGAAGGACTCTACTGAGAACTCCCAAGATGCAGAATATTTTATTTGCAGTAGCTCAATTATAGTATATTTTAAAAGTTCAGTCCATAACACGAGACTATTACAGAAAAGAAAGACAATTCTATTATAATATATTCTCTAAAGAAAAGAAGGAAAGAGAGTTAAATGCAAGGAATAAATAACAAGAGAGAAATTCAAAAGCAATTTAGAGAGGCAAGCAATGGTGCTAGTGCTAGACTTTGAGACCCCTGGAGGCCAAGGAGAACTTCCTTGGGTGTTTATCACCAGTGGAATAGCATTAGGCAAATGCTCTGATCATCCCCAGAAAAGTACAGATTCAGTTCTCTGATGAGAGTAAGTAGACATACATCTTGCCTTGAAGGATGGGAAAGAGTGCTCAGCTTTATCTATTCCTTCCTGAGTGTATAAGGGCACAATGAAGAATCTTCTGCTACTTTGTTAAAATGTTTACCTGCCACAAACTGCAGATCAGGGAATGTCTTATGCTTAACCATATAAACAATTCTAATAACATAAAACCAATGTGAGATGTTTAAAACATTATTAATAGACAGTCTTTAATACAAAACTCCTGAAAATGTAGGAAGCTGGCAGTTCTTGCAGCTGAATTACTGTAGACAAAACTGCCTGTTTTGCAATGGTATTCAGAGAAAGCTAATAAAATAGCAAAGTCTCCAATTCTTATCTTTGCTCTGTGGCTGGAGGAAAAAAGAAAATAAGTCTGGATAATACCAAGTTAAAATTGAGGATTAATGAAAAAGCAGCACTGCTATGCAATTGTTAGAGAAAGAAAAGGATTTTGGTGAAGCATATTTCATACATCAGGTTCTTTTGTTAAAGCAGCACACTTGACTTGATAGTACTTGATCCCACTTCTCCCAGATATCATGAAGTGGTACCCAATACTAGAATTCTGAATAATAAGTAGGTGAGTTTTCTCTCATTCACATTCAGATTTTGCTACTAATAGGAATTCTATTTCATTGCTGAAATATCAAAAAGATAATGAAATGTAAAGCAGAGATTTTTTTGGTGCCTAATTAGGGACAACTTGCTAAATTTTGTGACTTCTCTGAAGCGGTTATAGAATCATGCAGATGATAAATGCAAGCATGAGACAAGGACAATAAACAAGAAAACAAACAGAAGAAAATACTATATCAGAAGACCCCAAAATCTTTACATTAGTGTCTATGATACTGCTGTAATCAAACTTTAGTGGAAGTCTTAAAACTGGAATGCTGAAGTCAGTGGATAATTCGGAACTACCACCAAAAAAATGGTGACTTAAAGTAGAATTAACATCAGTCTCACAGACAGAGAGGGTCATGGGCAGTGACACTGGCTGGAAAAGGAATGTAAAAAACACATGCAGATAGAAGAGGTCAGTGGGCCAGGCCACCAGTACTGTGAAGCAGCTGGTTCAAAGTTATGTTTAGTTTGAGACCCTGAGAGATGAAGTGATGGCAAACAAAAGCTCTGGAATAAAAATGAATATTAAGGCAGCCTCCTGACATGTAGCAGTGACATAAATATGTCAGGGCTGGACAGTAAGGGCTTGCAAAGCACTCTTCAAGGTCAGGGAATGGCTGGAGCCGTGTATCAATGGGGATCAGTGAAAGCCTGTGATTTTTGCCAGAAAACAGAAGAAAGTGAAGCACACAGATGCTGAAGGAAGGTGGACAAGACAGGAATGTCTGTCTGGCAAACCTCCTCTTGCAGGGTAGCACCTGCTGTAAGAAGATTACATGGGGATACAACAGGCAGGGTAAGTCTTACACAAACGAGTGCTCTCTAGAACAAAATCTGACATAGACACTGTAAGAGACATCCACTCTGAAACCTGATCCCTTTAAAGCAGAGAACTAGAGTTCCAAAGGGACCAGTAACCCCTACCCCGCTCTCAATCTGCTGATCAGTGAAATTGAATGCTACCAAACCTTTCTTATGATTTGCAAGGGTATTTCAACAAGAAAGTCCTCACAAAAAGGCTGGTGCCAGAAAAATAACAGTGTCTGGACCAACAGCAGGTCTGTCAGGTAAAAGTCAGGTTTTGCTGAAACCAAAGAAACAGCAGAACAGACTCTTGAAGCAGCTGGAATAAAGCAGTCACAAAGCCAAAAGGCTGTGGGTATCATGTGACTGTCCTCACTGCTTTTACTGCTTTAAAGACGAGACCAACCACAAAGCTAAAGCATATGCCAAAGGAAAAGTCTCTCAACCTGGTTAATAAAAACAGAGGATTGAACAGCTACAAGTAAAATTTTGGCAAGTTGAACGATGAATTCATACTGAATTAGATAGAAAATAGAATACGAAAACACTGGATTGGTTTACTAAGAAAAATGTGAGTCTTAGCACTGTTTAAATACAGGGACCAAGCATGCGTTTTGATCCCTGGAGTATTCCTCACCCAACATCCACCTGCCACTCAAGAAGAAATAATATTCCCATTGGTCCTGAGTCATACCTGCAAGCTGCATGCTGATGTCTCATACCCTAGGGCATCTCACGTCCTACAAATCTGCTTAAAAGAAAGTCTAAGTAATGGAAGGAAATATATGTTTATGTTTCATGATGACTGATCTTTCAAACTGACAACCTATAAGGCTGTAAAACCCTTTTAGCCCCTTCCTTAAACCTTGGAGAAGGCAGCAATTCCTGTTATTCTCAACACATACTGAACACTTTATGGATTGAGCATAAGACTTAAGTGAGCCAAAAAGTCTTTTCTACACTATGTAAAATCTGTTTTTTCTGCCCTTTTCTGTACCATTTAAGTTTAGCAGTGGAAGAACTGCATGATATGGATCACAGCCCCGTGACATTACAAAAATCCTTGCAGCTTCCAGACTGGTTCAGTTGACTCATGCTCAGGGCCACTCTGATCTGGGGGTAGGAAGGAATTTGATACTTAGTGAAAAACCCACTGATTTTTTTTGCCTTCTCTTTGTACAAGAAGTAAATTACCTGCTCAAAGGATCTGGCATATCTTGCCATATCAATTCCTTGACAATGTAAGGACCCTCAGGCATTGGTAGTACTCCTGTTTTTGCCCATGACAGTTTCTAACCTGAGGAATGATTTTTTTTCTTTCTTTTCTCTTCCACAATGTTCACCCTCCTTTTATTTATTTTTTAAAAATAATACTTTAACTGAAGTCTTTGTGTTGTTCTAACGCACACAGGCATAACATGTGACCTGTGGTGTCCAAGAAGCCAGACCACATGCCCCAACTACAACTCTGTGAAGCATCAAGCAGTTTAAACTTTCATTACCAGTCATTGTGGAGACAGATTCATAGCATCCATTTTCTTTTTTGGAGAACAGCAATATTTTAAAGTGGGCAGGGGAAAATATTAAAAATGTAGGTTCTAGAACACCATTTTTTGGGATTCCAAAAGTTCCCAACTATAGCTTCTATAAATTAATTACTATCTGGGGGGGGGGGGGGGGGGGGGCAGGAGGTGTTGGTCTGTAATTTTGCTGTTACACTAATATAATGTCCACTTCCCCAATAATCACACAACACACAGACCTCAGCATTAACAGAAGCTTATCACTGACTGGGAAAAGTGAATCTGAAATATTTCAAAACATCTAAAGAAATGGACAGATATTTGAAGCTGCTGCATACAATGCGTCAAATTTACTTGACAAAATAAAATGCCCCATAGCTGAAAGCAATTTCTCAGTGCAAGGCTCATCACAGATGACAACACTGACAAACACATTTCCATTTTTAAGTTCTTAAGCTTTGATTTCTTCACTACCTTTATCTTTAGAAATTTTACTGTTCTGCATTTATAATAGATGAGAATAGGTTTTTATAGACTTTCAGTATCAGCTACATTTTAGAGGAGTGTTACATTAAGAGAAATTTACAGAGCATGGAAAAGAATGACCAATATCTATTCCAAATTCTCCTGTATATCTCCTGCTGAAAGTTGTCAGGCATGTGTTGATCTGATCTGAACCCAACTACTTAATTTGTGATTTTTTTCTGAAGAAAAAGAAGTTAAATTAAGTGTGCATATTTACTTAGGAATCAGGATTAATATTCATTATTGATTTACTGCACTTTGCAGCTTAAGGTATTTTTAATGTCTTAAAAGTTAAAAAACAAATTCTGTGTACTGAATGACTTATGCAAATACCTCATTAGAATTTAGTTTCTAAGCTACTCAAATATAAAAGACTTAACTAGCACTACGCTATTCTTGCCAACACCTTCATTCTTCAAAAGAAGTAACGCAGAAACATTCCCAGTCAAACAGCCTGGTGTCCCAGTATCACAAACCCTCACAGAAGGAGCTTAGCACATTGATTGATAGAAAATACACTTTTACTAACCACAGTCATAGAATTATGGACATTTTCCACTACACCAGCAACACTTTAATCGCAGGTCCCAGCCCTACATTTCTTGAGAGTCTAAGATGTAAAAGACAAGGACAGTTAATGCTGTTGGACACGCTGTGGGCTTAGTTACCTGTATGACTTTCCACCAGAAATGGTGGAAATGGGGAAAGTTAAGAGGAAAGGAACAGCTAGAGAAGCAAAGTAAGGAAGGACAATGCATATCCCCTCCACACTCAGACATAATAGTGACTCACAGGCAGTCAATGAGCAAAGAGAAGTCATACAGGAAAATTGAAAGAAGGACACAGAAATGGGTGTGCATCTCTACTGGAATGATTTTTCCCTTATGCACAAGGATTGACAAGGAAAAAAAGTACATTTATGAATGAGGTGGCTGAGGAACAGTAAATCCTGTGAACAAGGGAGTAACCTTAAGTGAAAAGTGGGCTTTACAAGGAGAACATTTGACTAAAGGCAAACTGCTCTTAAGCTTCACAGGTATGTCTCTAGAATGAGAGAAGACAAAAGCTAATGCAGGCATTGGAGTTAAGATGATGATGTTCATGTAGTACGAAATGGAATGTATTAATGAGCCCTACCAAAGTTGAAGCATGAAATGTTGAGAACCTGGGTTCTGATAAAAGAAGTTCAAATCCAGCACAATAGTAGTGCCACATACTCCTATGTACATAACTAAGAGAAAGGTGAAAAGTTATGACCACACTGGAGGCAAGAGTGACTAGAAAGGCAAGTGTCATCTGCAGCGACATATATTCAAAGAAGCAGCATTTCAAGATTTTGCCAGGGTTAATGATATATTTTTTAGCTACTGATGATTATTTAGATTAGGATCATTTTCCTAGCTCCAGGGGGTTAACCGTAGAGCAATTGAGATTTTCCCTTCTGTTCCCCAAACAAGTCACATTCTGAAATGCTCAGTTCTGCAGTATGAGTGGGAATGAAGAGATTTACAATGGCCATAAAGACAACTTTAAAAGGACATTTAACATGTGAACTGTGACAGTTCAGAGACACTTATTATGCCTGCTTCCAGAAAGAAAAAAAAAAATAATCTTGTTTGTGGATGAAACAGTAGGTGGCAAATACAAAAGCATAAAGAATCACAAAAGGAAAAGTGTCTACTGAATTGGGTAAGTAGAGTGGTGTGGTAAATTGGGTGTGGTAGTTCATGGCCGAAACAAATGCCGAGCTGTCCTGGCCAAACTGAACAACCCACAGTGGGAAACAGATGTGTTTAACAAAATATCAGTGCTGTAGAATGCCTTGAAAATGGGTTGATTGCTTGCAGAAAACATCAAGCAATATTACAAAAAACCTCTGCTCTCCTTCAGGTTTCATAGTGATATATAAACTTTGTGTGATCTAGCAAGCAGAAATAGATGAAACACTTTCTTTTCCAAACTATATGAATTTATTTCTACTTTCACACTTAGTCTGAAGGAACACCAAAGCTGTAAAAATAAAGCAAAATATCCAGAAACTTAGATTTTTTTTAAGAGTACATTTGTTCTGTGGACGATAAATATTGAGACTGAATAGGATATGAATTTTCTGTCATAGACTTAGAAAATTGTTTTATCTAGCTTTATGGCTGCCAGTATTGAAGGCATGTTGTACTGTAAGACAGATGAAAAATCTACAGTTCTCACTCATTGGTTCACCCATCATTTTAGCAAGGTAAAGGTCAACTGAAAAGAAATCAACACTAAGTTAAATTAAGTGTGGCTTCAAAATACAATTGTAATAAATGGTTCAGACAGGTGACACATGCTACCTAATTACCTTTATTCCTTCTGAAATCAAAGGATTGTGGTGTGTTGAGACATGGACTCAGGTTAGTGAGAATATTGAGACTGAGACCCAACTTTAGCACAATCAAGCCCTTTTATACCCATGTTTGGTACTTTCTCAACCTGCACAAGCATGCTGCGTTCAGTTTCATTGGCCCCTGTAAAAATCGCCAGGTAAATAGTCCAATCACAATGCTGACCACACATTGTTCACACAGTGACAGTTTCAGCTTCTTGCTTCGGTTCTTTTCATGACCCCCATATCCTCTGGCCTCCAAGTGAGATTCCTTGTTTCAACAACATCCTGTCCTATACCCCGAAGGCTTGCTTGTTTAGATTTCCTGTCTTTCAACACTTCAACTTACCACCACAAGGCTTGTTCGGTAATGAGGCCTCAGAGCTTGCTGCCAGAGTGTTTCTCATGCAAATCCTATTGCCTTCACTCTCCACATCACCCCCTTCTTTGTTTTGTATATCCTCTACCAATACTTGCTTACCGGATCAATAAGAGACTGTATAAGTTTCATTAAACAAGGAATACAAATTAACAAGCTAATGAACACTAAGAAAACAAAAACTCCTAATACAATAATTTTTTTCATCCATGCTCCTAGCCCAGCAAATAAACCTGAAAACGGGTTCCAGTCATCCTCTACCTGAAGTTCTGAGAGTTTGTATACTTTTGTGAACCAATTCAGAATGGTCTGAAAGATTCACACAACATAGGTCTTCAAAGTCCTCACACCCATGACCATGGGCAAGGCGAAGAAAATCTATGAGAGCCAAATTTTGTAAGGTTGCATGTCTTATAGAATCATCATCAAGGAGCAGAATGTAAAGAGCATTAGATCTAGCATTTGTTTGCTTTGCAAGCCAATGTCCCAATCTGTTTAAAGTTGCAAGAGCTTCTGCAGCAGCTACTCCTGGTGCAAAAAGATGCAATGAGATTATCTCTATAGGATTCCAGAATGTAGCCCTGTTGTTGCAATCGTGGGTAAAAGCAGGAGCAAATCTTTTTATCCTGTGGAGATGGTGAAAGAGTATAATTCAGTATCAAGAAATATTTGGGGTTAATATTGTTAATCTACTGAGACTATAGGGGCCTCCTCATAGGTGAGGAGGATGACAGGTCATTCTCATCTCCACAGATTAAAAAGATACCTTGAGGAAGTGATATCAGTGTGTTAGAAGAATGAGAAAAGTTGGCAGAAATATAATTACAACACACAGAAGCATTTTGAGAAACAGCTAAGGAAGAGTTAACATTTTGCACTCATGATTGGTTTCATCCTGTATAATGAAAATACAAACACATGACCAGTTTTACAGATCTTAACAAATCAATTTCTTGTGGTTCTAAAAAGGCTGCTGGTCATTCTACCACCCAGCCATCCCACGTGTCCACAGGGTTTGAGGCTGCCATTGCTTAGGGTGCTGAGGGGATGACAGCCACCTTCCAGTTGTTCAACGGCAGCCCTACCAGGCATGTACTGAAAGGATTCATAAGTGTGGCAACCAATAGGCACAGGGTGTCTTATCCTGTTGCATTAGCTAATGTTACCCAGATGTTTTCTTTTGGATGGGCGGGAAGCCACAGTAGTGTCAATCCTCCTGTGATGAAGAGGCAGAAGACAAGGCTGGATGAACCCATCGTGCAGGGACCCAACGAGGTCCTTTATCTGTGGAAACACAAGCATAACCTCATCCCCATGTTATTAAAGGGAACAGGCCTTCCCATTCATAAGTTTCAAGGTTATATAATTTAACATGAGCTTTCCTCTGTTTAAAATCCTTAGAAGCCCCAAAATAGTGCTGTAGAGGAGAGGTCCACCCTCGTCCAACGATTTAAAAAATTCAAAACGTAACAGACTTTTGCTATACGTTCTTGTGGAGTTAACCTGAACTCCCCCTTTTTTGTTTCTCCAACATGGCTTTAAGAGTCCTGGCAGCACAAAAAGGCCTCTTTTTGTTTTAGAGGACCATCCAATTAACAATGCTGCCTTTCCATCCCCAAGTGGGCCATATGTGCTAGTTGGGATAAGCATAGCTGATGTGTCTTAAATTCTTGTCTCTCCTGAGGTGGCAGAGGTCCACTTCGGTGCTGCTGTTTGTGTTGGCGCACAAACTGTGCAGCTCCACGAAGGGGCCATTTGGAGGGGTAATTTGTTGTCATGGCGCGGCCCCTCACCACGCTCTGCTTGGGGTATCCCAGTGAAGTTAAAGGCTGTCCATCCCTGTCGTCAAATTTCAATTGACATTGATTTGCATAAAGGCAGCCTTTATAACAGTGTGGGCAGATTCCAGGTGTTCTCCTTTTATTATTTGCTTTTACTTTTGGACAGTCCTTTCTCAGGTGGCCATACTGACCGCACGAAAAGCACTGCTGTGACTTAACCAAAATGCAGCAAAATGCTTCCGCAATCAGAGACAGTTTGTGGTGTCTAGACCTGACATTCATACATATCTTCTATGCTATGATTTCGTAATGGCCACAATACTCTGGCAGTCAGGGTTCGCATTTTCAATACCAAGTTGTTTGAAAATATATTCACATGCTTTCTCATTATCAATCTGTTTCTCTAGAGCCTCATTAAGTCTGTCTAAAAACTTCATAAATGGCTTGTTTGCCTCTTGTTTGAATAAGACAAAAGGCTGTCCCTATTTACTGGCTTCAGGGACAGTTTTCACAGCAAGAAGTGCCAATTTTTTAACTTGCTCCAAGCCCACCTGGCAAATCCTAGCTTGCGTAACATTGGTGCCAAAATCAGCTTGACCCAGTAATGCATGGGCACTAACAGCTCACAATGGGTCATACGCCCCCAGCGCTGTTTTCAGCAGCCTGGATGCCTGCAAGCTGCCTCATTTTTGACTCCCACACAGTGTATTGCATGTCCGTCATTATCAAATGAAACAATGTTTTGAAATTATTTGGGATAAATACATGAGTATCACAGACAGACTGTATCAACTGGGTTGTATATGGGTCCCTGAGTCCATGGTCCCTCACCATTCACCTGATACATTTGATAAGAGCATATGAGAGACCTTCCTGCCCTGGGTCTCGATCCAGCACATACACCACAGGGAAAACACACAATACATCTGTATCCCCCACCTGTCTCGATTCTCATTTCACAGCTGCCCATTTATCATGAAGGTCTGGGGGATACAAATCAAGCTCCTTTTCTGGATCCATAGGCCACGGGTCAAGAGGACCATGCAGGTCATTATTGGAATTATCAGGTGGCAGAACCACAGGAGCAGCAACAGAAGACTGATTTTTTTATCTCACAGCAGAGTCCAGCAAAGAAGGTGGTACAGAAGCCGAGGGCTAAAAGCAACCAGCGAATAACTAGCTCGTCAGACCAATATTTTTCCCATCTTTTTTCCTTTGCTTCATAACTAAGCGTGTAAAAGGAAACAAATACTAGTAATCCTTTTTGGGGAGTGAAGGCAGTAGGATTTGCATGAGAAACACTCTGGCAACAAGCTCTGAGGCCTTGATACTGAACAAGCCTTGGGGCGATAAGTTGAAATATTGAAAGACAGGAAATCTAAACAAGCAAGCCTTCGGGGGATAAGCCAGAATGTTGTTGTAACAAGGAATCTCAGTTGGAGGCCAGAGGATGTGGGGGTCGTGAAAAGAACCGAAGCAAGAAGCTGAAACTGTCACTGTGTGGTCAGCATTGTGATTGGACTATTTACTTGGGAATTTTTACAGGGGCCAATGAGACTGAATGCAGCATGCTTGTGTAGATTGAGAAGGTACAGAACAAAAGGATAAAATGGCTTGATTGTAGTAAAGTGGGGTCTCAGCATCCTCATCAACCTGAGTCCGTGTCTCAGTACACCACAAATGGCGCCCAACGTGTGGCCCAAAAACGATTAGCTGTCAATCCTCTAGAGTAACTCAGCCAAACCACATGCTGAAAGGAAGCAAGTTTACATGCTGAAAGGAAGCGCATTCAGGGCGCTCAATTACCTATCGCAGGAGGAGGGTAAGCAGCTGAGATCTATGGGGACTGCTTTAATAAAAGAGCAAAGAAATGTTTTACAAGTCTTTGCTAATATTCTGAAGAAGTATGGGATGAGCCTTTGTGAATTATTTTTTAAACTTTAAGAGTTAATGTTGGCTCACAAGCAAAGGAAGCAGAAGGGGCACCCTGGGCTTCCATGCCTTTAGCCATGAGATACATGTTTATCTCTTGCAAGAAGATACAGCCCAGCCCAAAAGTTTTTAAGCACCTGAGTTGCTGGTACTTGCTTGCACACTTATAGGTACAAAAACTATTGTATGCTAAAGCAGATATAATGGTGGCAGTAAATTACAGCACAGGCTTACTTCCTGAGGGTACTGGGATTCAAATAGGAGTCACTTATGTGACTGTTTAGGCTGTATTTTGTAAGTCATGGATATACCTCGAAATAAATAAACCAGATTCAAAATCTAGGCTTGCTTACTACGTCAAGAAAAAGTGAATGGACAGAGTACCTCCAGGACAAACATTTAATGGCTGTGTCTAACAGACCAAGGTTATTATTCATTCTACTTTATTCCATCAAGTTTATTCACATACTAAAAATAAATCTCACAGATGTCTTTTAAAGGCTGAAACATAAAAAACTAATAGATAAAGAGTTTTTTCTTTCAAGTGACAGTTCAGATAATTATTCTTTTCAACATCTGAAATGTCATTTACATCCTGGCTTGAAATAACTTTTTATGTGTTGCATTTAGAACATTCCCTTCACTGTAGTGTCTTGCAGCCCACAATAGAATCTGCATTTTCTTTATTCAGTACACAGGCCAACTTTGATAGGTTTTCCACAACCTTCACTCTCACACACAAATAACCGTAAGATACAGAATCAATACTGAAATCCCTCATAGTTGGTATAAAAAAAAATTATACTTATGCCTCAATTTCAATAGAGATCTATTAAATAGCAACAGATTCTGCTTTTGTAAATATAACAGGAAAGTTACATTAGACCTGCAAACTGGAAACACAGTACACCAGCTTCAGCCAACAGTTCGAAAAATGGAAAGGACTTTTAGGAGATTGATGTAGCAGAAATTTAGACCTCTCTGTGCCTGTCTGCTGGAAAGAAGGGATGCAGCATCTAAAAAAAAATTGAAATATTGGGAATATTTGTTAAAAGAAAAGAAAATCCTTCATGAAATTGTTTTTCTGTCAGTGAAAACCACAAACTGTTAAGAGCACCGGTGATCATATAAGCCTGTCACTGGATAAATTCTCATCTCAGTCAGGATGATGAATTCTTGTCTTTCTCATCTTTCAGCTGCTTCTTGGTAAACAATTTGAAGTTCCAAGAACAGAACACCCAGACAGGGGGGACGAGGGGCAGATTCCTGCAATACCCACCAGCATGTCTCCACCTACTGTTGTTTTGTTACAGCCTTGAATACTGGATGGTCTCTCAGTCATCATCTTGTCACCAACCTTACTGTGTTTCTTGAGAGAATGAATTTGCAGTGGCAGTATAAGAGCAAAGAAACCTTTCACACAAGATTCCTTCTTCTTTTTTTTTTAGGATGAGAAGCTAAGCCATTGCTTCTGTTACATTTTATTAAAACATCACTCTGCAAGAGCCTGCTTTGTTGAAAGTTTAAGACAGAATGATACCACCATTATTTAATAAAGCTAAAGAATTACTGTGCAGAGCAATGCATGGGAAGAGAGGGAATCTGTTGACAAAGTAGTGAGAAGTAAGTGCCAAAAGGGGCATAAAATACATTGACATTATAAGAAATAAAAGGGGAATTTAATATTACTGTATGACAAACTAAGTCTACATTTATGCAAATATGACTGAAGCCTGATACTCCCCTTATGAGGAACAGCCTATACAGCAATAACCTTCAAAAAGTTCTCATGGCAGGAAAGAGTGGTGGCAAACAGCTAAACCCCACATCCTGCTCCCCATCCCATCAGCAATAGGCCAGCCAATTTGTACAGGCTACTTAAGCACCTGCCAAGCAACAAAAGTCATTTGGTTTAACAAAAGGTGCTTTGTAATAATCTGCAGAGAATACAAAAGCGGGCATAACTCTAGTAGCCTAATATACAGCATCACTAGATTGGGACTCAATATCCTGGAGGAGATACTGTAAAACACCCTGCAGAGAAGGTGCTCTGTCACTGACTCTACGTTCCCCCCATGGAGGTCTATGCCTTGACTAGAAAGTGGCGATGACTGCTGAGCTCTAGCTTAGTCAAACATACTGTCTCATACAGTGGAATCCAGCTGCCAGTGGGATTAACTTCCTACAGCTCTAGTGACAGAGCAAGTTAAACTAGCTGGAGTGGTATGCTGAGGAGGCAAGAAAATCAAGTACTTTGAGTATTTTCCTTCATCAAATCAAATCCCACTTGAAAAATAAGTGACCAATCACTCTGGAAGAAGCCTTGATGGAGGTTCAGCACACGCTGTGGATGAAAAGAAAAGCTTGAGGAGAGGTTGTCTTGGCAACATCATCTGATTCATATTTAAAGACAAAATCACTCTCCAAAGCTAACTTAAAGAAGATGACAAAGATAGGAAAAAAAAAAAAGCATTTATAATGTCTTCATACAAGAATGCACTGCCTCCTGTCAGTTGCCTGAATTATTTGGGGACTGTTTGGTAAGGTTCCCTTGCTCCATTGTAAAACGCTGTTTTTATAACAACTATTAAGCCAAACAAATAAGTCTTCAGTCTAGAAAAAACACAGCATAAAATCCTCCAAGTTAATCATCATGTGAAACAGCATAATGCCTCAATATCTAAAGTGCCACCTTTTTTAAATATATATATATATAAACACATGAGCAGAAAATCATAACATTGCAGTATAGCCAAGCTCTCACTAACAAATTGTTCATGTTCTCACATTACAAAACAAAGAAACTGGTAAAGATTTTTCTTTTTTTTTCTTTTTTTTTTCATGCTTTTTGTATAGTCATTGATTTCAGGCCATAAGTGACATGAGTACTTCCTTCCAGCAGTAGGAACTTAGGTCAGAAATTCCAAATATTAACCGTGTTTATTAAATTGCTTTGTTGCTAATATGCTCTGCCTCTAATGTCATCAGAATTATCCTTGTTCCACCTCAGGGGAATATAGAAAATGCCTGATTTTGCGTACTTTTTGTTACTGATTTTGTTACTTTGTGTGCTTATGTCAGGATATTGAGAACATAGCTGAATTGGAATGGCCAAAGTTTATTAGTCTCTTTTCCAAGTTTTTTAACACCTTAAGAGAAAAAAAAAAAAGCTAGTAAAACTTGTATTTCCATTTTTTCGCTATTTTTTCTTTTTAATGGCTGACTGCACTCAGCCTAAAAATCCACATGAAATCAATTCCAGAAGAAGAAAAAAAAAAAAACTGTTTACAAAGTTTTGCCATGACATTTCAATCTCCTTTATCACATACTTCAGGAGTTGTTTTTTCTTCTTTTTTAATAAATCTATATATAAAAATAACAATAACAGTCACACATAGGCAGTAGCTTAAACAACATCCAAATATTTTTCCCAAGCACACACATTTCTTTGCAATCTTAAGAAGGTCAAAGCATTTTTCTTCCAGTACTCTATACCAGCCACCCATGTATCATATTGTTCTCTAATCAACAGGTTGCTCATTTGCTGGGCACTCTAAGGTCACCAAGCAGTACATCTTTTTCATCTCTGATCTTGACTGACCTACACAATTTTCTCACGAGTTAATACCAATTTACTGATTATCAATTTTCTCTAGATCATTAGCTCCAAGTCAAGTACCTTAAGACACTCCCAACTTCTTGTAACTTAATGGCTTTTACCATTTCTATTTTATTGGCACTTTCTATATCCACAATGTGTTTAATCACTTCTCTAACTATTAGTCTCCTGAATAACTTCTTGAGACAACTACTGTTGAAATTTGAAGAATTGGAGTAAATTGCTTGAGAAGATTGATTTAAACACAGGAAATATCTTCATAAGATCTTTCAGTTCTGTGAATAATAGACATACCTTAATCCCCTCATAATAATATTCATGCCACTACATAGAGGTTCATTGCTCCCTCATTCCCAGGTTCAGTCGAGCACTAAAGACATACGTTTTTCCACCAGTCAGCCCACTTTTAAAAGCAACCTTTATACTAATTTCACCACTTTGACTTGAATTTCTTTTTCTTATTAACCATCTTACTTCTTTCAGTCCTGATTTTTAGCACTATTGTGCTAACAGATGGCCCAATGCTTCCCTCAACAATGTAAAGTGTAACACTTTTATAAAAGGTAGTATTTTCTTAACAGGAATGAACAGGTGGGAAGACCAAAATGATGCAACAACTATATTTAATTGGTTGGCAATACAGGATGACCCCAAATACCTGCTGCTAACACAGTGTAAATCTCAGCTACAAAAAAGACAAACCAAACTCCCCAACATGCTTGAAAACCTGGAGAGCAAGAGTCACTACTGCTTTAGCCACCCCTGTAATTTTGCAGGCACAGGGGCAATGTTCTTCCCTCATGTACATATGGGATTGCAGAAGAGCTGCAAGGTAATTGCATCGTACTGCCAGTGAGGTGGCTTAGAAACCCTCTGGAGGACATGCTTATCTTGCAGGAGCTTTTCTTGCCCCCATTCAACCCCTCAAAGAAAGCTCTGTCTATGTTCTCCAGGACTGTTTCTGAGAGTCTGGATTAACAGCTAATATACGGAATTATTTTATAAAGACATTTTCCAATCACTTCTGCCTAAAATTGCTTGGCATTAGCTCTATGGAGCTCTCCTACATTGCAGGCTTTACACAGCAAATTAATATAGAACTGTGTATGATCTTTTCCCCACAAGCTTTATCTGTAGTTGAGGAAAGTGATGAAACGGAACAGATAATTGCCTGTCTTAATACCAACAGCAATTAGGGCATTTGGGGCCAAAACAGTTTATATTCGAAGAATAGAAAAGACTGGGTTAAAAAATGGTTGGTAAGATTGCAAAGAAAGAATCATTCCCAAAGAAAATTCTTTATGAATATATTACAGAGTCAACAGTACTATTTTTAGGCATAGGCACATGAAGCATAACTAGCTAGGTAGTGGAAAATGAGATTGTTTTTCCTTATCTTGCCTCACAAATCTAGATACCACATTAAATTCACTTATTTCATACTTATCATGTCCTTTACAGAAAAGACTGTATCTACTGGTAATTTGTCTTCATAGTTTAAACCAGTAGTATGATCCCACCGTTCAAGGTGGTCACTAGGCAATCCTCACTGACCCTTGTAGGCACAGTCTCAGCCATGTGAAGCAGGGTAGGATTCCATCCCATGGCCCTTGCCTCTCCTTTGCAGTAAATCAAAAGAGAAAAGTTATGTGAAAAGAAGGATTCAGGACCAGAGTTTCTCAGACATTCAACCTACAGGACTCTGAAAGGCTCTACCCAAGCTACAAAGTAATGGGACTTCAGTACCTGGCCCACAAAGCTGCTTCAGGCATCCCACTTCATAGTTCAATGTCTTCATAGCAGAGCTTAGTAAAACATGGAACTTATGTCCCATTTAATTTTTGATTTTAAGTTGTGATGAACAGCTCATTATTTGGACCTCACTATGAAAAATATTCTCTTCTAACATTTCCATCCAAAGAATGGCTGCCATTTCTCCATCAGCCTTCCCTCTGGGTTCACTGAAGTGGATCAGAAGAGCCTGTGTTAGCCCCGTGCAGCACTGCATTGCACTGGGCTAGTGCTGCCTCCCCAGCATGGTACCACATGAACAGAAGCCTCAATTTTCCTCTCTGGAGGCATCACTTCACAGGATGCACTGTGAAGTTCAGCTCAAGGGAGGAATCACACAGCACAAGAAGAGAGGGATTTTGCAGGCAGCTTGGCATAGGGGAGCAGGAACTTAAGGACTGGAAACAATGGTAAGGATTGGCACTAGCAGATATGCTGCACAACTGATATGAAACGAAATGTTTATGTTTTTTGCAGACTCAGAACTGAAATACTGGAATTGTGTTTTTAAAAATGTGTGCCAAAATAGTCATATATCATGTGATTAAAGAGATCACCATGGGGAAAAAAAATAAATCAATTTTCCTGACAGAAGCTACAGTTTTGAAGGAACTTCATTCATGAGAAAATTGTTCAACCAAAAATTCCCAGTCAGCCTCAGAACACCTTTGAAAACTGGTCCCTGTTATCCAAGGGTACATTGTTCTGCCATCAGAGCTTTCCAAGCCCTTTAAGGGCAAAAGAAACCCAAATACACCTCTCTAATCAACAGTGTAGAACTCAATCCAGTGGACAAGAACATACACCTTATCCTCTCACCAGTTCTATAAACAGAAGAAAGCTGTGATTAAGCCTAGGCAGGTTAAGTGGAATCCACTCTCCAAGTTCTTCTTCTGAAGCCTACATTAATCATCAAGCTTTCTGATTGTTTTCAGTAGAATGATAACATTATACGGTTATGAAACAACAACTAATGATGCTGGACACTCTACTTAGCCTCTCTGATACTCCGCTAAGTTTAGAAATGTGATTCAAAGGCAGCTCTCAAGTCACCCTGTCACTCTCAATAATGTGTTACTGCGCATACTCATTTGAAATACCAAGGCAGTGGTGCATTACAAGAATCAGGAAAGACTTCTGGATTGCATTTAGAGCATTTAAAAGAACTGCCATTTTTTTTCCTGAAATAAAAATATTTAGCTTTCTCAAAATGTGAGTGAAAGGTCTTTAAATAAACAAATCAGCCAAACTCTTTACCAAATTACAAACTTTGGTGACCAAATTTTTTGTTTTCTACCTGCTAAATTTCCTAATAATGCCAACATTCTGTGTCTATGCAAAAGTTTTAATTATACAGAGCATAAAACTTTCTAAGTTAGCATATGAGAGGAGAAGCGTAAACCAAAGAGTACATCACCACATAAGGTATGTAATCTACATCTTTCTATGAATAACTGAAGGGGTTTTATAAATTGTTGGTTAGGCAGTTGGAGTACATGATCATTGTGGGTCCCTTTCTACTGAGCTATTTTATTCTATTCTAACTGACTTATCTCTCATTCATGTTCACTCTTTTCTTCTCCTGAGTGGTCACTGGAATTTTTAAAAGAAATTACACATCTGAAACAGATTTTGAATGTAGAAATTGCTCTCATTTCTCCTAGCAGGAAATTACTGAAGCAATGACAAATATATAACACATCTGCAAATTTCCCATATTGTATTCAATACACAAACAGGTAAAAAACCTTGTAAGTAAAAACAAAGCCACAACAATATTCCTTCTAACATTCTTTAAACAGAAAAAGGAAACTAGCTTTCATCTAATTAATTTATTATGTCTTATGCATCTTAAAACACAAGTGACATTTGAGTTTCATAGCATGCTTCCCTGAACAAAGTATTAACCATCAAGTTCAGTTTATGCTCCCATTGGAGAAGATTATTAAAAGTAAAAATAACTAGTACTGGACAGATTACAACACTGGACTCGTTCTGAGTGGAATATCTTTCTAAATATCAACTGCCTTTGAAACTGAAAGATGGCAATGTCTATACAAATTTACTACAAATTAATAAAGAGATGAAGTGGTAATTTGTCAACAATTCTACACATATGTATAAAACATGGTGCAGAGATATTTTATAGGGAAATGAACAGGATATGTTGTTATATACTTCAGCTTTATGATTTATTGGATACCTGCTCAGTATAAGTATAAAATAAAGCAAAACGATGTTTCCACTTCAGCAGAAGCCAAAATTTATGAAAATAAACTGATTCCTGAAATTCTAATAAATTTTTGCCAGATAAGTATGTCCGTATATTTTTTATTTAGTAGAATTTTACACAACCTATTAAACTAAAATATATTTTGGATGGCTTAGAGTTAACATTTGAAAAAAGATTTCAGACATGTATAACAGTCAAACTGGGGAAGCTTTGCTCTCATTTCTATTCATTGCTGGAGTTTAGTGGGTAGGCTGCTGCTTCTTACAGGTTATCATATATTTAGCAATATTAGCACATGAGGTCAGCAATTAGACTGCTAAGGGAACTGTCATGCATAATCTAGCTACATGTTAGGAGCTATTAACTATATACAAGCTATGGAATCACCCAAAATGTGGCAAAAAGGAATGTGAAAGACAGGTATCCTGACATCAGCCATCACCCAGTGCAGAGAGGACAAGAAAGCAGTGTAACTGACCTTGAAAAGCAATTGTCTAGGTAATTATGTATTAGCTGCAGAAATGTCATGCACATTCTGTTAAATAAGCCCCCTCTTTCAAAGATGAGCCATAGCCTGCTCTCCCACAAAGCTGAGCAAGTCACTCCCGAGTTCCTAATTGGGGGTAACAAGACAGCAAATTTGCCTTTCTTTTCCCCCAGTTCCCCTGGCTCATTCATTATAATGCAGTTCTCTCCCTGAGGAGCTTCACACTTTGTTATGACACAGTGTACAAAATTCACAGGCGTATGATTCACAATTGTATTGTCTACCTCTGGAGAGTAAGAATAAAGTGGCTAGTAGGGATGGGATAAGCATGAGCAAGGCTCTATGTCTATGTGAGCATTCCTCCTCCAAAGAGGCTAACATATGAATGCAAAAAAGCTGTTCCTTTTCTCCTTTCTCCACTCCTAGTGCACCCCCTGCAATAACCATGTTGCTCTAGAGCTCTCCCCTATGATACAGGTATGTTTTTTGAGAAAAAAGGCCCCTCTCATGAGATTCATATAATGTTTGATTGCTTTTAATGCTGCTGAAAACTCTTGGTAACAATTCATCATGACTCTTATGTCTTTATCACCAAAGGGTTACAAGTTTTACTACAACCAGAAACCAAGCTAGGACTCCTGGTTTACATGCTTCGTACCTAAACCAAATCTAAATGAAGAAACTGATAGAATGAAAGCACAGTACAGCAGGCTGTAGAGAAAAACTTTCACTACTGAAGCAAAAGTAATTATTAGGAAATTATGACTTTATTGTGATCTTCCCTTTTCTTCCAAGTTTCATCATGTGTGTGACAATTAGAACATATGTGCTTAAGTTGCTTATTTTAATGATTGAAATGCTTAGAGTATTTTAAAGAAAATTTATTTTCTGTCACCCAAGGAGAAGCCATAACATTAATTGATATTGGCTTACATCCATTTCTATAAGGAAATTAAGATTTTGCAACTTGCATTTTGATTCAACATTTACAGCTTATTTTATGGGAAGTTTTGAAAGATAAGTGTGGGTTAGTTACAGAGATCTGTGTTCTGTGTTTGAAAACTCCAATTACACTTTCTAATTAAAAGCCTTAAGTGACAAATTTTAAGCCTGTGCTCTTCAGATACAGAAAGAAACCCAATAAATGTAGCAACACCATTTTATTGAAGAACCAGGACTCAGTTAACTTGGTTCAACTTTTGCTACAGACTGAATTTCAGCTCAGAGAATACAAAATATGTTAAGTTTCAAAACATGACAGTAATAAAACAAAACCAAAATCTATTTCCTATTTCAAATAGAAAAAAAAACAATGCAGGGTCTGACACATAAAATTCTATTATTTGGCTTTGTTATTTGCCTTTCAGAAAAAAAGAAAGCCTGCTCAAAACATTATTTTTTTTTTCAATCATATATTTTATACAGCCACTAATGCCTACAGTCTAAAAATTTTATGAAGTTCACTGAAGGGTAGAAAATGTTTTCTAGAAATACCCTTCTTATACGTTCATACAGTTGTTTCAAACAAAACTGATAAGGGACAGATGTGGAGAAATGTACCTGAAGCTGTAGGCCAGGGCCGGCACTACAGCCAGTGCCTGTGAACATGGGTAATGCTAACTGAAATAAGTGAGCTGCTAGCAGTCCTGCCTGGTCTTGCCTCCTAACTCTCCTTATTGAAATAAATTACCTGGCTACAGGCACACTGCCTCACAAGGAACAGCCCTGGGATTCAATTCAAAGGATTCACTTGAAAACCTCAGTAAGTTAGGAGGAGGGTTTTGGGCAGGATGAAGGATAGTGCATAACTTCTTGCGCTTTCCTTCTCCATCTTCTCCACTGGTCTTGCTAGCTCTTATTCTGTCTACCACACCTCACTCCCCAGTACTTTTAGGAATGCAGGGCAAATATTAGATGGGAAAACCAGACTGCAGAGCTGAAGCACCTACAGTCAGTGGATTCAATTATGGCATACCAAACCATTACAGGATTGTACTCATGAAGATGACCGCTAAATTAAATAACACCAAATGAGCACAAGTCCTACTAGAGCAAGGATCTTAACAGTAGGACCAAAATACCACAGTCCAGCTGGACAATTAAGTAATCTGAGAGTACTTGTAGTCCTCCTTGCAAAACACCACGTAGGATAAAACACCTGCTGACATGTCTCCTGCAAGTTTTTTTAGATCTGTCAAGCCTTTTTGACCAGTAGCTTCTAGAGAACTATTTTGTTGGTGGCTTTTTATGAAGTGGACTGGCATTTTTTGGAGCCATCTTCCTAAGCACACTTCTCATTTATATTTAGATGATGTTATTTGCTTTACCAAAGTTTGTTATCATCTTAAACAGGATACTGGCTGAATGGCCAGCACCAAACACTTCAGAGGAACTACACACTTCAAAGGAACCTCAAAGCACTTCCACAAAGTGGTGAAACAATAAACAATGCAATAAAATCTCTTTTTGAAAGCTGTTGAATTAAGAAAAGTTTTCGGGCATGCATTCCAGTGATTACATGAAACTTGCTTTACTATTTTAATGTATATATATACATATAGTTCATGCTCACATAAATTGCTTAGATGTTTATAAAGGTAATACAAGCAGAACATTATCCAGAAATTATATTTTCATAACATCTTCTACATTTCTGATCCTCCTGAGTCTTCTCAACATTTTATATTATGAGGAGCAAATGTCTGAAAACAGGAGGTTTCCTTGCAAACCATGGCACTGAAACACTAAGATTCTTCCAAATATTTTGATCATTTTAGGCTTTGCTTTTTATTTGTAGTGTTGTCACACTGGATATATAATGAGATATTCTGTCTTTCTTTATGAATAAGCAGACTTAAAAATAAACTCTCACTAACCTTTTAGTCTCAGTGAAATCTTGAAAAAGCTAAAAGTATGTTCTGGGCAAAAATAAGCAATTTCCTTTTGAACAGATGTTAGCTCCCTTTTTTAAATGAATATCTCTCCCTCCTGTTGTCATGGGAGAAGGAGCAAACACAAGGGCCCCTTCTTAGCTTCACAATAACAAATGAGAAAGACCTTCTCATATCTGTTCTTATTTACTGCTTCTCCATACTGAACAGTATCAATCTTTTCACTTCTTCATAAAAAAGTTTTTCCACATCCCTAATCTGCTTGTTATCCCTCCCTGGTCACTGTGCTTTAATGTGGAAGAAAACCTCATTATCGGATCCAAACCTAGATGAAATACCTTTAGAGTATACGTTTTTGTACTATGACAGCAGACACTTGCTCAGCTTACAGAGGGATATATTAAGCATTTTAGTTTCTACATCACAAATGGGTATTTTTTAGAGATGACTTAGTTCAGCATTACCAGATAAGGCACTTTAGGCAGGGCTATAAAGGCTATCAGAAAACAAAGCTCTAATAATGGCTGAATGTCAAAAATCTGTGCCATTATCCTCAGTCTAAAGCAGTCAGCAGGGAAACCTAGCTATGTATACTTTGCCTCCATCCCAAAATTTGCCCATCTATTCAGGGCAAAAAGGTGTTATAAATAAATAATCAAAGTCTCAATGTGGTGTCTTTCTGGACAAAATCTTATGAACCAATGAGTCAGTTCTCGTGCTTTAAAATCTGTTTGATCTTCCCTGCTTCGTTTGTGCACATTCAGAAGAACTGTCTTAAGGTGATGAATAAACATGAAAATTCACAGAGGAAATGACTGGCACAGATGCATCAACCTGCAAATGCTTTAATCTGGGGAAAATACAGAAGATTTTCAGTGCTAGTTTGAGGAATACAAAGGTAAGAAAGGAATGGTTTTAAGGTCATTGACCATCGCAGCAGAAGAGGGAGAAGAAAATTGACATTTTGTATAACTAGGAATTTTCCAGGACTATTTTGCTATAAAGCAGTTTAGTCCATTTGTGAGATAAGGATAGCTTCTTGCCTTTGACAAACCTCCTGCTGATAAAACCAAGAGCTGAAATCAAGGGGCTTAAGAACACATTGAAATGCTTTACTGAGTATGGACAGATTTGTGTGTATGCTTAAATGCTGCACAAAACATTTGTTACCATTGACAGGGACTGAAGATTGCATAAGTAAAAAATAAAGTTCTAAAAATATCCACTTAGAAACATCCATGTAATACACTGCATTTATCAGTGAAAATATTCCACACTGGCTCTACCAACACAGTTCCTCATGTTTAAAGAGCCAAACCCAATTCACAGAACTGGAAGAAGGTACAGTCCTCCTTAAGTTATATCCTGCCTTTTTCAAGATACCTGCTTGTTTTTTGATCCCACCCCTCTGCTACCACTGGGTGAAAGGAGGCAGATGTTAGGTCACTTGGGACTTCAGCAGGAAATTTATCATCATCCAAGTGCATTACTTATTAACCATATCAACAAGGTGTTTTCAATAGCTAAATATAACTGCAGGAGCCATAACTCAACATGGTATGGTGTTTCTGAACTTGAGGCTTAATCCTCACTATGCTATCATCCCTCCTGCCAGTTGTTTAGACAACAAAAAATTTTGGACACTGGGATCATGAGTGGTACGTCTCACTTAATAACATTTTATCTGCTTTAAGCTTTTCATGACATCGTGTGCTATTACGATTTCTTTGTTTTGTTTTTTTAAAAAAAGAAAACCCAGAAAGCCCTTTATGAACAATATCTTCATTTAGACAGAGATTACCCATTCTGGATTTGTAAGAACACCAGAAGATAGATATTGATAAGATTAGTCTTTACAGAGGAATTAAAAGGACCTACGAATAATGTTGCTCTTGTAATTTAACACACAGATCTATCACACTATTAAGTGAATTTGATTATGTTTGATTTGCAAAACTGGAGAAAGTGAAATAATCAAACTGATTAAACAAGTGAAGTTGGGCAAAATTATCTGTTCCTAGTTTCCTGTTCTGTTGTATTGAAGTCTGGCATCTCCAGTACTGAAGTGTACTGCCTTGTTCTCCTGCTACAAATATTTCAACCATGTTTACCTATTTTAAAGAAAGATGAACATAATGTAAGACCACCAAACAAAGCAAAATATGTAAAAGGGCCAGGCTGACATATAGCTCGCATACTCCATTCGGTTCAGTGGAGTTAAATCACAGGATTATTTTTTATTTGTGTAATCCAAGGTGCTTTGGGAGGGTTATGTATGATCCTTTAGCATAGACATTACAGCATGAGCCAATGGTAATTATACCTGCAAATGAACCCTTTAGAGCAGATATTCCCTGACTCACACAGGCTCATGCATTAAACGAGTAAATCCAGGTTAATAGTAAAACAGACCACCATGTATCCCTAGAAAACTGAGTGCCTTAAGAAAAGACGACATTAATGTTCAAGGTATTGACTGTTCTAGGCAACAATTAAAGTGTGCATGACTACAGCAGCAAGGAAAATAAGAATTTTATATTATCTTCATAATTAATTTAATTTTCTGAACTTGGTTTGTATTTTATTTAATTTACTGAAAGGCACAATCTTCAGTGATGCAATCTTAATGCTTCTAAAACTGAAGGAGTTACACCAGTTACACCATACTATTTACTACAGATTATTTATTAAGAATTTCCCTTTCATGGAATTTATTTTCTGCATGAAAGCAAATGAAAACGTAAAACTTGATGGAAGGAAACAAAAATGTTACTGTTTCAGCTGCCATTAGTAATATCCTTGAATTGTAGCATTAGTGTGATTCATCAAGCACTCCAAGCAGTTCCATTTACTAAGACCCATAGTAATGAGAGAGTCTTTAAGCTAGGACAGAGCATTCACATAACAATTCTCTCTAAAAGGATGGATTCACCTGAGCACACTTTTGGCATTTCTTCTGATTTGGAACTGTAAACAGACCACCCCTTCAGGATATTCATAAACTGAACATTTGGAGACTACAGAAAATGGCCGTCACCTACCCACAATTGTAATTATTTGCAGGGACTAGCTTTTTTCTAAGTGTTAGGTACTGTTTACTCAGTATACACATTTCATGCCTTGACATATCAGTGTCTATTAAGTACATACATTTTATTTCATTCTTTGATGCAGCATGTATGTACACAGGCCTCTATGTTTTCTATTACCTACATAAATTCCAATTAAGAAGGCCTCATAGGAGATTATTTTTACATAAGAGTTAATGTTCCAGAAAAAAAGATAGCTAGATATAGGTATATATAGATACAGGGTATAGATATGGATATAGATAAATATACACACATATTGTTTTTTTTTTCCCAAATCAGATCTTTGGTTTTCTAAGACTGTATCTGCAAAGGCATGGAAGAGATCCTGCTTTGAGAGGAGTCTACTTCAAATGACACTCTGTCTGTAGAAAACTTGCCTGGCTTGTTACAGGTAGGTATTGAATGAGTAAAATGAGGCCAAGAAGGAAAATGGTGTCTTGCTGTGAAGGCAGTTGCTGAATGAGGAAAACAGCAGGGGCAGAGGAAGGATTCAAGGATACTTTTATAAATGAAACTTTTTACTTAAGACCACAGAGGTGTTAGGTGCTGAAATGGTAAGTGGGCTGCTGCACAAGTGATACTTCTCTCCTGCAGTTTATTTTAAATATTTAACAGTAACTTTCACTAAATTACCTTGGAGACTCTACTGTATTAATATTAGTATCTTTCCCTTGTGCTTTGCATATCAGAAAATTAAATTCATTAAGCACTTCCATTTCATAATTGCTTAGTATCCTAATTTAGTAATCTGCAAACATCTATGAAAAGCATTATAATCTCAGAATATAGCAAATAGTGTCTGAATATTTTAGTAAGAGACCACTTTCAGCTAACAACTGTTACAGATTAGTGTAAGGCTGATCACTTTTCCTGTGCTATGCACTCAGCAAGAGGCTAGAGCTATTGCAGAAAAAAAGAAATAGCAGTGAAAAACACCTGTTGCTTGCGTAACTGAGGAGTTCTGCAGTGCACTGATCCTCTAAATTATATATAGAGGTTGCCTATATTATTAGTTAAAAGAATCTGTGTGTACAGGTGGTGCTCTGAGTTTGCAGGAAACTCTTGTTATTTGCTTAAAAATCCTGAGGCTGAATGGGAGAAGAGAGGAAGGAGGCAATCACACTGGTCATGACATAAACCATAGCTAAGTAGGCTGTCTTTTTAGCTCTTTTCAGTCAAAACAAACAACTTCTTTCTCACATTCTTATAGAATACATTATATAAAGTTCTTAAAAATGTCATCACACAAGAATTTAAGATTTTTGGGATACATACCATGTTTTCTCATTTACTTAAGCTTTTCAGAGTGCTGGCTCAATAAGGCCTAGATCTTTACTGGTATTTTTGAATGTCACAGTAGTACAAGCAGAAAGTGTAAATGTAGTCACTGCATAAACATTTAGCATGCAAGTAAAAGAATGACCCTGGCAATGAAGCCATATTAGATGTCAAAAGAGATGAGGAAAACCTACTGCTCAAACTAAAAATGTTCAACAGTTCTGAGTATCCCAACACCTGCTGGATCCACAAAAGATTAAAAATTAAGCAGAATGGAGCAGGAAACAGATACAGAAGGATATCAAAATAGATTCTCCATAAATAGGAGCTGGAGAGAAAGAATTATACCCTTACTCTGGAAGTAATGCCAGTAGTGAAACTGAAGGAAGGTAAATCACCCTTAGTGAAACTATAGTTTACAAGCTCTAAGGAAACATCCTCTTTTGTTCTTCATGTTTCTGGGAGAAGATAAAATACTTTTACCTTCTGTGGATCTGACTAAAAAGACAGGATAAATAAAATTTTTTAAAATGAAATTTACATTTGTAATCATGGCCTTGCTGCAGTTTGCAGGGGTAGCTTCACTGGTTTGTGAAGTGTTAAGGTTTCATTCATTGACATGAAAATCCTCACCCATCCATGAACATAAATGCTCTAAACTGGTAGAAAACCCCATAGCCCTTCTTGAACCAGATTGATCTAGCTGTAGATTGGACTACTCTGAGCCTGACTGCCATGCTATGAAGAATATACAATCAAGGACAAAGGAAGCTTGCAGAAGCTGGCTGCTGCTGCAGTCATATCCAGCCAACAGAAAGAGGATACAGAGAACTAAGGGTCTGCCAGTCTGGCAGGGTCTTGAAAGGATCTCTTCACATGGTATGCTCAGGTTTCCAGCTGTCATAATCTATGCTTTCTCTCCCTTCCCATTCTGGCAAAGTTTTATCTGAACACATTTATATGTTGTGTGCATAAGCATAGTGCATAACGCAAAATCCATTCAGCAGCTTTTAACTCAAAAGTTTCAGAGGACAAAGAAACATCCAGCTAAAAGGAGGAATGATAAACAAAAAGGACAAACTATCAGGCATTAACATGCTTGTTTTCATGAGTTATTTTGCTAAACTAGAGGTATTTCTTATAGACAGTGATACAATTATCATACAGCAGAAAAGAGCTTGCATTTATGATAATGCATGAAATTATGACAAATGACCAACACATGCCTGGGTGAAGGCTCAGCCTAATCAAAGCCAATAGCTTCCAGCATTGGGGTACAAAAGCAAAGAACACAGAAAACAGGATGCATGCTCCAGCGTGTAAGTTGGGAGAAGCTGTTACAGGGTCACTGATATACTAGGAGACTGTCTTAGCTCTCAGTGCTACATGTCCTCTTGCTAAGACCTGAAATAAGAAAGGCTGTCAGCAAGGTTATAGCCAGCTAGGGCAGCAGGAGGCAGGGAACAAGAAGTTATCTCTGAAAAAAGCAGGTAACCACACAAAACCCTACAGCTTAAATCAGACCGTGCTACCTAGCAAGCTTTAACAATCCCAGGCTGGAGTCAAGCATTACAACAGAGGGGAAAGAAACCATCCAGTTTAACACTCGTTTCAGCGGATGAAAGAGCACTGAAAGCATTATAGCCGAGGAATGCAGAAACTTAAGCTACTTCAGCCACCATGTTACAATTGTACTGTTGCCCTTCAGTATAAATCTTGTTTACTAAGCTAATTTAAGCATGCAAGCATGGAAGATTAACTCATTGTCATCAGAAAGTGTGGTTAATTTTCCTCAAGTTTCTTGAAAGAGCTCAGCTAATGCACTCACAATGGTGACAATCTGAAAAAGCTTCAGTTGCTGCATGCTGAGAGCTAGCAGAAAGGCCACCCCTGTGAGTACTTTCAGAGCACCCAGACAGCATTGTTATTTTGGCTGTTTCTAGTGGAACCAAGTAATTTAATAGCCAACGCTGAGCATCAGAATATGAAAGACAAGACTGAGGGAGAGGAAAGATGATTATGCTTAATTTTTTTTTCTTTGAGTCTTAACCCTAACTTTTGAAATCCAGACATTTCTCAGAAGATGGTGACATGGTGTCACAAACCTCACTGCACATTTCTAAAAGAAACCTTACTGCCTGCCTACAGAAGGATGCCAAGGTTTCATCACTGTTATCACTTCTCATCTTTTCCATTCATTTCTGCTTCACCGCTAAGGGATCTGGTGGGTAAATTAGTTCCATTTTCAAAGGCAGGCCTTGTCATTTTTCTTGGCTATATATTTCTAACAATATTTTCCTTTTTGTGATAGCATTATCAATTTGAGGCCCAATACTGAAATCAGAGAAATACAGAGAATTTCTCTTTACTGAAGTCACTGAAGTAATAGAGATGTATAATCAGAATCAAACCCATTAAATAGAGGATCAAACTTTGTTTTTGTTCTGTGTCTCCTAAATAAAAGGTACCAGATGGAGGATTTGAAGTGTCTAAAGAATTGCTCTGGTTTAAATGCAATCTTGACAGAAGCAAAAATCCACTGTGTTTATGGAATATAAGAGGTCAGCTTTGCCATCGATGTCGTTTCCAGCCTTCTGTTTGCAAAACCCAAGGGTTCACCTAACTGTTTTCAAGTGATTCACAAAACCTGCAAATGATCACTGAGGAAAGCATGTAATGTCTGAGGAGAAGGTATGGAAGGGCTGGTACAAACTAAAACAGGTCAACAATTACTGATTGATTCCATGACATCATTTTTTTCACAATTTATGTAAAGGTAGCAGCTATAAGCAACAACTATGTATAAAAAATATTATATTTACATATCCTTAATGACTGATATATATTATACATTGAGTTATATATATTTATTCTGCTATTGCTTTTTCCTTTGAGAAGGAGGCATATTCTTAACCCATTGGAAAGCAGTGTGACAGTCATTCAGAGCGAGATCAATTCAGGATTATTACAGTACATAGCTACCAGCAATTCAGCAGTTTGATATTATAAAGCCATGCAGAGTTAAATTAATCCCTAGCCCAGAAAATATGTTCAGTACAGACAGGAGCTGTAGCTTGGAGTTGTTGCCAAATCCTATTCCCTAAAATGCTATTCCCTCCAACTTCAGTGATTCCATGTGACTTTCTTCCAGATTCAATCAACCATATAAGGAATCAACAGCGAGTTTTTAGATCTGATCCAGTTTATAGTTCAGGCATAACATGGTCAACAAATTTACTGCCAGAGGCCAATACAGAAACAGAGATCTCCTTCCTCGTTTCTGTCAAAGAAATACAGCATGAAGATATTTGCTATTGCAATGCTGTCAGGTTGGATGTCATTAGAAGCAGCTTTTGTATGATTGTGGTATATACTGGAAGCTGTGTGTAGAGAAACAGCCAAAAAAAAAACACCCCAAAAACCAGGCATAATTTCAAACCTTATCATAGGGCATAAAGGCACCTCTCTGTGTGGCATTGTTCTGTTTAGTTTCTTAATAAATATTTCTCAAGAGCTATACATAAATTTTCCACCACAAATGGAAATTAGCTTTTTTGAAACTAAATCCATTATTTGACTCTCCATGATGAAGCTGGTACTAAATAGGTGTGACTGGATTAAAGCCTGTCATTTGAGTAAAACCTGCAATATAATGACATCCACCAACAACATTATTTTTCTTCCCAGAAGCTACATGGGCCAGAAAATTACAGCTACTTTCAGTACACACCTCCATCACACTTTTTCATATAATTTCAATTGTATCTCCTTGCAGATAAGCAAGTCCACTAAAAAGTAAATGTAATATCTAGCTCTGCTTTCCTGAGTGGTGACTTTATGTCAATGATAAAAATTGAAAA
This sequence comes from Melopsittacus undulatus, assembly GCF_012275295.1. Taxonomy (NCBI): domain Eukaryota; kingdom Metazoa; phylum Chordata; class Aves; order Psittaciformes; family Psittaculidae; genus Melopsittacus; species Melopsittacus undulatus. The sequence goes on along the minus strand of NC_047530.1, from coordinate 69,309,580 downwards.
AAAACCCCAACCCCCTTCAAATACCGATCATGCCTCCTCTGTCACTGACCTTGAAGATGATTCAAATCATTTTGGATGCAATCAATGCTTTTAATGCTGTCAAATGTAATGACATCATAGCTACAGTGATGATACTTGCTGACTGGTGATGCAGGATTTGATTTGCCAAGGCAGGCACATTCCTACCACACACCAGCCTCCAATCAAAATTGGCAATATGAGCAAATTCCAGTAAGCTTTCCACACACGCAACAAGCAACACCAGACAGAGGACAAACTCAGCGGAACTGTTCACAAACCCAATATAAGCCCATAGTCAAAGCTGCGATACATACTGCCCCTGAACACTATAATAGCAGCTTGCCATCCAAACCTGAAAAATGCATAAATGGCAAAATCCTTTTACAGTGATAATATCAACTGCATCCAGACATACATGAATCCCCAGTTAAGTAATTTCTCATGCTCAATGGACCTTATGCAGGGGAGCCAAAGTTTACCTCTGTGCACTTTACATACCTGTTTCCAAAAGGTGCTGAAATCTGAAAAGGTCTAAAGTTAAAACATTCTGAAATGCACATATTCCTCATGCTTGATTATGACTGTCATTACATTGCTGAGAAACTTTAGTTTTAAAGTAGCATAAGCAATGCCAGTTAGAATAATTGCAAAGGTATTAGCAAGGCTATAGAAAACTTCTGATGAGTAAAAAACTTGATACGGACAAAATGGTTATGTTTGTCAGCCAAGTTTAGACTTTGCATCATGTATAATTGTGCACATAGCTAGCCAATCAACATGTAAAATGACATGTGACAACCTGTAAGGCAGCGTGTGAGTGATTACTGTGACATACCAGGGTAAAGACAAGGAAAATGTAGAATTTTTGGAAGTGTTATGTATGTCTTAAGTCTGAGCTGTCAAACTTCTTAGTCCTTGGCAACATTATTTTTTTTTAAGCCTCAAAGATGGATGTTCTATCATGTATATAATTTGTTAATTAGAATACTTTCATGCAGTTCCCCTTCTCAAATGTATTATGCAAAAATCGTGCTGTAATGCACCTGAAAATGCAACTGGTTATCATTCATCAACATCTTTTTCAGAGCACTGTGTGGCTGTGCTTATTGACTTATACAGTCAATACAAAGGAGAAAGGCTTTCCTTGAATCTTACTAAATACTTGTCTAAGTGTCAGTACAATATTAAACGTACCTTGAGAGGAATTTCATATAATGGGTGGTCTGTTTAAATAGTGGTTTGTATGTGTTTTCATTCCTTCTGTAAAACACAGAGCTTTAATTATAAAGCAAACGTTTGCTGCTTGTAACAATATTTGAAACAAATGTAAGGAATAAACTGTTGGGGAATTTCAGCAAAACAGCAAGAAGTTCTAATTAAGGCAAACTAATCAAAATTGTTATGCTTGTCTTGTTACAAGTAGTGTCTTCACAGTGTAGATAAGACTGTAGAGTCAGTCATCTCCTAGGTGTGCACCTAAAGGACAGGGATCAACCAGCACAAGGTATAACAAGGGACTTATTTTTTTTGTTCACCAGAGCATGATTAAACATTGAGGTAGGGATTCAGAGCAGCTGAGAACTCTCCATCCTTGCATATATTCAAAGCTCACCTGGACAAGGTCTTGAGCAACCAGATCTAGTTGAACTGCTTTGAGCAACGCGTTGGACTAGGGACCTTCAGAAGTTTCTTTCAATCTTGATTATTCTTCCATATTATGATTGGGAACATAGATGGGGATAGGAACACAGAGAAAGAATATGCCGATTATTTTATTCCATCTTCCCAGTAGACACCTGAACCTACTCCATAGAAATGGATTACTTTCTTCTATATTACTTCCTTCTGCAAGTAATAGAGGAGCCTAAAAGGAGACATGCCGTGCTTGAACTTGTGCTCAGCAACAGGGAAGGGCTTGTTGGAAATGTGGTGCTCCAAGGCAGCCTTAGATGCAGCAATCATGAGATGGTCGAATTCGAGGTCCTCAAGACAGTGAGAAGAGCGTGCAGCAAGCTCACTGCCCTGGACTTCAAGAGAGCAGACTTTGGCCTCTTCAGGAACCTGCTTAGCAAGGTTCCATGGGATATAGCCCTAGAAGGCAGGGGGCCCCAAGACTCTTGGTTAATACTCAAGGATCACCTGCTACAAGCTCAGGAGTGTTGCATCCCGACCAGAAGGAAGTGCGGCAGGAGGGCCAGGAGACCCCCTTGGATGGATAAGGAGCTGCTGAGAAAAATTCACAGGAAAAAAGAGGCTTATAAAATGTGCAAGCAAGGACGGGCAGCCTGGGATGAATACAGGGATGTTGTCCAGGTAGTTAGGGACCGGGCTGGGAAAGCTAAGGACCAGTTAGTTAAACTTGGCAAGGGATGTTAAAGATAATAGGAAGGAATTTTATAGATATGCTGCGGATAAAAAACAGACTAGGGACAATGTAGGCCCCCTCTGGAAACTTTTGGGAGAACTGGCTACACAGGACTTGGAGAAGGCTGAAGTTCTGAATGACTTCTTTGCCTCGGTCTTCACTGGCAAAGGCTCTGACCACACCACCCGAGTCTTGGAAGGCAGACGCAGGGACTGTGAGAATGACCTTGGGCTCACTGTAGGAGAGGATCTGGTTTGAGACCATCTTAAGAACCTGAATGTACACAAGTCCATGTGACCTGAGGAAATCCATCCGTGGGTCCTGAAGGAGCTGGTAAATGAAGCTGCAACGCCACAGGCCATCATATTTGAAAAATCATGGCAGTCAGGTGAAGTTCCCGACGACTGGAAAAAGGGAAATATAATCCCCATTTTCAAGAAGGGGAAAATGGATGACCTGTGGAATTACAGACCAGTCAGTCTCACCTCTGTGCCTGGCAAAATCTTGGAACAAATTCTCCTGGAAGGCATGCTAGAGCACATGAAAAACAATAAGGTGCTTGGTGACAGCCAGCATGGCTTCACTAGGGGGAAATCCTGCCTGACCAATTTGGTGGCCTTCTATGACGGGGCTATGGAACTGATGGACAGGGGTGGAGCAGTTGATATCATCTACCTGGACTTGTGCAAAGCATTCGACACTGTCCCACATGACATCCTTGTCTCTCAATTGGAAAAACATCAATTTAATAGGTGGACCACTCGGTGCAAAAAGAACTGGCTGGATGGCTGCATGCAAAGAGTTGTGGTCAACGGTTCAATGTCCGGTTGGAGACCTGTGACGAGTGTTGCCCCTCAGGGATCGGTGCTGGGACCGGTCTTGTTCAACATCTTTGTTGGTGACATGGACAGTGGGATTGAGTGCGCCCTCAGCAAGTTTGCCAATGACACCAAACTGTGTGGTTTGGTTGATGCACTGGAGGGAAGGAATGCCATCCAGAGGGACCTTGACATGCGTGTGAGGTGGGCTGATGCCAACCTCATGAAGTTTAACCATGAGAAGTGCAAGGTCCTACAGCTTGGTTGGAGCAATCCCAGGCACAGCTTCAGGTTGGGCATAGAAGAGATTCAGAGCAGCCCTGCAGAAAAGGACTTGGGGGTGTTGGTAGACGAGAAAATGAACATGAGCTGGCTTCAGTGTGCACTCACAGCCCAGAAAGCCAACCATATCCTGGGCTGCATCAAAAGGAGCGTGACCAGCAGGTCAAAGGAGGTGATCCTGCCCCTCTACTCTGCTCTTGTGAGACCCCACTTGGACTACTGTATGCAGTTCTGGTGTCATCAACATAAAAAGGACATGGCACTGTTAGAACAAGTCCAGAGGAGGGCCACGAAGATGATCAGGGGACTGGAGCACCTCCCGTATGAAGACAGGCTGAGAATGTTGGGGCTGTTCAGGCTGGAGAAGAGAAGGCTGAGTGGAGACCTCATAGCAGCCTTCCAGTATCTGAAGGGGGCCTGTAAGGATGCTGGTGAGGGACTTTTCATTAGGGACTGTAGTGATAGGACAAGGGGTAATGGGTTAAAACTTAAACAGGGGAGATTTAGACTGGATATAACGAAGAAATTCTTTACTGTTAGGGTGGTAAGGTACTGGAATGGGTTGCCCAGGGAGGTTGTGAATGCTCCATCCTTGGCAGTGTTCAAGGCCAGGTTGGACAAAGTCTTGGGTGATATGGTTTAATGTGAGGGGTCCCTGCCCATGGCAGGGGGATTGGAACTAGATGATCTGAAGGTCCTTTCCAACCCTAACTATTGATTCTATGATTCTATAATAAATTTGAGTTAAGTTGTAAAACCATTTTCTAACCCAAATACTTTTATAAAATGAACATATGTGAGAATGTTGGATAAAAGGGACAGAAAAAAGTTGCACTGAAGTAAGACTGCTTATGTGAGACTGCAGCTCCCATGGAAGTGAAGCCAATGGACAGAAATGGGAAAAAATAATGTCTTGGAGGAAAAAATCTGGTAGTAATCTCATGAGAGCAGATTAGTAGTATAAAGAAAATAGTTATATCATTGCTGATAATAAAAGAGAAAGCCTTTTTGTATTAGTTTTTATACATGGAAAAAAGTAGTCCTCCTCTCATACAAATACAGACGAGTATGAGAGATGGACAAAAGTGTCTGAGAAACACCAACATTTTGAACTAGATTTTCAGTGTGTATTGGAACACTGTTGTCCTGATCAAGCCTGCCTAAAGACCAGCCTTGAAATATCAATTGCCTATGAGCAGAGAAGTGCTGCTCAAGATTTTAAAAGCCCCATTCTGTCAAAATGGGATTCAAAACCATGTACATCTTTTAGAAATATGTTAGGTGCTCCTGAAAGACAGAGAAATAATACTTCGAGCACTCCTGTTCATACTTGGACGATTTTTTAAAAAAGATACCTGATTTGAAGAGCTAGAATTTCTCAAATTTAATAATGGCAACAATAATAAGAAACACAAATATAATGAAAGCTAATAAGGCTTTTTTAGTCCAAAAACTACCACTCAGAAATAGGCCTAGACCTCTCTGCAGAGCCTTATGTTTCAGCTGATTAGACATTTCTATAGTTGCTGCTAAAATCATTAGATTTTCTAGTGCATTGTCGCCGGGGAGGAAAGCATTATTTAAGGGGATGTGAGTCTAAGGATTCTTGTGGTTCATGAACCTTAGCATAAATTACAAGCCAAAGCTAATATTCTTATTGTTCCATTTAATATTTTCTTGCTAGTCCCAAATACATACAACTCTCAAAACACTTAAAAATATCCTGCTATAGACACAAAACCAAATATGTGCTCCAAAGAACATAGTACAAAGGAAAAAAGTTAAACCCCACCTCTGATAAAACATATTCCTTGAGGATAACACTGTCTTTCCAAAGATAGAGGGAGAAGCATGGTACCTGTTGACATGGGGAATGACTGGAAAAAGTAAATGAAAGGAGAAGGTAGCTTCAGCTTCATATAAAAATCAGTGCTCTACCTTTGCTGTTTCTGGCATGGACAAATAAGGACTTGCACCTTCTCAAAACAATATAATGGAGACTTAGCTCCAGTCAACAGCTCATGAGAGATCTTTCTAAAATAAAGACTAAAATTATGGAGAAGTTTTAGCTTAGTTTTCCTGGGAACTTCCTCCATTTTCTCTTCCAGTAATTTTTCTTCTCCCAATCCTGCTCTCATTTGTCAGCAGACTAGAATGAATATAAGCATTAATATTACTTACAGGTATGATGAAAATATAAATGATGCAGTTCCTTTCTACAAATATGATGCCTCTCCTATGCCGTCATTAAAAAATTTGAAAAAAAAAGAAAAAATCAGTATCTAACAGCAAATGAATGAGCTGACAGATCATATGGTCCTAACAAGAGCTGGTGGCAGAATAAAACAAACACCTTCCTCATTAAAGTAACTCTGGCAGCCTAACTGGATTACACTTCTCGTAAAGGTAATGTTTACTTGGTGCTTAAAGAATCACTGTTCACACGCTCCAAGTAAAGAACGCCAGTCTGTCTGCCACATCTACTCGGCCATAGGACTTAGCTCACCCCTGTTAGAGGCACATGAAATAACTCTCAATATAAAAAGAAAGGACCTTTCAGCCCCAGATGAAATAATATAGCTTAATCCATATACTGTACCATGTATAATCTAACTGAGAACAAACAAACAAAGAGTAGCCATGGAATTGATTTTCTCCTGCTGTTGCTTCTGCAATGCTATCGTCTTTTTAGTGAGTTTTGTAACACCTCTGGAGACCTGAGAAGCACATTCCTTTTCCAGCAAGACCTCTTCAGAAATCAGTAACACCTATTCAAAGGATTTCTAGCATAATTCTGCAAAATCCTTTCACTGTGGCTTGCATAACTTGTTAAAGAAACTGTACAGCTTTATTTTTACAAGTGCTCTTCTAAGTTTTTTTTTTTTAATAGAAGTCAATGAAGGGATAGTACTACAAGTAACACACAAATACCTAATGAAGTGATGAAAGATTTTAAGATACTTTTAAGAATGACAAAAAGGGGGGAAAATTATTTTCTCTCTGGCTTTGGGAAAGGTATTGCTACATAAAGGCAGAATACTACTTCATATGGCTTGGGAGTACTGGATTCTTTATTATTTTAAGCTCAGTGTTGCTGTGTCCAGAAGGATGAAAGAACGCTATTTCTGATCAATAGCTGTCATCAGCAAATTCTCAGTGTGATGCAACGGGAAGTGATTAATCTGGTAATAAAACATTTAATAATTTGCTCTACTGAAAAATAAAATATGACCCAGGCATAACAAGCTCACGGTTAAGCCCCAGTTAGAGAATGTAAATCATCTTGACTCCACAGGTCCTTCTGCAGCATTGTGACATTTCTTTCCCAGCCCAGAGCTGTTACTGTTCTGCTCTCCTCTGACTGCTGATAATACACACAGCAAATGTTATTTAATGGTCACTGTGCAACTGAATGATGCTAGTACTTAGAGCACAGTAGTTGTATTTTTAGGTTACCTTTCAGACACATTCAGGTGACACTGCAAAACACAAGCACAGAGGTAGGTGAAATTTCCATACTGCTGTGAAGACAAGTAATCAAGTGCTGATTTGAAGCACACAGACCACATGATAGCCATTATGGACTATCTCAGAGTGCTGGACAGGTGGTTCCTTCAAACTCTTTCCTTCAGCAACCAAACACAACCAGGGTGTTCAGAGAGAACTGTTTGTGAAAACAAAGTACTAAATAACCTGACAGAAAAACCTTTGACAAAACCAAATTTAGGATTACCCTATCCTAATAGCATTGTGATCTCCACTTTTAATATTCAGACAGCATGAGATCATCCCAAGTTTGCCACAGTCGAGACGAAGCTGCTCAAATATTTCCGTATACAAGTTTCTGAAAGAGGACTAGAAGATCATTTAACACAGAAAAAGCCAAACTTCATTATAACAGTTCCAGTATTTCATTTTTAAACAGAGAAACAAAGTGACCATGAAAGACAGAAAAGTAAAACTAATGATCTGTACAAAACTCTATCTGCTTATATTGTGTCCCTGTTTGAAGCCAAATAAGTGACTGGCCTTCAGTCTCAAGATATTTCTTCCTCCTGTTGATGGGGCCAAACTCTGTTGGTGCCACATGAGCTGCAGGCTCCCAGCATGGAGCTGTGGTTTCCTTTACCTGCCACTTCTTCCATTTGAGCAGTGTCAATAGTTGGTGAACTCACTAAGCAAAGCTAAAACTTTGCTCTCTCCCTTGAAGAATTTGCATGTAACTGGGAACCAAGCAGGGGAAAAAAAAAAACCAACAGCATCACCACTGCACAAAATGCCAACTGTAACCATTGCCCATCATTTCAAGATTATGTAGCAAGCATTTCATTTAGAAAACCAAACTACCGTTACAAAATATTAAAGAAAAAACTTCCTTTGGAGAAAGAATTTTTTCAGGGAGTGACAGCCAGAGCAAGAAGGCAGTATGTATGTGTTTCTGAAAGTAGTTTCTTACACTCAGTGGCAGTAGCAATTTAAATTTCCATCTTTATTGTTCCTCCCTCATCTCATTCATTAAATTTTACTGATGGAACTAATCATTAATTCACTTCTGATCATTATCTTGAAACTATTTTAACGCAGAAAAATATCCCTCCAGGGCATTGAAAAGCACATTTTTTCTAGAGCTTCTCTAATTATGAGGAAAGTAACAAGGATAACCCGGAGAAACCACTACCTTGAGATGTTAAAATAAAAAATTAATAGGCTGCATTCAGAAATAGACAATATATTGATCTTTGTTCAAGTATTAGCATCCAGGGAACTATAGCATATAAGAGTAAATCATCATCAATTCTTCTGAATTCTTAAAGAAGGAAAAATTATTAATACTCTTTGCTACAGAATTATTTTAAATTACATTTAACATTTTGAGATTATCCTCACATGCATTAATTCCAAAGCACTAAAACATCATAGTGCAAAACAGTGGAAGGTGAAAATTAAAAGCTGAAAATTAGACAGATAAAAAGAACTGAGCAACTACTCCACTCTTTCTTGTTACTCAGCATATGCTAACAAAACTTCCTGGCTATAGCTGTTACTGTCTGATACAAAGACTGCACAGACACAGATGTGCATTTTTTAATCTCCCCATATTCCTGTAGTGGATGGAATAGAAGGGTTTGTGTAGAACAAGATGGCAGGAAATAATATTATGGAGATGCTTTTAAGGAGAGAGAAGAGTGGAGTAATTGCAATTTGTTCCTTAATACTTGCACTCACAAAGGAAATCTTTAAAATTCAGTATGTGTCACATTTGATGGTGTTGAAAAAGAATGAACTGTAGTAATATGTGAATAATATATCTGACATGGTCGGGGCTTCAATCAAAACTAAACTACTGGGTACAACACTTAGTAAAAAATCTGTATATATCCAAGAGACTTCACTCATTTGTTTCATTGCTTTGTCAACAAAAAGCAAGAGAATGAAAGGAGCATAAATAAGTAAGAGAACAAACCATGCAAATGTCACATCAGGGAAATGCACACATCTAATCAGGAAACAAAGGCTGCTTTTCTAAAGTCACATGCAGTCAACCATAGCCACGTTGAAGTTCTTTTGTTTGCCCAATTTTGTTTTAGGGTGCTTTTTCACAATGAAGTTGAAACAAGATACTTAATAAAAATTTTCATAATCCTATTTTTTTTCTTGTTTGCTACAGAAAAGAGAAGGAAGATATAACCAGTATACTGTAGTTCTGTTCTTTACAGCCAACATTACTTAAAAGTAACAGTTAGAGCTATGAAAATGTGCATGCATGGACTCACTGTCTGTCAAGAAAAGCAGAGCAGAGTGACCCGATCTTCTCTGAGATAACATGATACAAAATAGGTTCTAAAATGAGCTCAAGAGATCAAGTTTATCTCCCAGTATCAGAAGGAAGGCTGGAACCTCTCCAGTGAAATTGCTAGTGATATACATTTATCTAACCTCTTCTTAAAGGCCTTGGGGAAAGGAAATACAGCAAATGTCACCAGAAACCTGTTCCCAACCTATTCCCATACTTCAGTAATCTTATTACTAGAAAGTACCTATTCTCTAAATGCACCTTGCTGCTCTGCTTCCAACCATTTATGTACAGCTACTACACAGTTTCCACTCTGTCCCACACTCTTTTTACAGATGCTGCATTTCCTTAGCTTGCTTATGAGAATGTACCAGGAAAGAGGTGTCAGAGCTTTCATTAAAGTGAAGCTATAGCATCTTAAATCTACTGTTTCTTCTGCAGCCACAAGGTCTATTAACCTGTCACTGTCAGTTTGAAAAGATCTTTTTTTTTTGACAAATCCATGTTGTCTGCTACTTACCACCACATTATTTTTTAGTGCTTGCAAGGCCTGAACATTTGTTCCAGTATTTTTCTGCAAATGGAAGTCAGGCTGGCTACTCTGTCCTGTTGTCTTGGTTTTGGATTGCATAATTTTCACAGTAGCTGGTGTGGGGCTATGTTTTGGATTTGTGCTTAAAATTGTTGATAATTCAGGGGTGGTTTAATTACTGCTGAGCGGTGCTTAAACAGAGTCAAGGCCTCTTCTGGTTCTCATCCCATTTTACCAGTGAGTAGGCTGGGGGTGAATAAGAAGTTGTGAGGAGACAAAGACGGGACAGCTGACCCCAGATGACCCAAGGGATATGCCAGACCATATGGCGTCATGCTCAGCATATAAAACTGGGGAAACAAGAAGGAAGGGGGGACATCTGGAGTGATGGCATTTTTCTTTCCAAGTAACCATTACATATAGAAACATAGAATAGTTAGGGTTAGAAAGGACCTTAAGATCATCTAGTTTCAACCCCCCTGCCGTGGGCAGGAACACCTCACACTAAACCATGTCACACAAGGCTCTGTCCAAAGTGGCCTTGAACACTGCCAGGGATGGAACATTCATAACTTCCTTGGGCAAACACTTCCTTGGGCAAACCATTCCATTGCCTCATCACCCTTAAAGTAAAGAACTGCCTCCTTATATCCAATCTAAACTTCCCCTGTTTAAGTTTGACCCTGTTACCCCTTGTGCTATCACTACATTCCCTAATGAAGAGTCCCTCCCCACCATCCTTATAGTCCCCCCTGTTTTCCTGGAAATAACTGAACACCTGCCTGCCTAGGGGAAGTAGGGAATGTATTCTTTATTTGCTTTGCTTGTGTGTATGGCTTTTGCTTTCCCTATTAAACCACGTTTACCTCACTTCTGATTGTCTCCACAATCCCATTGGGGGGACAGGGCTTGTGGTCTTTTTCTGTTCTTTTTTTCTTCTCCTTTTTCTGTGCTAGAGTTCATGCTGACATTCTTCTTTCTTAAGAGCTTAATTCTAAAATATGGCAACAGAAATCAACAAAAGCAAAATAACAAAACCAAAAAATAGCTGCAACTTCCAGCTAACTCCATTTTCTCCAAACAATTCTTTTTTAAAGTGTATGTCAGCAAGTACCCCTTGTAAAGGGCCTACTACACAAGCCATCTGGATTAATATTTAAACTACATTAAACTGCAAGATAGCACGTCTTTAAGATACCATCTTCTCATGAGGGAAGATTCATTTCTTTCTGCATTTATGTCAAAATCCATCCTAGACAGCAACATGCCATTAGCTCCAATTATACACAACAAACAGAAATTCAGCATTCTATAATCTATTAGTTCTATCTGAATACATACCACAGCTAAAAAACTTTCTGATAATGACACATCAAACTTAAACATCAGCCATACTAAATCCTACATTTTAACCCAAATAACATTTTATGTCATATGGTCCTACAGTAGGCTTGATCAGAAAAAAATCTGCAGTGTCACTAAAAGAGATTTATCATTAGCAGCAATGATTTGTTTTCAAGACCCCGAAAGTCACTTGAAATACACATTTATATACACAGACAATCAAAGACTTTTCTACCTCCATTGTTTGCATTAAGTGACAGCACCAGAAAACTACAGGAACAGAGAGATTGAAAGCAGAGAAGAATGGCCTTTTGTTACAAATGATTGACTTGCAAAATTACTGCTTCCTATTAGGGTGTTTTACAGCTTAAAGTCAATTCATATTATTTCCACTAATGAGTGCATCATCACAACTGAACATGTTTAAATCACAGTGTTTAAAAATAACTTGTAAAGAAAGCAGAAAAAAGTGGTGTTTGTTGCTGAGGTTTTTATAATGGTTGTTTCCTGACAGATACTAGCCTATACGACTCTCAGAAAGGTATTTAACCTGGAGTTTAAGTCACGAAGTATGAAAACAGCTACACTGTAAGTAGGGAGTTAGACACAAGGAAAAAGTGAACACTGTCCTTCCCTGTTTGCAAGTATCCTGTACACTCTTGCAGGTGTCTAGACTCCTGCTTATGGCAATGTCTAAAATTTTCTCTAAGCTTTGGGAGGAAAGACTTCAAAGTAACCAACTGTCTTATTTATTTATTTATCTATTTTAATGAAAGAAGCCATTCCAAGACATGAAACAATGCGAAATATTCTACTAAATGAGTTTAAAAACTAACATGTTACAGGTCAAAAATATAAGCAGAGAGATGCACAGCAAGTCATTTTCTGCCACTATCTCTGCAAACCAAAGCAAGCTTTACAGCTGTGCAAAAAATTTGTTTAGCTTATGGGGAACAAAGCAAAGTGTTGTAGTGAAAGATTAGTTCCCCTGTAGAGTTATACTAATAATAATTTAGACTGTGCCTCACTGTGCTGAGACGATGCTGCTCTGACAGAATCAAGTGTGGAATTTATTAAGGGCTTAGTAAAATGCAGTCAAAAACTAAGTGGCAACATCTAAGTGACAGTAGATCTAGATCACTGCTGAATGCTGGAGAATGATGAAACTACATGCAGCTTGATATGCCTGTAAAATATCATCTAACTTCAATGTATAAACTAAAAGTGAGTCAGAAGTCATGTACCAAGACATTTACCAAGGCAGCAAACCAACCAGGATTACTATTTCAGAGCAATTTGAGTGGTCTATCAAGTATGTTGTTAGGATCCTAGCAAAGCAATGATCTTCAGAGGAGACAAACTGAAAGGCGCAAAAAAATATTACCTCAGAACTTTATTTATTTCCTATAGTTTAATAATATAAAAGAAAGTGAATTGCAGAGGACTATTGAAGAAAAGATAATACACACTCAAGATCTATGGGGATACTTGAGTCAGCAAATGCTTTAGTGTTTTACTAGCAACCAAAGAAATTTTAATCTAGGATGATGACCAATGATCTGACCCAGGCATTAGTTTCTTCCACTTTTGTAGAAAATGAAAACCTATTCACACATCAAAATCCTGAAGGCCTCCAATAGTAATGAAATTGTTCTACATTAGTTTTCAGAATGGACTCTTCTCGTGCTGAATTTTTTCTCTCTCCCTTAATAAACACTCTTTCATCTGTTAAGCTACTAGGAAATAGTTTCAGAGACTTTCCGTTTGATGAAGAAAAACTACCTCTGTCCAGCATGCTCAAATTCCCCAGTAAAATAGGCCACCTGTCAAGAAGTCAACCCAGAAAGTTTCTGCAGATTACAAGAAACTGAAAAGGGTAATTAAAATGGAAATTGCCACATGACCTCTACCTTGCACATCAATAAGCTTGTTTGTAAAAAGCATAACATAAAGGATGCATAATGGCGTTTCCATCATCATCATCTCTCAACTTCTTGCTCTATTTGATTTTTGTGACATTTTTTAAAATCTAAAGCAGTAACTTTCTGAGATCTAAAGCAGTAACTTACCTATTCCCTTCTGTCAGTGCTCAGTGCTGAATCAGTGCTACCCAACAGTAACATTTTTTGCCTGCCAACAATACTTTTTATACTGCAGACATAGCTATACTAGCACAAAGCTGCCAGGTACTGAGAGCAGAAAGTTTTAAGATATGCTATGTAGACAAAACACAGACAGCAAATACAGGTTCCATTAATTTTGTATTTCTTAAATCCTGATTTTATATGACAGGTACAACACTTGAGAAATGGAAGGGTTGGGACATGACTGAGTGTCCTGACCCTGTGACTCTTCACTGGTCAATGTGGGAAAAGGGGTTCCTCATACAGCTTTGTAGGATTCACTTATGGCTTAAGCTGCCCTCTCAAATGCAGCTCTGAAAAAACTCTTATACTCGGAACAGCAGTTCAGTGTTCTCATCTTCTCTGCCTGTGAAGATGCTAAAGATGAGAGCAATCTGGCTAAATATTTCCATGAAGGGTAAGGGACAAGGTCCAGGTACAATATTTTATCATAAGCTGGGTACTGATAATGAATACAGTTTTTGTAGCATTGCTGATTTTTAACCCTCAGCTTAATCATCTAACCAAAATTTAACGCATACATGATGAAGACAATATCATTCACTAAACGTTATTCTTTTCTTCTTTTTTTAACTCAGTGTTCACACTACTGATATTCAAGTAATGGCATGAACTAACTTGAAAGAACAGTATTGAGGAGAATAAATAATTAAAAAAAACCCAACAGACAAAAGAAATTAACAACATGAGAACATCAGAATGGATTTCAGAAATTCAGCATACTTTGCTGCAGACTTTAAACCCTAAATTTGTCAAAGACATTTCAATATTAGAAGCCATATGAGCATATACAACTCCTTCAGGCTTATATGAAGATAAAAGGAAAGTTTGATTTCCAAAAATAAACCACTTTCATTTTCCAGCCCAAGTATTTTCTCCCTTTTCTGAATACTAGATAGCCTAGGTCCAAAGACACATCAATATGTTACCAAGAAAAAAGGCATCAAACATGAACTTGACAGAAATAGCTATGGTCTGTCTGCCTTGAAAGAAAAAGCATTTACTGAATAGCTAACAATTAAGACAGATTTTCCAATTAAAACAACCATAACTTTGTGAATTGTGTCTTCCTTATTTTTTATTGTTTGAGAAGCTACAGCCACTACAATTGGCTTAATGTATTTTAGAACAAGAAAAAACCTTTTCACTTTTTCAAGAGTGTTTTCTAAAGTAGTCATCGTCATTAAAATGTCTGCACTGGCAGTATCTACATCGGTAGTAACTCCAATGAGGAAGTCCTGCTAGCAGCAACCATGTAAACTCTTTATCCTCTTCAGACAGGAACCATTTCTAGAAAACTTGGGATTGTGACAGAACTAAAATCTGCCTTCAGCACTTCCTGTAAATTAAAATGAAATAAACTTGTACCTACATACAGTACATGTTTTAGAGGACATGCAGTGATAATGCCTTCAGTGTAATTCTTTTTAAATGAAAGTTGATGTGGTTTGTTTTTTTTTTCTATTTGTTTGGCAGTTTTGTTGGTTGTTGGGTTTTTTTTTGTTATTGTTTGTTATTTTTTGGGGTGAAAAAATACTTTTTCACTATGCAAGAAAATTAAGCTTTAGGAAACGACATATATAGACCATAGCTGCCTTTAATGCAATCCATAAATTCAAAAGAAGGAACATGCCATTCTGAGATTACAGTAATGAGGACTGTGCAGAACAACCACACAGACCAAGCCTGAGAAACACCCATTACTGTAATTAGGAACAATAGGTTTTAAAAGCTTATTGTCTTTTCCACTAGAGTTCATTTGTTCAAGTTTCATATTTTATTATACCTTTAATTATAACACTTTTTCCCATATCACTTCAACTTTGTAAAATTATCTCTTATGGTGGGTGACTGAAATATTTAGTCACAGAGAAAACATTGGCTGAATGAGATTTGGGAATTTATCGCTATGTAAATGAGGTCATAACAGCCTCAAGAGCTCCCTGCAGGCTGACTTTATAGTTGAGCTGCAATTCTGGAATATACATGTGGAGGATAATTCTAAAACCACAGAACATTAGATTCAAAACACTGACACGGGATTTTGATGGAAAAAGCTGGTGAATTTATGAGAAAATAAATAGAAATAAACTTTATGCAGATTGGCTGTAATTATTCCAGGTACCAAGAGAATGTATTTTTGAACATTATTATTACAGTAATGTTTTTCTAAATGTGGATACTTATAAACAAATATTTAAACAGCCTTCTTCACACACCAACTTTTGATACAATAAAGCTGCAGATTTGCTTTTTCATCTCCAATAAAATTGGAGTTTAAATGACTCCACGTAAAGCACGAGCTCATAACTACAAATATGTTCTGCTTTGCTATTGCTAAAGAGTCACAGAATTAATTTCTCAATTTACAGAAATTCAGCATAAGAGATTTATGCAAGAAGCTATAAAATGCATCTGGATTTGTAGGATATCCCAAAGAGAGAATGCTTGTAGATAGGCCCTTCTAATGATGCTTTAGATGGAAAATATCCCTACAAAATCTCATTTCCCTCATTGCAGGTAGTGTTGCTTCTGAGGCCCAACAAGACTGGAGGAATATGTTTTCTTCTTGTGCTCATTTTTACAAGCACACCAAAATAGCAGATCACATTGCCCTGCTGAAAACAATCACAAGGCAAAACTAAATTTGGGGTGAAAGAAATGAATTAATATAGTCTTGAAACACTTGGAATAAGAGAAAGACTGCGAGGAGAAAACTGATGCAGATATAGTTGCTGTATCCAGCTAACCAGCTAAGAAGAAAGAGTTGGACCCTCCTCAAAGGGCAATACCAGACAAACTGTAGAAAGGCAAACTGTGGCTTAAGCATAAGGGGAAAAACAAGGACCCAGGTGAGGACTACTTTGCCCAGGGACATAGAGGAGTATCAAACCCTGGAAATATACAAAACTCATCTGGACAAAGCCCAGACCAACTCAGTCAACCTTTGAAATTAGCCCTGCTCTGAACAAAAGACTGAACCTCATGACATTCAGAGATCACTTAAACCTTAAACTTTGTGACATTCCTGATGGTGGTGCTAGCCCCAGGATGTAACTTGCTGCATGCAAGTTACATTAGAGGGAACAAACTCCTGCCTTCAGAACTAAATGGTGCTTCCTGAATCAGCGTAAGGTTTATACATCTCTCTCTTCCTATCTTCTTCTCTCCCTCTCTTGCCGTCTCTCATGCCCATAATAGCAAAATAAATTTGCCTCTCAAGCTCTAGATGTCTTTTCTGTTAGGGGAATCAATGTCATTCCAATGGATTACTCATATTCTTTGTCTCTCCAGCAGAAAGAAATGTTTTTGCAATAAATGGCAGTACATGTGTTGATTAGCCAAAATGCAAAAGGTCATTGAATGAAGTAAACCAATGACTGAAGGACAGAAACTATATATTCTGCTGCTGCTGCTGCTGCTTCACTGCTTGCAAAGGAGTCAGCAAAAATAACCAATTATTTTTATGTTAAATCAATTACAATCTTATAAAAGGCAGTAAAAATAAAAAAAAAATAAAAAAGAGACAATAACACAAATAAAGGACAAGAAATATCCTAAACATACAGCTGATGCAAGTCTCACTCCAAGGATTTTCTGACTACCAAATGAACTGAAAACTAGACTCTGAACTATTAGTTGACTACTGTCATCTAAGAAGTACCCAGTTCTCATACATGTGCCACTCCAGATTGGCTGCCATTATCTTCCCTTCCACCCTGACCATTTACAGCTGCTGTTGAAACTGCTGTGGCAATTTCAGTGGAACTCCAGCCATTTGAATGCCCATGCATGTAGTAACTCTTTGACAAGCCCCCAGAATTTTCCAGATGTACGATGTTCATGCAGAAATAAAATGCTATGCAACTATTTACCAGGAAAATTCTGAATTATATTTTAAGGAACAAAACAAGGTAATCTACTAATTTAGTAGCATCCTTCCTTCTTCCTCACTTTCTTACATGATGTTGAAGATTTCATGAAAAATCTACAGGTCCTATAAGGCTGTTACAAACAAGCAAAAAAAGTAAAGGATTTTCCAGTGTATAAACCAAATGTGGTTATCATCAGTTTGTCCTGAAGACAGACTGAAAGTAAAACAAGGAAACTCTCTTTCTAGGCATATTACAAAAGAAGAGAGACATGATATTAAAGACAGAAGTTGAAAACTGAGATACCATAGAAGAAAAGCATGTTTTTTTTACACTAAACATAATTAACTTGAGATGCTTACCTACTTAAAGGATGAGTAAGGTCAACAGCTTAGTAAGACTAAAAAGGAGGATTAGACATTTATATAGGCATTAAGAATTTCCACAGTTACTTCTGATAACATTAAGCATTTATAAAGAGTATTAATCCATGACCCAGCCACTTGCTGCCAAGGGTTAAGAAGGAATGTTATCACACAGAGCACCAGAGGTATTGGACTAGATAGCTAAGCTTTTTATGCTTATTCCAGTGCTGAAACACAGTATATATCTGCTCTCACAGAAGTTTGCTTCTAATAGAATCATAAAATAGTTAGGGTTGGAAAGGACCTTAAGATCACCTACTTCCAATCCCCTGCCACGGACAGGGACACCTTCTTGTCTGGGACTTGTACTTTGGTGGGGTGTAAGAGGGCTTGTGAGCATCACTAATGTTGCAAGTTATACCAATGGCAATCAAATGGGAAAAGCATATGTAATGTATCCAAATGATTGTGTGGAATAGGCTAGAGGAAGGTGAAAATAAGAATTTATGATTAAAAAATTCTTTCTGAACTTGTTTAAAAACTGGATAAGTTATAAAAGTAACATGGAAACCTTCTTGGCAAGGACACCAAAGTAGCAGACTATGTTGTCTTGATGAGGGCAAAGTGAGAGACAGTACAAGTGGCTTTCCAGAATAATAAACTGACAAAAGACACACTGTGGTGACATGAATTAACATAATCTTTGAAATCTTTGGAATACAGTAAGGACATCTAGAAAATAATGTTGTAACACAAGGAGATGGGCATTTATCACTCAAATGAAGCAATAATACAATGCTTTAAACTCAGTAATAAAAGTAGTGAATACATTTTCCACAATTGGCAGCAAATTCCACCAAAATGGCATTCTTAACAGGAAAAAAAAAAGTAACTTCCATACAAAGTCGTACAAGGGAGAATATAAAACTCATTCTTTTGACATCCAAGACCAATAGTAACATTCCTTAGACCTGCATCTGCCTGACAGTAGGAAAACTTCAGCACAAAGGCTGGGCAAATTTACTAAGACAAAAAAACAACTGGAAAAAAAACAGCCACAGAAAAGAAAAACATGCCAAAACAAACAAACAAACAAAATAAAAACCCCCAACCTTGTTTCTTAAGTCAGAGCAGTGACATAGATCTTTTCTCACTAAGGAAACATACTGCTTCAGAAAACATATCTATACAATCACATGGAATTCCTTAGACAGAATTAGACTGAAATGTATGTGCATGGAGAGAAAGGCTGATTAATCATTCAGCATGATGGAGCATGCACAGATGCCATGCTTGGATCTGAGCAGAGTTTTCACCTAAGTGGTAATTGTTCAGGGTCCCAGCTATTGTGGCGCAGTCTGTGGCTCTACGTGTTCACCGCCCACTAGAAGGGCTGAGAAATCCTCTGGTCAATTCTAAGAAAGGCTGAGGCTGGGCTGGGGAGAAACCCTTCTGGCACTTTGAGGTGGCTTACAAGTTACAATTTGAAATATACAGAAAATATGGTATCCAGCATAGCAAAAAATAACCTGCATGGAAAAACAAATCAAGAATGGACACTGGCAATATCACCTCCAGATTTATTCTGGAGAATAAGACAATATAAGTGAAGAGTTAGTCCATCAATCTATACATCTCAGCATTGATGTATAAGAATACATCACAAAAAAATCCTTATAGCATGATTATGTTGCACATGTGGCTTGGATTGAAGTTCTGCTGAAGTTTGTTAGCTTATCTCTTTGGACAGAAAAAGCCTACTCTGTGTTCAGACCCCTGCACTGAAGGAGAGGAGATGTACAGCAAATTCACTGTGGCTATTTACAGAGAAGTTGACAAAGTGTCTGATAAATACTGTTACATTCTGCTGCAAATTCACTTTATGTTTGTTACGGCTGGTACCTGAGGCTCTTCAACACACACTGCTGGCTTAATTCAAATGGTCAGTGACTTGTCAGTAAAAAGAGAAAAGACAGAACTGGGCAACAAGCTAAGGCTGTTTAGGTCAGCAATGGAAGAAAATGGATGACTCAGGAAATATATTCCATTACTCCCCCACACTATTGTTGACAACTCCCTAAAAGTTGAAGGTGTTTTTCAGCAACAACTAAGACTAATTCTTCTTGTTCTTTCATACTAATAGATAAAATTTCAACTAATGGATCCCATAAAACAATTTATAGCTCAAGCGAGGCAAGGGAATCATGGTGTTAACCTCAGAAGGACTGGTTCTTACAAGGCCTGAGTGAGGGTGCATTCCATCTTGGCTTTAACAATTTGGACAGAAGACTGCACAGATTTGAACCTAAAATTTGAGCCATGCTGCAATGCAATATAAATACATCCTTTTAAGAGGTCAAATTGTCAAACTTTATGTGCATATTATTTATGCTTGAACATGTGCAAAAGATGGAAATCCATTCAAAGCAATCAAAACTGTTTAAAGACTTTTAAGAGGAATTTGTGGAAATAGATGTAAAACTGAATTTTATCATTGATTCCAAGAACTACAACAATCTCTTACCTGTAAGCTTGCTTAGAAATATAAATTAAAACACTGGCATGTATGTTGAAGCCACATCAAAACTATTTCACTAAAGAAAATCTTAAAAAAACCCAAAAAAATTTAAAAAAAATCTATCATAGGCCTGATTCTTTCTGCAAATAACTGCAGGGACTAAATCTTGAATTGAAATAACATTCCAAAGTTACAATGATGCTTAAAAACAAGTTGCATAGAAATTTTCAGTGCGGCTCACTTATCTTGTCTCCAAATGCAGCATCAAAACATACTGGAAATCATGCAGTTTTGAAATGGCCTACTTCCTAAAGATGCTTCTTCTTAAGCCCAAATAATTAGAGGTTGGCTAATCTTCAGAAACATGAAACACTGCTCATCTTACATCCCACCACCTACCAAGGTTAAAATGCATAATATTATATACTTCTATTATTTTAGTTCTTTTTCTGAGAACAAAGGAATTTCATCTTACAATAAGTAGTATCAAAAAACACATGGGAAGATATACAGTATAAAACAAGATACACAAGAGACTGAACTGGCTAGAAGTGTGTTGTGGTTTAAACCCAACCACACAGTCTCTCTCTCTCAACCCCTCCTCTTTCTTTCCTTCCCCCTCCCCCCACTCCCAGAGGGATGGGGAGGAGAATCGAAAGAATGTCACTCCCACGGGTTGAGATAAGAACAGTCCAGTAATTAAGGTATAACATAAATCACTGCTGCTACCACAAATAATAATAAGAGAAATAACAAGGGAAGAGACTACAATACCACCCCCAGAAACGAGCCCGACCCAGAAGAGAGTGAGCCCTTTCAGGGTAATTCCCAGTTACCTCCCCAGGCATGATGTGCTATGGTATGGAATACCTCTTTGGCTAGCTTGGGTCAGGTGCCTTGTCTCTGCTTCCTCCCGGTCTCCCCTCTTCCCTGGCAGAGTGTGAAACTCACAAAGTCCTTGGTCAGAGTAAACATTACTTAGCAGTAACTTAAAACATCGGTGTCGTCAGCTCTGTTCCCAGGCTGAAAGTCAAAACACAGCACTGCACCAGCTACTAAGAAGGAGAAAACATTGACTGCTACTGCTAAGCCCAGGACAAAATGATAAAAGACAGATTCTATCTAGGGAAGCAGCAAAACAGACTACTTGTAGTGGGGTTCATCTCTTCTAATTTTAGGTTAATTTAGTATGGTTGTTTACATGTGAATCAGTCTTCTGAACTAATTTTACAGTCAGTGGATACAGGCAGTTTCTGGGGGGGGGGGGGTGAATAGGAATGGAGTGGGACATCTAAAAAGAAAAAAAAAAAACAACCCACCCCCCCCCCCCCCCCCCGAATCAAAACACAAAAAACGCACACAACCAAACTACAAAACCCAATATCAACCTTGTAATTGGCTCATAGTATACTCTAGAGTCTAGGATTTTTTCATGAATCAATTAGAACTGCAGAATGTGGGAGTAGATCACTATCATTTAAAGTCAATTATAAGTTGTACCTTTAAATAGTATTAGCATGAAAGTAGAGAAGACTGATATAAATAATGTAGTCACCGCACTGCTCCACCTTCTGCTTAATTCAGAATTTATCCTCAGTCACTGTCTTGTTAGATTGGCTGCACTAAAACAAAACCTCCCAAACACTGACTTTTGAAAACTACATAATTTCTCCCACTACCATCACTGACTGAGAAATACTATCTCTATAATGCAGCAGGCCTATTATCAACTGTATGATCAGTTGTGGGTAAAATGCAAAGTGACTTAAAACTAAATCCGTTTAATTCCTCTGCACAAAAGACACTTTCCCTTTTTGCTCAGCAATGATTTAAGAACTATTGCAAGAAAAAAAAAATCATTTTAGTAATTAAGAATCCTCTATGAATTAAAATCTCTGGAAGTCTCTGGTCCTTCCAAGAGCTAAACATGTTTTCATTGTGTTGCATTAGTATTCTGACTTTTTGCCATGAAAAGAAACATTTCATCTCCTCATGCCCTAGGGATCCATCATTGTATACTCAGAATGGTTTCAACCTGTCTAAGCATTTTAAGACATATTATCAAATAAAATAATCTGATCCTGAATCATGACTTTTCTTCATTGGTATCTGCAATCAGCACTAGCAGGATAAATCCACCTATATACTTTATCAAAGATATATAGGAATATTGCTTGTAGATGTCTCTGACATGATGATATGTAACTTCTGTTTAGGGTCCCCAGGATCACTATGAGGGTCCCCTCAAAATACACATTTCCCATTTTCTGTTCCACGCTGGGGGAAGCCTGTGCAGCTATTTGTTGAGATTAAATTTTCCACTGTATGACTAAAGGTAGAGTCTGATAACAGAAACATGAATTTGGTTAAATAACTGGAAGTATCTTTTAAAATTGATTACAGGTCATATGCTGAATCACAATACTTCACATTTAGAGATGGGGACAGCTTTACAATAGCCCATATCTGATCTTATTCCTCCAAGGACCACTCCTTGGGGTAACTTGAGCTTTACTTTCCCATGAAAAGTCTTAGAATTTAATCTTAACTTAAATTGATAGAAAACTCGCTCAGATATGGGCGATGACAAGTAACCATGTAAATGAAGCCTTTACTTAAGTCCTGAATGTAGAAGCATAACAGCACAATCCAACAGTTGCTCAGGCAGGCAAAATGCTATCGATCTCAATGAAAGCCTGACCATGGATAGTGCAGTCACTAATTCCATGATTCCCTGGTTTTCCTCAAGTTCCCACTTGTGGAAAGAAGGTTTTTGTACACATCAACCTTTTCAGAGTATTGAACATTTTGGCTGAAGACATGGTCACATCATAAAACCCCTGGGAAAGAGTGTAAAGGAGAAAGATAATCTGTGTCTTACAATGTACATTATATTAGACTAAGAATGAAAGCAGGGAAAACTTGGCTTCCAGATTGAAATGCTGATTACAGTGTCAGACCTAATAATAATCCTTGTTATTGGAAAACTATCAAAATAAGCAGCTTTCCTTATGTCACTGTGTATGACACTAAGGAGAGGAACAAAGAGGATTCACTCTTCTGAACATTTAAATCTTTTCCACAGTGTTTTAAGCATCGAAAGAAGATATAAACAAATGACATTTAACTACTTCTTATGAAGGAGAAATATTTGCTTTCAACCACTAATATGTTGGCACCGTTAACACTGTGGCTCACAAAGACAGTGCAGCACACCCTAGAATGTCTATTCAGGGGCATCATGTTCCATCATGGTTGAAAACCATGAAAAAATGTAGCAGTGATATAACTTCAAAAAGACACCTCTTACGATTCTCATAGATACACATGATACACATGATACACATAGGTGATTTTTATTGATTCCCAGCTGAAGCTATGCATATGTATCTGAGGACAGAATTTAATAGGCACAGCAGATCAAAAGAAGTAGTTTTGAGAAGCTTCCAGCAAAGTGGTACAAAAGGAAGAGTAAAATAAACAAATCATCAGCTGGACTTCTTTCTTTATGTAGAAGCGTGTAAATACAGAGCAATCCCTGAAGCCAACAACTACCCCAATAGAGAAGGAGACTCAAGCACCTAACAAATTATAGGAAATATGTAAATCAAACAGTGTTCTGGGGTACAAAGGAAAACAAGAAAGTTAATAAAACAGCTTCACATGCATATAAAGCAACTGTACTAGAGAGATAAAAAAAATAGAATATTTGATCCCTACAAGCAAGTTATGGGCCATCCCACAGAAGATATTACTCTTTTTACCTTAAAGAATCAGTCCCACATATCTACAATGAAGCATCTGCAGCTATGAGAAAGAAGCTGCAACACCTCATCCCACCATCCACCACAATTTCTGCACTTATCTGCCCTGCAGGATAGATTGATTCATTGGCTGCTCCAGCATAACTGTCTCTAAAAAAGATGTAACATAACTGATATTTAGAAATAAAAATATTTTCTAAGAGGAATACAGTACAAAAATAGTAGTTTAAAAACACAATTGTAAAAAGTGTAAAAAGAGATATCAAAAAAGCAGGGGATAACTGACAAGAGGAGAATAAAATACAGGAGATTCTGGAAGCAGCAGGAGCTATGGGCTTCATTTATGCTTTAGCCAGGCACTGTTCTGTTCAACCCTGGACAAAGGCAGAGCTCTGCTGCAGAGATGACTCTGCACTGGCACATCAGATGCATCCAGCATTTGCCCCAATCTCTCCTCTCACTGCTTCAGCACAGCCCACCTGCAAGCCCCAGTGCAAACACACCCAGCTGGCTGCACACACACTCCCATGTCTGTCTCTTTCACTTTTCCTAATGCTGTTGCTAACCTAAATGAATCTACAATCCTTCCAAGTGCTTGATTGTCTATTCTCCTGGGAACATTTTGGGACATTAAGGACTTTTGGCAACTGGGTGACTTTATTTTACCATGTTTTTTTTGCAAATGGGGTAACTTGAAGGCCTAAATGAATGAGTTTCAGATATGTCAGATAGTTTAAGTATGCATTCAAGGTTAAAGGCTGCATTTGAGTAAAAGTCCAGATTAATTCCACCTGGAGGTGACACTTCACAGTCGGAATTCCTACTCTCATTTTTAAAAAAGCAACAATCATGGCCATAAGTTTTGCTCTTATTGCAGTCAGGCAGACAAAGTACTACACACTTAAAAAAAGCCCACTGACAGCCATTTACATTTTGCCTTGTCAGTAATCAATCCTATTTAAACCTAAAGTAGGTTTTAGAAAATGCCATCATTTTACTGTGATACAGCAGTCAGCCATCTGAATAGAATCGATTAACAATATGAGGAAATACAAAAGGCTGCAAATGTTCTTCAATCATCACTATTAACTGTGCAGCAAGACATAAAACAGACCGGTCAACAGCAACACAGTGGCAGTAATGAGAGCTTAATGAAAATGTGAACTTTACACTAGGTATTACAAAGAATAATTTGGAATTGCAAAGTATGCAAAGTATGACAAATATAGCATGTAAAAAGCATGTTCAATACCTACTTCAACAGTCTACTGTGACGATGTGTAACTTTTGTTATAAAGTAGAAGCAATAACTTATATGATAGTTATATCACACTGGGAATCTGCAACATTATAAACTGCAAGGGCCCTAAACTTAAATAACTATGTGTTAATTAAAGTTACTCAACCTATTTTCCATTTACAACTGCATTTCATCTCAGAAGCTTAGGGATGTAACACATGTGGTCTTGGAAGTTTTATTCCTGAGGAAAACTGTTATTAGGCTGTTGCCTCGCCCTGTAGTTTTGATGCTGAATTTTTTCTACAAGACTTTTACAGCTCCCTAGTTGCTGTAATACACTGTGCTCCACAGGCACATTGCTCCTTCTTCTCCATCTTTTGCCTCTTCTCCTAGTCTACTCTCCCTTGTCTCTCTAACATCTCATGCTTTTGTCTCTCAAACAGGTTTTCCTGGAGAAGACTAAACACCAAGCCACAAACAAAGGAATCACAATGCTGTAGGATTAGCGGTAAGGAAGATGATACCTAGGAGTAAGCCAGTGCCACAATTCAGCCATGTTTCATGTCCAGGAGGGGAGACCACAGCATACAAACAGAGTTACCAAGAGAAACAGAACAGAACTTCACTGCAGAGAAATGATACACAGTTGTTTTTTTTTGTTTTGTTTTTTTTTTTGTTTTTTTTTTTTGGTGGGGGGGCAGGGGCCTCATTCAATGCATGGAATGAAGTAAAAAAAAAACAACCCCAAAACAACAAAAACACATCAAAAAAACAACCAACCAACCAAAAACCAACAGGCATGTCTTCTCACCTTCAGTTTCAATGCAGTCACAAAAAACAGCAGCACATTGTAAGATAGAACTGACTTGTACTTCAAGTTGTGTGCAGTAGAATAACAAGCCTCATGTTTCCAGTCCAACAGATGAATTTTCTGTGAAAATCTCACAGGTTTACAAAAAAAATATAGGTCCACAAATTATGTATTCTCAGTTTTTCTCTTTTCTTATGTTTCCTCTAGGTAATAAGTTCTTATGAGGTTATGCAACATAATTTTTCTTGTGCATGCCCAGCACTACGCTTCTGTGTAGTAGGCATAAACTTCTCTTCCTTTTTGCTGGGGTCAGCTTTCTAATGCCACCAGATATACAGCACCTTCTGTCTGACTTGACTTGACTGTTTTCCTCCTAAAATACGTTTCCTGGCTGCCAGGATGGCCAACCCACAGTTACAGGTACTTCGTTAAAAATAGGATTCTTTACACTGAGTTCTTTATAACGGCTGAGAAGGTTCCTTGTTCTATTAACCTTGAATTCAGAATGACACAGACAGTGACTGTAACGCTAGCTGGTCCACTCCTTCAAAACGACAATGAGTATGGCAGCCTTTTGCCCAGTGTGTCGCAAGTCCATCTAAGAGTTCCCAAATCTCTCAAGACAGAGAGATTGATTTTAGAAATACCTAAGAACTTTTCTTTCAGAATCAAACCACTGTGCTAGACTGAATCTAAACAAAGGAGGAAACAAAGCAATGCCAGCACATTGTTCTGCCCTGCACACTTGCCAGCACATTGCCAGGCTTGTTCACTTGAGAATCACAAAATAATCATCAGTTATGCATTCCAAAAAATGAAATTTTAGTCATTTTATTGTCACATTTTTTGAATATGTACAATAAATTCATGCAAATATACAGATACAAATATAAGAATTTCTCTTTGCACAAAAGCACACAGGAAGCTTTCCTCAGAATTCATACTGCCACATCAAAATGAGGTAGGAATTTGATAACTTGCCATAGATCAATAGTTCCCAAATTTTTTGCAAGAATGCTGTGAACTGTTTCCCATGAGAACTTTTAAGGAACCACTTGCTATCATCATCAAGTTTTTAATAAAAATAACAAGAAAAAGGTTTGCCCTGTGGACCAGTTTTGAATTTCTTTTACAGTCTCAAGGACTGCCAGATTGTCTTTAACAGTTAGAATAATATAGCAGAGGTGTTCAATATGGGATGTTAAAATTTAGGCAATCAAGTAATCAACCTGATTTTTCAGAAGGCTATGCATGGACAGCTCATTTTGAAGTTACTTAAGTTACTTTTGAAAAATGTGGCAATTTCAGTTCGGATAAAAGAAAATAAAAAGCCAGTTTACACCCATGGAAATAGAACAGCTTTTTATTTAGGTATATGTTACTGAATGTTGTTATTTTATGGTTTTGTTTGGGGTACTTTTTTGGGGGAAAGGGGGAGACACAAAACAAACAAAAAAAAACCCATAAACCTAAAACATAGACCTGTTTGAAGCTCTATTAAATTTATTTTCCAGAAAAGGCATTTTTTCAACAGGCATTTTGAAGAGCAAGCTGTTGTTTCCAGGTGTGCCACCTACCCAGTTAGTACTCCTCAAGCATGGACATTTTACTTTAAATCACTTAAAAGGGCAGTTTGCCTTGTCTTTACAGATGGAGTATATATTTTGCAGTTTGCTTGTGTCAACTAAAGTGACCTTCACATTGAGTCATGTTCTTGACATACATCTCCCCCAAACAGTGATCATATTGCAGCACAGGAATTCCAGCTCCCTTCTTATAGAATCATAGAATAGTTAGGGTTGGAAAGGACCTCAAGATCATCTAGTTCCAACCACCCTGCCATGGGCAGGGACACCTCACACTAAACCATATCACCCAAGGCTTCATCCAACCTGGCCTTGAACACTGCCAAGGATGGAGCATTCACAACCTCCCTGGGCAACCCATTCCAGTACCTCACCACTCTATCAGTAAACAATTTCTTCCTTATATCCAATCTAAACTTCCCCTGTTTAAGTTTTAACCCATTACCCCTTGTCCTATCACTACGGTCCCTAATGAAAAGTCCCTCACCAGCATCCTTGTAGGCCCCCTTCAGATACTGGAAGGCTGCTATGAGGTCTCCACACAGCCTTCCAGGCTGAACAGCCCCAACTTTCTCAGCCTGTCTTCATATGGGAGGTGCTCCAGTCCCCTGATCATCCTCGTGGCCCTCCTCTGGACTTGTTCTAACAGTGCCATGTCCTTTTTATGTTGAGGACACCAGAACTGACCTCAATACTCCAAGTGAGGTCTCACGAGAGCAGAGTAGAGGGGCAGGATCACCTCCTTTGACCTGCTGGTCACGCTCCTCTTGATGCAGCCCAAAATACGGTTGGCTTTTTGGGCTGTGAGTGCACACTGAAGTCGGCTCATGTTCATTTTCTCATTGACTAACACTCCCAAGTCCTTCTCCGCAGGACTACCATGAATTACCTTTTTGCCCAACCTGTACCTGTGCCTGGGATTGCTCCAACCCAGGTGTAGGACCTTGCACTTGGCATGGGTAAACTTCATGAGGTTGGCATCAGCCCACCTCACAAGTGAGTCAAGGTCCCTTTGGATGGCATTCCTTCCTTCCAGCATATGAACCAAACCACACAGCTTGGTGTCATCGGCAAAATTGCTGAGGGCACACTCAGTCCCACTGTCCATGTCACTGACAAAGATGTTAAACAAGACCGGTCCCAACACCGATCCCTGAGGGACAGCACTTGTAACTGGTCTCCAGCTGGACATTGAACCGTTGACCACAGCTCTTTGCATGCAGCCATCCAGCCAGTTCTTTATCCACCGAGTGGTCCACCTGTCAAATTGATGTCTCTCCAATTTAGAGACAAGGATGTCATGTGGGACAGTGTCGAATGCTTTGCACAGGTCCAGGTAGATGACATCAGCTGCTCTACCCCTCTCCATCATTTCTGTAGCCCAGTCATGGAAGGCCACCAAATTGGTCAGGCAGGATTTCCCCCTAGTGAAGCCATGCTGGCTGTCACCAAGCACCTTATTGTTTTTCATGTACCTTAGCATGCCTTCCAGGAGAATCTGCTCCCAGATTTTGCCAGGCACAGAGGTGAGACTGACTGGTCTGTAATTCCACAGGTCATCCATTTTCCCCTTCTTGAAAATGGGGATTATATTTCCCTTTTTCCAGTCGTCGGGAACTTCACCTGACTGCCATGATTTTTCAAATATGATGGCCTGTGGCGTTGCAGCTTCATTTACCAGCTCCTTCAGGACCCACGGATGGATTTCCTCAGGTCACATGGACTTGTGTACATTCAGGTTCTTAAGATGGTCTCAAACCAGATCCTCTCCTACAGTGAGCCCAAGGTCTTCATTCTCACAGTCCCTGCATCTGCCTTCCAAGACTCGGGTGGTGTGGTCAGAGCCTTTGCCAGTGAAGACCGAGGCAAAGAAGTCATTCAGAACCTCAGCCTTCTCCAAGTCCTGTGTAGCCAGTTCTCCCAAAAGTTTCCAGAGGGGGCCTACATTGTCCCTAGTCTGTTTTTTATCCGCAGCATATCTATAAAATTCCTTCCTATTATCTTTAACATCCCTTGCCAAGTTTAACTAACTGGTCCTTAGCTTTCCCAGCCCGGTCCCTAACTACCTGGACAACATCCCTGTATTCATCCCAGGCTGCCCGTCCTTGCTTGCACATTTTATAAGCCTCTTTTTTCCTGTGAATTTTTCTCAGCAGCTCCTTATCCATCCAAGGGGGTCTCCTGGCCCTCCTGCCGCACTTCCTTCTGGTCGGGATGCAACACTCCTGAGCTTGTAGCAGGTGATCCTGGAATATTAACCAAGAGTCTTGGGCCCCCCTGCCTTCTAGGGCTATATCCCATGGAACCTTGCTAAGCAGGTTCCTGAAGAGGCCAAAGTCTGCTCTCTTGAAATCCAAGGCAGTGAGCTTGCTGCACGCTCTTCTCACTGTCTTGAGGACCTCGAATTCAACTATCTCGTGATCACTGCATCCAAGACTTCCCTGGAGCATCACATTTCCAACAAGCCCTTCCCTGTTGCTGAGCACAAGGTCAAGCAGGGCACCTCGCCTTGTCGGCTCCTCTATTGCTTGCAGAAGGAAGTTGTCTT
The DNA here is from genome assembly GCF_012275295.1 of Melopsittacus undulatus. Classification (NCBI taxonomy): domain Eukaryota; kingdom Metazoa; phylum Chordata; class Aves; order Psittaciformes; family Psittaculidae; genus Melopsittacus; species Melopsittacus undulatus. The sequence continues at coordinate 69,279,576 of NC_047530.1, read as the reverse complement.
CCACACAACCGAGAAACCTCCTGGATTGCTTGTGCCAGGCTGTACCATCGCCCCAACAGATGTCAGGGTGGTTGAAGTCCCCCATGAGAACAAGGGCCTTATACATTTACTTCCTCAAGTCCTACTGCAGTAGCCTAATATCAAACAAGGACCACAGCTGCCTTTTAACCACATAAAAACTATAAGATTATAGAAGTGCATATAACCTGTAAACATCATGGTATGCATATGATATCATCTCAGCAACACATGGCCTTAGCAATAAATTATGGATATTTTGAAATGGGCCTGATAAATTGCCTGTGCAAACCCACTTCCATTTAATTTCAACTTCTCCCTTTTAAATGGATTTTCAAATGTTCAATACTGCCGAAATATATTGAGAGATTTTGTTAAAAGGATGAGTGTTGCAGTACGATATAGTCCAAGAAAATAACTAACATTGAATTAAACAACATTGAATTGTACCTTTGTACAAGAGAGCAAATGTGAAAAAATGCATGACACTTACTAGAAGTCTCTCTATTGAATGCCTTCACAACTTTCTCTGACAGTGGATCATCTTTTCTCTGACATTGCAGTATTGCAAGATTAAAACTGTGCTGACATAACCTACTCATAACACATAAACTAGCACCTTACTTTCAGAATCCTGACAGGACAGATTATGACGTAGAACTGTTCAAAACAACACAATCTATCAATAAAATACTACACACTATATGCCTTCTAGAGATAAAATACCATGTATTAATGTATGACAAGAGGAATAATTAAAAAATTGATTAAAAACAAACAAAAAAACTGTTTAAAACAAAGTATTTAAAAGGTATGGGTATCACAACAAGACAACTTAGTTTCATTAATATGGAGACCATACACTTTTGGAAACAAGGCTCCTCTGACAGTTGCTACAGTTGTCTGTGCCAATGTGAATTAGGCCAAGCACCTCAAGCCACAGTGTATTTGTGAGACAGCAGCCTGGCTGCAAGAGACAGTTTTTTCCAAAGCCTAAACCTCTACTCTAAAACCAAAGCAGTTCCCAAAGATGCAGCCCTACATCAGTGTCTGCTTGGTGGGCCAGATAACTCTGATTCACCTACCAGTTTTACTCTAGACCCAGCAGAGTTTATCCAGTTGGCTCTAATCCTTCAGCTGCTCCCTTATGCCAGTGAGATAAGGCTCCAAAGGCTACTTTCCTAGGATCTTGCCAAGGACAAAGCATGAAGGCAGACTGGGGTGGTGGGAAGAGATGGAAACATCATGCCTCAGATCTTTTGTGAGGAAAGAGGACAGGTAAGCTACTGGGAATTATCTACCTTAGTTAATTCCTCTTCTGAAACACTCTGCTAAGCTTCTTTTAAAGAGTTACTCTCTTTCACAGAAGTCAGAGGATTAGAAAGAAAGGAAAAAGACACTAACACAAAGAATACAGGAGTGGACTTGAAATGCAGAAGTGCAACATTCAAGACACGAAGTTAATTGAGTGATTTTAACCTGGGAGGTGAGTTAGATGGAGAAAGACTCCTTTAAAGAGAATAGGGCTCTGCTGGAACAATATTTAGCACAAGCCTGTACGCATCCCTGTTTGGACATGCCATGAAACACTGGCACTCTGAAACATGAGGGAATTTTCAAGTGGGCCAGCAGAAAACAGATTTGCTATTTTGGTTTACTGAATAGCTTCTAACAGGCTAGACAGACCATTATCCCCTTTAGCAAAGCCAGTCAAATTAATATTGGAAACAACATATTCCTCAGACAAAGCACTTAGTACACGGTATTTTGCTATTTGAAATATATGTATGCTTAATTAAGATTTTAATTAATATACTTGGGCCAACCTTCAAAAATGCTGAATATTTTTATCCAGCATTGTAATTAAAATTCCATCTGTGTGGCTGGTTAGATGACACACCATCCATTTCTACTCCTTGCTGACTGACAGAAGTAGTTTCAGAAGACATTTGTCAATCAGATAAACATGTTTAGAAAACGGTAGTACCCTCTTTGGTTGGTGCCCTGCCCTTTCAGCCCATTCACTAGATGTTCAGAATTTATTGCTTGGAGGTTTTCCTTCAGCTCAGATGCTAACACAAAAGTAAGCAGGTATTTGTTGGCAGTTTCCATAGTGATAGTAGGCAAGGAACTACTTGTGAGTGACAGCACAGTGCTTGACATAATGTTGCCTCTTTAGCTTGCTAACAAATGTCTGATTAAACATTCATGTTCCCACAGACACTCAATCCATATGGATAACTGATTTCATAAACACTTAACCCAAATCCTGGTTCATTATGTGGGTGAGGTAAGAGTGAGGTGGTGGGAAAAGAACCTGTCACAGCACAGCTTTGCTGCAACAAGGCATGATTCTTGTTTGGAAACCAAATGAACAGCAGGAATCAAGCTCCTGTGTCTACATGCACTACTTGAGTAGTATCTGCACACATAAGCACACAAAAGGGTGTTGAAATCACTATGTATCAAAAGGCCAAATGCCTTTTGGAAAGGGTCATAACAATTTCTTTGAATTTAGAGGGACTCCCAGTCCCCACAGTGATCTCCTGCTCCACAAAAGAGAAAATCGTTCTCTGCTGAAGGCTGCAACACAGAGTGCAGAACAGGTGCCACTTTTCCACTTCAAACATCTCAGACAACGGGATCCTCCCTCCTCTTTACTCTCACACAAACACTTCCACTGCCCTGCTGCCCCTCCAGGAGTTACATAGCTCTCTCCTGATAAATCACTGTGCACTGCTGGGAGAGAAACAAAAGCTTTGGCAGGGGAAATGGAATGATGAATATGGGCTGCTGCCCACTCTCTGCCTCCCAGGCTGGAACAAGTTTGCCAGAGATGTGCTTCTGAGGAACACACAGTTGCACATGAAAGCTGGGACACAGTAAGAATGTACTGCACTGTGGAAAAAGGCCAGGGGCAGCTGCACACATAAGGAAAAAAACAAGTTCTGAGATACTAACTTTGGTGCCTCATGACTTTGGGGATTTTTTGTTATGTTGTTGTTGGGGATTTTTGTTGTTGCTGGGGATTTTGTTGCTTGGCTTTACTTTTAGAATCTCATGTTATTGATGTATTACCCTTTGCTAGGAGGGAATGCACAGGCTCCCTAGAGAGGCAGCCTAATGACTGAATTGAGACCTTCGTTAAGTCACTGAACATGCTCTACTGGCATACAAAAAATGTTCTCTGCCCTCTTCCACAGTAACAATAAAACATACTTGTTACCACCTTATTTCTAACCCTAAAAGAGAATTTTAAGCCACAAGCAAGAATAGTAGGATCTGTTCAAGGACAAATGCACATTATAACGAATAGCTCACAGAGCTGGAAGACCCATAGAGAATTTCATCTCATTTTCTTATCTTTTAATCTCATCTTTGTCTTGTTTTAAACATTCATTTTGTTGTTCCCTACTACAGGTCATGAAGTACCCATCAGCTAGTGACAGTGTGATTATATATAAGGCTACTAAACCACAAGTGTGGAACCTTTTTCACTAGTACTCTGTCACTACGCTCTGTTAGTGTTAAGCCGTGTATTGCCTTATCAGAGTATCATCACTCTGGTCATGAAATAGCATGAAACACCAGCTGAAAGGTGTTTGGTGTACAGCTCTCAACCTCAGCAGCAGGAGAAACAAATTCTGCCAACATGGCTCACGTAAATATTCATACAATTAGCATCACAAATTAGCAGGGTGCTTTGTTTGCTGTTTTAAAATCAACATTTATTGAAGTCAGTTTCCATGACTATCAGTGGTCATTCATAGCCCCTGTGAAGCTAGAGAACAGCATTCATATCATGCTGTCAATACATGATTGTTGCCCATTTTCACTTGGGCCTGTGCCAGACTAGACCCAACACAGAGGTAGACTAAGTCGTCCTACCACCTCTAGTCTAACAACAGTTTACAGGAATTCATGCATACAAATTACATTAGCTATAGAAGGACTCACAGCTGCCAAACATATTGAAAAATCTGTGTGACAGCCCTTCACCTAGATGACTGTAGGGTAGAACTTCAAAAGGCAGTTTTTCCCCCTTCATATTGAATTATTTTGTTTTGGATGGAGGTTGGCTTTAAAATGCTTTATCATGCAAATGCCTGGTGTTATCTATTACAAACCTAAATTTCCTCCCTCCAGATTGTCTTTATAAATAGACAAATAGAAGTATTTTGTCTGCTTATATATGAAATCTCATAACTCTGCCACTTATTTTCAAAAAGGTTATAATTGAATTCATTTGATACCATTTGTTCAAGAACACCAAATACTTTACAATGCCTCATCAATTAAAACTCCCATATCTTAAAATAAAAATATGAAGCCAGAAATTGAATGCCTTAGAGACATGGCTCAAACCATGGTCAGGTTTAGCCACCAGGAGCTACACAGAGTCACAAAATTACTAAAAAAAACCCATCTTTCGCAGTTTTTATCCTTCTGGAGATAGTATAACTTGTACAGATATTTTAAAAGCTGAACTTCAGCCACTTCTAACTCTAATAGAATGCTAATTAACTCAGATAAAATTATGTTTACATTTCAGCTCAACACATGTTAAACAAAAACAAAAAAAAAGTTTATTTTTTCTGCTCTGTGTTTCTGTCTCAACATTACCTTAAAGATATGAAAATATTGCAGAAAGCTGTTGACTCTGAGCCCAGCTCTATATATGTGTTCTGCCTACAATTGTCACTGCCGGTTACATATCCTGGCTTCCACAAGTGCCATTTCTTACTGGTCCTTCGGAAGGTTTTGGTACCTGCGAGATTACTGTGATGGCAGCTGACCCTTTGTTCCCCTGGAACATTTTTTCCCTGAAGGTCAGTGACTCCATTTGAAGAATTTCTAATGAAAAAACATCTAAAGAATCAACAATTCTAGGCGCTCCGGACATGCAACTTTCCAGACTTCTTGCTGACAGTTGGTATTAAAATCCTGAGCTGACTCTCTTGTGTCAGGGAATTGAGAGGAAAGGCAGGCCCAGCAACCAGTTCAAGGAGAAAGAAGCAGTTCTTGAAAGCATCAAAAATTGCAGACAACTCTCAAGAGATTTTGACTATCAATCAAAAAAAACCCAACAAGGGTTCAGACAGGTCTCAGGCCCGCTAACACAAACATGTGAAAAATGCCAGCAATCTACTAATCTGTCAACAAACATGAGGGACAGAACCAGGAAGTGGAAATAAGGGTGAATTTCACAAGACATACTAATTTCGCAAGTGCAGTATGACTTAAATTGTGATTAATACCTATGTCTGCTTCTGCCCTCTTCCTTTCTTGCATTTAGTCACCAGAGTATGAATGTTTATGACTGTCTTTCTCATGAGCCATCTTGTGAATGAATGAACAATAAGAATCACAGCAATGAAATACTTGTCTACTTTCTTCTGCACAAGACACACCACCTTTTAATCCTTGCTCACAGAACTAACAAGGCATTTCTGCCTAGATATATATTAAAACTTCACTTCTTATAAACAAGTTAATTTTTTTCCCAACCACTTAGATTAGAAGAGTTGAGAGCAAGATACAAAAAAAAGACATAAAACTGGCCAGACCAACAGACACACAAATATCCCAAGAACACAAAGATGATAAACGCCAGCTCTGACAGATGACAGTATTTATATTCTGCTACTGTGCAAGCGAACTGAGAAACTCAGCACGGTCCTTCCAACAGAACTGAAGTTCATGACATTCTGGTTTCAAGTAAATCAATGTGTGAAAAAGGCACCAAACACAGGAAGTTCATGAATACACAATTCAATAGAACTTTTAAACCAATCTAATGGCTAACTGCTGATGAAGAAACATCCCTGCTACTGCCCCCTTTCCAGAAGCTCCAAATGTACCCTCCTGCATATTCATCTGAGCAGCCACTTCCATGTTTTCCCAGAGACCAACTTCTGTAAGCCAATTCAACAGAAATGTAACTATGCCAAAAATTACCTTGGTCAACTTTCTGGAAATTCAAGCAAGTGCTAGTGCAAGCTAAAATATTGAGAATCATGTCTAGGATAAAATCTGGACAGCCTGCTCAATGGCAACTGTAGTGGTTCCTCAAGGTATACCCAAAGTAAGCAACACAGCTGAGGCTGTCTTACACTGTGAGATGTGTTCCTTCACAACCGGAGTTTTCTAGTGGTTTTATTTTCCTTGTTGTTTTACAAGAAACATCTTATTCCTACTAGTTCAGTACAATTCCAACAGGGACACCCCAATAATCCCACATATGACCAGAAACTTCTTATTATTTTCACACACAGTAAGGAGAAAATGAGTCTGAAAGTCAAAAGCTGATTGCTCAGTTCCACTGGATATGTGGCAATCCTCATACAAAAGCTTCAAAACCCATTAGGATCTGCTTTGTCTTAACACTGAAAAAAAAGTCACCATGTCAGCTCCCCTCTAGCACACCCAGGTCACAGATAACCCATACAGTGATATCCCTGTGATCTGAAGATAAACAAAACCCCAACTTGGATATATGTCGTGGTTTAAACCAAGCCGCACAGATCTCGTGCACTCACTCCCCCCCGGGCTTGTTCTCCAACTCCCAGAGAGTTGGGAAGGAGCATCCAAAGAATGTAGCCCCCACGGGTTGAGATAAGAACAGTTTAATAACTAAGGTATGACATAAATCACTACTGCTACTACTAATAATAATGATAATGATAAACGAAATAACAAGTGAAGAGAATACAACACCTCACCAGCCGTCTACCTATAACTCACTCCACCCTGCCCGACTGAGCACCTCCTCCATCCCCCCAGAGCTCCAGCCCTTCCGGGTCTCTCCTGGTTACATCCTGGGCATGACGTGCTATGGTATGGAATACCTCTTTGGCTAGCCTGGGTCAGGTGTCCTATTTCTGCTTCCTCCCGGCCTCCCCTCCTTCCCTGGCAGAGTATGGGACTCACAAAGTCCTTGGACAAACCAAACATTTGAGCAGTAACTCAAAACATCGGTGTTATCAGCACTGTTCCCAGCCTGAAAGCCAAAACACAGTGCTGCACCAGCTACCAAGAAGGAGAAAAAATGACGGCTACTGCTGAACCCAGGACAATATACCCACACCTCCTGGGTTTCACATACAGCTTTGACTGCAAAACATCTCAGGGACCATCTACTAGGCTCTCTTTTTGAAAGTCAAATGTAGTAACCAAGTTAATTCACTTTCACTGGGCCCCAGCCAGGATGCAACTCTGTGGTCTGGCATTTGGTATCTGCTGCTATGAGATCTCCCTTGGCCAGCCTTCTGCCTTCTCCTTTTGTTCTCTAGATCTGCTGATCTTGATAAGTTCTGCCATCATTTTCCCCCAGCTGCTGCTGAAAACCCAAAGGACCGAATGTCCTCTTTGAGTTCATTCCTGAACTCTTTCACAATTTACATCCACATGTGGAATTACTTTCTTTACCAGCAATCAAGAGGCAAGATGGGAATTTCCAACAGCACAGCTTTTGTGATAAGAATTTATCAGCAGAGATCAATAACCAGCAAGCAGAGAGCCAGCATCCAGACAAAAGGAGGACAGAACATTTTACAAACAGAATGCAAACTAATTCAGAAACAGATGTGCACGTGTGTGAGTGCACATGCTGAACAAGATGAGGAGAGATGTTAACAGCTTCTCTGAAAGCCACCAAAAGAACTATCAATTCATATACCCTAAAATATACTTCTAAAATAAAAATACAAAGATTCAGACCTTGAAGCAAGTAGTGGGCTGAAAGCATCTGAAATGCTGTAGCTGTTCTGTTTACGTGGATAAATTTTTATGTCTCCTCTATCAGTAGTTGTACAAGACATTTATGAAGGAATTAACCAATAAAACAAACTCATACTAGTTATTTATTTCTGTATCTACAAGCAAGATAAAGTTTGTAAGGTGCCATCTGAATGAATAGTATAGGATTAGACAGAGAGATTAAAGCAGAAAACAGAAAAATTGAGAGTGGAGGAAGTAGTTTTGAGAATTTATGAGACAAGTAATTCTTTCCATCTTATTCAGACTAACTTCAACTACTACTACTTTCTTAGTAAACAAACCTCTGTTGATGCTATACCATAGGGACTGACAATAAAAATACCTTCTAGTACAGCACAAAGCTCATACTGCTGCCTCCAGCAGTGTCATTGTTACATATTACCAATGATGGAGGCTGTAGAAGCAGCAGCAGTTCATGCTTTCATCCTTCCCTTCCCAAACAGGGGACCCTAGCATCACAACTCAATCTTTATTTCCACCGTGCACCCCAAACCTGTGCTCCAGCTTCCTAGCCCATGTCTTCTCCTATTCTCTTAAGGTATGGCTCTGCCTCCTGAGCATGAGATCCCAACCACATCTCTTCAGACCTTCCTCTCTCCTCACTTCCTTCTCCTCTACATCAAGACCTGAACTCACATTGCTAATACTCACAATGGAAGCTACTGGTTGATAGCAGTTTTGAGAAATCACTCTCAGAACAAGGTGTCTAAAGTAGGAACAGAGGTATTTTTGAAAATCGAGAGTCAATTATGTTTACTCAGTAACTGACACCAAAGCCTACAAAAATGCAGCATGAGCCTTCATACAGCTCCAAGGACAATTCACCTCCACTGCTGAAGAGGACTTTTGTATCTATCTAAAACATAAATTCATCATTACTATTACTAATGCATTGAATTGTCTTTTATACCCTCAAAATTGGCTCAGTAAAAATAAACACTGGCTTTTTTCTTACAATTAGTTTCTCATCTCATTGCTAATCATGGTCATTCTAGTGAATAGGGTTATTTGAATACTCTTAGTTGCATCCTTGTATTGAAAGACAGGACAAAAAAATTATGCTAGAACTGGGGAAGCCATACAAAATGTATAATTAAGCATTTCGCAACTGTTCACTATAAATAGAAGTAAAAGCAAAATGATGGGTGTTTACTTGAAACTGTTATCAAAACACAACAGTATTTTAATTAAAGACAAAAACCATCTGCGTGAAGAGTTGAAGCAAACAACAGCATAACATATTAGGACTAAAAGAAATAGAAGTAAACATATATATTTGCAGTGACTTTTTGACCATAACATTACATAAAGTTTTACAATCTCATTAATATATAGCTGCAAGAACTACTCTATTGTTTCCAAGTAATTTTTTCTTCCACAAAAACTTTCTATTGGGTCATTGCATGAGAACTCAATTCTCTGGCTTTGTAAAAATAAGTTCTTGTTATGTGCCTCACACTCACTGAGTATGCCATACAGGAAGATCTGTACATAAGACATAATAAACACATCAGTTCTCACACACAGGTGCAAACAAATAGCACCTGTACACTAAATCCACAGACACACCACTCTCCTACCGCTTTCTTCATTGCAAGCATTGTGTGCAAACTGAAGCGCTGAATTTGTGCCATTAAAATCATTTCAGCGCTTCTGGATTGCCATGTCATGCCTGACTGAGCAAAAGCAAATTTAGATGGCAGAGATAAAGCCAAATAATGAAAAATATTGGAAGTATAACTTTATGTTTGAATCAACAAGTTAAATTTTGATCTGGTGGAGAAAAATCCATTCTGTGAATCACAGTAGAAGTAAAAATTTTCACAGTGAATGCTGGTTGATGTAAATTAATGCAATGCCATTATCTTCAACATCTGTAACAGGTATAAGCTGATATATTTTAAACAAAAAATGCACATTCCTGACTATTCACCAACAGCATACAAGAAAAAAAAAAAAAAAAAGAGTACCATAAGTTTGAAATGCTGGTTCCAGCTAGGAGCATGACTACTTGATGCTTAGCACTGTGTGCAGCTTTGACAGCAAAGCTGGCTGGTCACTCATTTTTGTTGAAAGTCACTCTCACCAGCACAGTGTGTGTTACATTGGTCTTGACAAAAATCTCAATTACCTAGGAAGAAAACTTACTCTCCAACTACATTAGTAAAAAGGGGTAAAATAGGTGCTACATCACAAGTCAAGCTGATTAACTTATCCAACTTTATTTAGGTACAAAGTCAATATTTTTCAATCAATCTTCCACCAAATGTTACATCCACTTTCCCACAAGGTGGTCTGTTCCAAGCCAAGCAATGCCACTTAGGCTAGCTTAATAGAGGAAAGGCATTTCAAATAGGGTCCTGCAGAGTTGCATATTGGCCCAGCCTCCATCCCAACTTTTGCCAACAGCTTTGATACTGCAAACACTTTGAAGTACAAGAGCAGAATTCAAAATCATTGATCAGGGAAGTGTTCTGAAATCACAGAGATTAAATTCAATTTAAAACAACCAATCCAAACCAAAACCCCAAACCTCTCAAGGGAATAATATAATCGGGGGTGCAGGGGCAGACGGACATTTGGAACAATGCCCAGATATGCTAAGGGCTAGACTGTGGATCTCAAAGTAAGATACAGTCATTATACCATTAACAAAAGAAATTAAAAGGAACAACATGAAGGGATACAGACAATTCTCATGCTGTAATGCATTAACAGAAAGGCTAGGTACCTATTCACTTGCTCTACTAGGGCCTCAAGAAGGTATTTTAGAGCACCAGACTGCCATAATATTATAAACCAACTGGAGAAAGTCCAAAGGGACCATCTAGAACACAAGGTGTTTAGAAAGCATTATTAATGACAAATTATAGGATTTTAAAAGAAGATGAAAGATTACTACAACCCTCTTAAAATACTTGGGTTACAAGGATGCTGGTAATCAGTAGTCCTCTGTAATAACTATGCTTAGGAGAGCAAAAAAATCTCAGTGTGTTTATGCATAAACATGGAAAATCTTGTCAATCTTCCAAAGTGGTGAATCTCTCAATCCAGAAGGGTGGAGGGACTTCATTTGCTGTAAGATTTTTTAGCAGACATACATAAACGTCTTTATACAAAAAATCTAGGACATTGCTTCTCAATCACCAGTCTACAGACTTTTGGCATATACACACATTTTTAAGGTGTCTATGAGTAGTAATCAAGACAGTCAAGCCTGTAAGCAATGAATTCACTGTAATGGAACACATTTCTGTAACAAGAAAATGTCTGATAGTTGGAAACAGCAGAACACCTGGAAACACATGGGACAGCTCATTTCCTAGAGTTGTATTTCCACTTTTTATAAGACAAAAAGAAAAGGGAGGAAAAAAAAAGAAAAACAAAAATAGAAACAAAAGAAAAAATAAGAAAAGGAAAAGGAGCATACCTAAATTCAGGGAAAGATACTCAGGTTTCTGGGCCCATGAGCACTCCTGAGTCAGATGATATCCAGGCGATGTAGCCGTTCTATAGCTATTCTACAACTATTATACACCTCTGCATCAGGATCAAGCAAGCCAAGACCTTTGTACAATTTTATTGGAAGAGCGGATTAAAGCCCTCTTTTTCTTAAAGCCCCATGTATCTTCCCTCAACAACACAAGGCTTAGAACATGTTTCTTCTCAAACCATTTCTAAATGGCTTAATTCAGAAACTCTCCACTTTTATTACTCAAATACTCTCCACTTTTATCCCAACCCTTTAATATCTTTAGAAAACACCAAGTCTCAGAAAGTAAAAATCTTATTTGTCTTCTGTGCCAGTATAGACAAAGTAACTTTAATATGCTACCTTCTACAGGGAAATGGCAGAGACAGACACATGGCTCATTGTGATGGAATTGCGAACAAAAGCTCAGCTTTTCTACCTGAGGAATTTTAAGCATCTGAAAACCAAAAAAACCTTAAGCTACAAGACTTTTGAAAACTGAATGCAAACTAGGAGTTTTTTATAATATTAATCTTCAGTTAATGGGAACATGATATTTATGAAGGTATATTCCATGCATTAAATGGAAGAATAAGGGTCAAGTTGAGGAAAGATCTTGTCTGACTGAAATATGGGTAAGCAGATATATATCAAGTGGGAGAGATGACAGCAGGTTCATTAGATCTCTCAACACTTAATATTGATTTTATTCTAGACACATGAAAGGTTTCTTCTCAACACTGGAACACATATTATGTCTTATAACAACAAACATGTTTCAAGTGTTATCTGAGTTTCTTACCGCACTGCCTATCCTCTGTATTGTACTTTCTCTCTCCTCAATGTCCAAAGTGCCAGATTTTCTTGTTTCAAATGTTTCCTCTAAACCTGTGGGTTTTTTGGAAGCCCTGGATATTTAGAGGGGACAGAATGAGAAAAATGCCTCGATTACACCATATAAGCAGGAAATCACTGCTATTCTTATGACAAATGGGAGAGAAGCAGTCAACACTATCAGCATCAAAGAACACCTAACTGGTCATGCGTAGTTTACACGCTCCCTCTTTTTGACTCCTCACTGCTTCTCCTGATTGATCTGGTGTCACTAATTCAAAAGGGTATTTGCACTTCTGCAAAGGGAGTATAAATTTAATATAAAAATCAAAAGTGTAGTTGTTTAACTTAACACTATTCCTGTGTAAGTAGCAACTTAAAAGGAATAAAGAAATGGAAAATGCAATCATTTCTCTTTCAACATCTGAACTTCTCATATTATCCAAAAGCCAAGGACGAAAATCTACCAGTGGTTTTAAAAGTACATAAGGTTTGACAGCCTGTAATTCACAGCATCTTTCCCCTCTTCCAACGGCACAGGCTCTTTCCTGTTAGAGGATGCTTCAGTTTCTTTTGTTTCTTAGTAGGAAGGCAGACGGTGGCATTTGCAGTGTAACAGCTGCTTACTGCGCATTCCCAAAGCCAACAGTTTCTTTCAGAGGAGCCTCATGGGGCCACTTGATTATGTTTGCTAAGGAACCTGCAAGCAGGTAAGAGCTGCCACCAGCTCCAGCTGTCTTTTGACTACACCCAGAAATTGCTGCCCTCCTACCCAGCATCAGCAGAAGGAAGTGCATACCAATAGGACAAGCATTTTGCTCATAAGGTGAGTGTGCTCTATCTGCAACTGCAGCTTCCTCAATAAACTGAGCCATACGGCCATGTTTCAGTCCCTGTGATGAAAGTACTATCACCCCTATGCTGGCTGGAGAATATTCAGCAGAAGGCAGCAATTTGCAATGCATGGTACTACAGATCCCCTACACAGTGACAGATGTGAGAGCATTCACTGACTAAGGAAGGATGAGGGAGCATGCCTTGAAGTGCTGTAGCTTACGTATAGATTCTTCTACATACACATCCATGATGGTCATGACATGTACCAGTTGTTCTTTAGGTCCCCTGGATCTGAAAACACAATCTTGAGAAACCAGTGTTCAGCACTGGAACCTCTCATATGATTTCTTGGCTTTGCCTTTACCCTTAGTCTGCCTGGAAGATGACAACTACTTCTATGATTTTTTTTTAGTATGTTTTACATACCTTAACTGAAGATGGCAACTTTAATAGTTTTTCTGGTTGGTTTTACGTGTGATACAGCTCCATCTACAGTGAAATGCAGCATAAACTCAACTGAAAAAAAAAAATCACAAGTTAGGAAGATACATCTGAGCAGAAAGCTGCTTTCACAAAACAGAGCATATTTATCAATTGTTGGAATACTGTCACATAAAATACAAGTAAGCATCTGTATCTCACTTTTGACTATTTATTAAATACATTAAAGTACAGAGATAAAGCTTCTGTTTTATGAGAGGGATTTGTATTTTGCTAACTATTTCAGACTGGTAGTGAAACAAACAAAACCCCAAACCACCTCAGCAATAAAATATTATGTCCTGAAATAGGTTCAGCATACCAATTATGGAAATTGTCTTTTGTTGGTAGCTTAACTGGGCTAAAAAAAATTGCTTTCAATAGAACAAATCAATCAAAAGAATAAATGGCAATGCAGGAAAAAATACAGAAGGAAAATTATAGAGGGTGTAGTCTAGCAGGATTACAAGAAAATATCATGCTTTTTCAAAATGTCATCATTTTCCTTTTCATTTTAATGAGATAATAATAAACACATGAAACATGGGCTTAGGTAAATGGAGAATGGGGACCAACAATTAAATATCAAATCAGATTTTGCTAAAAGATCCTATTATCTTGAACAGCTTTGTTATTAGTTATTAATGTCAAGTACCTGGAGAATAACTTTCAACAATAATACTGGTTAACACTGAAGATGATGACAGCAAATGACATGATTGTAATAAAGAACAGTTCTAAAAACTATAAAAGGTTAAATCCAGTACAAAATTGTTACATAATTTTATAGCAAAATAATCAATGTAAATACCCGGCAGGTGGCCAGTAAGAACACAGACCTATAACATAACCTGATACTTAAACAAACCAAATCGCAGTGATCGAGAACTGAAGTTAATCTGGTTTATTGTGTATGATTCTGGCATGGAGAGAAGAACTGAAACACAGGAATCTTATTGACACATCTACCTTTGTCAAAGCACTAGAGAATTTGATTTTTCCCTTAGAAAGCAGTTCTCAGTTTGCTGCATAGCACAATCTTCCTCGTTAGATCTTATGTTAGACAATATTATCCCATGTTCATTTCCTCTACCTGGAACAGTCCAGCACTTCTCTCTCCCCCTCTGAACACATCTGTAGCCACTTGGAACAAAAAAGGAGGATCTGGCCTCCCTGCACTCTGATTTTTGATTCAAAGGATGTTAGCAGGTAACAGACACTACCTTCGGTTTGCTTGGCTCGTGTCTTGCAGATGGGGGAAATAAGGGAGACACAGAGAGAATGAATGCCCCAAACTCTGTAGTTTGAAAAGTGCAGCCAAAGAACCACTCTCTTGCAAGCTCACAATGCCCATTCAGAAAAGTTCCTGTCACCTTTGGATATAGCTTTGATTTTTACCATATGCTTAATACACTCCATGAAGCAATATAAACTTCCTGCAATTCTCCTTTATGTTTTATAATTGTACACATACCAGACACAGAAAGGATAATGGTAGATTGCATTTATTTTAGGTTAATAGAGCTGGTGATATAGTCATGTCAATAACTGTTCTGGCTTCAGCATTACTGTTCTCAGATACAAATGGAACCATGCTGTCTCTCTCTAAGCGCTGACCTGTAAAAATACTACATTATGTTTGTTTAAACTTTCCTGAATGTGTTTATACTCTGTCCAATTTACAGTAAACACCTGCATGATCATTGAGTATTCTTTGATAAAAAAAAAAAAGAGAGAAATTTAGGAAAAAATAATCCTTTCTGATTTTTACTATTTTATGTTGAACAATAGATGATTCTCTGATTTTGAGAATCACTGGAGACTTGGAAGATAAAACCATGAAGGCTCCATTAATTAAGACATTTGCCTAAGACTTCTATACATCAGAGGTTCTGCTCCATCAGACTTGTGTGACCCTGGGATTACTGGTATCACTGTGTCTGTTCCAGCTCTAACATGAAACCTGTACTCCCTTACTTCAGAGGAAAACAGTCAGTATAAATTTACCGAAGATTCTAAAATTCACATATACTGCACTAATTCATTATATTAGTCTACATAAGATGAATATGGGTAATTTGCATGGGCTAGCTGAATTTAGGTCACAGGTTCTAAAGGTTACAGGCACTCCCAATGATACAGGACTACAGTAACTTTTCCTAGGAGAGCAAATCCTCATGAAGTGCATAGGAAATGACAAATCAAATGGCTTCCAGGCACCTGCTGTCAAAAAAAAACAGAGAGAATTCAATCTTGTCTCAACTTGCATGTTAAAGATTAATTAAACACATGCTTTCAACTTGTGTCCCATTGACTACCACAGATATATTCCTGAAGAATTTTCTGTAGGTTAGAGATAGTATTGCTTTATTTTGTTCACACAAACGCAAATATTTGTGGGCAAAATGATCCGATGAACTATACATTTGCAACACTCTCCAAGTATAATTTTGCTTTTTCTTGACTGGCGAAACAGCATGCATTTTTATTTTAGGAAAAGAAAAAAAGGGGAGTGGGGGGAATAAACACAGCTCTGTAGACTAAAGAAAAAAAAAGAAAAGTCCTTGAGGAAAAAGAACTGAAGGCAAAAAGGCTTCTGAAGTTCTTGTAGCTTCAGTCTGGACCAGATAACTTCTTTTGCCTTGCAAATTCAAATTACTTTGAAAAAGGTTGTTATTCTTTCCATATTTTCTGGGGTTTCACTGTTGACGTCAGTTGCAAGCTACCAAGTACTCCTCCGTAACCAATTACACATTGCAATAATGTCTGCTCAGTCTTAGATCTGACATTATCTATATTTTGACATTATCTATATTTTCATCTTTATAATTGTACTCTCCAGTAGTATCAGTTTAATTTTAATTTTTAGAATGCTGCATTCCTTAGATCTAAACTGCATTACCATTTCATAGTTCCTTCCCCCTTCATCAGCTGAAAACTACTAAAAAGATAAGGAAAACCAACTGGAGGAAGAAAATAAACTAATTCCAAATTAATTTCCTTTTAAGCTATTATTTTTAAATCCAGAATAAAACACTGTTTGCACAATTCTCAAGCATTCTCCCACATTCACAAAAGAATTTTCACAAGATTTTTGTCTTTGCCATTCTTTCACTTGGAGATTTCCTTAGGTTGCTCTACTCCTATTATCATGAGCTGCTGAGGAATTACCTCAAGTCCCTTCACAGGAAGAATGCTGCACAGGAATGAACTATAATTTCTGGACAGCCTAACATAAAAAAAACCCCAAAATTTCATCTTTCTGTCGGTCTGTCAGTTTAAGGGCATGCCAGATCCAGTGCTGTAGTTAAAGATCACCTTTAACCTTCCAACAGTATGAAGATACGTACACACTCATTATGAGATGAATGCAGACCTTTTTGCTCCGTACTTATTAAATTGAATTTAAATTTTTTTAACACTGAGTTAAAAGAATGTACTTTGCAATTCACTTTCCTTTTTCCTATTTTAAATCCTCTGACTGTACTTATTGAAAACATCTCTTTTTAGGCCACCCCTTTGAGAAATATTAATGTTCCCACAGGTGTCTTATTCAGGACTTTCATTGACCTTGTGACTGAGAAAATCACTTTCTTTCTGTATCAAACAAAAGCAGACTTTTAAAATAAGATATTATCTTATGACAGTGTCATAATATCTTGAATTTCACAAAGGAATGAATAGGGAAGCCTATATAATTTATTTTAATAGGGAGCTTGACAGAGGCTGAAACATTCATCTGTATTAAACAGAAAATATAAAACTAGTTATACACTAGTATGGACATCTTGGATAGAAAAGCAGCAGTTTGCCTCACAACTTACTCTTATTCTCCTATCTGCCATTCTAAGATCCTGGCAGGTGTCATCTTTATTAAATCTTTCAGACTTTGCAAATCTTGCAGCACTTAGTCCTGCACTTGCAGCCCTGTAACAAAATCTTCCCCACTCAGCCATTCTGAGTTATCCTTTACATCCACTGGAAGCACTTCTTTGATTAGCTCAAGGTTGAAGTCAGAAAAACTGGCCAAAGGATGTCAAATTATATAGCTTTCTAATCCAGCCTTTGAACTCAGGCTATGGCTCAACAACACCATAAACCCAGCTTTAGGACTCCTTGTACTTCTTCAAAAAGTGCCATGGCTGTGTAGAAGTACAGATCTGGAATGAGCTGACCCTGCTGATTGGGTACAAATTCACACTGACAGTTCAGATCTGTTAAAACAATGACGAATGGTTATGTTAGCATCAACAGGCTTTATGAAGAATTAAATATCACCTGTCCACCTGTAGCCAGTGTAAAGAAACAAAGCCAGGACAGAGTCCCCCTCAAGCAGTTTGGGTAATCCAAGAGAATGGCTACCACATGTGCAACCCTGCTTCTGATCAGATCTATTTTGCTGGGGGCCCTGCCAGTGCACAGGTCCAAATCATGGAGATCAGAAACTTCTCAAGGGAAAATCATCCAGGTATAAGAAAAATGGTTCTTCTGGACCTCAGCAGCCAAGACGTATGTGAGAAAAACCTTAATTTGCTCTTTAGTTTGTTGGCATTTCATATACGAAGGGTAATAGTAGTGACAGAAAACTGAAGGAAGATGTATTACATGGCAACTTGCAATTCAGAAGCTTCATGAACCCAGGAATTTTCAACATGATTTCTCCCAATAGAATAGTTCACTTGGGACACAATGACCTCTTGGAAGAAAGACTTGTCACCACAGCTGCTGCCCAGAAAGAATTACTGCTTCTGGGGGCCTCTAGAGGATTCAACTCTAACAGAAACTAGAATACAACCAAAGCTCAGTTCAAGGCAAGTTAAATCTCAACAGAGGAAGATAACGTGATTTCTTAAAGTTACTAGAATTCAGTTTTCAGATCTTACATCTTCCTACACTCCACCATTTAAGTAAAATATGTTACCAAACTTAAAAAAAATCTATGAACAAGCTTCTAGACATACTTTTGGAGTATTCAGACCACTGTAATATTTCCATTTCAGTTTTAAATTATTTTTTTCCTAGAAACAAAGCAGTCATTGACAGGCCTTGAACAGTATATAGGCAGCAGTCACATTCCAGAAGAAATAGCACAGAGTCTACCCTTGGCAATAAAGCAGCATTAAATGAAAGCCTTCACTCTAAGCTCACAGAGCACAGGTACAGCCACAACATGCATGAATTTTAAGAGATTAACTATGCATTCTTTATGTGAGCTATTTTCTGTTTGTTATTTTACTGGTTTCTGTATGATGATTTACAAATTGTATGACTTGCACACCGAAAGCAAATCAGATTCAGATAAGTACATGAATTTATATACTTAATGTATTCCTCATAATACCAGTCATTTCATTTTCACATGTGCCTCCATGACTACTGCAGAAGAATGAATCAGCATCTATTCATACAGCAACACTGAGGCAAAAGGTGGTTTTCTGAATTCCCTCAGCATTCTGTGACATGCATGTCCAACTCTTTGTGCCTGTGGCATGTTATTACAGCCTAAGAAATTCAACACGTATATAACTGATATTGATTAATGAATGCATCATACCACCAATTTCAATAAATGAAATAATCTAATTCCATTTGATTTAAAATGAGATTTTAAATCTCTTCCTTCATCTTAAATACATTCTGAGGTACTACAGTGAAATTTTCATTTCAAATTTATTCTTTAAACAGCAGGGCAATCCTTTTCCCATATTACTGCCGTCTTCTTCATGCAGAGAATTTCCATTACCACAATTTTATGTTACAAATATGGTTGTGTTATGTATCTGGTATGAATCTAAACATTCTTACGCAGTTTTCCAAAAAAAGGTATGAAAGAAGGAAGTCTCACTGTCTGGCTCACACCAAGGGCTTCCTCTGCCTCCCTTGCACCAACGCTGCCAAACACCTGGACCATGCTGAGCTAGTTCATGGATCTAAACTAACAAAAAGCTTATCCCCTCCAAAACCAACAAATAGTTTTACTGCAGTAACCTACAGCAACCGAGTGCTTAGGCAGGCTTTCAGTGCTGTACTCTCAAGTGAAAGGGAGGAGCAGAAACAAATATCTGGGTTTAAACCTCACTAAATTATATAATCAAACCACACCTAAAGGGGCCATATTGGCTGCCAATACTTCCTATTTAAAACAGCACTATAAATTAGAGTCCTCATCATCAAAAATAAGATGACATATAGAAAAGTACTGTAGGCATTTACAAAGAACTTCTAGATAACTGAAAAAGTGCTGTTGGTTTTCTGTTACAAGTGTGTTTTTCAGACTTGGTGTTCTTGAAAATATTACCAACAGTCTGCTGACCTCAAAAGCAAAGCAATGTTTGTGAATCATGGAATGGTTTGGGTTGGAAGGGACCTTAAAGATCACCCAGTTCCAATCACCCTGCCATGGGCAGGGGTACCTTTCAAAAGACCAGGTTGCTCAAAGCCCTGTCCAACCTGGCTGTGAACACTTCCAGGGATGGGGTAGCCACAGCTTCTCTGGGAAGCCTGTGTCAATGTCTCAAAAGTAAATTTCTTCCTAATATTGAATTTAAATCTGTCCTCTTTGAATTTAAAGCTATTCCTCCTCATCCTGTCACTACTCGTTCTCATAAAAAGTCCCTCTCCAGCTTTTTTGTAGGCCCCCTTTAGGTACTTGAAGGCTGCTGGAAGATCTTATGCAAATGGAGATCTCTTTTAAAACCTACTGACACAAAAGGCCAATGCTCAGTCACAGAAGCACCTTGCCAGTGTTGAGTAGGAAGAGCAATCTTCAAGTCTTTCAAGTAGAAGATTCCAAGAGAAGCACATTGGTAGCAGTGAAGCAGGATTATGTTAGGGTCAGACATAATGCAACTATGGGGAGAAGAGATTGGTAACAAGGGAAACATTATTAAAGTTAAGAAGCAGAAAAAGAATATTAAGCCTATATTGTATCATGTTATTCCATATATAACTAACAGCAAGCAATTCTTCATTAGTATTTCAGGCCATTTTTAGCAATCAGTAAAGTGTTTATTTTAATTCTCTTCCACACAATCACAAGGAAGATAATTTTCAGTGAGAGGTTAAGAATAAATAATTTAAAACTTTGTTAAGAGTGTATGCTTTTTTTGACTGCCTGTGTAGTCAATTTGACAACTTGAGAAGCAGGAACAAAGCACTTGCAAAAATCCTGTGGCTGCAGCGAGAAATCAGATAAAGTGCGAAGAAGCCTATAATAATCTAAAAACAAAGTTACATGAAACAGCCTTAGATCATCCCATCAAATACTTTTATAACTGCATAGACATCTGAGACAAGGCTCGGTTTGCCAGGCTAACCTAACAAGTCCGTGAGGTTTTAGGATGCAGGCTGGAATCTATGAATCTGACATGATGGAAATATGCACTGTAAATATGCCTTTTATATTTAAAGGAAAATAATAAAGGCTCAGGACTGAATAGTGTTGAATACCTTCTCCTCCCACCAATTTTAGCAGAGTTGCTTTTTGAAGATCTGTCAAGTATATAAACTATTTCCACATCACCACTGGAAATCCTGGCATATTTTGTACCTGCTTTGAAAGATATTTTTCCATGCTGCATAAGGATGGGCTCAGTAGTACAACCACTTCAAATACCAATCTTCTCTTACATCCAGACTACAGCCATACTTTATTGAAATGCCAAGGATTTAGTCTCTGCTACCTCTCCAGGTTTTCTTGCAATTGTATTGAGAGGTGTTGCCTTCTGCCGAGTGATTCATGTTTTGCATCAAAATTGATTTTATCCCTTCGTAATAATTTGTTTTACATACACAGGATATCCACTGCTCTACTGGAAGACACAGGCATTTCTAATGTCCCAGGAAGCATATGTTTAAAGGTAACTTCAGAATCAACATAATCTTGGATAGGTAGAGAAAAACTGATCATGTCATGTACTCCTATAATCCATTTAATTTATAAATCTTGAGATTTCTTTGGAAGTCTTCAGTACTTTTTTTAATTGAAAAGGAAAATGAGAATAGCTGCATTCTTTTTTATGATTAGAAATATAATCCTAAATTTTTCATACCTCTTCATGCAAAACTATGTTCTCTGAGATTGTATATGTACAAGGATTTCAAGGCTTTTTTACACATATGCACATACCCTATTTTTTCTATCTAAAAGCCATATAATTCTTTCCACATAATCTCTTGACATCATTTTTCCTCCTCCTCCATCTTCCAATACTGTTTCAATGAATTTTAAACTCACTTGCTAGATGCATTTGTGGCTTATAAAATCACATGTGCAGAACCTGATTTTTAAAGGTCAAAAAGATAACAACCTCCAAGACAGTAAAATCGGTCACAGCATAAAGTTAAGCATTGGCTTGTATTCATACAACTAATCAAAGGCAGTAACTTTCTAATATTGACAGAAAATTAAAGATGGGAAATTGACACTGATAAGCCACTGCTTAGTTTAAGACTTAATTTAGAAGAATTTTAATGGGTGCAAGGAGAACAGTCTAACTTATTTCCAAGCCAGTCACCCTCAAAATACCAGGACACTGCATTGTTACAGTGTTTTTTATTATTAGTTATCTTGGTGATACCTATGTTACCCTCACCCTCACTCTTCTATAGAAAATCCCAGTAAGCAAGTTAAAACTGACAATACAAAAAATGTCTTTCTGGGTAATGTAACAACTCCTAATTGTTTGTTGTCTGTCACAGTTCCAGGATTTTGAAATTATACTTATAGGACAACTTCTATAACCTCATAGAACCATAGAATAATAGAATGGTGAGGATTGGAAAGGACCTTAAGATCATCTAGTTCTAACCCCCTGCCATGGGCAGGGACACCTTGCACTAAATTGTGTCACCCAAGGCTCCGTTCAGCCTGGCCTTGAACACTGGATGGAGCATTTGCCACTTCTTTGGGCAACCCATTCCAAGGCCTCACCGTACTTACAGTAAAGAACTTCTTCCTTATATCTAACTAGAATCTCCCTTGTTTAAGTTTTAACCCATTATCCCTTATTCTATCACTACAGTCCCTGATGAAATGTCCCTCTCCAGCATCATTTTAGGCTCCCTTCAGATACTGGAAGGCTGCTATGACATCTCCACGCAGTCTTCTCTTCTCCAGCCCCAACATTCTTAGACTGTCTTCATTCAAGAGGACAAATTCTGAAGCAAGTTTCTATGTATCTCTGCATTTATATATATTATAATATGCATTTGTATAGTAGAACTAATTCAATTGCAGCAATGGCTCAGCAGACCACTTTAATGACGGGCACGATCTACATCAAGAATCATTTAATGAAGCAATCCTTAAAAAAGAAAAAACTCAAACAAAGATAAGGTAAAAGAAGTATTCTTGGGACAGGAATAAGTCACAAGGGACAAGAACAACTGTGTAGATAGCAGTTCTGTAGAAAATAATCTAATCCTTTATAAACTTTTATAAATCAGCCTGCTGCAACACTGGAATAACCTTTGTGACTCATACTTTCTTCTGTCATTTTGCAGGAAGTTGCTCAATGTTGCTGTTTCTCACCTGGGAGATGTAAATACCAGCAAAAGGATGGTACCTTCTTTTAACTGCCTTTGGCAGGTCCTGAATGTTGAAGAACTGCTGGTTTGTTTCAGTGCAGAGACAAGGTTGGTGGGCGTGAGGGAAGAAACCATTTTATGTCTGCTTATTTGCATTTGGCTCAGTTCAGTTCAAGACATTCACAAGGTGAGAAGTGATAAAAGTACTTTTCTGAAAGCTTCTTGCCTCTGACAGCTTGAGTACTTTTCAATCCTGCTCCCCTGCAGTCAAACATGCAACCTGAAACCAGCATTTTGCATTCACCAATTTGACTCTGCAAGTAGTGTAAGAGTATTCATACAGGCTGTAACTGCTCACAAATGGGATGAAGTTTGGTAACTTCTGCTTGTGAAGATTTCAGAGTCTGTCATCCTTTCAAACCTATGACATGAGGCATGGGAACTCAATGTACTCCATCTGCTGGGCCAGTAAGTGTCCTTAGATACATGCTACAACTGATTTGAAATTGTACTAAATATTGGTCTAAACTTATTGTCATTGGTATTCCCTTTTTCAAACTATGTTCCTTTTTAAAAACATGTTATTACTGGCCCTAAAAGGGACAAAAAACCATATAAATAATACTTTGAGAGACCTTGTAAAAGTTGGGAGGAGGCTACTGATGTGAACATCACATTTTTGTCCCTAAAAGCAGTTTAGGGACAAAAGTCTAATTATGCGACCATACCTACACTAAAAAGAGCTAAAAAAATTTTACCATGCTTGTCCTCTGCATTAGCAATAAAAGACTTCTCTAGAGATTCATCATGAAGATCAGCAGTTCCTAGACAACTGTACACAAACTTATGGTTACTAGATTTTGGCATCAGTACATTTATAGTTAAGACTCTGGCAAATGCCTTAGTCCCATTTTGATTCTCTGTGATGTATGCAAGGAGTCAACACTGTTTCAGCAGCTATGATCCACACACAACATACAGCAAATGGAAACTCTGTAAGCTTTGTACCCACTCAGTTGAGCATCCAGGCCTTAGCTCTGCAAACTGCATAGTCTCCAATCTGGGATGCCAAGTGGCCTAAAAAGACTCCTTATTCACCTAGGTATGATTAATTAGCACTAATAACTTCACTGAAGTGATTAAGCAGAGACAGTAAAATGGATATTTACATTTACTGTTAGAACTTCCAGGTTTGTTCCTTTAAAAATTGCATTTAATTACATAAATAAAGATGGAACTGGATATATTTCACTGGGGATGTATTACATACAGCTTTACATATTCTCACACATCTTTTCTGGGAATTCAGAATACTCCTTTTTCTGAAGGCATCAAGAATGAAATAAAACTGTCTGCACAGGCAGAAGACATTAAACATGCATATTACACATAAATATACAGAAACAAAGGAACAACAAAATAGGTCTGCCAGAATACTACTGCTTGAACAAAAGTTCTGTGCCCTATCTGCCTTGAACTTCTAAAAGCTGATTTACAGCATCATGCACTGTATTTGCACTAAAAACTTCGGAATAAGGCTGAAGTTAAAAGGGTTATATAGAGAAAAAGGGGTTATGATATGCCAGAATGGCACATGATTTCTGTAATCACAAAATACTCACTTTGAAGCATAAGGTAGAAGCTTTTACTTGGATCTGTCCCACCATCTTTCAAGGAGATTTACAGTTACAGATTCTGAATTTGTATTTTTTCCTTATGTGTATTTTTTCTAGCATTTGTATTTTCTTGGATAACTGACTTCTTTGTATGCTCATAAAATTGGAGAGGATTTGCTCTAAACTCTTACGTTTCTCATCTATATTAAGATATTTTAATCTTTAAAGTTCTAGTACATTTAATGGATTTAAACCATTTAAGAAGGAAGGGAAAATGCTAGAAAAATGCACCCAAGCTAAGCATTTTTTGCATGAACTTTCTGTCTGATATGACTTAAAAGTTATTTTAAGATAGCCTAAGAACTCCTGAATGGGCCCAATTGTAACAAAAATATACTTTATTTCCCATGGAATAAAATGTGGCAAGCAGGGAAAGAAAAATATGGAGAAAGAGCTGATGTGAACTGAAGAATAAAGAGACTGCAACAAACAGTAACCCAAAGTCTACTTTTTGAGTCCATTAAATTAAGAGGCTGAGCTATCAAAACACACTGGGAAAAAAATAATATCATAAAGAAAGCAAATTTATAATGAGAGGTAACAGTGAATGAAAGATAATATGGGCAAATGTTTGAAAAAGAGAATCATTTATGAAAATAAAGGCTTCTGTTTCATACACTGTGGACCTGGCTTTACAAATTTTTCTCTACCTTTATTATATGTGTTACAAAATATTTGTTGCATTTACAGTGACCAAACAGTTCTCTTCTACTTGCTATTTAACACACTAATAATGTAACCTTAACCATAATCTCCTTGCCTGGAAATATCAGTCTTTCCAGAACATGACAGAAGTAATTCCTGCAGATAACCTTCGCTTGCAATCTGATAGTTTAGGAGGACTGAAAATGTGGTCCCTGCTGTCTTTCACTTCTATTCATCTCCTCATTTTTACCACACAGAGATCTTCAGCTAGATGAAGAAACCTGAACAGTGTTGCTAACAGCTGAATATATGTCATGACAGATGCAAGTCTTTCCCTCTCCAAGTGGGACAGGAAAACAATATGTATCTTGAGGGTCAACTCCATAGAGATTCTGGAGTCCCACTCACCCTCCAAAAAACAGTTCTTTTCCTCCTTTTGAGTAAGCTTTGCTCTCCCTTGCAAGTATACTAAGGCTTGATTCTCTCTCTCACTTACATTGGTCCTAACACAGAAGAAGGAGCACAAGCAGTACTAAAAAGGGTTTTGATCTACTACCATTCCTGTTCTCTGAGGTAACAACAGACACAATACTTGACTTTCATCCATACATCTGTCATTTAGAAAGGACCTTTCAGTTGTTTTTTTTGTTCAGCCATCCGAAGCACCATGAAAAGCCCTGTGAGTCAGCTGAAATTGGTAGCCTTAAAGGTCTTTTCCAACCTAAATAATTCCATGGAAAAAAAAAGAAAAGAAAAAAAAGTGCACAAGATATTCCCCTGCCCTTAGTTTTCAGTATTTACCACCACCTATATCACTGTAATAAAAATGTTGTTACAGAAATTGCGTCTGATTTAAACTCACTTTTAAAAGCTGTGAGTTACACGTGTTGTATTATTCTTCTAATACTTCTAGGAATTATGTAATTTACAGATTTGTGAATTGTATACCTTACACAACCATAATTCGTGCAAATGCAAGAAAAATACACACCTTGTAACTGACTGACCTTGTCAGTGCTGACATACATAAATAAAGCCACAGGCTCACTAAATGGCTGTGTCAGAGTCATGGAATATGATGATGCTTCTTGTTCAGACTGTGTTTATGTTATTTTATGTCACCTGTTACAGTAATTCACTTGAAGAAATACTTCAGTGATTAAAATACCACTTCCTGAGACGAGACTTCTTACATAAGCATGGTAGTGAGTAGGATGGAATCACTGTATATAAACAATGCATAATTGGAATGGATTGGTAGACGATACATACATTTAATACTCCCTGCTCTTAAATACTGTCATTGCATCTGTTGTTAAAAGACGTGTCAGGATCCCAGTTTTAAGAAAAGTCAAAGTCATAGAATCATAGAATACTTAGGGTTCGAAAGGGCCTTAAGATCATCAATTTCCTACCATAGGCAGGGACACCTCACACTAAACCATGTCACTCAAGGCCTCATCCAACTTGGCTTTGAACACCGCCAGGAATGGAGCATTCATAACTTCCTTGAGCAACCCATTCCAGTGCCTCACCATCCTTACAGTAAAGAACTGCCTCCTTATTTTCAATCTAAACTTCCCCTGTTTAAGTTTGAACCCATTACACCTTGTCCTATCACTACATTCCCTAATGAAGAGTCCCTCACCGGCATCCTTATAGCCCCCCTTCAGATACTGGAAGGCTGCTATGAGGTCTCCATGCAGCCTTCTCTTCTCCAGGCTGAACAGACACAACTCTCTCAGCCTATTTTCATATGGGAGGTGCTTCAGCCCCATGGTCATCCTCATTTCCTTCCTTTGGACTTGTTCCAACAGTTCCATGTCCGTTTTATGTTGAGGACACCAGAACTGCACACAATACTCCAAGTGAGGTCTCATGAGAGCAGAGGAGCAGGATCACCTCCTTCAACCTCCTGGATGCAGGCTGATACAGCCCAGGATACAGTTGGCTTTCTGGGCTGTGAACACACTGAAGATGGCTCATGGTAATTTTCTCATTGACCAACACCTGCAAGTCCTTCTCCACAGGGCTACTCTGAATCTCTTCTTTGCCCAACCTGTAGCTGTGCCTGGGATTGCTCCGACCCAGGTGTAGGACCTTGCACTTGGCGTGGTTAAACTTCATAAGGTTGGCATCAGCCCACCTCACAAGCTAGTCTCCCTGATACTCTCAGGTATCAGCTGGCATTTAAATAAAATGCTGAACCACTGCTTTCTGCTGCTGAGGTTAAAACTCTTATCTTCCAGTGGTATGAGATCAAATCTTTAAGAAGCAAAAAGCCAATGCTCAGAAACCACAGGAGGCTTCATGATATTTATTTGCAGTTAATCTGCTCTTCAAATGAGCAGGTGCCTCTCAGAGCAAGGTCAATGCTCAAGAACTGAGAAGCACTATAGCTTGCACAAGGACTGCTGCTTGAAAGAACAAGGAGCAAACTTTCAGTCAAGTCTGTAGCTGGCTCTTCTGTACAGAGTAGAAGGAAGCATAATGAACTTCCACCTATATGGCCAGCCAACCCAAAGTTTGCTTCTCACATTGACTTTTCTACGACTTCAGCATTTCCCTCCTTCCTTTAGAAAACAGGTAGAGGCAGTATCACTCTGGCCCTATTTCAAGTAGATTTTTGTATGGGTCCTAAAAGCTTGTTAGCGTGAAAGCAATATAACTCACCCTCTGGACATACAGAGTTAGGGATTTCAATCAGAAAGTCTTGGAAGCTGTAATGTTGTTACTGCAGTCTCATTTTAAGATCTCATTTAGCAGACCTATATAATTTTGCTATGAGGGACCTCCTGTGCTGACTCAGCAACCAAAAAAAAAACCTTTGTCACTGGCCTTCTATGCTACCACGTAAAGTTCCTAAATCGGGATATATAAGCAAGCTGTAAGGACATATATTCCCCAGTAACTGTC
Organism: Melopsittacus undulatus; assembly: GCF_012275295.1. NCBI lineage: Eukaryota > Metazoa > Chordata > Aves > Psittaciformes > Psittaculidae > Melopsittacus > Melopsittacus undulatus. Next base: position 69,251,391 of record NC_047530.1, on the reverse strand, counting down.
TCAAGTATACGTACCCAGGATGCAGCCAAAAGGGCACAACAAGGAGAACCATAGAGAAACTGGAAGTTAATGTGGCATCTTCTACACTACTGGTAGTTCTAACACATCCACAGCCCCATCCAAATACTCCTTCTTCTATGATGACCTGTCATGGTTTAAACCAAATCAGCACAGTTCGCTCACTCACTCCCCCCCCTTGCTCCCGCAACTACGAGAGATTAGGAAGGAGAATCCAAAGAATGTAGCCCCCACGGATTGAGATGAGAATGGTTTAGTAGCTAAGGCATAACACAAATCACTACTGCCATTACTACTACAAATAATAATGATGCAGCCAATAACAAGTGAAGAGAATACAACACCTCACCAGCCATCGACCCATAACTCACTCCACCCTGCCCAACCGAGCACCAAGCGATACCTTCTCCATTCCCCCCCAGAGACAGCCCTTCCTGCCCTCTCCCAGGTACATCCCGGGCATCATGTGCTATGGTATGGAATACCTCTTTGGCTAGCCTAGGTCAGGTGTCCTGTCTCTCCTTCCTCCCGGCCTCCCCTCCTCCCTGGCAGAGCATGAGCTCAGAAAAGGCCTTGGACAAAACAAACATTTGAGCAGTAACTCAAAACATGCTCACTATCAAGCAACTGTTCCCAGCCCAGAAGTCAAAACACAGCACTGCACCAGCTACAGGAAGGAGAAAAAATGACTTCTATGGCTCAAACCAGGACATGACCCAATGATTAAAGTTTGAACCAGATGATCTTTCAGGGCACTTTCCAGCCTGGGTTGTTCTATGATTCTGTGCCTGGGAGACAGTCAATATGTGGCTGGGTACTCTAGTGTACTGGGAAAACAAAGAGTTATTCTTGTTCTGAGGTTGTTGCGAATGTGCAGGTCATCACCTTTTGAGCAAAGGTATTCCAAAACATTTCAGATGGCCTGCCACCTCCCTCAAGAGCAGTGTTACTGTTTTACTTTCAAAGGTATCTGCAGGGGCATCTAAGGTCAGATATCCAGCCAAAAGGATGGATATGTCAAATCCTTTGTGTGGATTTGACACACAAAGTATTTGTGTCAAATTTCAATCAGAGTAGAAAAGGATGTGTCAAATTAGCACATTTGCATTGCAAACTAGAAATTTAGTTGTACTTTTTTTTCCCCATAAGAGATATTGTTGCGAATTCCACACAGCTCAAAAATCCTGGGCAACTTGTGCAGTGTTTATTTACCATATTTTGCTTTGCCTGATTCTATATCAAATCAACAGCCTTTCCCAAAATCTCTGTAGGTAGTATGTTCAAATTCACATTGCATAGAACGTGTCACCCAGTGGTATTTGTGTTACTTTATTCAACTGCTAAATGTAGGACCAGATACCTCCAAGAACTGTTCTCAGTGATGGGGCACACACTGCTTTTTATGTTTGCTGAATTAAGCTTCACAATACATGGACTGAATAATTAGAGAAAAGCAACTACTGTTGAGAGGCAATTTGTGTGAGCAGTGCTTGTACTGCAATTTTGCAGCACACGGGCAAGTCTGTGTGAGTCCATGCAGTTCCTACCACTCTCTTCACATCAACATCCTGTTTCCAGGACTACAGTTACAGGAGGCCCTCAAAAAAGCTACGTAAGTTTGACACTTTACCCTTGTTGAAGTCCCTATGTTCTTCAGATGGGAATCTTTTCATTTATATAATTAGCTATCCCTTGTTATGTAGAACACACACTAATATAAGAAGATACCACCAGTTTTACATTTCGTCTCCACAGAACAATAGTTGTAAGACTATAACCAAGTTTAGAAGAAGAGTACTGTAGTCTTGAACATGATGTTCCAAGTACAGACTCTTCCTTTCTGCCTGTTTAACTGCTAGCCTATGCCAATGTGTCTTCACTCTTGTGGTTATGTATAATGATAACCTATGTCTATATATATAAAAGATATTTATAAACTACAGCTGTTGAGTATGCCTTTTACAGTGCTGCTGAGTAAACACACCCAAATTTCAAGTGTTGAACATGGCCCGCTGATGTCTACCTCACATTCCCTTTCAGCTGTGCTGGCACTTGAACTGCAGTGCTCTGTCTTAAGGCATTGACAATATGACTATTTCCCAACATGTTAGAGAGGGAACATTTCCTAGCTAAGGTAATATCTTACAGAAGTAGCCTGACACAGCAAGCACTCCTGTCACTTAGTGAGAAGCACATGCTGTCACACTACTGGACTTGTAGGTCTCCCCTGTGGGGACTTCATTAACTGGAGAGATTTTTTGATCTCAAAAGGCCTCTGCTGCAACCACCGTGGCACTCAGTGTCAGAGGCACACTAGCCTGCCCTTTAAACATCTTGTCCTTCCACCTTCAAACACCGCTGGTACTCAAGACATTCACTACTACTAACAGCAGTCAGTTTGAAATTGGAAAAGTAAGCAAGAAGCTTACAAATTTTCCATGTTATCTGGAGGAAAAATAAAAGAAAAATAATCTTAAACTATTGTCTCTAAAGGAAAATCCAAATAAAAAAAAATAAACCCAAGGAAGAAATGCAGTTTTCTGCTGGTGTCACTAGAAATATGATGCTATTAGAGAAGCTGACAACCTATATAGACCAGTGTTTCCTGACACCACTGGAGAAGAAATAGAAGAGGTCCACAGAAGGGTAACAAAAATGCCAAAGATACTTTGAGCTCTTCCACACAACTGCACCTGATAAGTTTTGAATTTTTAAATTTAAACAGTGAGTTAGCAAAATTGATTAGCCCCTCTTACCCTTCAAACAAAAGCAGTAGCTTGATCAATGGAAGTCAGATGTAACAGCACATGCAGCTGATGAAAAAAAAAAGAATTAAAATCTTCATGACTCAGTTGTGAAATTCTATACCAGAAATTATTAGATATAAAAAACATCCAGGCAAAGAAAAATTTCATCAAAAGTCATATTGCTTAATTGAAATTTGATTTCTTTAAATATCTTTAATATAGCTGACACTGTCCAGCTGTCCCAGAGAACCTGGACTTCAGTTACTGTGCATTCAACAATGTTTTTTTACTATTTTATGAGAGTCATAACAATAATTTATGCTTTTCTTTCCAAATACATAGCTGACATACTCTGGCCAAAAGACTAAGAAATTCTATGCCCCAAGAAAGATGAGTTATTTATTGTTGTCATGCCTTATAGAACAGATTTTGAGTAGTTACAAGTAGATTTTTCTTCACATATAAATGACCCATTTAATTTTTTTCAACCGCATTCACGAAATGAATGGACACAGTGAAAAAATACAAAGTACATAACCAACCAACTAGTACAAAACCAAAGGTGTAAAATATAAAGTGAAACTAGCGCAACTTTTAGTGTGGCAAAGATTGCTTTTATTTTAGTATAAATTTGGTATGTACACAGGAAGGTAAAAATCAAGCCCTGCTGAACATATCTGCTCAAAGACTTACAGCACTCATTGGACTAGAAAATCCACTGTGTAGGAAAGCTAAGTTTAAAAATTCACAGCTCCAAGCATTTGTTTATTGGGGTAAGCTTTAAACAGGAAAATTACAACTGTCAGACAATCTTAATTTGTCAATGTTATTCTCAGAGATTTCACAAGAGCAAGTAGCAAATAATTAATGTACTTGCTTACTATACACCTCAACTTTACTGACTTCCACCCCTTACAGAAAGGGTTAACAGCTACTGTTAGATGTCCTGTGCATACTGCCATCTGTCAAGTGTTAGCTATTGGCTAACACGGGCTTTCCAAAATTTTATCATTCACTGCTGCTAATTTTCCCTAAAGGAACTAAGCAATATAAAGGGTTTTTATTGGGTTTATTTGGACATTACTTCTCCTGAACAGATTTTAAGCTGTGGGCAATGCTGTTCTCTGTTGTTCTAGTCTTCTGCTGAGGTCCCACTGGTCCAGTTCTACTGTTAACAGAGCAGAGCAAAACCACAAGGATTACTGCCTGAACCATTTTATACAGCAAAACAGAATTTGCAGTTGCTAACAAGAAATGTAACATAGAATCATGGAATCATAGAACAGTGAGGGTCTGAAAAGACCTTATGATCACCCAGTTCCCATCTCTCTGCCATGGGCAATGCCATCTCACAGCTGACCATATCACCCAAGGCTCTGTCCTATCTGGCCTTGAACAATGTCAGGAATAGAGCATTTACCACTTCTTTGGGCAATCTGTTTCAGTGCCTCAGCGCTCTCACAATAAAGAATTTCTTCCTTATATCTAACCTGAACTTCCCCTGTTTAAGTTTCAACCTATTATCCCTTGTCGTATTGCTACAGTCCCTGATGAAGAGTCTGTCTCCAGCATCCAAATTACCTCTCTCGTATCCAATTACCTCTAGGTTGTCTGTATTGCTGTCAGTTACCAAATAGTTTTATTCTGCTCAGCTCGCCTTTTTGAAATAATTTATAGAAAGCTGCTCATTGAGATTTTGTTGCCAGACATCAGCATTTATTTCCTTCAGCATTTCCTAATGGTTTATTTAACTCCACATGGGTTTTATTCTATTCTTTCTTCTTCTTCCAACACCCTGGCTTTGATCGGGTTCTGTAGATTTTCCATTAAAAAATCTAGTAGTGAAGAATAGGATCCATAGACTCTTCATAGGTACAGATGAAAGGTGCAAAGCAGCAGCCTTTTGCTGAAATGTAAGCAATTACTTTCTTTGGACAAACTAGCACTGCAGAAACTATCACATACATCTGAATATGGTGAACGCAAGCATTGCTACTGTGATTTTTTGCCAGATCCTAGCTCTTTCGATGTCATTTGGAGAATACTATAGTAAACCAGTAGATCCCATTCCTGATTACGTTGTCTGAAAAATTCTAGCAGGATGAGTTAACAAACTGAAGATCATAATCACACCTCCAAGGTTACGTTAATGAAATCTATATATAACTCCCTGTATACCTTAACTAAATTGTCCCATAGTATGTGATAATCCTCAAGAACTCTCCTTTCTTTCCTCTAGTAACAACTCTCAACACCTGTACTACGGCACCTGTTTCTAATAGGCATTTAACCGATAAAGAAAGGAGATAAGCAGAAAATGCAAATAAATTAAATTCCTGGGAATTTGCCTTTATTTTTTCAGACTGTAATACAAATTTCCCAGTACTTAAATCTGAACAGCTTGATGGTAGATTACATGCCTCCAGCGTGATAATAAAAATGATCCCAAAGTTTAATGGAGTACAATTAGCAAACCTTATTAGAATACTGTTAGCTGCACTGAACATCCTATCCAAAGCACTCAGTCTGGGTCAGTGGTTTTCTTGGGGATGGCTATTATACAGTACAGTAACACCACATCCACTGCCAGTGAAGCTCTCCACCTGTAACAGATGCATTGTTTGCCAGAACACAAAGACGTCAGCTTCAGTAATACTAGGTATCAGGTATCCAAAGCCAGATCTTTTACTACCTGATACAGCCAGCCTTTGACATTGGATTTCCTAACAGAACCTGAGCAACTCCCAGCAGTTAAACTTCTAAAGAGCTTTCTCATTGACCATATTAATCTCACAAGCTGAGATGCAAGTACACTGAAGGTTCAGAAGAAAATTTTAATTAAAAATTTCTTCATTCAAGTACTAGTCTTCTAAAAATAAAGTTATCCACAGCTTTTGGGCTATTTGGAATAAACCACTTGGTCAGAAGAAGAGAAAACTTGAAGAAATTTTCTGAAAATGGCACAATATCTGTCACAGGAGTGCCTCTATTCTCAAATCACGACACTCAACCACATTTTCTTTGAGTATGTGCCTGACAGATCAAACTCACTATTTTCCAGTGTCTGACCCTGGACACATGAAGGAAGGGAAATTGCAAACAAGACAAATTACATCACTTCAAATGGCAAGCTAAGGCCCTTGAACATGGAAAAAGTCTTCTGCTGTGCAGAAGGTGTGGAAAATTAATGATCTCAACTGGAGTTATGCAATCTCTTACCATCTACTTTAAGACCTATTTAGAAACAAAAGTTTCACTGCAGTTTACACTTTAAAGGTTGATTTCTCACATAACCTTAGCTTAAATCTTGGAGTATTTCAGTTTAGTTTTGAGCTGGGTGAAGGAGCATCATTTGAATTTCTTGCTGCATAAAGCACCCTATTATCAGGTTAAATAAAGGTATAAACAACAGCATTCTATTCTATGCTAACCTGAATTACACTTTGAAAATTCAGAAAGACAGACATCAAATGAATGTTCAGGGACTTATTAGTAAAGAACAAACAAAAGAAATAATTTGTGATCCGCATTTCCTTTTTGTTGCATCTTACAACAGTAACTGAATTTGCAACCTCAGAATTGAGATGCAAGGAAAGGTAACAGATTTTTAAAGTGACTATTTCCAAAGAAATAAAAATTATAGCAAAAGTTATAAAAATTGATTGAAACTTTTAAGGAGAATAAGTTAAGCATGGAAAATAATGTAGCTGGACAACTTACACCACTACAACTAATGCTAACAAGCAACTTAACAATTCACTAGAGCATCCAGTTAAAACTAACTTTAATGACAATGTTAACACACTGTTAAGGGAAAGACCTCAAACCCTGCAATAAATCCAACATGCTACTTTCTCACATGACAAAGGCGTGCAGGATTAAATGCCAGCTAAACTTTGTAGAATTTACACATTTTCCAGACAGTCACAACTAGGCAAAGGGCACCGCCAAAGCCTTTAACATGAGCATTCAGTAAATGTATTCATTGCAAATGCATTTTGTATTCACCACTTTTGGCTGTTCTGGCCATCTTACCTTCCAGACAAGATGAAAATTAAGGTTTAGCTCACTCTTTGAATTGGCTTGAAACAACTGTGCAAGGGGCAGATAACTGCTGCACTGTGTTTTAGGTTATCTCCCCAGATTTATTATACCATAAGCATTTTCAAATTATTTTCTGTTGGCATAGTTACAAACAAATAATAAATGTTGATGTTAGCCAGGAATTCCAGGAGGATGATGGTGACCAGGGGTGGAAAGATACAAAGCATTCTATGCCAGGTCTCTTAGCTCTTCCATTCTCTTCCTCCATTAATCAGTCCTCACCAGACAATTTGATTTCAATGTCTGGACTGGGTTCTGTTTGTCCTTAACAAGAATGTGCTCTGGCTCCCTGTGGATTAGAAAGGAACTGAGGACTAAGCAACTATTTCTCACTCAGCAAGCTAAGCAGAGTCAGCTTCGACTAATCTCGTCCTCCCAACTCCGTGTTCAAGCTCCATTTATCAGGACTCTCTCCAATTCTTTTAAAGATTTACTCAGGCTTTTATGACACAGGGGAAGAGATTTTAGATCTTAGGGGCAAACATCTTACTTCCCTACTGTGTCTCAGATGATACGGTCAGGGAATGTCCTATTTCATTCCTTAGATTCCTGAGCCTCCTGCCTTTCCTGATACATATATATATATGTAAACAACAAAGTCTGTTGCATAAACAGTCCCACATTTAAAAAAAAATAGTATTGAAGATATTAAAAGGTACCGAAAAGCTGAAGTGATACCAGAGTTATAATAGTAACAGAGGAAGCACACTGGTGCAGCTGCCCTTTGTATTTTGTAGATGAAATGCCATCCTGTCAACACAAGCACAGAGGAAGGGCCATGGAATGGCCATTGTGCAAGGCAAAATACAACAGCCAAGTTACAGAGACAATAAGAAGCACTCATGTACACTTTGTTCTACACTAACTCGTGGCAAAAGGAAGCTAAACACACTTTAAAAGGGGATTGTATGCCAGTCTAAAACTGACCAACTAATTCTCTGCAGGAGTTGTGCTGTGTTAATGCAAGGCATTTTGATTCAGAAAAAGAAGCAAGCCTGAAGTAAACCCCCTTCATCAACATTCTCTAATATCCACAAAAAGATTCTGAATCCAGAGCTGGATTTGAAGATGTGATTGAGCAACTGATTAGTTCGTGGTTTTGCACCCCATAGTCCCTGAGCCCAAAGATGCAGCCTCCTGTTTCTCTCACGTTTTGCAGGCACATTCAAGGAAAGGAGCTAATTTTTTTTGTGCTTATCTTTAGAAAACAAACAAGGCTACACTTTCCATGCATGAGAAAGATGTATAAGATTCTTTTGTGAACAAATGAGATATGTAAATATTCACCTATGTATATGCTTGGTAGAAAAATACATTTGTCTTTATAAAATTAAATAGTCTTTGTTTGTAATTAAAGGGCTCAGACAGTGAAGCCTGAGTGAATAAAAAAAGCTGCATGCTCCTGAAAGGTATCACCATAGACAGTTAAATTATTTTAGTTTTATGGAAACTTCCATGTTAATCTCTATTGTAATATAATGACATTGATTAAGGAGAAACTGTAACAATATTAACTCTCCTCTTGGTGAGTATTAGAATTTTAGAAAGAATTACTGTGAAGTTAAATACCATTTTCCGGTTCTAAGTCTCATATATAAATTCCTGTTGCAGCAAAGAACAAATGTTGACAGGATATAAAAAGATAACCAGTCCGCATCAAATACTGTGCTTATGTATTGAATCAGTCAGATTAAGATAACTTTCTCATTGTTGTAGCACCACTGGATTGTTTTCTGCTTCTTTCAGGTTCCAACAGGCACATACTTGAGTGCTGACTTTTTACAATTGTCTACCGAATACTCACAGCAGCAAAACAAAATGAAAATTCCTATCTAAAGCTGGCATGAAATTAAAGCACTCAATGTAAAGCTGCTATGACATTATAATTCATCTTGTAGAAATCTGTTCACCAGAAATTTCAGGTGCAGTGAACAAGACCCTCTAGGTTTATGCATAAAAGTAGTTGCTGTGTCACCTGTTAGGCTTGCTGTATTAGGCTTGTGAGGAAGAACTGAAACTCCTATTTTGCCAGCTTTAAACTGGAAGCCAAGGACAACGTTAATTTTTCCCCACATAGCTAAAAGCACATTCAAAACAAGTTAATGAAACAACCTAGTGATCTGAGAGCTATTCACATAACTGCATGCTGTGAAAAAGCACTTTAAAGAAGGTTAAATGTGACATGGTGAATAGGACTGCAAGTACAGTGCCTCAAAACAAAATATGTGGAAAAAAAAAACAAATAAAAATGTCTTACTGTAGTGTGTTTAGTTTTGTTTCAAAAGAGTAGATTGAATTATCTCTTTTGAGACAATATACCAGCCCTCTAAGCCACAGGGAACCTTGGGGAAAAGAACTTTGCTTCTAGAAAACAAGAACAGTGGAAGAAAGTAAATCATTCCAAGGTTATTTCTGCTGGCTGTACAGACCACCCTACTGCAAAATATTCTAGGAAGTACAGTACTAGGAGTTTGAAATGTACAGTTTTCTTTTTTTCTAAGTAGCCAAGGCTCATATAGGAGAAGCAGTAAATATTATTACCTGGCTCCTCTCTTCTATAACTGTTTGCCAGTTGTCTTCTCTTGAAAGGGAAAGACTAAAATGCTCTGCACCAACCTTAACATTAAAAACACCGGAACACCATACACCCCAAAGCACCCTAAAGAAGGCTCTGCAACCTGTTTCCAAGTTTGGTTGCTAGAAGAACTTTGCTACAGATTTGAGTGAGTTTACCCTAAAGGAGAAGCAAAAAAAAAAAACCCTACCTTGGCTGTAGTAGAAGATATTTGTGGGACTGAATGAGGCATGCAAGGACAGTTGTACTTATGAGAACGAAATTAAAAATTATGAGTGTAAAGTCTACAGTCAAAATAAATCTGCCTAGTATGAGAAAGGAGAGCAAAACTCCAGTATCTTCACTTAACCTGTCTTAATCGCATTGTTGTGATTTAAGTCCAGCCAGTAACTCAGAACCACAAAGCCACTTGCTTACTCCACCTTCTACCCTGCTCTCTGGGTGGTATGGGAAGGAGAATTGAAAGAATGTAGACCCCTTAGGTTGAGATAACAACAGTCCAATAACTAAAGCATAATATAAAACTACTACTACCACTAATAACAATAATGATAAGGGAAATAACAAAGGGGGAGAATATAAAACTAAAAGGGAAAAAATGAAACAATAAACACAAGTGATGCACAATACAATTGCTCACCATCTGCCAAAAGATATCAAGCCCAGCTCAAGGAGCAATCTGCCTTTTTGGGTGACTCCCCCCCAGTTTATATCGCAGGCATGATGTGCTGTTGGTATGGAATAAACTTTTGGCTAGTTCGGGTCAGGTGTCCCATCTCTATTTCTTCCTGGCTTCTTGTGCCCCTCCTCTCTTTCAGAGCATAAGAGACTGAAAAGTCCTTTATCAGGGTAAGCATTACTTAGTAACAACTAAGACAGTGGAGTGCTGTCATCATTGTTCTTGGACTAAAGCTGAGACAGCTCTGCACCAGCTACTAGAAAGAAAAATAACTGTTACAGTTGAAACCAGGACACGCGTATAAACAACCTCAGTTAAATCTGCAGTATTCAAACAAACATATTAATTGTAATTATGTAACCATGTGCCAGAGCAGATATATCCCAGAAATATATAATTGATGTAGAAATTAAAATAAGATATCCTGTAAAAAAAAAAAACTTTAAATGTAGAGCCCCTAAATCCAATATTTTGGTTTCTGATATTTTCTGAAAGCTCTTGATATCTTTTGATATCAAGACATCAAAATGATTAATTCATTCAACATATATTTAATTGCCACCATGAAATATGCCTTGAACCACATTTGAAAATAAGTACTCCCTTTACTTCATATGTAACTCTTGAGAATTTGTTCCACTACAAAGAACCCTCTTAGTTCAAGTACTCTTGCTTCAAAAAACACTCTGATCAACACAAATCACACACTGTGCTGGCTGTCTCACTCTGAGCTTTCAATAGCCATGTCAATTATTTAAATTACACTTAGGATTATCTATTATATAACTGAATATACTAAACTTTTTGGAGTGGGATGGATCAACAACATAATGAAAATGTGTATAAAAAAATGCAGTGTCCCCCATACAGTATTTCACAACTGTCCAAAAGTACTTAACATCATTATGGGGACTATGGAATCTCTTATTTTTAGGTGAGATAACTCATTCTTGATTGAGCAGTCCTATAAAGAAAGCCTGGCATGTCTTGCACAAAAAAGCCCAGATACATACCTTTTAAAATTAGCTTGCTGATCTTTTCTAGAATACTCAAGACCAGTGTGCATGTTGTCTTACCACAGAAGGGAAGTAAAGTAGTAATTTGTCTCTAGCACTATATAATACTAGGCTAGATTTGCACTGATAAAATAAGTGACATTTTCCCCTGGTATTTTAAATCTAAATTGGTGAAAAGATGTTCTTGCTTCTAGAAAGACAAAATAACACAAAATCCTAATATATATTCTATTTCATGCCAACCTATGACATCAAAGCCGTAGTGTGGTTTTTTTTTATCATGCATATCTCTTTGGCATATTTTCTTTGAATTTTCAGAAATTGCCTACTTTTAAACACCAAGTTAAATAATAACTGAAAATCTGAATATATTAAGTAACCTGTACTGGAACTGTGAAAGTGTGCCTGGGTAGTAAAAATTTCTATTTCCCAAGAAGGGGGGGGGGGGGGGGGGGGAAACAGAGGGAAAAGTAAGCTATGCTATCTCTAGAGTTAGCTGGAAAGAGAAAATGATGTCACCAATATGAACAGTTACAGCAGAACTTTAGTAAAAAAAAAATGTACTTTCATTCAAACAAAACCAGTGAAATGTTATTAATATTGACAAAAAATATTGTTTTCCCATGCTTAGTATTGATAGTGTTGATATCTTTAATTTAAATCTATCTCCATGCTGTATCATAAACTGAAGGACTTCGCCTTTTCCTTTTTTTCCTTTGATTTGAACAAAAAGTGAAAATGAGATATCAAGAAATAATTAATTTTTCTGATACAAAAGATTTCAAATGCTTCCACACAAAGTTTGTGCCACAACTCACGGAACATCTCTCAGCTGTACGCTATCATTGATAAATGTAAGTATTCTTGATATTGAGCCTAGGAAGAAATGACCTGCAATATTGAAATACACCATTGTTTCTTCAGTGGTAATAAAACTGAGATCAGATACATGTCTACGGTGCAGATATTTGAAGTTTGATGAGACTAAATGCATCATAAATGCTGCAACCATTACATCTGAAGAAACATTAACATCTTTTATCTGATGATATCACAAATGTGAGAATACAGAAGATGCAACTCTGCCATTGCTGCCATTGTCTGGTACCAAAACAGACATTTGCATTCCCCCTCCCTACCCCAAACTGCCTTCCCATGGTCAAATGACCAGAGACCGTCAGAATGTCAGAACAGCTCACTGACTGAAGAGGAAAAAAAAAAACAGAGGATTTCTTAATGGGTTGTTTACCTTTCTGTCAGATCAATGGCGTCAACCTACTCTCTGCACCTGTATAGTTGCTATATCTGAAAGAGTGGGAATGCACAGCTGGGAATTAGGGAGGAGAAGCTTTCAGCTGGATCAGACTGAATTTAGAAGAGTTTCATAAGGCTAACTAAGCATATTAATATTAGCTACTTAGCAAGGAGAGGCTGTTCAGCAAATGGTCAGAGATTTTTGGTTCTTGTGATACTTGATATGATATTTGGCTTTGCAAAACATCAGCTCAGGCTCATAATGTAAATAATTTCTATTTTCCCTATTAAAACTCTCCCTGTTTTCATGTAAAATTTTGGAGAGGTCTTATACTGAATAGATAATTTCAAAGAGTTTGCAACAGATGAGATTCCTGCCTCCTTCAAAATGATGGGGAAAAGAATGTATGAGGTGCTTACTCCTGGAAACGTGAAGGGCAGGTGAATGGCTATTAAGCCATTTCCATCAGAATATTAACACTCATTTTTTAGATCCAAGATTTCTAAATTTCTAAGAAATATAATGTGACATGCATCAACTTGAATATTTTGGATGTCAACGCAACCAATGCGTAGACAATAGCTTGTACAACAAAACATTATTTCAGTGCTTACATGCTCCAGCGCTTGATGGGATCATATCTCAGGCAGACCTTCTTAGAGTAGCTTATACATACTACAGATTAATGCCCAGATATTTTGCACACAGGGAAATTCATTCACTGGCCTAGGTAGCTCAGTTTTTTTCTGGTTTGGTAATATCTGAGAAGTAATCCCTTGGTTTTGGTAGGCATAAAACTGTAGCAGAAGTATTATGAATCATCCTACTGACTCATAATTATGTGTTCCCTAATTTATAATTTTTCATAGGAACGATTAAGCAGTAATCAAATTGAGGAAAGAATTGCAACAGGATGAGAGGTGTCTATAGTGCTCAAAAAAATTTGTTTATTTCATCTTTAAAATGAGAATGAAAACTGTTTCATCACCAGCTGTGGCAATTCACATTACTAAATCACTGAAATCAAGACATCAAATTATCTCTCTGAAAAGAGAGAAAAAATTAAAAATGTCCAGCACAGCAAAGCTATCAAGAACTCCTCTGGCAACTACGGTGAACTAGTGGTGAACACTTGGTTAGGTGCATATCATTCAAGCTAAAACACCCAAAAAGGCTATATTCTGAAGCCAAGTAGAATAATCAGCTTGAGAACCAGGACTTGATTTTATCAAAGAGCTTCCATTTTAATCTCAAATTGGCCATTTGGACTCATCAAAACTTAATACTGAAAGAGTGGTGTTATTGAGTCATTTCTCACAAGAAAAATTGACCTAAATTATTCTAATTTTATCTGCAGAGATAGAACCTCAAGTTTATGAGAAATAACTTCCTATCTGCAAAGTGAAAACAGATCTTACTAACTCATAGATATTTATCCCAAGGTACATGTAGCTTGTTTCCTGTAAAGCCATGACCATAGGCATAGAATCATAAAATAGTTAGGGTTGGAAATGCCATTAAGATAATCTAGCTCCAGCCCTCTGCCTTGGGCAGGGACAACTCACACTAAACCATGTCACCCAAGACTCTGTCCAACCTGGCCTTGAACACCGCCAAGGATTGAGCATTTATAATTTCCCTGGGCAACCCATTCCAGTGCCTCACCACCCTTACAGTAAAGGACTTCCTCCTTATATCCAATCTAAACTTCCCCTCTTTAAGTTTTAACCCATTACCCCTTGTCCTCTGCTTTACTTCCTCATCTTTTGATTTGTCTGTTTAGATGGAAAGCTGCTTAAGCAGAACTTCATTTCCACACTGGTACAATAACAGCTGTCATGCTGTGTAAAGCCACAGATATCCATCACCCTGGGTCACCTCTGAGACTGGCCAGCAGCAAACACCCAAAACAAAACACAAGGCAAGTGCATATACAGAATTACTGTTCCCTGTTGCCAGTAATCTTTAACTTGGGGATTGCTGAATATGGAAGAAGTGCAGACCACAGTGCTTAATATTCAACTACTCACACTCTACAAACATCTGTTCCACCAACACTTACCCTCCATGAGCATATTTGACTGCTTTTTATGGTTACATTTTAGGCCTCCAAAACATCCCATGGACCTGAACCACATAATGCGATGATGGCATGTCAGAAGATAACTGTTTTTAATTTGTTTTAAACTACATGGCTGACATTTTTTTGACAGGTTACCCTGATGCTTTAATTCCAAGGACTGATAAAACCATATTCTAATTATATCCTCCCTCTCCCTCATCATCATTTCTTAGACTACTTTCCTCCCTCCTCTTACTAATTTTTTTTCCAGGGTGACAATCCAGTCTATTACCTTCTCCTCCTGCCCTGTATATAAGCTGTTAAATATTCTTCTTAGCCTTTGCCACATCTTTGCTATTACTGCATTGTGACCTGGGTACCCAGAACACTACATGTGTACCACAGAATGCTATAGTGACACATGGAATACAAACCCACATTTGCAGGACTCAATACCCTCATTACAATGGCAGCTCTCAGGAAAAAATAACCACCTTCACATCCACTTGCTAGGCATTAGGGTTTTTAAAGTGTACTAGATGTAATCAATCTGCGGCTTTGCTTGGAAACAAAACAATATATTCCATATACCAAATAAGTGTCTTTATTAGATATAGCCTCTAATCAGACAAGACATTTAATGCAAAGCTGTTCAGCAAAACACAACACAGAAGTAACGGGAAGGAGATGCTGGAAAAATGAAGAACTAATAATACACTTACTTTCTCAGCAGCACTGTTCTGGTAAACATAAGCACAGCAAGAAACCAGAAACAGAAGACAGTCATATGCAAATGCTTCAGCCTCTTACTTTACAAAGTGAGTAGAAAGACTAAAGAATGATTTTGACTACATGAATTTGTAACAGCAACTAAAACTTTCTACAGAAACCATGAAGAATCTAGAGATGATAGCAAAAAGATTACTCCTTTTTTTCCTTATGGATTTAATTTATCTTGTTTGTTTCCTCCCAAAAGCTCTTTCCTTTGACAAAGTCTTACCTTTCAAATAATGAAGAAAAAATATGGATAACAAAGATAAAAGAGAACCTCTTATTCACTATGGACATAGGATCAGAGGAAAACTGTGTGTCCTGATAATATAGTTTCTGGCTCCAGGCTGCCACATCTTCCTAACTGAATTGTGACTAGTCAAGCAACACCATACTCACCTTCTCCTTCCTTTCAGTATTTTTTTCACCTTCTTATTCTTATAATACATATAAAACCTCAGAACACATATAGTAGCTTTACATAACAGAAACTGCCCGGTATTCCCTATTCATGGCTTTTATGTGGAAAACTCTGTTGCCGGACCCCTTTCCCTTATGATTCCTATCTGAAACTTCTTTCTTTTTTAATTGTGAGATTCACATTTTTGCTAGTAGCTCTGCTGGTAAAAAATAAATAAATTAATAAAAAGGCTACAAAAAAGGATAAATATACAATCTGCTTCTGTTCTCACAGGAAAATGCTCAGACATACAAATTCTGTATCCTCCAACTAAGTGTCACAGCACCTCCATAAATTGCCTAATTTTGATCTCTGCTATAAAAGTGCCACAGCTAAATATTAGGTTCAAATCATTGATACATACACAGAATCAGCAGCTATTGATTAGAGCTGTGCCACGAAAGGTGAGGGAACATACAAATTTTGCAATATTTGATGGAAAGTAGAATTTTGTTTTCCAGGTACAGAAAGCTTATTGAGCACAGTACAGAATCTTCCCTATGTTCCATACTCAAAAGGCTCCCTGCAGTACAGAAACCTCTCTCATTTTATCCATGACCTCAGTTATAAGCAATGTACTCGACCTCAATTTATCTTGCTAAAATAATGCAGTCCAGCAATAGATGCTTTCAATGTATCAAAACCTAGAAAGTTAGAATCACTACATCCTAAGGCTGTTCTCCTTTGGAAGGGTGCAGAGCAGCATTACAAGAGGGACTGAATATTTCCAGCATTCAAGAAACGAGATGAAAACCAGAATGTCTAATCTATCAGGCTCTAGATTTCAGTACTCAAGAGAAAGTATTTCATGGACATTTCTTAATTGTATGCTTTTCTGCACTAAAAATATAAACTCCAATTAGGAAATGAGTACCTAGTTCACCCATACTTATCTTTATTTGACTATTTATCTCCTCAAGCTTGAAACAATTTAAGTGCCCAGGCTGTTCCACATGAAAACAAAAACCAGGTGATCACATCTGGCTTATGATCACATCATGGAGCCTGAGTAGTTAACAGATGTATTCCATAGTTCTAGTAAGAGCTCATTGATGTTCGTTTGCTGTATAATTTCACACATGCACTTACAAACAAGCCATACAAAGCTGTGGTTGAAAAGGAGTGGATGATATATTCTTTATAGCATGTCAAAGCTGGCAGCATGTAAATTAATGTTATGGTTTAAATGAAGTTGCAGTTTCATTCAAAATAAGTACAGCTGGCTGTTTAACATCTGGCTTAAGAGAAAAATTTCACTTTTTACATTTTTTTTTTATTGCTCAGGCACAACTTTAATGAAAATGAATGAAAAATGGTGACTTTTACATTAGTGAAGCTGAAAGTGATTAAGATAAACAGTAAGTAAAAGGAAACATGGGGCCACAGAACAGCTAAGCCACAGAGTAACTTCTGGTAGCAATATAACTGAGACATGATTTTAAAATAGACAGAAACTCCTGAGGCAGCAGCAAATAAATCAAAGAGGCTACAAGTTCAAAAGCTAACTCTGTATATATGATTCAAAGACTGCATGCTGTCAAGTATCAACAGTACGCAGTATTTTTTGCAATAATCTGGCCAAAGGGTTAACGTAATAAATAGTGACAAGTTCACACAGACAATACGATGAGAAATATGGACTCAACTTTGGCCTTAGATGCATGCCTGCAACTTCATTAACGTCAGGCAGAACTAGATGCATGTGTCTGCTGTCAGAATTTTGCTCACAGTCATTTACTATCAGAAAGTCTCTTGAATCCATTTCCTTCATTACTATTCCATCCATTCCATAGCCTTCCATCTCAGCAGGCATAACCAGATACAGCAACTTCCTTGAGCACTCCAGGAAGCTACTGTTGTCATTTATTTATACAATTATATTTGAATTAGTTTTTTAGTATGCAAAAGAAGTTGAAATCCTGAAACATAACATAAAAGGTACTCTATTTGACTGGCCTCTTAAGGATACTTCAGAGCCTCACATACATACTCAGCATACGTTTGAACATTAATCCATTACATGATCAACACCTAATTTTTATGTCAAGTGACTGCTGCACAAGCACTTATCATATCATGTGACAGGTACGCAACTAAAATGTGACAGGTACGCAACTAAAATATGATAGGCAGCCAAGTGCTTATATAAAGGAAAAAGGTCACAGGGCCTGTGTAGTATAGCTGCCTGCAGTCCCTACATAAACTACATTCCTTATGAATCTAGTGGTTTGTAGCTATCTAACACTAGTAATGCTAAAATGAGCCAGGAAGATGCTTGAATTCTTAAACTGGATAAGAAGAATGACTTGTCGCTTCTAAATGCTGCTGATGACACAGAAATACAGAGGTCAAGAGATTTTATCTTCTTTATGGTTTTCCCAGTGATAGTTCGTGAGGTTCCATTAACTGGATACAGAGAATTCCTTTTCAGCAGGACTGAGAAGGGTGGTAGAAGGAAAATGATTTTTCCATCGTCTAAGAATGCTGTCTGAGCCCTGATAAGGACAATGTAAAACCATTCTACCTCAGCTAGGGCTACCATACTGTTAGAATGTTTTTTTCTGAAGCTGCAAATGCTGATGGTGGAATTCAGAGAGGTAATAATGTCCAATATAATTCTTCCTTAAAAGTGGAATAAAATTGTCAAAGTCACAGTTGACAAGTCATTATGCTACTTACTGAAGCCAAGGAAGGAGTGAGATTACTAGTAAAGACAAATAAAAATGAGACATTTGTCAACTAGTTGATTGTGCCAGCATCTAAGGTATCACGTCATAGTTTCTACATGCAGTTTACTAGCATTCAAATATCTCATTGGCTCAGTTAGCTATTACACCACACTAAGTGTAGTAAGTGTCATAAAGTTGATTCAAAATAAAAATAAAAAACTCAAACCAAACAAAAAAAAAACCCACAAAAAAAACCCCACAAACAAAACAACACAAAAAAAATCTTCTAAAAATATCTAAACTTTCTTCCAAATTCATGTGTGTTGTTTATCCTTCTCTTAATTAAGTTGCCCTTGTTTCTTACAGTAGCATGTTGCTGCTTCATGAGGAGCAGATTATATCCAAAAGTCTACATGGCTGTTTGAATAAATGATATGTAGGTACACGACTAAGAAAAAAGATCCTTATGATTTGATACTCCTCCTTTCTACTGTTAAAATCATTTTGTAGAGGATTTAGAATCATGGAATAGTTAAGGTTAGAAAAGACCTTAAGATCATCTATTTTCAACCCCCCTGACATAGGCAGGGACACCTCACACTAAACCCATATCACCCAAGGCTTCATCCAATCTGGTCTTCAACACTGCCAGGGATGAAGCATTCACTGCCTCCCTGGGCAACCCATTCCAGTACCTCACCACTCTATCAGTAAATAATTTCTTCCTTATATCCAATCTAAACTTCCCCTGTTTAAGTTTTAACCCCTTGTTCTATCATTACAGTCCCTCATGAAGAGTCCCTCACCAGCATCCTTATAGGCCCCCTTCAGATACTGGAAGGCTGCTATGAGGTCTCCATGCAGCCTTCTCTTCTCCAGCCTGAACAGCCCCAGCTTTCTTAGCCTGTCTTCATACGGGAGGTGCTCCAGTCCCCTGATCATCCTCGTGGCCCTCCTCCAGAATTGTTCCAACAGTTCCATGTCCTTTTTATCTTGAGGACATCAGAACTGCACACAATACTCCAAGTGAGGTCTCAGAAGAGCAGAGTAGAGGGGCAGGATCACATCCTTCGACCTGCTGGTCATGCTCCTCTTGATGCAGCTCACGATATGGTTGCCTTTCTGTGCTGCAAGTGCACACTGAAGCTGGCTCATGTTTGTTTTCTCATCGACCAACACCCCTAAGTCCTTCTCCACAGGGCTGCTCTGAATTTCCTTTTTGCCCAACCTGTAGCTGTGCCTGGGATTGTTCCCACCCAGTTGTAGGACCTTGCACTTGTCATGGTTAAACTTCGTGAGGTTGGCATCAGCCCACCTCACAAGTGAGTCAAGGTCCCTCTGGATGGCATTCCTTCCCTCCAGTGTATCAATCGAACCACACAGCTTGGTATCATTGCCAAACTTGCTGAGGGTGCACTCAATCCCACTGTCCATTTCACTGACAAAGATGTTGACCAAGACTGGTCCCAACACCAATCCCTGAGGGACACCACTCGTTACTTGTCTCCAGCTGGACACTGAGCCATTGACCACAACTCTTTGTGTGCCGCCATCCAGCCAGTTCTTTATCCACCGAGTGGTCCACCTATCAAATTGATGTCTCTCCAATTTAGAGACAAAGATGTCGTGTGGGACAGTGTCGAATGCTTTGCACAGGTCCAGGCAGATGACATCAGATGCTCTACCCCTGTCCATCATTTCTGTAGCCCTATCACAGAAGGCCACCCTGGGTCATCCATTTTCTCCCTCTCGAAAATGGGGGTTATATTTCCCTTTTTCCAGTCATAGGGAACTTCACCTGACTGCCAAGATTTTTCAAATATGATGCAGCTTCATTTGACCAGCTCCTTCAGGACCCGCGGATGGATTTCATCAGGTCCCATGGACTTGTGTGCATTCAGGTTCTTAAGACAGTCTCGAACCAGATCCTCTCGTACAGTGAGCCCAAGATCGGCATTCTCACAGTCCCTGCGTCTGCCTTCCAAGACTTGGGTGGTGCGGTGAGAGCCTTTACCAGTGAAGACCAAGGCAAAGAAGTCATAGAATCATGGAATCATTAAGAATCTCAGCCTTCTCCAAATCCTGTGTAGCCAGTTCTGTGAAGAGCTTCTGAAGAGGGCCTATGTTGTCCCTGGTTTGTTTTTTAGCTGCTACATACCTATAGAATCCCTTCCTGTTATCTTTAACATCCCTAGCCAAGTTTAACTGTAACTGGGCCTTAGCTTTCCTAACCTGTTCCCTAACTTCCTGGACAGCATCACTGTATTCATCCCAGGCTGCCTGCCCTTGCTTCCACCTTTTATAAGCCTCTTTTTTTTCCTTGAATTTTGACTTCTAATCATCCAGAGGCTGAAATCCTGGTGCAAGAAAAAAATTCTAATCCAATTGTCAGAAATACACCCAAGCTTTTGAATCGGTGTTCTCTTAATGTGTAGACAAGGAAAGTAACATTCCATAATAAACTCTACTTTCCAAGAACTGCTAAGAGAAATATTTACAGTGGGAAACCTTGGGATGAAGCAAAATAATAAATACAAAATGAAGCTAGAACTGCAAGCAATGAAATAAACCACCTCTACAAAATAAAGGGGAATTATGTGCCTACAGAAGAGACCATTCATTATAGATTCTTTAAAGATTTTCTTTTCAGTAGAAAAGCAACACTGCAATAGGTCATACAAGTCTTTATAATTTTTATAATTTAAACTTTTATATGGTCTCCAAAAGAGACCATTGTAATAACTAAGTCTCATTTCCTGTCTAAGACCGGTTAATTTCACCATTATATTCTGCAACTTAACTGCAACTTACTATTCAAAAAAGTCTCTCTCTAGAGAGAAATCCAGGCTTGATCCAAAGATTCCAAGTGATGGAGAACTAAACACTTTTCCTAGGGTAAGCTTCAACTGTTATTACTCTCATCAATAAAAACATGTATCTTACAGCTAGTCCATTTGTCTGGGCTTCCAGAATTCCAGATCAGCACATGGCATGCTCTAACAAGCCTCTGTCATCAGAAATCTTCCTCGTGTATGGGAAGGGTAGAGACTGAATTGCTTTCATAGAAGTATAGAAAAGTTAGGGTTGGAAAGGACCTTAAGATTATAGAATCATAGAATCATAGAATCATAGAATAGTTAGGATTGGAAAGGACCTCAAGATCATCCAGTTCTAACCCCCCTGCTATGGGCAGGGATGCCTCACACTAGACCATGTCACCCAAGGCCCCGTCCAACCTGGTCTTGAACACTGCCAGGGATGAAGCATTTACCACTTCTTTGGGCAACCTCTTCCAGTACCTCAGTACCCTCAAAGTAAAGAACTTGCTCCTTATATCCAATCTAAACTTCCCCTGTTTAAGTTTTAACCCATTACTCCTTGTCCTATCTCTACAGTTCCTGATGAAGTGTTCCTCTCTGGTATCCCTGTAGGCCCCAATATTCACTTTTTGTGAATTCCATAGCTTGAGCTTTCCAAGTGTCTACTCATTCTGGCAGTTCTTTTCAAAGCAGTTACTTTAAAATAAAACTGTATTATGCCAACAGCATCATAAACTCACAAAAATAACACCTCCTTGCTGTTTCTACATGTTATTTCTAGTGTTCAAGGATCTCATCTGTTCAGTTATGTGTTGTAATATGCTGTTGAGTTAAAAAGCCATGACCTCTAACTAATTTCCAAACAGTCCCCTACATTATAAAAATCATTTTTTTTTCTTAGATATATGGCCTAATAAACAATCTTAAGGCTTTGAACAGTGTTCAAACATGCTCAGTGATATAATATATATGGTATCAAATAAGTAAATCTCAAACAAAATCAGATATGCTCACTGGTACAGCACTTTAGTTGGCTCCTCCTTTCTCTTCTTCAGTAATCCTAACATGTTAAGGCAAAAATTGCTAAAGAAACAACAGTTTCATTTACCTAGGGAATAATTCAGTAAAGCACCCAATGTGTGGTGAACATGTGGATCAGCATTCTACATATCAATACTGAAAACATGTCTATGTCATACATTAGGCTTTCTGAAACTACACTAGGAAAGGGCAAAACATAAGGTGAAAGTATGAATCATTAATCTAGAGCAAATTTTAGGGAAGACTTAAAATATATGTTTTTAAGGAAAGATATGTAGTTACAGAGATAAATATAAAATTATTGTTGGTAAAAACCTATTCGTGTTACATTAATGTAACAGTTTTCTTCACTAAAAGAAAAAAAAAAAACCCAACAAACCAAGAAAACATACATACAAAAAAAACCAATCCACAAACCAAAAACAGATTTGCTTACCCAGACTCGTAAGATTTTTGTTGAAACTGGAGAGATGAGATATACCATGCTAAATAAAATATAAAACCATAAAACCATGTTAAAATGATAGACAAAAAACCAAAATTGTGCTTAATTAGAACTGTCACGTAGGTAGAAGCTTAGCAGAGGAGTTTCCCAATGAGTTCTTCTACTTCTATTATGTATTTTCACTAATTACCATTGCCTAAGAGGAAGGCTACTTAAATCTGCTTTGATACAAACCTAGAGGTCATCCCTAGCATTCTAAGGAATACTTTGGAGGAACTGGAAATCTTAGCTGTCACAAGAAAAAGTAATGAAATACAGTAGTAATAAATAAAGTCCTCAGGAGAACAGAATGATAAATTCTTTCAAAAAAATGTGAGTCAATCAATTGCAAACATAAAAGGGGAATCAGATTTCAGTAAACTGACAGTAAATATTTATTTATTCCCAATTGTTTCAAAATCATAAAAAATTAATTTTAAATATTCTTGTATATATCTATTCACAAAAGAAATTAATACTGAAACTGGGAACTGAATAATCTCAGAGCTCTGAATAACACCCATTTTAAGTACAAGGCATATTTTAAAAAGTAAAATTGCAAAAGGTATGTTCTTTAAGGAATAAAATATTATAAAGTTCTTACTTTAGCCATTATTCATCCAGCCCTCAAATAATTTAATTTCCTCCCAAAAATAACAGTTACTTAGGTCTGTTTGACAACATTACTTATGAACAAAGAGCATACCCTGATGAACCCAGTTTCAGTGGTGCTTCAGCTGAATTATTAATGATCTTCTTTTTTATAATCTTTCATTTTTTAACTATCTGGTCACATAGGTACTGCAATATTCTTCATGCAGAGAAAAAACCTGTACTTGGAAAGTAATGCAAACCTTTACAGCAAGCTAAATGCTATACACAGCTGGTATTTATCTGTTGTTATTCGTATTTTAGTGGCGTAATGTCCTAATTCTTACAAGCCTTTTGTTTTAAAAATTATAAAATAACTTGCAAAAGAATTTTGTAACCAATGTAACATAACTGTATATATGCGCAGATGACAATACACTATTTCTGAAGCACGTATTTCTTTTTTGTATTGTCACAGTTAGAAGTACTGTTGCTTTCTTAAGAGGTTATGGGTAAGAATGGAGCTTTAGCAATTAGGAAAACTAATCTATTAAAGGTATTTTGAAAGGTCACTTTTTTTTCTTATTAAAATGGCAATATTAAATTGAAATGATGCAAAGGCTCAACTGAATGTAATTTAAAGGAGAATATAATTTAAAAGAAAGAGGATAGTAAAGATAAACCATTATGACTGTTGTGCTGTTTACCTCTAGAGTTTCTCCTGGTTTTTTTTTTTAGCTAATTTTAATAACTACCCTTTTCAACCTGATGTCCTATGGATCATATTCTGGCTATGAATGCAAACTTTAAACAGTATTTGTTTTAAATAATATCTAATTAGCTGTTTGGGTTTTTTTTACTTACCCAGTCAAAATTTCAAAATTCACACATTTTAGGAAATTAATTCATTTTAGGAACTCAAAGTCGCCTTCCTCCAGTCTTGCTGCAAAGACTGTGATATTGAAATACAAGTTGCACTTTGCTAACCTTAGTTCAAGAGAAGAATGAACTTTATGAGCCTTCTGGCACACTGGCATGCTATCTGGCAGCACAGGATAAAAAAGTACTGAAATCACTGAACTGTTTATGAAATAATTAGAAGCTAAGTATTGTTTGCAGAAATCACTGGGGAATTACTGTATGTAATGGGAAAAAGTCAATAAAATTGAATTTTTTATGGAAAATTTCCCACCAGAAAAACAAACAAAAAAAACCCACCAAAAAAAACAAACCAAAAAAAGGTCAAGCAAAGAACAATTTAGCAGTTCAAATCATAATAAGACAAGAACAGCAATTAGATCAGTCAGTGCTTCAGGATATCACGTACACATATGACTTGGAAAGTTTTGGATAATAGACTGTATATATTACAACGTGTCACAATAGAGAGATAACTTAATCCCCATTTCTGCAAACATTTCAACATTCAACCCTAATAAGTGGACCTAATTAGGTTACACAGATAAATGCAAATCACTTTAAAATAGCTGTAAGCAAATACATGTTGATAGTTTCCAAAGAGACTTGACAAGTGGAAAGCAGACAGCAGTGTGAAAGGGTTCAGTTCTCCTGTAAGCCATGTAATAAAAAAGCAATGAGAGGCTTATGTTTCAGGTTTGGTAACCTTAGAAAATATCTTAACATGCAATCACTTGAACAAAGATTGCTGTAAAGAATTCAGAAATAAATTCCCTACTACCAGAATACTATGAATTTGGTTAAGTTTGCATTTTTTTTGACAGAAGTTTTGTCAGGCAAACACACATGAACTATTGGGGGAAAAAACCAAACACACTAAAACAAACAAAACCCTGAAAAAATATTAGAAAAAAAGCCCCAACTGCCTGGATCTTCTCCACTATGTTATCATAGCAAGCTTCTTTTGAACTTGAAATCATCCCTAAGACAACATTATGCTCTTCCTTACTTCAATAGAGGTTGCCTCCCTGTAGCAAAGGCTTATTATCAGAAGCTGATCCTTCTCATATTTACTTAAAATTCATTCCTGGTTCTTTGCAACTAAATTTTCCTTTTGGTGAGCAAGTAAACAGACAAGCATCTGCTAAACTACCAATGTGAATTGATAATGTAGACTTAGACACCAATACAAAGTGGGAAAAAAGAAACACAAAGCAAAAGAAATTAATGATGAATAACCAGAAATCCAAATAAAATATAACAAAACAAGCTTTAACATAACTCAGGGTGAATGACCATTTCCTCACCTGAAAATTACTCTTAACAGGATATCTAGCCTTTGTGTCCACAGATAAAGCCAGGAGAGGAAGCTGTAACCACTGTGAGTCAATGCACAGGGTCTCTGAGCACCTCTACATGCTGAGAGGACTTCAGTGTGCTCAGGAAAGTTTCAAGTTTTTTTTACTTTAGGCATCTAACTTAGGAGCCAGAGTCAAGAGTACAGGGTAATTAGTCAGAAAAGTCTGGTTTTAACCCCCCTGAGGTTACAGTGAATGCACACTAGGGCCACCATCAGGAACAAAACATTCCATTTAAAAATCATCCTCCCTTAGTTTTCTTTTTTTGATTTTTTTTTTTTTTTTAGCTCCCCAGTGGACTTGGGGCAACAACACTTCGGATTCCATGTCCAGAGCTTTCTTGGGTTTCACATACATGATGGCCTTGAAAATGCTCGATTTTTGTCCAAAACTTTACCCATGCTGGCATTTCCATATCTACACTGCAGAGAAAAATCACCTTGTAAGGACCCAGACAGCAGACTCTGCTGTTGCCTGAATACCCATGGATATGAGCCACAGCAAGATGTTTGTTCTTTCTCCCTGGGCAAAGACCAAGAGGAAGAACAATGCAAGAAGAGAGACAAGCCCCACTACCTTATTGCAAGAAATTCACAGCAATGGTCTCACTGTTAAAAGTCTCAAAAGCCAATGCCTGTGTTGATAGTCCACATTTTGCCTAGGGGTCTCTGAGGATGCAACTGTGTTTAGAAAAGCAGGGCTTCCTTATGCTTTGTCAAGCTCCTGCAGCACCTCTTTTCATTTTGAGCTGGCAAACATGCCCTCTTAATGTAGAACAAGACCTCACTACTGTGATGCTGCAGACTCTTTTATTAGGTTGCTGACTGACTGCCCACAGATGTGTATGCACATCAGTTTCAGTTAGGCAACCTTCACTGTATTTTAGAACTGAGAATCTTTTGCTTGTTTCCTGTCCCTCATTTTTTGCTGCTCACATTTTGCCTTTTTAAACACCTCTTCAACCCTGAATGAACGGCTAAAACTAATTAGAAAGAGAAGGTGAGCTTTCTCAGTCCTTCCACAAGCTGACTTCAGCTGTGCTGTGTCTATTTTTGCCACACAGCCAACCCCCAAGCCTCCCTCCCACTTAGAAATCAGTACGTCTGTTCAAGTTTTGAGCCATTAGTTAGAAAATTAAGCAATTAAAGCAGACAACATCTGTGGACAATAATTTATCAAACAGTTTCGGGAACCAAAGTGTAAATTGAAGCCAACTTCAAGAGCTGGAGGCTTAATATAACTTCAGGAAAAAAGAATAAAATGCAAGACAGAGAATGAGTCTTCACAGAACCTAAACCTCCTGGCAATTAGAAATGGGAAGATATTTATAGGTGTGATGAAGAAGAAAGAAAAAAAACATAGCAGCTTAGAAAGAGGGTAATTTCAGAAGACTAATTTTATTTTAATCACTGTAGAACAATATACTCATTTAAGAAATACACCATTACAGCAGTAGTCTAGTGAATTGATATCGTATGTGTCACGGAATTTAGGCTATGGGATACAAATCCTGTAGTACTCAACATTTAAAAGTGGTTTTGAGAAAATAATGCAACATTACTCATGAATGAGAACTCTTACAATCAAAGGTAATTGTGAAGGTGATTCTGTGTCATCCTTATTAAACAACTAGTTGCAGAGTGTTGACAAGTTTCATCAAGAGCAAATGCTTTTTCTGTCCTGAAAAATTAAGAGCATTAGAGGGAATTCTCTTCACTGAACTTAGGGATTATACCAATATTTGATTTTTTCATATCAGTAAAACTCTTATCAAAAGTGCTACAAATCTTGTACACTGATCTGTTTTTAACAAACAATGAAGCAGCTAAAAATACCAACAATAAATACTTACAGTACTAAATAACCTGTGGTTTTGCTGCTAAATATAAAGAGGTTACAGCTGAAAGATAATTATAATCATGCTCTATCAGATACAGTCTTCTAAGCATATTACCTATCGGCAGAATAATCATAGGCTCGCTGAAAACATCCAAGACTGATTTTCTCCTTCATACAATGCAGAACAATAAGCAAGATGTATTCTGAATGTGTTGCAATTCCTGCAACACACCTGATTTCTGCTGCTATTCTGCTAACTTTTTACATTAGTTTTTAAAAATTGCTTATGAGTTTGAGAGTCTCAAACCAATCTAATTTAGACTGCAATTCCTACACATTCCTATTTTGATGTAATGCTTTCCATTTCAATCAAGTGCCTGATTTAAAGTAATCTTTGTAACTCCTTACTTTGGGCTCTAAAAGTAACTAGAGGCACTGGACATGCAACCCAGAAGTGTGCCTGTCTCCTTCTTATTCCATGCAAACATAAAATTACCCTCCTCCATATAAAGTACAAACAATTGCACATTTTATACCAGTATTTGTTTCTAAATTAAGACAAAACTGGATAGTTTATCACATAAGCTGGCACTACTAGCTTTTATATTTGGCACCAGCATAAAGACTTATACTTTTACATACTTGTATGCATGCATGGAGGGGAAACCAAGCACAACACAACTTGGACAAGAACAAAAGCAGAATTCCACCTTTAAACTGAGATGCAAATGTTTTCTTCCAATTTGAATACAGAAAGAAGACTACACTCTCTAGCAGACATATCGGATATAATTACATGTGGCAAGTTAAAGGGGCAAATATATCTGTGAAGCAAAATACAGTTTTGGTCATTCCCAAACTGTAAATTCATTGAGCTGAAACACAGTGAGTAATTGCAGCTGAGAGGGAGCAAATAATCAGAGCTAAGTTCAAAATACAGCAGTGTCACTTTTATCCATTGCATTTTATAGCAAAAGACCTCATGACAGATTCTAAGGGCCCAAGAGCAGATTTGGAACTGCACACTGGAGCCAGTGCAGACAACTGGAGAGGCACCAGGAGTTGGGAAGGAAGCACAGCACTCCAGAAAGTCAGGAAGAGCTGGACCCCGTGCTCCAAAACAGCACACAGTATCAACAGTTACCTCACAGTTAAGACCTCAGCTTTTTGAAGGGCAGAAGCCGCCAGCTTCTGATGGGTTCCTGAAAATAGTTAACTTTCCTTCAGGCTTCTCTATTTAGCAGGTGAACTGAAAATGCACAGCACTGGTGACACAGCAGTGGAAGGCCCCCTCTGCATCCTAACGACAGAAGGATGACAGCAAGCCTGTCCAAGCACATCACATACACCATTCCTTTTCCAATAAGGAAAATAAAAAAAAAAAAACAACAAAACAAACTAATAAAAACCAAACAAATAAACAGAAAACAAACAACAAAAGAAAACACACACACACACATTTCAAATAAGAAACCTACGATTTAAGGGGAGCCCTATGTTCTGAAGCAAAGGACCACCTCCTTTCAGCTACTGACTCACAATTCACAAGCTATATAAAAGGCTACTGTTGCCAGTCCAGAATACCCCTCAGACAAAAAGGACACAATTCTCAGCATCTCTTTCTCAATGTCACATGAAGTCCCAGCAGACCACTCGGGCACATGTGTGCAAATGCTTGTGGTGTTTAGGAAATTATATAGATGTGAGAATGAATGATAATGGGAAAAAGAAATCTTTTTAGAAATTCTGTAAAATAAAGTCACTTTCCCACAAGTTCACACATTTATTTTTATCATGGTATTTTTTTTAAAGAACCAGTACAGTTTATTTTATATGTTAAAAAGTGTGCAATAAAAATATCCTCATGACATTTGAGGCTTGCAAGAAAGTGGTAAACATTTATTTCTACTGTAAAAAATTAAGTTTTCTGACTCTACTGCGTATTATTTATTTGTCTTAATTGGGCTTATTTTTGCCTCCTTAAATTTTGTCTAATTTTTTAACTTGGACTTTTATTTGTTGCAGAGTTTCTCATAAAAATCTGCAAACGAATTACAAACTGTGGTTAATGAGCTATGCATAAACCTTCTCTTTATCATTCTTACCATCTGCTTGGCTGTTTTATTATCAGCCTGTAAGCTAATAATCTATCTACTTTATTTCCTGTCCCACTTGGAAAAAAAAAGATGGAGAGATCCAGAACAGTTTTCAAAATCTTTGTTTTCTCTGAGTTTTCCCTGAGTGGTGCCTTATGGTCTAAAATCTATGTTGTGATGCCATTTTCTCCACTGCAAAATTCTGATTTTCAATTCTGTTAAAAAAGCCCATCAGATTTCCAACAACATCCCCCAAAGAAATGGTAGTACAGCAACTGTAAGATTCAAATCAATGTATTTTTACACCAGTTCTTTATTGTTATTAAGCAAAAGTACTTCTTTTTGCCCCACACTACTCCTATTGCAATCCTTATTGACTACAGATTTGATGTAAAATATTTGCAGATTTATATATATACAGATTTGCAGAAAAATAGTTTTGCAGTATTTATGTCTTACCTATACATGTATGAGTAAAGTGTTTAACCTTATTTCTGTCCACTACAAGTCTAATATGCGGCTTGGTTAGAGTAGTTCCTTCTCTTCCAGTTAGGGCCAATAGGTTTCTGGGCATCTATATGACATTACGGTATGTCCCATCACACAAGCACCAATTATATGGGATTTTAATCTAAATAAATGAAAAATTTTGTCTAAAAATATTATTAAAAACTTTGAGTATTCCCATCTGAATTAGACTAGCATTGCATTTTCATTTGCTGTTGAAATTGTACCATGTGAGTTGTTTCACTTCACTACTATCTCCTTGCACACACATGGATATACAACTCAAGTGAACATGCTATACTGTGCATAACACACTACTATTACAGAGCTAACCTACATGGAAAGAAAATGTTTCCAAACAGGTTTTCTATGCCTACCTATTAAATATCTAATTGTTGTCACAAAGTGGACTTTAGAAAGCTGAGCTAATATGTTTAGTAATAATTGTAGGGAAGAAATAATAAGAAACAGAATAAAATACAAGGACACTGTTTAAAATTATGGAAAGTGCCCCTAAGCACCTGTGTTTCCTAAAGGGTGCAAGCTACATCATTTTGTCTGTCTTCAGCCTAAAGCAGTAAAGACCAATAGAACAAGAATGAGAAACAGGGCCAACCTCTTCAACAATCGATTTAAAAAAAAAACAAACCAACCCACAAACTTTAAATTCAGTGCTATATGGAATAAAGTCACTACAGGCAGTTTAAGGCATAGTGTAATCATGATCTCTAACTGAGCCACTATTTTCAGAGCAAAGAGTTAGATAGCATTTGTAATTCCATTTAAAATGGAATAACTGACTTTAAGAGAAACTGGAAAAGCCAACAATAAGAAGTAGGCTTTATTTAATGAGTGTGACTACGTGAAAAATCACAAAGTGAACACCAAACAGTTAACCACTAATCTGAGAAACTTCATTTGGATGATCTGCAGATCTCCTGGCAGAGCTGCTATTCTAGTGCATAAGCTCTACAGAGACTTTAATCCACTTTGCACCTGAAAAAGGGGCATGTGAGTGAAATTATTACATTTTCAAATGCAAGCGCATAGGAACAAAGCCTGGTGCTGAAAACTGAGAGTGAACTGACCAAAAAAAGAACAAAAACCCCACAAAGCTTGACTACATGTTCTGAGGTCCTCATGTCTGCCTCAGCATGCTATGTACAAAAGGTGCTTCATAAGTTCTGTGTCATGAGCCCACATATTTATTAGCCTTAACCAGGCATTTCCTTACTTTCTTGTGGTCTGACATAAATTATAGTACTTCAGCAAGAAACAGTTATGCATAAGGCTGGTGACTTCCCACATTTTCTTATTTAGTATGTTTTATAAGTGTCATGGCTTAAAACCAAGTCCACACAGAGCTCGTTCACTCACTCCCCTCCTCACTCCCCTAACTCCCAGAGAGTTAGGAAGGAGAATCCAAAGAATGTAGCCCCCCACGGGTTGAGATAAGCACAGTTTAATAACTAAGGTATAACACAAATCACTCCTGCTACTACTACAAATAATAATGACAAAGCTAATAACAAGTGAAGAGAATACAACACCTCACCAGCCACCGACCCACAACTCACCCTACCCTGCCCGACCGAGCACTGACCGATACCTCCTCTGTCCCCCCAGGGCTCCAGCCCTTCCGGGTCTCTCCCGGTCACATCCTGGGTGTGATATGCTATGGTATGGAATACCTCTTTGGCTAGCCTGGGTCAGGTGTCCTGTCTCTCCTTCCTCTCAGCCTCCCCTCCTCCCTGGCAGAGCATGAGCTCAGAAAAGGCCTTGGACAAACCAAACATTTGAGCAGTAACTCAAAACATACTTGCTATCAGCAACAGTTCTCTGCCCGAAAGTCAAAACACAGCACTGCACCAGCTACCAACAAGAAGAAAAAATGACTGCTACTGCTGAACCCATGACAATAAGACAAAACCAAGGCTTTCTGAACAATTTGTGTTTATTCTTTGATTTATTCTCAATAAATTCCTCTGATAAAAAGAAATGTATCTTCCCAGATCCAGAAACTTGGCAAAACAGAAAGGGCATGTAGCTGATTTGACCACTTTGAACTCCACGGAAAGACCATGGGCAACATTCATCTCTCCTAACCACAGTGATTTAAAAGTTGTCTGGTCTAAGGTGGTTGCAGAGGCCTCCACAATCAAGCACAATTCTGTCTTCAAGTATGACTCATTACTCCTAGCATGCACCAGTCTCTCCCTGTTGATTATAAAGAGGACCCAGAAGGGTAGTTTAGGTCAGGTATCCAACTGCAAAGACTGCTGCAGTTGAGTGACATCCACTCCTATTAACTTACATGGAATGGATTCTGACAACAAGTAAAGCTGCATGAGTCTATGGCAAAGAAATGCCATGATTTTTGAATCTCCAGTCCTGTACCTTAACCAGTAAATACTACTGCTCTTTACAATAGACAAGTTTTCATTTAATGGAGTCTTAAAGCTGTGTGTCAGTCAGGAAAAGAAGAGATACAAAAAGAATTAAAAAATTAAGGTGAATTCATATGCAGACTGACTATAATTCTTCTTCTAGAGTCATTAAAATCTACTCCTTTTTCCTCCTAATTAATCTATATTTATATAATGTAAAGTGAACCAAACACATTTCATGATCAAGGCACCAGAGCATCAGGCTTTCTCTTGGCAACTGTTATAACACCTGGACAGGTCACACACCCAAATTCACCCAGCAAATACTCTTACTGCAATTGTTTTGATTCTTAGAGCTAAAATACTAACATTCTTAACATGCCAAATAAGCTACAGTTTAGTTGTAAGCAGCATCATTTCAATGACTAACTAGCCCTGACTGGTCTCAATAATTAGACATGGGCTAGAAGACCACAAGGCCCTTTTCCAGTCTGTTTTTTCTGTACCAGTAAGAATGCAAGCTGGTGTTACTCACATGATACAGTACTTTGCTTCACAGAAGGCAAGAAAACAGGAAGAAGCAATGCCTTTCTATTTACATACCACATCCCCACAGAAACAGTGAAAGAATAACAGCAAAAGACAACTCCAAGAAATCAGCAGTCTTTAGACAAGCTCTGCAACTTGTAACAGTGGTGTACAGCAAGTTTTCACTCAAGACAATCATAAAAGAGAAGGTCATAAATATCACAGACTGAAAATGCTGCTGAGCATTCAGTAGCCTACCAATACAGCTTACAGAAAAGCTCCTATAGCTGCAGCACTATGGGTGGAAGGTTCTTGTTTTACTCACCAAGAGAGGAGCCGAGTTCAGATTATGCTTGTTTTTTAAATAGACCTGAACCTTTTTACCAACAAAATCAAAAAACCACCAAAAAAAAACTACCCCGAAACACAAAACACAAGCAAAAAAAACCCAAAACCACAAAGTCTTAGAAAGAAGTGCTTCCCCATGCAATCACATCACCCATTTCTTTGATAAGTTTCAGCTCAAGAAGAGAGTTTAAGCTCTGATTAATATATATTATTATAGTAATTATAGTTATTATATATTAACAATTATACTCTGATACGGTATACCCTTGTAGCTACTGACTCTTACAGAATCTGTAATTGATATATTTATCTTTTTGTCCAGTTTTTAAGGTCTGTTGTACACTAAAACATCTTGGGAACAAAGCTGTCACTTCTGTGATCACTTCTGACACAGGTTTGCCCTTGCTCATTGTTCCAGGCTACAGTTCTACACTGCTTTTCCCACTAGCCCATTTAACTTGCTTTCATCCAGCTCAGCTTAAGCACAGCTGCTTAAACACAGACAACTTTAGAAGAAACCTTGGAAGCAATTCAGAAGCCATCTTTCTGCCATAAAACTTTTTCTAATAATTCAGTTTCAAAATTTCTCCTTTGTCTCTATATATATAGTGCATTTGTATTACCATTTTAGCTCAGACAGGACTATGATTTGAGGAGAACCCCCTAAGTACCCCACTTACCACAGCCAGTTCACTCAAGGGAAAGGCCTCAGAGTGCATGAACTGAGCCTTATTTTGGAGGTACTTAAACCAGGCATGCTTCATCTGCTGACAGTGCTGATTCAGTCCAAGTGCAGCAGTGGTAGCCCAAACTATACCTCACCAAAACACTGAGCATGTTGGATCCTCAGCACCAACTGCTTTACAAACAGATCTAATCCTGCAGTACCTTATTAAACGACAGTATGGACTCACTCAGTCATATGTTTGTTTCCAGTCTTCAAAGTCATACTCTTTCCACAATCTTGCCACTTTTTATAAGGAAGATGACCATTCAAATGCTGCCCTTATTTCTCGGATTTATCCTGACAGAAAGAGGTGGGATCTCATCTATTCCCCTGCACTAAATTATGAGCTGTGAAGCATTAGCCTTTATTATTTTCCTCACAAGAAAAATACTCCAGCAGAATGACTAGGAAAGAGAAATGAGACTGCCCTCCTCTTAGTTAAATAAGTACTAACAATAGAGCTTCAGTCTTGCCAACCACCCTAGCTGCAACCAGAAAAAAAACAAGTACTGACACCCCAAGTTCATAATAACTTGAGTTATTATGAACCCCAAGTTCATAATAACCTGAAGCTTATTCTAACAAGACTGGATCATGTTAAACCATGGATAGTGGTGCCCAAGCAACTAGGTCAAAGGAGTGTCTGATACTTAAAGAAAAATATGCCAAGCTGAGTAACACCTTGGCAAGGTCTAAGATGACAGAACTAAGAAAGTTCATAATGTTAAAATATACTGTATTATTTATCCTCTTAACATGAAAAAAATTTCCACAGGCAGCATAAATTTTAAATGCAATAGAAGCTATAGCAACCATGTGAAGCTAATCCTTAACCTCTTTGGTCTTGAGTCACATAATTATAATTGTGTTAAATGCAATGCCCTTTGATTTAAAAATATCACCATTACTGTAATGGAAAAAGTAATTAGTTTTTTTAATTAATGAGAGGCTTGAAAATGCATAAAGGGAAGCATTAACATCTGTTTTTCTTGAGCTATTAAAATAATTGTATAAAAATATCACATAAAGAAGTCACATCACATTACAAATCTATTACTTATGGCTCTGCTACAAAGTATGCTCTAAAGTTCCAAACACAGATATTTGCATACCAAGAAAGATTTTGTCATCCAGTTGTACAAACTAAACGCTTCTCTCTTATTCACTAAGGATAAACAAAAACTGGTAAAAACCTAAACAAACAACCCACAGAATAATCCCCACAATTTCAGTACAGCTAATAAAAATAATATTTTGTGCCACCATTGCTTTAGTATGTGCCACATTGCATCTGGTAACAACAAACAATTAACAGAACCCTCAATACAGACTTGAAGGGTGACTGTACAACAGGCCCCTATTCAGACCCAGAGATTAATTTTATCTGATTTTAGAAGCCTACAATTTAAACACGTACATCTGAAGTCACGACCTATTGACAATAACAAAGACATTTAAGTCCAATACATTTTATCTATTTAAATGGAAAGCATGGAATGACACATTAGGTCCCAGAAGTATCTGTTTCTGTTCACTTACTAAAGGGGAGCTGCAGATTACCAATTCATGCATAAATATTTAGACGCAGGTACTAAAAATTAATAAAATAGTTTCCTTAGAGTGATTTACCTTTTTCTTTTGTTTCAATTAAATTGTCAGCATGTCTCCCTAACCCCCAGCTGTATTTCAGTCTGACTCTGCTGTAATTCTTTGCAATGAGGGGAGGAAAAATCCTGCACATTTTACACCCATTTTGTGCAAGGAGATAAATACCACAGTAAGACAAGCAATTCAGCAATTTACTATACCTTCTGCTTTTCTACAATCCAAACATGGACTGTTTCTCAAATGGAAGTTACTGTTGTGCTAAAACTCTACTTCTGAGTGGGGGCTTTTCTACCACAGAAGCTCAATATCATCTGTACTATTTCTTGAAAATCATCTCTCCTAAATGCAGACCCTGAAAGTGCAGTGGGTGATTACAGAAACAAAGAAGCTTCATAATCATCTGGAAGGCTTCACGATATTTTCAGGAAGAATTTCTGGTTAAAATAAAGATTAAAAAAATGCCATGGTCAGCTTGAGGAAAATAATTCTATACAGTAAGAAAGGGTGAAAATAATTTAGTGGGAAGTATGACCACTTAATTTCCCATGTGGGACCAAGTACTCCCTGGTGCAGCTAAGTTCTGTGCCATGACCTTACTTCGAAACATGCATTTTTTTTGTTCAAAATAAGTTGAGCAATTCAATTGGAATACATACTGGTATAAAAGACAGTGTAACATTATTCATTAAGCCAAGATATAGACAAACACTTCTGCTACTGCAAAAGGATCTATCCCTCTAAATGGTCAGTGTTCTGACGATTGTAAGAGAAGGAACACCAGGAATCTTTGTTTAAAGGATAAACCATTCTAAAACTTATGCACGATACAACTCTCTTAAATTCAAGAGGATACTTTAAAGGCTCAAACCCCGGCAAAAATACAAGATTTCCATAGCTATGGTAAGATTATTTACCACTGATGTTTATTAATACTGCTTTAATTTTAGAAGCTAAATATTTATCATCCGTAAAATCCTTGTAAATGTTTTTCAACTGAAGACATTTGTCTGAAGAAGTAGAGAGAAAAAAAAAAAAAGAAAGAGGACTCCAGGTTCAGGTTAATTAAGTATTTAAAATGAGAAATAGGAATTCATGCTTCTACTTGCATTTTCTAATTTCATACATTATAATACATAGCATAACACAGGTCCAAGTCTTCAATTCTTAGATCACCCTTATGACTTCACACATTAGAATCAACAGACTGACAGGTCTGTCAACAAGTGAATTAAAAAAAACCCAACAAATTGAATGTCATTGATTAAATCTGAGAACAAGGGAGTCTGGGTTCCTTCAACTCACAGAGCACACAAATGGAACTCAGCTGCCACAGCAAAAAGAAGTAAGACTTGAAAATAAGGCCTTGCTTCTCTAGGTGTATGAATCAAACATATTAAGGAGATGCACTGTGACACATATCTTAGACTTAATGCTTTTGCATATGCATCAATGACAGCAATACTATATATTCTTCTGTTTCAAACAAAGCCACCTTCACTGTCCTTAATCTCCAATTATACTGTTGTCCTCTCCCTCATCCTGTAAAGGAAAAAAAAGGAAAAATGAACTAGAAAATTAAAGATTCCAAGAACTTTCCCAATTAATCTTGAAAGTTAAAACTTTAAAACCAGGACATCTCAAGCTTGCTATGCTCCAGAGTATACCAGTAGCCCTCCCGCACTCAAGAACAGAAGAACAAGTAACAGCAACTAAATCTGCAGAAAAACTACTCAGATGCCCTAATATCCTAAAGTGAAACCTCACTCAAGCTAATGTCCCCCTCACTAAAGCCAGTCATGATTTCAGAGCTGGAAATTCAATGTTAAAAATACTGAATTGTTAATGTACCATCTACTCTTTACTTAAAACAACGGTTTAGTCACAAAACAATACAAAAAGCCTGCAATAAGTACTGTAATTAATCTATTGTGTGTAATGATGTGTTTGTCCATGGAGAGACCAAGTCTTCATTGAGCAAGAAGTCCTCAGTCTTTTGTAATCACTTAGTCTCTATTAACACACAGGCATTCTTCATATGGGATCGATGGATGCGTCCCACATATAAGCCTCTGTGACCTAGACACATTATTGCAGTTTCATAACTGGAACTGTGTGGTTTTCAAGAAGAAATATCTGAAGGACCTCCTAAGAGCAGAATTTTTTCAGACTATATTAGTAGCACTGGATCATCTGTTCAGAATATACACATCACACAACCCTCAAGATCTTATAGAAACTCTGGGAACTGCTGAGAATCAAAAGTTTCCCAAATCACCAAGCAATCAGAACAGCCTTTAACCTTCGTTTCAGCAACAACAAAAAAAATTTAAACCCACCCCACCCTGGTTGTTCCCACTGCAGAGACAGCAATGCATGCATAATCATATTACAACAACTAAATTTCCTAAATAATTCTTCAATATTTGTGTGTGATTTCATCCTAGTTCCCTTCAAAATCCTTCATACCTTAGATCGGCAGGGCTGACAGGCTTGGTTAGGCTTTCAGGTTACTACCTGCTGTGATGAATGAGCTTCATTCAGTTCTACCTTTGCAGCTGGCAGAGGGTCTTCTCCTTAACTTGCCTCTCTGGTTAAAGCAAATATGCTCTCCCAAAACTGTGTTACGAGACACTGAGTGATGAATTCATACTTCCTGAACCCTTGGTCTCTCCAGAGCTAAACACAGAATAACTAAATACAACCGGAATCCAATTTAACTGTGCACTGTTTGCCTGACGGCAGAACCCATCCCAACTCCATTTACTTCATTACTTTTTTTCCTCTGTACATGCAGAATGTAGTTTCTACAAAAACAGCTACAAACTTTTTCCTGCATCTACAAGTGATCTAATATTTAACAGCTGAACTATTGCAATCACCTGTGTATGATGGGATGGAAGGAGTG
The DNA here is from genome assembly GCF_012275295.1 of Melopsittacus undulatus. NCBI lineage: Eukaryota > Metazoa > Chordata > Aves > Psittaciformes > Psittaculidae > Melopsittacus > Melopsittacus undulatus. The sequence continues at coordinate 69,212,879 of NC_047530.1, read as the reverse complement.
GGAACAAGAGAACAATCATTCAAGGGATATGACATGCATCTGAAGAGCTCTATTACATGCAGCCCTAGTACCACAGGAGAACTGCAAAACTGAAGCTTATTCTAACAAGACTGGATTGTGTTGAAGTATTTAAGAAGTACCTGTAAGACAAGGTGTGTATTTTTTTGTAAGCAGGAGACACTAGGTGGCACAGAAAAAGAAAGTGTTCTCTCAACAAATTTGAGTAATTTACTCTCTTTTCAAATTAACTGGATTCAGGTCACAACTATTATTTAGACAAAGACTACACAACACTCTCTGGTGCTTTGGACATTAAAGTTACACTGTGCATCTGCAAGGTTTTTCTGGCTGTAGCCAAGGCAGGCTGGTGCTGCTGAAAGCCTTCAGCAACCTGATATAATCCTAGTGAAACTAAAATTGAACTTGAAAGGGGAAAAATGAGAGCATGATGCCCTTTACTTACTCTCCTGACCAGTTGCATGACAACCAATAGAATCAAGCTAGGATTTCTAATATTACTGATTATTTACATCAAGAGAATCAAGCTGGAGCTGAAATTACAACTTGGAAAACACTCTCACAGATGTACAGCAATAGCCAAACATCACTGTTTAATGATGACAACCTATAATACATCCAATTGTTTATTTCACACTATTCAAATAATTCTATAAATAATGAAATAAATCCGTAATATATTTGACAAATTTTTTTCACATTCAACCAGCTCTAGTTCAGTAAAACATTAATTTTATCTGTCCGAAGTACTGAAAATGAATGTGTATTTCAACCTAATTGCAGCTGCAGTCTTCTTGATGTTTTTATATCTGCAGTGTAGATTTGCACATTAGGCATTCATAAAATATTGAAATGTGTGAAGAAAGGGACTTGTGCTCTCTTTATTTTTAAGAGTTAACTTAGACAGTATCTTATAGGGTGTTGTAGTCCCTAAGCCACCACCCCACCACTATATTTAATAAGAATACTTCGTTTCAATATTATTTTACAGCATGTTCAATGTGATGTCTTCAATTTACAAAGTAGAAAATGTGATGATTCCATAATATGACATTGCTCATTAAGAATGAAAGCAATGCAATTTAATTTGAATTGTATTACTAATATACATCTGCATATAACGTATTAACTGCTGGTGGCTTCTCACTTGAGTAGGCAAGATAGGAAATGTTTTGATTTGTGTAACAATTAGATTAAGACTGGGGTTCATTCCATATTTAAAGTGCATTAAAGAGTGGCTTTTCAGACAAACGTCTTATAGATTCCATATAAAAGAAAATACAATCTCCATTTTCAAGAAGGGGAAAATGGATGATGCAGGGAACTACAGACCAGTCAGTCTCACCTCTGTGCCTGGCAAAATCTGGGAGCAGATTCTCCTGGAAGGCATGCTAAGGCACATGAAAAACAAGGTACTTGGTGACATCCAGCATGGCTTCACTAAGGGGAAATCCTGCCTGACCAATTTGGTGGTCTTCTGTGATGGGAACTGATGGGAACTTGACATCATCTACCTGGACCTATGCAAAGCGTTCGGCACTGTCCCACATGACATCCTTGTCTCTAAATTGGAGAGACATCAATTTGACAGGTGGACCACTCGGTGGATAAAGAACTGGCTGGATGGCTGCATGCAAAGAGCTGTGGTCAATGGCTCAATGTCCGGCTGGAGACCAGTAATGAGTGGTGTCCACCAGGGATCAGTGTTGGGATTGGTCCTGTTCAACATCTTTGTCAGTGACACGGACAGTGGGATTGAGTGCACCCTCAGCAAGTTTGCCGATGACACCAAGCTGTGTGGTTTGGTTGATATGCTGGAGGTAAGCGATGCCATCCAGAGGGACCTTGACACACTTGCAACGTGGGCTGATGCCAACCTCATGAAGTTTAACCACGCCAAGTGCAAGGTCCTATACTTGGGTCGGAGCAGTCCCAGGCACAGCTACAGGTTGAGCAAAGAAAAGATTCAGAGCAGCTCTGCGGAGAAGGACTTGGGGGTGTTGGTTGACGAGAAAATGAACATGAGTCGGCTTCAGTGTGCACTTGCAGCCAAGGGAGCCAACCATATTTTGGGCTGCATCAAAAGGAGCGTGACCAGCAGGTCAAAGGAGGTGATCCTGCCCCTCCACCCTACTCTTGTGAGACCTCACTTAGAGTATTGTGTGCAGTTCTGGTGTCCTCAACATAAAAAAAGACATGGAACTGTTGGAACAATTCTGGAGGAGGACCACAAGGATGACCAGGGGACTGGAGGACCTCCTGTATGAAGACAGGCTGAGAAAGTTGGGTCTGTTCAGCCTGGAGAAGAGAAGCTGCATGGAGACCTCATAGCAGCCTTCCAGTATCTGAAGGGGGCCTATAAGGATGCTGGTGAGGGACTATTCATTAGGGACTGGAGTGGCAGGAAAAGGAATAATGGGTTAAAACTTACACGGGGGAAGTTTAGACTGGATATGAAGAGGAAGTTCTGTACTGCAGGGGTGGTGAGGCAGTGGAATGGGTTGCCCAGGGAGGTTGTGAATGCTCCTTCCCTGACAGTGTTCAAGTCTAGGTTGACCAGAGCCTTGGGTGATATGGTTTAGTGTGAGGTGTCCCTGCCCATAGCAGGGGAGTTGGAACTAGGTGATCTTAAGGTCCTTTCCAACCCTAACTATTCTGTGATTCTATATTTCTCTCCTAAACATTGAGAAATACTTTCTCTCCTAAACACTAAGAAACAGTTTGGCTTAGAACTGAAAATGGTTTTCATATATTGAGTTCTGTAACTTCCATCAAAAGCCAACTTGGGTTTATTACTTCTTATATTACTAAAACTCCAATGTAGATAAATATTACTGTTTTTTTGAAAAACAGTCTCTCTGATACTGGGCTCATTTGAAGTTTTGATGTTCAATTACTTAAAAAGGAATTATCACAGTCAGGAACATAGAACTCATACATCCTTCACCAAAATGTTTAATTTTCACAGGTGGTTTAGATTGTTTTGCTCTATCCTGGAGAAGCAGTATGTAGCTTTGTAACTGAGACTTTTTGCTCAGGTTCTCCATGGGAAATAAGTTAAAATGAGATTAAAATACATACAGTATTGAAGCAGGCAATTTGAGGAAGTGTGAATGTAATAATAGAATTAAAGGTTACTTCTGCTTCTGTAGAGATTTATTCAAGAATTGACCTTTTATCTTTGTATTTATGAATGTAAGAAAATTACCCACACTATTAAAGATCAAATTTCTGTTCAGGTTTTTAGTGATGCCTCACAAACATCAGTGTAGGGCAGCCATTCTCTCGCTCATTTACACCTTACATCACAACACATGGGATTCACACAGCATGTGCTGCTAGAGCATTCACACTGCTATGTTCCCAATAGCTCAATAAAGTCTGTATCTGGAAGCAAATTTTTAAAGTATTCTTGAGTATTAATTAAACAAAAAAAAATGAGTAAGAGTTTAGAATAAAGAAGAAGTTTTTACCATTTCAAGATATATTTAACATGCAAATGAATAAGGAAGAGGAAATTTCTTGTCTCACTCTGTCAGGATACCATCTAGTTGATTTGGTTCATGCCAAAATGTCCTTTCCCTAGATGGGCTTTATTCCTCATACTTCACTGACATTTATTCCAGATTATTAAGCCAATAGCTCCATAGAGAAACTCAGCTGCTCTCAGACAGTGAGGGTGAGTGCTCTTAACAGGCCATAATTGTTGTTTTCTGTCAGTCCTTTTCTCTGATGTTATTCAACCCTCTGGCTCTAACACAGCCTATTTTGTTCCACAACTCTGAAACAGAATCTATCTTTAATTATTTTGGGGAGAATTACAAGGTATTTTCTATTCTATCTAGCATAATATCTTTGACCAGAAATCATCTCACAAGACTATAACATGACTTCATGACAGAACACTGAGACAAATTTTAATTCCCACTTTAGCCATTTCTATTGACACTGCAAATACAGTGACAACTGCATCAACTCTTCTGTGTTAATGTTTCTCTTTTCTTTGGAAGAATTCAAAATCTGATTGGCTTTAGTAAGAGGGTTATGAAATCAGACAGTCTTGTACAGAAACCTTTTCAAAGTTGCACTATAAACAGTATGAAACAGGAGTATGAACTTGACCTGTTTAAGATTGCCAGAGAATCTTTTGATATTTTTGTAATTATGTCCCAAGAGGCCAAAAGACTTTACATCTCTCTAAAACATGCTTAAAAATTATAATGATGTTACACCATCTGATATGACACTTCGTATGTCACAGATATATATTGCTCTCAGTTATAAGATCACATCTGGCAGTTACAATTTCTGTACTATCACTCCAGACAGTTCTGTGATATGTAGCCCCATGTAGACAGAAAAAAAATTATACACGCTGTTTTAGAAGTCAAATCAAACAAATTTACACAAAATAATATGACAGTCCAATTTTTGTCTCTCCTTTTATTTACCTCATTTTCTTGAACAGCAATATTTACCCTAAAAACATTCATAGTATTTGTATTTGATAGACATTTCACATTCCTTTGTTATTCCTATGCTTCAATTTATTTCTATTTTATTTTGTTTTTCATATCTTTTTCCTGTAGTTTCATGCATCTGTAATCATCAGTTCATTCAAGAAGGCATGATATGAAACACATTTTCATAGCACAAAGAGGATCTCTATTCCCTGAAAATTACAGCCCTATTTTTTCATAAAATCATTTTGCTTTGTATTTAGCTCACACATACAGCCAGTATGAATCATTTCCTCAGTAGAAAATCTAAGCTGCCAGTAAATGTGTTCACCAATATGATTCCTGACACATGAGGAAAGAAGATGTGTTGTTGGCAGCTATTGCTACCTCCACATGCAAGGTTTAAGTATTGTCCTTCTCATCCTGAAGTTGTAAGTGAAATGCTAGTTGTACTCTTACACAAAGCACAATAATCTCTCCTCCCACCATCACTGCTCTGAACAGGTAGGATGGATCAGGAAAATGTTGAGATTAACACTAAGCCATGTAGTTCCACAGTGGGTACAGGCCAACTATCTTGATAACTGAAAAGCTGAATCACCCTGTAATGGGAGATGGCTTTTCTGGGGACAACAGCAAGCAAAATAGATAATCTCAAGAAGCCGAAGATGGCACAGACAATCAGAAGCTAGGTCCTTTACTGTATACCCTGTTGGTTACAGAAGAGTAAATATGGGCTAACTTCTGGCACTCAACTCAGTTTGCCTGTTTTTTATATCCTCATATCCCTGTGCTTAAACCCTTGAATGATGGAGAGGCTAGGCATTATACAGAGTAATGGGACATTCCACAGCTGGGAAAACATGTTGCTTAGGGCTACAAGATGACAGAGCATATGTGGAAGACTTGAAAGAGGAAAGACATGACATCACAGTCATTGTCATTGCTATTTTTTCTATTGAACTGTAGGGTCAGGCTCCATTTGACCAAACTTACCTGGCTATGGAGTTTTATGACATGACTCTTTTTGTGTGAAGAATTTCCTGGGAGGCTTAGCCCTGTGTTAGGAAGTCATGCAGACCCAGAATGAAGAGGTGACTTAAGGACGAAACATTAAAATCTGAAGTGCATGGGATATACTGGTCAAAACTTTCACACTGTCTGCAGAGGACTTCTTTAGTTTGACTGCCCCCAAATACAAGCCAGATATTACTTTAATATTACTTATCCAAGCACAGAAAGCTTTGACTTAATTACCAGTATCAATGGGAAATATTTATGCCAATCTTCAAAGAATTAGAAAACAAAGGAATATACAAAGAGATGAGCTTTTCATTTTGTTCCAGTTATTATTTTTTGGATCGATTTCTAAAATTTTCTATTTGGACCTATGCTAAAATTTGGCACAAATCACTTTCACTACTAGGAAGTCACCAGCATTAATCTGAAGTTCTAAAACAGTTATCAAAACACAAGTAAACCCAAAATCCAGAAAATAGCTGGTTATGTCTGCTCAAACAAACAAAAAACCCTACCATCACCACTGTGTTCAACAGTAAATGCATGCTTTGGTTTAGTTCCAGGCAAGACAGCCACCCCCAAAGGAATATTTTTAATAGAAAATAATTGCTGTAAAAACAAACCACAGTTCAACTGGCAGATACTGTAAAATCAAAGCAACACTATAAAGGACCGATTGTATCCCATTTCTCTCCTAGACTCAGAACATAAAATAGCTTTTGTAGCTTTAAAAAAACTGTGCAGGTAAAAGAATTTATTGCTATTACTTTGACTCCAAAGTTCTCTTCTTCACAATTTAGTAGTAAGTAGTTTTTAAACATTTATTTTTTCCATAGCTCAGGACAGCTTATGTAGCAAAGCTTCAATGAAATGTCAAAAAACATTGTTAAACAGCCAGCACTGAGATCAATCAGGTTGTGTACCACATTAATGAACAGAAAGGTTATTTCACAGTGTTTTGGTTGAACAAAGAAAAAAACAACCCAAAACCAGAATTGCAGGTGCTCATATAAAAAAAAAAAAAAAAAAAAAAGGAGTTGCAAGCCAAATCATTGCAGGAAATCCTAATTTGAATTTGAAACAGAAATCACTAACTCAGGCTCTGATCAGAATAGACAAAAAATTCCTAATTCTGTGTTTGGAAAATGTCAGAAATTGCAGAAAAAAAACCCCACAGCAACACTTAAACAAGATTAGCTAAACTGACATTCAAATAAACTGTTTGAGACTTGGCCATGTGCAGAACACAAACCACATAAATCGTCTTTGTCAACAACAGGGAGAGCAGGATTGAGAGCACCCTCATCAAGTTTGCCAATGACACCAAGATGTGTGCTGCAGTCGACATACTGCAAGGAAGGAATGCAATCCAGAGAAACTCTGACAGACCCCAGAGGTGGGCCCACGCAAACCTCATGAAGTTTAACAAGGCTAAGTGCAAGGTCCTGCACATGGGTCAGGGCAGTCCCAAGCCCAGAGACTGGGCAGAGACTAGACTGAGAGCAGCCCTGAGGAAAATTACTGAACATGCCTCATCAATGTGTGTTTGCAGCACAGGAAGCCAACCATGTGCTAAGCTTCATCACTGGCAGCATGGCCAGCATGGGGAGGGAGAGGATTCTCTCCTTCTACTCTGCTTTCATCCTGTGTCCAGCGCTGGGGACATTGACATAAGAAGGACATGGACCTGTTGAAGTGAGTCAGGAGTAGGACTGTGAAGATGATCAGAGGGCTGGAGCACCTCTCCTATGAAGACAGGCTGAGAGACTTGGGGTTATTCAGCCTGGTGAAGAGAAGGCTCCAGTGAGACCTAAGAAGAGCCTTTCAGTACCTAAAAGGAACCTTTACAAGACAGGTGGAGAGGGCATGCAGTGACTGGACAAGGGGGAATGGCTTTAAACTGAAAAAGGGTTGTGTTATATTAGATATAAAGAAAAAGTTCTTCACTGTGAGTGTAGTGCACTGGAAGAAGTTGCTCAGAGAAGCTGTAGATGCATGCACCCCTGGGGGTGTTCAAGGACAGGTTTGGTGGGGCTTTCAGCAACCCGGTCTAGTGGAAGGTGACCCTGCCTGTAGAAGGGGAGTTGGAACTAGATGAACTTTAAGATTCCTTCCAACCCAAACCATGCTATGATTCTATGATATCCTGATTATAGTACATTGTCACATGCTGAACCCATCTAATACTATGAATTCCAGCTCTAAGTGCAAGGAATAGTTGATGGTACCCTTTGAAATCCTACTGTTCTATCACTACTTATCTGGCATCAATGTACTTTCAGTCTTGGGATCACCAGTTTAATAGTAGTTAATGGCCTCATCTCTTCACCACTGACATATTAGATCAGACTACTGAACAGCAACTTGTTCCACATACCATTTAACTTTGTTGACATGTGTGTCAAGCAGCTGTGCTGCTGAGTGGTAACCATTCCAAAAGAAATAACATCTTGCCTCTTCTCACTGTGATTAAATTTTCTTACCTCAGTTTCATCTCTGACAAATGGTAAGCTCTTAGCTGACCTGTCTGTATTCTTAGATGACAAAATAACCAAATGAAAAACAAATAGGTATAAAAACCTCTGCTAAAAATCTTTCTGCTATTTCAATTAATTTGCTGTGACAAATCTTTCACTTGTATCTCTGTACCCTTTTTCACTTTCCCTAGCAGTAACTATTAAAACACAGACAGCAGAAAATTAATAGGACTTTGAAGATGGAAAAAGCTGGTAGAGCTCAATTACACAGTTGAAAACGCCATGGTTTTAATCATGAATGTGTGTATACACTGCTCACCTTCAATACAGCACATAAACAGAACTATATGACTTCTCATTGGGGATTCACTTTGCTGAATGCAACCTTCAAGGTTGCCTCTCATTATTACAACATATGTGACTAGTAAGTCAATACTTGGTCTTGTCTGCTCTGTAATACTATGTTAAAACCAACCAACCACCAAACTGAAAACCAGAAGCTACAAATGTTTTCAGATATTCCCTAATTCCACATTGTAAACACCAAGCTATTTCCAAGTGCACAGATACAGTGCTGCTTTTCACAGGAAGCAACCCTTTTTTACAATAGCACTATATCTGAAGTATAAATATGCAATGAATCTTATAAAGCCAGCAGTCTTGGAACAGTCATCATTGTCTTCATTTGTCTTCATACTGCCTTGGCACACACTGCATGCCTGGTATGGTTTGAGATTCCTCAAGCTTTCTGTTTCAAGCTGACATACTCAAAAAGCTCACCCATCTGACAACTAGCACTGCCTGTACACAATCCCAGTGCAACAAAAATTCTGAACTTTGAACCATGTCTCTTTCCAAATAATTCTAGTATCTACTTAACAGTACACCCAAACATCAGCTAACCACAGCACTACAAACAAAATCCTGAATTATCTACCCAATAAAACTGACCATGTTCAGTTTCATTTACACCCATGAGTTTACTAAAAATCATCTTTCAAAAAGATGCAGAAGACTCTAATTATTTTGAAGTCAAATTAACACCTTTGGAAGGTAAAGGGAGCAAGAAGAAATTCCTTGTAAGAAAGCTCTGCAAGAAAATTAAAACAAATCCTTCCCATTTGGTAGCTTTATAACTGGGAATGAACACTAGGGTATGGAAATCATACTATTTCCAGCTCATGAAGAACTCAGTGTTGAGACAGGAGTCTCCTCCTGAATCCTGAGAGGAAAGAATCAAGACACAGAACACTGTACCATGAACCATTCTGATGGCTTCTTCCCTCTGTGGGTACACACATGCACACATAGACTCCATACCTCCTGCAACAAGACAGGCTGAAAGCCACTTGAACTGGGTGTCACTGTGTCCTGCTGCTAAAAACAGTCAGAGCCCTGTAAAACTTGTTCCAATGCGTCATGTCCCATATAATAATGGACTGTACCAGTGTAGCTAAAACCACTACTTTGTTGCTTCTTACCATTTTACTGTAATTCATTATTCATCCATTCTAATGAAGAGCAAAATTTTAATGTAACATGTGAACTCTTCAAAATCACGTTGAAATTTTCTTATTTCAAAGTATGATACTAAGCAGAAGAAATGTTTCACAGTATCAATTCTGAAAACTTTGAGGTTTATATAAAGTGATATTTAATTAGATGTTTTTACATGTCTTAGCAGAATGAGGCCCCAACCTGACCTGATTTTGCAAGCACCAGTACCATACATATCTTTAAAAAAATGAAAAAGAAACAAAACCAAAAAACCTCACAACCAAACAAAACCAAATCAAAACACACACATAAGCAAGAAAAATGTGAATTGATCAAGTGAGAAAAAAAAAGCCTTTTTTCAAGCTTATTCAGAGCCCGTAACATCCTGACTAAATCAATATGAAAGAAGTCTGTCAGTTGTTTCCCAAGCTGCCATGTGAGTCTTTCTTCTCAGCAGTGAAACTCAGAATTTCAGAAACTGTAACTAAACAATAAACACTGCAAAAGATGGAGCATGCAAAAACTGTAGTAAATGTTGAGAAGCCATTCAAGTTGGGTATTGGTGCCTTTTCATATGCCATTTTAGATGTAAACATAGGCTTATGAGGTTAAAAGTGCATTCCTGAAAATGAAATTTTTAGAGCTTGTAATGTGTTTGTTTTCTTTGTACTTCTCTTTTTGCTATTACAGCTATTTAATTCTGTTTCTCATACAGAAAAATTTAGTTTCTCTGTTGCTGAACTACAGATGTTTTCCGTGTCAAACTTTGGCAGAAAATTCTAAAGCATGTTAACTTCTATTGCTACCACTTTATAACACTTAGAATCAACTATACATCTTGCAGATTCTGTAATAAGAAAAACAAATATTGATTTTTACCTTTATCGACTTACTTGCTTTCTAAAAGAAAAAAGTACCGTTTTTTCCTGCCACCATTTACCTTCAACATTACGCTTTTAAAGCTACATACAGCTCAAGCAAAACGCAAGAGATACTAACTACATACAAGTCAAAGATTTAAAAGTAAATCTGAAAATTACTAAAACTCCCAACTTATAGCATTGCTCCTAATATGCGTCTGTTGCATATAATTTTGCATACTGAAGTAAAGCAATGCTTAACTGAAGTGTTCAGAAACCCAGAGTACCCCAGTGACAGAAAACACTATTATCAAAAGAAGGGGAAACGGGATAGTTTTATAATGAATTGTACATTTTAACTTCATTATCTCAACCTTTTACCTTATTTCAGAATCTGAAGTTAATCAAATTATCAGGAGAAATTGCTCATGGCAAAGGATAATACTTAAATATGACTTCAAATTAAAAAGCATTTCAGCTACCTTACTGGACATTCAACAATCCTGAGCAAACTGGGAGCACACAGATACTCGGTGAAAAATGGAAATACTTTTAAATTAGCAATGCTTCCTTGCCTTTTAGATTAAGACCTTTTTTTTTTTTCTTTTCTTTTTTTTTTTTTTTTAAGAAACATTAAGAGACATAAACATATTCCTGGAAATTTTTCAGCCAAGTAATCATCTTGCTGTCAGGTTTCTGTAAAAAATTATCCTTGCAAGATTATACAGAACATATGCAAATTACTGCATGAGCAGGACATAAACCAATTTACAATGTCACATAATTTCTTTACTCACCACATATAGTTACTGACTTTTTATTCAATGATCCATTTTAAGCAAGTTGAATTGCATTCCAAAAATCACAGAATTTTACTGAAGGTCTTAAGATGCTGAAATAACTGCACTTTGAGTATCAGATGATGGAGGAAAAATAAGTTTGGAGCTTTTTTCCTGATGAAACAAAGGAGAAATGAGAAATTTAAGGAAGAAAGTGCGGTACAACTAAACAACAGCAGAAAAAAAAAAAAGGAATTAAAAGCAAACAAATAGCTCTTAATGTGCCATTTATTACAAACATGCATTGGTGTGGGGACCAGAGCAGATTTAACATGAAGCAAGATGCTGTGCAATGCTTACACATTTTATGCAAATTGGGTCTGATTTTAACCAGGATTAAACTCTAGCTAAAAAAATATTATAAAGGTAAGGTAACAACATGGAATCTCATACATTCCAATATTAACTTAGTTTTATTTAGGAATCCACAGTAAGATTTTGGAACAAGTACACACTAGAGTGATGGCACTATAGATTATGATGGCTCTTTGAAAAGAAATTTAGAATAGCAATTTAACAGCCAAATCCAAGCAAAGACACTCAAATGTAAAAACTGAAAATGTGGATATTTTTCTTAGCAGACAAATAAGAACATGAACACATTCTAGCATCTACAGCCATACTCAGAGTATTTTGCCATTCCCGAAGTAAAATAGGTAGCCACTAAAGGCACATTCACTGGGGAAAAAGAGTCATTTGACGTTGTAACAGATAATTCTTCGTGACTACATTCACACTCAGATGACCAATTCATTGCCTCCATGTGCAAAGAGTAAAGAATAGAATGACGCTGATGGCTACTGCTTGAATCTTCAAGGCGCAAAACCTAGGGCTGCTCCTGACTTCCAGTTCAATGATAGCCTTGAATCATATTCAGTTTGAGTGCACTGACAGCTATTCTCAGCATCCCTTTGGAGCAGAGTGCAAGCTCAGTTATCGGCTATCTGTCAGGAGTATCTTATCTAAGTTTTCACCGCTGCTCCCAGACATCACTATTTTATAATCAGTACTGCAACAGCCAGCTTTTAAATCCCAGAATTTAAAACTCATTTTATTACACACAAAAAAAACCCCTTAAATCTCTTTTGTACAATAATTTTTCCATTGTGTCATGGTTTAAACCCAGCTGGTAGGGTAGTTTAGTACCATACAGCCACTTGCTCACTTCCACCTTTATCCCTGCCCAGGTGGGATGGAGATGAGAATAGAAAGAATATAAACCCCACAAGTTGAAATAAGAACAGTTCAATAACTACAATAAAATATAGTGGTAATAGAAAGAATACCAAGAATAAAAATAATAATAATAGGAAAAAACAACAACAAGAAAAAGAAACTGAAGCTCAGAAAACACAAGTGACCCACAATACAGTTGCTCACTACTTGCTGACCAATATCCATCTTCACCCAAGCAGTGTCTGGTCCCTTCCAGGTAACTTCCCCCAGTTTATATACTGGGCATGATATGCTGTGATATGGAATATGCCTTTGGATAGTTTGGGTCAGGTGTCCTGTCTCTGCTTCCTCCTGACTTCTTGAGCCCCTCTTCACACACTCCTCTTCACTGGCAGAGCACAAGAGACTGACAAGTCTTAGATCAGAGCAAGTGCTACTTAGCAACAACTAAAACATCAGTGTGTTATCAATATTGTTCTCATACTAAAACTGCACCAGCTCCTTGGAAGAAAAATAAATGTTACAGCTGAAACCAGGACACATTGGTTGGGTAGTTGAAGGAAAAACTGTTCAAAAAATAATTATTTAAAATCAGTGTGCTCTGAATTTTAAATGTTTACTACTGGAAGTTTCTGCAACTTCTGGAACATGTATAGATCATTTTATTTCATCAAGAAATGAAATAACAGTCTTTATATTTGGCATAACGTAATCTACACATTATGATATCAAGTACAAGATGCTACAGAAACACCATGATGGGTTAACTCACAGAGAAAGTGCTAGTCTCAGTATTAAGCCATGTCAATACTCACACGTTCATTCCGCAGAGCACACAAAGATTACTGCTTTGATGTCTGATGACAGACTTTGCATACACAACTGATGAGGATGGGTTATTTGAATTACAGTTAAAGGTCTGTTGTTTTCTAAAAGACTCAGGGAAACTCACATTTCTGTCTTACAGTTTTGCACTATGCTGTTCCTGAGTAATGTTTTTTAAATCAGGGATATACAAAAGAAGAAGCTGTTCTTCATGAAGGAGGAATACGTAAACCAAGATATATTCCACTTCAAATAAAAAGAAAAACATAAAGCTGTGGCTGGGCAACCATAAGGAGTGTCCAAGTTGCTTATGTCAAATTATTCCACTCAAATATATGATTACCTAGGGTGTGTGGTTCCTACAGTGATCACTCCTACAGTCACCTAAATTCAGGCCTTTTTTCACTGTCTGCTACTGAGTGTTTAAAAATGCCACCACTGTCAACTCTACTAAATGCTGCAACACTGAAGGGGTGTGAGCAACATCATCCCCCCAGGGTCTAACACACATCAAAACAGTTCAAAGTTAACTTCAATGGATCCTACAGTTACTGCATCTCTCTGCTTTTCTGCCACTCCAAGTCCTTACCCAGGCCTTTCCCATTTCAAGCTCATGGGTATTTCTGAATGGATAGTCTGCTTTGTCTCTCAAAAAATTTCTCCCTAAAAGACTTCTATGACCGGCTCAGACAACTCAACTCTTCCTTGAAATGTGCCCTTCTTGCTGCCATCATGTAACCATACAACAAAGGTGAGGAGAAACACAAGTGTGAACAATAGGTCATGTCATGACGCTTTTTGTTATTTCTTCCGAGAGCTGGAAATACTTCTATGAAAGTCATACTTTAGAAAACAGAAATACGAACACAAATTTAGAGAAAGTAATTTTTCTTTAAGAGCAAATTGTTGTTCAGCTCACTTGGCACACACTTTGCATTGTAAAGTTTTTACAGTTTTGAAAAGCTATAAAGTCCCTTTTTTACCTAGCATTATGCTGGGGAAGACAGAAAAATTATATGAGAAAGTGAATTTAAAGTTAAAAACACAGCAGAAGCCTACAAAAAGAGGTGGGAAAAGAGCCATATGTAAAATATATTAAGGAGATAAGACACAAAGCTGTATCAGATAAATTGATACCCATTAAGAGATTACACTTTTATCTCGCCTATTTCTTCTTTACTGAATAAACAGTTGAAAAGTAAACAGAACAAAGGTTCCTGAAACACCACTGTGAGCTAGTCAGCTCTTTCCTGACCTCTCCTTTTTTCTCTTTTGGATTTGAATACATGAGAAGAAGCTGGTAATCAGAGCAGTGTAGTTACCTAGAAACTACTTAAGAATTTAGAAAGCACGAACATCAGCTCCAAGTGAGGGGCTCCAGCTATGGAGGAGAATGCAAATTTTGAAGTGAGAATATGCTATATGGCTCACTTGACAAAAGACTGCTTACTTAATAGAAAATATTTAATGTCACCAACTTGTGAGGCCAAAATTTTATCTGAAGTTCAGATAAAGAATATAATCATTATAAAGACTAATATTAAGCAAACAGAAATTCATATAGTAACAATGTAAGTAAAGAAGAATGCACAGTGACTTATGAATTGTATTACAGTACTTTGCTTATTTCTGAAATCACAAAACATGTCTGTTTCCTACTTTAAGATACACAGTTTTTTTTCTTTGAAGCATATGTAATACTTAGATTTCACATAATACAAAAGTTATAGAACAGGTCTTTATTAAACTCTTGGAAATGAGGTAAATTCAACAATATTCATGCACATTTAAAAGGCAAATGGTGAAAGTGATGCAATAAAATCCACAGACAACTAGTATTGGAATTGCTGCCTCTGGCACAGAAAGTCTCTGAATCAGAAATTATTATAGGCTGATACTTCAGAAAATCCTATATCAGAGAATGGTTTGGATTGGAAGGGACTTTGAAGACCATTTAACTCCAACCATGGGCAGGGATGCCTTCCCCTACACCAAGTTGCTCAAGCCCCCACCAATTTGGCCTTGAATACTGCCAGGAATGGGGCATCCAGAATTTCTCCAGGAAACCTGTGCCAATGTCTCACCACCCTCACAGTAAAGAGCTTCCTAAATATCTAATTTAAATTTAATATTTCTCAGTTTAAAGCCATTACCCTTGTTGTATCCCTACATGCCTTAAATCTTTATATGGTCAGCAACCATAAGAAACACCACAAAAATTAGTTTAAGGATTACAAATCATCAACAAAAAGAAAAATGCCTATTTACTGAAACCACCAAAGGTAAGTTCAGCAAGAAATGCTTATTAGGCATTCATAATCATTATTGGAATATATCAAACACACAGCAAAGTAACAGAGGAAGATTACAGGGACAACCGACCATCAGAACAGAAATACTAGCTGACATTATGCATGTTTAGAGAACACTAAACAAAGGAAATATAGCGCTTGATTCTTTTTTCTTTCCAAAATCACCAATCAGAAAACAATAGGATTAGCAAATGTTGAGAATTCAGCAGTCAGTGAAGTGAAAAAGTGTGATAAATAAGCAGCAATACATATAAGTTTGTTGTGGTATTGAGCTGTTTATAAATAACAGGCATTTACACCTTGATAATTCTGTACTTCTGTGTTAGAGCAAAAATTGATTATGTGTCACTGGAATGAAAGATTACAGCTGTTAGTGAATTTATAGCAATATAAAATTACTGAAATCTAGAAATGTTTTTAATCTAAATAGGGAGACTTTAAAGGTCTTAATGAATCTACATAGTAGCCCACGGAATCTGAACTAACTGCATACTCTGTGCAGCTCTCAAGGTTAAACTGTTTAAGACAAAAAATCTTACGTACGTACCAAAAGTAAAAAAAAAGAAACAGGTCACATATAACTTGTTGAACAATTTGCATGATCATGTACGTGCCCATGCATTGCACAAGTGGTTGTCCCAGCCTGATAATTGCCTTGCACTACTTCCGGACTCTGAGCAGCATCAAGCATTCCAATGAACTTCACAATTAATGTTATTTATTTATTTTATTTATATAAATTCTTTCTGTAGGTAACAGAGGAAATGAGTAAGCTTTTGGTTTTGTTTTGATTGTTGGGTTTGTTTTTTTTATTAGGGTTTAGAGAAAGATCACTGAGCCTTAAGGCTGGAAGAAAAGAAGAAATTAGCTTGCCTTTTTTCTGATCCAGCTCCACTAAACAGTGTGATGTTACCTCTACATATGACTACAGCTGTCTGGAGATTATGGAAATGAGACTATGGTCCACATGTACTGCTGCTAATTAAGTTCTTTGTGATATGATTTGATTTAAAATACAGAAGGGGGAGAAACTGCCTTTTGTCCCCTTCTCTTTCTGGGGGAAGGCAGTTTTTGAAATAAACTTTTATGCAGTTATTTTCTAGAAAATCTAATTTCAGAACTGTAAACTGTTTTTACTAGAGCTCTTCAGCATTAAAGACTTAACATTTTAACAACCATACTCTATGTGCATATTGCACATAATCACAGATATCAAGTGTAATTTTTTCCATGCCACTTTCCTGCAAGCATTTACTGCACTGCACTTTGTGCCTTAAGATGGGATTATCAGAAGTCAAACAGGCTAACCCCCTAACAAAGTCGATCCTTAAATTATTTTATGTTAATATAGGGATTGGGTTAAAAAAAAAAGTTAAAGAATTGAATGGAACCTTAATAGATTCATCTCAGTGGCATTTTCTAAAGAGAAAGTAATGTTCATCATTAGGATATTGCTCTTGAAGTATCATGTTAAATGCATTGCTGTGCAAAATACAACCATTATTCCAATAAACTTAAAACTGCCATAAGTAGCAATGCTGCCAATGGATGAGCAGCATTCTGCAGGTGTCCTGAATTGTCTATATCAGTCACACACAGAATAGCATCCCACCTGCAGCTGTTATTGTCATCCTAGAAAATCTTAGAATGAACTCATATGGGTTAAAAGAAGTGGAACAATAAGTGAGTATACCCTCTTCATATTATGCTTTTCACATTCATAGGGTCTTACTAACTAAGAACTGCCTTTCCAAGCAGATAGTAACATTATTCAGTAAGAAAGTGAAAAGAGAAAAAGACAAGCCAAAAACCACAACTCAATTTTGTTAGATAAAATAAAATCAATTCAGGTCAGAAAATCTTCTCCAAATGCCACCAAAAACTGGAAGTCAAATGGGTCTGATTTTTGCTCCCCAACATCACAGAGGACATCCTACTAGTTCAGACATTTCATTCAAAGCAGAAAATTAGGTCCCATTTCAGTTTAATGAACAGTTTTGCAGTTCTGGCCCTGAACATAAGACCCTCCCCCAAAATAATTCACATAAAACTATTTTTCCTCTAAATTCTAGGTATCTCTTTATGAATCTATTGGTTACTCCTTTTCACTCCCATTTGGCTCACAAACAAAAGAAAATCAAACACTTAAACAAACTGGATTTCATTTAGCCTAGGAAAGATTTTATTTTTGCCAGCCAAAGCCATTCAGTAATACTGATTTGAATTCACAAGTTGTTTTTGTAAAATGGAAAGCTCCTTTGACAGCAGCTTGCAGTTTGCCTGAACAAAATTGACCCAGTTCCAGTGATGAAACCTTTGAAAAACCCATCCCTTTTGAAACTGCAGTAAGAGATATGAAGTCAGTATTGCTGCTTTCTGGTCTTAACATGAAAGACTGCAGATGTTATTACAAAAGGTAGAGAAAACCAAAATGGATGGCTACATATATGGAAAAGTTGCTAGTCAAAGAGCAACTACATAGACTGTGACCAAGCAGCATGAAGGAAGACAATGAGGAGTATTGCAAAGGTCAATAAACTTTTGGGAGGAACAGGAAATCGTTATTCACTGAAAGATACAACAGCTATGAGACACCCAGTGTAATTACTGGAAGCAAAAATAAAATTAACTACTTTTTCACACCATGCAATTAAAATCATAAAAAATTTTGTCATAAGATGTCTAGGAGGCCAGAAACACAAATGGGTTCACAAGAAATTGGACACTGAAGAGATCCATCCACAGCTATTAATCATGACAGCTGAGGTACTGAGGGCATTAACTGCCAGAACCTTAGCACAGCCTACCACTCTTCACCTGACCTCTCTCAGCCTACTTCCCTGAACACCCACTATAGACTACTCAAAGAGAGACACTGGAAGAAGTGACCTTTGGCATGTCCTTTCACAAGGCATTCTTCCATAAATTAAAAAAAAAGAAGGGTTGAATGAAAAGTTCTGAAGAACACTGGTGCTGTTTCAAGTTGTATTTTGCACTTTTTAAAGGGCACGATATATTAAATCAATATATTTCTCATTTTCTGAAATATGTGCAGAAGTTCACAATGTTGTTATTTTTATCATGCATTTTCTTAATAAAGGATTTAGACAAGAGATTCATTCAAACTAACAGATAATTTCCATATCAAGTTGAAATGAATGGATACCAGGACACATACAGTTTTAGATTTAGTGAAATTACCTGCCCATTTCACAGACTTCCTTATAGCATGCATACTCCTTGAATGCTTGTGAAATTAATATAACAGCTGCTACCTCCTATAGCTACCTGCTGGAGTGTCAAGAATTTATTTTCACATTTCAGCCTTGTGCATAATACATACAAGCTACATTGTTCAACAAACAGGGAACTGATGTGCACACATTTCAGTGCAATGAAACAGAAAAGACACAATCGTGAGCCTTTCAATACAGTCTCGTTCTTGTCAAAATCAACAGAACTTCCACTGAGATAACCTGCAGGAGCCCCTCAGAAAGTTCAGTTATTTAAATAATCCAAGAGAATCAAAAAGAAAAACCAAGAAAAAGTTGTACCTTTCAGTCAAGAAAGCATTCATTGTTCAGGCATGTGCTTAAGTGCATGGCACTAAAGCTAGAAACATCATGAACATAAGCAGAGACAACTACATTCGGTTAATTCCTATTCAGAATAACCCTTAAAATACAAAATTACCTTCCTATATTGGAACATACGTATCTAAAGTCAGGCACTTGGTTAAGTAGCTTTCTAAATAGGAGGTGAAATAATGATTTTTAGATCTAAAGTCATCAAACATTTATTCTATTCTTTCGTTCAAGTTCAAAATATGCTTCTTGGGAAACACCGTGCACAGTCAGTCACAGTTCAGAGCACTATGCCAGGACTGTTTGTAGCACATATGGGTGATGAAGCCAGTGAATTATAAAAAAGGAATGTTTCTTAACATAATGTTTCAACTCTTCCAGAAATGATGTCTTTTTTTTCTTTAGAAAGAAGTCTATTAAAAGTACATTAATATTAAGTAATCAAAGAGACATAAATTTTAGAAATAATAGTTTAGGACAGATCATTATTTCCATTTCACAGTAATTCATTTGAGAAATTATCCTAATTAATTTAACATTCATTTTTACTTGCTGAAGTATTAAGTGGATTCATCTCTCTCTTGCTGCATAAGTTTAAATGAATAACTTTATATACCCCTTATGTTTATGGCAAACTATTTTGTCTGTTTGCTTTAGCAGAAAAAAGAACTTTTGTTTCTGTAGGAAAAGGAATAAATGAAACCTGTGGAAGAGATGCAGAGAGAACTGAGTGAGCAATGTACCTTTTTATTTCTTTTTTTATTAAGTGCAAATCTTACTCTCTTGACCAATGGCTACAAGGAAAGTTTCTCAGGAAACTAAAACTGAAAAGACGGGGCAAAGAGAGCTACCTAATACATTTTTGCCAAATACTTCTTAAGTCTATTCTTGGATATTAAAGTAGCTCCTGCTAAGACAATAGGAAAAGGATTTAAAAACAGCACTTCAGAGGACTGGAATAAGTAGCATCTTACTCTGCTTAAAAATATTCCTGAAATTGGTATACATAATGTGGACATTCCTTGATCCCACAGCCATTTCTATGGACTTTCTAATTTCACACTGGCTGTTGAATAACTGAGGAGGAAACAGAACTGGTGATAAATCCAGAAGCGGGGTGGGGGGGGGGGGGGGAATAAAAAAAAATAGAAAAAAGGCTTTCTGTACCTACATATCCCCCCCAAGTCCAACAGAACTATGTTCAAAGCAGCACTATAGTATCACATTTACAGTGACTCATAGTATTCTGGAAAACATAGGTGTCATGGACTAAGACATTCATATTAATTTGAATGATTTATATGTGGACCCATGCCTTTACACAAGCCAGTCTGGCCACTTATCCACTGCACGCTTTAATTTGCAGAATGCTCATGACACTTCCTCATAAGGCAAAGCTTGTACCTAAACAGTGGCTCATTTTTTAAATTCAATCACTTGGAGCAGGATAAACAGAGGTTTTCATTCATTCTCAGGTATCTGTCAACCGTTACACTAGCAAGTCCTGGCCCATCTTTTAATCTGTTTTGCTCAAAGGATTCTCAGATACTTTTGAAAGCAGCAAAACACAGTCTTCATAAACAAGCTTGGTTAACAATGTCTGTTTGGTGTATCTTCTGCCTGGCTGAAGTGATATCACAGACTAACCATACAAGGAACAGTGAAGGTGTACTTCACTTAAGAGAATGCCTCTCCTCTCTCCATATGCCCACTGGCATAGCTGCTACATTTACTCTCTTCTTCAGCACCTAAAACAAAAAGATTACGTTGACATTACTGCAGCCCTTGACCAAGGATCTGAAAGGCATACGATTCAGAATAGTTCACTTTCCAAAGAATTGCCATTTGGCTAAACAACTGCCAGTTCAGCTCTGTTGTTTTGAGGGGGGGTGGGGGGGAGGGAACTGTTCAACACTATGTGGAAATTACTGAAACCTGTCACACACTACATTACAAGTAACTCATAATTCAGGTTTCTGAGTTTTGTTTTCACTGTGAAATCAGGCATCACAATTTTGACACTTTCCCCAGAACTATGTGACAGAAGCTTGGAAATACAAAGTGAAAAATTGAGTTTTCTGAATACTTCCAACCGTTCCAAGTTACTTATCCCACTTTCACAAAAATAAGCATTTGTCACATCACAGTGAGTTGTTAACCGAGTTAATTTATCAAAAGCTTCCTCAGCACACTGAAATAATTCCTTAGAAAATAAACAAATACTTGGCGTTTTAAAGCATTTTAAAATGATAGAAAACCTCATAACTTACTTCCAGGATTCATTTCAGGGCTTGCCTCAACTCAGTGAACAAGCATAGAGCCCAAGTCATAACATACTATTTGTAAAAATTAGAAAAACATATAATTTTATTAGGCCTTCAGTTAACTATATAAAAGAATGAGAAAACATTAGGTTGTCTCCAATTTTTTTTCTAATAGACAGTGCTGCATAAAATGAGCACTATAATTCTTTAATTCAAACAAACCTAATTGTGCATGGTTCACTTTGAACATAAAAACATAATGCATACATCAATGGGTTTAATATTTACTGCACTACTTAACCTCACTTTAAACTGAAACAAAAAATAAAATAAAAGATTTGATGGGTTGCTTTGCTTCATAAATAATATCCTCGCCGAAGATCATGGCAGATTTTGCAACAGTAAGTTTTACTGGTTTAGCTAAATTTTTAATAATATTTTACTTCCTTGTTAATATAAAAGCAACAATGGGCTACAGATAATTGGTCATGGCAAATAAATGTCAGTTCTAGATCTACTTGAAGTTAGACTAAATGTTAATGAGTTATGAGAAACAATGCAAAATGTGTCTACTACTATTTAATTCATCATCTTGAAACATTAACATACCAAAACTGAATAAATAAATTTGAGAGGCAGCAATTTAACAGGTTGCCAATTCCATCACTTATATTACCTTCTATTTGTGAAAAGTAAAGAATGGAGACGGCACCAGCAAGAACCAATACAAAGAATTAGATGCTATTTATATTCATTCAAGATTTCAAAATATTTTTTAACATGGAACTGAAAATGCCCAGATTTTGTTCTGGCTCC
Source organism: Melopsittacus undulatus (assembly GCF_012275295.1). Lineage (NCBI taxonomy): Eukaryota > Metazoa > Chordata > Aves > Psittaciformes > Psittaculidae > Melopsittacus > Melopsittacus undulatus. The sequence goes on along the minus strand of NC_047530.1, from coordinate 69,190,731 downwards.
ATTTAATAAGAGCGTGAAATTCACACTGTTCTATGACAGTATATTTTAATCTTTCTTGATTCTCTATCTTCTGAGTCAGATTAAAATGCAGCTCAAAACAAGCACAAACAATATGGGGGGAAGGGAGGTCATAGCTCTTGCATGATGCTATTTTCTTTTTCTTAACATTTTCAACAAAAGATCTTGACTATAGCTTCCTGAAATAACACTATCAATTGTAAATTGCTCTAATTTGTTTTTCCAAGATAGAAAACGACTAAAAATTAAACTTACAGTTTTTGAGGGCACAGCTTTATTTGATTAAACAATAGAACTGCTTTTTGAAGCTTTTCAGCCCCTGCATTTCAAAAATCCAATTGAGTGATTCAGAACCTCTCTTCACTGAAGCTAAGTATTAAAACCACCTACTACTTCCTACCCCAAACCTAAACACTGGACAGAGCAAACCAGTCCCAGAGTATCCAATGCACAGACCAGCCTCTTATAGTCTTGGAATACTACTGGCAACGTGTAATTTTTTTATACCATTAGACATCATTCTGATACCATTCAAAGGGACAGCTATGTAGATGGATTTCCAGGTACTATTTTTCACATCCTCTTTTAGATGAGCCACAGCCATTACCATTCCTAACATAGCACGCAAAATATTCAGATATGATAAACCAGCTGAACTAGGCCTCAAAGCTGGATTAAATCGCTGTTTCTCTAGAACATTCTGCAATGAGACACAATTATTACTGTTAGTGCCAATCCCATTATTCCAGGTTATACCAATATTCTGCTGGGATGAATGTAGAGCTCAGTTAGATCAAAGCTATCCTGCTGACCCTGCCTCTGAATACTTTGTGATATAGGAAGCATAGGTAATACTTTCTGTAAATGTATCACAGCACCAGCCAAACTGTGCTTTGGGCAGTTTTTGGATTCTTTTGACCTCAGGACTGAGGTTTCTTGAATGAAGATTCCTGGTTTCTTAGAAAACCCTCTCATAGTATTCCACATTTACAGGTATAATCACACAGAAAGACTCAAAGTAATACTAGACATGTGCTACTCAAATTATGAAACCAAGTAATTTTTAACCACCTTCCTGGCTAATGAATAAGCTCAATCACAAGAAACTTTCTATAATTGCTTCTACTACAATAACCTCTCTTGCTAAGTTTACAGTTCCTGTTTCCAATTCTTCTCTGGAAAAACTGGAGTCATCCATCGTTTTGGTCATTATTGTTCTTGTCCCCAAATCAAAGCTTAATCTGCTCAGATACTAGCATTTGCTAAATTTCCATCATAACTAACATGGTTTGGAAACACACACAAATACTGAACAAAGCTTATCATTGTCAACACTCCAATTTAGCTACTGAGCACAAGCTTGTGTCGAGATACTGAACACAAACTAGTGTTTGTTTTACCTTCCTAAGACCATTTGCCAGACTTCTTGATGAAAAAGTTTCTGCCCTCAGCAATGCCCTTCAAGATTTCTTCCCTGTATGTGTTTTTTTTTCCTCTCCCCCTCACCTCCTTTTTTTGTTCTACATGTAAACAAAATATCCATTCTTTTCCCTCCCACTAACATGCATGAACCCATTTGGCTTGCTGTCCTTTATTTATGAAACGGCCAAACTTAACACAAACAAATGTTAGTCTTATTCTTCACTTAGGAAGGCTTTCTTGAAGGAACTCAGATTTTTCAACGACTGTCTTCTGGTCTGTTGAAAATTTCCCTACTTTCCTTGGAGTTAAACTCACCAGCCCCAGGCTCCACATACTTATCTTCTACCCACAATACCCCTTCCCCTTGTTAATACTGCCATTGCTGCAGAAGCTTAATAGATGGCAGCAGTGTCCAACTTAAAATAATAATAACAATAATAAAAAATATCCCAAAACATCCAACTCAAAGTCTCTTCCTTCCAGACTTCTGCTGATGCTAGCTTAATTCTCTGCCTATACTTCTGGAATTCATAATAACAAAATGCTGTAAGGTATTTTACATGGTCCTTTGCACTCCTCATACCTTTCTCAAGAAGCTGCATTTGTTTGCTGAAAAGCTTTGTGTGCCATTTTCCATGGACTTTCAACTTCACAAGCCAGGGGAAGATAGACAGTATTCCAGATTTTTTGTCAAAAAAAACAAGAAGCTTTCATTAGCTTCTGAGCTGGTAATTTTCTTCCTTGATAAATTCTTTGGTGAAGAATAATTCTTTTTCTTCCAATACCAAAATTCCTGTCCCAGGTCTCAATAGTTTTACAAGCTTCTTCTGGGACTTCAGTTAGCCCACTCAGATTAGTGTCTGCAGCAAGTCTCACTCTGATAAAAAGCATCCCTGATTTTGGATCTGAAAAACTAATTCTGACTAATAAGTTTTATGAGTTGTTATTATAAAGCATCTAGGGAGAATTCAGAAGCCCCACTAGAAGACATATTACAGAAAAGACAGTCTGTGCCCATTGCATTCATAAGATTGCGCCACCAGCACAGACCCAGCAATGATTTCAGGTACTCAGATCTCACTGAAGACAAACATTATGCACCACTTTGCCTCTAATGGTATGCATTGCAGTTTCCGAATGCAATCAGATTATTTCTTTTTCCCTACTGAAATGCACAGTCAGCACTTCACCCGATGACAAATTTGAAGACGTTGAACAGTATTCAGGCAAACCTAGCCACAGTTTCAGCAGTCAATAACAAATTTGACTGGGAAGCAAGCAAGTTCACGTGCCCAGAGCTGCAAGTGTGATCAAACCTCTCTTGCTTCTCCGGTACCTGTGGTGTTGGGAGTAGGGATTACTGTTGCTGTATAATAAGCAAAACCTGGGTAATACTAATGCATACAGACCTGAGGCTTTCACATTACACTCTAGAACCAAAGTATTCAAGTGCAGCAATATATAAATGCATGGACCAACTTCACCCCATATAAATTCCCATCTATACCCACATTTATGCAAAAACCAAGAAAGTCGTACCACTAATGATAAATTGGTAGCTTTGCAATCAATTTCCTTTTTCATTGTAACATCAAGAATGCCCAAACAGCAGATAAACTATCCATCACACTAGGTCACAGCTGTTCAACTAGTCTCCTTCAAGGTCCAAATTGTTAATTTCTAACAAGGTCTACTCAACAGGAAATCACCTGTGAGCTCAAACTCTGCTACCCTCAAAGCTGAAAACAAGGGTAGCATGCTACAACCAATCTCCAAGAGACCAAGGGAGTAATAAGAAACATGAAGGTATTTTTCATTTGAGATCACTGTACAAGCTTACTTTATAGTCAAGGCAGAGTAACAAGTAGTTTTAGAGTTTGAATACCTTGAAGTATTTTAATTTGCAGTTATAATAAGCAACAAGCATCTATTCCTTTCCACTACCATAACAGGAAATGAAAGCCACTAACTCAGACTCTGGTGAAGATGCTTAAAGTGAAATAGGATGAAACTCACACAAGTCAAGTTCTGGAAACTATTAATGTGGCTTGGATCTAGACCAGACCCTATTCTTCAGTCATTTCTCCACTACGCAATACAAATATGTTTAAACACCTACATGCATTTTAATATAGTATATCCTAGGTCTAATTTTTCTCTCCCTGTCCATTTAACTCACTGACAGGAATAACAGCTGCATGTGTATGTATGCACAGAACTGGCTCCAGGCATCTTTACAGCTTGATTTATTTTTTTAATGTAATTAGGAAAGCACATAGAAATGCTTCATCTGAGTGTTTTGGGAGAAATGTCTGATGGTGACTAACTAATGCAAAAAATTGACGTTTAGAAAACTAGTATCCAGGCACTGCGATAATCAAAATATTTGCAGAAATCACAATAGAAAGAAAAATAAGATTATGCATGGTTTCCTGGCAAGTTTTCATTAATATCTTGGTTTGTTTGGGGATTTTTTTTTTTTTGCTTGCTGTTTTTTGTTGAACCACAGTTTTGGATATGCTTCAGTTTATGAACCAAATAAAAAAATATCTGCAGCTGAGTGAACCACAACTATATGCATCTTTTCAAGTGGAGCAGGCAAACCTGGAGGCTGCAGTTTTAAGTTATTTACTTTTTTCTTTGTAACAAACCATCTGTAAACATTAAACAATATCATTCCAGTCAAATAGTTAATTTCATTTATCACATTTCCATTTGGCAGTGCATTTATATAAAGCCTAGTTCTGTTAATTCTTAAAAGTCTACAAAACTTTGAATTCTCAAAACACAGTAAAGGCCACACACCTGACAAGCTGTGTCCTACGCTGTTTAAAATTGTTTGCCTTAGGGTAAAAGACCGGATCTGGCACACAAGATGAAATCAAAGCTTTTAGAAAGAGTCTCTTACACTGAAATGAAGGCTTAGAGAAGGGAAACAAATAGGAATGAAAATGTCTTTGTAGAGGTGTAGTGAAATCATTCCACAAAGATTTTATTTTTTTTCCCCCAGAAAATACTGTGCGTTCAGAGGCTTAGAAAACCTTGAGATTTTGAAATACTGCTGAAGTTTCAATAGGTTGGAGAGACCATTTATTTTACATTGCTGCTGTTAGGAAAAAAGGGAAAAAAAGAGGAAAAAAAAAGCCACACTGACTGCTCTCAGCTGGAGCTTTCCATTATAAACATAAAGAAAATAATTCCAAAAGCTGCAGAGTTGCAAAAATTCTGAATAGCCTAAAAGTTCAAGCGTGTCATGGGAAGTGGACTCCAACAGAGGATTATCTCCAACCCCTATTCAAACACAGAAGTTAGGCCTGCTCTAAAAGTCCAGTTGAACAAACTTGCTGTGAAGAGTCTCACATTGTAAGAACACGAAAGATAATTGCAGCTGAACTTAAAATCATGTACTAAAGAAACTGATGGTAAAGGGCCTTGGTGATAATTATGAAGACATCTTAAAAAGTAGGGGTTTGCACTGTCCAGCACAAGAGACATCCTGTTTTACATAAAGAAATCTTCTGTTAATATAGTACAGAAGATTCGATGAATAGATGCCTACCAGTTTCCACACAGATTTGAAAGACCCAGCAGAAAAGATAGGTTAACCTGCAGTCCACAGCTCCAGCTCTCAAAGGTTGCATTAAATCACACAGCCCTACACTTTCCCCTTGGCTGTATCCTGTAAAGAATATTGATGCATTCTTATCCTCTGGGAAGTGTTGATAAAAAACCAAAGTGACCAAAATACTGAGATATAAATCCCCAGAAAAAGGGAATTCAGAGAAAAGGCTCCAGTAGTAACCTTAACCAATCTTACAAAGCAGGAGACACAATACCATTTTTCATCACACAACTCTCTGACAATAAGCACCACAACCATACACAATATAACCAAGGTAATATTGAAAGGTATTCATGATTTGTAATGAATAAAGATTATATACATACAAAACAAATACTTCATTTAATACATCTATTGTTTAATACTTAATCCTGCTTATGGGTTTGAATATTTGTGTTTGTCCATAGAACACCCTACACATTCTCCCCCTGCAGAGGACTTCCTAGGTGAAGGAGAGACCACATACAGATTACTCTGTATCAGTAAGTTTCTCTTCCAACACAGCAATTACAATTAATTCAGCACTTGCATGTCATTCCCTACAATAGGCTTGGGTTCAGAAATTCAAAAGTAAGTTGGTAGGCAGGGTGAGAGAGAAAACAGCTTCAGAAACTAAATCCTCCACTGAGTTGTGTTCTGCCACTGGAAAAAAAAAAAAAAACAACAACAAAAAAAAAAAAAAACACAAAACCCTCAACAACCCCCCCCAAAAAAACAACAAGAAATTGAAACCAAAGGGGGAAATCAAAGAGGCAAGAATCTTTTGCACTAGCCAAAAAAAGCTGGATCTAAGTACTCATTTGGCCTAACAGCAGTATTTCAAAATGGGAGGTAGAAGGAATGGAGTATAGACAAGAGCAAACCATGTTCCCATCACTGGATAAATCCAGGTTTTGTTTAGAGTTTTTACTGGTGTGTATGCTCATTCATGTAACTTTAACTAAAAAAAAAAAAAACAAAACCAACCAACCAAAGAAACAAACAAACAAAATAAACCCAACAACCCAACACTGCCTGCAATAGGAGTAGAAAAGAATCCCAGTGATACTGAGAGGAAAGGAAGCTACTGCTACTTCACTTGGAAAGGAACTATGATCATTTAGTCCAATCTGACCCAGCCTGACCAATTCAGAACTGACCAACTTTAAGCATGTCATTAGTAGCATTGTCTAAAATCCTCTTGAGCACTGACAGGAATTAGGTTTCTTCGTCAAGAAGGAGGGAAAAATGCTGATCTTGCATAGATCATTGCCCTCAAATTCAGTTCTTTCTAGTGAGACATTCTGAAACACAAGGAACAAGATCCTAAGTTTCTCCTCTATAGAAGACATTTGTGTTTACATTGATTAGGAGTGAGAAAGCGCATGTGAGATTAACTGATAACAAGGTAAGATGCTGTTTAAAGTAAGTGCTATAATAATCACTGTTTTCCTGAAAGTTAGTGGAGGAAGACATTTCCAAGCTGACGCAAGACACATAATTAAGCCAATATATTTTCAACAGCTGAAATCAACTGTCCACAAAGACCACGCAGACTTCAAATGCAGCAGCAGGCTGGTGAAGTAAGAAGTGAGCCCCAGACTTAACCCACTGTTACACAGGTGTTTGTGGCATTTACATGCTACAGAAGTTTGCATCAAATCCACAATATATGAAATCAGAAAGCTCCTCAATACCCTGTCAATCCTCCATTGGTTCTCCCTGAAATGGCACTGCAAAGATGGGAACAAAGCTTCCTCTTGTAGGCTTCTTGTAACTTACCTGAAACACTACAGGCAAGTTCCTGAGGCATTTGCATTTGTGAAAAAAACCCAAAGGATTTCCAACCTAGGAAATCTATACTTTGAGATACTTAAAAGTCACTGAATTTGCACTGTTGTTAAAGAAATGAAGTCTAGCATGCAAAGAAAATTATTTTTTGAATACAGTTTTGAAAGGAATTGCTGCACATTTGAAATCTGGCTTTGTAATGCAGTAGTAAGAAAATGTAAGTGCTTCTCCTGTAAATGTGTATCAGACAGAGTATACACTGAAAGCACCCATATTTCCTTAGAAAGAATACCACCACAACATTTTATACATTTTAATTCAACAAGGACTCAAGCCTGCATAGTCTGAAATTCACGATCACTACAAATTAAGGATAACATGCGGCACAGCTTTGCACTATGCCGCTTTCTAAAGTCCCACCTACAAATCCTTTATTGCTACATTTGACTTATTTTTTTTTTCTTCCAGAGTCAGTAGAGAGAAATAGCTATTGTGCCATTGCACCTGAGCCAGGAACTGGCACCATCCTTTGCAATACTTCACCTAAAGTTAGTCCAGGAACAGCCTGCTGCCTGCCCACTGCACAGAAGTACACCTGGAGCACTATACTAACATGCAAAGTTTAAGCTTGGTGACATCCCTTGTTCTGGGTTTTAATAAATAAAAACCAGCATAACTGCATCAGTTTGTACTTTTACAGCAAGATGCATAAGACTTTCCTCTTGCTACGAAGTATGTCAGCTTCAGAGTATGATGAGCATCAGTCCCTACAGTGCTAACAAAACCAGAGAAACTGAAGTGGAACTCAAAGAAGAGTCCAAAGTTTCACTAGGTAATAGAACAAAAGTAACAGTAACTACAATAAAACCGTGAATGCAAACAACAGCTAAAAGTGATTGTTTATAGACTTCCATTATGTATATCTCTGCATAAAGTGTGTTGATAGTGAATTACCTCAATGACAGCAAATGTGCTGCACGAAGTATCAAGACCCTGAGAAAATGCTATCCTCAAAAATGCCATTCCTTTTTATTTCATTTCCCATTCCAGCTGTCCTTCCTCATCAGCACAGAAACTAATGCTCTCTGATAGGCATTGTTATACAAATGTTCTTATAGCACAGGGTAGATGCACTTCTCTAATCAAGAACTGTCATCATAGTACTCTGGGACTTCAAGGAAAAGAACATGCAAAGCAAAATGGGTGCAGACATCTCAGTTCTGATGCCCACCGAAACTCATGGCAGAATGATAGCCAGAGCACCATACTCCACATATACACAGCTCCATATGAGAAAGAAAACAGTCATAGATATTTCAGAGAGCAAAATCACTATGTTGTCATACTCAAAGCTTAGACTGGGAAAAGACTTTGAAAAAACAGTATGTGAAATCATCTCAGTCTTCAAAGATACAATTAAGATCATTTCTAGTACACAGGTACTCTTCACTTTAATCCTGCAAGTAAACTAACTTTTCTTCAATGGGTTTTGCTATCTCCTCCATTTTGAAGTAAAATTACAAGACAGTTACAAGGCTGAAAGAACAAACCTGATAATAAATAAATAAATAAATAAATCGCCCACAACCTGTGTTATTTCCTACACAGTGATTTAACATCCTGACTGCCTCCAAACATTTCTATTGCTATTAACATCTGCATGTCCACTCTTAAATAAGATCCTACAATAATGAAAATAGTTATTTTCCATCCTTATTGTCAAGTTTCATCACCATGATTCTTACTGACATTTTGGGATAGAAAAGATAGATTTTCTGTTCTCAAGTGCCCTGGCCTCATCTGTAATAAAATTCAGTTCAGTCTTCATTAAAATTATATGGGAGCATAGGAGGTCAATAGATGGTGAGCTCCAATTGTTTCCTGGATGAAAACTAATTTTCCAGTTATTGTCAATAATAAATTATACATGAGTATAATCAAAGCTAATTGAAGAACACTGCATGGTTTGAGATCATTAAAATCCTCACAAATGCCAACGTTAAATGTACGGCTCAGTCCTTTAAGGAAAAAAAAATAAAAAAGAAGAAAAAAGAAAAATAAATCTTTTACCTTGCAAACAACTATCAACAAAAGTGGGAATTCTTCAAAGCTAAATTAATAATGCTCAGAACAACTTGTATGGTTACCTGGAGGTAGCACATGAATTAGTCCCCCCTTCTTAAAACACTGTGCTTTCAAACCTGTTGGCTTAACCAATATTCTAAATTTCAAATGAAATATTGGTCATACAGAAGTCACCAGGATCTGTTTCATTAAGAGCTCCCCAGGATATCAAGTGCTGGTCACATGAAAACTAAGAAAACATTTAGGCAAAACTCACACCACTCCCCTATGAATACATAACAAGCTTGTAACTCATGGTTCAACTAAAGCAGTCCATTAGCAAATCAAGCAAAATGTTAAACTGAAGATTTTCAACTGCAAACCTGCCAAATCTCTCAGAAATGTGTTCCTCGGTTATCTTTTCTTCAAATACTTTGCATCCTAACAATGGATTAAGCTTAGCCTTAGGATTTACAGCAGTCTGATCTCCTCAGATCTTTTCTGTGAGACTCAACACATCTCTCCTCTCCCTGAAATCACTTACGTACCCATTATGACCTCTGAGAAAATGAGGTAGCCCTTTAAAATTATCTATCAGAAACTAAGCAGGTTTGGCATTATCTTTGTTTTGCCATTCACTTTCTCACCCTTTACAGGTTGATCCAAATACTGCCAAAAATTGACTGTATCACTGAGTATCAATAGTGATCCTGCATAGAGGAAACACAAACTGTGTTAAATCATACTTTCTTTTGTAATGTAAAAAAACCCCAATAATCACCAATTTGATCACAAAGCATTGTTTAAGTGTTATTTTGTCTCCTTAGAACTGGGCTTTTAGGAATAGTCAATGTTTCCAAATGGTTTGAAGCATTAGCTCCTATTTTCAAAAATAAATGGGTACATGCCTGACCTTCCCTGACAACCTTCATGCCTTTCTCCTCTATAGCCCAGTCTGGCTTTCATCTAACACAAGCATCACAAAAAAACCCACAGATACAGCAAAAGTGGTCCAGGTCCTCCATATCAATTCACTTTTGGTTTTGAAGGCAAGACAGAACTTTCATTTCCACTCTGGAATTGTTTCCAGAGGCGCAGCAAGGAATTGTTGCCTGAGGGGAGCTCGCTCCCAGTGCTATCCCAACACAAGCTTCACTCCTGACAAAATGGTGTTCATCTCCTGGGAAGCCAATAACTGCATGCAACAGGAGGCATGGAGAAAACAGCCCATGATGGTTTCTAGAACATCGTTTCCACTGGTCATTACACGAGCTGTGCTTTACAGACACCTGGCAGTACCATGTATGAGTGATGGCTGGGTGTTTCCTGACTGAGAGCTACAAACAAGGAATCCCAGGTGAACTCAGAAGCCAGTGGAGCAGGAGCACTGTACACCCACACATGACAACATGCCCGCAAAGCTTCATAGTGTTATGCACCATGTGTTATAATCCCACTAAAAATACCTCAGGAGCACTCACAACCAAATAAAAGCATATGTATTCATCACATCCTGCATGACTTCACAGTAAATTCCAATAGCTTTATCAGATTCTGACATTCTCCAGGTTTACCCTCTCAATAACTATATAAATTAAAAAGAGAAGTTTCACAATATAGTAATCAGAGTTTGCCTATGGTTACATGCTGTTAGCGAAGAGTTGATTCAACCTGATTTCTGAATAATAAAAATACCACTTTCTGAAACATATCAGCATACAAATGAGAAAAAAAGAAAAACAAGGCTATTTCCTTTACAAATACCAAAGTAAAGAAACCTTTTTTGCAGTAGTTTCTCTCTGAAGATCTTGATCTAGAAGAATTTCTTTTTTAATAAATATATCATATATAAAACATTGCTTTTTCTGAAGAGCCAATACTTCAAGCCTCTTATCACCTGCAGTTACTTCCAGCAGTATAATTAATACTTAATCACGGCTGTGGCTTTCATAGACAATGATGACTAGCATGCTTTTGCTGAGATAAAAATAAAGTATCTATTCTCACTTTATACATTAAGATATTAGGAATTTTTAGGAATTTGAGCAACTACACTGAACCCAAACATGGATATGTACAAAACTGAGCCTTCGTTTATATTAGTCATTCTTCATCCCCAAGGAATTACAACAAGGAAGCAAGTCTGTAAAGTCTGTTTTCTGCAACACAGGAAATAAATATGTAATTAAACTAAAATCAAATATTCCATGAAGCACCAGTTGTCATTATCAGCTCTGTTACTCAGTACAGAAAATGTAATGAATAACTGCCTTTTACAAGCATTTCTAGATTAACAACAAAATCTGCTGATTAGAACTACTGCAGAACATACAAATAGGAAAAGCATTCCTGCCATTTTAAACCGCAATGTATATCCTGGTAAAGTAGCTTCACAGTGGGAGAAGGAGGGAGGGAGGGAAAGGGCAATTAAAATTAGCATCATAGGGCACAATGTGGTGGCAATGGAAACCTAATGCTATCTGATGAGCAGAGGGAAACCTTTAGTAAGGTCAAGGATTTTCCTTCCTCTGTAGGTCCACTCACAAAGCTAAGAAACAGGGTATTTCATCTGAATCCTGAAGGAAGTCTTTCTGTTTCGGGAACACCAGTCTTATTCCATTGGCCATGCTTATAATTGTGATAGTCATAGTCAATTAGCTGTGGCTTGAGTATTTGTTTATTGGTGCTACAATGAAACCCTACCCCAGTTTTCTTTATAAGAGTGCAAAGAGTATAAAATTCCCAACTGATAAAAAACAAGAGACCCAAAGAATATTACTGTGAAGAGAATTGACTCTCACTTAGCGACTAAGCTCAACTTTGACCAGGCAGCAGAGAGAAAAAAGTGGAAAGGGAAATGTGATGTTTAATAGCTCATCAGGAGTGTTTACTGTATCAGAGCAATGGGAGATACTGGTATGCTAGTGAAATACAAGTATTCAGGAAAAAAAAATAAATATGGAAATATTTTTTATTATAATTCAGTCTCATAGCAATAAATTTAAAAGCTGGTGTTGTTATATATAAAGTGCTGGAATTTCTAAGTCCAAGTAAACAGACTTTATTGTACTGCTTTAATAATTTTTGGTTTCCATGATTCTTTGATATATCTAGCAATATTTCTTTCAACTTCTAATCAACCTCATATAGTGCTCCTTATGTCTTATCACAGTTTACTGCACAAAGTCATACTGGATATTCTGTCATAGGTACATTTCATGAATATTTTTATAACAGGTCAAAGTACTTTTCTATGCCTGGTTAAAACATAGCTTGCAATTTAGAGGCCAGCCATCAAAACATTGCAAGGATATATGATAAAAACCTTTAATCATGTGGTACAGATTTGTATACAGGCATGAAAGGCTACAAACCAAGTCATGTTGACTTCTTGCAGCAAAATAATGCCAGCCAAGTGCAAATGCAGAGAGTGCAAGGAGCTGTTTGTAATAATTAGGGCTGATGCCTTTAAAAAGAAAAAAAAAAACAAAAAACCAACAACAAACAAGCCAACTTTTGTTAAAACAAAACAACCAATGAGCCATGCACAAAAATAAATCCTCATACAACATTTAATCAGAATAATTCATCCATACCACAAGAAAATAGACAGGTTAGCCTGAACATAAATTGAACTTTTCTAGCCCCATAAGTACAATTCAGTGCTAGTGACTAAGTGTCCAGATCCATCTGGGTCTTCTTTTAGTGCCATTCCCACCTTATCTGAAACAGAAAATCAAGTAGATGAACAACATCTCTCCACACCGACCATCTCATTTGATTTCATCTTGGTGTGACACTAATTCAAAGATGTTTAAAAAGTCAGCAAGTTCATGTCCTTGTGGCTAGTTTTATTCCTGTAGGTTTTTACTTGTTAAATTTTTTAAAAGCAGAATTTCTTGTACAACTAATAAAATCATTTTGATTGCATATGATGTAAGTTCATACACATATTCTCTCAAAAGCATTTTGGTAATTCTGTTAATAGGAACATGTACATTAATTCCGGTTATTTTTTATAACCAATGATCTAATTTATGCTAGTTTGGCCTTTGAAACATTCAAGACATTTTTCTTGTACCATAAAAACTTTTTAATTAAGAAGAGTAATCACATTTATGTAAGCAAATATCAGGGTTAATTTTCTTCCTGAGATTGTTCCGCTTTCTTTTTTAAATTCCTGTTGTAAACTAATACAGTACTTGCCCTTCATTGGTCTGTCAGATATTCAAGTCTTACAATATTTCTCACAAGTGATAATCAACAGTATATCAGCTGACTATCTACATCATTTATTAGTGTTCATTTGTAATTCTGTTCTCACCAATAAATTTGTATATTTCTAAGTCTTTCAAGTATTTTCACATTTTATTTTCCCCAGTATTTTATAGTTCCCTCGGTTTTCCCAATATTATTTGTTTTCTTGTAAACAGAGGTGTAAAACATACATATCTCAAATTGCTATATAGTACTTCAGCCATTTGGAAAGAACATTAATTATATCCCTCTTCTGAGCTGCAATGTCCTCATCTGCATTCCAGTTTCCCCTAAGCAGTGTTTCACAGCACAAAGTGACAAGAACTTATCCACTGTAAAGTTTCTGACTAGCATTAATCAACAAACAAGTTGACATGTGATATAAAACATATAGCATTGATAATATTGATCCTGAAAAAAGACCACTGAAACATATATATATACACATATATATAAAAGCTCATATTTTGCTGTATAGAGGTACTCAGAATAAAAAGAAGAAAAACATTTGCAATTGGTACCAAAATAGATATTACTTCCCTTTTTCTGCTATCTTCCATTTTCTCACCTGTCAAACACACTGTGCCAGTGAAGACAAAGGAAAATGTCATATTTAACACTGGCATATCATTATGTCGTTAAAGTTGTAGGCACTACAATTGCTGCATAGTACTGTAACCTTTGCTTTAACAAGGCTGCATGCTTAGTATGCAGTGAGTTCTCATGCAATACTCTCAGTATCTTCTAGGGTTCCAGAACAAAGTGAACACAGCCTGTCCTGTCCTAGAAAGATTTCCCTCAGTTTTTTTTAATTGCATTAGACTTCTGAGCAGCATACAAACTGCAGGATTGCCCCCTTTTTTGCAGATTGATTAATAGCTTAATGCATGCTTTGTTTTCATTTTATCTTGGTTGCTGCCTCATTGATAGCCCTGATTCAAAGCAAAGGGATCAAGCACTCCTTTGTCTGTTCAGAGCTGGATGTGTTAATGTTACCATCCATCAGCATAAATCTGCACAAGGCAGTAGTTTTGCTCTGTGGTCAGGCAGCCTTTTCAGCTTTACCAGATTAAGTAGTAATATGATTCTCCTCGCAGACTTTTCACTTCCAGAAAGGCATCTTCACCCTCACCTCCCCTTACAGCAGCCAGATGTATTCCTCATCCTCATAGCCGGCCCCTACCAAGACACACATTGAGAACACACCTGTGTTCCTCCTGCTACTATTTACAGCTCCTGCTCCCTTTTACTGCATTACTTCTCAGAGATACATTCAAGAGCCTTCCCTTCTGAATTTCAGCCTGGGCCTTCCTCTCCTCCATAATACCTCACTTCCATAAACACTGACTTCTGTGTCAGCCTATTATAGCTCTAGTGTAAAACCGACAATGTAAGTAAATAACATAGAGACTTATTCTGAGAAACCTTTTATCTTTCTTCCTATCTGTGGCTCCAGGCCCCTTACGCAAGGTTTAGAGAAACCCAGGAAGAAGCAGGCAGGCTCTTAAATTGTTACATAAAACCATTCTCTTTTAATTAAGAACACTAATGCCAATGAGTATTCTCTGGACAGGCTGAAGTAACCTAGATGAAGCTTCTTAAATCTCTGTACATACAAATGCTCCAAGATGCTTTTTGTGAAGCTCATTAACAATCCACAGATTCAACTGTGAAATAAAAGCATGGCAGAATTCCCCCCAACCGTTCCTACTGCTATATACTACACAATGCTGTATTCCACTCAAGGAGAGCTTGGAATACTACAGAGCAACTATTTGTTTCTAGAAAAATGATATAGCAGTTTTCTGAACAGATGGGAGTTTGAGAAGTTAAGCAGGTATAGATTTGTAGAGTTAACTCCTGACCTCATTCATTTAATCAAAAATTCCCACTTCTTAAAATAAGAAACACTTCATGCACAATAGCTGTGACTTCAGATCTCCTTTCTGTCTGCAGCACATCTTGACTTGCTTATACTAGTCTGTTTATTTCACCTGTGCTGCAGTGATAATTGATGCAATTGTCGCACTGGGAAGCAACAGCACAGGGAGGAGTGCTCAGAGGAAAATAAACTCACTCATTCTATCTCCTCAGAGGTACTAGGATGTTGTTGAATGAAGGAATAGATTTGCCCAAGATTGTCTTCCTTTCCTTCCCAGCATTCGGATTATGATCATTTATTCTGATACAAGATATATCTGTATATACTGAAATTCTTACAATGTGTTTGTATTTCAAATATTCCACCTCCATGTGTTTTGTCCACATTGTGTGCTGGTTTTCTGAGTCACAGATTAAGTGGTCCATATGACAGAGAAAGAAAATACAAGCCAGAAGCTCTCAGATGTCTCACTTGGATTCCCTCTGACCTCGGCATAGTTAGTTCCTGTGATTCTGAGACAAAATAAGTTCTTGCTTTTTGCTTTTTGATTTTGCTGAAAGTTAACAGGCAAGTGCATAAGAAGAAACTAAATCAAGTTATTGTTATGCTAGACTGAGTAAAATTGAACACTATTCATCAAATCAAGGTTTTAACTGAAGCCATAACCAACTAATGACTTAACAATAATGTGGACTGGAGTCAGCATTTGATCAAATCAACAGGAGAATGAGTAAAATAGGAATCATAAAGGGTCTGGCATTTAAAAAACACCCACTACAGAAAATAATGGAGCTCATAAGCTTTGCCAGCTCATTCCTTTGAGACAAGAGCCACCTCCTTCAGGACTCTGACAGCTCTGAGGTCACTGCTAAAACTGACACCCTTCTGCTGTTTATGTTCTGAGCTATCAGGGCTTAAGGTTATTCTGATGGAAATGTAGTTGGATAACTTAGGAAAACAAAGGATGATTTATGACAAAGTATTCTGTGCCAATATATGCAAGTGCCTTCCTTTAGCCTGCACTTTCAGAAAATCTTTAAACAGTAAGAATGATCTACATGAGGAGCTATGAAAAGGACAGTAGAAGGCAATATGGAAAAAAAGACTAACTCTTAGTCTTACATCATTTTCACTGTCAGAAGTGCAGCTCAGGTAACCATTGTAAATAAGCACCTTCATCCTAATGAACCTCATCAGCACTCAGATAATCAGGACTGTGCAGCTGTGGAGTTTGCACTAAGAGAAACTAATGTCCCTCTTGACATGAGAGACAGTTGTTGACATAGTTGCAGTTGCTCCAGGGAATGATTAATTTTGCTCTTTCTTTAAATTGTCATCTTCATTAGAAGTAAAAGGAGTTTGCAAAGACTTCCTTCACTAGGTTAGGAGCAGACATAGTTTCCAAGCATGGAAAAGCAAAAAAAAAAGGACTTTGGAGGTACATCATCAATAACTTTCCTGTAATAAGCTAATACAGAGCTGGTAATTAAACTCCCCACATACTGTGCATGTGCTTTGGACATGTTCAGTAATAATATGAGTCCTTATTTGCTTATGCTTTCCACCTGTAGACATATGTTTCATAGACTTTTCCTGAATAATCAGCTATTTATAGGGCTAATGCTAATGTTAATGTAAACCTTCAATTAAAGAAGAGCATCTTAAAGAAAACTACCATTTTAAGCAAAAAATTTCTGTCAAAACAAGTCTGAAGTATACTTAAAAGTAAGCACTGACACCTTTCAAGTCATATTTTGAGAAGCAATACGTTATTTGGTTCATAGCTTCTCAGTATTTAGCGTGTGTTATTCAAATATTTTTTCACATTATTTGCCCTTGTTCTCACCAAAAGGGAGGGACTTGTGGGAAATGTGAAGCTCAAGGGCAGCCTTAGCTACAGTGACTATGAAATGGTGGAGTTCAGGATCATCGGGGTGGCCAAGAAGGTGTGCAGCAAGCTCACTACCCTGGACTTGAGGAAAGCAGACATTGGCCTCTTGAGGGATTTGCTTAGTAGAGAACCATGGAATAAAGCTCTGAAGGGAAGAGGGGACCAAGAAATTTGGTTAATATTCAAGGATCACCCTCCTCCAAGCTCAGGAGCAATAGATGCTGACAAAGAGTAAGTCAGGCAGCAACACCTGGAGGCCTGTGTGGATGAACAAAGAGTTCCTGGACAAACTCCAGTGCAAAAAGAAAGCCAGAGTGGAAGCAAGAATAAGTAGCATGGGAGTAATGCAGAGAAACTGTCTGAGCAGCCAGTGACCATGTTAGAAATCCTAAAGCCTTGTCAGAAGTAAAGCTGGCCAGAGACATCAAGAGCAACAAGGAAAGCTTCTATAGGCACATTGGGGTTAAAAAGGAAAAGTGGGCCCTCTCTGGAAGGAAATGGGAGACCTGGTTATTCAGGAGAAGACCGAGGTACAACTTTTTTTGCCTTTGTTTTCACCAACTCCAGCTACACTGCTCAAATCACACAAGGCAAAGGCAGAGACTAGGAGATCAAAGAACTACCTGCTGTAGAAGATCAAGTTTGAGAAAATCTAAGGAATCTGAAGGTGCACAAGTCCATGAGACCTGTCAAAAATGCATCAGCAGGTCCCGAGGCAATCTAGTGGATGAAATGGCCAAAATCCATCATATTTGAGAAGTCATGGCAGTCTAATGAAGTTCGTGCTGACTGGAAAATGGGAAACATAACTTTAAATTTTAAAAGAAAAATAAGAAGACCCAGGGAACTACAAGCCAATCAGTCTCTCCTCGGTGCCTAGAAAGATCATGGAGCAGGAAACTATGCTAAAGCACATGAAAATAAGGAGGTAATTGATGACAGCTAACATGGCTTCACTAAGGGCAAATCATGCAGGGCTTTGAGCAGCCTGGTCTAGTTGAAGGTGTCCCTGCTTGTGGCAGGGGAATTGGAAATAGACGATTTTTAAGGTTCCCTTTAACCCCACACCATACTATGATTCTATGATTTATTTCGGTTTTCAGTCAATAAGGTACTGACATGCTTTTAATGAGAATCTACTTTTCTGATAATCACAGGATTCCAGGAAGTGGACCATTAAGAGAAATCTCTAAATAGTGTAAGACCTCTTCTAAAACAATAAAAGTGGGCGATAATGAAGCTTTCAGTTTGTCTGGCTGTCTTCTATCTGTTTCTCACTTTCCCAGCACTGACTTTTCCAGGTTTTCATTCTGATTTTATTAGCATCTTTTTGAAATCTTGGTATTTCAAAGGAAAGTTATCTGATATTAGTACAATTATTCAAATCAACATCTCGTGCCAGCAAGCATCCAGAATTTCAATGCAATTTCTAATTATAAGTCATTAAGTCTTTAAAAAAAATAAAGAGTGAAGCACAGGGCAGGGTACTTGCTTATGAAAATATTTACAATTAGAATAATTCAGATCAAAGAAATCATAGGATACAACAACTACTTAATATTTGGTAAATATCATGACCAGACAAGAAAACTTCCCTGATAAGTTTGAGTTCCAGCTGTAAATGGCCAGAAAAACTGTCCTGTATCTCTGAAAAGTAGTGTAGAAATTCCTAGTGATACTTCTTAGAAGTAGAGGTGCATTCCTATATTAAATATTCATTGTAAAGGGATACATTTTCTCTGACAATTTCCTTTCTCCCTTGAACATGGTACATGAAAAAAATGCCATTACAAAAAAAATAAAAAATAAGGAAAAAAGTCAACCTCCACAAGATATCCCTTTACTTATTCCATATCACTTGAAGTTTATCTGAAAATAAACTTGCAGGATCAGCTCCCTGCTCAGAAAAATCTGTCTTTAGAGAAGCCAGAATTTTGCATGTGAGTTGATACTGCCAAAGTACATGGGGCAATGTAAGCAGATAGATATATAGATATTTATTTCCAACACTCAGTGATCCTGAAATGAAATGTTCTTTTCTGGTATAACAGCAATCACCCGGTGCATCACAGTCACTGCCTGAATCTGGTGCTGTTTCCATCATTGCAGTACATTTGTCAATTTACAGACTTGGGGAAAGAAGAAATACAACAGTCCTTTGTTTCAAGCAACTGAACTCTGAAGCCCAGTTCATAGTGCTCAACCCAACTCACTTCAGAGACACAGAGGCTGGGGCAAGTAATTTTCCTGCCATTCCAACTGCTGGTCCTCAGCTCCTGAAGCACAGGTCTCATGTGTGTTTCCACACAGTGGTTCTTCTATTTTCTTTGAAAGCATATGCTTGATTTTAAAAAATGCTTCTGTTTTACAGACCTGTTCCTGTTACATATCCTTGCTCCCAGCTCTAACCCCCCAGTCTATTCCAGTGAGGGAAGCTGAAGTGATCCATTTCTACCTGGGCAGTTTAGCAGTTCATGTGATAAACTGCAATGTGACTTTTCCATCACTGCCTTCATTTCTTCTAAAATTGAAAGCTATGAACAATAACAGCTTCCACATTTCACTGAGCTGTAAACTATGTAGTTTAAAAACACCTGCCAAGTCCTTCACCACAGATCACAAGAATATGGCAATATCTGCTACTGTCACCTCTTCAGAACACCCTGCTGCAAAGGAAGCCTTGGTCATTGATTCCTTCCTCCATATCCTTCTTTAATACACAGGTCTCAGTTCTTTCAAGGGCAAACAGACCATGAATTCCAGCTCTGGTAACAGTTGCCACTGGTGATAAGAGAAAGTTATGTTTTATTGCATAGGTAGAAGTTTTGTATGCAGTCCTCACTTACTCACCTGCAGTCTCAGTTCCAATGATGAACATTTCAATATAATTCATAGAGTAGAACTGACCTCTGCTGCATACTAAAACGTAAACACAGGGACTTACAGTGGGACTGTTATCGCTATATGTTCATTGCTGTTCATGCTCATCCAATTTTCCACTACGCAGTCCACTTCTGCCAATCTGTACCAGAAACTGCCACAAGAAAGTTGTTTACTGCATTGAATAATGATGTTAACTGAAGGTCTCTAATATGTCAGTTAAAAGCAACAATAAATTCCAGGATTCCATGAACAAAAAAAAAAACAAAACCACAACCCCAGATACTTAATATGTATCTCGAACAACCCCTAGTTTGACAGCTCATGTCCTTTTTAGCTTGATTTTTTAATTTTGTAGTGACCTTTATCAAAAGGGTAAGTATTTTATTTCATGATAAGACAAGACACTAGAAAAGCAGACCACAGTTACCTGCAGCTACTGCAAAATGCCTGTGTAAGGCAGAACCCTTCCATGGTGCTGGGATCCATGTTTTACCTGCACATTTCCTAGAAGGTGAAGGCACTGCCTGGAAGCAGGGGATTAGGTGAAGGAGAGGGAATGCTCAAGCTGTAATTAATACAATGCTTAAGGTGAACTATATGGTACCTGGGTAAGGAACGAAACTAGACGTTTCATTCATTAATAAAAGTAACCACAAGAAATGGGAAAACATCACAACTACAGTGGTTTTACCCCAACCTCACAGAATAAGAGTTGCACAGAACTGTGGTTTTCAACTAGATAAGGAACTGTTGGGAAAACAAGAGCTAGGAGGTGGGAAGTACATGGTGGAAGGTCACCACACACTGTGCAATAGCTGGTTTTGAACATATCTGAAAAGGATGAATGCTAAAGTGAGCACAGTTTGCTGATAACAGTAGCGTATCAGCTAGTAGGATAATGCTTATTTAGAGGAGCATCATAAGCTTGCAATATTGAATGATTGTGGGAAGAAATAGCAGATGAAATTCATTGTAGTTAAATGTGATATCACGCACATGAAGAAATGTAATCCCAAATTTACATACACAATGGCAGGTTCTGAGCTGACTGAGGTATGAGGTTAGAATATGTCAGTCCATGAGAACTGGAGCACAGTGCTCTGTAAAGGTGAAAAAAGGAAATTGGGTGCTCTCAGTTATTAGGAAAGGTACAGAGAACACAGAAAACATTATGATTCCTCATAACAATCTGCAGGGCACCTGCATCTCGAATGCTCTTTGCAATTCCAAACCAGTTATCTGAAAAAGGGTACCACGGATTTGGAAAGATTAAGAAGCAAGCAACAAGTCTGATCAAAAGCATGGAACAGATTTTGTATGAGGAATAACTCAATAGACAAGCTTTTCCACATGGAAAAAAAGCTAACCAACAGGTTACATGCTAGCAATTTTAAAACTGCCAACAGAAGCATTCACTGTCTTTTTAAGGAATGAAACACTACACAATAAAACTACATTTTTTCAGCCACAGATTTAAAGCACAGGAAATATTTCTTTATACTCTGATTAAGAAATCTGCAAAACTCCATGCCACAGGCTGTTGTGGCTGTCAAAAACTAGCAGAACTTCAAAAAGGTATCCTGCAAATTAAAGGAAGGAAAACCCATTGAGGTTCTTTGAGTAAAGAGACACAATCTTTGGTTCACAAGTGCCCAAAACACAAATTGTCAGAAGATAATCCAGGATTTTAAGTAATCATCACTACATGGCTTCCCTATTCTTATACTCTGCCAGTGTTGAAGAGAGGGTAACAGGCTACACAGACCATCAGCTTAAGCTGACAGGGGGTGTGAATATTCTTACAATGACATAAGCATCCTTCAAAAGCCAGTAAAAACCCATGCAAGTCCACTGGGTTAAATTTTCTAAATCCATATTTTCATATTACATACATGTAGATCAAAGATTTTTGCTTCTGGGTTCAGGTGCTCACCCCTGGCAGCATGTGGAAGAATCAAATCATGTTGTGGGTCATCTTTCTCATGAGTGGAGTCATCCAAGCTCAGAATCTATATGATAACGTAGGTTACTTTTAATTTTATTTGTCCTTATTCATCTTTTCTCTTACTATCATAGTTCTAATGGAGGTATTGCAGATAAGAAATGAGGATTTCTTAATAGGAAGAACTCTGTAACTTTTCCTGCTTTTACTCCATAAGTCAGACTATTATCTTCCTTCTCAAATATTATACAAATCTTACATTTTCAATAAAGTCTTAACTTGCTGGGCTCCAAAGGACTCCAAGCTGCTGCTCCATCACCTGATATGATGATAACATCAACCACCTTCTGACCACAGCCAAGGAGCAAAGTATTATAACATTTGGATGTTAGTTCACAGCATTCTCTCTCCTGCTGCTTTTATTTTCCCCAAGAAATTTGTATGAGCTTCCACTGCAGGTTCAAACTGTGACAAAAGTTGTGACTTCTGGTGTTATCAGCAGTGAGCTTCCACATAATAGAAGAAGAAAGAATTTATAGCCTCTGTCTACACTCCTGGGGATTTGCACTGAAGGGGATACCTTTCATACAGGACCCTAGCTATCCAAACCTGTGTAATTGTTGCAGTGAGCTCAGGGCTCTCCCTTGCCATGCTGGTCTCTGATTGGAACCAGGGAGTGCAGGAAAAGTCTTGCCCTGAGGTCTTGTCCCTATCAGAACAGAAGGACACATGGCAGAATTACGTGTCCATGGTGTAGATATTACCTATATGCCATTACAGTAGTTTCAATGTCAACACAAGTCTTCCACTACATGAGGGTTTGTATAAAGAGACACTAGTTCAGTTACAACATTTGTAGAAGAAACCATTATCAGTGGTTTTGGTACTCTTGTCTACATTTTCCAAGGGCATTCTTGGTAAAACACCTGCCTCCACATTAGATTTCCATCAATATTTCACTTTGAAGTAGGCATATGCCAGCCTGTTGAATCACTAAACCAGAGGACAGAACATGAAACTGGCAGTTATTATTACACCCTGTGAAAAACTTCATGTCCTTTACTAAGCCTGATGATATTCTAAGACTGATGTTGTAGGTGCACAAATAATTAAATAATTGGTCTAAAAGAGAAAAGAAGGAATGAGATAAACTGTACTGAAAACTACTTATTCGTTTTGGCAATCAAATTTCCTTTTGGCCTACTTAATAAAAAACACAGCTCCATTTTTTATTACAACACATAGTGAAATCAATCTATTCAATTTTTACAACTTTTTTCTGTTGAAAACTTATTGAAATCTACAACAGCAGCAATGGTGATATAAGGCCAGGGTGCCACCTCACTTTTGCACTGTATCATAAGAAGAGAGAGGTCAGGGAAATTTCTCCCTTGGGGATCAATTGTTTAAACCATTAAATGTGGAGAAAGAGGGAAGAGAATTAAGATCTCTGAGTCAATGTGAGAGCTAGGGTAAGAACTCAGCTATTCTCATGCTGAGACTGCAATATTTCTCTAAGGTTTTTTTATAACAGAAGAATGAATTTGAGCAGCCTCTTTTTAAACTAAAACAGAACTCTTAATTATGGGTAAATAGTCTTTTGGGCATTCAGTCTGCTGGCTGAGCGAGGGAGGTGTCAGGTTAGGGAGAAATAATAATGTGAATAAACGTGAAATGAAAGAATAAGCATGGGAAAACCTCTGTTTAGATTCCAAAGCTACAGGTAGACCACACCATTAAACATGCTGCCATCCTGCTCAAGAAGATATAAATGTGGAGGTGAAACATTGCTGTATTTACTGATAACAAATCCTGCAGAACATGCGTTTCATCAACAAGCAATCTTTTTGAATAGGATGGTTATTCTTTCTAAATAAGTTTTAGGTAGAACTCGATGATATGCAAGCTGTGTACAAGGCTATACATATTAGCTTTATGGGATACCATGATACCTGCATAGTGTGCTTCACTGACATCAAGAAACTGTTTATGCATATGGTGACAGCAACCAAAAATGAAATTCTTGAACAAAGGAAAAACGTTTCATGTCAAAAACATATTGAAATAGACTAGGTAGAAACTGAAACATTGGTTATGGTATTAACAGTAGGAATCCCCAGGTTTGAGTTAGGTGACAAAGCTCTCCAGTTTGTGAAAGAACTGCAATAATAATTTTCTTCTTCCATACTGAAGCCACTGGGCACACAGCACATTATACAAACACCAGAGACACCAAGGAATCACCCAAAAGAAGATCAGAGGAGGCTGCAGTTTTCAGTGTGTAAGCATGTAATAAAGGCATAAAAGTTTTGTTGAAATTGTAAGGGCAAACACATAATTGAATATACCCTCTCACTCTGCACTTACGCAGGGGATGAACCACTATTGATAAGCTGTGTTTTCGGTTTTCTGCAGAAGAATCCTGAGGCTCCAGGCAAAAGTTTGTTGGTTTTTTTAGCCCTGAAACAACTAAAATCTTCAGGACAAAAAAAAAAAAAAAAAAAAAAAAAAAAAAAACAAGACAAACAGAAGAAAATACACACATTAACCTTATCTCACCACATCCTAGGAGTCTGTAGATGCAAAACAATATAATTCTGCGCACATCAGAATAAAACCCCACAGTAAACAAATGCAGGTATGTTGGATCTATTTGGATAAGGATGAGAAGCAGAGTCCCCAGCTAATGCACCGAAAGCTTGCTGACAGTCTGTGTAATCCTCACACACTGCCAATACGAAGGAGCTAACTGTGATGACAGTTACTATTTGGACATATTCATAATTCCAAAAATACATCTTTATTATAGCATCAGATTCCAATACTTACATCCTTTCTCCAATTATAAATTGCTGCAAAGAAAAAACTACATACAAGAGGTTTGAGAGTATTTTTTCCTGAAAATCTAGAATCAGATCAAATTTAATGGAATCAATAATCAGCTCTCTTCCCATATTCTATTACTCATTTGCTTTATTACTTTCCTTCTGTGAAAACTCCAGCTTTCCCCATACAACAGTTACAAAGCAACCTGACAAAATATGCCTCCAAGGTTTGACTTCATAGAAAGCCTGATGCTTCCACTGCTGTGATAGCTGCTGTCTTGTGATGTTAGCGATAACTGTCATACACTGAAGTTGTTCTTTTCCAACCTTTATAAGAGATGAGGGGTTGCACAGCCTTGCACCTAATCTACTTGTATCAGAAACCGAGTCTTTGACAAGCATAACAATACAGCCCTGGTGAAGTACAGCCACTACTGAAATTCTGTAGAAGAAACGAAGTGTGTCTGGAAGAGAGAAAGAGCAAAATATGTACATATCTCTTAGTCATTCCTTAGGTGAACTACCGCTTAGGAAAATTCTGGGACGTAACATGGAGCTTAAAAATCTACACACTTGTTATAAAACAAAGCAGCATACAGAAAACTAAATTAACCTGTTCTAATACATCACTGCATTTATGATTTTCAGTGTACAAAACCTGAGAATTGTGACTGTCATAGTTAAGCCACCAGCATGTTAGCAGTGGACCTAAAAACTTAGATACTACAGATCCACTATATGTGACTCAGTTTCCCTTCCTTCCTAGACACTTTTAAGAGTAAAGAAAAGGTTAATATTTATATTTATTTGTCTATCTGTTTGGGTAGTAAATCAATGACATCAGATGCTGAAGGTGGTCTCTGCACCCAAGAAAGATGACAGAGCACACATCAGAAGAAACAACATCATCTTCCAGATGTTGCTTTTATCAAGGATCCCCTGCAGACCAAGCTGTACAGGCCTTCTTTCTAAAGAGCACATGAGAAGACAGATTTAATAATTACAGATTCTAATAACTTGCTGAAAAAGACAGAGCCTCTCTATTTAACACAAAATGTATATAATTAGCAAGATCTCTGATTGATAGATTTAGCTAAAAATGTATACTGTCTGAAGAACTCTACCTTCTGCAATCCAGATGATTTATAAATGCCAAATTGTTATACAGACAGTATCTTCCAAGCTGTAATTCACTGTTGATTGCCTGACTTTTCCTTTAAGAGGTTAACTGCTCATTTTAGAATTGATCTGCTGTCTGTGATGTGGCCACTGAGCCAAGGAGACACACTGTCTAGTTTCTCATCAAAAGAGTTCTTACCCAGATTATACTGCAGTTTTGGCTTTCACAGCCACCAGAGAAAGCTGTGTACAGGTAAATTGAAGATGTCCCTTACCACTGCAGGGAGATTGGACTAGATGACCTTTAGAACTTCCTTCCAAGCCAAATCATGATTCTAAGCATCCCCAGCCTTTGGTAATAACACGTGACATCAAGAAAAAAACCATATTCCCTTTTACAATTGAAGTAGAGATTAAACATACATTCTGTCTCAAATCTCATTTTCAAGTTTATAGCGTAACAGTCTGTGCATCCAACTCTTATCTTCCCAGGAAGTTTCAAACATCATTTAATAGGTAGGTTCTTCATCTCTATTCTTTGGGCTCCCGTTCAAGAAACCAACCTTCTTTCCAGCAGCTACAATCTGCTATTAATAGGAAACACCTATGAGCTGGTAAGTGAGAAGGTCTGGCTGTCCCTACATCAGAATATCTTATGAAGGCAGATGTTGGCATTTCAATTAATTCTTCCTTTAATATTAAAGTAAGCTAATGAAAAGTCACAGAATATACAAAAACAAAACTACTGAGAGTTGCATCTTAAATCCTCTATATGTTTTCCCTTGCAGCTGAGCAAAGCTGCAGTATCAATAATACTCACCAACAACAGCTAGGTTGTAAATATTGACTTCGATCACCTGCTGGTGAACATCAGTGCAGCTCCAATGATTTTAGTGGTGCAAGATTTATTTGCACCAGATGATGATCATGTTTGTTCAGCCAGGTTATATCCCTTAAAAGATCAATTAATAAAGAGCTTCTCAAAGTCTTCCACCAAAAGAAGTGAAATCAAGACTTTCAGCATCTCTAAATTACATGACACTCTTCAAAAACAGAAAAAGTAAGAATTCTTCTCAATGTCAGTCCATTAAGCTGGGACTACATGAGACTATTTCAGATTCAGCAGAACTTAATTACATAGGCAATAACTGCTCTGCAGCCATCATCAGGCACTACAGTCTGTAAATAAACTTATCTGTAAACTGTAAGCTAACAGTATGTCCAAAGAAAAAACATGTGTACAGAAATAAACTTACTTCTTCTTTTACTTATAGGGAAAAAATGTATGTGCGTTGTACCATCTGAACTGTAGTAGAGCACTTATTCTGTGATAAGTCTCCTTTAGGGTTTCAAAGTTTCATTTCCAGCACATTTATCTCCAAGGACAAAAACTACTGCCCACCAAAACTTCAGCAGTCCTTATTGAGAAGCAAAGAAGAGATGATTGAAATCAGAAAGGTGAAACACAGGTTTTGAACCTGAAAAGGTATGTTAGAGTTCAATTCAGCGACACAAGGACCTCAGTGCTTGCTACTCTGACATGTGCTCCCTGCCACAACAGCAACCACATATATATACACACACTTTAGGGTCTTTTTTTTTTTGGCATTTACCTTCACTACATACTCTTGTAAAAACAATTTTACCATCTGTATTTTTTTGTACAACCACACAGAAACCAGGAATAGAAGCTTTCCTGTAAGGTAATCTTACAATAATTTTTGCCTTCAGGAGAGTTTACTCAGTATTTGGCCAGTTTCAGTTACCACAGCACTTGTGGAAGGTGGCTCAGCTGTTTGAACTTCAGTATATTTTCTCTGTCTTTTGAGACACACAAATTTCAAGCCATTAAAATACAGTTGGTATTCACTTCCCTAGTATGGCAAAAAAACCACTTAATAAACACACTCTCTCACAGTGTACATTGTGAAATCCAGGAGACCAAAAAGAGGACAAGGCAGACTACACCAGAATGGATGAAAGTCTCTCTAGCCCAATGGCCTGTAACTACAAAGTTTGATAGCAGCTGCCTAAGGAAGAATGTAGAAATAGGACAATAGCAGTATCATCTATGATCATTTGCCTGAAGTGCCTTCAGTTGGACCAGAAGGATTGATAGGGACTTCCTGAATCAGATACAGCCTATTTGTATTTAATATTTCAAGAAATTTCTTTCACCAATATATCCTGCTAATTCTTTTTCCACTTCAAAACTGGTGGTATTTCAGAGTTTTACTAACAACTTTGTGAAGAACCATCTCCTCTCTGTTTTGATAAAGAGGCTTTGAGTTTCATTTGGTTCCTACTCTAGATTCTGACCACAAAGATATATTAACCTCCCAGCTTTCTGGATATCTTCAGGCACTTTTTGTTTTCCAGGCAAAAGAGTCCTATTTCCTCCTTTTATGTAGCCTGTTCAGTACATTTGTTCATTCATGCTGCTCTTTCATGAGCCTTTTACAATTCTATTATACCTTTATGAAGAGAGGGCCAGAGCTACATGTAATATTCAAGATGAAAAAGCACCATCAAGCAGCATCATAATGCTGTTTTCCATTTTATTTTCATTCTTCTTTCTAAACCCTAGCAAGGTAACTTGTTTTCTTGAAGATTATGGAGAATTCAGCTGATCTTTCTTACCCTCAAACCTTGTTCTTGAGTTGTAATGCTAATCTCAGAACAAGAATCTAGCATTATTCCCCCCTCTCACCCATGTACCTCATGTTGCATTTATCTGTATTTCACTTACATTTTTTTTATCACTTGGGCACTGAGCACTGGATTTTTTGTTGCAGCTCTGCATAGTCAGTCCTCACCTTTAGTCTACTGAAAAACACAGTATCTTTAGAGAAATATGTCATCTCCCTGCTCCTTTTTGGATCACCTGAGGACACCTTTAACAACATGTGTCCCACCACAGGTCACTGGGGTACTCTGTCTACCACTGACATCTCTGTAAGAAGATTCACCATTTACTTCCACATTGTTTAAAGATTCATTCACAGAAAAACGTTCTGGAACAGCAACTATCCTCAAACTCCTCCACAGTGAACAAAAGAGCAGAAATCATTGAGGTGGTGGTTTGGTCTTTTGTTGCCTTGGTTCTCTCTCTCCATACTGCAACCCTCCTCTGGTTTCCCTGACAGATTTCCTCTTCCTCTTGGTTTTATACCTTAATGCCTTAGACATCTATAGCAAATGAATAAATCCTCCTCTTAAATATTACCTGCATTTAGGACTGTGTGAAAATACCACACATTCTAACAGTATGAATACTGAAGACTTAAGGTTCATACTGCCATTATAGTGGAAGGAAAAAATGTATTTAAGCATCACTGGGAGCAGGATTAGACCTTTAATATATGAAACTATTAAAAACAAACAAACAAACAAACAAAATAATTGAGAGTCTACCTCAAAGTGGTTAACAAAATACCAAGGGATAAGAGTCTTATTTATGGGAAAACATAATTTATTTTACAACCAAAAAAAAAAGAAAAACAAATTAGTCAGCCTGCCAAGAAAATAATCTACAGGTGTATTAACAGATATTACTGTGACTCAAAATTGAAAGAATCAGGACAAAAATGACAAAATTATCAGCAAAGTGCTGTTATTCAGTCACTGAAGACAGACACAGAATCTTGCAAGGATACACAAATCATGAAGAAGAAGCAGCATTTATCAGACTAGAAAGAATATTTACTGCCTAACATGTCTATGTAAGGACAGATAAACACTTCACTGTAGTATACAATTAAATGTGTTGTACCATAAAGCAACCTTCAATATGACAACCCACATTCAACAAGCAACAGCATCTTTGCTTTCTCTTGGGAATCAATAACACCCAATGCAATAAAATCCATGCTTGAAGACTGATCACAAAAAAAAGGTCATATTAGCAAACTATCATAATTATCCTAGAAAGTAATACAGTTTTCCACACCTAAAAAAAAAAATGTATATATATATATTGATAGTAGTGACCTCTCGATATCTGCAAAGCAGATATTCACATTGATGCAGTACTCAAAACCTGAACTCCTTACACAAACCAAAAGCACCGTAATTACTCCATTCCAGACACAGGCGCTGACAGCTACACACTAAGCTCAAGCCGAGCAGAAAAGGCCAGTTGTGTGCCTGTGTAAGGACATACTGCAGCACCAATCCCTGTTTTTTGGATGAGCAATAAATATTTAAGGCAATAGGAGGAGCACTATTTGTCCTCACTGCATTTGCAAAGCAAGCACCACCCCCATTCTTTCTTGATTTCATTTCTAGGGCATTTTAGTGTCTCTCCAGTTCCTACGCAGGAATGGAGCATGAATCCCAAGCAGCTAACACTAAGAATCTGGATTTGGTGGGTGGGGAGATCAAGGTGGGCACAAATAAAATACCCAACTCTTCATGAGTTATTTTCTGTTATTTTACTGAAGCCCAGGGCAGTGTATCAATAAAAAAAGATAATCAATCTAGCTTTCAAGAAAATAATATGGTATACAGTATTGTGAAACATAAGCTAACACCTCTACACATGTTTGCAAACAGTGCTGAACACATTGTCTTACCTGAGGATGCCTGATAAAACCAAGCAATTAAAATTCCTGACAGGCCTGCAAACAATTCAAAATATAACCTTTTTTGCAATTTATAACACCTTTTCTTATTAAAAAACCCAAACAACCCAAACAAACAAAGAAAAAACCCCAACAAACACTTTCAAACCTGTCCACAAACAACTATATTTCCCCCATGTCAATGAAAGTCTAATATAGAACTCTATGCTCAAAAAGCAAAATGCAGAACAAGATTCAGTGATTACAGAAAGGATAAAAATGAGAGGAAGAGAAAGTCCATGCTTCTTTACAGCAGTGTGTATTTGGCATTAATATTTCTGGAGCTTTGCTTTAACAGTTTTAAGACTGAAAACCACATATTAAATATTACATACCTGTATTTGTCATGCTTAAACAACAACTCACTTTCTGTTTTATTTCCTACTGTAACTCTCCCAAAGATCCACACCAGGTGATAGTACAGAGCATTCTTAAATACTGCTAAGCAATTACACCAGGAAAGTGGCTAATTTTATAGCTATTAAGCAAGCAGGAACACATTAAATTACAGAGATAGTTATCTTGGATTTCTCTGTAAAGGAGGTAATTCTGACTGGGATGCTTTAGTGTAATGACACATTAATTCTGCTTTATCATCTAATTCAGAGTGAAGACATTGGTAATTTCAATGAACTAACTGTCTTGGAATCTAAGGCAGATTTATGATGCAATGTGACATGATAGTTGATTACATTTCAGTACATATCAATATAAAAGACACTGCAAAACACCCCATAAAACCCCAGCCTGAAAAAAGCAGGGGGAAAGGGAGGTAAGTCTGCACCCAAGAAGTATAGCAATAAAAAGTAAAGTGCCCACATAAAGCAAAAAAGGAGCTGACGCTTGGGTGACTAATGGGTGTCATCCCCAACAGCATTACAGACCTTATTCCTACTAACAACCAAGGACACATTGCAAAGGTTTCACTCCACAAGCTAAAGTAAACAATAGCCTAACATGCATTTTGAATTGTATTTTAGTCTCGTAATTATTTCTGTGCTTTAATGAATACTTCTGGTTTCATTCTACTGGTAGACATCTCTTTGTGCATGAGGTAACTACTTTAATTGTGTAGAAGTAGAAAAACTAACAACTACTTATAAACACAAAACATTCAGCTTTTGCCCCTGCTCACACCATCCATTCTTGTCTGTGCTTAATCTAGTATTGCCTAAAACCATATAGGAAAATCTACTGTTACACAAATCAACAGTAGCATATTTGAACAATCCAATGTCTCACCCTGGGGATTTAGGAATTCCAGGTGTTACTATATCATCAATTTTCATATAGAACATAATCAGTCAAGAGTCTGGGGCTGAAGAAGAGTGTATTAATTAAAAAAAATATAAAACAAATGAATAGCATAATAAACCCCTGAATTTTTGCAAGTCTAAACTTGGATCCAACTTGGTTCACCAAGTTGAGTTCAAACTTGGTTGAACTTTAAAATAATTCTTGTTGTATTTTCGTAACCATAGAGAAATTCAGGAATTAAAAATCACCTGAAAAAAAAAAACCAAAACAAAACAAAAGAAAACCTTGCTTCTGAACATTAAAGTTCAATCCCTGTATGTTTACAGGTAGTCTTTACAGTCCTTTCTTAGTTTTTAAGAAAGGAAACTTTGATATGAAGCTAACATTTAGGCTTCCAGATTGCCAGTGGAAATATGCTTTTCTTCAGAAAAGATAATCATAGCTTCTTTTAAAAGATAATTCATGAAGCCCTGTGCACTGTTGACTATCTGTATCTTTATCAAGCTGATGGCCCTAGCAGTAGGATGCAGTGTGCACAGGTTCAACTTCAAGTCTTTTTTGGGGGAATTCCAAGCACAGAAATACAACAGCATTTACAGTTGAGGCAGAGAAGTGTCAGACCACACTGCAAAATAATGCAGTGCACACCGCACAAAGATACACCAAACTGAGTAAAAAGAAGATCTTATAAATCAGAATTGTAGTCATGCACAGGTACAGTAGACCCTTTGTCAAGACAGCTGGTAGTGTTAAGTGCACACACAATTAGTAGCAGAAAGGAACCAGCTGCTTGGAAGCAGAGGAAGAGGCCAGAGAATGTGGTGCAATGGGATTATTAGCAGTCCCAACACATTTATTTTTTTAAATAATCAAGGCAAAAAGGCTATCCTGCATGTTAAAGCACAATGCTCTGCAGAAAGCACAGGCTCATCTCAGCCAGGCAGTGTTTCTCAAGATGTCCTCATTTCCAGATTTCAATAAATAAGGTCAGTTCTCCAGCCCAAGCACCAAAAAATAGATAGGGATACAAAGCAAATCAATCTGCCAAAATCCAGCAAGTAACCAGAGGCCATGATCCAGACCCTTCTTCACCCTGTCCCAGCGTGGGAAAGTCCAGGATCACTCCTTGTGAGATACTACCCAGGCCCAACATTTCTGTCTGAATTTAACAACAAAACTCTATTTGGCACTCGCTCAGGCTAAGCATTTCACAAACAGCAGGGACTCAAGAGAAATGATCATAAGCCAAACACCTGTACAGAGATATATTTTTCTGAGAAATGCTGAAAAAAAAAATCGGTTGTTATATGTTTGCAAGACTATAATATATATTTGATATGTCAGTGTATGTCACAATCTCCCTGCTAATATGACCTGGTCTCAATTTCAGTTGGCAATTACATTCTGATTTTCAGAAAGAGTGAGTTCTGCCATGCATTTTACCAGGTTTATAGATATAGATGTAAATAATGCAGGGTACATGCCCTGAAATGTAACATTCTACTTAGTGTTTTCCTGAAAGTGATTACTTTGCCCTCTGGCTCAGCCTTCCTTAGATGCTGCTACTGTAGATGGTGAGAATTTAAAAAGAGGCTGTCCCTCTTTTTTTTTTTCTTCAGGAAAAACATTAAACAAAAACCAACCAAAACCAAACAAACCACCCCCCCAAAAAAACCCAAAACCAACCAACCAAAAAAAAAACCAACCAACCCCCCCCAAAAAAGCAAACAAAAAAACCCCAAACAAACAAACAAAACAAAACAAAACCAAACCAAAACAAAACAACCCACACACTCTAAGGAGGGAAATAAGGGTAGAAACCCATTCCTGCATTTTCTGGTACTGAATGATGTAGTCATTCCCTCAAGGTCACAAACCAGTTTGGTGGAGCCAGCTAGAGCTTGTGACATTCAGCAAATCACAATTCACTCTGCCATATTCCATCTTCTGTAACTCATTCCTAAGATCCACTGTGACATTATTTCCTAGGGGATTTATCATTTATTTTTAAATACTATAGTATGACACATTTTCAATCACATTCTCACATCTGGAGGTCATCTAGTCCAGCCTTTTGCTTTAAAGCAGTATCAGTTTTTCCAGGATTCTCCAAGACAAGAGACTGTTCCAGTGCATGACCACCCTCATTCTAAGATTGTTTTGATGTAAATTATTTTCACCCAGTAGGTATTTCACAATAAGCACAAAAATTCCTTTCTTTAAATTTCCAAGATGACTGTCTCAGTGCTTCTGCAAATTTCACCCAGTCACAGAAAATGAATGTGAGCATAAATAAAAACCTTCAATCATATTTTATTATTTTCATACACTACCAAAAAGGTTATGGACTTGGTTCATTACACAAGGTAATGAGTAAGTGGGTATACATCTTCTAGAGGCAGGATTTTACTTATAAATGATTGCTGGAATGAGTCAAAATTCATGTCCTAATACTGCACAGTTTAATCACTGGCCAGAACAGTATACTCAAGAACAAAAGCAGGTACATACTTTTAATTATTACTAACGTGATTCCAATCTCATGGTTGAATGATCTGTATGTGCAGTGCAAGATAATAATCTTCCATAGTGCATAATTTAGACCACCACAGAAGATGTTTCCCTGAGGAAATCTGCACTGTATAAAATCTCCCTGGTGATACAAAACAGAATCTCATTTTTCCATTTTGTGTATTAGCCCCAGAGTGAATCTTTGATTTTGCTCTTGTAATCAAGCATTTTAGTGTTAGCTCTCAAAGACCTGTCTGCTTAAGAAACAAGCACGCTTCTGCATATGGCATTTTGGGTTTCTCTGGCAGACTAAGAGAAGAAGCCATTATCTTTGGTCAGTGGAGTTTGTCAGTTTGGATTACAACTCCATTGACAGAGCTAAGTAGCAAGTCCTAACAAACATGTAGGTGCCCTTTTGAGCCATGTAATTTATGTCACATGAATCAGAGGTCTGAGGAGTCTCACAACAGCAGTATAATGGCCAGTAAATCTATATACATGCTATTTATATCACATCAGCATTCCTAAACCAGCAAAACCCTTCTGTCCTAGAGACAGCCATAGTTAAATTTACCCATCTCCTCACTATTTCAGAATCGTCTCTGAAACCCTGCAGTGCTCTTACTTGCTGCTGCCTTACCTATCCCACATTTTTTCTAGAACTCAGAGACCCTTCAGAACTCTCCTTCTTTGCTCACACAGTTGAAGCCTTAACTGTATGTATCCCCTTTACCTACTGGGTCAGCTCCTTCACTTGTCTACCATATATTGCTTACTGGCTTAGACTGGAAACCTTTGGAAGCAGTGACGGTACTGGCATGCTTGAATAGATTATTAGGGTCTCAAGCCCAACAATAACAAGTATCATTCTTAGCATATTAACACTATGATATTAATAATAATCCAACTACTATTCTTAATATATTAACACTATGCTACCAATAATTCATTATAATACCGATTCCCACCTGAAGGAGTCCCAACAAGAGTGAAATATCACCCCAGTAGAAAATCCTCTCTATGGTATGCCATACTTTTTTGCAGACAGGCTTGAACTCCCATGCCCATATTCTAATGCAACCAGAAGGTGTGTTGTGCTACTGCAGCCTCAAACTAATATATTCTGTCAGAGGCAAACACCTTTCGCTTATCAGGAAATAGCATCTTACAAGGACTGCTTCTGAAAGGTGCAACATGTTAGAAGCAATTAAAAAAATCTAAAATGACATCAGAGTTTCTTGTTTGCTTACCTTACTGACCTCATAGCATTTTCTCTAATTATCTGAAAGAGGATGACTTTTCTGACTACTGATTCTGAAAACTCAAGCTGAAAACTGGAGAGACAAGCAATTGAACTCTGGATGAAGTGCGCCCTGAAAAGGCAGGCAGGGCATTGATTTTGCTGCTGACAAATATTGTAACAACGATTGCAGCCAAGACCCAACTGGCAAATGGTGTGATATCTGTTAAAAGCAAAAATTGCCTCAAAGGGGAGCACTCCTTCACAGCAGGAGCAAGTACATTTTTAGAAGATGAGAAGAGCATGTACAAATGGAGAGTAACTCGTAATATCAGAGTTATGGTAGATATTTATTTGTTTCATATCAGCCCATTCCCAAAATGTTGTTTCTCTATTTGCAGACCCTACGTAACCCACCTCAGAAATGGGTGATCTATCACTCTCTGCATGCAGCACTGCTTTTCCTTACATCTTTGAATGAAATACAACAGGCAATCCCAGGTTTGGTGTTGCAGAATAGAGGACACTGATGTGCACTGGTAGAATGGGGAAAAGCTGCAGTAATGCCAGCCATGCATGGTTGCCTCCAGGACATACCCTGCTGCTCCAGCTGAATAGATGTTGTGGCAACAACCAGTTGTCTTAAGACATCAAATTATTTCAACTGGGCAAAACTTCCTATTGATTTTATTGTGGTTTACATCAGTGTTATTATCGGAGGGAGCAAGAAGAGTACAGTTCAGTTCTCAGCTAATAAGTTGTGTTCTGAAATAACAGTCCAGGGAAAAATATCTTTTTATTT
This sequence comes from Melopsittacus undulatus, assembly GCF_012275295.1. Taxonomy (NCBI): domain Eukaryota; kingdom Metazoa; phylum Chordata; class Aves; order Psittaciformes; family Psittaculidae; genus Melopsittacus; species Melopsittacus undulatus. The sequence goes on along the minus strand of NC_047530.1, from coordinate 69,154,604 downwards.
GTAATCTGAACAGAGTTGCTATGCATATCCCTGACAAAAAAAAATCCTCCAAATCCCTGAATCACTTCAGTGCTAACCCAGCTTCCAGGTGAATCTGAAATGCCCAAAGCATTCAGTATATAAGCAGGGTAAGACAGAAAAGTCATTCTATAGGCAGCTAGTGCTTGCTTATTTCATGCACATTTCAATTACAATGCAAAATGATACTTTTGTTGTCAAGATAATTCATAAAAATGGAAATCTGATACTATCAGCATATGTGAATTCTTAACTCATTTTACCAGCCACTGCTGTTTTAAAGTCTTACAACTCAAAAGCACATGCAAGCTCGAGAATCTTTTCATTATGTAAGATACCATTTTGAATGCAACTTGTCACCAACTTAATAGTAACGCTTTACATTTCTATAACCTCTGAAGGGTCCCAAATCACATTTGAAGCCAACCACAGTAGTACAGCCGACACCAGGACATTAACACAGTCCCAAACCATGAACCACTGGAAGAGTGACCTCTCTCTAAAGTTCCCCAAAAGAACATGGAAGCTATGTATTTTTCTTCTTGGTATTTTTCATTTCTGCATAATTCTTCACCTTGCTTTACTTTACAGGAGCAGCAGAGTCAGAGTACTACTAAAAAAAAACTCCACAAAATAAAAGGTTTCCTTGTGTATTAACTCCCAAGATGGAAATGAAAAACCTCTAAGTGCTGCTGGAAAACTTTTTCCTCACTTTATTTTCAGCTTCGTTTTGCAAAACCTACAAGATCCAAATCTGACTTGACATTAACACATCACAAGAAAACCCACTGAAGTCAGAGAAATCACAGTTGTGTGAAACCAGTACAGTAAGTGAGGTGAAAACCATTCCCCCAAGCATGGGAGGGCTTAGAGGAAAGACTAAAATTACAGCTTACTTACCTGCAGGCATGCACAGAACTCTCCACAGCGTCACACCACAACAAATATATCACGCAAACAAAAATCCTTTTAGGCAGCTGGGATCTATTCTGATACAGACCTGGTAAAGATAACTATACATTTTCAGAACTCTCAACATCCTATTTAATGAATTCTACCTCCACAGTACTTTTCTTCAAAACTACTAAGCTTATTTTCTCTGCTAATTTCCTTCTACAGCAGAAAGGGTGGGTGTTAAAAAACAGGTAGCACCTGATCAGACTGGGGTCAGGTGAAACCCATTCCCAGAAATTAGTTGCCTTGTCTAGTTGGCTGTCTTAGAAAGCAGGGATTCTTTGGCTATCTTCTCCCTGAGACTGCAAACAATATTTTAGCAGAGATAAGAACACCTCATATATTTCCACCTGCAATGTAATACATGCACAAGTAAAACAACTGAACTGTCTCCCTCAGTTTAGCAACTTTGCTACCCTCTCACTGTAGATCTCACCCAGCCACAAGATGGAAAAGGTGTCAGAGCTGAGATAAACCTAGAACTCTTTGCTGCAGGGCCTGCCTCTACCTGGCATGGGAGGACCTCATTGTCCAGCAGAGAAGCAGGCAAGGCCAAAGGCCACAGTGTGCACCTGGGCATGGGGCTCTGTCAGAGGGAGCACTGCCTTTTGCCAGGGCACAGGTTTTCAGCAGCACCAGTGTGCAAAACCAAATAACTGATTTAAAGAAATTAAAAGAAAACCAACCAACCAAAAACCAGAAGTTACTACTTCACCTGCATGAATTTAAGGCCATGGTTGCTTGATGAGTAGCACTAGCATATTCTGAAGTTTCTTAACCTCAGAATTCTTAAATGTGAAATACCCTAATAAATTATGTATCTAGGAAGGTAACCAAGGTTTATTCAGAAACCTAAATTAATTCCAATTCTGAGTTGGAACAGGGCTTTTAAAGGTAATTTTAAGAAAATCCCTGAACACAGCAGCAAAGTGTTCCTTTCAGAGTACTCATTCAGAACAGTTATTTGATTCAGTGGGATTCTCCTTCCATGCTTTACCATCTTCTTTTTTAAACACTGCTACATATTCACGTTTTATTTAACATTTCAAACTTCCATATTTTTCATCATTTCTCTAAATCGTGGATACAGTGCCTGACTACACTATACTATTCATACCACAGTTTTATTATTTACTGAGAATTGTGTCTGTGCTTGTATTTTATGTTCCCATACATTAAACCACAAACAAAAAAACAGTGATGCACCCCATTAGTTTTTTGTAACATTCATATTTTCAAGTAAAAAATTGTGAATCGAGTGCTATTTACTGTAAGCATTACAGAAACTGACAGAAGATGAATTTAAGCTGAAAATCAGGGGTTTATAAAAGTTTCCCAAAACACCAAGGCCCTGTTTGTACAGAAGCCTTTCCAGCAGACTTTTCCATGTTGCCTTCCACCTGATATTTCCATACATAAGGAAGATATTACCATTACCATTTATGAGTGGGGTTAAGAACACTGTGTTGGCTATGAAAAAGGAGACTGCAAGTGTCTGCCTCCTCCTGTGGCTTTCACCTGCTATAACATTAGCAGGAATTGGGTAGTTTATGAGGATGTGGGAATAGCAATGTTTCCATCTTCTTTGATGCAAAGGAATGCTGCCATCCCTCTTGAGGCTTTCCATCACAGCTGTACAAAACAGTCACTTCACTCTCAGGAAGCAAGCTCAGCTCTCCCTCCTTACCAGAAAATAGTGAATTCACTGTTTTAGTCCAAATGAGAATGGAGTGGAGCCTAGACAGGACCATCATCCCTCACTGCCCCATGGGGCTCCTCCCAGCAGGATTTTGGAGGGAAAGAAGGAACATGCTGGGGCTGGATAAAGTGGAGAGGGGAGGTGGAGACAGCTTCCCAATCTCCACCTCATGTTCCTCATGACTCAAGCAGAGAAAAGTAAAACAAATAAACAAATAAAATAATCAGAAAAAAATATGTTTCCTCTAGAATATTAAAGAATAGCAAGTTATCACCTGCACTCTACCATGTTTTGCCCAGTAAAATATCCCTCCTAAAAAATAAGGTGGGACAGGGCAGAGGGGAAAGTGTCTACTCTGCTCTTGGGAAATAATTTACTAAATTGCTGGTGTGGAGCTCTGAAGACCCTGTGTCAGGGAAGAAAGTTGAGCAAATGATAATCCAAATATATTTGATAGTCCAATTTCAAAAATTGTTTTCTTCACTCAGTTTGTTGCTTTCTCCTCCTATCTGAATGTCACTGCACACCATTGAAGGCCCCCTCGTAACCTTAGCAACCTTCGCATCACAGCTCGGGCTGGCAGCCATGGCAATCCCAAAATAAGTTCCTTTAAAGTCAAGTGTAATGACAGCTAAGAAATTTTCCAATGCTGGCATGTTTAAGGTCATTGTACTAAAGGAATCGGCCTTAGCTAGCTAGACACTGCCAGATATTTCTAAACATACCAAGCCTGAAGAGGCTATTTTCCCCTCTTTTCTCCAAGCTGGAAGCCGTTCAGCTTTTGAGCCCACGTAGGTCTTTGTGATGGCAAAGCAGAAGTAGCGTGTTCATGGGGGCAATAAACCATGCACTAATCCCACAGCTGACACTAATTTGAACAACAGTGTGCTTGACGATTTTTTTCTTTTGTCTAATTAATTAAGAGAAGTGACAAACCAATTCAGTTACAGGAAATAAAGAACAGAAGATCTCAGATAATTAAACATTAACTCAATGAAAATCTGTTATTTGTTTCACAGTGTAAATTGGTTTATAAATTTCAGTGCCCAACATTATTGCTTTTCATCAGTCCTTGAGTGCAAGAACTTGCAGGCCAAACCCATATATCAAGACAAAAAAGCCTAACATGGTAAACTGATTAGCCACACTTTCCACAGAGGCATTGTTATACTAGAGCTCAGTGAATAATTACTAAGTGAATTTTCCCTTGAAAGGGCTTTTTTGTTAACAAATTGTTTTTAAGGTGACTATGAAGTTCTCTGATCCCAGATTATTTGAAATGCATTAAAATTTTTCAGCCTGAGTCCAACACAGTTCATTTACAATCACCTGGTTTCAGATACATAAAATTCATACTATATTGGTTAGTAAATTAATTGAAATATTTATCTAATTCTGGATGAAATGACTGATCCTGCCTATGTGGGACAGCCAAAAGACACAACTTTGAAAATCCATTAGCCCTATATGTAGTCATCTAGCAAGACACTAGTAAGCCACAGTATATGCCATTATCAGAATACCTGCCTTCTATGGCACTGCTTTTGTCAGTGGACCTCAGCTTTTCTGTTTCCATTGAAAGGAGAAAATAAAACCAAACAACTTTATAGGGACTAATTAATGCTTAAAAGGACTAGTTTCTAATCTGGTAGCATAGCAAGAATATCATACTGCACTGCTTGACCACTCAGAGAGCATCAACCTCGTTTTATCAGTGCAGTGAAGGAATATAGATACTACTTTTTCACCAGCACAATAGACCAATAGCAAACAAACTTCAGTAGAAGGTCTTGCCTTGACAAGTGCTCTCACCACAGACCCAGGGAAGGACTACACTGCACACTACAGGCAGCAGACATAAAGGCCTGGACTAAAGGGGGGCACAAAGAAGAAGAAACAGGAAATCCAGACACCAAAGTAAGGCAGAAAACACAAACACTGCTTTTTGCTACTGCTTGAAAGATGTTTACCCTTCCTGCCAGTTCTCACTAGCTTCTGCTTAGTCTTTTAGTGACAGCTAGTTTGGTTCAAACAAATCTGTTTCCTGTATAATTTTGCCCCCATCAAAAATTGAACTTATTTCAGAAACAGATTATTTATATGACAGCTAGTTGCTGTCAGAGTATCATGAAAAGACAACACAAAACCGGTACAAACTTGCAACTAGAAATGGTGTAGAAGAGGGGCAGAAACAACAAGAAACCATCCTTATCAAAGCCAAATACATTTTCCTATCAGTAAGAAAAGAATCCTTAGCCAAATACGGGCTAAAAGCATTCTCATTATTTCCCCTCCACATCTACCCTCCATGCTACATAATCTGATTGCCATGTTGATTTGGGCTGTTTGATTTTCTCTTTGGGCTGATTTTCTCTTGATGGCTGAGTGACATATGCTTCTGCTCCACAATTTAGGCAAAGTTCTCAGGTGTTTGGTTAGCTTCTCTTGCTACCCTCCCAAGAATAAGTTTGTTCTCTGGGTGTAGAACTGAAAACTGGAAGGCACAATGAAAGGATTTTATTTGCCTCTGTCACACAGGCCACTGAGGATCATCCAGGAATTCTGCCTCATGTATTACTCCACTTGTGCAGCTGCCCAAGACATAACTGATTTCCTTATCTGCTTTGCTTCCCATGCAGGGCACACATATCTAAATGTGGCTTTTGCTCTTGTGCAACAGATTTTAGACAAGAATGAGGGGTTTTGCAATAGAATTTGTTCAAGATGAAGCTTCTGTCTATCCTGCTGGATTTTTATTTCTCCTTCATGTTTCCTTACAATTATATGATGGAAGAAAATACCCAAAGGGAGCTGCTTTCAGTTCTGCCCACAGGTTTACCATCTCCCTTATTTGCCAAAACCTATGCTTTTAATACAGGCTTCCTTTAAGGTGGTATACTCTCTACTCCCATACATAAACACTCAGTATATTCCTGGTATTTAAAGCATTTATCTGAAATTCTACCCAAAATGCTGGTAAAGAACTGGTAACAATCACAGCAAAGGAGGCATCAAAGTGAATGAATCTGCCTCTGTGTTCCAGATTTCCCCTGACCTATAACCATCCTAGAATACAGGAACATTTCTTTAAAAAAATAACAGAACATACAACTTGCCTCCTTTCTTGGATCCCCTGGCTCCAGCAAAGACTGACATACCGTCATAAAGACTGAATCAGAGGCATAGCAGTCATGTCTGTCTTCTGTTTTAAAAATAAAGACAGTGACTATAAGGGAGGAAAGTTGTTATTTAAAGGTTGGGAGAAACCTGAAGTGCACTCAATGGAAAAAAAAACCTTTCTAAATGATTCTTATATTTTATTTTATGACATTAGTTCTTTAGGTAGGTAAAACTCAACACACATTTGTTAAAGGATCACTTATTTTGTTGCATCAACAAACCATTTTATCTATCATTAGAGCTGATCTTGCAGCCAAACCAGCCTATCTCAGGGCTTAGAATTACTGAGAGCACCAAGTTACTATTTAAATAGAACAACTAATAAATGCAATCCAAGACTCTGAAATTGTCTGAAAAACAAGCATGAGCCCTGCTTGCCAAACACAAGTGTTACTGAAATTGCAATGACTAAACCGCACCTGTGTTGACAGTGTCACATGAGAGGTTATTGATGACAGATTAAATCTTGGATCTAATTTTCTCTATTTAAATACTGCTAGAAGCACAGTAAATGATTTTCTAACTCATCTATTGAAAAGGTCTTGGCCAGGATTGCTAGCTGTTTGTAACAAGCTTCAGGAGGTCTGAATTAAAAATACAAGGCTTCAAAAGGATTAAACAACTATTAGAAACACCTGGGGGAGGAAAGGGAGTAGTTAAACTAAACCAGTCCACCTTGGAATTAAAAGGATTGAAACAGGACTGACATGTACAAAACTGGAGTGACTCCTACACTTTGCAACTGACCATGGCAACGTGTGACAGACTGAGTTTGTACACTCTAAAATGTTTAATATCACAGCTATTATACAGGGAATACTGGCAACACTCCTTAGCCAGGGAAGCCTGAAGCAGTGACTTTGCAGCTGGAGAATTCCCTGGCCAAGAAAGGCTGGGCAAACCAGGCAGGACACTATGACTTAAGAAGGAATAGACTAACTTGAATACTTCTGTTCCAGAAAATAATTAATATGCAAAGCAGTTGTTCTAGATAGTTATCACGGAATACATCAAAGACCATGTTTCCTGTGATTGCTAACAATGGCCAAAATTGTGTAGGCAGATAAAAATAAAGGGGAACAAGACCCTACACACTGACCTACCAAATATGTAGTTTGGATGGCTGAGCTGGAAATTAACACTGGACATGCTAAGGCTCCTTCCATTGCTATTTTTTGATGATTCAGTTAATAAACATACTTACTGATCTATTATTGTCCACTAATAACATGGAAGTGTTTTCAACTTCATTTCTACCTCCAGATGAATCAAGATAAGGAAAAAAGAAAACCCTAATAGAGCTAGAACACAATGGCATTCACTATTTCCACCATTTACCAACATTCATGAAGAATCCACAGAAGCTCTTTATTTGTTTTAAACTGAAGTTATCACCAATCTCATACTACCTTGAAAGACAGCTTAAATTCTTTAACCTGCATCAGCTTGTATGATGACCTGGTAGCTGTGAAAGAGTGCATTAGTAGTATTGCTTAATTATCTTCTCTCACATGGGCATCAAGGTCACAGAAAAGCTTTTGCTGTCATATATTTCATAGTCAGTTTGCAAAATAACTGCAAAACACTCCCATTCAGTTATATCTTCCCCCAGCCACACTGCATAGCAGCCACTGGTGTGACCCATGACTGTCAGTCATTTTTTGCACAGGTGAACCCAAGATGCAACTTCTTTCTGGAGTAAAAAGCATATCCTCTCACCAAGTATACTCAGAGAAGAGAGAGCAGCATTCATCATGTCCACCACCCAGTCTTTTGTGTTCCTCCTCATGAAAAAGGGGGAGAGGGAGTATAGGGATTTTGGCTGCCTTGACCTTTGTACCTTTTAGCATCCAGTCACAAACTCCTGGTAGGGATGCTTTGAACCATTCCACACCAGACTGGCAGCAGCAGACTCATACAGAGTTGAACAGGTCAAAACAACAATCAACATTCATCCCCTCAGACCTGCAATCCAATTTACCTTTTATGCCTCAAAATAGAACCCTGGCAGTGGAGCAGACCACAGTCATGTGACTCTATGTGTCACATAATGTGACAGGGGATATACATCCCGATATTCCCAGGACACCAGAGCCTAGCCCAAGGTTTGCATACAGTGATGTGGCTAGGCAGGTATAAGTCCAGCTTCACTGTGGAAGGAGAATCACATCTGAGCCACAGATGGTCACCGTAACTGTAGTCCAGTGCACCAAGAGATGTGCTGCTTTCTTTTCTCTTCTGGGAACCTTTACACTCAATTGAAAAGCTATGACCTTGCAAAGAGAAGCTATTACAATCAGCTGGAGAGAAATAAACATTTACAACCTTTTCTTTCTGCAAATACTTCATATATATGAATAGTATTTATTAAACAATATATTTTAATTTCTATTTTTATGTATGTTTCGGGGGTTTAGTAATCAAGACAAATTACACATTTCAACTTGGAAATAGCCTATAACATTAAGGTTTTACTAAAAATCACTTAAGTATCTGAGCTACAACTTTGGAAAGTACAAGTTGTCTGCCTAAAGGTATTTGCAATGACTAGAGGGTAGATGGTCACTGTTAGAGAATCAAGAAATACTTGGAAATACAGTGAAATGATCCAATGTTTAAACACTCCTCTACTTGCCTGAATACAGTAAAAATCACTGTGAATCAAAATAGGAAACTACAATCCTGATGGCTGAGATAGCCTTAATGTTATTTAATTTGACAGACTTTTTCTCCTCATGTGATATGAATGGTTTCCTCTCAGCATTTCTCCTTCCAGCGTATCAGGAGAAAAAAAAACAAACCAAACCCAAAACATCACCCCAAGTAAACCACAAAACCAACCCCACATAGTTTTCAAATCAAAAGACAGATTCAATCAGGAATAAATTATGACAAATTCACTTCAAATGAACGTGTTATACACTCCTTTTAGACTCAATCCTTCTAATTCTCTGCCTGCACTCAGAGCTGCAGTGGTCCAACTCTATATTCTAGGAAGAACTGCCTACAGAAGAACTTGGCTTCACTAAAACATAAGGCTGAAATAACTGGGGAACAGGGCTGGGGGTTTTATTTTTTTTTTTTGATTTATTAGATTGCTAGTGTCACGGAAACTTAATGTGAATTCAGCAATTTTTTATCACTTTTCTATGGAGAAAAAACTTGATCTAAATTTTAAAAATGGACAAGGATTCGATCTTCTTACATTTGATTAACAAAACAGAAAACCTCCACTGGGATATGAAATGCAAAACCTGGTCCCAGCAAAGCCACTAGGAAAGGCCTTGGGAGAGGTAAATGAAGGATGACAAGAGTCATCTGCTTGACATTACCACCTCCTGTGAGCAGGACATGTTGTACTATCTGAACAGTCGATAAGAAAACACAAGACACAGACTGCTCCTGTGTTCAACATACTTGGCAATTCCTTAACTAGCAAAAATTGAACAGGACTGGCTTTTAAGGAAAGAGAGAAGCAGCAAGCCAGTTCACTTTGCAAGCACTGATAATTTAAGACATGAATTATAATGGAGGTATTTCAATAATAGATAGACAGGCAGCTGAAGTGGTTTTTCAGTGGACTGTAAATCTGAAAAGCCCCAGACTCAGTTTAAATAGATAAGAATTTCTCGGTAGCAGGTCTAACAACACAGCTTTTTTCATTAGCTCTCTAAAATGATTTGCAAAAAAACTAGTTTTCACCTTTAAGAAAGTGGTACTGGAAATATGAACTATTGATATCCTATTGTAGAAACCACTGCTGTGAAAAACAAACTGCACACACGAAAAGCAATACCATTAACCCAACATGGCAATTTCCACAATTTTCCATGACCCTTATTTACTCATAGGTACAGATGTGGAAAGCTCTCCTAAAAGTAAGAGACTGAGAGGATAGCACAATGAGAAGCAACAAAATTTACTGTATCTTAAATATACTTATTTTCCTGAAAGCAACAAAATCTGGAAATGTCCCAGTATGAATATTGAGCTCTCTTTCATATAGGCATTATTTACCACATTTTGCAACAAAATTCTCTTGAGCTGGAGCAATGTGAAAGTTGTTTCAGTGCAGACCTTTGGAGATGTTGAGTGTTATATCCAAATAGTCTAGTCAAAAATATTTTTTTTAAATCTTTCTGCATTTTGTTTCCTCTGCTGTAGATGAAGTACAAATGCAATAGAAGCTTTCAGTAAAAAATGACAGTTACAGACCAAAAAAACCCAAACCATCACAATTCCTGCAATACAAGTGAAAGCAGATGAGTTATACTCAGGCTGGAATTTTGGAGAAAGTTAAGCTGGATTGCTTGCTGGAGGCTATCTAACTTCCAAGTGACATTTAGAAGGCAGTAACTGGGAGGGGGGGAAATAATTTCATTAAATTCTGGGACCTCTGTAAGTGGCAAGGAACACAAAAACCTATCAAGAACAAGTAGGTCAACATCCTGCTGGGTGTACTTTCTTATCTCATTTTTCAGCCCTGAGAACCATTCAGCACTAAGCAGTTTTCTGAAGTATTTTGAGGTATCTTTTTTTTAATATATATGTGAATTTACAATTGACCAGATTTTCAGTAAAAGCAAGATGGAGAAAGGGCTTCAGATTAAGAGAAAAATGTAATCCAACAGTTATGAGCAAATTAACCAGCTCTCCAATATTTCATGGCACATGGCCACACAGATTGCCAACAGAAGCCACACTTCAAAGTCAGCATATTTCAGCATAAGATCTATTTCCTTAATCCCATTCTAATTCACAGAATAAGAAGACATGTTTTGGCTCTCAGCTCAGAGGCTGGGAAAAAACACATGAAATGGTGCTACATCTATAGTTTGCTGCTGTTAATCATCATTACAGGTTTGACACTAGAGTCTAATATTTTACTGGGTTGATACATTAACTTTACCCTCTGGAATACACTAAACTTCAAGTGAGAGCAGTTGCAGAACATTTTTCTTTACATGCCAAAAAACCTGCCCCTGGGGCTTCAACATCATTGGACTCTGGTTTTAGTAGGTATTTTGATCGCTTCTTAAATCTTAAACTTAAATCCTATTTTGTATTTCTCATCTTAATTATTATTATTTCTAGTTCATTATTTTAAGGAGTTTCTGAAGAACTCAGAAGCACTCATTCAAACCACAGCTTTATTTTGAGTACTCTGTGCTTTAAAAAACTGAGAATAAAGATGAATGGGCGAGGGGCTGCATGAAGAGGAAAGAGAACAAGAGAACAAGACAAATTTAAATTGTTAAAAGAAGAAACCAGCCTTCTTCAGATGGTATGTATTAGCAATCAGTAGTAACCAGTTATCTCATTCTCAAAAAAAAACCAATCAGGAATTTGGGTCACATCAAAGGAGAAGCAAGACAGAATACCCTGTAATAAAATTAGTCTCTTCAGAAATAACTATTACCATTTTGTGGCAACTTGGTGGATTTGCTGAATTTTACTTACTTTTCCCATTCCCAAAATGCAGTAGTGAGGATGGATCCTGACTTATTAAATTTCCATGATTCACAGAATCATAGAATCATAGAAGAGTTAGGGTTAGAAAGGACCTTAAGACCATCTAGTTCCAACCCCCCTGCCATGGGCAGGGACATCTCACATTAAACCATATCACCCAAGGCTTCATCTAACCTGGCCTTGAACACTGTCAGGGATGGAGCATTCACAACCTCTCTGGGGGAACCCATTCTAGTACCTCACCACCCTCACAGTAAAGAATTTCTTCCTTATATCAAATCTAAACCTCTGTTGTTTAAGTTTCAACCCATTACCCCTTGTCCTGTCACTACAGTACCTAATGAAGAGTCCCTCCCCAGCATCCCTGTAGGCCCCCTTCAGATACTGGAAGGCTGCTATGAGGTCTCCACACAGCCTTCTCTTCTCCAGCCTGAACAGCCCCAACTTTCTCAGCCTGTCTTCATATGGGAGGTGCTCCAGTCCCCTGATCATCCTTGTGGCCCTCCTCTGGACTTGTTCCAACAGTTCCATGTCCTTTTTATGTTGAGGGCACCAGAACTGCACACAATACTCAAGTGGGGTCTCACAAGAGCAGAGTAGAGGGGCAGGATCACCTCCTCCGACCTGCTGGTCACGCTCCTTTTGATGCAGCCCAGGATACGGTCGGCTTTCTGGACTGCAAGCACACACTGTAAGCCTGCTCACATTCATTTTCTCATCAACCAACACCCCCAGGTCCTTCTCTGCAGGGCTGCTCTGAATTTCCTTTTTGCCCAACCTGTAGCTGTGCCTGGGATTGCTCTGACCCAGGTGTAGGACCTTGCACTTATCATGACTAAACTTCATGAGGTTGGCATCAGCCCACCTCACAAGTGAGTCAAGGTCCCTCTGGATCAGAACCTCAGGCACAGGATTCCAGCAGCCCCAGCAGCAGCAGCACACAGATGCCATCAGCACCACGGCACGGTTGCCCAGTGTGTGAGGGCAGCAGCTGCTCCAGCCACCCTGGGCCTGACCAACAGCGACACCAAACCCGATGCACCCATCAGACCCAGACACCCTACACGTGCCCTAGAGGACTGCAGGAGAGAAGCCGACCACCAGCAACATGCACTGCAAGCAATACCTGCAGCCAGGTGGTGCCAAGGCTGTCACAATGCTCCACATCATGTGATACCCGCAGGCACAGCACCACCAGGCAGCAGCCATGGCAGCATCCCGTGGCTCTGCACCACTGCCAAGAAGCAGGAGCAACAGAGCCGGTGGGCCCATGTGGGTGCGAGACCGCTCCCGCCTGCAGCATCGAGCCCAAGCTCCCTATGCATGGCCCAGAAGACGCTCCCAGAGCACCCGCACAGCAGCAGCTTGAGCTGGGAGGAGCCCCCGCAGACAGGCTGCACCCAGGCTGTCCCAGGGCTCACCAGCACGAGTGAGCCACAGCCGCAGCACCACAAGACAGCGGCCATCAGCACCATCCCGTGGCTCCAGAGCATGACAAGATGCAACGCCTCAAGATCAACCAGGCCTGTGTGGGTGCGAGGCCGCTCCTGCTCACAACGCCAGGCCCAAACTCCCAACAAGCAGTGCAAAAGATGCCATTAGAGAAGCCACATGCCAGCACCACGTGCAAAGAGGAGCACACACAGACAGGCTGTGTCGCGGCTATCCCAGCGCTCCCCAGCATGTGCTAGTGGCTGCTGTCAGCACGTGCTAGCAACTGTCTGTCCCAGTGCTCGTCCAATACCTGAGACCAGGACCCCCAGAACCAACAGGCATCGGTCATCGGCAGCATCCTCTGACTCTGCAGCACTGGAAAGTGGCAGCAGCTCCATCTCTGCTAGGCCTGCGTGGGCGTGTGAGAGCTCCCACTTGCAACATCGGGCCCAAACTCCCAAAACACGGCCTGGACACCTCAGTGGGATCAACCGTGTTTCATCTCTGAGTGACCACTGTGATCCCCCTCTACCAGCACAATAAAGGTGGCCCTTCTTCTCTGGACTGGGAGATTCCAGGCTCCTTGGTTGGCTTCCTCCTCCTCTGCCTTTCTCAAGGGGCAGCATCAGTGGTGGACTTGGCAGTCCTCTGATTGACCTGTCAGGTTTTCTACCAGGTTACTTGATTACATAGGAAGAAAATGCCAAGAATCAGGAAGCTGCAAAAGCCCTAGAAATTGATTTTACTCCCTATTTTCTGCTCACTGATGTGCAGCAGAAAAAAAAAAAGCTGTAGTCTTGATGCAAAGATAAAGCCCAAGATTCAACTATGTTTTCCTGGGTTTCCAGATACTCTTTCAATGCAAATAGAGCTTAAATCCCATTCAAAGTAAACCCCTGAGACTTGAGCTCCCTGCCCTCCCTGCAACTTCAACAGCCCTGAGGTCTTGCAGTATTTCAGAAAGAAGATCACCAGCATTTCCCAATCTCAGCTCTGGGCTGAAGAATCCCTGAGGTGCCTGTGTTGAAGTGAGACTCTCCCAGCATCCAGGCTGTAAGACTGAGCAGGCATCACAGTGACTTCTAGCTCTAAACTTGAGAGAGAAGATTTGTTGGTCCATGCCACCTCTGCAGGAGCATGTCTCTGAGTGCCAGGATAACTGCATTCCTTGCCCTCTCTCCCCCCCCCCCACCTCCCCCCAAAAAAAACAGCACCCCAAAACCCACGTGAGATTATTATATTTTTTTAAAATTAATATTATTATCCTTTGGCATTTCCTTTTGAAGGATATGCATTGAATTTCTACACAACATTCCAAGCCGAACACCATTGCAAGGTGCTACTGGTATTCCCATCTCATGAAACACATCTCAGCTAGGTTTATAAATTTATTTTAATATCAAAGTTGTCTCCATATGATGGAACCATAAACAGAAAATGTACACTATAAACAGAAAGAGGTCAGGAAAAATGTACTCCCTTCTGGCAAATTAGTAGTTTCTTTCACAGCTTTTGAAATTTTTAATATCATTTTGTTGGCCACCATAACAGCAGAGAATTATCCTTGCAAGGCTATACTCTCAGGATAGTTCTATTCTAAAAATTCTGTGTTAAAATATTAAAAATTAATTTTAAATATTTTCATGCCAAAATGACTTATCTTCATGGGAATGCAGTATTGTCTTCTTGATTTTGCTGTCATTAGAAGTCATGATCATTATCCCTGTGTCATTAACTACTTTTCAGCTAGGTCTCTAGTTAATTGTTTGCTCCACAACAATCTTTCATGCATCGTTTATGAGGCTTTTAACAGGCTTCTTGTTTATTGAGATTGGATTTACTTGATTATACTTTCATCCATTGTTTAAGTGAAAAAAATAAACTCCTCATAGTTGTTACTAGGCTTTGGCCATTAATTACTGCTGCAATATTACCTCCTTTAGATGTATCTCCTTTGGTGTTACTACTTTACAAAGATTGGTTTTCTGCAAATGGTCCATGGCAGATTTATAATATTTTCTCTGAAATATATAGAAAATAGAATGCTTGCAGAAGACTACAAATACATGGAAATGAAGGAAAACAAATAACAGAATTAAAGCCATTGCTGTTTATTTGTATTGGTGTCAATTTGGCTCACAGCTTAAAGAAATCACACAGATGGACAGATGTAAAATCAGTGCTCTGCAAAACTGATATTTTGTGAGCAATCACACAAACAATAAAAATCAGTGTAAGTTTAGTGAAAGCAGAATATTGAGATTTTTATAACAGTCATACAATTTAGGTCAACCTAAATATTGATTACTCAAAACAAAAACAAAAAACACCCCCCCCCAAAAAAAAAAAACAAAAAAACCCACAAGCCAAACAAAACCAAACAAATAAAAAAAAACCTTTAAATAAAATGCTTGGGTTTTTTTGTTTTTTGTTTGTTTTTTTTTTATTTTGTGTTCCCTCTATATGTAGGGGGCTATTTCCGTTACCATATCATTCTGTTGCTTAATGCCTTCTAAAGAATTGTGGGGAAAATGCTCTACATATGTTTAACTGCATAGAAATAAAAGCACGTCAAGCTGAAGTTATATGAATATCTGTTCAGTTGTAAGCATTTGACTTTGACACTGCCATGGTCTCAGAGAAGAGCTTAACTGCAAGTGCTGCCCTTTCTCCTAGGGACATGTCCTTGCCCATGGCAAGGGGGTTAGAACTAGATGATTTTAAGGTCCTTTCCAACCCTAACTATTCTATGATTCTATGAATGGTGTCATGGCACAATAGATTTGTGCTGAATGATGAATCAGTAAGTATCTGCTTCTGTATTTCACCCCAGAAGGGCTCAGATCATCTTGCAGTATTAAAGCAATTCATTTGTCCACATATAGATTATGAAGCAGTCTAGATGAATATTTTTAGAGTAAGCACAGTATCATGAAGACACAAAGTCACTCTGACTTTTTAGAACAAATGGCTTACCTATGCTGTCAAGCTGTACTTTACATATAATCAAACATGCAGAATCACCCTCTGCCCATCACAAAGGTAGGGATTTCACACATATTGAAACTGAGCATATTGAGATAAATTATCACGTGTAGTATGCAACTCTACATGACCATAATTTCAGTTAACAGTTGTCCAAAGTCTCCTGTCATTAGAAACTGAGAAGGTGGTTTTGGGGAAGCTGATGGAGCTTCATTTTCCAGTGTGCTTAACAGTGGGGTCACAGAGCCCTTTTATGTGAGAATTCAGTTTTAAAACCTAAGTAAAGGAATAAACTGGTAATTTGTGAACAGGACTTCTCAGGTACTTGCATGGGTTAGGCATTGTTGTGTACAGTTCTGGTGTCCTCAACATAAAAAGGACATGGAACTGTTGAAATAAGTCCAGAGGAGGGCCACGAGGATGATCAGGGGAGTGGAGCACCTCCCATATGAAGACAGGCTGAGAAAGTTGGGGCTGTTCAGCCTGGAGAAGAGAAGGCTGTGTGGAGATCTCATAGCAGCCTTCCAGTATTTGAAGGGGGCCTACAGGGATACGGGGGGAGGGACTATTCATTAGGGACTGTAGTGATAGAACAAGGGGTAATGGGTTGAAACTTAAACAGAGGAAGTTTAGATTGGATATAAGGAAGAAATTCTTTACTGTGAGGGTGGTGAGGTACTGGAATGGGTTGCCCAGGGAGGTTGTGAATGCTCCATCCCTGATAGTGTTCAAGGCCAGGTTAGACGAAGCCTTGGGTGATATGGTTTAGTGTGAGGTGTCCCTGCCCATGGCAGAGTGGTTTGGAACTAGGTGATCTTAAGGTCCTTTCCAACCTGAACTATTCTATGATTCTTTGATTCTATGTCCAACCATTCGTGATGGAGTTTATTACTGCTCCACAAAGCTCCTCTGCAGTGCCCAGACAAAGGCAGTTTATTTAGATTTTGGTGATGATAATCTGCATAGCCCCTGTTTGTGTTTGTGAATATGGGCCTTCCAGTACATTGAAAGCACTTCTATATTGATATAGGTGTGTTCACACTCAGGCTTATGCCTCTGTATACAGAATGATACCTGAATAGCAGCACTTTCAGTAAAATCTGTACTCTGTAGAAAAAAAAGAAAGGGCAAAACTCAGGTGACCAAATTTGAAGTTTCTTGCTTCAGTAAAAGTCTAACACCTCAAAACCACAGACTAGTTACATAATCTCCTCAGGGAAGTAGTGGATTCCCAAACACTGAACACTTTTAAGATTTAGCTGGAGAGGGTGCTGGAACTTCTAGTCTCAGTCATGTTTTGCCATAAATGATTGGACCAGGTAATGCTTAAGGTCCCCTCCAACCTGGAATTCTATGATTCTATGACCTAGAAGAAAGAAGTGAAGGAGCTGAAGGAGGCAATGTTTTGTTTGTCCAATTCACTTAGCATGTAATAGGCATCTTGTAACAGTTTATTCTGTTTAGTAAGGTTTTACCACGGTGAACCTCCCAGTTTTGAACATAAAATGGATCCGTAGCAGAAGATCAGATCTTTCATTACCAAAACCATTGTAAGAGTCCCTGTTGTATAAGAAGTTAAAAACCTCAGTTCTCTAGTTGCAAAGCTTGAGACATACAACATTCCTCAACACTCATAGAGAAGGAAATTACCAAAATGGAAAGAGCTTCTCTTTTCTAAAAACTAACAGTCATGTGAATGGCTCTCGACAGAGGTGCCCAAAGGCAAGGGAGTACTGGGAGCTAAGGCACTTGCAGCCGTTTACCTCATTAAATTATTACCATTGGTAGTACCCAGCCACAGGGTAGCTCTGCAAAGCCTGAAGAATGAGGATAGGTTTCTCTTTTTTCTGGCCCGCCTGAAGCACTATTTTAGTTTGCTTAGCTGTGACAGCAATTTTCTAAGTGGCTTTTTTTTTTCTGCTTAGCTTTGTATAATCTTGTGGTGCAACCATAATTTTGATATGGATAGTAATAGCAAGTAGATACTCTGTGAAGAATGAACCATTGATGTTACCAGCCTAATGATGCAGTGAGGAGAAATGGGAGTGAGGAATATCACTGAAGCTTTGAAAACAGGAACCAAAGATGCAGAGTAGACATAATAGTTGACAGGTGTGGCCTTAAAAGTGGGATATGAGATAATGCAGGAGGCACCAGAGTTAAGAACAGCTCTCCAATGACCAGTTACTGAGAGCTAGAGGAGTTAGAAGCAAAAATCAGTTTAGGGGCAAAAATGAACACTCTTTCAATAACTGCATAAGCATTTCTCAGAGGCAGTAAGATACCTGAGCTCTGGGCAAGAAAGAATTGCCTCCTCTGGGTCAAGATATGCACAGGGCGCCCTGCACAGGCACATGTTGCTCATCTCTGGTTTGAAGACAAGTCACAAGGTGACTTCATCCCCTCATCCCTTTCTGTCAACCTAGCTGCTTTCATGCTTTTCCTGTTTTTTGAATGTAAAAAGCCTCAATCTGTGATTGACTGCCAACAAAACCTTGATATTATGTCTCAATATCATGTATTCCTTCTGAGTATGTATGCACTAGCACACAGAGAATATGGCTTCTTATTTTTATGTCCAAACTCGTTGCAACAATCTCTTTGCCTGAGGCATTGATACACTCAAAGCTCGCTCTGCCTTCGATTGCTTGCACACATTCCAATGAATGCTGACAAAGGATTTTCATGGCATGGACACCTACCCTCTAGTTATGGCACTGACCCTTCCAATTTATTTTAGATGGGACACCCAAGAGTCATAAAATTGCAACATCCTTTTGTTAATAAATGGTGCTACAGAAAACAGACCAAAACGTTCCTTTTCAGACATTCTTTCCCTGCTGTCTCTTTTGATAAAACCTAGCAACAGCTACTGGCATCCTTTAAGGTATGTGTGCAAAGAATCCAAACATCCCATTTTCTTCCATTTTCAACGTTTTTCAGAAGTGTACTGAAGCCAAAAAAATATAATCAAGCCATCTTCTTTATCTAATAGCTTTTCTGGATCGGTGAGTCTAATCCTGCAGAATTCTTTGTAATATGCTGCAGTGCAGAGAAGCTGGTGATTCTCTTTTGCTAACAAGCAACTCCAATAAGTAGTGAAAAAGTTAATTTTCTACAAACCTTTTGTACTACTTAATATCTTTGCTCTGAGAGGCCAATGATGATGTGAAAGAGTTATTTAGTATTCCAAGAAAATGTTTCCAAAATTATTTTTAACTGTAATTTCTTAGCTTACCTTTACTTTCAAATACTAATTTAATTGGTGAAGAAAATGTCCATAACCAAAACATAAACCTCATAAAAAACAAACCTGCTTTATTTTTTAACAGAAGAACACAAATATCTTTGTGTCTGTATCTGTCTGTAACGTATGAGTAAATGGGTCTTTTTCTACTGAAAAAGACTGTTGCACGAGAGTTCACTTAACTTTTCCAGTGTTAATATGAAATTATTCAAACAATTTGAGAAAAACCTTTATTGCCATAATCCTTTCTTTTCTTCACCCAGCTAAAACCCCCCTTCACTTCCTCACTCTAGTTGACGTACTTCTCTGATGCACAGCTCTCAACATCATTTTGCTTCCTTTATGAGATTCTGTGATGTTCAGCTCTGTGTGTTTACAGCAAAGAGCTCTACAAAACCAACAACAACCACACTTAGATCCTGTTACCTAAGCCTCTTCCTTTTACCCATCTCACATTCCCTGTTGTTACCTATCCCACGCATCTCCTTCTGCAGAAATACGAACAGTGTCTTGTCTAGACAGTGTTTTATCTAGAAAGACATATAGATGCAGCTGTAAAAAAAAGCTCTTCAGAAGATTCAGAACTGTAAGGAGGTAGATTCAGACTAGCTATTTCAAAGAAATTCCTCACTATGGAATGAGGTGATGAAGTACTGGAAGAGGTTGCCCAGAGAAGTTGTGGATGCTCCATTACTGAAAGCATTCAAGGACAGGTTTGATGGGGCTTTGAGCAATCTGGTCTAGTGGACGGTGTCCCTGCCTGTACAAGGCAGATTGTAACTACATGATCTTTAAAGTCCCTTCCAACCCAACCCATTCTGTGATTCTGTGAAGAGAGGGTGCAAGAGCGACAGACTGCATCTAGTCTCCCCACCTAGGTTCACCATGCTAACACAACTATATTTGGTATTTCCCTCACAGAACCAGAAAAAACCCTGCAGTGTGCATCATGAGGAGCTTACAGTTTAAGCTGCTTAAAGCTAGAGATCCTGGACAGTGGAAAAGGAGACCAAAGTCCTTTTCATTTTAGGTATAATTCTATATTTGAGATATATATATATTATATATATATATACATTCTATAAATAGTCCTTTTCATTAAAGCTTGGGTATAATTTACAGGGAATTGTGATTTTGTATGCTGAGATGAAAGGTAGGAAAAGTGTGGGCATAGGAAAAGGCAACAGTAGCAAAAGTAATGTTGCAGGTTCACTGAGGTACTGGCTATTTCAGTCTCCACAAGGACATTCTCAGTGTGCCTTTAGGACACCGGGCAGATACTTTCATTGCAATTCATATACCCAGTCCTCTGACCAGTGTTCCCTGGCTTTCTTTTCTGGTCAGCCTAAGTAAACATTTTTCCACAGATTTCATTCTTAGCCTTGCTTGTTTATATTAACCCAGGATTTGGTCCTGTAAGATGTCATTATTTTGCAACTTAACTGCTTGGGATGACATTATGTGAGAACTAGTAACTTCAAACTCCTTTTCAGTAAATTATCTCTAGGGTTAGAGCTTCTACTTCACAGATATTTGTAGAATACTTTCTATTTGTTTCTAATTTATAAATGCTGTTTTGAAATGCACATGAAAACCTCAACATTTAAAACTGTTTCCTTGCTTCTTTCTTACTTTAATTCTGCAATTTACCTTCTGGGTTCTCTACCATCCCTTAGAAGATGTAATAACTACTTCTTGGCAGCTCACTAGAAGGAATTAAAAAAGAAAAACTGGATGGAGTTCAGAAAACAGCAACAAAGAAATATAAAGAGCGGGAAATTACTTTTAAAAGCAAGTGTGTATAACTTAACTAAACAATGACAAAAGAAGCTGTGATAACTGCAAATAGCTGAAGGTTGTAAATACTGAAGGTGAAGGATACATTTCCCCAGTTCAAGGGTGATATGACTGCAAAGGCAAGATGGAAATTCTTCCCAGTCAGCCAAAAGTCAAAAAAAAAGAAGTTTTTAGACTATTCCTGAGGAAAAGAGGAGCACAGCAAAGCATTAAGCATGAAGGACAGGATGGACAGCCAGTGGTGAAGAGTGAGATCAGAGGGGGATGGACTCGTAGAAGCACCTCACTGTCACTCTGCAGTTTTGTAGTACAAGTTGTCTGGGTCCCTTCCTAACAAACTCCACAAATACAGCATAGCTTCACAACTTCAGCACATTGGTAGTTGATCAAGATGCTGCAAATTTATTAGCCTCTGTTTCTCATCCTGCCATCTCTGGGACAGACTGGATCCCAGTCTATCCTCTCCCTTGGACTAGGACATCTATCATGAAACAAGAATAAACAAAGTTTCCCTGACGCTTCCTCCCCGTTTCTGTGCAACTGTCTTAGATTTAAAACCTCCAGAAAACTGTGTTATTTGATAGTTATTTTCAAATAATTTGAAAATACAGAACTTGCTCTCTTAAGTCTTTTTTGCCCCTAGACCCATGCCCGTAAACATTCACTCCCTTTTAACCCAAGCACTATGATCCTCTTCTCCGCTGTTACTTCCATTTCATGTATTTTCAAACCAAGAGAAAAGTACCTTACATCAAAATGCATTTCCCAGACCCTGTGCTATAGACAGCACTTTCTTTGTTCTCAGGAAGAACTTAAAGAGATTTTTTTTTCCCTCTCTGTTCTTTATTTTTTGGTACTTTGGCTCCCTTCTTGCCTAAATTTCCTAATTGTACTGTTTTAGATAAGATACTTCAAACCTTTTTGACTTACAGCAACATGTCACTATTGGTCTTGGGCATAGTAAAAAACAGAGCCACAAAGACATTTAGATTCCTGTCTCACATTACTAATTTTGTTGCTGTCATCATTAATCTGGCCGATAACTCTCTGAAGAGGGAAGCCCTACAAAACAGAAATCAATCATGAGGAAAACTGAGAGGACAAATATCAAGACTTACATGAGTATTAGGAATTGATTAGTTTTATTGAGTGCTAATAAAATATAATAAACCCTATTACAGTGGTGGTAAAACAGAATCCATACCCCAATGAGTACTTAGAAGTCTTGCCAGGTATTAATAGGTAAGCAATTTGCAGAATAATGCTAGAGCTAAGATTATTTAAAATATAACCAGAGGGACATCAGATTGGTATAAGGAGGTGTATTACTTCTGCAAAAGTATTAACGAATCAGTGTGCCCATTTTTCAGAGTGTACTCCAGAAATAAGAAAAAGATACATAAATGAAAAGCTTTTTTCACAGTGAAACTCTTGGGAAGCTCAGTCTGTTTCAGCTTATTCAAGAAAGGTCAAAGAGATGACTTGATTATGGTTTACAACAGCTTACAACACATTACAACAGATTCCATGGGAAAATAACTTCAGATTTTAAGTATCCTTCCAGTCAAAAATAGCGGAAAAAGTTTCAGCTGATGGAGGCTGAAACTGCAACCAGGAGGAACATTTTTTTTAATGAGGATTAGAAGTAAACAGTAGACAAACCACTTCTTGTGATGATTTTATTCTTTATTATTTAGAGGTTTCAAAACAGGATCAAATGTCTACATTATGAGATGCTGTTTTAACACAGAATCACAGAATCCCAAGGGTTGGAAGGGACCTCAAAAGATCATCTAGTCCAACCCCCCTGCAAGAGCAGGGTAACCTAGAAGCTGTGTGTTTAGTTTAACAACAGCTAAAATGACAGTACCTGACCTAATTAAAACCCTCGGACACTTTTCCTGGGAACGCTGGGGAAAAAACAAATCAGATGGACAAAATCCACTCGTATCTTCCTACTCTGAATCAGTGCTACATTTTCTAGTGTTTTGTATAACCTGTTTCTGAAATTGTTATTATGCCTGGGATCTTTCTAGTATCTTAACCTGTATCACTCTATAGTCCAATTTTAATTGCTAACGTTTGAGTGAATGGTTTGATTTTCAGGTTGCTGCTGTAAGGGGATGATAGAACACCAGAAAATGTCTCCCTGTAGACATTCAAAGTTTGAGAAGATGCTATGACATGCTGTAGATTTATTAATTTTTAGACTAATAAAGAGGATATTATATCTAATCTGTTTAAGCTTGTATTGGTTTAACCCCAGCTGGCAACTAAGTACCACACAGCTGCTCACTCACTCCCCACCACTGGGATGGAGAGGAGAACCAAAAAGAGATGAACCCCATAGGTTGAGATAAGAACAGTTTAATAACTGAAATAAAATATAATAATAACAGTAATACTAGGAAAATGAGAGAGAGGAATAAAATCCATGAAAGACAGGCTATGTACAATACAATTGCTCACCACCTGAAAAATTCCCAGATGTCGCCAAGCAGCAATCAGACCCTTCTGCCAACTCCCTTCAGTTTCTATACTGAGCATGATGTCCTATGGTGCAGAATACCCCTTTGGCTCATTCAGGTCAGCTGTACTGGCTGGGCTCCCTCACAGCTCTTGTGCACCTCTTCATTAGCAAAGCATGGGAAAATGGAAACAACTAAAGCATCCTGTTATCAAGATTATTCTCAGACTAAACCCAAAACACAGCACTGCATCAGCTACTAAGAAAATCATTCTTGGGGATATACTATGTCCACTGGCTACCTGCACACTTTCTCATTAGGCTTGTTAATCAGAATTTTACATGAACACAACTTAGCATATGTTCTGGCTGAATTTATTTTTGACCAGAACTAATACTTCAAGTACTTGCTGTTTGTAATATACCATCTGCAAAGTCTTCAGGGTCACACAGCATTTTTTCTATTCCCTTAGCAGATACATGTAATTTACATAAGGAATTTATGAAATGTCTATATAAGCAGACTGAAATTCATATTCATACTCTTTGGAACACTTCTGCCACTAACATTTCATCTAACAGAAATTCAATTTTCCCCTCAGGAAACTGAATCCAAGGGTTTAAACACCGTTTAAGCCAATTACTGGAGCTGAAAACTTATATGGGGTAAATCTACCCATTTCAATAAGTGTGCCAATTTACTTCAGCTGGACATCTGCCTGTTGTGTTCTATTTGAATAAACACTAAAGCTGCCTTTCCAATATTTATGAAAGCTAGTGAGAGAGATGAACTAAGGGTTAAATTTGTCTGCTGCAACTTAAGGGCTGTAAAACCTGACAGTGTTTTGCCATCTATGATCCCACATTAAAATTGCCCAAAAGCAAAGTTCCCCAGCTTTGAGTTTCAACAACCCTTGAAGCAGAACTGGAAATCAGCTTACAAAGTCAGACAGACAAGGACAATTTTTGTTCTTAGGGTATAATAGAAGATGTACCATCATTATTAGTATATAGAAAGATAAAAGAATAAATGTATATCAAGGGTTGCAGGAGCAATAGAAATGATCAGCTGTGAAAATTATCAAGTATGGTCTTTGGTTAAAGAGCTTACCAGAACACAGATCAGATGCAAAAGACTTTTCTTTGGCAACAGACCTGGATGTTCTTCAGACTTAAAGCATGTTTTTCTACGTGAAGGTGGGTGGATGTGCATAAAGGAACTGATGTGCCTTATTTCAGTTTCAAATGTGATTCATCAACTTAGTAATCTTCCACTTTGCACATATCTACTGATGATTCACATGTTTAGAAGACCATGATAGATTTTGGCTGCATATTTAGTACCACAAAATTCGTATCATTCTTTACAATTTCCTCCCATTGCATTACCACTGAAAATGCCATGCTCACTCTGAACACGAAAGTTCTCTGAGTTTGGTTTATGAGAGTTGGTACAAAGCTCCTTGTTTCAATTAATAAAATACATTGAATAAGATGGCTGAGGACATACCAAACTTCTTTTTAGAAAATATCCCTATAAATCTTTTTGTAAGTATTTTTTTCCTTTTTACTTCCAGTGTGAAGCAATAGGACATATGCCTATTCAGATGCCTCTGAAACAATAAATAGCCTGTCCAAAAAAAGTGAAAACACCTTGTGAGCAACAAAAACCCAAACACACATAGTTCTTAACAGTAGGGCTGAACATATTTCCATAGGGTGAATGTTACTTACAAGATCTGTGGAGCTCAAATGAATAACCAGAAGTGCCTGCAGAAGGAAAACCATTACGCTAGTATTCTAGACAAAACCATAGAGATATATGAAAAAACATTGCTCTAAGCTGTAAAATCATCTCTAGGGAAGCTTTGTTTCAACTGGGCAAAAAAGGCTGAAGAAGGCTGCTTCACCCAGGTTTTTAATCTAGTTATAGCATAGACAGGGAAAGTGAACTTCAGGGACTATATCCTTCAAAAGCATTTGAATTAGGAGCAGGTAAAGACCACATCACCACTTGTAGCCATAACAGAAAGACAGGGTTCCTGAAAATAACAGAAATAGTGACAGTCTGCTGTTAAAGCGGTAAAAAAAAAGCCTAGACTTATTACTTTGTGCACTTCAGTGGCCTCCTGGACTTGTCACAGCTGAGGAGTTGGATATCAGTTGCCATTCCTATTTTGTACTTATATCAACTGCTGGATTGTCTGGAGCAGAATGTTTAAACAAAACCCTCCATGTCAGGTAGCAGGGACTGGATTCACCTTCATGACTGAGAATACCTTTACCACTACATGGCCACATTCCACAGAAAAACACAGGCACACCAGGTGGGTGAATCCTTTTAAATCATGGGATGCACCTTAGCTAGTTCAGGTGAAGAACTTGCTCTCAGGCACCAATCTAGCCCCACTGCACATATTCAGAGTTAGCCACAATGCTCTGACACCAAAAGAGCCCTTGGCACATAAGGAAGGAGGAAACTGAAATGCTATGGACACCACGAGCCACAGCATTTCATGTAATATTCAAAAGCAAAAAGCTGGACTTTATTCCCATTGTGATGATGACAGAGTAAGGGAGCCAAGTCAGCCCTCAGGGGAATACATTCTGTTTATTCGTGTCAGGAACAATCCCAAAAGCCTATCAGATGCAGCATCCCCAAGTACATACGCAAAGATAGGGCAGCACAGGGTTTGCAGTGGTCTGTCAAGGGCAACCCTGTCAAAAGAGTGCTTGTAAAATCTGATTCTACAGGGAGTGCTCTGTTGCAGGGTACCAGGGAAATTGTTAGTGATGCTTGGAAATGAGAGGTGGGTCAATACCCTGAGTTGCACCTAGCAAGCAAGGGCAGCACACCCTGTTAGAGTCCAAATTTGCCTAGAAGCCATGAGCCACAAAAATGCCAGGTTTTTTTCAATTTTTCTGCAAAACATAGCAGTGCCTGATGTCTCTCTGCCTCTTTGTTTACCCTGAAGATATGCTGCTAAATCATTTTTTCTTCTGGAAATAACAAATAGATCGCTAGGAAGAAAACCCTTAAAATCAAGATCTTTCTTAGGGATTTAAAACTTCTGTAGATGATGCTTAGAAGCTATAAGCAAATTTTTTCTCAATTAAAATCTCATACACATGCAGGTGAAAATAACTGCTTGATTTACCAGGTTTTGAAACCATCAGTTTTACAAGGGAGCACAGAGCTACTCTGTATGCTTATCTTTCCTGGTTTCATGACCTCTCTTCTAATCCCATGGCAAACAGAGCAAAGGAGTTCACTTGCTGTAATGTTCTGTCTGTTGTCCTTTCAACCCTAATACCAAAATTTAGCAGCCAGACAAGTTTAAACACACACAATTAAATCTACAACACTGAACTTGCTCCATCTTTTTCTAAGCTAATTTGTTGCTATGACAAAACCAGAATAGATGAAATTTTGCTTATGGTTAAGATCACATTGACATTGTTTCATCACTCTTGTTTGGAGTTACGAGATACTTTTCTTCTCGTATGTTGCTATTCGACAAGCTCAAAAGTTTTATATATCAACAGATATTTTCTGTTTTTTTCTTTTTTTTTTTTTTTTTTTCTGGCAGAAAATTATCACAGATTTTCAGATCTTTGAATAATTTCAGCATTAAGTGTAAGATTGACTGGGAACTGAGAGTTCAGCACAGCATAGTAGGTGTGATAATTACCTTTATGGAAGTGGAAAAACAAGCTTATTGTTAAGGTATTTTAGTGTTGGCACATATTTAACATGCAAATACAAATTCATGCACATTGTTAATTTGTTTGCCTCACCAATTGCTCCACGTTATTAAATCTTTCCTGTTAAACAGACCCTGGCAGGTTTCTGAAAGCACTTCCTTCCAAGGAAGTTATTAGGTGGATATTCTTGAAAAGATTCCAGCAGCATCTCAGTTACATTGGCATTTCCAGAATATTTATGAACACATAACAGCTCAATGTTGGACGCAGCTCAAAATGCAATTTACGTCCTCAGAACATAAATTAAAACTGTGTAAGGTAAGCTGTATTTCTTGATTGAAACAGCAAGACTTTCGTCTACTTCTGAAAAATCCCTCTTTCCTTCAGAGGCACCTCTCCGTAGAACTTCACTGACCAGAAATCAGGGTGACTTTATATAAAAGCATCATCGTATTTCAGAGTAATGTTCCTACATATCACAGAGGCAATGTCAAATTTAGGTTCCAGAATGCTGTACTAGTACCGATGTTATTAGGGGCACTGTTCTAACTCCATTGTAGATTAATGGCTTTTCTTCCAGTAGAAATTCATTAAGCACACAGATGGGTGCGCACACAGGCTGTAAGAAGAAAAGAAGGCCTGTAGGTATGTTTGTGTTTGGGTAAACAGTACAATGTCAAGCTGTCCCTTATATAATTGCATCAAACCCAAACACAAGAGATATGAATCTATATCATCGCTTGCTATAAAAATTGTTGCATATAATTCTACAGCCTATACATATGCCGTATATACAGCTATAGGATTACTTCTGGTTGGAATGAAACTTCCATATGCAGTACATGCACAGAGTGCTTGGAAGATCAGAAAGATGAAAGAATAGGGTCTGCTTATCCTGAAGAGAAGAGCAAGAAGAGAAAATTGAAGCAGCTTTCTACTAGATAACAGGCAGTTGAAAAGAGGAAAAGAATAACCAGGTTTCCATGCCCATGATGGATAGGACACAAACAGGAAAGGGCCAAAACTGTAGTTGCAAAATACTGAAATTAGATGCAAAGGAAAAAAAATAAAACCCCCACAAACTTTCTATCATTAAGAGCAGCAAAACAATTTCCCCAAATGCAAGGAGTGAGAAAGAATAACTGACTTGGTCATTGATTTTTACCTTTTTATCTCCTTTTATTTTCTGTCTATCACACTTTGTGCTTAGCTTGCTGGTAGCTTTTCCTCCTCTCTTCTTTAGATTTGAAAGGCCTTGTACCTCAGCCACCACATCCCAACTTCTCACCTATTCAGTTTTGGTTTTGTTACTACTTTTTAAAATTACTTTTAAAAACCCCAAGTTTGTTGACTAGACACTTGGTGGTCCTTTCCATACATATTTTTCTACGACTCTACAAATTTATTACCTATTTTAAAATTCAAACAGTCAAACAAGAAATTAGCAGACAGTTGTTAGTAAAAGAAAATATAACCTAATCAGAAAATTTTGCCTGGTTAATGCCTTTGCTCACTACTACAGCTGATTTATGACTATTTACTCAGACAGTGAGATGCTTTATGAAATTAGCTTTATCTCCATGTAAAAATATTATCATGCAAAACTTCTCATTTTTTCATACAGCATCTCCGAAGCATTTTTCATTAGTTTCTCACAGCCTACTCTTTCCTTTGCGATTAATGACAATAACATAAGGGGGTGTTTTTTTCCAAGAGAGATGTTCTTTAGTTTTCCATCTTGCTATCAAAAGACTATTGGCTTTAAACAGCTTTTAAATATCTTTCACGTAGTCAGACAAAGGTGGTATTCCCTATATTTTCATATAACCCCTAAATAATATGAATTTGAGTAAGAGCTATATAGGAACTACTAAGCAAACTTTCACAGGAAATGACAAACTATATAATAGCAATCAATCAAAAAAGGCCAAAGCTCCGATTAACAATGAGGAACATGAACAAATGCTTCCTAGGATATATTACATCCATTTGTTGTCTTACACATGTCAAAGGAGTTATGTAAGGAGAAGCAGCTTTACTCAACTACTAATAATGAAAGTACTTTTAAAAAAATAATGTCCTTTTTAAAGGGAAAAATATAATATTCAGACTACATTTGTTGCTAGCTGCAGGTTTGAATCAAGGAAGACATTTCAAGACTACACCACCACAAACCCTCTGCCAGCAGGGTTCAGAGCAGTCCCTGGAAGGACATGGAGGAATGTAAATGTCATCTACAATAACTTGGCAACTAGTGGAGTGGAAAAATGTTATCTTAAGTGAAGTTGATTTTCTGTTTTTCAGCAACCCAATGTCTCCTGAAGCAATGCTCAATACCCAGAGCATGTGTGCAACTGGTGCCTATTGAAAAGCGTGAAAATTCTGAGATAAGTCAGAACTTTATTCCTAGCTTTTAAATCCTACCTTTGAACACTAATTTAAAAGGCCGAAGTTATCACCAGGTTAAAATATGAATAGTAGTTAGTTTATTTTTTATCAGGTATTTGCTAATGCAGAGGTTAACTTTCATTTCGTGTCAGATTTCATCTTTGGTCAGTATCTGTCTCCTGAGTCACAAGCCATGTTTACTGGTATTAGTAACTGATCATTACATACATTTTATAGAAATTCTCAGGGGTTGAGCTACACATGCACTATAGGAAGTGTCTCCAGGCTTGCGGATTCTCTCATAAAATAAGACACACCACTGCCACTAAAAACGTGTGGAAAGGGAATTTCCCCTCCCCAAAACCGAAGGCAACTGTTTTTTCCAAGGAAAGACCTGGTCTAAAAAAAAAAAACAAAACAAACAAACAAACAAACAAAAAGATAACTTTTTGCCTTTTTTTTTTTTCTGAATAGAAAACCCCAAAATAATGAGCTTTCTCTCAAGCTGATTCTAAGTGACTCAGGTAGCTCAGCAAGGGACTAAGTGTAAATCCACCAGTCCTGCACCTAAACTTCAATGCATGGCTCTGTACTAGTAGAGCTTACAAGTGAAAGACTAACAAAAAAAATTTATGCTATGTATAGAAATAAAAAATATTGGGGGGGAGGGGTGTCAAAAACACAGAAAAAGGTAACTGTGGAAAATATTGACATTTCAGAATTAAAAATATGTACAGGGGAAGTTTTAAAACTAATGTCACCTGCTCAAATCCATGAAAGTTTGCTGATATTTTCAATTAAATTAATCTTCCTACCAGAAAAATTTCTAACATTATCTTTGCTAAGATTTTCTTGCTCATCTAAGAAAAATTCCATGTTGGCTTTCTCAGGGTAACAGAGAAGAAGGTAGCATTGGAAGGGAGACCCTCACTCAAAGATATGAATCACTTTTCAAATAAAAAGAAAAAATAATACTACCCTGATATTGATATTTCACCAATCAAACTTCAAGTGACAGCTGATGCTCTATTCTCCATGCATACATTACCCTTATTAGCCAGATTAATATTTGCAGATTAACCATGATACAGATGCATATGCTTGAGTTGGTTTCTTGCAGCTGAGACGAGATCCTTCAAAGCTTATTTGCTTAAGCACACTGGCACCTGAACTCATAACATAAACCAGAGGCACTTATCAACTAATACCAGGAGAGATAGTATCAAGTACCAGACAGTTCAAGTATCGTAACAACAAAAAAAAGAACCTCTTCTGACAAAGGCAATTTAAACTCCTTTGGCAAAGCTGCAACAGCTTCCTTTGGAGAAGTAATGGGGAAAAAATATAATAATGCACAGCAATTAAAATGTCATTCCCCTGGAAGAAGATCAATGGGCAATACAAATGCAGAAAAACTGCAGTGCTACAACTGTGATCATTTTGCCCCAAGCATTAGAAAGGATTCAGTTTCCCTCATTGATTTTTTGTTCTTCTGCTAGGTGATTCCTTGAGTTTCAGCTCTGTCATCCTCATTAAGTGGGATAATTTCAAAAAAGGGTTGCCTGTGTGAACAGAGTGTTTGTGTGGGTGATGGTGCTGAGTCATCCTCCAGTACACTAATGAATTAACAGGTAAGAGAAGGAGAAGTGTTACCCACATGTATTTGGGTAATAATCAGGTTTTTATGAAGAATCTCATACCAATTGTATTCTCCAGTTTGAGAATTGTTCCCAGAAATATGCTGGCAAATGCATTTTTCTGTCCATATATCCCAACATAGAATCATAGAACAGTTAGGACTGGAAAGGACCTTAAGATCATTTAGTTCCAACCCCCCTGCCATGGGCAGGGACACCACACACTAGACCTTGTCACCCAAGACTCCATCCAATCTGGCATTGAACACTGCCAGAGATGGAGCATTTATCCCTTCTTTGGGCAACCTGTTCCAGTGCTTCACCACCCTCACAGTAAAGAGCTTCTTCCTTCTATCTAACCTAATTATTAAAGATTATTTTATTTTTAAACAAGAGTAAAGATGATGTAAGGCCAAAGTTGATGATACATTTGCATAACATCTTTCATGCAAGGAATACATACAACATATAGAAAACAATCCTATCCAAAGCTTAATTTCCCTAATAATTGCCTAGATTTGGTACATTAAGAAAACCCTAAGACCCTACAATAAATGCAATATAATCCATGGTTTTCTTTCAGTGCTTTCTTTCTTTTTTTCTCAGTTGTTTTCTCGTTAAGAATTCTGTGTCTCAGGCCAAGAGCTTGTCATAAGAAGGAATTTCCATTCCATGAAAAAGTCTGTAATTTCCAGATTTTTTTTTACTCACCCTGGAATACAGTCTTGACATTTCTGCAGAGCACTAAATTTAAAACAGCAGATCAACCAGTGAGAAATGCTTTGCTTGTTTGCAGTAAGTATGGTTTATTTCATTACTTCTGAAGCAAGTTACACTATTGGTGGGTAAAATTTAAAATTAATGTTTCATAATTCTGTGCAGAAGCACAAAAGAAACAAGAGCAGTGGGTCAGGGTTTGCCATTTTGATGAAGTGAAGGCTGCTTTCTTTTTGAGCATTTAAGGTTCACGAGGTTCTTTTTATGCAGTTTGGTTTTAGCCTTGCTAGGGCATCTTTTTAAAGGATACAAGCTAATTAGAAGCATGAAAGACTGTTGAAATTGCCTTTTGACTTCAGTAAATGAGGAGTTATTACTTACGGGCTTTTCTTTTCCTTCTGAGGCACCAAGAACTTTGCTTTAACTTCACTAGTTCTCGATCTAACAACAAAGCTACACAACAGAGTTTCAGAATGGGAAATAAAGAAAATAAGAGTTACAAATATTGTGTCTATTTACAAGTGTGGAAAGGGAAACAGAGTATTTTCACATATAAAATATTTTCCTGCTATTTTGTCATGGACAGGAATAAGAAATTGTTAATAGACAGTACAATATATATTATAAATACTATTAACAGCAGAGCCCAAAGGATCACAGCAGATTTACAGGTGATTGTTAGGATTTTTAAATCTTAAATTAGCCCTTCACCTGACAGCACATGGGATCAGAAAATACTTATCTTTTTTTTCAATGAAATCTAGTCAGTTGAGTTGTACCAAGGCAGGAAAAATCCTGAGACTTGAACAAACCATTAATAGTAATGGAGAAAGGTGGGATGTAATCAGGGAGCACTGCTGACATCTCCCTCTCTGGAGGAGGAGCTGGCACAAATATGTGCTATGACAGAGAACCGTTGTGGTAAGCAGCACAGGTTTACACTTAGACTTTGTGAAGTGTCACAGTATTATGATTTAACACAGCCCTATAAACAAACACAAAAAGCTTGAAGAAAAAGTGTGTAGAAATTGAGCTGAGTAATCCAACCTTGTGCTAATGGTAGTCTTTATGCTTTGCCGATTTTACAGAAAAGCAACATCAATAGCACTTATTTTATCATGTTCTTTCATGAATTCACTCTCTGGTGTGTTTGTAGGAGTTAACAGAATTCATCACTTCCTTAAGCATCATATTTACAGAGACCTTTTCCAATCCCAGGGCTTGCATTAGTATTGCAAAAGTGTGGGAATACGCAGAGCAAAATCCTGCCATTATTGTTAAAGTGAGTTACCCTATTGCCTTTACCAGGATCAGAACGGTGTTAAAATCTGTGCAATGCATTAACCTTTTAAATTTATCAGCCAGAAGATATGATCAAATCTCAGCACGTGAAATTATCCAGCCTGGGCCTCCTGCCCCCTTTTTAATCCAGCTGTCTGGCCAACAATAGAGCTTGCAAGCACTCTTATTGCTGAAATTTGTTGGATTTTTTTTCTTTTTAGCTTAAGAAACAGAGTCCGTAATATCCCATTCTCTTTGCCTTTCATGTGCAGACACAGAGCCTTAGACAGCTATCGGCCCTTTGGGAGATATCTTCTCTGAAGGGAAAAGCTCAAGGCAGAGCTCTGAATTCCTCTTTAAAAAACACAAAATGAGAGAAACAGATTCATTTCCTCTGGGTAATGTCAGGCTGCAGAGTTTCTCTGTCCCCATTTACAAACACATGCATGTAAATAACAATGTTCAACCCTGTTCTCACTTTTCAAGAGGTGACCTAAATAGACTGCAGGAGTGTTAATTTGGGCACAAAAATATTTTTTCCAGCATGTCTCTTTCATGACATTTTCACTGTCAAGACCAAGGGTTATTACCTGGATTACCTTTGGTCCTCTCCCAGGCTCCAAGATTTCCCTGTGGAAGTAGAGCATCATGTGTGCTAACCCTTGGAGACAGGGCAGACCTTCACTTAAACCGTCATGCTGGCAAGTAAGATGTCTGGATGTTTGCATTTATGAGAACTGAAAATTGGAAAGAAAAGTCTTCATTTCTAGGAGATCAAGCTTAGATATTTGATGGCATAACATAACTCTAGCTTTGAAATAGCTTAGAGAAAGTAGGAGTTGGAAAAAACAATATTTTTGACATTTTAGGGGGGAAAACAATAAAAAAAACCCACCAAAAATGCAGGCAAAGGGAGTAAACAATGCATGAACCACTTCAAACTGAGTCATGTGCTTGTTCAATGCTTGTGCATGTGCATGTGCAATGTTCAATGCTTGACAGCCACAGGAAATTAATCTAGGCAAGTCTGACAAAAACCCCAAACATTTACCATGTCAAATTCTATCCATGTAGTATCTTCAGATATGAGAATTAATTAATAGGTGTCAAATTATCCTTGGTTTTCCAGCAGTAAATCTTTCCTCCATAGTTATTGGCTCAAGGTAAAAGAGTGCACATACGCAACCAGAGACACTGACTTCCTACTGGATTATTGCTCCAGAAGTCATCTTTATCTATGCTTCCATTCCACTGGTATTCTTATCCCAGTGCACAACGCTATTAAGAATAACAGTTTATAGCGTCAATAATAGATTAAAGACAGCCTCCTCAACACGGCTGTGTTGGCAGCATAATAAAATCTATCATTCTTTGAACATTTACAACCATACATCTTAAGTTAATGATGTGGCACAACTCCATCATCAAGAAATGAGGGAAACAGAAGTTGAAAGCAAGAAGCCATAAAAGCTTGAAACTGAGCCCAGGAAAATTGCAAAGAATTCTAAGGCGTAAGGCTGTTTAACTCAAAACCAAGCAGGCAGCAGGCTTCTTAACTAGATATCCAAGTTTGTCAAGACAGATGTTGTAACACTAACGTAAGAAGTTTGAATTCAATCCTCACTGTAAAATCTGTTTGGTAGTTTAAAAGTATTATAAGGATATGCATCATGGAGACAAAAGGACTCACCTGTAGTCTGTAGTCACCTCTCCTGTAGTCTGACTGTAGTCAGATGCCTCAACATCGGCATCACAGCAGCAAGGAATTGTATCTTAGAAAGCCACCAAGTCCAATCTACTTAGAAAAAAAAAAAAGTTAGAAAATGCTACCTTCAGGTCACCTAAAGTTTGGGGATTTTTAGCTCTTTTCTTCATAAGTTTCACACAAATGAGCTTCACACAAATATATACTAAATGGAGTTGGCAGCAATCAATAATAAGGTTAGAATAAAAATTTCAAAAGACCTTTTAAAAATTACTACACATTGTTAATGATTCATGTTTGCACCTCTGAAACATTTTGTTTCTGATATTGGTGGAGATTTGAATGGCATTATATTCACACATACTCAAGAAAGAGAAAATCTCAAATATTGCTACCATGAAAACATTAGCAGATTAAAAACTGTATCTAAGCAGTACTTTGCTGATATTTAAAGTAAATCTAAGCCTGGTCAATTTATAACCGTTAGGTAAAACTTTCACTGTTCCAAAAAGATCAACACTGCTTTCTTCCAGGCGGTATCAATGTTGCAAATTTACTGGACCTTATATATATTTTAATTGTTACAGTTTTTATACACGCCAGTATTCCAAAAGTAATATAAAGACTGCAATACATATATTTAAGTTTGCACCATTGTGAGGCTATGATAGCACCATTTAACGCCTGACTTCGAATTAACTCTGACTCATTTAACTTGGACTTTCCATATTGTTTTTAAGCACAAGAAATCACTCTGGATAGGCTGCATGTAGACGATCAGCACTGCAGTACCTCCTGCAAAGAGCATTTCCTTTGGAAGAAGAGAAGCTGAAGAGAAATAGTGGTTTAAAACATTAAAAATAATAGGTATAGTATAAGAGTTTTCAACTTACTAGCTTTCTTAGGTTCAAAGAATGAGAGATGAGATTGTTCTTTATTTCTTCAATTTATAAGAACAGATCTGTGATCCATGTGGTCTTATCCAAGCACTTAATGTTCAGCTGTATGTGACTTACAGTGATAAAAAGAGCCATTAGCTTCAAATAGAGTTTGCTCTTTCTAAGAGTTTCAGCTGAAAACTACTACAGTATAGAAATAACTGCGTGTTGGTGACTTGGTAGCTTCAAAATATCATTTCTTTGGCAGATTCTGAAGCAATACATTAAAATTCGAATGTGTATTCACACCAACCCTTAATTCAAGACAGATCTAATTAATTTTTTTCAGCATAAGGGCACATCATAGCTTAGCCACTTCTTCTAGGCAAACATCACAATTCCCTTTTTGCTTTCATTGTCCATAACCACAGGAGTTGCAATGCAAACCAGAAAAATACAACTCTGTCCCTGTACTCTAGAAAGCTGAGCCAACCCCACACACAGCCATTGCGATACAGCTCACCAGCTCACAAATGCAGTCAGTAAATCCAGGTGCACAGAGTGCTTTCACCTCAGCCTTGTCAGTGGGGGTACACAGGGAAGGGAGGTGAGCTAAGGAGTTGCTGCAGAGGAAAGGAAGATAGAAATGGAACGGTAAGGTCAAAGGGGAGGGTTGGGGGCACAACAGGAAGAAAACATGGTGCAAGGTTATATCCTCACCCTCCAAATTCACTACTATTTTTAATGGATAAGCACACAAGGAAACTTGCTAAGGGAGAAGTACAGGAACAACAGTCAATAAAACTGACAGCATGACTGGTCCAAGTGACTGAAAAAAATGATAAAATAAAATAAAAGAGAATTGCAGGACCTACTCTTTATATGAAGCAATTAACTAGGGATGCAGGTAGATCGCTGTTTACAAATTCAGATATTGATTTTGACAATGGGTGTTGTTTATACAGATGTTGATAAAACATGTTAAAATTTATAGCATGCTGTGCAACCACCATGTTCTGTCCTTACAATAATATCCTAACTGGCAGACTTTGCTGGTATCACTTAAGGAGCCAAACTTACGAGGAAAGAGACACATTTCCTGAAATAAGTATCATTATGTTTGTACTACTAGAAAATTTCCCAGAGATCAATCACAAAAGAGCTGTTAATCAGAAAGTGGTTATTTGGATAGGCTAGATATTTGCTGAATCCTTTTACGACATACATCACTATTTCTATTTCTGCAAAATATATTCAAATCCTCATAGGAACAGGATGATTTTTTTAATGATTCTTACTGTCTTTTCTGTTTCTCCAGTCTCAGGATGGTATGAGATAATAAATAATAACAGAAGCAAGTAAGAAATAAATGTGATATTTCAAAGTTTCAAAGTTAGGGTTTATTTGAATTTTCTGTACGAATTTACACCAGTAATTTTTGTGAGTCGAATCTTATTTGACTTACTAACATGAGGTATTCCCTCATGATTTCAAGCTAGGAATGAGTTCCTCCATTACTCTCACTTATGACCGTGCATTCAAAGCATCTGTGGTGTCCTACATCAAAACAGAGCCAAAATTGTATCTGACACACAACCTAGCAGTTTATGAAAAAAAAAAAAACAGAATCCAATATCTAAGATCCCAAGACAATGGTCAGAACCAGTGCTACCTTTGTAGCATTAGTGCCTAGTTTAAAAGTACTTCGTCTTCTAAATTTTGCTATGCTGCAAAGAAACCGATTCAATTTGCCTTCTGTTTTAAAATTACTTAATCACTAAATAATGACTTACAAATGTCTATTGATTTGTTAAGAAACTCCAGTCTATGCATAACAGTTTCTATTTTATCTTTCCTCAAGAACCACATCTATAAACGTTTTTTATTCCAAACCCCACCCCCCAGAGCTAATATTTTGTTTAGGCACATCTTCCTCCAAAACATTCTCACTCTGCATCCATGCTTCCGTGTTATAACTCCTTTTCTATTAATAAAGATACTGAAAGGAAGAAGCAGGAGGGTGTAGGAAATGCCATGTCCCTGTTAAAACAAGGAAACTTTAGGTATTTGAAGAATAAGACCAAAATAAAAAGCTATAAAATAAAATTGCTGGGAGCATTTTCTGAGCATTACACCTACAAATCCCCAGCCATCACAAATCAACATTAATCCTACAATATTTGAGATCACCTGAGCATCCAATCTGTTCCTGCAGTCTTTATATCCCTGCACAGCTTTCCAGTTGACTGCAAGGCCACCTTGAGTGAAGCCCTGTGTTTACCTCCACAGAAAGCAGAAAGCTATGAGAATAGAAAAAATATGTACCAAGGACAAACTCAGGAGAAGGAAAGAGGGGTAATGATTTTGTATGTGTCTTGAATTACATCTCTATAGCTTCTGTGTAAGGCGTGCCTCCAGTATTCCTCTTCTCAATGCAGTTGTGTGCACAAATACATGGACACATATTTCAGTAAGGGGAGAAATCCTGCATGCATTAAGGGTCTCAAGTCATCATACATTTTTCAGTAACCAGAAAGAAAAACTTCTGCCACTCATCACCAGCAGTGACATTCAACCTGCTTTGATTCTACACTGTTAGGAGGAAAGCTGCAGAAGCATAGCACTGCCTGTTGGCACTGCCACATGTTTTGGTAATGAAACCATGCTTTTCAGCAGGTGAAATTTTAAGTGTCTGTGAGAGGAGAGGGAATAAAACCCCAAGCTTGTTTTTTTTTTTTTTCTTTAGGAGTTGAGAAGACATCTGCCTCCCAGAATCATTTTGAGAAACAAAAATCTCACTTTCAGGACTATTTTTATGAAGTCTAAGGGAAAAATGCACTAGTAGTATCTGGTGATAGGAGGAAATGTTGGTTTAGTTCTGCTAGACACAAAGAATTCATCTCATCCTACCTCAGGCAAAGGAATTTTAAGCAGAAGGTGGTGGGAATTACTTCCAGCTCATCACTTTGTGACCACGCTCAGGGGTGTTCATTTGTTTTATGAATTTAGTAGCTTTAGGACGTCATGATTCTTCTAAAACTGTAGCCCTTTTTACCACATTTATTGCAAGCCTGACACACTCCTCAGCCCCTAATTTGTTAGGTCACTTCTGTTAATGCAGTCTTCTTGTTTACAAAGCTAATGCTATTATTTTGGGGGACATTAAATATGCCAATCAAATAGAAAAGCTGCATGGAAAATGTCAATGAGTTCTTCAAATTGGATTCCTTCCCATTGTTTAAATAATATTTTCTGAAGAACCTTTTCCACAAGAACACATATAGCAGTGTATCATCACTCCTAAACAATAATTATGCCACAAAAACTTTAAGTGGTGAACACAGAAACTAAATGGATGTTATCTGAGAAAATAGAACCTCTCCCTCACCCCCTACCGACATAAAGAAAACATTGATGAAAAAAAATGTTATTAAAAGAAAAGCTGTTCTGGAACTTTCATGCCAGATGACTACAGTTCTGAAAAGCAGCAATTAGTTATTGGGGGTTTTCAGATGAGAAAACCATGAAGGATATCTGATGTAAAATTTGAAACCTGAAGGTTCACATTTCCCAAAATTTCTCTTCCTAAACAATCACCAGTCTAGAGATGTGAGTAGATGGCATCTCTTAAAGGACAAGCAGGTGCAATGTCTGAGCAATTAGCCTTAACAGGTCATATGTAACATGCATCGTAAGAGATTTTAGTTCTGGTACCATCCAACAAAAACAGAATTGAAGTGACAAATTAAGTGCTTCAAAGAGTAGAATGAAGCCAGAGAGGTATAAGCCAAGAACTAACTCAGGATGGGGTATAGAGCATCTCTCCACTCTTTCAGAG
Organism: Melopsittacus undulatus; assembly: GCF_012275295.1. Taxonomy (NCBI): domain Eukaryota; kingdom Metazoa; phylum Chordata; class Aves; order Psittaciformes; family Psittaculidae; genus Melopsittacus; species Melopsittacus undulatus. The sequence continues at coordinate 69,115,202 of NC_047530.1, read as the reverse complement.
CTATGTTGAAGCCCAGAGGAGACCTGCGCCGTCACTCTCACTCTCTCTGCCTCTACTCACTAAAAAGGATAACTTAGAGTCAAGGGACAGCATCTTATCCTGCTTGATTATTTTAAACAGTAACTGATTACTGGTTTTGGGGTTTTTTTGTCTTTTAGAGAAGTTTTAAAAACCATACAGATGGTTACTTATGGCTATAGATAATTATTAAAAGCGCACCTACTTCATATTGCCCAGATGGACTAAACTTCTCCAAGCACTCCACTGGGTCATTCCATCTTTACATTTAATTTCTCTTGGTAACAGGCTCTTTTACCCTACATTTGAGTTGTTCTGTTGTTCTGGGTTTTCTACTCAAAACCAGTCCTTCAAGCTCAAAGACCCAATGAACCCAGAAATGGCTCTTCCAGTGGTAAAGTTTCTGCTGACTGTGAGCTTGCTATGAACCACTGTTTTCCATCTTGGCCATTTTTTTACACTTTCTCATGGTGGACTAAGCCAATAAGCAATTTAATAGCTAGGCCAATGTGAAATCTCTGCAAACTGTCATAACACAGAAACATAACATTTAAGTTTCTCATTACCTAACTAACCTGACAATTTCAGGCACTCAAGAAACAGAGTGAAAGTTGGTGTGTCTCACTGCCTTAAGATTTTACCTTAAAGTCCAATGTGAAAGTATTTTCAGTAGGAAACAAAATTATCTGGTGCTTCAGATAGGAAGTATTTGCCTGGAAAGAATTGTAGCCATTGGTCTCTTCCTCCTTTCTGTGTTACCATATAATCCTCACTAATTTGCCTTCCTGGACAGTCTTCCACATGCAGCATGCAGAATATTAAGCACTTCAAAATTCTGAAAAGTATTTCAGAATATTGTACATTTCAGAATATTGCAACTGAAATTATACACAAACTCCATAGTAAAGGTCCTCTTTCCTTATATATAGCTTGCACTTGCCCAGATGAACATGTTGCATTTACATAACTGCTTTTTGAAGTTTGAAATGTTTGAGTTTTCATCACATTAATACAGAGGTATATCCACCTGTATACTTCAAGAGTAACTGTTTCATTATTTTATCTACCCCATATAATTTACTTTGCTCTTTTCCTCCAGTCATTCTTCTACTGTCTGCAAAGCTTCTGTGTCCTTTTAAATTCGTATTTACATGAAAGTAATAAAGGATCATTTCAACAGAAAGTATTATAGTGACTGCATTAGGAATTTAGACAGCATTAGGATTTTAGATGGGATTGGGAATGCGGTAAAAATTTTGCCCCAAAAGATTCAAAAGTCATGATTTTCTAAAAATGTGATTTCACATTTTTTGTGAAAGATTTTTTGTGTAAGAGGAGCCAAGAACTTTATTGTGCTGTGAAGCCTTTTGTTATTGTTTTGTAAGAGATTGTTTGGATTTCCAAGCACCATTTTAGTTTGTTAATAGCTGTTGGGTATAGGGTTTTATTGATTTATAAAGTCACATCCATTTTTCCTGTCTCTGACGTTTACAACGGCTAGCTGGAAAACAACGCTGGCTTTGCAAAAACAGCAGAAGCGTAGAGCAGCTAAAGATAAGATATTATTTTCTGTGAAGGGACAAGGGAAATGAGGAAAACTGTTCCAGAGGAAAAACAATGGCACAGAGTTAGGGAACACATGAGGATGTTTCAGTCACTATTTATCTCTCAGATCAATAAACTCAATGCTCACCTAGGTGAAATCAGCATCTGTTTAAGTATCGTTGCTCCTTGGCTCAGTTTAATTCTCCCTGTTTGCAGGTTCTCATTTCAGTGTTTAAGATTTCAAACATGACCATCACCCAACCTGCTCACTACATTTCCAGAAAATATTCCATTCACTGAGCATTACTTCCCCTAGTGCTAGAGACAGAGAGATACTGTCTGTCTGTTTGCCCACCTGCTATCTGACAGGGTTCTAGCCACAAGCTCAACTTACAGTAGCACACAGAATAAGCCAGAAATAAAGGCTTTGCTACTGTTTCTGTCCTTATCACGAGAGTTTTGTAGGTTATCTAGTCATTATTCACAGAGGAAATTAAAGCAAAAAAGTCTCACTGTTGCAGCACTAAACTCTTACATGTTAGCAGGACACCATATGAAGTCAGATTTTCTCTATATCTGAATCTTTAAGCCAGGGTAAAAGTAAAGAGGCCTATGGAAGTTGCAGTACAGCCAGAATTAGGGGCAAAGGGATTAACAAAGATGTTGGCATACTTAGTAACATCTCATAGGTGCTGAAAAAGTGTTTTATCTGTTAATGTTCTTGTTAATACCTGACTTCTTGTGTGGGGACAGTCCTTATTAGATTGTTTTTATAATTTGGCAGAGTGTTATCAGTGGTATCTGCACTGGTCTGAATCCTAAAGACCTGAGCTTTATCACACCTATTAATGATAAAGCATCAAACACTGGAAACTGTGACTACTTTTTCATGTCAACATTTCTATACTGCCGTGCAAAGAAATTTCCACTGAATCCTTAAAAGGTCTCTGTAGCAGAATAGCACGTAGGAAGCACATGTAGATTATCGCTTTTGATGGAATTTGAGCATCAACTGCCAACACTTGCCAACGTATTCTTCTCCTCCTCCACAGCTGGACCTGGATGTTTTGCTAGCTGCCCTCACACCAGGAAACTCATTTTATCATTTAACCTTCATCTCTCCTTCTTTGCACAAAATTGCAGGAAACTTTTCAGGTTTGCTAAACCAAAGGATGTTTTTGCTGCCAAACCGCATCAAGGGGAAAAGAGTGTGCTTTCATTTGGTCTTATGACAGCCTGATAATAACATTATTACACATGCAAAGAACTCCATGTTTGTTTATATGTGACAACAGTGTGACACATGCAAATATATATATGAAAGGCCTGAATATCTCAAGCTGCAGATAGTTCAATCAAAAATATTATATCCTGAAACTACAAACCCAATTATTTCCTTACTAATTTATTTATTTACTCACTAATACCTTCTTGGCATTTTTTTGCTTTCCTTTAACAAGCCTTGCCAGATTCACTCTTTTACTGAAAATAAACTAAGATTCATTTTCTAAATACTTTGCAGCCTTGATAATGTGAAGTGTGGTACAGAGAAGGAATATTTGCCATTTGCTGTGCTAAAAGTCTACATAATAAAATTTTAAATATCATTTAAACTCTAAAACATTTTATTATCACATCCACAGCCAAAATAAAAAGCTTTAAAAAACTTAACTGATACTTGAATAGATGTATCTTATTATCATGGCCCAGAAGAAGTTTGTCCTATAGGGTATCTCAGAGAATGCACTGTCCTTTAATGAAAGGTTTGGGTTTTATTGCTTTCAAGTTCCTGATTTTATCCGTATTCTTTTTTTTTTTTCTTTACATTTGGCAATACCTCCCACTCACAAGAACTTATCTATGTCATCTATGTGTTATCAACACTAAGCCCTTAGAGTATTCTGGCAACATATTCTATTTTAGGACTTAATCCTGGAGTAGATCAAGTCCTTGCTCACATGGCAGAATAAATATATAACCTCAAATACTGTTGAGAACTCCACTGCATCTGGATTTCTCATATAGATATTTCAGCTCTCCATTTACATTATGATTATCTGTTCTATTGAGAACACTTGCACCAGTTATCCTGGGGATAGATTTGGATAGGTCAGGTTGTCCAGCCTGGAGAAGTAAAGGCTCTGGGAAGACCTGATAGCAGCCTTCCAGTACCTACAGGGGGCCTACAAGAAAGCTGGAGAAGGCACTTTTTATAAGGGCAAGTAATGATAGAACAAGGGGTAATAGCTTTAAAGTGAAAGAGGATAGAGCTAGATTAGGTATAAGGAATAATTCATTTACCATGAGGGTGGTGAGACACCGGAATAAGTTGTCCAGAGAAGCTGTGGCTGCCCCATCCCTGGAAGTGTTCAAGATCAGATTGGACAGGGCTTTGAACAACCCGGTCTAGTGGAAGGTGTCCCTGCCCATGGCAAGGAGGTTGGAACTAATAATCTTTAAGGTCCTTCCAACCCTAAACATTCTATAAAAATATACTCCAAGAATTAGGAGAACCCTACAACTGTGAGGCTATCCTAAAATAATCATCACAGACAAATACACTTGCAATTTCAAAGGCCATGGAAGGATAACTTATAACCCAAGTTTTAATCTTTTGATGACCAGATATTATCCCTTCAGATATGTGCCAAACTCCAGGCCACCTGTGTTTTTTGCAGACACCACTGGCCCCTAACGCAGGGCAACTTTCTGTGCTATGGGCACAGACCCCCTGCTCTTCCTAGCAGGACACACCCATTCCCTGAGCACCTTCCCTTTTGGGGATACACTGGGAAAGTGTGTGTGGGTAGAGTGGTGTCCCAAAGTAGAAAGATCAACAGTCAGAAAAGCCTTGCCCCACAGAACAGAGAAGCACCATCACCACCCCATATGTCAAAAATATCCCAGCAAGGGAAGGCAATTCATTTCATCAGACTGTACCTGTCTAAAAACTGTCCACCAGAGTAGTGCTGCAGGTGCCTACCCAGCCAAAGCACAGGCATCAAGGGCTGGGGTTTATGCCCTCTAAATTGCCAAGACACCCACATAAGGCTGGAATTTGTGACACAGGTGCCCCAGGACACCCACACTCCTGAAGCATCCAGAATAACACCAGACATGGTGCTTACCCACCATCACTCCCTTGAGTTATGATTCATCTGATTACGTTCAGGCCCTTGTGGGAGGACTACTTGTATTTGTACTGATACTTGAGATTCTGAACAACTCAGAGCCCTGGTACAGGAGCCCTCATCCTCCCTGGGAACAGGTGAGACACTGCAGCCTTCCTTCATCAGGGATTATGGATGAAGATGAGCAGTGTCTGTCATGATATCTCTCTAAGCCAGAGAGCCCAGTTAATGATGAACCAAAGATGCATACAGGAGTGCATTAAATCAGAGGAGCCTTGCCCCTGGACAAGGGTAACGGCCCAAGCTCCTCCTGCAATCAGATGGGGTGCTCTGGCACCTCCAGACAGTGACAAATCACATCTCCACCAGGCTGCATAAATCACTTCCTGGATGTGCCTGTTCCTTTCTTCCATCTCTAAAGGGAGCCAAGAGAACGACCTTGGCAGTAGAGGCTTGACTTTTAGTTAGCTACTGTGAGGTGAGCCAAATCTGTGACAGACTGTTAAAATGGCAAGCTATTCATTATTCATGCAATGAGGTGATGCCAGGGTTTCAAAGCATGAAGTCTATACAGCACAGAGCTGGACTGGCTCTAGAATGTTATTTTATCTTGTTTTTCTTTGTCTCATAGTGTTATTCTTCTGCTTTTCACCCACACCCATCCTAGTATAACCACTTAATTGGGTGATAGGCAGAGTATGGCTCCACAGGACATGATGAGGTGATGTATAGGCTCTGCTTCCAAAAAGGATCCCCCTCCTCCTACCTGATCACTGCTGCTGCTACCTTCTGCAGGCTCTAGCCTCTAGCAAAGCCCTGCCTGAATTCAATAACACAATGGAAAACTGCAATCAGGCAAAATAAAAAATAAGAAAAGCAGGGGTGGGAGGGTAGAAGATTTTCTGGCATTTCATTGAACAGGCACATGGCAGGGTGCCATGGGGGGCCAGTGCAGTGGGGGCCAGTGCAAAACAGGGGAAGACAAGGAGTAGTAGGGAGGGGTGAAGTGCAAAGGGTAAGACAGACCTCTCCTCTCTCAATGGGAGCAAGCCTTCAGGTGAGTTCTTCTGTCTTCTCTGTTACCAGCCCAACTTAGCCAGAAAATCTCCTAATTAGTAGCTTCACTGATCACTATTTATTGAATAGGTCTGGCAGGGGAAGAAAATTGACACCAGCAATGTACTGACTCTAACAGCCCAGAGTGTCAAGCACCTGGGGAGGCTGAGGCTCACGGCCCCACAAACATCATGTTATATTAACCGGATAAGAGAAGTGTCTTGGGTTAGAGTGCTAAAACAAGTGTTAGAGGAAACTCATACATTTGAGTGAGGCTGCAGAGAGTCACCAGCTCCTCACAGCTCAGGGAAGGCCCATGGCAATTCTAGATGAACTCTCTCATTCTGCCCATAGTCTCTCCTGAACCCCCAGACAAGGCTTAACATAGGTTTTACTCAGATCGGTATACTCCTATTAAAACTTTGGGTTCTGTTAACAGAGCAACTTCTCAACAAAATCATACAACTGAAAAATTCCCAGCCAGCCCTCACCATTGATCAGCTTGCAGCTTTTTCTGCAAGGGGGTTTGTTATTAAACCTTGAGACAAGAAGGATTCAAGGCTTTGCCCAGCATGATTCAGGAAATTTTAAGAGGTCAGAAACAGACTTCAGCTCCGTTGCGTGCTAGAAGAGCAGCTTTATGAAAAACATACCTTTTCTCTTCAGAGGGGTGCTGGTAGCAGCTCTATTCATATTTCTCTCAAGATGGGATTGGGCTTTCTTCAGCAAACCTGAAAAGATACAGGACTTATCTGAAGCAATCCAAACTATCTATTTCCATTGATTTCTCATGTAATTATTCTCCTTTCCTTAACTTTCTACTCTTTCTTCTCCCGCAGTGTTTGTGAACACTTTTGTTTTTCTCACTCAATTAATGATCCCTTTTACTTTCAGTGTTGTTCTTTTTATTTCTCCCTGCTGTACATGAAGAGGCTTGTATCTATATACTAAAACATTATTTGTTAACGATGAGCTATCCCTCACCAATTACTTTGCTGGGATTTTACGATCCTGTCATTATTTTATCTCCAACAATCTGTTGCAACTTTTGGCTAGAAAGAGAAGAAACAAAACTTGCTGTATGGTTATGCCCTGGGACTCTAACTACAGAAATGCAGAGTCACTGTCATTTCTGCCCACAGCATATTACCTCCAGTCACGATTATATCTGAAAAAAAAAAATGATACAATCACTAGGAGAGCATTAACAGAGGAATTTTCAGCCCCAGAGATCAAGATATGCCATTTTAGGTTTTGTTATTTTGAGTAACACTTGCCAAGGGCACTGAAGAGCAGGTCAACTTAGTTATGAAAGATGGGTCATTGATGCGACTTGTAACAAATAAATCATTGCATCAAGTACAGCATTCAGAATAGTAGTATTGCATAAAAATACACCATTATTTAGTGTTATGACAACGTGACTTTTGGAAGGCCACCGAGAATATCCCTTTCTGGTGTTCCTCACTGTCCAAATTATTCCTTCCTGCCATTTCCTCCTCTCTCTTCTACAAGAGTACCCAGTTTTGCACCGCATCACTTCGTGAACACCAGCATCCATTTTGCAGAAGAGTCCTGAAGTAGCACTTCCTATGGATGCACTAACCAATGAGCTTATCCTCATGTCTTCTGAAGGCTTTGAACACAAGAAGGAACCTTACCAGAGCACATAGCATAGTTTGGGATGATATTCCTGAAGTCCTCTCTGATGTCCTGTGTATTATTGTGAGCATACCAGCCTATCTGCTGGTTGGCCTGAGACTCAATGCACTTCAAGACAACTCTCTTCTGCAAGAATCCATCTAACCCCTCAGCTGTATTCTTCTTTCCCTGCTTACATGCAGTTTCACCTCTAGCACCACCATCCAACTTCAGATGTTTCCATCAAAACCCCTCTTAAAGTGGTCTACCAACAATAACAAGAATTATGAAGCCATGACCCTCAATAGTAGATCATTCAGAAATGTTAAATAAGAAAAACGAGAACACCGATAATATTCTGTGTTACTGTCAATGAAGAAAAATACCTTAACTGCTTGGTTCCTGTAAACAGCACATAGTCTTCAGTATGATTCAGTACCAAGACTGCCTGAGGAACACCATTCCCTGCACACTGAACCCTTGGGGACTACTGGATCCATTTAGTAAACATGCTTAATTCAACTTTGAGAGAAGCACCCTGCCTCAGCCACAGCTGAAGTGCTTCTTCAAATTCTTCCAGAAATTAGGCTGCAAACACTTCAGCCAACTGAGGAATTCCCTCTGAGTTTATAAAATAAATTATAATTTCCTTGTTCAAAAGAGGAAAGCTTTAGGAGTAGAATAAATTACTTTTTTCACACATAGAGGGAAGGGTCAGAGGAAGAAACCCCAATTGGCTCCTGCGAAGAAGCCAAGTCCTAGATTGCTGGGCTGTCTTTCATGTATTAAATACAACATCTGTTCCCATGTTTTGTCCATATGGAGCTAGGTTGAAATAGTGCAGCTCCATCTACCATAAAGCTTAAAAAGGCACATTGATTAGAACAACCACAGAGTAGATGAGAAATGGCAGAGGAGAAAGAAGCACTGTCATCTCCTCATCTAAACACAAATGATGCAGCAACAGCTCTCAGGGAATAACTAAAATTACCTTTTTTTTTGCTGCTAGTGTATATTCTACCTGTTGATTCTTTTAAATATCTTAACATTTGTAAATCAAATCAGTTAAGGTAAACCTAATATATTTAGACTTATTATTTAGGACTGTAACATTAATCAAGGTTTAGACCAATTTCAAAACAATACATAAACATCAAAAGAATTGCCAACTGGTCTTTAATGCCGTGTCTAGCTGATTTACACCTCTTATTCCTGGGGGGCAAGGTCAATTGCTGGCAGTGCAACATTGAAACCATGTTGCACTTTGTTTGGAGTTTCCTGGGGGAGGAGGAAAGAACAGAATTCAGGGAAGTTAGTTTTGGTCCATGAGAAGCAAAGGCATGGTTTCTTATTTCCTTCTAGCTCTAAGATTTCTGTAAAACTATAAACTTAGAATTTCTATACCTTTTTTTTCAGATTCAGGGTAATCAAAAGCACTTGACCAGCCTTTTCCACACCACAAAACAACTAGGAAGCCAAATGTGGCAGCCATTTTGCATGCAATAATAGTTGGCCCATATAAATCTATTCTACCAAAATAAGCAATGTTGGCTTAGAGATGAGAGGGGCATTACCTGAAACATTTAATGAAGTATCAAGGGCTCCATCAAGTAAAGGAGGCTAAAAGGATTGCTTTCTGTCTGCATGACTATCATGGGAGAAATTGCACTCAAGGAGTATGTGAAGACAAGACCTCTCTCCCCTTCACAGTGCTCTTGGTTTCTGAACCACTTGTTTCATAGGTGATGTAGCTCTGTGACTTGTACTTGCATGAAACACAGTTTACCATGGGTTTCCCTTGCAAAGTGCAGGACTTGTGGAAAATGTAATGACGCTTTCACATACCTACCCTCTATCTCAGATAACCTGTGCAACCTTCCAAGTGCTTGATCCTGGTAGCAATCCCCTGACATGACTAGTACAAAATCAGAGGTGTGGCAGAAGAGCTCAGGACAGAGGACTCTACTCAGGATAGAAGATGCTGAGATAAGTTTACACCACTGTATTCCTCTCAGTGTTGAATATCAGAACTTTTTAACTTAAAGAATTTTCCCCCCACCAAAACAGGCAATGCTACATGCATGAGAATACCATAAGGTGTAATCTTATTTGCTGCCACAGACAATTCACATCAGTGAAGCAAACCTGGAACAGGCCCAGTGGCTGAAGCTAGGCATGATTACTGGCACAGCCTCTGTGATGGATGGAGCAGATAGCTGTCTGGCCAAGCTTCTTATGCTTCCTGTAGCTGTCTGGCCAAGATTCCTATGCTTCCTACACAGTATTTTCAGATTTTCTGTCCTGTTGCCTGTGATCCCCTATCTCAGACTTAGCAGAAGCTGTAATGTGAGCCCATAGCCAAACTCTGTGAAAGCTGTGAGTACAATTCTCTAGTGCCATCTTACGCTGCTTCTGTTTCTCCCATAAAAAGCTAGACCAGAGATTTCTTGCTTAGAGCTGTGCCCAGCACCACAGACTTCAGACTTCAGAGGAAGTTATGTGGGTGCTTCTGCCGGGATGTGCTTGGAGGTAAAGACATTACAGATGGATTGAGAGTTTGTCACAGTGGTTGTCCTTTTGGTTTTGTTTGCCTCTCCCTCCAGTTTTCTTTAATCGAATCTTGATGATCCTCATGTCCTTCCAGCCTTACTTTGTTTTCCTTCCACCCACTTCCCTCCCTGGGCTTCTTTCCAAAATAGTTTCCAAAATTATTCAAAAGAACAACAACTAGCTACATTTGCACAAAGTATTCCAGCAGTGTAAATCACCATGCACCATTTCATGAGCTGAATACCTGCCCTGTCTTTTTAATGGATAAAAGCAAAACAAAAGCAGGGCAAGATTTCATTAGGATAATTAAAATAGAAATACAGCACACATGAAAATGCAAATCTGCTCAAGATATTGAACTTTGTATTACTTTGCACCAAAATACAAAAATTTACGACATTTAATGATTTTCCTCACACTTTTTCCTGCTTCTGCAAAAATGCAATATTCAGTTATGAAACACTTGACATGCGCTGAATCTGACCAAAATTTAGAAGCAATTTATCCTAAGGGGTGTAGCTTGTGCTTTTAAAATAGCCTGCTATTTTTGGTGTGCCCTTAGATGCAGGTGAGCAGGGTGCAGCATAGGGCAAATAAAACATGAATACACTGCAATAAATCTCTGCTCAACATAACCTCCTGGCCTGCGTTTCATTATAACAGCTTCTGTGATGGATCCCCTAGAAGTGTGATGAACCAGGATCAGGTGGAAGGTAAGGGGTGGAGAGTTAAAAAAATAAAAGGCAACTTTTTGCCTTCATTTCTGGTAGGGTGTATGAAAATTGCAGCCTGATAACATGGCATTTTCTCTGCCTCCTTTTGTGCAGGTAATACTTAAAACTCTCAAATAAAGCTGCTGTTGCTTCTGAATCAGAGAGGAATCAAATCTCTCCACTGAAGATTTTGTTTTCAAATGTCTTCATTAAGGCTAACAAAACTGTTCTACAGTTTTTGAGACACCACTTAAGTTTCTTAGATAAATTTAAGTTATTCAGATAAACCTGTCATAGCTTGGCCAGGAAAAAATTTAGAAAACAGTTCTGCTGAAACCTATAAGGTTAATTGAAAGTTACAGTTGTCCTACAATCATTAAGCCAGTGATACAGCCCAGATTTGCAGGCCTCAGAGAGAAATGTGCTTTTGTGAAAGAAATTAGTATTGAAATAAATAATTACATGCTTATTTGGAATCATATTACTGAAGCTCAACTTCCTTTTAAGGGGTGGAGGCTTCCCACTGAAAGAGATAACCATGTGTTTTCCTAGGCTTTTGATGTCGAAAGCTATTCCAGAAAAATTTCAGGCAAAACTGAAATTGCAGCAGTGTGAAATTGCCCTCAAAGATGCATTTATACAGCTGCGTACTTGTTCTGACCATTTTGCTCCCTGAAATTCATACTTGTTCTGTCGTATGAAAATTCTGTAATGTTCACTGCAGATTTCACCAGTCTAGAAATCTCACTTGGCTGGTGGTACTTTAGAAGATCTGCAGCAGTGAATGAATTCTCATAGTGGTGTCTTGCTTAATTGAATTGTACGGTTTCCCCTAAATTTGATAAGGCAAGGAGGCAAAAAAAGATGTGAACAAGTGAACAGAGGAGATCTACAAGATCTTCAGGATTTGGAACACTCCTTTCAAAGCTCGATTTTTCAATAAAGTGCCAAACTGGAGTTGTAGATCTTTGAATCTTTGTGTTACTTATCAAGGAGGCTTCAAACGTGTTTAACCTTTGTTAAAAGAGGCTCAGCACCACTAAAGAAACCAGGGGCTGAGCTGCTCTGTACTGCCAAGAGCTGAGTCCAGCCCTGGGAGTCCCCTTCATCTTGCTGCAGTTCTGCACAGGGCAATTCAACTCCTCCAGCAATGCTGGAGCCCAGGGTGCCAGAAGCAGGGTTCTTTCTATATGATAATAGCAGTAATAGCAATGCAGATGGGGAACAAGAAAGGTGTTACAGAAGCAAAGGAGGCTACATCACTCACTACTAGAGGAACAGATTTAAATTTATGTCTCTCCAAACTGAAGCAGGGACCTGGAATAGTATTACCAGTCCCCTAGTGTCAGCTATTTGGGTCTGGATGTCTCCAAACAATGTCCCTTACAGGACTCAAAAAATGCTGAAGAACTCAGAAAGACACCCAATATACTGCCTAATATCACAAATTTACCTCTAATGAAAAAGGGGTATATTTTACAAAGTGGAAAAGATCAATGGAAAACACATTTAAATAAACAAATCCCCAAAAGATAAGAGATAAGACACTGCAATGAACCATTTTCTTTGACAGATTGTTTTTTTCTTACCTGCAACTATTTTATGTACGAAAAAACAATTTTCAGCATGTGGATTCATCAAACTGACTCAGGACCTGGATGCAAACAGTGTAATATGCATGAATGCTTTTTAAAATCACCCACCATAAAAATAACTTCTCTGTACTTGCCTATTTTCTTTTGTTCCCTGTATAGGTTGATAGCTCTTACAGAGTGTTAACATCCATAATGTTGATAATGAGCTTGTCTAAATATATGATAATAGCTTTAGAAGTACTACCAGTGCCATCAGGAGCAATTCATTGTTTGCAAGAAAATTTAAGGCAACTGTGGCATGTCCCTGCTTGGAACAAATATGACAATCAGCAGTTTTCACGTATATCATTGCAGACAATATATGTAGAAATATGGTGTGAGGTTGCTTTTCTTTGCTGGCTTAAACAGAACTATTTCATTTGTGTTAAAATTCAGCTGTGGGAGGAACATAAATTCTTTTCAAAAGCAAGATTTTTGCTTTGCTTTCTTAAGTAGTAATTTTAATGCATTTCCCCATTGGCCTCCACCAATCTTGAATATAGTTTCTTACACTGGCACAAGCCCTGATCAAAAATGAGACATTAGCATGCTCCATGAGAATACAAAGGAACGGTTCTCAACTCTCAAGAGTTTGCAAAGCAACTGCATTTACACACTTTTATTCAGAAATATCAGAACTACCTATGTAGCTCCCGGAGCCAACTTGATACTGATGACTTAATACTTAGCTCAACTAACAAAATCACAGCAAGGAGAAGTGGGTTTCTACTAGGAGTGGACATGCAAATCTGGGAGCCAAGTTAAGAAAGAAGTCTGAGAGAGATGGTGAACTGGTACAGAGAGGCAGTATACTCATACCTGTTGTCCTGTTTCAACCTTTTCCATTTCAGATTCCCCAGAGTCCCTGCTAGCTACTTTTCATTCTGTGCTGACATTCCAGATGCAAACACAGCTTACACAGGAGTGACCCTGGGAGCTGACATCCAGGGCCTGGCTCAGCTGGACAAGTCTGCATCTTTTGCAAAACTACCATTATCAGTAAGGCAGCCACAGGCAGTGCCTCAGAGCAGCATGCTGGCAGCAGGCACTAGGTTTCAGATTGACCATGCAGGTAATATGCCATGCCATGCCCCCTCTGACAGCAAGATTTCAAGGGAGAGCTGGAGCCAGAAGCCACCCCATTCCTTATTTTGTTATTCCTTTTTTAATTCTCCCTTTTCAAGTGTTTGTTATTATTTTCATTCCACAAGTACACTGGAGAGCAACAGAAAAAGCTCCAGTCCACCTCAGCTTTTTCATTTCTCCTATTACAACCTCTCCTGGCATCTAAAGAGGAGCAGGCAGGATTCTCCTCCTATGCAACAATGCCTTTTATAAAGCAATAAAGGAGAAAGTTAACCCCAAAGCTTTAACACTTATCCAGCGCTTTAGCTATTTCTTGAATCTGATGAAACGTTTAGGAAGATTCTGAAAAGCAATTACTTTTCAGAGTTGATCCTTCGCACTGGTGGTGCTGACTGCCTAGAGCTGCTCAATAACTCATTCATGAGTCCCTTCAACCTTTCACACAGGGGAGCTAAAGCAGTGTCACTCAGGGAGAGCACCCAGGCTTCCACCCTTCACAGTGTCTGATCTGACAAATCAAGCAACGCATTTGATGTGCCAGATATGTTCAAGACACAGAGCACACCTGGCCTATGGCATGTGTTAACTGCGCAACAGCAGCATCGGCTTTTAAACAGCCAAGGACAACACAGACATCTCTGGATGGAGCACAACTACTGTTGCGTGGTGCTAATGCAATTGCAAATACCTTCTTATCTCACACTCTGTGCTCCCTAGCCCATCCAGGTTATCTTTAGGGAAGACTGATGTGGTGTTCCTGCCATACATACATGCACATATAACACTTTGCGCTGACCCCAATTCAAAAAGAGTGTTAGTAATTAAAAAAAAAAAGCCGTAATATGGAGAAAGAGCTGGCTGTCTTGGAGAAATTTCCTCACTCCACAATGGACTTTTGGTTCATCAAAGGAGCAGTAAATCTGTTACCTTTATGGACTTGATAATGCAAGATGGAAATAGGAACACTGAAGATTTATTAAACTTATTTCAATGTTTGCAACACTGGGAAATTAAATTTTGATTCATTCACCTAAACCTATAGCAGCCATCACCAGTACGTGTGGTCATTATGAGCCATGCCAAAATATACAACGACAAAATCATAGGTTGATAACCATAACATGTAGTTTATCTATACTGAAGCCCAAATCTACTTATGTCTTTCAGACTGCAGTGAGTTCCCGGCAAACACAGGAAAGCTTATTCCACATTATAGTCAACATACCATGTGTGAGCATTCAGTATGCTTCACTAATTTAGTTTCTCTGAACATCCGCCATCACCTCATTTTACATCAGGAAAAAAGCCAACACAATAAGCTGGGGAAACTGGATATGGAATGGGACTTAAAAAGTATGAATAGGCTTTGAGTGACCTGGAAACAATATACACACCTGATATAGTCCTGAGAGGCATTTCTCAAATAAAGGAACCTCAGAGTAGCACTATGTAGGCTTTGGATTCTTACTTTTTTTGGAGCATCTATGGAAGCCTTCATCTATAGAAAGGCCACTCCTTACTCCAAAAGCACCTTATTCCAAATTACATTGAAACCATGATTAAATCTACATGCTTTCAAACAAGGCTCAGATCTGCTAGAAATGCATGTTTATAAAAATTTTGTCTATGCTGAAATTCAGGTTATCTGCTGAAATCTTTATCTTATAAGAAAGTCAATATGTCTCACTCAGTATCAGATAGACTCCGCTAATCATTCCTCCCACAGAACTTGCATTTGAAGTTCAGATTATATTTTCTTATGACCTGGACTTTCCAGATTCTTTTTAGTAATGATTTTTTTTCTCCTGGTTTTTTTTTTCCTCTTTCCTTAACTAGACTTCTTTTATGCTATAACAAATATGTCTAGGCATGTATCCTGGAAAATTACACTTGGAAAAGAAGAGCTCTTCATTCAGCAGCATTCACAAGCCCCAGTTCCGTTTGCATCATGGATCACCATCTATGTATGCTTGCACAGTATCTCTGAAATTCCATACTGCTACTTCCAAACAGTATAAAAAAGCCACCTCACTAGAAACATCAAAAAGAAAAAGCATTAGAAACCATTTTCAGCTACACATTGGGAATACATTGGCAGCAAACTCCTCACCCCCACTCTGGTCCTAGAAGGCGCAGCAGCATTAAACTATTGTATGGAATGACAAACTTATTCCCATTGCTAAACGAAATTCAAACTGCTTCTGTAAGTACAGAAATAGCAGAAAAGCTAGTTAGGAAATATAGCTCATGAAAGCTTTTCCTTTCCACTTTTCTTCAGTTTTTCAAAAAAGCACCAATGGCATATATTAAAGTGAGCATATTTGGACTTCTCCAAACTTTCACTGGCATAGTTACCCAATCACTTCTGCTTCAATGCTAAGCTCATCACTTTTTTTTTTCCCTTGTAGCTGACTAAAGATTTACTTTCTAATGAGCATCTAAGGAAGGAATAATTAGTCTTGTAAAGAGCAGGTAGATTTTACAGAAAAGCCGATTTCTGCATAGAGGTAAGGATCACCTTACAGCAAGGGGGGGAAAAAAAAGATAATCACATTTCTCTCTGATAAACTAAATGCAGGGAGCTGAGCCATGTGCTGACTGTAATTGGGGAAGGAAGGCTTTTTGGTATTCCTGAGGAGTGCGAAACGTTTCTAGCCAATGTTTCTGCCTTGAAAACATACTAAGAAGCTCTCTGAGCTTTCTCTCAGCTTATGTGTCCTATGTTTATGCTGGCAAGACCTTGGTAGTTTCCCCAGACATGTTTCATTGGTATGTAAGATACTTGTAACAGCTGTAAGAAACAGAGCAAAACTGGGCTTTTTATTGCAGAGAGGTGGTTATGAAACACCTTTTCATATTTATGATTTTCTCAAAAGATGGTTACAAGATACAGCTAAGTGCAAAGACTTTCAAAAAACATTAACAAGCTTGACAATCTGCATCATTTACAGAAACAGAGACACATTTGTGTGAAGTACACAAGGGTATTGCCAGCCAGTTTGTTGAAAGCTCTGTATGTCCAAACAAACAACAGCTTGGATCTTTACTTCAAAGGAAAGTAAAATTCTAATCACAATAAAATCTGATTAAAATGATGAAATCAAATTTGTACAGATACATAGGCACATATTTTACGTACACGTCCACCTGCATAGGCACATGTATCTCTGCAGGCACATACTCAGCAAACACTTCATTTCCCTGCAATAACTGTGTGTTCAGACTGGTTTTTGCATTTTTTGTAGCTCATATCTTTTCTTTCTTTCAGACAATCACACACAGCTAGACATAATGATGTATCATGAGTTTCACTACACTTAGGGGAGTAGTGAAGGGATGAAGTACCGCACTTTCAAGATGTAACTGAAATTTCTATTTTTTTCTAAGATCTGAACTGCAAGACCAGAGTTTGCAAACACAAAAACACAGAGACATACAACTGCTGGGACAGTCCAACTCATGGGCAACTCATGAGGGATAGCAAATAGGCTCTGCATAGCTTTGTGCTTTCCCCAAGAACCTTTTAAGATTAAATTTTTCTTCTCCTCTGGTTCTCGCTTCATTGTTATTTATTGCAGCTACTGGCCTGCCACTTAGAATCATAGAATCATAGAATAGTTAGGGTCGGGAAGGACATTAAGACCATCTAGTTCCAACCCCCCTGTCATGGGCAGGGACATCTCCCACTAAACCATGCAACCCAAGGCCTCATCCAGCCTGGTCTTGAACACTGCCAGGGATGGAGCATTCACAACCTCCCTGGGGGAACCCATTCCAGTACCTCACCACCCTAACAGTAAAGAATTTCTTCCTTATATCCAATCGAAACTTTCCCTGTTTAAGTTTCAAACCATTACCCCTTGTCCTATCACTACAGTCCCTAATGAAGAGTCCCTCACCAGCATCCTTATAGGCCCCCTTCAGATACTGGAAGGCTGCTATGAGGTTTCCACTCAGCCTTCTCTTCTCCAGCCTGAACAGCCCCAACTTTCTCAGCATGTCTTCATATGGGAGGTGCTCCAGTCCCCTGATCATCCTTGTGGCCCTCCTCTGGACTTGTTCCAACAGTTCCATGTCCTTTTTATGTTGAGGACACCAGAACTGCACACAATACTCAAGTGGGGTCTCACAAGAGCAGAGTAGAGGGGCAGGATCACCTCCATAGACATGCTGGTCACACTCCTTTTGATGCAGCCCAGGATACGGTTGGCTTTCTGGACTGCAAGCACACACTGTAAGCCTGCTCACATTCATTTTCTCATTGACCAACACCCCCAAGTCCTTCTCTGCAGGGCTGCTCTGAATCTCTTCTCTGCCCAACCTGTAGCTGTGCCTGGGATTGTTCTGACACAGGTGTAGGACCTTGCACTTGGCATGGTTAAACTTCATAAAGTTGGTATCAGCCCACCTCACAAGCGTGGGCTTGTGAGACAGAAGAGACAAGAGAGTCAAGGTCCTTCTGGATGGCATTCCTTCCTTCCAGTGTATCAACTGAACCACACAGCTTGCTATCATCAGCAAACTTGCTGAGGGCACACTCAATTTCACTGTCCATGTCAGCGACAAAGATGTTAAAACAAGACTGGTCCCAGCACTGATCCCTGAGGGACACCACTCACTACTGGTCTCCAGCAGGATATTGAGCCATTGACCACAGCAATTTGCATGCGGCCATCCAGCCAGTTCTTTATCCACCAAGTGGCCCACCTATCAAATTGATGTCTCTCCAATTTAGAGAGAAGGATGTCCTGTGGGACAGTGTCAAACGCTTTGCACAAGTCCAGGTAGGTGACATCAATTGTTCTACCCCGTCCATCAGTCAGGTAGTCCCATTGTAGAATGCCACCAAATTGGTCAGGCAGGATTTCCCCTTAGTGAAGCCATGCTGGCTGTCACCAAGCACCTCGTTGTTTTTCATGTGCCTTAGCATGCCTTCCAGGAGAATCTGCTCCAGCTTTTCCACCGACTACAGTTCCCTCCTGCCTCCAGGTTTCCATGATGGTTAATCTTTCTTCAGTAACTCTGCTCTTTTTTAAGGGTAATTCACACTGGGATCTGAACATAATCTATGCAGTTATGACTTGATTCTATATCCACTTACACTCCTGAATATTGCAAAAGTCCCTCAGGTTCATTTGTGAGAGCAGAACTAAACCTACCACACTTTGCCCAAAGATACTCTTTTTATAGGATTTTACAGGATCCCAGGTCTGCCTAACGGCCTCAGAAACAAAAAGCTATTCCCAATTATTTTGTATCTAAAGACAGAGCCAGTGAATCACAAAAGCATCACAGGAACCAGGCAGTCAACCCCTCTTTTGGGTTTTCAGACCAAACAATAGCATGGCTCAACAGGCTGTCAAGTCCCAGGAAGCTCATTAAGCACAATTCCCTCCTATTGTGCCTTATACTCTGAGGGCAATTCAATAACATTACTTTTGTCCCACCTGCACAGCCACCTTACACCCTCTCTATCTTCCAGAGGCATCTGTGTATGTCTAGCTGCCTTACACTGAGATTAAACTTTTGAAAGGTTTCCTACTCATTTCAGTGCTTCTAAAGAACACTGATGGATTTGAAGGCTGGAGGGTGTTTTAGTACAGAATTGTCTGTTAATCTGTGAATTCTGAGAGCTTTCTGGGGAAAAAAAATTCAGCTTAAGCCTATCAACACAACAGATTCTTTTGGATGTCACTCCCTGCATTACAGAATTTATACATGACTAGGGCTAGCAAGTAGCAATGTCTTGCCTTCTCAAGCAAATGTAACCAGTTTCATCACTGCATTTACTAATTCCAAGCACAGCATTTCTGATCTTATTCAATTTATTGCACCATAGCTAACTCTAAAGAATTGCAATAAATTAGTGTAAGAACAACAGTAACTAATATTTCCATATAATAAACAAATTTCACAGTGTTAAAACCGAGTAATCAACTTTATAAACAATTTCATTTCTGCTTAATAGAGGTCTTCTCTAATGTGGCAAGCTTTGATTAAGCATTAACCCTCTCTCTGGGGAAAACCTAATGCCAGTTTGCAGGTAGCAGTATTTTTAATAATATGACAAACTGGCTATGCAGCAATACTGATTAGATTTCAAGGATTCATTTATTTTGAATTCACTTTGAAAGTGCTGAAATGAATGACAATTAAGTAATGTAACAATAGCTAGTTATTTCTATTGGTATTTTGACTTTATCACTGCATTGCTGATACTCAGACTCTCCTTTGCTAGTTTCTTGTGATATCAATTAGTAAATGAAAAAAGTAAAGCCATTCTTGCTTTCCTCATCTTTAAAATATTCCTCTATTTGACTGAATTGTGATACTGAAGAACACCAGGGAAGCCAGAGACAATGCTAGTGAAATCACACCAGTTATGGAAAAATAATGACAGAGAAAAGTCAAAGAAAAAAAAACATAATTCAAGATTAAAAAAACAATAAAAAATCCAAAAGTTATTGTTTGCTTCAGTACTTCAAACTCTACAGAACTGACCCAATTTTTGAGATGTACAACTCTTGTTCTTGCAAGGACGAAGAACAGGTCCTCAGCACTTGGAAAAAAAATACTCTAGTCACATATTTGCATGCCTGTGTGTGGATTTGAAACTTCAAGTGATGTTTCTGTTCTGCAGTGCAGGACTGTGACAGTTCAGCTCAGCTGAAAGCAGCAGTACAGCTGTACTACCACAGTACTCTGCCTGCAATTTTACACCCTGGATTCTAGGATATACCTTCTGGGCATGCCCAGGAAGCAGGGTAATGCATGTAGAAGAGATTCAATTATATGCGGGACCTGTACCTGAGACCCAGACTTTTTCAAACATGAAAAACATGTTCCAAACCGTGAAACATCAAGAAGAGGATAAACTGCAACTTTGAGGCTCTCAGAGCCAGACATAGGAGATACCAGAACCAGAAGCATCACCAAATAGAGGTATCTGGATTACCAAAGGTTTTGTCCTGACTTTCTTTGATCAAGATCTTGGAAGAAAGGGACCTGAGGCAAAGATACATTGAAGTCTGATCACAAACAGAAATGCATGTAAAAGAAATTCTTAACAGAGATCTTTTATTAAGAAAACCAGTCCAATTTCTTGGTGTCTTGGTGCAAGACAAGCTGTGGGTTGGTGTCACTTGTCAATGACCTCAACCAGCTTACTGTATATGATCTCATATTTCTAATCTAGACTCACAGCCCTTGCTGGCTTCCAGATCAGGGAGCTGGAAAAGTCACCAAATCCAAAGAAGTCTGTGTCACTTGTTTACATAACTCATAACGGCTACTGTTCAGCAATAATTGCACATCTGAAGCCTGAAGATGGCATGTGTTTCAGTCAAATTGGCATCAGCTGACTCTCTCAGCTACTAAAACTGACAGAGGAAATGAGAGTGGATATCCTGGCACTCAAATGTGGAGTCTTGCCACTGACAAATCATTCATAGCTTGGAGGGATGGTGGATGTAACACTGGCCTACAGACAGGACTGAACCATGCTCAGATGTCAGAGATGTAATGCAAGGCATTGCATGTGCATGTTGTGGCCAAGAATAAAATGACAGTCCCACAGCACGGCTAGTGGCCATGACAATATATGCTTCACTGAGCTGGCAGTTCTGCTTACCTATAAAAGGGGAAGAAAGTTTTTGTGATGAAGAATTTTTGGTCCCCTATCTCCTCCCAATAAAAACAGAAGACTGGATGCAGATCAGGTAAGAATACTCAACACAAGCCCTAGATCAAAGGCAGTGTCAAATGGAGACAAGAAGATACTGTTCTGTGACAGTCCCTTTAGTAGGCAGTCACAATAAGAAAACAAGGAGAGATCTGCAGAGAAAGTAGGTATCAGATGGTCTTCAATTCACCATATCCTGGTTGGCCAAGCAGAATTACTCAGAATTCATAAGCTTACCAGCAAACACTGAATCAAAGAAAATCATAACAGCTGTGATCAGTGTAAGTATCATGCAAGTTCAGAGACACAAGCCATATTCATTCCCAAACTAGGATACTATGTCAGAATGGTAGCAGCCTGACCCCAGGTCTTTACATGTATTAGTGCAGTCTCTATTAATCCATGACAAAGCACTGTAAACCCCTCAGAAATGTTGTCTTGCCTTCAGCTTAGCTAACTGGACCAAAACTGAAGCTTTACCACAAGCAAGCCCCATTCACTGAGCAAGATTCTACTGCAACTGAACAAATCCAAGTGGTTTTGCATTTGGCTTAGTCTGAGGACAGAAAAAGAAAAAACGCACCCAAGCCAACAAGCAAACAAACAACAACAAATAAAATAAAAAACCTAAAAACCTAAAAAGCCCCAAAACAACAACAAAAAAAACCAAAAACAAAAAAAAACTCCAAAAAAACAAACATGCAAACAAACAAAAAAACACCAAAAAAACAACCGACCAAACAAAAAAACAACTGTTGGCTTCACCAGCAAGTTGGCTGGACCAGCGATCTCCAAGCCAGTTACAAGCTGGCTCAGAGCTGTCAGGGCTGCTTAGGCTGATGCCACGGGGCTGAACTGGACCAGACTACAATGCAGAAGGCTTCTAGCTGGACAGGCATTTGCTGCACTCTCAAGCAAGCCTGCAGCATGAGGGCATCAACAACTGGCAAACCACTGCACACAATCTTGTGTGTGCTGTAAACATGAGGAATAGCAGTCTAAAGATTAAATATGACCACTGTGAGCAGCATATGTTTAAAATGTTAATTTAATTGAAACAAATATAGCATGGGAATACTGTTGCCTGAACAAAAGTCAGTGTGCTGTACCACTTGCCACATCCTGACCAGGAGGAGAAGAGACAACACCTTCAACAGATATTGCAGGAAGATGGTCTCCTGTCCAACATAGGCATGAATGTTCGCACTAGCAAAATGCATCTGTGGAGTCATAACAAGAAGTTCAGTGTAGTTAGAAGTTAATGCTAAGGAAAGGGCTTTTATTTCCTGGCAGCTTTAATGTGCCAGAGGCTCACATGAGTACTGTTGCTGTCTGGATTATTTGTAGCCCAGAGTAGAGACTTGGCTGTCCTCCATCTAATACAAAGTTTCTGAATAATTTGTTATAAGACAAAGTAATTTCATAGCCTGCAGTGGTGTGTTAAAGACTTTGCAAACCTGAATCAGCATTTGAGGAAAACCTGTTACAGGAGAGGAGTACATACCTACTTATCAGCAAATACTTAATATAAGAACTTTTCTCCTACATGACAGATTTCAAAATAAGAAGTGTCTCTGGTTTTTTATTTATATGAGAATCAGTTAATATCTTTCATTACCAGCGCACTTTTCAATGCTAATAGTCAGATTATTTCTAAGGAGGTTTCATAAATAATCACCATCAATAGTTTGAATATTTTCTCTGAATAAACCCCCCATCCTTCATAAATATCTAGTATTTAATTACAACTTGACTGGTGGTAAAAGTCTAATATCCACTGGAAGTAGTAACTACGTAAACAGTGTAAGTGAATGGCTTGTTCTTTCAAAACAAAAATAACATAGGATTGTTTTAAAAACCACACAAAACCCTTAGGCTATGTCACTTCATATGTCACTTAGCCCTTAGAATGCAACTTCTGCAGAAAGCATAAATGCTTCTGGAGCAGGGCAAAGTCATGGCCCTGCTAGAGCCATTTCTAACAAACTGCAATGCACGTGCTACTGCAAATTATTATAGAAGAATTAAAAATATGTAACTTCTAACTGGTACATGGTAGGAGAGTAGAATCTAAATGCCACTGAGAGATTTTCTGCACAGAAAAAGAAATCTGGTCATGCAAACAGATAGTAAACTGGAAGGAAAAGAAAAGCAGCTTTCCTAGTCAGTTTCCTGATGTATGTTTTTGCTAAGTAAATTAAAATAAATTATTTCTCCTGGAGAGAATATTCATCTTCTTTAATGTGTCACCTGGGGTAATTCAAGAAATAAAGGAGACCAAACTTTCATATGCAGTATAATTAGAAGAAAGAGCAGTAAAAGCAAAAGCAAGAGGTCATTTAGTAATGTAATTGCCTAAAAGTGGCAGGAACCTGGATTTCCAGGTATAAAATATATAAAATATAAAGCTGCATATTTTTAAGTCTTCACTTTCTGAAGTAATTTTCAGCCTTAACATAAATTAGTGATGTAAGAAAAAGGCAGAATATGCATATATTGATCTGTTTTCTGGGGAGTATTATATAATCATAAATATCCCAGAAAAAGGATCCTGTTCAATTCTGATATAGAACACCACCACCACCAAACTTTTATCTAAGCACAGACTGTGCAATTGTCATTAAAATGACAATTAAAATATTTTGCAAACAGAGGAAACCAAACTGTTGTGCTTAGAACTCACCTTAATTTCTTACTTGGATAAGCAGTACCTATCTGCTTATAAATAATGAAAGATAACAAGAGTATAAATGCCACTGCAAATAAACCTTTAGGAGTAATCACATAGGGAGCATTAAAACCCCTTTAAAATACAAAAAAAAAAAAGAAAAAAATTATGAGGTTATTGATAAGCCTCAGTTCTGCATAGGCTTATAACAAATGAAATTAGTCAATATTTAGCATTTAAAACAATTAAAGTGTGCCCACGTAGCCAAGAAGGCCAACGGCATCCTAGCCTGTACCAGAAATAGTGTAGCCAGCAGGACTAGGGAAGTGATCATCTCCCTGTGTTCGGCACTGGTGAGGCTGCATTTCAAATACTGTTCTCAGTTCTGGGCCCCTCACTACAAGAGAGACATTGAGGTGCTGGAGCGGGTTCAGGGAAGGGCAACAAAGCTGATGAAGGGCCTGGAGAATAAGCCTTTTCTGAGGAACAGCTGAGGGAACTGGGGTGGTTTAGTCTAGAAAGGACAAGACGTAACAGCCTCAGGCTGTACCAGGCAAGGTTTAGAATGAGAGTCAGGAAAAATTTCTTCACCAAAAGGGTCATCAGGCATTGGAACAGGCTGCCCAGTGCAGTAGTGGAATTACCATCCCTGGAAGTGTTTAAAAACTGTGTAGACAAGGCCCTTAGTGACACGGTTTAGTGGTAGGTTTGGCAGTCCTAGGGTAATGCTTGGACTTGATGATCTTAAAGATGTTTTCCAACCTAGTTAATTCTATGAAAATGTGTTAAAATAAGCTCACCATATCTGATATATTTTACCCTCTGTGCCTGTCTGAGAAAATATAATACTTAACTACCAACGTACTCACGTTAATGAGGATTTTGGGCATCAAAGTACAATTTTTTTTTTTTTAGTTAAATTCCTGGCAACATCCTTGCAGTGATTTTTTGTTACTGACAGTTAGCCACCCTCTACAATAGCTCATGGAAGTTCCTTACAACACACTACACTAAGGAAGCAATGCCATAGCACAGAGTAGCACCCTCTTATTTTAAAAGATTATTTCAGTGCATCTTTATCTTTAAAATACATTTAAAATAAAGAAGGGATTATCTGTATCAGAGATAATTTATTTTCTGCATAAGCATGCAAAGATTGCAGGCCTTCATTACCTATATCTGTTGTGTTATTAAATATAAAGGATATTCTGAGTGTAGATGATAACTGGGTTTATAATTCATGACAGTCCTATACTTTTAAGAGCCTTGAAACCACAGAAATTAATCTAGTTATTAACTTCATTGACATAAGTCATGCTAACAGTACATAGCTTTTGTTAAAAAGCCAAAGAGATGAGAAATGAGAGAATATAAAGACTTTCCCTTGCTATGGCCGACTAAAATTAGCAGCACTATAAAAAGACATCTATAAATTAAGGCAAATGTTACCTCTAGTGGTAAACTAGTAAGATGAAGGATCTGCTGAACAATGATCCACTTGTGCAAAGCTCCTGTTCATGCTTAAATTCCTATCTGCAGATGAAAATCATTGTTGGAGGAGATGAGATCGAACACAGATAAATGCTGTCCAAGAAAGGCCATGTACTATTGATTTTTAGGAAATAGAGACAGAACTCCTAAAGATTTAATCTTCTTTTTGTTAATATTAGAATCATAAGTAGGATATTGTTTAATAGCTTTTCTGCCTTATGCATTTCTTACGGCAATGCTGCTAACCTACTTGCTGTGTTACTCAGACAACATTATAACTGAAGATCTTTCAGACACACTACATGGAGGCACCAGTTATTTTCCTGGACATGATTTCTTGAATTTCTTTTGCCCCTGACTGTTGGTATCCTGGTTGATGTGCAGAAGCTCTGCAGCTTCTTGCCCTGCTCCAGGGCTAAGATGCCAGAGCTTAGGGTTACCCCTGCCAGGCACAGACAGGTACACAAGGATCCCACTGTTGGGAAAGAGTTTGTATGAGGAATGCCAGTGAGCCGGTGGGAGGGGGCACCACCGACTTCTCCTCTGATGTCCTTCCCCCCCCTGCCCAGGAGCTGCATTTACATTCAAGTGTTGTGCCAATTTGTCCAGAATAAATGTAGGAGGCTGCTTCATTTTGGATACCACTAGAACTCCTCCTGAACGTGAGGTTTCTGCATCATTTATACCTGTGATATTTAAAGCTGAGCTAATGTAATGTGAAAAGGCACATTTCCCTGAAATGGAAACTCATACTTGTTATGTCTAACAAGGTTTTAATTGTCTGTACGCTACTGTATTTGTTAGTTTAACATCTCCATTCTACTCTTCTGATAAATAGGCCCACTTAAAGGCAGAAGAGGCCTCACTCACAAGGTTAAGCAGCCAGAGGGTAAGTAGGATATTTTGGAAATATGCGATGACACCTAGAGAAATAGGGCTGTTTTATCAGACAGTGCCTATCTAATTCACAGACAGAGATCAATATCAAGCTACAATCTCCTCATCCATCTTCTGACTAAGCTGTTCTACCACCATCTTCCCCCTTAATCTCTCTCCCAGAAAGATTGATACTTTTTTAGTCCTTACACAACAAAGACTACATTTTTTATTAAGACGCAATATTATCACTTATTGATAATGAGATTATTGCTTTTTCAAACTTTTTTGTTTACCCACTGTAGGAAGACAACACTCTTCTCTGTATAGCAGTCCTGGCAGCAAAGTATCACTTCAAAGGTCAAAGGGATGCTTTCTGCAAATGGGACATCAGTGAAGTTCCTCAAGCAAAACTGAACATTATTTATCACAGGCAAGCAACTATAGTCAATTCCACCCTGAGCTTCATGTTTAGAATGGTAACCTCAGTCCCCTCAAACTGGTAAAAAAATTCCACTGCCTGCAAAAGAAAAATTTCATGTTTCTATCTCATCCCTTTGCATTTGGCTCTACTGCAGGGAGTCTTTTGATGAGATTTCTTTCTTGCCTCAACTAGCAGATTTGGTAGCTTCTCCATTCTAATTTAATCTCTACAATATTTCAATAAAATCCTTTTTTTCTGTCTGTTATCCTCTTTGAAAGGGTTGGTGGGGGAGAAAAGAACAGCTGTTCTCCATTCAGTATGTATGGAAGGAGAAAGTGACCTCTTTTGTGGAGGTAGCTGGGCCTAATACAAAACCACCTTGAAAGCACAAGAATAACAGTAGAGGAGTTAATTCCCTTGGACTTCATTTGATGCATTTTGGCTAAGGCTGCTGCAAAATAATAAGCAGAAGTATGGAGAAAAAGAAAAAGATCTGGAGTAAAAGTGAAGAAAGGGAAGCAAGAGAGCTCACTGCTGGTACAGGGTCTTAATATTCTGAACAAACAAGGAATTTCTAAATTAGTATGGCTGTTATGCTCAGAGAGCATTCTTGAGAAATCCACTACATCACAGATATATATATATGACTCCATTATCAATTTGCTTTTGCAATAAACACCAACACCTGAAACTAACTTAACTTTTAAAGAGTACATTATCTCTTTCTTTAAAAAAAAAAAAAGAAAAAAACAAAAAAGACCAAACCAAACCACACACACATTATAGACATACACATAGACACTATACAGTAGACTTGCAAACACATGGCTGCAAATGTAAGACTTATGCACCATCAGGAACCTTCCTTGGGATTTCATTTTACAATTGCTCAGATTGTCATACTTTTGGAGGGACTCTGCATGCCCACTCTGAAGAAGACTGAATCCCTCTTTACCCTGCAACTCTATAAACAGCCACATCAACACACAATGGTTATGTATCATCTATAAAACACCTCAGGAGTAAATGTTTAACTATTCATCATGACTCTTTCCATCTAGCTCCTTTAGTCTGCTTCTGTGGCTTCTCATAAACACTATTTCCTCCAGTCTGTGTCCTAGAGCCTAATTCTACTGGCTTCTACTATGTTGCTGTATTTCTCCCTACTAGAAAGGGAAAACGTCCACTTCCAACCTTTAGCATTATGGTCAAGCTATTCCTGTTTTAACCTGAGTTATGTATAGCTGTACAGATCCAAGTATCTTAATCATTATATCAATTTTGTCTTAGTTGATTGCATTTTAATCTCAATCTCAATCAGTTTTTTTCACAGTACAGAACTTCAAATTATTGGTCCACTTTATTGTAAAGCAGAAAATATAATAAAGTTTGTTCTGAACTGTACAGTACAATAATGAAATATATGTTTAATGCAAAAACACCTAAATTCTATGCAGTAGTCATTCAACCACATATCTCGCTTTTAGATCATTTATGGTCTATACTTTGATAATGTCTTCAAAAACACTTTTTTTGTTCATAGAAGGGAAGATGTTTGAAGAAAATTTAATCCTAATCACCACCATTACCTTTTCCTTTTCTCAACACACTGGAAAACCTCCTTTTCCCAGCACTTTTTTTTTTTCCCAAAATGTTTTAAGGAACAGTGAAGAATTTACACAGAAGAACATGTTTTCCCAAATCCCCAGCCTGCCTTCCAGTTCACCCTGTGAAACCAGCACATAGGGTTTTTCACAAAAAGAGAGCCTTGGCTCCCTCCCACTCCCATCAGAACTTCATGTGCAGCTGAAATGATCCTGAATATGTAGTTTAAAATTCTTCAAACCATAAATCTTTTAAAAGTTGCTATATATATTATTACTGATAATTCATTCTATGGTTTCCACCCATGATACTTCAAATCACTTTCACATTGCTATTTCTTCTTCAGAAAGATGGGTGAGTTGTTACATCAACTGAAATGTAACATGCTTAGCCTGGAAGTCAAAGTTATTTATTGGACATTTAGCTGAAGTAATTGAGTGCAAAAAGTGCTTTACAGTACCTTATTGCCACATGTAAAGGATAATAGTAAAATTCCTATTGCTTTGAAGTAGAATTAACCACTGTTTGAATAACTTAAAGGATACCATTTGTAAAATACAGTAAAACATAATAAAATATATAACCAAAGTTAATCAACAGTCTACAGATGAAAAAGACTAAACAGTGTTAACTTAAATCCAATCACTGCAGAAGCTGAAAATGCATTTCATAAAAATCTTACTCATGAAACAGTATTTTATTGCGAAGAAGTCACCTTTAGCTCTTCTACTGAATAGTTACCACTGTTAATTGAGTATATACAAGTATAACGGGCAACACCAGGTACAGCCACTCCTCTTTCCTCACCATCTGCATGCTGCATACCTTATAAAAAAAGGCATGTGGTCTATATATATATTGGTCCACATGCCTGGTAGTCTGGTGGACTACAGGCTGTGTCAGCTTTTCTGATGCTTCAAGAAAAGCATGGTATCTAGTGCTAACAGCAATAAGGAACGTCAGCTTCATAGAGAAGAGAAGTGGAAAAGTACCTAGGGGTTAAATGGAGGTTCTTTCAGCTCCCCAAGTATTCTTAAATGAACTGCATATGGTGAAGAATGGGAAATGGAGTGGGGAAAACAGAACCAGATGAAAGCAGGCACAAATAGCAGCTGTACTGGTCTTCCTCAGAGCAAGGAAAAAAATCTCACATTCAAGTATGCAAAATATTACCAAATACCCAGGACTGAGGCACTGGAGAATGAAACAAAGCAGTAAGAGTAACTGTGTAAAAGCTGAGATCAATTCAGAGAGAACATCCATCTGAAGAATACTTCCTGTCACTAAAGAATCACAAGGACAACAGGAGAAAATGGTGTTCTTATTGCAGAGACATTCACCATCCATGCTGCCAATGAACTCTCTTAACCGGAAGCAGTTGTATTCATCTGAGGTTTGGGATGAAAGATGGAAAAGGCAAAATGCAGTTCCCAAGATCAAAAGGGACAAATTAAGTAGTTTTTGGAAGTAGGGCTGCATGTGCCTTGCTGGGAGTAATCACAGAATAGGCATAGGGCAGGCTAGTGACAGCCTCAGCCTCCTCCTGATCCTGAAGGAAAAGCAAGATGAGCATTTCTGTGGGACTGGGAGGCCTTAGCTCTGTCAACTGAGTCTGGAGAAGACAAGGTGAAAAGGCAGCACCTAGTCAGGGAGCTAGTTGCCTGTTTGTCCCAGAAATCTTCATCTGCAGGTTGTGGAGGCTGGACTTAGCAATGCAAGCTGCTTGAAGCTTGTAACCGTAGGTGCCTTCAGAGCTTCCTGAAGTAGGAAAGGAGGACCATAGGCAACATAACACAAGAAAAAAAACTAAAAAACAAACAAAAAACCCACAGTAGTCCAGAAAAGTCAACATTGGCTTGAAAATTCTGAAAGAGAAATGTGAAGGCCCCAAACACTTTCCTTTCTTTGCACTGTTTTTGTAATGTACTGATAGAGGGCACATCATCCGGTTTGTCTGATTCATACATACTTTTTTCTCACCTTATGAAAATTTTGAGATTATTACTCTTCACCCTATAAGAAACAAATATAGAAAACTTGCCCTCATTAGGGCACATGATATTTTATCTAATGGTCTGATCATTCTACTGTTGTTGAAGTCTGATGTCCCAGTCACTCATTTTTTTTTCCTATTAGTCTCTCTATGGTCTAATTTTCCCAGTGCAACTTATTATTCTCACTGACTCTTGTTAATAGAGAAGCTAGATGGTACTAATGATAAAGCCTCTCTAATTCCCTTTTCGTCTCCTTGGGAAAATGATCTTTTCTTTCCTTGAGGCTTGCACTTTTCCTTCCTTCACGCCCACACATACAGATACAGATTTATCGTCCGTGATAAAAATGTCCAGCTTCTGTTCTTCTATAAATCCACAGCTCACACCCACATAGAGCAACTTGCTAAATCCCACAGTTCTTAACTGGGCCACACTCCCAGCTACTAAAGCCAACAAGAATTTTCCCAGACAAAAATTTGCCCAAGTATTTTTTGTTAATTCAGGACAGCTATCACCTTCTTGAAATGCACTGCCTTCTGTTGTGACAGTAAGTTTGGAAGCTGTGGGGCAGGGATGAAGCGCTGTGTAAACCAGTTACACTATCTAGCTATCATGCTGATTTCCTCAGTGGTAATTCATTGCTATCATCTGTTTCCTGGGATCATTTGCAGACACCAGCTGTAAATAGGAATTTTACATTTAGCTATAAGTAACAAATGCATCTGAATACCAGATTTCTTACCGCTTTCTCTGGCATCCATCATAACAATTTTTGAGGGGAAAAAAAAAAAAGACAGAAAAAGTATCCAATTAGCCTCTTGCTATGCAATTCTTTCAAACATTTTGTCTTGCAGAAATTTCCATCTTCCATCACTTCTCCACCCCTTTTTCCTTCATGCAATCAGAGAGAGGTTCTCTACACTCATAATTCTATTTACTGTTATTTCACCTTAGGCTGACTGTTTTCAAATAAAATTTGCAAGGTGAAGACTGGCACCACAACCACACAACACACAGTTATCACAGTGCTGTTCATAGCTTTCCAAAATGCCCAATTACCCTGTTGTGCCACATCCCATAGAAGTTTATTTTGACAATCACTGTAGCTGCCAGGGAACAACTGGTCAGGAACCATTGGTAAAAAGGTCATTAGAGCCCATACAATGTAATCTGACACCAAACTATCAGGGGGTTAATTACAGAATGGTTTAGGTTGGAAGAGACCTTAAAGACCACCTAGTTCCAGCCCCCTGCCACCGGGCACCTTTCACTAAACCACGTTGCTCAAAGCCCTGTCCAACCTGGCCTTGAACACTTCCAGGGATGGGGCAGCCCCAACTTCTCTGGACAACCTGATCCAGTGTCTCATCACCTTCATGGTAAATGATTTCTCCCTTATATCTAATCTAACTCTACCCTCTTTCATTCTAAAGCTATTATCCCTTGTCCTAGCACTACTTGCTCTTATAAAACATCCCTCTCCTGCTTTCTTGTCAGCCCCTTGAAGGCTATTAAAATGTCTCCCTGGAGCCTTCTCCACCTTGAACAAGACCAACTGTCTCAGCCTGTGGTCTTAGGAGAGGTGCTCCAGCCCTCTGATCATCTTCATGGCTTCCTCTGGACTCACTCCAACAGTTCCATGTCTTCCTTATGTTGGGGATACCAGAGCTGGACACAGTATTCCAAGGGGGATCTCACAAGAGTGAAGTGCAGGGGGAGAATCATCTCCCTCGACATGTTGGCCACACTCTTTGATGCAGCAAGCATATGGTTGGCTTTCTGGGTTGCAAGCACACATTGCTGGGTCATGTTGAACTTCTCATCAGTCAGCATCTCCAAGTCTTTCTCCTCAGGGCTGTTCTCAATCTAGTCGCTGCCTAGCCTGTATCTGGGGTTGGGGTTGCCCTGACTCATATGCAGGACCTTGCACTTGGCCTTGTTGAACTTCATGAGGTTTCTGTGAGCCCAGCTCAAGTCTGTCTAGGTCCCTCTGGATGGCATCCCTTACCTCCAGTGTGTTGACCACATAACTCAGTATCATCAGCAAACTTGCAGAGGATGCACTCAGTCTTGCTGTCCATGTTGCAAATGTACAGATGCAAACATGCTGCAGAGGTACTGTAATACTGTTAACATTTCTGTGTTATAATTTGGCTGGAAATTACAGTTTTGTATTATATGCATGAGTACAGTTCCTCTACTCCTCCTCCAGGAGCATGTAATCAGTTGTATTATTATCTTTGCCTTCTGATTAAGCCATGTAGTACACTAATGTTGGTAACTGAAAAATGAAACTACCAATAAAAGAAAAACCCATCTATAAATATGATTTTAGTGTCTAACCCGGTCTTTTTATTATCTTGTCTCTCAGTCTTCTTGACAGTTAGTATTCTGCTCATGTGGTGTACTTCAGACAGACAAGGATCTGGGCTTATTGTTCACTGATAAACTAATGAGTTCCTAACAGGCTCACTAGAAAGATAAAACAAACTGGGCAAAAAGAAGCAGAATGTTCACAAGCTTGCTACTTCAAGACACTTTTCTGAGGTATTTACATATTTACAAATGCAAAGAGCCACCCTTGTCCACTAGGTACCCTGGCAGACTATATATGCAAGTCACATCCTTTAATGTATCTTTGGAGCTTAAATACCTTTTTTAAATTTTATCCTACACTTTTCATATTATTCCTACCCAAATATATCTATTTAAGCATATATTATGACCTAAGTTCCCCTGACCTCTGCAGTGATGATTTAATGAATCTCAGGACTTGTCTATTTTGGCAGTCATTCAAGGTTAACACTTTAGAGTACATTCACCCTCAAATAGCAAGTGCTGTAGTAATGTATTCTAGCACTGCCTTTTAATTTAACTCAAGTGATTTTCAGAAAAGCATTCCCAAACTAAATGAAATACAGATTCCCTGTGCTTGCCTTAAGCACTGATTAAAAGAAAACACATCGTGTTTTACGTATAGAACGTATTTTCCTCATTCCTATGTTTAACTTCCAGTCAGGCTACTCTTAATTATTTCCTCCTGAGGCAAGAATGAAACATTGACCTCTACTGCTCAGCTGCAGAAGAGAATGACGGGTACAGAAACAGCCCAAATCTGTGCCCTTTGAGCCAATGTTTAGTGACACTGCCAGCAAGAACATCTTCAAAGAGTTGTGACTGCATCCAACCAGCAAAGGGGTCAAAGTTCTAAGCCCTTACACCTCATGCATTTTTAGAGCCACAAGAATTGCTCTGAAGGCTGACTTGTAAGTACTTGTATAGATTAAGTCTCTGGAGACCATAAGATCATTTTGCAGTGCAAGAACTAAGAACAATTTAACATTTACTATGTAAGACTTTTTTAATAAAATACACCACCACTAACAATACCCATCTTCCATCGGAAGAACATGCAGGCAAAACAGGTATTTCATTTCAAGTTTCTTAAGTTAAAGAAGCTATTTTTACAAGCATGTTCTTCAATTTTCCATGAAATTATGCAGCACTGTCCCTCAGAGAAACAAGTAGCAAAATCAGACTGGCTGCCTGCATTTTTGGCTCAGCATTTAGTAATCCAAGTTGCATTTCCAATTTGAAAACAATCTGGGGCTCACTACATGCGTATGGCCACGGTTAAGTATGGATATATTTATAATTACGTGGAACTCTGAAGTCCAAAGCCTATTATTCCAATGCATCCTTAGCAGCAAAACAGGGATTCAGTTAAGTATTAGGGGAAAAAACCTAGTGGGGAAGCGAGGGACAGTAGGAGGAAGCCTCTAATTTTTTGTCAGCTACCAGGCAGCTGGACTATATGATTGTTGTAGGTCCCTTCCAACTGCCATAATCTGTTCTGTTCTAGCACTGGCATTCAGAGTGACTGATTTCAAACAGAACATTTCTGTGGAAAGTTGACATTTTACTTCAAGTTTTTTAAAGGCCAGATGCCCTCACCACTTGCCAGTGAAGAAAATCCCAAAAGAACTTTAACCCTTAACAGACCCTGAGTTTGAGGCAAAGCAAATTCAGATTTCTTACTGCTTTTTAATGGAAAATACTTTCCTCAGTGCATTTCCTGAAGTCATTTACAGAGTCCTGTATGGTTTTGTCCCTTCTTTTAAAATCAGAGTGATCCTGAAACATTCTCAGTTCTTACCAATGCACAGTTCTGGGTTATTGAAGTCTGAGACCCAAGAAGCTTATTTTGTGCTTGGAAATAAGCAAGCTAAATCAGAATGATGTTCCCCTCCTACAGAACTTAAAACAACAAATTTAGGGTTGATTTCAGACAGCTGTGGCAACAGTACAAGAAGGAAAGAGAAGAACAAGCATGTCTAGTTAAAAACAGAAAAAAAAAAAAAGAAAAAGAAAATAAAGGAGGAGGGGTATACAGGTGGGGTTCAAGACTGGACTGTGAAGAAAAAAACTGCTTATGAAAAGGAGAGGGACACTACCCCAACTCTGCTCAGGCATGCTTGAGGAGCCTCCTGGCCCTGATTCTCAGCTGAAATGCAATCTTTTTTGCTGATCTTAGAAATGAATGAAATATGAGCCACTCTATTCCAACAGGACTACCTAAAGGCACTGATGCAGGCTTAGCTTTGCAGAGATTTAAAGGACTAAAATACAAGATTAAAAAGAAAAAGGGAGATTGATTTTAAAATATATCTAGTATTGTGAAAGAGCTTTGGTACCTCAATGATCTTTTGACTGCCTTCTGTAAGAGAACACATGCGGGGCATTTTCAATTACTTTAATTACGTGTCAGAGTTATTGAAGCATTGAACCTGGCCAGACATTCCACAACATTGTCTTTAATCACTAGCACTTTCTTATCTCTGTTCTTAGTAAAACTATTTTCAGTTGTTTCATTGGATAAAAGGAGAATGAAATACTGCTTTTAGATTGGATTTTAGAAGATAAAAAGCTTAATTTTCTCACTCATAATAAAATAATTATCACACTGGTATTATTTACCTTTGTAAAACTTTAAAAAAATTCAACCCACCTTTCTGGCATAACACTGGGACTAAAGTTCCTGTACTTTATTTAATACCTTACATGAGACATTGGAGTTCAGAAATTCAAGCACCAAAGAAAACAGTTACAATACCTCTGTTACCAATCCAGACTACCCTTGGTTGCGATGGAGATAGATACATAAAAAATAGAACTGGCAATGTGAATTTCCTTTTCTCTTTCTCTTTCAAAACCATCAGAAGGGGGAATAAAAAAAAATGAAAAATCAGCATAGGTCCACTGTAGTCATATTTTGATTGTTGAAATACAGATATATGATTACCAGACAGTGAGTTGTTTCTTTCTGATTTCTGGGTGCTGCTCTAATGGTATCCAAACCACATGCACCTAACTTGTATATTGTGAAGTTAGAAGGCAATAAAATTACCTCATCTGCAAGTAACTACAGGGACTAAAAAGAAATCTTGAATTGAAACTTCCCTACACATCCCCTTTCAAACTTGTACAAAGGAAAAAACTGATAGAGCAGAACAAGCAAACCGAGGGAATTGTACATTTTGGTATAGGGATCAATACACTCCTGCTAGCTAGCAACAGGAACAAAATTGTATCTACTGAAATAGCAGAAGGAGGGCAGGTGATGTTTGCACTGTATTTCTATCTGTAAAACTCAGGAGATAGCAATGCTTATTCTATAGCAATAGGCCCATGGGACTTTGTCCTCTCCTCCATCAAGGTATGTTGTTTAAGCAAATAAGGCAGAAAATTGAATGGATTTTGGAAGCCGTTGAGATAATACAATATCTTGATACCTCTTTTTTTAACAGTATGAGAATTACAGAAATTGCATATTTTACTACAGGTTCAGATTTAAGCCTATTACTATGGAGGACAGTCAGTGTAACACCACCTTATATTCTCTGTATTCAAGAAGCCCTTGTCCAGCGAGATATTTTGCAGTTCTTGTTGTACAATGCCAGAGGAAAAGCTAATTTAGGACTTCACATAGAGCACTATGTAGGACCTCTGTCAAGAATTCAGATCACTTCTATATCCTTCCAAGTCCAAGCACCTTCCAGGATCTAACCAGAAGGCAACAATGCCTTGAAGGAAGCAGAACCTACCCTGAGCATAGATGACTTCTCCAGTTTCTTCTCTTCCCACCAGTTGGGAAGCCTGCTTTCTCTAGAACTTCATTTAAGTTTTACTGTGGAAACACCAAGCAGACAAATAAGGCTGCAATCTGACATATTGCTACACAAAAAAAAAACACCAAATGGTGAGGTCTACCCCTCCAATAACTAGGATCCAAAATTATACTTCATTATGTATTCCTAAAGCACTCTCCAATATTTGTGCTAAAATGGCCACAAAACATATTTCTGCTCCGAAATAGATTTTATCTTCTGTTACACTCAATATTACCATTAGAGCTATTCCAGTTTACAAGGGAAAAAAAATAAAAAATGTTTGTGGCTTCCTGCAAGGATCAGCTGAACTACAGGTCCCTGTTTTCGTCAGCCTATCAGCACAAGCAACCTGCAGCCCACCACAAAACTCCTGCAGTTGTTGCATACAATTTTTATGATCCCATATGTCTACGGTATGCTGCATTCCTAGGCATATATATGTGTTCTCTTGTTTTTTCCAGCTGTCTGACTTGTTCCCAGTCCAGTGAATTGGACCTGTTTCCCAACAAGAGGTGAGAAGCTGGGAAAATGCCACAGTCCTGGTGACTGGAGAGCTATCCTATACCCAGAGATAAACTCTGCATCCAACAAGCCATGTGTTGCTGTTGATCTCAGTGCTCTGGATGTGAGTGATCTCCCACTTTCACATTACTGCACCTATGCTTCACAAAAAAAGGAAAAATTAGCAAGAGTAATCAGTGCTGCAGACAGTATCAGTGTCATTTCTCATCAACATTCCTTTTTGCTAACAAATGAGTTTTTATTTCTTCTAATGACTTTCAAAAGCATAATCAGTGAGTACATTATCACCGTCTTGAAGACATTCCACTTACATAACTTGCTGGTGATTTTACAAGATTTTACAAGTAGCTCATGTATCCTTAAATAAAATAAGCTTTTCAACACAAAATCTTGTAAGAAACTGTCTTCTGTGGGCAATACTAACTTGCACAATTATGAATAACATCAGGAATACAGGCATTTGACGGCCACAATTATGGAAAAAGGTTATTGCAAACACAGTTTGGTTGTTGGCTCGATAAAGTTATGCCAGTGTGGAAGGTGGCCATCAGAAGCCAATATGATACACCATCCTCCATTTCAACTATTAGGAAAGCTATGTTCTGCGCTCTCCCAAATGCACTTCTGTTGTCCAAAAGCAATGCTAAGGTAAGAATAAATTTTTATACAAGAAAAGAATATAGTTCAGGACAAGAAAGCAGGGAACTTGACATTTGCACAGCTGTATATTACTGAAATTCCTATAAAACAAAAAGAAAGGAAAACTGTCAAGAAGCAGCACCCTGCAGGGGAGCACATCTCAAACCTGTTAATTCTACCAAATGCATTGCTTAACCAGTTCACTGCCACCCTACAAAGCAGAGCACAGCACAGGGAAAGAAGAGACCTCCACATCCTCCTCAATTCTCATCAGTTTTCTCCTCAACAACAAATTATTATTAAAATTTCCAGTTCTCCCAGCAGCAGCATGCTCATTTCATTTATAGAGCAGCAATTCCAACCCACCCATAATTAATTGTCAGAATAAAAAAGGACTGGGTTATTCCAGTGTGATTTAGGGCATGATTGCAAGAAAAAGCTAGTAATAGACATCTAGTTAATACTGTCAGGCTGCATTTTGGTTTTGGAATATCATAAACAGACTGCATTTGCCAAGACATCTTGAAGATAGGTTAAATCCTGTAAATTTTAGTAAAAAAGAGCAGAGAAAGTGTGCTGTACAGAAGAGAATTCAAGTCTAACTCAGCTGGAACACAGTTCCATATCATTTAGTTTGCATGAAAATACCAAAAGAAAAGAAAAAAATCTAGTTGTATGTATTTGTCTACAAGCCTTTCTTTCATCACAGACTCACCTAAGACAGTATGTTTAAAGTAACATATTGGTGTAATCGCAAAGTGATTTTTAAAAACTTGTATTTTCAAAAGCTTTGGTCATCATTTTAACAGTTATCAAACACGACTATGTTAATCTGAATTCTCTTGGATGCTATCAATACAAAATAAGTACAGCTGAATTTGTGTTTCAGGTTGTTTGAGCTTACACCTCTTGATCACATCCATTTTCTAATTGATGAAAAGTGATAAGCAGTCTAGGAAGGGAAAAAAAAACCCAACAATCAACCAAAACTAAACATCAAACCCCAAAAAGCCTCGAACTAGAGTACAGGCACATTCGCCGGGGGGCTGAGGAATCACATTATGAAAGAAAGTAACAACAAAAAAAAGGTAATGGAGAATTATCAAGGGAAATAATTACATCAATAAATAAGTAGTGAACAACTGATTGACAGCACAGGAAAGATTCACCAGAGAGATGTAACATAGGAAACCTACCTGCCTCCAAAGAAAATATACATCAGCACTGTGTGATATAAAGTCTGTAAAATCTTTCATGAAGGGTTATTAATCATGTAAAAAAAAGCAAGCTAGTTTGAAAAATGAAGGTTTGCACATATTCAGCTTGGCTCTAATCAAGTGTAATACTCAACTACAGACTTCAAAGTAGTACTACACTTTGGGCTTTCTATTCCACAGGTGAAAACAATTACTGAGCACTAACCTCCTTCTCTGCTTTTGTGGTTACAGTATGTGCAAGCCATACAGCAGCAACACTCAGAATTAGTGTCTTCAACTCAAAATTAGAAATCAATGTGCAAGGCCAGTAATAAGCCAGAGCAAAGGCTCATCTGCCACAGCATCCCGTTTCTGACACTGACCATGGGCAGCTACACAAAAAAGAGTAAGGATCTCCCAGCCATATGAAGTCTTCCATGGCTTGGATTAACTGAAATGAGATTTTTTTCCACAACAGGAAACAAAACCTATAATGACATAGGAAGGGGATATTTCAAACTGTCCATATTCTTTCCTGTTTGCAGATAGCTGATAGTAAACACTGGGGGGAAAAAAAAAATCCAAGGAAAAATTACCTTGTTTTGTGTTGTTTTCAGGGCATATCAAGGAGATATGCTTATTCCTGCAGCAAACTAACAAACAAACAAAAGAAAAATGTTATTCCTACGCATGATTTTCTGGAGGACACATTTTCTCTCCACCGGAAGGTGGAAGCAAAGAGAGGTCTGGCCAAGACACCAACAATGTAGCAATTCACCGGGGAGAAGAGTTGACTTAAAGCAGCAAACATACTTCTGTCCTGCTACTATTTTTGCCTACAGAACCATGATAATCCAAACTGCAAGAACTGCTTGAATCAGGACCAGAAACCTCCAGCAGCAGCAGCAAACATACACAAACCCTTCCCTCACCCACCTCAACACAGCTGCCTTTTTCTCTCCCCTCCTTAGCCCTCTTTCATCCAGCAGGATGAAATCAAAATCCAGCATTGCCAATACTGCAGTCACACACCCTCAGCGGGGCTGCTCTGTGTTTCACTGTTTGCTCCTTCACCTTTCCAGTGGCTGTCAAAGCATTTCACACACTCTTCCCTCTTTTCTACTGAAGCTGCAATCCCTCCACCCGATATCTCAGTTGCATGCAGCATTTCTGATCAGCTCTCCGTCTTCTGTGAAGTGGAGACAACTGAGGAGCAGAGATGCATTTCTCTGCTGACATCTGACTTTGTCATGGTTTAAGCCCAGGCCGTAAATCCGAACCACCCAGTCTACCCTGCCGTTCCCCTTTCTCCCCGACCTCCTCCCCCCCCCCCCTCCCCGAGGGATGGGGAAGAGAATCAAGAGAATGTAGCTCTCACAGGTTGAGAACAGTCCAGTAACTAAGGTATAACAGAAATCACTACTGCTACCACCAATAATAATAATGATAAATGATAACGGAAATAACAAGAGAAGAGAATACAACCACTCACCATCCACTGACCCAATATCTCACCCCCACTCAGCAGTGATCTAGCCCTTCTGGGTAACTGTCCCTAGTTCTACATCCTGGGAATGACATGCTGTGGTATGGAATACCTCTTTGGCTAGCTTGAGTCAAGTGTCATGTCTCTGCTTCCTCCTGGACTCCCCTCCTTCCTGGCAGAGGATGAGACTCACAAAGTCTTTGGTCAGAGTAAACATTACTGAGCAGCAATTAAAAACATCGGTGTAATCAGTGTTGTTCCCAGGCTGAAAGTCAAAACACAGCACTGCACCAACTACTAAGAAGGACATACTCACAACCAGGATACTCATCAGTGGCTGCTGACAGCAGAGGACTTATTGATGGGCTTTGGCCTCAGTATTTTTAGACCTTGCACAACAATGTTGAATCTGAATTGGAATACCAAAGGATCAGGCCAGATTCTGAGTCACATAAGAGCTGTATAGCTAATAAAAATCTCAGACCCATTTTTAGGGGGTGGTTTGATGCCTATGAGTAGAAAATAACAAGCAACTTGTTCTCTTCATGAAATAAACTTAACAATACCACAGCTGGCTTTTGAAAAATCTTGCTGAGATTCTGAAACAATCCCACAAAAAAAAGGGATTTTTTTAAATTGCCTTTGTGAAAAAGCTGAGAACCATACAGTTTAGCAGCTAAGCCACAGATCAATAAAAGCAAAACAGAAACCAAAACATATCAACAGTGTCTGACATACTTCGGTTGTGAATTCATATAGAATGGTTTGTGTGATTATGATTCATCAGATCACATGAAGCAACTTGCCATGACCTAAACCTATCTAGAACTTCAAGGTTGATTTGTAAAAAGAAAAACTCTTGAGCCCAGGTTGTATTTGTTTTGGTGAGGTTGGTTTAGGGAAGAACAGAAATATGATAACGTGGTCAATAACACTGAAAGCCAGTTCTCTGGGATTGAAAGTGATTTCTTACAGCTTTAGGTTTCAATAAGTAAGAGCATAAATGTGTCTGTTGCATCAGCTTAACCTTTATAGTCTTTATGGATATTCTCACCCCTTTATGCAAATATAAATATTTAGCAAAAATTAAAAGTATAGGACTAAGTAGTCCTAAGTAGTGTAACTTGTCAGAGGCCCATGTGGCCTAGCTAGGAGACAGTTAAATCTGGGCACTGTATAAGCACTGGATGCTGGCCATTTTTTTTCCCCCTTTGCATTAACACCTGATAGGATTTCACCATCTGTGGTGTGGTTTATAATCATAGTAATCCAGGAATCTTCAGCAGAAAAAATTAAATTCACATCATTTACCTTCTTATAAAACCAGCAGCAGCAACATATCTGGGTTAAGAACTCATTTTAAAAGTCCATATCTCCAGTTTTGGTGCATATAGTTTGTAATAAAGGACTAAAAGGATTTATTTCTCTTTTCATATCATCCTCAGACAGTACTCTGTCTCATTATTTGAACAAGAACTAGTAATAATTACAAGTATCTTTGGAATTACAAATAGTCACATTAAAGACAGACATTTCACAGAAGAGTGGGACAATATTTCTGGGTACCTTTCTTTTTCAAATATTTTATTATACTTACCAGACACTTTTAGAAACATTCATCTCCAGATATCAATATTTGAATTCCAACTACTGTGTACCTAATTCTAGCTGTTTAAGTCAGAACACTAAGTTTTCAAACCTACTCTAACTTACAATTATGCATAGTTTCTGGTTTATTAGTTGGCATAACGGACTTCTAACAGATACAGTCTATTCAGCTGGCTTGATTATTTCATTTTCCCTGATCATCAGCTTGACTTTTACATCATTTGGTAACCTAGATGCATTTGATGCAGCTGCACTTAAGTCCTTTATCATGTACTGGATGTTCTCCAGGGGTCTTATGTCCTTTTTATTTCTTCTGGTTTTATTAGGTGTCTATTGGAACTGGATATTTTACCCTGAGGAGTTTCAATTATTTATGAACACAGAATATTTGCTGGGTTTCTGTTCACCATCTAAGTGACTTTGTACATGAACAGAATAATCTGTGCTTAATTTTCCAAGTGCTCTTCACCTAATTTCCTTCCTCAATCACCAACTTGAATTGAGTTTTATGTCTTCTATAAAAGAAATTTAACTAAGTTGGCTTGAATTATAATATCCTAAGTCCTTGCTTTACTAAATTGAGCTCTCTCATTAAAAAATATAAATAAATTTTATACTAAAAAAATTTAGCTACTCTCTAATGACTTCTGCCTTATCTGTATTCTCTTATCTGATAAACCAACAGCCTGTAGGTTCCTCAGCTATACTGTGGATATGATGCCCTCATCAAAACTGTGGAGCTATTTCAAAGCTAGATTTCAAACTACTTACTTTGACTGACACGCAGCTGTTAACATCAATACTGAAAATTACTTTAGCAAGACCATTTGCAAGAGTAGCGGCACATAAATTTATGAAAAGAGTTAATAACTTGTGATCTGCTGATCTTTGTTCTTGCAGTGCTGCCAAAATTGTACTAACATAAATGATGAGATGCATGCACAGCCTCATTTCAAAATAGGCAAGTAAAATGGATCCAAGAACCAATATCTATTTTGGACTACTTTACACTGGCTGAATTAATTAAAACAAGATACACAACTTTTTCCTCTGCCTGATCAATAGTTTTCATACAGTTATGAAGCAGAAAATAAAGGTGATACCCTCAAATTAGAAGTAGGCAAAATCCATTTATATGCAATTACTCTTAGCATCATTATGTCACTGAAAGTTAAATAGTTTAAACCATGCCTTCTTCAGTGACAGGTAGCTCTTGTTTTCCAGCCTTCTGGGTTTCACCCCAACAAGTCTTTCTCCTCCTCATTTTCAGTAATTCTGGAAAAACTAACATCTGTGCAACAGGATCATCATCTTTAGAGCCCAACAAGCTGAGGCAGAAAGTAGTGACCTCACACAGCTGATCAGTCAGTTCACTGTCAGCCAGAACTATATACTTACAGGGTATAAAAGCCAACATACTTTTACATACAAACACAAACAATTGCTCTTCATGAACCAAACCTTGCAGGTGACAAATCCAAGCCCACTAACTCACACTGATGTTGTCTCTGCTTAGTCTAAGACACTCAGAAATCTAGAAATGTTTGAAGGAGCAAAGAGTTTTCTCTTATTCAGACAAACAAACATATAGAGAGGCTAATGAATGGGACTGACTCCCCGTATCATTAACCAACTTTTGGGAAGACATCATTGAGAACATTGCTGGCATCCTACTATATGTCACCTGGAAATTATTTTAGACAGTTTGTTCTCTTTCAGTACATGACATGAGTTCAAAGCAGAAGTGAGATCAAAAAGGACCGAAAGGGAATGTATATCCTACTTTTTTCCCTTCAATAGCATCATCATAAAGGTTTAACTCATTTTGAAACCTATGTACCTAGCACCAAAGGTACTTGACAAGCTTTTTTACCTGAGTAAAACCAGAACCTACCAAAAATCCCCACACATAAACTATAATCTTTGTTTTCCAGTGCCTGAAATAACAATGTCTTCTGATTCCATATTTTTTTCTATCAAGCACCACAGCCACCATAAACTGTATGAGTAGTCTCATATCCCACAACACCCTTTTACTCTGCAGAAGCTTCAGGTTTGAATTTCATTTCCTTTACTTTTCTGTAGGAAATAGGAAAAATAATTACAGGCATCACTGCTATGCACATGGTCATGATCAGATAGACTGAAATGAGTAGTTCATCCAGGTAAGCACAGGATCTCTCAGAGGTAGATGCAAATTAGAATAACAGAAAGATCTAGTGCATATGAAACGGTAACAAGAATGCTTAAAAAAGTTACCTCAGTTTTTGTTAGATTTGAGATAATCTTATTGCCTATTTTAAATATTTTACCTATTTAATAGGTAATACTTCTTTTCATTTTCATGATTCTACAAAACAGTACTGGATTCTGAAAAACGCAAAGTTAAATATGTATAAACCTGATCAAGCACAGGTCACTTGCACCTGCTCTGCCTTAAATACGAGCACTAGCAAAGAAAGGCATGAGAGTGGTGTTGGAGAAAACATCAAAATCACCTTCTGTACAAACCTAGGGTCAGTGCTGTCAAGATGGAGGAGCACGGAGGTAAAAACCTGAATAAAAACAACACACTGAAGCAAATGACAGTCCTTCTGTGAGGTACATCTGAATACATCTGTCATGCATAGGGAGCAAACACCTGATTGTGAAGGCCAGCTAAGCATCTACCATATAATTAGCGGGGCATTGCAATCTTTTCTAGTGTAGCAGAGTAGTAGAGCATCTGTTTTTCCTTTCACACTCTTATTTTTGGCTTCGGAAACATTTGTACAATTTGCATTTTGAAAAATAAACTTTATTTCCTTTTACCATAGCTAGGCTTGAATATAGGTCATTTTTCAGATCCCTAACCTACGTCAAAGCACTGGAAACTGCAAGGTGATGGATCCTTTTTCCATGACTAAGGGCCAGGCTTTTCCTCAGGCTCAGGCCACACCAAGAACCAGCAACCAAACGAAGCTTATATCTTTTGGTGTCTAACAGAGCTGGGGAAGATCTCCAGTCTGTGCCAAACCAGCAGGTGAAACAC
This sequence comes from Melopsittacus undulatus, assembly GCF_012275295.1. NCBI lineage: Eukaryota > Metazoa > Chordata > Aves > Psittaciformes > Psittaculidae > Melopsittacus > Melopsittacus undulatus. The sequence goes on along the minus strand of NC_047530.1, from coordinate 69,070,437 downwards.
ACGTAATACCCTACAGCTTTCTTAGCAAAGGCCTTCACTAATCTAATGTACTCCATAAATAGAAACTGACAGCAAAAGAAAACACTTTAGGGAGAAGGAGGATTTCAGACTGAGTTTATATTAACAGAGAAGTAGCCTTGTAATATGTAGTAAGTGGTGGTTCAAGCTGATGTGACCTTAGTCTCATGCCTTCATCATCTGCCTGCATGATTCCCTCCAGACTGGGAGACCTCATCACTTGGGCAGAATTGAAGATTCTCGAGCAAGTGAATACTTTTTGTTCTAGTGAGCCACAAAGGTGAAAATATTCACTACTAACAAGCCACAGGTGAAATCCTGTTAATGAAGTCTGTCTCCTATTTTATATCCCAAAATACCTAAAAAGACCAAGCCTCAAATACACTCACAGCAAAACATATTTAAAGTTATCTTTTTTGTGTACTGATGACATAAAAATGAATTCAGCCTTTATTTAATTACTTGCAATGACTGGAACATTCTTTGTAACAAATAAATATGTTTTGAAAAAAATGTTAACATTATCACTTTGATCCTCAAGCTGCCAGCACTTAGGACATACTCAACTAATAAGTGCTTGCAAAACTGACAGAAGTGTTATTTATATAAATGTCATTAAATTGCTTCTGTTCTCCAGACTGATGGCTTAAGTCACTCCAGTAACTGTGTGCAGAAGTAGCTATCTTACAGATTAACTATGAATCCTTTAAAGGCAAACTAATAGTTTTGAAATATGCTTATAAGGCATGAGCAGAATACTTGCAGGAGATATTACTGCATTGTCTAAACTGGTTTACAGCAGCGGTTGGGAATTCTTTGGTCATGACGTGCAGGATAAGTGGTCTGCATGATGCCAAGCAAATACTCAAAGCAACAGACTAATAGTTTATACATATAATTACCCTTTACTAAAAAATCATTACATTAATTAAGCTGTACTGTGTCTAGATAGTGGCATCATTTTACAAATGGGAGAGCAAAAGGAGAAGGAAGAAAACTTAATCAAACCAGTTCTGCTGCTTTTTCTTTAATTTAAGCCAAAAAAAACAAAGCCTGATGATGAGGTTGTTTCTGAAAGAAGTGAGGCATGAAACATCTCACTGTTACATAAACTGCTCATTCTCCTGTTACTTGCCCAGCTAGCTGGGTATAGAGAACACTGCAGAGAGAGAACAGTTGAGAAAACTGTCAGCTAATGCCTGCATTCAGCCCTGTGAGAGATGGGAACAGCACTTGGACAAACACCATCTCCCACTTCCCAGAACCCTGAAATAGTTTGGGGACAATGGCCCATGAAGAGATTATTAAGACTAAATTTTAGCTGATATTCTACTTTCAGTTAGCATTTGTCAAGTATGCATGACTACATAGCTCATTTTCAATAGACAATTAACCACTTGTAGTCTACTGCAATATAAGCTTCAGTTTAGCATGTAATTATACTGACGCTGCGACAGCAATCATTTGCTCTGCACTCCTGACATGGATTAAAAAAATATATATTCTTGAATTTCTGTGGAGATTGTACTGATCAGGTCCTAAACACCCTCTTCTCCTGGCTGTTCTTGTACAATGGGTGAGCAAAGAACAATTGAGAATTGATAAATAATGTAATTCTTTTCTACATATGTCTGGTTGACCAAAAAACAAAACAACAAAAACCCTAAAGAAATGCTGCAAGAATTACTCTGACTCCTCAAGTGTCTCCAGGACATCTGGTCTCCTAAGGTTTCTGTCAAGCCTGTCATTTTCAGTAAAAAGTGTTGTGGGCAAGTGACTCTGAAATACTATATTAAATTAACTCTTTATGCCAGAAAAAAAAATCCCAGCTTATATATATCACAGAGTTGTTTAACTATCTGAGTTCCACTACCAGAAATGCAAAAAAAACCAAAAGGCCTTTCTGAAACCAAAGCATTTTAAGGCCACCAAAGCTATGTTATTATGCATGAAAAATGTGCTGCACTTCAAGAAGAGCAGTAGTCTTCCCTGTCCTGAGAAGTCACCAGTTCAATAAACTGAAAGATTAAAAGCAGCTATTTGCTCAAAGTAATGAGCTGCTTCTATAAAATTTCCACACATCAGTGATTTTGCCATTCCTAGACATCCACTGTTGAAAACTCAGCAGTTGACCTGATGATCCATCAAGACAGCTGAAAAATGGACCATTGTTTATATACAAAATATGCAATCATTGCCACAGATATTCAGTGCCTACAAAAGTGATTTAAAATATTTTATTTGGTCAATAGCAAACACCTTCTTGGAATGTAACTGGTGCCCACAGCTTTTTGTAATCTTATAAGTACACTATTGCTTTTGCTCAGAAATGAAAAGTTGTAGTGATAGACTAAAGGATTTGTCATTCTCCAGTGTTTCATTTTTATGAAGCTCAGAAAGGTTCCCAGCAGTCAAACTTCTTATCAACCAGCTGCAGAAATCTACAGCTTCATTCTAAAACTCATGGTTGTCCTGTACCTTAAAGTTTCTTGCATCAATCCACAATTACTGTTCATTATAATAAGGATCAGCATTCAACTGGCCAAGAACAGCAACCTAAATACATTAAGGTTTTAAATAACTACCTACAAACCAAAGGTCAAAGTTCTTTGTGTAGCTGGAGATAAAAGGGTTTGGTGAAGAAGAGTGGGGTGAAGAATGTTAAACTGTTTTCTTATGCGATGTGTACAGCTTTTTAGGTAAAAAGACAATGACTTAAAGAAGGTACATTATCTATTGCAGCAGGCAAAAACAGACTGGGGAAGAGATGCAGAATTAAACAAGGGGGATAAATACTTGCCACCTTGTACAAGACTACATAGACTTTTAATATAATTGCCATGCCATGTGAGATGGGAAGAGGAAAAAAATGTAACCATAATGGGGAAAAAGCAAAACACCAACCTTGTGAAAAGTTTATTTGCAAAGGGAATAGCTGCTGTCATCAGTGACAGATGTCCAGCCCACATACCTCCTGCAGGACTGCTACAATACCAGGTTAATTTATCCAAGGCTTTCCATACTGTTTCCCACAGCCTCCTCCAAGAGAAACTGACGTGTTACGGTCTTGACAAGTGTGTTTCTGTGGTGCATGGGGAACTTTCAGACAGGCCACACCCAGAGGGTGGTGATGAACAGCTCCTTTTCAAACCGGGGACCTGTCACAAGTGCAGTACCACAGGGTTCAATATCGAGCACAAGGTTGCTCAGTGTCTTCATAAGTGATCTAAATGATGGGATTAAGTGTATCCCGATGACACCAAACTGAGTGGGGAACTGAACACCAGAAGCAAAAGCCACCCTGCAGAATTACCTGAATAGGCTGGAAGAGTGGGTTAACAAGAAACTTAGGAAATTCAGCAAGGACAAGTATAAGGTCTTGCACCTGAGTGAGCACAATCCTGGAGTGCAGCATAAGCTTGGATCTAGCCAGCTCTGTAGAAAAGAACGTGAGGATGCTGGTGGACAGCAATATGGGTGAACAGTGTGAAGCTGTGGCAAAGAAAGCCAAAAGAACACTGGGCTACATCAACAAGGATAACACCAGCAGAGATGAAGATGGCATTATCCCACTCTGCTCAATGCTTGCCAGGCCACACCCCAAACACTGTGTTCAGTTTTGGGCTCTGTTACAGAGAAAAGATGTGGACAGGCTGGAGAGGGTCCCAAGAAAGACCACAAAGATGCCCAAAGGACAGGAAAGCCTGCCCTATGAGGAAAGGCTGAGAGAACTGTGTTTTTTCAGCCTAGAGGAAAGAAGGCTCAGGGGAAACCTTGTCACCATGTTCCAGTAGTTAAAGGGTGGCTACAACAAAGACAGAGACTCCCTTTTTACAAGGGGTCACATGGAAAAAACAAGGGGTAATGGGCACAAGTCACTTTTGGGGAGATACCAAATGGACACAAGAGGAAAATTGTTCTCAATGTGAACAACCAGCCATTGGAACAACCTTGCCAGGGAAGTGGTGGACTCTCTAACACTGGACACTTTAAAGATTCAGCTGAGCAGTGTGCTAAGACATCTAAGTTGGGTCATGCTTTGCCAAGAAAGGTTGTGCCAGCTTATCCCTGAAGTCCTTCCAACCTGTGATTCCATGATTTCTATGATTCCTAAGAAAAAGTGTTAAATGGGACCTTCAGAATTTTATGCAATATTTGTTGTGGTGTAAAGTCAGTCAGCCACGCAGTCTCTCTCTCACTCCCCCCTGCTCCCGGAGGGATGGGGAGGAGAATCAAGTTGAGATAAGAACAGTCCAGTAACTAAGGTATAACACAAACCACTACTGCTATCACCAGTAATAATAATAATGATAACAGAAATAACAAGGGAAGAGAATACAACCACTCACCACCCACCAACCGATACCCAGCCTGACCTGAGCAGTGATTTAACATTTCCAGGTAACTGCCCCTAGTTCTACATCCTGCGTATGACATGCTGTGGTATGGAATACCTCTTTGGCTAGTTTGGGTCAGGCGTTCTGTCTCAAATTCCTCCCAGCTTCCCCTCCTCCCTGGCAGAGGATGAGACTCACAAAGTCTTTGGTCAGAGTAAACATTACTTAGCAACAACTAAAAACATCGGTGTTATCAGTGTTGTTCCAAGACCAAAAGTCAAAACCACAGTGCTGCACCAGTTACTAAGGAGAAAAAATGACTGCTACTGCTGAATCCAGGGCAACATTGGAAGTAATTTTTCCTAAAGGAGAACATATTTAATAATTCAAATGTTAATTTCCCTGCAATGTTTAAAATGAATTCTCAAGCTGCAAGGGCCACATATGAAAGCTGTTTTCTACTTTGCCCTGAACAGAATTACTAAGTCACTGACAGCCTTCAATGTATGAAACTGTCCTGATCTGGCAGATTTTTCCCAGTGTAGCAGAGATTCTTTTTTTTTTAAAAAACAAACAAACAAAAAAAAAAACAAAACCAAAACCACCACAAAAAAAACCAAACCAAACACAAGAAAACCAGCTGTCAGTCTACCATTGAAATTTCAGGTCAAGGCCATTCTCCAGATTTACTAGTCTCAGGTGCCTGGATTTTGAATTACAGACTCCCCGACTTGTTATTATGCTGGCAGCCTTGCAACAGCACATGGAGCTCAGGTTCAATGAAATTCAGGTATGGACCAGTTGAAAGATACTACACAGAAAAAGATAGCTCTCCTGAAGTCAGTGTCCATGTAAAAATTTGTTGCTACTTCTATTCTTGCAATTATCTGCCAGTATCTCCTCTCTTTCCCTCTCTCACCACATCAGAAGATTAAATACAAGTTTAAAACCACATCTGACAAATCTTCTGAGGTTTCTGTCATTTCTCTTGCATTGTTCAATAATTTTTCTCCCAGTTCAATAATTATTTTTCTACTTGCCAGTAGGATGCTTGATATTATTTATTCCTAAAGAATTCTCTTCCTCACTGCATGGAATTAGTCATTGTGGTATTGAATGCCTTTCTTTTTTCAGCAAAAACAAAACACTCCTCTGTTTAATTAATTCCATTAGATCTTTGATTTATATAAAAATAATTAACAGTAGAAACAAGTGCTGAGGAAAAAATAAAACACAACTAAAACCACTCTCCATTCCAAGTAAAAGGCATGCAAGAACTTTCAACATGGAAGTGCTCTTAGGCCCAAATTCTGCCCAAGAAAAGAAATTTTCATACAGTTATCTCTCATGCAGACTATACAATTAAAGTTTAACGCCACAACAGTAGAAGTGGAAGGACAAGGTAGAATAAAACTCTGTGGCAGGCTGATGGCTGCAGGTGTACAAACCGCACTAGATATTACCACTACAGTTTCAATTGCTAAGTTTAACTTTTCTCTGAACTATTAACATACCATGGAAGTAAGAGTGCTCAAGATGAACAGGACTGACAGAAATTACAAGTTGTGCCATCAGTTGTCCATTGTTGTGCTTTTTAAAGACCCTCATGAGAATTACCTCTTCCCTGATCGCCTATAATGAGCTCAGCCTGCTTTGGATGCAAGCAAATGCAAGAAAAATGTCAGAGGAGCTACAACTTCATGATGCAGCAGCTCAGTACTTAAAATGAGCCCCATCCTCCAATGACAGCAACAGTAACCACTTCAGAAAATTGTTCAGTCCAGGTTTTCACACTTGCTTCTTTCTCCACAGAGTACTAATCAGGTGAAGTACAGGCTCAGTCACATGTATAACCACCTCTTTTATAGTATTTTTCAGGCTGTAAATCGGTCAGGAAACTAGCAGTCCTGGCTTCACTGATCTGGACAGCCTGCCCAATATGGGTATTGAAATACTGAAATATCTAGATTGCTGCCAGGCAGTTCATGTTAACATTCAGTAATGGTAATATATGGTCATTTTTACCATTTTGTTTCCCTTTCAATATCTACTTTCAGAATCTGTACATTTCTTTTTATCCTATATTTAAGAGACTGAATACAAAGAAAACAACACACTTTTTTTTAAGACATAAAAAATGTAGAAACACTGTGTAAGAGATAGTCAAAGCTTTAATGTATGACAGTGAGTTGCCTAGGAAATCACAGTAAGCATAAGAGACTCAGGATTTATCATATCCTCACTTCCCTTGAAATACATTTAGTGGTGTCAAAATTATGTATTAGTCAAGGTCAGGGAACACCTCTTCTAATTTCAGCTATAATTGCAGAAAGTGCAAACATGCAACAGAAAAGTTAGCTTCTTTCTTGACACTTGTGACCTGCAGAAAATCTTGAGCATTATGCACACTAGAGACCAAGCATTTGGGGACAAAACCAGAAATTAAGATAAAAATTTAATTAAGATAGAATAAGAATCTATACTCCAAGGAACATGAAAAGGTTGAGGTACAGCTGCAGCTTTATGTGAGAAAATTTCCCTGAGAAGGAGTATAAACTGAGGAAACAGCTGAATTCTTGAACCAGGCAAATCTAACTGTCATGGCTATGGGCAGCCTTTCTTGCAGAAATGAAAAGTTCCTTAAAAGCTTGGAACCAGATAGCAGCTCTGGATAGTTTGTAACCTGTATCACCATAAAGCTGAGCTTATTAGAACAAAACGTTTTGGACAAAGAGAAAAATGCAAAACTTTTTATTTCTCTCTTGCCTGTATGATATCAGTGCTTTTTCCTCCTAAAACTAGGACTCGATCAAAAGAAATTGTGCCTGCAGGAAACTGAGGAGTTGCACAGAGTGGATTTCAGGCAGCCATCCATTCTCATCACGGCAGGCTCAGCAGGGGCTGGCCTCCAGAACTGCAACGTCAACACAAAAGGACAATTATATCATAAATTTAATTACAAATCTCTGTATGCTTCCTATGTGTGCTATCTGATGGCACTTTACATGTTCCAAAGAGCAAAATGGGGCTGTTTGCTTCTCATAACAAGCAAGAAAAACCAGTGAGGAAAGTAATAAGTTTATTCATAGGTGTTTGGCAAACACAGATCTCTTTAGCTGGCATCCTGCCAAGCTGTCCATTTCTTTCTTATGACGGGAGACACTTCAATATGAATTCAATACATGAAAGAAAAATACAGTATAATAAGGACATTTTCTGTAAAAATCTCACTATGAAGGACTATGTACATTGATGTATCTTAATAAGATAGCCCCCTAATTTAAACTGAGGTGTTATTACAGGTACATAACAGTGAGGCCCACCAATAAAAACATTTCAGTGGGAAATTATAATATGTAACTGTATTTCGTGTACAATGATAACAACAACCACTCCTGAAAGGACCTGCCCCTGGGCAAAAAGGGTATTGCCACAGTTGAAAAGAAAAGAATCAAAATGATACTTTTTTTTCTATTTCTGCATCGTACATTCAGAGAAAGCTGCACAATTATTTGTGTACTCACAATAAGACAGTCAGCTTTTCCCCTCTCCTCCCCTTTCAGTTGGCAGAGAACACAAAAATCCCAAGGAAATTTCAAGGAAATTTCAAGGAAATACTGAGAGAGTTGTTATGGTCTGAAATCTATTTCAGTAGTAAGAAATAGCAATTCAAGAAAATTTCACTAATTATGATACTGATGCCAAACATGTAAGACCCAAATATGGGCAGCACAAGGTCCTACAACATTTCATTTCAAGTAAACACAGGAATCCTGATGATGCAAGCCTAAGTTCCTTTTTAGTTCTGCTACAGAGAAAATTTCATTTTATTTCTTTTAAAATAGAAAATGAGGAAAACCATCTCTGGAGCTTACTGTCATGGATGACAGAATAGATCTTACTGACCAGCCAAGCAGTAAACTAAAAGGCAAAAAAAATCCCAATTAAGGTTAGACTTTAATAAGTAGCTTCCTCTGAGCACTGATTTCCACATGAAATCTCCCGTAATAAAAAAAATAACAGCAAGAAGCACAGTATTTATGTTCTGACTCAGTACAAAAATAACCCTCCAGGAGACTCCTCGGTAGTTTATAATTCCATCTTTTCAGGATTCTTCTTTTACCTTTCCACACAAAACATAGCACATTTGTTCTCAGTTGAAAGTAAATTTCTTCATGTTTTAGCTGAAGAATTGTGGATGATTGTCAAGAGCAAAAAAACAAACCAAGATGGAACACTAACATTTCAACTTCACTCTGAACAGCTGTAACTTCATATTAGTAGAAAGTGGACAGCTGTAATTAAACACAGAAACAGACAGCAACACCACTATAGATCTGAGTAGCTTGGCTGTGATTAGTCATAAAGGCATAAACATTTTAGTGTGGTTTTGGATGTGTGTTCTACTTAGGAGGAAGAGTGGCAGATCACTGGGCTGCTATGAATTTTTCCCATGTTAGCAACTCAAAGAGCATTTTAAACAGTGCTGAATTTTGCTCTTTGATTAATGAGTTGGGAAAGAAGTGGATCTCTGGAGGAAAAAAATTGTCTTCAGTATAAAAGCAAACATCCCTGAAAATACTTAGAAGTTTACTGAAAGATGCTTGGTTTGCTTGCACAGCATCTGCCTAAAGCCCTCCTTCCACCCTATGTGTTTCACTGCTCATAAAATTCATTCAGGTGAATTAAAGCAATATTAGAACAGGTGTAATTGGCAGGATGCATCTCCAGGCCTCTTGGGGTGATACAAATCATACCTTGAATTTGCTTTGTCTCCTTCTGACATCTTGTGTTGTTGCTACCTTCTCACAAGAAAAACCATTGTGATTTCTTCATAAGGCTGGAAAAATGGAAGTCAATAGTTTATAGCACCCAATATAAGAAATCCTGAAAGATTCTTAATACTCAGGAATTAGAATGAAGATGAAAGAGCAAACTTCCCTGTAGAGTGGGCACAATCTCTGCATAAGATTTGCTCCTTCTTAGCATCTTGTAATCCCCAGAAATACACAGTATGTGAGGAAAAGGAAACAAGCACGAAATTCTCTCTTTTCTCTCTTTTTCTCTGTCTCCTTTTTCAGAAAGACGCTCTTATTTTCTTCAGTACAAATTATATCCTTTGTACACAAAAAGGGAATATAACACATACTGCTTGTTATTTATTTTTGGACTTGAGAACAGCATGCCATTAAAAATGTAGAATTTTCATTAAAATTAAGAAAATTACTTTTCTTTCAAATGAGACAAATATTTTCTTAAAAATTAGTTAATCTCTATCACACATCTGCATGTCACAGTGCAATACATTTTAGGAGTTAAAGTTTTCACAATTTGTCCTGCAACAGCATTAAATTTTCATAGGCCATTAGCTGTTAAAAATTAAAACACTTCAAAACCAGGAACAAGCTCCTTTTTTTCTACAAAAGTGAGTAAGACCATCCTCATCCTAGATATAGAAAAAGTTTTTGAATTTCTAGTTCTAAATATACAGAAAGCTATTTGCAGTATCATTCTGATGGAGGGCTGAATGCATCTATGTTTCTTATGGTAAAAGAATACACTCTCCACAGCTTGAAGACGAGTGCAACATAGGCTGTATCATTATTTGAGTGATCCAAAGATCTTGGCAAGGTCTTCAGTGATGTAAAAAATTAAGAACTAGCATTTCAATATTACTAAAGAAAATCAGAGAGGGGATAACTAGATAAAACAATTTCAACATGTCTTAACACACCCTATCAATCTGCCACATGTCACGCACCTCTTCAGCCTTAAATCATCTCACTTAAAATCCACATTCAATTTCTTTCAACGTTTATTTTCTTCCAGATTTCCTTTGTCTTGAATGTAACTGATTATGTATCTAGCAGTTCCACTCACACGCCATGAATAAAAAGCTTCTTTACACCGTAAATGTAAGCTTGCAAGACTTGCAGGTCTTGCCTGACTTGAAAAATCTTGCAAGAGATGTCTCTTCTGTTCAGAAATGTTAACACAAACTTGGAATTTGCTTGTGTGTGCTTTCACACATCACTGAAAGATTTACTTATCCAGAGGATGTATCCATAACCTCATTCTTTTCATTCAGCTAAAGAAAAGCCTAGCATTCCCTTGCTCTTCATCTCTAGATATAGTGAGAAAGCTCTGAGCACAAAACCAGGATAAATTTTTGACATTGAGAACTAACATTGTCATGGCCTATTTCAGCAATATGTAATATTTGCTCTCTAAAATGCAAATTACCAGTCTTTGCTGACTATCTACACATTTGAAAGTTTTCACATATGGGTAGAAAATAAATGTTCACTTTGTTTCTTTCAACATAGAAACTCCTAGCACTATGGCAAGTAGAAGAGATTGCAAGACTGACCTGTATATTTCTCTCTTCAGGTTCCTTGCTCTTCTTGCATTGCATTTATTCTTCAAGATATGCGCACAAGAGTTAGTAACTTTGAGGAGGAAAAGCCACTGATGGCTACAGAACCGTCTTCCAGAACATGGCGGTGACGACCTGGGACCAGCATGCTCCAAGCATGCTGCCTTGTGCGATGTCCCTGCAGACCATCTGCCACAGCCTCAGAAGCAAATGCTTGGCTTGGAAAATAGCCAGATCTCATTTTCTGCTGAGCCACCCCTGAAACTCCTTTGAGTACAGCATTGGTAGCCACTGTGGTTATGATTTTATACCAGTCAGGCAGTCTGAGCAGCAAGGTGTTAGACAAAGACAATACAAAATATTTCTCTCCCTATTTTCCATCCCACAAGTCCTCCCAAAAGCTGTGAGATACCAGCTGCTTCATGCCAGAAAGGGATTACCCTGAACAGGCTCTTGGGGTACATGAAGTATTAGCAGCGCTGTCACCTACCCAGCCAGTTTCATAAGGACACTCCAAGGACTGCCAGGTGTCCCTTAAGGCATGTTAGCCAACTAGTCATAATGGGAACCACTATTCAGCATCTTAAAATCATACTGTCACCCGTTTAGTGCTTAAGTGACAAAATTTAATTAATTAGGGTACTAAGAAGAAGGTATATATATATAAAAAAGCCCAATAACTGCAAACTCAGTAATATTGATTCTAACTTATTTTCACTTCCTTGCATTTCATAACCTACCCTGTCAGCTCTGGGTTTCATTCATTTAAAAGACCTAGTATGACAGCTATGAAGCTGCTTGGTGCCTCTAACAAGACAGAAAGCCCACACTGTAGGCTGCTGTACCTTAACTTCACAGGTATTAGGAAGCAGGTGAACATCAAGAGCCACAGACCAGAGTTTGCTTACTTACCACCAAAGCAGGATGCAAGTTTTGTGCAGCTGAAGAATGCTGGGAAAAAACAAGATTATGTGTGTAGCTATCCAGGAAAACCGCCAAAAGGTGATGACTTTATACAGTCTATGGAAAAGAAAGATCTTGGTTTTCCTCATGAGTATGACACAACACTTTAATAGCCAGGTATTTACCACTTTGATATGTGCATGGTTTCCAGAGCTGTCTAGCTCACAAAATCACATCCATTAAAATATATTCTAAATAAAAAGAGACACAACAGTACATTATTCTTAAGGCTACAATGTGTCAGACTTACAATAGAGATATAATCCAGTCCTAGGCATACCTGTGACTCACCATTAGCAAATCAGAACAAGGGAGATCATGCTTCTATGTAATAAGAATCCACCAATACATTGTATCATTTTACATTCTGCTGCATGCATTGTAGTATCAGAATTTTTCTGAAGAATGTAATTTGGTTTCCCATTGTAGATAATTGGAATGTACTTTATCTCAACACAATGTCCAGTGAAATGAAACACAGGAGGACATGGAAAAAAAAATAAGAAAGAAATCAAAGCTCCTAATAGGTTTTCCTTTCACTTTTCATGTACATACTTTGCATTCACTTTTTTTCTACTTTACTGTCTTTATATATGCAATCTGAAAATAGCTCAGGTAAGCCTTACACATAGTTATCATTGGGTGTGGAGTACCCAAGAGTGATAGAAGTAACAATAAAGGCAATTCATTAATCAAAATTACCAAAAAAACTATGAATGACAATGCCACCACACCACACTGTGCGTCTCCAAAGAAATGTCTCTTCCAGAAAAGAAATGAGCACAGCTCAAATGTTAAAATTATTCAAGCCATGACAGTGAGATTTCATCTGGCCCTTTTTCTTCCCCACAAGCCTCTTCCCTGCAAGATCTCATTGTACTCTTCTGTATAAAAAAATGCTTCAATGATAAAGGCATGCGCAGATTCCTAACCTGTATAGATACGGGCAGAGGAACTAATCCCCTTATTTTAAATTTTATTTCACATATGGTTCAGCCTAAGGTATTCTGGAAATCCAGTTCAAGATGCTGTTTTGATTTGCAACATACATTTCAAAGGGCATTATTTTTCCTCTTATCCCTAGAAATAAGAATTAAGCACTATAAAGCACTGCAATATTTACAGTAATCTAAAGCTTTTGAGAATCAGGTGAAATCTCTTCAGCTATGGGGACATTGTTGTGGATTACAGCATACTGTGGATGGGAAAACAGTCTAGAGTTTTAATTTGTTCTTCTTTGCTATTTGGTCCTGTAATGTCTTCATTCCAGAAGAGGCAGAACATCCCTGTTTTCTTCTGACAAAACTACTGAAGATTTGCTGCTGTTGTCTCCTGTTACCAGCCATTCCAAAGGAACATTTCAAAAAAACATTTTTTGTGAATATTTTAGAACACTGTACTTATATATTCACTGACAATTGTTTTGAACCTCTAGGTATTCTTTAACCTGTCTAATTAATGCAGTGTATAATACACTGGGGAAATGAAACATCTGGGGCTTTTTTATTGCCAATTGTAGACATATACAAATTGTACACTCTTTTGTAAATTTTTAGTATGTCATTCCAGACTGTTAAATGAATTGGATTATAAACAGGTTTTCAAAAGAATAATTCTATTGTTTAAAAAAACACAGATCCCACCATGCAATCAATAAAGAAAAAGATTTTACATTCCTATAGTTGTTTCAAGGTTTCCAGCTATTACCTTGTACCTTTCATCTCAATTTGAACAGCCAAAGTATTGCAAAGTTCTTCTCATCTATAAGGCCTGGTATAGCACAGTAGTGTTGCAGTCACCAGTTAACAGCGCAGTCTTAGGTATCGCCTTTTTTAGTGAGTGCACTTTTTTGCCCCAAGTGTACAACACTACTAGAAGAATCATCCTATGGAATGGAGTAGTGCTGCATAAAGTTTTCAAAATGTTATATAGGGAAAGCATTATTTTAAAAACCTGACTGAAACTACTTCAGCAAGTCATGATAGTTTTCCTTGTGCTCCTTAGCATTCTTATTAGTTCTGCTTTGAATTGTCCTCATGTCCCTTTATACTTGGGGTGCAACTGTTTACCCCCAAATTACTTTTGCTGGCAGTCTGCTCTGGCATAGTGGAATCGGCTGTTAAGTTCACAGAGGTAACAAACTTTCTTCCTGATTAGGGATCAGACACTTGTTTCCTTACAGACTATAGTGTGCATCTTTAGCTTCCAGAGGTAATGGCTTCAGAAAACTGGCTCTCACACATCTCATTTGCTAGAGTTATGTTCATACAACATCAAGCATTCATTGGTTTATAAAATGAGGCTGGTGTGGTTGAAGTCAAGGCTTAGTTAGGCTGTACAGGCTTTTGTTGTGTCAGGAGCAATCATTGGTATATTCTCGGCTTTATATGATGGCACACTTTTATAAGATTATCTGCTCAGCAAATTTCCCCTACTCAACAAATGGCCAAGCACCGTGCTACACAAAATGAACTTCAATCAACACAATGGCTCCTAGGTAGACAGCAAATACAATGCAAGAAAAGATTTAACTTGTCTATATTTTGCTGACATATTTTTCTGTTAATGAAATAAAAAAAAAAAAGTTAGGAAAAAAAAATTAAAAAAAAAATCAGAACAGTCTGCCCTGGGGACAGGGGGAGGGAATCAATCTTCACACTACAAACAAGGATCAAATGTTTGATTTACATATGCTGAAAGAATACTTTTGAAGGGCATTCAGGACACTTCACCATAAAAATCAAAAAAACAGAATATTGATGGTAAAGAAGGTGATATGCTTATCAGCTAATGCTGAATACTGACATACAATTCATACTCAGATATCATAAAAGTCTAGGTATGTCTTGTTATATGATTCTTTGAATAATCATTGTGGAATTTTCTAGTAGAAAAGTGCACATTTCTCATTATTTTCATAGTAAAAAAAAAGAATAATCCACCTATTTGCAGAGTGGTTCAACCAGGACATTGGTTCTATTTAAATATTATCAGTTAGATGTACAAAAAGAAAAGGAAAACAGACGTTTAAAATTCGGATACTGTTTTATCCACTCTGAGCAGAGCTGGCTGCAAAATCCCCACCTATGCTTCAATTCAAAACAAAATGTTTTAGAACTTAAAACAGATTTGTTATGGTAGCCTACTTGATCTTAAATTTGAATGTAAATATATTTCAAAATACATGAACCAGCATAAAAAGTGGCAAATGCCCCATTTTCATTAGTACCTCACTTCCAAAAGGTTATGCTGTTACATTAATTCAGAAGCCTTTTGAGGTGAGGAATGACAAGCATTGTTATTTTTGTAAAGCCTCATTCATCAGCTATTTACAAATGGGATATACTTCCAGAAACACATACTGCAGGAATGACTAATTTATCAGCTTGTATTCAAAGCTGCTGGCCCAGTGTTTTGGCTTAGCATTTAAACAAGTATTCAAAATCATGAATTAGCTGATCACATCTCACTGAATAAGCTTCCAGGGCAGCCCTCTTTATGCTTTCTGTCCCAGGGCTATGAACTACTACTGCAATTAATACCACCAACAAGTTTACTAGCTCAAAGCTGTTTGATCATTTACACAAATTACCTTTAGAGAGTGGATCTCTGCTGACCACACACAGTTAGGCAAGTTTCCCTGTGTGGACACCTGTGTCACAGTTACCTCCACACCCCAGGAGGCTGCTGTGGTACCACAGAAATCTTTCCAGTTACCAGATCATTGCCATTGGCTCTTTCTGATCTTCAGAAGGGATCCAAGCACCCCTGGATTATTTGGCTGTCTAATTTGCTAGTATGAAACCAAGTTTCAGAAAGGACCCTCTCTTATGATTAACATCTCTCCCTTCATTTTAATGGGGCCAGCACTGCTATTCTGTCAACTGACTGTTGGCTTTTCTGACTTTGGCACACCAGTCACACAACCCAAAATCTTGGTCCTGTAACATGACAGTCTAAGCCCTCTTGGTTGATGTAGGTAACACTTGTATTTTTTGTATCATTTCAACAGAGGACACTGTAGTGTTGAGAGGTATACATACAACTTCTTCGAAGAAGATAAAATATTCTAACAATTTTCTTGCACTTACATACACCATCCATCACTTTTCATATAACCAGTAACCTGGCTAGAACATTTTGATTTACTTATTACGCTCAGGCTTTTGACCCTTCAATGGATAACAAAGGTTTTGCAGGACAAAGAAAAATCTAAGACCTCCCCACTCTCAGAGTCATGTAACACAGATTGTTGAGTATCACTTATAAATAAACAAATGACAAGAATAAAACAGCTTTGGAACATTTCCTTCCTTGTACACACACACACACAAAGGCAAATATATAAAAACTACATGGACAAGTCACAAACAATGACTAGCAACATATGCATCAGACCAATATTTCTTTAACTGGACATAAAACATGAGTATCTGAAAGTCAAGAAAAACAACTGGAAAACTAAGTAACTTGAAACTTGGTTTGTGCATGACACTGAGTATTCAATGTGACATTTCAAGCACTGAAAGGAACACAATTCTTTTTAGACTATGGCTACTGTAAATTCAAACAATTATTTGGTCTAGAATTTATAACAATGACTAGCCAAATAAATTCTTCTGCCTCAGCCTCATGTCTTTTAATACATTTAATAGGTTCTTGTCCTTTCAAGTTTTGATGATGTAGTTTTCCTGCGTGATGGAATGGAGTAGAAGCCCAAAGAACAGAATTTGTTTCTACGTCTGTAATACCCAAGGTATTCTAAAGCACTTTGCAAAATAATGAATTAGGTGCCAGTGCTGCAGTGACCATAGGTAACTGTAACAGTGATTACATGCCCAGCAGGAGTTTTCAAACACTGTAAATAAAATAAACAAAAATAACAAAACATTACCTTGTATTTCTGGCACTTGCACTAGGTGACATCTAGTCAGCATGTTGCATATTTGACAAATCTCCCTCAAGGGCATTGTCCATAATGGTATTTCAGCAATTTTTCTCTCCCTATTTGCATCCAGTCATATATATGCATGTACCCTCATGTGAGTATTCGTCATGTTGTATGTCCCTTACTACTGTTCCCAAAGACAAAAATCATATTTCTTATTTTTCTAGTTTTCATCAAATTCTATCCACTACTTCTGACTGGACCTGCCCCTGGTGTTTTTCTCAGTGCTTCACAGTAAATGCTTTTCCAGTTGCTCTCTGAATGACCTTGCCATTTGGAAGCATTTTACAAATCTAGTATTGATGCTACTTGTTCCCTCAGATTTGATCAATACATTCTGGTGGGGCACAGAATGTAAACCTTTTCATTTCAAGCCTTTTAAACAACATTGAGGATAGTCTACTCTTCTTATACAATGATTCTTAATACTTTCAAAGACACTGTTCTTCAGATTATCTCCTTTCTCTATGACTTGAGTCTTTACTTTCTTCTATAGCTTTGTTGTACACTTCTGTATTTCAGAACTAAATAGCACACCTAAATTTTCCCACTGTGCAATCTTACATCATTCCTGCCCATTGTCTTGAATGGTTTTGTTTTTTGGTGTATTTTTTTTACATTTAGTTATGCTGCCCTTTAACTGATATGCAAGACTAAAACTGACCCCAGAATTACTCCTACTATCTTAAGCCTGTAACACCATAGTTTGCAAGAAGATCCCTCAGGGCTGAAGTTAGTAAAGCCCAAAACCTGGTTGAGCAAAGGGTAACATGGAGACATACAGATCCTGTCTGGCTATCTGGTCAGAACCTACGTATATTCCTATTGGTTCAGGATATAATCATCTAGAGTTTCTATAGAAAGTAAGCATTTTTGAGACATCAGCCTACTGCTGCAGCTAGTTGATAGATACAAAAGGTATTTGGTACTAACAGAAAGGGACTGATAGCCAGACATAAAAACAGGCTCACAGAGAATTGTCACTGAAAAGCCATTTCCTTAAGAAACCAGGCTAGAACCTAGGTTTTGTTTCAACTTTTTGAACACAAAGTGCCATTGTATTTTTCTGCTTTATGAATCCTGCAATGGAAACTAGTATTTATCAGGATTTAAGCTAAACAGGATCCCTATCACATCGGCATAAGGTTGAAATTTGGGTTTAATTGATGTAACTTGGAATACAACTGAGCTCATAACTGCTGTTTTCCAGTTTTAACCCTCATACATAATCAATCTCCCCTCCTGAGATTATCTTGAAGAAGACAGTTTCATGACAGTCTACCCTCATAAACCCTGGCCTATGAAGATGCCTCAGTGAAGCTAACAAACTTCCACGGCACTGAACAAGTGAGTTTTTTCAATTGGGTTTTGTATTGTGTTTCTTTTTAAATCAACTTCCCAAATTTTCTCTTCATTTTTGTGTTTTTGTGAAGGCAAACAACTTTAAATGATGGCTTTCTCAAGCGTTTACAGAGTGTAACATTTGTTTATCTTTTACTCAATTTTGCATCATTTCCTGTTGTTTTGAGCCACTTTTATACTGATTATTTCTTCTTCCAGTTGTCATGCATTATTTATTCTAACGTGAATATATATAAACTTTGTTATTTTTCTGTTTTATCTTGGCCACAATAACCTTATTTTCACAATGGAAGGTTGTGTCTTTGCATGTGCCTCTTTTTTCATTTTGCATAAGATAACCACAGGTTCACTAATTCTGCACTGGCAGTTCTTCAGCATTCCTTCTAAATTTATGCTGCTGTATTATATTCACACACAACCTCGACAGCTCTGAATGTGATATTCTCCCAGACAGCACCACAAGCCAGTGGTGCAGCATTTTTCAGCCAGCTGCAGGAAGGGCAAGAGCAGCATTTCACTAGCATCTAACATAATGACTCCTGGGACATAACTATGCAGCTGCTGGGTAATATCAGGATTTAAGGGAACAATAATTACTATAATAACAACTACCTTCACTAGCCTTCTTTAATATACTGTCTCAGGCTAAGGACTAAACAGCTGTTAGAACCAAGGTATGCCAGAAGACCCTCATTTCTTGTTAAGAGTTATATGGGGGTTATGGCGTATACACGTAACAAAACAAATTCACAAAACTATTAATCTTTTTGCAGAGCACCTACACACATAATAGAAGAGCTACTAAGAGCCCAAGTGAAGCACATTTTCAATACATTATAAGACCATTCTTGTAAAGTCTCCACTTAGATAAAAAAAGAGTTAAACTTTATCATTCAAAGCTAAAGTAACTGACGGTCCAACATGTGCAGCATTAGGATACATTAGCTAAGTCTTTTATATGTTTCCTGATTTTATTAAATTTTATTACCAGACCATGACAAAGTTTGCAAATCAGTAATTTTAGTGATTTACAATAAATAATGAAATGAGAAGAAAATTATGTTAAAACAACATTAAAAGGGAGAGTCATTCTTAACTGCAGAGCATGGGAAGCTGCAAGCAAAACTCTCATTAACAGTAAATACAGCAGATTAATAAAAAAAAATCCCTACGTATTTGCTAAAAAAGGCTCAGTCAGATTTTCTTGCATTAAGGAAGACCATAGGAGTTGAAGTTATTTTTTCCTCCTTACTTTTCTGGGCTTACCAGCTTTTGCTTACTTCGATGATTTTAATGTCATTAACAAAACCCCTATTTTAAATTTCATGTGCCAGGTATATAAACTTGTGTACACCATTAATTGCAGTGGTGTATTAGTAGATAGAAGTGTTTAGGAATGTCTCCTCTGCCAGATCGTTAAGAAAACTGCTTCACAAAGCTGACTGCTGAGTAATTTTAGAAGCTGAACAGAAGTTCCTCAACTAAAGAACTCCTCAGGTGCACAGAACATTCACTATTTTTAATTATATTATGTTCAGACAAAAGTTAAATTATTCTTGAAAGGATATTACATAGGAACTTCAGGCCTCTTAAGACAAGGTTTTTCCTTTCAAATCTTTAACTCCTGGTGACTCAATTACTGCAGTGTTTGCAGCATACTAAACTGCTCCAAAATATCCAGTCCTGCTCTCTAACAATCATTTTTTACTATTGGCATTTTCTTTTTCCTGGGAAACCTACAATGTCATGCACATTCTTTTCATTTCCAACACAACAGCTACAAGCTAAAACATAGGGAAGATATTCTTACAAGTCTGAATGACCCCAGAGTCCCTCCAGTAGGCAATACTGAAATTTCATTAACTAGGAAAGAGCCTAACAGTCACAAAGAGGAAACCACCATGCAAGGGTAGGAGATGAAAGGTATACTTTCAGGTATAATGGACTGATATGGCAGCTGTTCTACAGTCTCACAGTAATTCACAGGTTCCTTAAGTCCCAAGCAAGGTAATTTTGGGGTGGGCAACATCCAGCCCTTTCATTACCAGAGAAGGGGAACAGCACAAGAGTACCCGTATCCCTCCCAGACTGGTAATCAGCATAACCATTGTAGAGACAGGCTTCACAACTAAGGATCCAGTCAAGCCAGGCAAAGAATTAACAACTTGACCTTATATATATGTTTATTCACTTGAAGACAAATGTCTCACCTTTTTTTTTCTCTGCTTTAAGATTATTTTAGTTTTGACATCATGTGACAGAAGAAAAATTTTTAATATCTAAATGCCTCATTCCAACAGGGTGCCAAATTCTTTCACACTCTGCAGTCATTCAGGTACTCCTGAAAACATCTTTTAGCAGCACTGAAACAATGCTTTCCAGTGTGCCTCTGCATTTCTTTGTTTTAATATATAGCCATGCTTAGTGCATATATACAGCTTCACTATTCATAAAGAGTGAACATCACCTCTTCCAGAAGCCAGAACTGCTGTATAAATTAAATTCCAATTGTAAATGATACTGCTGAGCCTTTGGCTCCATGCTTGCCTTCTGAAGAGCAGCAACTTTCATACTAAATGAATTTCCGATAAAATCCTGATCAGCAGACATTTCAGATCTGACTCCTGACAAGGATTTTTACTGACAACAGAAGATGACAAAAAAAGTCCCCAGGCGTCATAACAAGCCATCTGT
This sequence comes from Melopsittacus undulatus, assembly GCF_012275295.1. NCBI lineage: Eukaryota > Metazoa > Chordata > Aves > Psittaciformes > Psittaculidae > Melopsittacus > Melopsittacus undulatus. Next base: position 69,049,739 of record NC_047530.1, on the reverse strand, counting down.
CACTGTACGCTGTTTCAGACAATTAGTTATCATGTAACATTCACTCTGATTTTCATCATTGCATTCCTAAAAATATTCTGACAGTTCTTCTTCCATTTTATTCATGGATGAACAAGGTTAATATTTTCTGAAGACAAAAACTTCACTGTTTAATTTTCCATATATTCATTGACACATGTCTTTAAGTCTAATACCTAGGGCTTATGTAATACTTAGAGCCAAAAACCCTTGATTAGCTGGAATGGTCCTGAGGCTTCAGAATGAATCATGTGAGAACAACTTTTGTTTTGTTTTCAAAGTCCTTTTTAAAATTCAAAGGATTGATTTAATTAAAATGCAGAGTCTTTTCCAAAATTCCTCAGTCCTTAGTGCCAATCTATCCCATGCATATCAATTCTTGAAAAATTAACTTCCCTCCCCTAGCAATACTTCAGGGAAAAATACTTTGCAAATTAATTAGAAAGGGTGGCACAAATAATAGGCACATTTCTCAGATTAATTTTAGATTTTATTATATACAGTAGAAACCTAAATTCTCAGATTCTCCTCTGAGTTTACTAGTGTTGTCTTAACCATACACAAAACTGAAGCCCTAGTTCTGGAACCTACCAAGGTCTGCACAAACACAGCCCAAGTTTGCCTATATTACAGTCCCTTGTTTACGGACAGGAAGACTAGGTACCATCTTGAGTAAATTCCTACCTAGGAATCCGAGGATCAGGTATTATTGTACTACAAATAAATGCTTTAATAAATGTAAATATTCCTCACATGATCTATTGCACAATTATATCACTACATATATGCAGCTGAAATCAAAAGACCAAGGCTTGTGCGTGTGCAAATTGTAGCTAAGATATGTGATTATAGCTTAGATGATTCTGTAATATAAAAATTACCTTTCAGGTAAATTTTACACCTTTAGTTGCACCCAAGATCTCAGAGAGCTGTTGGTAACTAGCAATTTTCCTCAAGAAAACTAACACATAAACCCACAATTTTGAATAAGCAGAACAAGACAGGAGCACCTTTGGCACTACTACCCCAGGTAATGGAAACAAAATACTTTCCCAGTATAAGGAACAGAATCCCTGTGCCATCATGCCAGTGTTCCATCAGCAGTATCATTCCAACGGGAAAACTTGCACAGGAACTAATCTAGGTATTACCCTTCCCCAGTTCTCCTCCAAATGTCTCTCAGGTTCAAGGATCCTTCACACAGCACACTACCATGGTGGGGAAACCTGGCCCTTCCCTGCAGAGAGCAACTTCACAGGCTCCATGACACCTCTTCAAGAACCCGACTGCCTTCTGGTGTCTGCATGTCCTAACAGCGGGCATCTGAAACATGAGTAAACCTGTCTGTGATGCTTCTCCTCAGTGTTTAAAACCAAAGGAAAATTGAACAAGGTTTTTCATGTTATGTCATGAAGACACTTGCTGCTTTGATTTTCAAAGGATTCTCTTCTTTCATTCCACTTCTAATCTCATAATGTTGAACTTTCATGTTTTGTGGTCATGATTTTCTTTTAAGCATATTGGCTACAGTTCCCTTTCATCACCAATGCGGAACAGTTGTTCACACACTCTGAAAAATCTATACCACATCTCTACTAGAGATGCTAGTGAAGGCAACGACAACTTCAGGGAATTATGTGCAAGAATTTAGACAGATTTCAGCTCAAGTGCAAGTTTGGCTGACTAAATCTGTGGTTCTTCTGAGTAGCAAATATGTGACTTTCTTATTCTAAGCATACCAAGATTTCAAAACAACTGCTCTTTCTGCTGCAGAATGAAGTACAGGGTTTCAGGAATATTTTTTTTTTAATAGAAAAGACAGACCTTTTTTATCAAAAAGTGGCCTGTACTAGCTATCGCACTGTGCATGAAAAAAAAATGAAAGTCCTGGGGGGATGAATCTGGGATTTGAACATGGGCTTCCATTTTACAAACTAGTGCTATAACAATTGGCACTTTTAAATCAGGCACTCTGCTAGGAAGGAACTGTAATAAATACAAAATTAAACAGCATCTTGAGACTCTTCTCACTCTAGTTACCATGTTTTAGTGATGACTGTATTCATTTTGTCTTCTCTAAACTATGCTCAGACAGTTCCAATTAACCAATACAGGAAATAGAGGTAATAAATATCACAGATTCAGACATACGTGATTCTAAATGACAATAGTAGGCATCAGTGGCCATGTACTCAATGCTGTGCTATCCAAGGCAGTACAGCCCACCACTGCTCAGCACATCTCTCCTGCACCATGTCCCCCGCCTGGGACAGTACCATCTTCCTCAGCACTGGCCCGGAGGCAGATCATACCTATGCTGTCCACTGTCAGTCACCACCAATAAAAGCCCCAGTGAGGTGACCTGGGCTGAGGCTAGTGTTCCCATAAATTGGGATGACTGGGCAGAAGAGGTGTCTGCAGCGAGACAATATTCCCCAGAAACCACTTACTGCTACCCTACCTAAGCCTGCTGTTTCTCAGTAAATCACAGAAACCTTAATGGTAAAGCAAAAGCTGCTGTGTTTGCTTAGTTCCAATAGTCAACCACCGTTTTATCTTTCTTGTTTCAAAAGGATGAAAAGGTAACAAGGAAACTGTACTGGCAAGCACAGCCAAACCGGTAAAATATTTAGAGCCACATGAGAAGATTGTCTCACACTATTTTAAGAACTATTGACTTCTTCATCGTTGTTGAGGTTTAAACTCTTGTCAGCCATGTAGTCTCTCTCTCACCCTCCCCCCCTTCCTGCCCTCACCCTGCTCCCAGAGGGATGGGGAGGAGAATAGAAAAAATGCAACTCCTAAGTTGAGATAAGAACAGTCCAGTAACTAAGGTTAACACCAATCACTACTGCTACCAACAATAATAATAATGATAAAGGAAATAACAAGGGAAGAGAATACAACACCTCACCACCCACTGACCGATACCTCACCCCATTCCACCTGGCTGACCACCAACCCATACCTAGTCCAACCCCACTGTGATCTAGCCCTTCCGGATAACTCTCAGTTACATCCTGGGCATGACAGGCTGTGGTACGGAATACCTCTTTGGCTAGTTTGGGTCAGGTGTCCTGTTTCTGCTTCTTCCCAGCTTCCCCTCCTCCCTGGCAGAGCATGAGACTCAGAAAGTCCTTGGTCAGAGTAAACATTTGAGCAGTAACTTAAAACATCAGTGTTATCAGCACTGTTCCCAGGCTGAAAGTCAAACCCACAGCACTGCACCAGCTACTAAGGAGAAAAAATGACTGCTACTGCTAAACCCAGGACAATCAATAAACTTACAAAAGTAAGTTTATCCCATTTGTTAGGTTATCTGACAAGTCAAACTCAACCTGTACTAGTTCCCAAACAGGAAAAGGCACAAATCAGAAACTTGTATGTTTTATGACATTACAAACACTCTACCAAACCTCCCACATCACAAAGATAGCTTTCCTTTTTATTTTTTTCATTTTTTTTATTTTTGCAAGAAACCAAATTCTACTTACAATAAAGTCTTAGGTCTTTTTAAAAGACATCTAGAGTCTTGATTTAGGTGCTTCCAATATTAGAAAAATCTGTAGCACCCCAATTTAACTGCTACACAAGTTAGAGTTTCAATTTGCACCTTTTTTATGCTTTTAATTAGGCCATTTCACTTTCAAGTTATCTTATTTTTTTACTATTCTGCCCAGCTCAGAAAGAAACCCTTAGGCTGTTGACTGTATTCTCCTCTTTAGTTATAATTGTTTGAAAGAGAATACTTAGAAAGTGGAAAAGCTAAAAGATAATTCTTACCTTAAGGCACATTTTTCAGGCTGTATTTCAGGAGTAAAGCGGTTCTACAGCCCTGTTGAATTTTCCTACATCTTTTTAAAAGTGTGACAACCAGAACAAGGCACAAAATAAGACTTTTCTTCATAGAAAATTCAGCAAATACGAATTAAATAAAGATGTGAATATGAAGGATACTGCATCTCATTGTAATCTCTTAAATGAAGAAGTAAAGGGGTTGTAACTCACTTCAAGTTAATCCTAGAGCATCTTTACTATGCATCTTAATTCATATCAACTTTGCTGACTGTTTCCCATGGAAACAAATTCCATTACGAGTCACACAATGCTACCAATGTCAACCATATCCACAAAATATTTATCCCTTTCAAAAAAGCACAATTTGTATCTCATTTGAATGCAGCAGCATTATCACCATCATGGAAGGCTGTGGCAAAAGAGGCACTAGGCCTGAGGAGGAGGAAGAGTCGTATTTGCTAAGCAATGCAAAGGCAGAGCTTCATCAGTACGCCCAGCATGCAAACATATTCAATCACCAAAGAACGAAGGAAGGAAGAACTGCAGCAGCACTTCAATCTACTGCCTCTCAGTGCCAGTGTGATAAATCATGGATGTTACAGCAAAATGGGGAATTGTTGCAAAAAAACAAACAAACAAACAAAAAACCCACAAAAAAAAAAACCCTCTAATATGTGAGGGAAAGTTTCAAGACAAGTTTCAGATTAACAGAATATAATGTGCACATAACAATAAAGCAGGGGGGGAAATGGATCTCTCCTGGCATCCTTTTAGTAATACTAATACTCTGCATGAATTCAAACCAATTTGTTTTGACTATTTTCTGTTGGGTTAACCATCAGAAAGGTCAGCTAAAGGCACCACAACCCTGGGTAGAACTACTGTTTTGGCATTTTTAAGGTTTCGCTTGGAGAGAAACTGTCTTCCATTTTCGAAACCGAAGGTAAAAATATCAAGGAAGGTAAATGAGCATGAAGAAGCCAGCAGCAACCACTTTGGAAACCTATGTAAATCCTCAATTTAATCACATATTCTCCTCTGGATCAAACTCATCTCTCCAATCCTTCTATTCTCTGCAGGTTTTCAGTGCAGGCATGGTACTAATTTGATAGGAGGAGTTTTCACATTTTCATGCTGCAAGAGAATTTTATGCAAAGTTTTGAGGGGGAATGTGAAAGAAAAAGAGAAAGACATTGGGAATGAAAGGTCATGTTCAGGAACCAGAAAGGTTGGAACTAATATAAACAGCACAATTTTGAAAGAATAGAAGGCTTGGGCTTCTGCTCCAAACATGAACTATAGAGAAGAGAAAATGTTTCAAGAGCTGCTCTCAAATGGGTTGGCCCTTTGTGGGCCATACAGCAACTGATAAGTGCCCAACTCGTTGGGTCATGGCAAAGAGGACAAGGCTTCAGGAAGCAACAGCTCTGTGCAAGTTTTTTCACTGAACAAACCATATTTGAAATCAGTTATGCTGAGTGCAAATTTTTTGCAACATAGAATCATAGAATAGGGTTGGAAAGGATGTTAAGATCATCTAGTTCCAACCCCCCCGGCATAGGCAGGAACACCTCACACTTAACCATGCCACCCAAGGCCTTGTCCAACCTGGCTGTGAACACCCACAGGGATGAAGCATTCACAGCTTCCCTGGGCAACCCATTCCAGTACCTCACCACCCTAACAGTAAAGAATTCCTTCCTTATATCCAGTCTAAACTTCCCCTGCTTAACATGACCAAAACACCTTGCAACTGAAAGAAGAAATAATGGAAAGAAGGATAGCATGTTACAAAACAAAAGGCCATGAGTTACCATTTTTTCTTAAAATTCACAAAAGCAGCACAGCTATATTTATGGGACAGCTATACACTGCAGAAAACTTAAAACTCACTATCCTTCTTTTAAAGCTCTAAAGAATTCATTACATCCTCTTTGTCGTGCAATCAAATTTAACAGCTTATTTGTAACAATGACTACCTAGTTTAGGTACAAAATCACAGTTCTTGAAGCAATAAACATAATGATTCACTGAAGTAATGGAAGACTGAAAAAAAACCACTGAATTCTTAATACTATTTCACTTGGAAAAATCTGCAGGCTGAATGCTACTGGTGTCACATTAATTTTCTCACCTGTGTGTCTAAAAAAAAACCAAAATAAAAAAATAAAACCACAAAACACCCTCAAGCACACTGCAAATACTTGTGGTGTTTGTTCTTACTGTTTTTGAGGATGGTGTGCTCTTCATGTTTACATAGGAATTTATAAAGGGCAAATTTGCAGCTAACATAACAGTGAATCAACTGGTAGATTATATGACAGGACAAAGACCTTTCTTTGTATCCAACTGCATTAACAGACTTGTGGTATAAGGCAACTTTGATCTTGTTTTCCACTCAATTTATCTTGGGTAGTTTGCAATTCATATCAGCTTCTGAAGCATCTTTAATGAAAGAAGGAACTCAGGGCACAATAAAAGAAAACCTGCACAACGCAGCTAAGACTTGAGGAAACCCTGTCACAGAACACCTGTTCACTTCAAATATTTTCAGAAAAAAACTCAAGTTTTATGGTCAAGAATTCAGACAGTTTCTTATGTCTGTAATTTCTAAGTAAATGCTCCTTGTGAGATGACTTGTGAATATGAGCATGTGCAACAACATGCTGTTGTAGGGGGTCAGTTACCACAGAAGAATTGGGTTTATGCTGTCTCTGCACTTCATCAGCTTTGAAACAGTTTAATAGATCACCAGTTCTCAAGCCACCAAGTGGCCTGACTCACATCATACCTAAGACACAGGCAAATTCTGTACCTTAAGTTTAGTAGAACACTGCAAAGACTCAGTAACAAAGCTTAAGCAAATTGAAAAATGTACATGAAAGTTCAGAGTCTTCAGAGAACAGATATCATCAGTCACTTCATTCAACTCATGGTGGACTTCTCTCAGTTTTCCAGGGGACTGATGTCTGTGTGATTTCCAAAGTACTGGTCCCCCAGTCTCAGCGGATTAAGCCAGATCTTGTCCATAGACAAGCCCAGGATTTCTTTGGACATGTCTTAGGCTTTTTATCATATTCCTTTATATCCCACTAGTGCTGGCAGGTTTGCTGTGTTTGATGGACAACTGGTTTTCTATTTCAGGAAAGCTGCAATGGGTGCCCTTTTCTCCTCCATTTGTTCTCAACTGCCATCGCAACCGAAATCAGCCACCACTTCAATGTTTCAACTTTTTCATGGTGGTTTGCACACACAATTATTTTGCAGGTTTTTTTAATATTATAACATGCAACAGCCTCTTCGTTCAGGGACTCAAGACTGGGAACTTCAGCTGCAGCTCTGCTGCACAAAAGTTGATCTCATCTAGACCAATGGAAAGTTTCACAAGAGTCTGCAAAAAAAAAATTGCTTCCTAGAGTCTTAAAGATGTCAGGAATAATTTCTGCACATGTATTTCTTTAATTTCAGGTGACTGAGATTATAACATCAGTTAACATTTTTCATAATGAAATATTCAGCTGAGATGTATATTTGCCTTGAAGTTTTCTATCCAAATGAAATATTGCAGCAAGCTTTAAGTACTTAAGGAGACTCAACTTTTTAATGTAAAAACAACACAAGAAACAAAAAAAAACCCAACAAAGCAAAAAAGCACAAGCTGAATGGTCCTGCTCCTACCTTTCACATGAAAATTAGTAGCTGCAGTTTTCTGCCAGGTCATTTAAGTTTATGTTTCAGTATTTCACTTAGAAGTATGTTTCAATATGAAATTAATTCTCACTTTGTTTCAGAAAGAGTATTACTATGTTTTAATACAACCAAGCACCTGAGTTTTAGAGGTAATTTATTAGACCCTATGGCTATTCAGAAAACACAAGAGGAAGGAGATCTGAGAGAATTTGTCTTTACTGGTTGTAATTACACAACAAAGAAGGGGGTGGGGGGAAAAAAACACCTGTTCTTCAGAAACAAGGTAAGAGTTTTTTAGCCTAATTTAATAGAAAACAAATTCAGTGAAAGGCATATTTTGCTTCCTTTCTATTTTAGCATCAGCTGCTTGAAGGGAAAGATACTAAAGCTTCCTGCTGCATTAATGCTTATATAGTATAAATAAGACGACCTCCTTGCATTATCAATCATAGTATTAAATATCTGATATTCAAACCCACAGGGCTCACAGTTCAGCATTTTAAATTACAGTTCTGCCTCAAAGACTCGGAACAAGCTCTTCCACTCAGCTTTTGATGTCTTTCACAGTTGATGAAGACTCTGGGTGAAATCTCAAAAAAAAAAAAAATCATCCCCTCTTCCATGCCTCTAAGAATTTAACTTTTCAGAGAAAAAACTGCTTTGATATTCTTGCCTTGCTAAAATGACATTTATGCATCTCTAGGTACATGAGTATCAGTCATTCCACTTTGAATAATTTTTATTGTTCTTCCAGGAAAACTAGTTCAACTTTGCCAGGATGAGCAAAAAGCAAAGGCATTAGCTTACTTTTGCTACCAGAAGTTTACCAGCTGTGTCGGTTCCCACATCATTAAAGAATTGCATCTCATTTGTCATAATGAATAGTTTTAGTTGGAAACCTTTTATTTCCCTTCTTTTTACTGTATTTTGCTGAGATATATATTTTAGCAATAAAAGCATCTTTAAATTAAAGGATCAAGTGAACCCACATATATTCCAGAGAGCAACATACCAGCTCCAGAGAGCAACATAGGAAATGAATTCTCCTGGAACAGGAGAAAAAAAAAGGAATAAATATATTCTAGTTTCATGCTTTGCAATTATGCCAAGATGCAAATGTTTAATTAAAATCCTTTTGGATTTTAATATCTTTTGGGCAGACACTACAGAAAGCAAAGATGGAGGAACAGCTTTAGTAAGGTTAGCTTTCCATTTGTAGTTTAGTTCACCTAATGCTGTTGCCTGGTCAGATTTCTAAATGATGTGAGTAAAAAAGCTCAGGCAACATTTCAGTTGTATTACCACAGCTCAAATCTGAATGATTAAGTCAGACCAAACTGCAAAGCTGAAGCTTCTTTGCTTTACCAATTCTAACTCCTGTTAAAGCTAAAACTCATTTCCTGCTTTGCCTCTTAGTTTCTCTCTACTTTTATGTATTATTTATCCTTGTAAATACATTATTTAGCTGTGTAGTTCTATTATTCATTCTGCAAAGCACCTAGTTATATTTTTTACATGAAAGATGCTATACAAAGTGCTATACTGTATTGCATTCATCCTGCAGTGAATTTCTAACATACATACAGGTAAATTACAGTAATTGTACTGCATACCAATATGGAACGAATGGCTTAGGTGCTGCAGGGTATTAACAGGGCTGTGGAAAATGCATATACAAGGCTATTGAAATTATTTTGTCTGCTGCTATGGAAAATATCAAAATATTAAATTATATACAGCTAGATACAAAAGAGCTAGGAAAAAAAAGATAGAGAAAGAACAGGAAACATTACAGACAAGTTACAGCATTTGATGCAACAGGAACAATCACTCCCTTGTAGCAGCAGCAGACAGCTAAGGAACAACAAAAAAAGAGAATTGCTGAAGACTTAAATATTGAAGATAGGAACAGAAACTGTCTTGATCTTCAGTCTTTGCAAATAAAGGGGGGCTTGAACTACATCCAGAATAGTTACCTTTGAGGATTATTTTTTTTTTCTTATATGAACTCTTGGCCTCAAAAAATTGATTTAATTACAATGTAATGGCATAATGCATAGCAAAACAGGAGTGTTTCCTGACTGAGATTCTATCAAAGAAGAGAAATACATGGGCTGCTACAAAACAGATGATTGATGAGTGTTTATAACACATCCCTTTTCTCCTCTTTTTAGAGTTTCATTAAACTGAAAGAGCTGACAAACATTTATTTCACAACTAAACATCAGCAGCCCTTGCTCCACTATTTTATAGTTTTGCATGTTGTCAGCATTTTGACTGGCAGCTTCTTTGCATTTTAATTCTGTCATTGTATAAACTACCCATATACATTGATTTTATGTACAGCATCCATCTTCCCTCATTAAAGGCTACAGCTGTTCATGTATTGTCATCATTCCCTAAATTGCAAAAATAAAATATTTAATACATTTATTCCTTTGTTTATATCATTACAACTGCAGCCAAAATACCACAATAAATCCCATTTTTTGTCAATATTCAGTGACAGCAAGCACACACTGGATTTGTATCCTGGCATCCTTACCCAGAACAGAGCAGCCATTAAATGAAGAATTCCATAAAAGTTTTGCTAAAGACTTAGTAGATATAGAAACAAGAACTGTCTCCTCTCCTCCACTTGGCAAGTACTACTCCTTCCAGAGCTGCTTCTGGATGCCCTATCACCTCAGCACCTGTGACATGCATTGTAAAAGGATGGGTTAGAGGATATAAATCCCCTATAGGGATATGTAAGCATAGGACCTAGAGAACAGCATCTCACAGGACCACATTGTAGCACAGTGCTAGGTATATGTTGAAAAGGGTCTTGCAAGAAAATACCACGTTTTAAGGTAAATCTGAAACAATCAAGTACCCTGTATTTTTTCAAAATCTTACAATAATGTGTTAAGGGCTTATCCTGGTCAAACATGCACATGTGATCACTACTGAGCTTCTGCTGATTCAGGGGTTTCTTTTCAGGACCCAGAACGCAGTAGACAACCCAGAAAAGAGGTAACAGTGTGCTTGGGCAAACAGCTGGCATTTGAGCTGATAATATTGTGCAGTGCCTGCAATTCCAAAATGCTTAATTTTCAATATGTTGTTCTCTTGTTGCTGCAATTGCTATAAATAGAGAAGCAATATTAGAAATTAAACACCATATAACTATCTGGTTTCAGTAATAATATACTAACTTGCTTTCAGAAATAGAGGGGATACAGAAATAAGTCTTATGTACAACAGCCTATTACGTCAGGCTCGCAGTAAGAGCAATGTACTTTAAGTCAAGATATGCAATAATCTACTGTCAACTTTTGGAATTCAAAGGGAAAAAGGAGAGGACAAAGAGCATTATGCTCAACTTGGAAAGACAAGATAATGGAACAATGAAAAAGACATTACTGTGTCATAACTTTGACTTCACTAGACTTGCCTAGCCACTTACAAGCATAAAAGGGAGACAGAAGAGTAATGAAAATGTGATAAGAGGGAAGCAATGTTGGCCAAAAAAAAAAAAGTCACAGTTTTTATAAAATGCAGTGGATTTACAACCATTAAATATTATTCTTGCTATACAAAATCAATGTATAGTCTTATTCAGAAGATTAGATTAGGAACTGTGTATACATTTGCTATTTGCCATTGGCTGCTAAGGAACAAGAACTGGCACAGCAGAAAATCCATTTTCCCATCCCCACCTCTGGCTGAAGTAGAAACAAAGAAACTATTTTAAAAGTTCTTCTGAGGCTGTAAAACACACTACACAGCTCATGGTAGTCACTGCTATAAGCCTGGAGCGATCCTAAAGAGAACATGGATGAGAGCTACCACGAAAATGCTATAATGAATTGGAGTCCAAAGGATGAGAGGAAGGCCACAGGCCACTTCGTATGGTGAAGAGTGATGTTTTATCAAATTCAAATGAAATTTTACAGCATATTTTATACCATCTGCAAAACTCCAAAAGCTATAAAATTCAGCCTAAGACCTTTATGAAGAGTCAATCCACACAAACCCCACTGAAGGCACAAGCAGGAAAGACGATAAGAATACCTTTTCTCCTCTGGCTAGGGGAAGCACCTTCAACAACATAGCTCCTAATCTGGTTGCCTCAGGAAGCATCTAAGTTTAGGTGGTATGAATACTGTCTTACGGGAATGTAGCTAAAATCTGAGCTGTAGAGAAAAACATGCTGGCTTACGTTTTAAAGGCCTGAACTGTATGAAAAAGTGGGCACAGAAGGGTTTGAATACAGTCAGCTTAGGTGGAGAGAAGAGTTCAGCATGCACACTGGTCTTTATAAATCAAGAATTAAACATATTTTTAATACAATCATTCTTACTGTTACTATGGGAAGCAGTTCAATTAAAAAGAAACTTAACACAAGTGTCTTATATTAGAAAGAGGTCATACATTTAAGAAAATAGAAAATCAAGCACTTGTGGGATTTTTTCTTGTAATTTTCCTTTCTCCTATAAACTTTTGAGAAGAGTCACCCAAATTCAATTTATTAGCAAATTCTTTGATTCATTCAGCACTACAGGCAATCTTTCTTTGTATATTCAATAATATTTATGCTAAAGGAAAACTGTATAAATAATGTGACAGTTATGTTTTCTATGTTTACTTGTTAATTTTTATTAGTTTAGCAATAGAAGTACTGCTAAAAGCCTGTTTCCCATTTTTGGCTTATTTCTATTGCTTCATTATGTGATTTTTATGGTTTCATTAATGAATCAAAATAAAATTTGAGCAATATTATAAATGTAGCAAACGACCATCTGTTTTGCCTTAATTACCAAAAAACTTTAATGCATCTGTGTGTGCCCCTTTTGAATACCAATATTCTAATTTGTCTATGAAAGCTAACCACTACGAAAAAAAGATTAGAAAAGGCAATTCTGTCCAACAATAGGAGATATGAATCTAGTCCAATTGTCCTTTTTCTCCTGCTAAAAATTCCAATAAAACAAAAAATTGTACTATGTGGATATGCTGTCATATTCAAATTAGTTTTACTGTATATCCTCAATTTACAAGTTGCAGATTAGTGACTATATTTGCAACCCAGTCAAGATAAGCACAAATCCTTTTGCCCACTGAATATATCTACCTTCAGATATTTTGCAAACACTGAATTTTCTTTCTAAGATGTCTATTATTATCATCATACTTAATAAGTATTTAGCTGCATTGCTGTAAATTGATTTTCTCAACTAGTAACCAGGACAACAAAAATAAGTGAGATTGATAAAGCGTATTTTAAATATTTAACTACTTATTAAGCAAACCAACCAAAGCAGAAATGTTCAGCATGCTAACCGTAGATCTAAAAAAGCAGCTTCCAAAGGAGGCAAATGTCTAGAAGAATATTTAAAGTAAAATGGAAGAAAATCACAGCTACAACATTGAATGTATGTCACACATTCAGGAATTATTTTCAGGCATTTCAGAGCAGAGATCATACACATCCAGCCATTACTGAACACAGCAGACCAGCCTGTTTAAACAATACATTTTAGGTCAGCGCTCAGTCAATACCTGTAAGACACCACCACAATTTCTATTAACATTGGAAGCAAACAAATAAGCTTTGAACAGTGAAAGACATAAAAATAAAGTACACACAATAGGACACACAACAGAAAATATCAGAGAAGAAGAAAAGATGGCAAAAATAAAAAGCACTCATATAATGTCTAGATTGTCTACACTGCCTGAGTATGGGCATGCAAGTCACCACAACTATATACTTATGTAGGTGTTAAAACAAGTGTCAAAATTCAATGTAAATGTGTACTTTCATCATCCAAAATATCCACAATAGTTCTAACACAAAAAAACCCCAAACATACACCCATATGTCTACAATATCCTTTAAATGTGATTCTTCCCACAATTACCAACTAATTAACACACTTTACATAGATCAACCATAAAAAAATTTTAAAAGTCCTGAACTGGAAACATACCAGAAGAGTAACATGGGAGGGGGGAGCAGAAACAGAGAAATGTTAAAGAAGTAACTGGTGAGCAGGATATACAGTAAATTGTTTGTGCCATATTTACCTCAGTTTAAGACTTGCAAACAAAGACAAGAAAGGTTAGACTGAAATTTGAAAGGAAGCCAACAAAGTGACAGAATCTCAGCAATTCTGTTGCAATAATATTTTGGCATCACCTTTCCAGATGAATGAAAGAGAACAAGTTTGGAGCAGCTTAACATTAGAAACAATGCAAGACATGAGGATGCAAGAGGATCTTTTGTCTGGATAGATAAATGGACTTGTATTTCAAGGAAGTCAGCAAGATTTAGAAATAACAATTACACAGAATCACAAAATCATTAGGATTAGAAAAGACCTCTGGAGATCATCTAGTCCAAGCCCCAGCCAATGCAGGCCCAACTAAAGCAAATTATGCAGAAACACATTCAGGTGCGTTTTAAGTGTCTCCAGAGAGTGAGATTCCACAATCTCCCTGGGCAACCTGTCCCAGTGCTCTGCCACCCTCAACATAATGTTCTTCCTCACGCTGAGATGAAACTTCTCATGGTTTAGTTTATGGCCACTGCTCTTCGTTCTGTTGCTGGGCACCACTGAAGAGAGTCTGGCACCATCCTCTTGGCAGCTGCCTTTGAGATATTTAGATGCATTAATGTGATTCCCTGCCAGTGTTAGTCATGGAATAAAGAATGGGAAGAGGAGGAGGCTCAGAGAAGGCTTACATGAAGTTCATCATAATAACTGAATATCCATAATGAGATGATACCTTCTCAAATACAAGACAGCTAATGACATAAAGTAGAAGTTTGTGCAGATAAAACTACCTAGGAACAGCATGAAGAAGCAGAGGGCAAGAATGTCAACTTGGAAAACACTGACAGAAAAGGGAAGAGTAGAACTGTATACTTTCACAAGATTAATTTTTTAAAACTATAAAATGGGATTCTGTAGGCCATGTCCAACTTTCAATTAAATGGAAAAGTATAATTCGGAAGTCAACAATAACTGCATAACTTCCATGAAGAAAGAGCATCATGACCAGGCCCTGAACCATACACCTTCCTAAAATCTCAGTGTGCCAGACTCAAAAAGTCTCAGGAAGCTGTAGAACTTACTTGACTGTTTATCCAGTCAATAATTAAAAGTAACACAATATACCTGTTACTATGAGCTTTTTAGAATGCAAACATCCTGCCCATATTTTCCCTTTCCACCTCCCTTTGGTAAGGTCTTTTAAACTTTTACTTAAATATTAATTTTATTAAGCTGTGTGCATTCGCTCCCTCCCCCCTGCACAATGCCACTAATCTTGAAGGGCAAGAAAGCCTATTTAAATGCATTGAAGTGCATTAGCATGAAAAAATAATGAGTCCTTACAGCATTCTAATTTCAGAAGGTGCACTTAAATTACTTATAACATCTGCTGTCAAAAAATCTACCCAGACAGAAATCTCTTCAATAAAGATCTGATTTTCACATTTCTGACAAAATTACCCTAATGGGCTTTCCTGGCATCAGTGTTACAGAACCTAAGGAGAAGTCAGGAGCCAAAAGCCTCTATGTTTTGCTCCTTTGCTCCACATTCCCTTTTCTTTTCTAACTAGCAAAGAATCACTGTTCTCTCAGGCCTTCATGGAGAAATTGGCTCACTGTGAAATCGGAAAGCTGATCCAAAAACAAGTACTGAGAAGCAGATGTTACCAACACATAGGGCAGACTCTCAGAAGTGCATCTGCTGAAGGTCTCTCCAGCCAGATGAATTTGAGGGGCATTAGTCCAGCATTTTGTATGAACCTTTGAAAGTAACATGACCTTTTTTAAGTCATCTGGAGTATCAACTCCATTGATAAAGAGAACAAATGAAAGCCTTGTTTTCAGAAGTAAGGGATGGGAGAAAAACCTAATATAACTAAAGCAGGATAGATGAAAGAAGGATTGAGTTGTATGGAGACATTTTTGCCTAAATAGTCCCCAGGATCTCAGCAGTTACCTTGATGGTCCAAAGCTGTGCCATGAGACCATCACACTGCTGGCTTTTTTTCTTTCTTGTGAACAGTGTGAAATCCTTGCAGGTACCTACTCCACCAAAAGGTGGACTGTATGAAAAACGTCCATCCTGACTTTGTGTAGTCCAGCCACCTTTTCAGATCCAGACATTTTCAGACTTTGCAGAGCTAACCCTACTGAGTACCGCAAGGCTGATTAGTAATGTAAATTGAATGGCCTCTAAGTATTGTCAGTCAGGCAGCCAGATGGTTTAGACTTGAACAGACTGAAAGTAAATCATGAGAACACCAGTAGAGAATATGGAGGGAAGATAGTATTTCTTTCAGTAGATCATTGCTGTGAGGTAGATCTGCCAGGGGATGAAGACAGTGCAGATGACCAGTAGTAGTGGCAAATGACAAAGACTGCTTTCTGCAAGGAAGGTGGGAGGCAAGGAGAGGGGAGGGAGGGAAGGGAAGGGATAAGAGAAAAAACGTTGCAGAAAAGCAAGAAAACTAAAAATAGGAAAACAAGATAGCTTGATAAGATTGATAAGATCTGCCGCAGCACAGCAATAGCAGAAGGGTTTCCTGCAGGATGCATAAGCATCACTTCACTAGTACAAAACTCACAGGTCCAGTCCAAACACCACCCTATTTGCTTCTGCTCTGTAGCTAATCACTGGTAGTGCTGGTAGATGACTTGCCAGCATTAAATTCCCAGATCATATCCCACTGCTGAAAGCTCAATGATGTGCAAAGGTTACTGCTGGATTTGCAAGTTTAATTTTCTGAATTACACTTAGAGAAATAATTTCCTTACTAAAAAGGGAAAGATTTTTCCAATAATGGCCTCAGTCATAATTTGGGAAGTTGATCAGTATTAACTGGGCATGATCTGGCATATTTACTGCAGTGGAAGAAGGGAAAACAAATAAATGAAAAGCAACAGAACTATTAGAGACTATTAAGAACAAAGCCTGAAAGGTAGATGTGGAGATGAGGAGTTGATGAATTCTTATCTTCTGGCTGCAAGAAAAATTAAAAATACTAATATTAATAATACTAATAATAATAATAATAAAAGGTAGCTACAGAAATAAAAAAGCACATAGAACTCTCAGCTTCTAAATTATAGGAATGATCAGAGCTAGCCAGAGGGTAACATTAAAACTACTGAGCTAATACTAAAAGAATTAGGTTTTAATTTACTCTCTATTCTTTTTAATATCCTCTAGAAGCTTAAAAAACAAATAAATAAAAAGCACCAAAAACAAACAAAAGAAACAGTTTTCTGAACTGTTTGTTTTACAGAATTCTAGTGCCACAAGATGCAATACAGAGCATTCCGCACTCAACCACAGTGTACAGTTGGACTTTACTGCAGACTAAACCCTCTCTGCCTAGTGTTTACTTTGAAAATCCTCATGTGTACAAGCAGTATCATGTTTAATCAAGATTCTTTTCTGAAGAAGCAAAGGTGGAAATACAGTGGTGACTACGTGTATGTAGTCGTTGCTCCTACCTGGGTCACCAGATAGGACGAAAACTTGTCTACAGAATATAAAGCTCCATGTTTTCCTGCAACAAATTCTCCCAAGATTTGCCTATACACTTATTGTGCTATTTGACCTATGGTTTCAACATTTTTATTTCAGTACTAGTGGAAAGTCAACTATTAAAGTTTGGCTTCAACTGGCAAAGGACCTTAAAATCATCCACTATGCAAATGATATATCTCTCTGAAGTGAGAGAAAGTGAGTGAAGTGCTGACTTCAGACCTTCAGGTGGAGGTCAACAGATTTCATAGGCTGAACACACAAAGCACAAGTTTTTCAGTGCAAGAAAAGCAAAAAGCTAATGAAGAGGGTCCAGGAGAGGGCCACAAAGATGATTTGGGGTGTGAAACATCTCACTTAGGAAGAGAGACTGGCAGCTGGGCCTGTTTAGCCTGGAAAAGAGTGAGACTGAGATCTCATTAATGCATCTAAATATCTCAAAGGCAGCTGCCAGGAAGATGGTGCCAGACTCTTTTCAGTGATGCCCAGTGACATGACAAGGATCAATGGCCATAAACTAAAACACAAGATGTTTCACCTCAACATGAGTAAAAACTTCATTATGTTTATGGCAGCAGAGTACTGGAACAGGCTGCCCAGGGAGGTTGTGGAATCTCACTCTCTGAAGATGCTCAAAACCCACCTGGACATGTTTCTGTGTAACCTGCTTTAGGTGGGCCTGCGTTGGCCAGGGGTTGGACTAGATGAACTTCAGAGGTCCATTCCAACCCTTATGATTCTGTGATTCTGTAAACATTCACTCCACTCACATTGAGACTGAACATAGTCATATTCTATTGCAACGCAATGGATGCTTATTATCTAAGTAATTTCTGCTCTTTCCTTCGGAGAAGTGATGTCACTCATTGTGACCCACCTTGACTGCTTTTTCTGTTAAAAGATGCAGCCTTTTCACTACTCAATATGTCTTTCCGTTTATTTAAATTCCAGTCAGTCTCATAAATAAGATGGAAAGTGCATATTAAATCACAGATAGAGGACACAACGGTTGACTATCACTGTGTACCTTATTCACAAAAAGCGTTGTTTCACTTACGAAAAAGAATCTATCCAGTGTTTCTCAGGAATACATTTCAGTTTAGCTTTTTATAATTTGCTGCTTTGCCACTTGCCACTTTTCTCTCCTCTAGGCTTTCCCCGTTTTTATCCCACACTGAATGGATGTACACTGCACATTGTTTTCTCAACATGGTCGGTGCATGCACACAGATCACTCCAGCAGTTTCAAGAATATATCTGAATGCATTTTATTCTGAAAAGGTCACATCAGAGCATCTCTACTACAAGGCATACTTGGACTCACAAGGATCTAGTATTTAATTTGTCTTCAGGAATTCTTGGATTCCAGCTGTAACTGTTTCAAAAGCCCTAAATTACAAATCCTCTGAGGAACACTGGGCATTTAATCCTGGTTACCATAGTGTCCAAAACAACATCTTCATCTCCACCTGGAAGACTCTGATGATGCTACTATGTAAATAATATTCCTTATTTACTGCCATGCTGGATAGTTCTCCAGCAAGATTAAAAGGCTGAGCAATGACCCTTCTGGAAACTAGCATTAACTTTGAATCAGCAGGCAATCTAAAGTTCAGTATTTCTTGTTACCACATCATGGGGCAAAGGCAGTTTTCCTTTTTGATTTTGTTTTCAAAAAAAAATAGGAAGTTTTATATCAGATACTGGGAGGTTTCCCCCCCTAAAATAAATAAATAAATAATCAACACAAAAAGAATAAAAAAAACACACCAACGTTTAGAATATGTAGTTTTAGTATACAATAAAATGTAAGTAAGGTTGTGTTTGTCTCTAAACCTTCAGCAGGAGCACCTTCAGAAACAGCAGCGCCTGCCACTGCTCTCAGCACCCCAAACCATCTGAGCTCCCTTTAGGCAGAAGCTGTTCCTGTAGGCATAGCAAATGAGGCAGACTGGATCACTATGTTACATGGAAAGACAAAGAGTCCTAGAAAGAGTTTAAGCTAAGGAATCTTGGAGAAATGCACTGCTAAATCTCTTGGGAGCCATCATACCAGCTAGCCATTTACACAGACTCTTCTTTACAAACAAATCCTTCTAAGACATTCAAAGCAGCTTCTACAAATTCTTACAACAGCAATTCAGAGGTGACTTGCAGAGCAAACACAAAGTACCTTACTCATGCAATGCAAATTCCTAACTTAAACTTTGTTCTCTGCAGTCTGCTTACTTCATTTATCTGTTGTGTTACGAGCTACAGCATGACACAAGACAAGTATATTAATTACCAAGCCAGGGAATAAGCTTGGCTGTATATTGTAAGTTCTGCATACAATATATACTTTGTAACTAACTTCTCTATTTCTCCTTTGCCTTCTAGTGTACAACTTCTAACTGCAATTTCCTTAGACCTCATTAATTAGGTACTTTGACCTTGCATAAGGATTGATGGGAGTCCAATATACTAAAATTAGTTGTTACAAAACCAGAGCTATCATTCAGTACATGGTAATAAACTATTTCTCTGCAACCCTGGAGGCATAGGCACTTGCAGACTGTGCATATAAAAGGTCATGAGAAAAAAAAAAAAAAAGAAATCTAGACTCAAATCACCTGCAGTTTCTGGAGATGTCACAGCTCTTTTCCACTGAGCTAAGACACCTACTTCAGTTGTTTGCATGCTGTCCATCCTAATAAACATACCTAAAAAAGTAAAGCCACAGCTGATGAGAATACAACAAATCTGTTCCTTGAAGGATGTTAACATTGTGAAGCATGAAATCATGTCACCTTTCAGGAAGATTCATGAAGACAAAAAAAGCATGCTTATTTCAAAATAGCTGTTAGCCAGTATCAGAAGAAATTTAAGTGATTGCTCCATATTTCAGTCTCCCACATCCTAGGCTCGTGCAACAATAATTTTTTAACAAAAACTTTCCCAACCAGTTCTACCCAGCAGATTATTAAGGACAGGATACAAATCTCTGATCATGCAAGCTCTCTTGTTTTCTATTTGGAACACAATATTCCCAGGATGAAAGCTGAGAAGGAATGACTGTTGCACAGACACATATTCTATAGAAAGGGAGAAAAAATAAAGTAGAAGTAGAGATTTTATGCATCACTGGAGAGGATGGATTAGTAGGGCAAAGAATAAGGTTTCAAATATATAGTCTCCCTGGAGCTTTAACTTCAAACTGAAGTCAGACACAAACTACACAAACCATTTTTTTGTCTTAACAGTAGAGAAACTGCATCTCCTGCCATTTTCCAATGTGGGATTTCCACCAAGACCATAAACAGTGAAGCCTTTTCCGTTCCCTGTGGACATTAAAGTCCTCACAGTCTAGTTTCTATGAGGTACATGTGCTCAACTCACTTACTGCCTCTGTTGAAAAGTCTTAACAGCATAGAAAAGACAATGGTCTTGTGCACAAGTAAAGTGATATTTTCCTTATCCTACAAGATCACTGTAAGTCAGATTGTCAGGGCTGTGAGAGGAAGCCTGCCTTGTTACTATCCATGGTGCTCAAGAAGAAAAGCGTTTATCACTAGTTAATACTCACCTGCTACCCTCTATAATTACCATGGAAATAATTTAAAATAGAGCCAAGAACATTAAATTGTGTCATGCTCCAACTTCATTATTCAGTACACTACTAAGCGTTCTGCAGGAACCAGAATTTCTAGATTGCTCTAAGATACAGCCTCAACCAGTAATCAAGTTGCAAGAGTGTAAAACATGGATAGTGACACCAATGAGAGGAAAAATATTTATAACCTCAAAGACAAAGGTGAAAGATGCTGTTATAAGTTCATCCACATGAACATCCAACCAGGCTTGAGTCATGGAGTTGGTTAACTCTCAATACTTATCTCAAAACCTATATTCCTTATCAAGGTGAAAAATAAAAATAAAAGCAGTGTTTGATTTTCCCTAAAAGCCAATCAGATGTTTTGGAATAATCCTAGAATGACCATGATTCCACAGTATCACAGAGAAGCTGAATATCAGACTTACAGTGGTAAAAGTAAGACATCAATTATGGATTATAAGAAAGTTGGAAGGAAGCAAAATTAATGAACTTACCGTACTGCTTGAAGACTCACTGTGTCATTTAGGGTACAGAGGAAGAATGCAGCATGGAGCTTCCTCAAAATTTCATTATCAGTCAAAATCCTTGCAGAAGGGTTTGAGTTGACTGATACCTCAAACAGTGCTGCTGCTTCTTCGGGGAATCTGTCAGACAGACACAAGCAGCTTATTTAAAGAGAAATTTAAGAAGGTGGAGATGAAAAGAAGTTCTAACATGCAAGCAGTCATCTACCTAAGAACATCCCTTCTGGTTGTTCTTAGTGGTCTGTTAGGTGTCTACGGGCAAGTGAAGACTGTAGTGAACTAAAAATACTCAAAACCAAAGTACTATTCTCAGCCAGCCTGAAAACTGTACAAGTTGGCAGCATATACTACTGGCAACATGCCCAAGCAGTGAGGGACAAGGTTATGGCCTCAGTCCCTGAGTGCTTGCCAACATCTGGCAGCAGATGTTAAGGAAGTACATGCTTCCCATTACACCAGCAGTTAGAGGATACATTAGATAGCATCCTGTTCCCAGACTATCAAGCGTTAGCACAAAGCACTTATGATCAAGACTGTCAAGGCAGAGGGGCAAAGCATCTTTTCAAAATGCCTCTCTCTAGCTGCAGCATTTAAATGTATTCCAATTGACTACAGACTAAAGTAGCATCTGAAATATCATATTTTCTTCTTTTTTTCTACACATCTTACTATGTCAAATTTTTTGTCCTATATTTGTAAGAATCTGAATCGGATAAAATGCAGAACATTAATTTCAGAATATTAAATACAATACAACGCTGTTGCTCTGACATTCTTTTGTGACTGAATTTATAGAGAAACTATCATGATTTGGTAGAATTAATTTTAGGATTTCAACATAGAGAAACAAGCTCACAATAGCTAAGCAGAGGAGTCCTTAGCTATCTCTAACTTCAGCAGCCAGCATTCCCAGGAATATTGGTGGAAGGCACACTATTATTTGCACACATATCACAATCACCCTTTGCCTCTGATCAAAAAGAATAAAGAAAATCATATTTAAGGCACAAAGATGGAGATGCCTAAGCACCTACACCCCCTAGATACACAGGCTACAAATTAATATCCAAGACAGGAAATACTGCAACTACACACAGGAGATGAGCTGCATTTAACAAGCACTTGAATTCCTCCAAGACATGCAGTGATCAGAAAGTCATGACTTAGTTCTACACGCTATGGTTTAAATCTATCTCCACAGTTTACTGAAAAGAATAAAGTAACTGCAGATGTATTTTATATCGTTTAATTTAAAAGGACACTCAATACTTGACCAGAGTACATTTCATTAATAATTTTCACATATCTGACAAAAAAAATATTAGTGTATTGAGCACTGATGTCTTTTTTCTTTTCATTTTAATTTTCTTAATCAAAGGAAAAAGAGGCAGAACAAGTACTATTATTGAACATTGTCTGTACATGGAAAGTAGATTAACAGACTCATGAAGAGTATGAGACTGGTACTGCACAAAAGACTGCTAAAATTATAGGCTACAGAACAGCAACACAATTGTTGATGAGTGGCTAAAATATCCTGGTTTCAGGTGGGATAATTTTCTTCTTCGTAACTGGTGCAGTGCTGTGTTTTGGCTTTAGTCTGAAAACAATGATGAAAAAAATATTTTTGGTCAAATGACATATGTGGCAACACTATCCCATGAGGAAGTTTCTGCTTTGTAACTACTTCATTTCCCATTAAAATTCATACCTACTAGGCACTAAGCAGGGCTCCATGCTACAGAAACATGACGGGAGGAGAATGTAAACATGAGAAGGTAGGAAAGCAGTGAAGAACAGAAGTGAAACTTGATCAGACATTTGAAATAAAGTTATCTATACACAAACTCCCAGTAGATAATGATTTTTCTCTTGATAATTACTGTTTGGCACCTGCCAGTCATGTATGCAGTCAGTGGTTTAGTAGCTATTATTGTTTGTCAAGAGCATTACTTTAAAAGCCATCATACAAGAGAACAGGAAAACAAACATTTCTCAATATAGGAAATGTTCCTCAAGACATCAATTTTGCTTTTGTTACACCAAATTTCTTTACTCCTTTACTGCAGGTAACCACAATTTTCAACTTTCTATAGTTCTCAGTTAATAGCCCGTACCTTCCTTACATTGCCTGGACAAGAAAGAGAATCAAAAATGCTCTGTGCAGCCATGAATGGCAAGAACAAGCCTCAGGAAACTACTGGAACAGCTTGCAACCCCCAGAGCTCACTGAAGTTTGAGGCACATTTGGAAATTCAAGCTGAGCATAAAGCATATTTAAATCTCTTTAGCTGCCCCCATGACTATCCACTGACTATCTGGCCTCAAATCTCATCTGTTTACCTAGCTTAAAAAAAAAGTACACTGAAGTAAAGCTCCTCAAAGTACATATTGATCCCTTGCTTTCATGTGTCTCTGTTCTGAAAGCTGTACTTTCCTGGCTGTGATCTATCAGCTACTTTCAGAACTGTTACCAACCATATCACCAAGATAAGAAAGTTTCTAAAAGAGCATTGTTATTGTGCTATTGAGCACAACAGTTAATAACTATTTGCTGTCAGGCTTTTTAAGTCACTTATTTTACCAGAGCTGCTATGCATTCCATACCTTTCTGCATGCTAATTTGGAACATAAGCTCTTTTCAGTTGTATCTCATTATTACACAAAATGAGCAGATCGCTCCTCTAACACAATTACTCAAGTTCATCCACCCCTTCTATTATCTTCAGTGACAAACTGACAGAGAACCTAAATTTTGCTGGCTTTTATTATGCCAACAATACAACAGATAAACCAAGAATGGGTCCTTCAAAGGGACTGAAAGAGCCACAATCTCCTCAAGTTTTATACCACTATTGACTGTTTCTTTCGGAGTCCTTGAAAAAAAAATTTATCAATGACCTTGTTTTAACAAACAATCACTCTACACAGAATAGTAAATTTCTAATAGATTTTGATTAACAATAGTTTCAATTATGCTTCTACCATATGTGCTTTAAAAACTAGGAAAATTGACTAAAATTATAATAATAAAATTTTGTGTTACATATACCAAAAAAAAAAATACGGCCATACACAAAGACATATTCTTCCCTAATATCGTAGTTCAGCAGATGTATCACAGATATTTCTAATTTTAAAAGTTTTTTTTTAGTTAGGTAAAAACTAAAAACTGCAGGTATAATTTTCTGGTTGCTTGCAAGAAATAGGTTATTGATGAAAGTATTTTTCAGAAATAATCAAAATAGACATAAAGACATCATCAGGATAGACTTTTTTCTCCCCACCAGACTCAAGTTTGGGGATGAAATCAGAGCAAGATACCAGATTGCTGTGTAGCAGCACGACTATACTACACTATAATTGAATCATAGAATAGTTTGGGTTGGAAAGAACCTACAAAGGTGATCTTGTCCAATACCCCTGCACCAAATTTTTTTGGGACATCCGTATGCTGGAAAGGCCAGACCTTCTCTAACTCTATGTCAGACTGCATTATTCCTTTTGTTATTTGGAAATTTTAAATATCTTATTATAATAATTGACTTAATCATCAGTCTCTCAGGTTTTTGGTCAAACCAGACATTCTTCCTTACTTTTGATGCTAATTAACAACTTTTTTTTGTTGCTACTCACTTCCATCAAAGTCATGCTTAAACAGCAAGAAGAAATCACAGCTTTGCTTGTTAGTTGGAGGTAAGCATCTGGCTCACTTCTAAGTATGGAAATAGAAGAGGAGGAGAGATCTCTTATGTACCTAAGGAACATAGTCTCATCATAAAATTGCCTTTAATTAATATTGTATGATCCCAAGCTGACACTATCAGACTGTTTTTCATTGCACTAGCAATGTATTGATCTTCCTAGTGCCAGCCACCCATACCACCCAAACACTAAACATGTGTGGTTGCCATAAATCTAGAGTCTCCTCATGGTTTATTGACCAGTAATTTCAGTAGAAGAAAAACACTATGGTTTGAGTTTGGGTGGTTTATTTATTTTTTGTTTTCTTTTGGGTTGCTTTGGGGTTGTCTGTATTGGGCATGACTGAAATTTGCTCTCATTTGCAGACAATGAGACAAGTTCCTTTCTACTTTCTCTCATTTCACTGGAAACAGGCACACTTATTTGCCATCCACCTCCTTTCAACTGGAAAAATTCCCATCAGCTTAAAGTTAAGGGAAACAAGGTTAAGTGCAAAGAAAACCGAAGTAGTATGATAATTTACCAATATACATGACACCATCACATCACGAAGGCACCCTTAATAGAAGAAAATTATTCTAGACAAAACCAGCACATTCTCCACACCTTATTCCATATTATTTCATACCATTTACATTATGCTCAGGTACCACACTTCCCAATACAATCTCATTAACCACCACGCCTTTCCAATACTTTGGTGTGTATATATATATATATATATATATATATATATATATATACACACAGATATCATTCCCTAAGCCGTAAGAAAAAAAATAACAATCTGAGCTAATTACATATGAGAGTCATTTTACATTTAACTCTCTGTATCCCCTCATGGAAGGACAACTAGTATCAACTGCTGGAAAACCTGAGACAACCTAAGGTACTACATTGTAGGCTAAGGAGCAAATGAAGAACCTTTCACCTACCATTTACCTACCAACTGAAAGGGAAAAAAGTGGAGACTTCATTCACTGATGAGACAACAAACGGCCATGTCAGGGATCCACCTCCTTAACACTGGCACTCACAGATGTTGGGAGCATGAGAGGCTGCTTGAGAAGGATGTGACTTGTGTTGATCAGAGCAAGCTCTCTGTTGTGGTTTAAACCCAACCACACAGTTTCTCTCTCACCTCCTCACCCCCCCCCCCCCCCACTCTCTTTCTTTCCTTCCCCTCCCCTCCTCACTCCCGGAGGGATGGGGAGGAGAATTGAAAGATTGTAGCTCTCACAGGTTAAGAACAGTTCAGTAACTAAGGTATAACATAAATCATTACTGCTACCACCAATAATAATAATGATAAGGGAAATAACAAGGGAAGAGAATACGATATCACCCCCTGAGACGAGCCCGACCCAGAAGAGAGCGTGTCCTTCTGGGTAACTCCCAGTTACCTCCCCGGGCATGACATGCTGTGGTATGGAATACCTCTTTGGTTAGCTTGGGTCAGGTGTCCTGTTCTCTACTTCCTCCTGGACTCCCCTCCTCCCTGGCAGAGCACGAGACTCACAAGGTCATTGGTCAGAGTAAACATTACTGAGCAACAACTAAAAACATCGGTGTTATCAGCTCTGCTCCCAGGCTGAAAGTCAAAACACAGCACTGCACCAGCTACTAAGAAGGAGAAAAATTGACTACTACTGCTAAACCCAGGACACTGTCACATGGAAAGCAGTCTGCATTCCCTGCATAGTTCTTCACTTGTTCTGCTTTAACTCTTTCATTGGTGATAAACCAAATCATCTTTACACTAAGATGAAAGAACAGTTAGAGCTCTTTCTAAATTGCTATCCAGTTTTTGACTCTATAAAGTTTATACTTTCACAAGGTTTCTTTTTAGCTAATATAAGGACTTAAACAAAAATAAAAAGGCAAAACTTTCAAAATGACACATTATCAGCACAAAAAAATAGAGCTCTCTACACTATCAAAAGATCCAAAACCAGGTGCATACAACATTTGGCGAGTTGCGAACACTTCACTGCAGAGCTGAATATTGACAAATAGGTGGGAAAATGAAGAAAGTATTCCCAGATGAGAGAAGAGAAGGTGATGAGAGGAAAGAGTGCCTTTAGACAAGCACAAAAAAAGAATAATTTTCACTGTCATCTAATTAGGTCTCGGGGGAAATAAGTGATTAATTCAACATAATCGTGCAAATTGGAAGAATGCAGAAAGTGATTTGGTAGGATGATGGGAAATCAGAGTATTTATATTTCCTAACTGGAAACATACTTGCTGACTAAAAAGCCATGTATGCAAGTGGAGCATTCTTTTTCTATTGTATGATTATTTCGCACTGGGAAACCGCTGTGTGTTTGCAGATTGATGGTCATAGGGACTCTGTGTTCTGAGCAACTAAGCCTATTTCAAGTCAGTCAAACACTACTAAATCCTATATCTGCAGTATATTTCTTTAAATATGCGATGTTTCCATAGCTCTATTGAATATGGCAATCTTAACTATGACTAAAGCCTGTTCATCAATATTTTTAGCATGCCAGGACAACATAATTTTCTTTCTGTGATATATCCATGGAGATGTTTCTTTTTCTTCTATGTACTTTTCTATTGTATAATTATGCCTTTTTTATGATCACCCTAAGGGGCAGCACACTAGGCTACCCCATTAGAGATGTTTAGGAAATTTCAAGAGCTTAAAGCATCATTGTTCCTCTCTTGTTTTGCTGAGGAAGAAACCAAGTGATCAAAGGGAAGTTGTAGCATGCAAGATACTGACTTTCTATGCTAAACTGCACTTTCTGAAACAAGAAGAAATGTTCCTCTATGTGGTATAAAAGCTAGTCCCCAAATGATTTGATAGTATAGTACCTCAGTGCATTCTATTACAATTATATAAATACAAGGTAATGTGCTGTGCAATTGCACTCACCCAGGCTTTCCTTGAATAGAAATTATAAATTTATTCCTTTTCAGTACAG
Source organism: Melopsittacus undulatus (assembly GCF_012275295.1). Classification (NCBI taxonomy): domain Eukaryota; kingdom Metazoa; phylum Chordata; class Aves; order Psittaciformes; family Psittaculidae; genus Melopsittacus; species Melopsittacus undulatus. The sequence continues at coordinate 69,021,906 of NC_047530.1, read as the reverse complement.
ACTTGCATGAAATGTTCACACTGGCGAGATTCAAGAAGCCAGAAGCAGTCAAGAGGAAACAAGAATAGAAAAAGGGAAACTAAGGCATGAAAGTGACAAAGGAATAAAGGCTGAAACAGCCCAGAGTATATTAGGCATGATCCCAAACAAGCAGTGATAGCAGAATGTAGAAGGCCAGCAGGGACATGCAGAAGGTTCAAAGTGAGGTGAGAGGCAGATGCACTTTGACAGTGAAGGCTGCATGTAAAGATCCAGGCAGGAAAGAAGCTATTAGCTGTCTTTAGAGTGTATGTCAGAAAACTAACAACACAGAGAAAATGGAAAGATAGGGCCAGGAGACATCACTTATGCCCTTTATTCAGGTGCAAAATATCAGAAAAGTTTAAGGGATTTCATTGTTTGGACTTCTCAAAAGGTCCATCCATGTCAGTGTATTCACTTCTTGCCATGAACATGGCATGATCCTTTGTAATGTCAGGGAAGGCTTTGCTACCTAGTTGGTGTTTTATCAGGAAGTAGATGCTCATTTTAGCAGCTTTACATGCTAAAAAGAAACATCAGATTTGATCCCCAGAAAGGCAGTGGTACTAGAAAAGGTTGACAATTACAGTATGTGATTTGAAGGTGAAGCACCGTACAACAGACATAAGCAAAGGTTTAGCACCAAGTCTCACGTGATAGAAATTCCACTTTATAACATGAAGATATTGTGTGGTGCAGTGACTGCAACAGAGGGTTTTTCACTGAGAAATTAAGTATTTGTAATAAAGCACTTCTGCAGGAAGCCTGCCTGAGAAATAGTGTGTGTATTTAATTCAGCGGAGAAAGTGTTTAGAGGTAGTTCAACCTTGCAAATATATTGCCCCTCTGTGCAAGTAAGGTCAGCAAGAGCCTGAGTTATCCACCACGTAACAGCCCATCAGCCTTTATAATCCTGGCAGCTGCTTGGTTTTGTTCTTCTCCTGAGAGTGCAGGGGATGTGTCAGGATTTAACATGCAGTCTATTACACTAGCTCCTGGAAGGAAGGATGATAGTGCTGTAACTCCCTTTGGTAGAAATGTTTTAAATGTTCAGTGACTCTGAATGGCTATCCTGCTGGGTAATAAGGGGCATAATCTTCCCATTTACTTATAGAGAGTACTATAGCATTTGGTTTTGAGCCACTGAAAGTTACAACCTGTGTGTAACCCAATCAAGAACATTTTTCTCTCTTGCACACTTTTAGCCTTTATTTATTAAATATTCATATTATAAAAGGTTCTGCAGGCCAGTTCTTCAGCAGTCTTAAGCAGAATGAGTTTATAAGGTGCAAAATCCCAAAGTAAAAAAAAAAAAAAAGTCATCATTTCAGCTTACCACCACCACCTGTAGCAGGGAAAATGTTACAGATGATGCAACGTGTACATGTGCACCTTAGAATCATAGAATCATAGGATCAACTAGGTTGAAAAAGACCTTTAAAACAGTCAAGTCCAACTATTAACCTGGCACTGCCAAGTACACCACTAAACTAGGTCCCCTCACACCACATCTACAGGTCTTCTAAATACCACCAGGGATGGTGACTCAACCACTTCCCTGGGCAGCCTGTTCCAATTCTTGAACCTTCTATCTGGCACTGGGCTCCTAAATCTAATGTTTCATCATTTTTCACAGATTTTGAGAAGGAAATCTGATTATCATATTAGCAATATGTACATGTGTGTATGCATAATTTATGTACATGGCTTTCTCGTAGTGGGATTGTTCAATATTTAAAAATGCACAGAAAATACATTAACAAATGGATTCCCATTTCTGATGTAAACAAAAAATTGCAAAAATAACACCATTTTATATACACTCAAAGTGCATTTTTTTTCTTTTTTTTGTGGGGGTGGTGAGGATAACAGCAAAGAAATTATTATCTTCTTCAGGTGAGCAAAATTGAATGATCCTGAAATAAAAACCTTAATAGTAAATACAAATTCACTCCCAATACTGCAAATGTCTTTAAGATGCTGTACTTGTTCAAAGACTTTTTCTCAACGCTTCATCAACATGACTTTTTCAGCATGATTAGCAGCAGGCAGCCTTGTTCCCTTGACCTTCTGTTTGCATTCACAGTGACATGTCCTTACAGGTGCTAGAACAATGCTACAGCAATTTCACTTTAGGGTATACATAAACATGAAACACTTCATGCAGAATAGCATATTTTAGCAGTCTTTTGACACTTAGATCTGAACCAAGTCAACCATGCTAAATAGCTTTGGCTTCTTTAAAGTCATTTAGGAGCCACCATAAGATTGCCAGAAATAGAGGTAAATGGATAACAAAAATACATTCCATAACGGGATTAAATAAACTGTGGGCCAACAAACACTTGCAGAATTAAAGAATTTGGTTATCTCAAGACCAGAAGATAGTTTGGGGGTGAAAGTAAATGAACATAAATGATAAATTGCAGATCCAGTCCTGGCACCAGGCACACGCTGCCAGGATAAGCAGCCCTGCTGCAGAAGTCAATACATAGCAGCAGGGCATCAGGACAGCTGGAAAGGCACATCTGCCTCTCTCTGTGCAGGAGCAAAATTTGTGCAACAAGCAGCTGCTGGCAGCACTGGCTAACCAGCTCACAGAGGGTGAAAACGCTTCTTCCTAGGGAAAGCCCAATCTCCCTTGCTTACCTCCAGCTGCCTTTTACTCTATAAATTACTCCTCAGAACAACTCTCCATTCACTAGCATACACAGTCAAGTGCTTAATTGCCTTTTAAAGCTGAATTCGCTATTTTCTTACTCTGCTGGTAGCTGCAACTCATATTCAGATGTTTCTGAATGACACCTGCCAGAGCCAGATTTGGCCCTGATCTTCAGGCTGGAAGCCTCTCACTGTTCAGCAAGGCTTGAGTGCAGGCTCCCTAGTATGATAGGAGGGGGAGAAGACAAGCCATAACTGGTCATTTTGCCCTGGGTTTGCCCCTTGTCAGGTGTCTGAGCCAGCACATGTCCTGTGTCAGCACTGCATGCTATAGATCATCTTACAGTTGTTCAGTATTTTTTGCCAGCAAGTCTTTGTACTTCAGGACAGCACCAATACAGTTTAACCCCATTCTTCCACTTACTATGACTCATTTAATATTTTCTCCTGCTAGTAAAAGCAGTTAAGACAGCAGAGTGTCCCATCCTATTTTAAGTAGCCTTTGTACCTGGATAGTTGCTCCTATTCCACCATTTCTTGACAGCCAGAGGAGCAGTAACTTCGTAGCTCATTGTCCCTGTTAGACATGTATTACAGCAGCACCTAGATATGCAGCACATTCACTGTGCTCATTCTGCTGGAGTATGGGAACTACCTCATCAGCAGGGGATTTTCTGTAGGAGAAGGCAAGGTGGAAGCAAAATGCCCATACACAGGTTCAATATCCATGAGCAAGATGGTCATACTGAGAAATACCTCATAGTTGTCCCTTTGTGACTGTACCATCCTGAACATGACTAGACTTGTTTTTTACAGCTGGTACACATCAGTGAATTAATAACAAGCTGTTAACATTTTTTCCTATGCCTCCTCTAAATAAAGGATAAGAGAATGCATCTGAAATAATAAATGCAAATAATTGCTCCCAGCCCTCTGCCTTATCTCACAACATCTATTTTCCAGATTTTGATACTTTGTGTCTGAAGCATAGCTCCCTATTTTTCTGATTCAGAAAACTGTTGTAATTCACACATTTACTTTGTACAAGCAAGAACTGTATCCCTCTCCAACCCAGCAGAATCAGGAAGGTAGAAATTCCTAACAGACTGTAAAAATTACACCTCGGATTTACTAAATGATTTCTAAATCATTAGTTCTGCCCTTAATGCCTGATTCAAGTCAATGAGACCTGAGAACACAGCAGTTTGCCAAAATGGGTTTTGTAAGATGCAAAATACATCTGTTCGCACTGTAAAATATCAGCTAAGATTTATTGTAGTTTCAGCTACTTAGCAGGCTTAAAAGCAGAGAGGATCAATGAGAAAACCTTGTGCCCAGCTGGGCCACACTGCTTTCTGGAGGCCTGAATCAGAGGGAAAGTCATGCTGATCTGGTCTGCCCACTACCCAGGGCCAGTCAGGTAAGCAGAGTAGAAATTTGGCAGAAGCAAGATCCAAAGCTTTCATTCCCAGTTCCATGCAGAGAGACTGCAGGCAACTCTCGACCTTTGTCTGATACCACTGGGACAAATAAGATCAGGGTCTTTTCATCAGTACAGCAATGTAAGCTGTTTTATCCCAGCCTTTTACTAGAAACCTGTAATAACTTTCCTGACAATTTAACTCGTATGCATTCACGTTTTAACAGTAACATTTACAGAAAGTGTGAGTAGAGATGGATAGGAGCAGGCAGTCAACTGAAAATCATATGGAAAATTAGAGGAAGTGGTGCATAAAGTGATTCTACAAATCCCTGGTTATACATGACCTCCAAGTTATCAATATTGAAATCAGTTATTTAAACTATCTTTCCAGAAAAGTTGTTTTGGTATTACCTGTGGTGATAAAGAGATATAGATACATAGATATATAAAAACATACATCCAATTTTATATACATGTATTTATATATATATGTATAAAAACACCTTTGGTTCCTCAAAAAGCAGTGACCTGCTCTCACTACATTCACAGAACTTTCCAGACACCTGCAGGAGATGGACAAGCTAGCTTCAAGATCAGGGACAATGCAGAACTGACATCCATTTGCTGCTCATTGAAATGATATATCCTCTACTGTCAGTCTTTCATTCACAGTCATACATGTGCCACTTGATACCAGCCCAGCTAGAAGCATGAGTGTTTTACTGGCTCTTCTCAACAAACTGAAACTGCCATCCAGCCACTGCTGGATCTCTCCGTGTGATCACAGCTTCCACACTACTTGAATCTGAAAAACTTCAATGCAGACCACAAGGATAACTGCAGTTTGTACAATGAGAAGGCTTTGCCAGATGTAAGTTAAAGTGGCTGAACAGCAGTCCTTACACAGTTCTCAGAGAGTGCCAGCTGGCTCCAAAATTCATTTGCATCACTATGTAAAACCCTGAATTTTTACACTGTCTTTTTTTTAACCAAGTGCAACACTGAATGGCCCAAGAAGAATTGGGACCAATACTGCAACACTAAAGACAGAGACGGACTGAATTGTGAGAAGTTTAAATCACCTCCACAGTGTAACAAACAGAGCTGCAAATAAAACAATCTACTTGGAGACCAAATAAAAAGTGAAGAGTTTCAGTAAAACCATCTCACACTGCAGAGAACAGAAGTACAGAAGTGGATCAACTGCAGAAATATTTAGCTTATTTAGAGCCCTGAACACTGAGAAGTTCAATAACCTATATCAAATACAGAAACAAGCTCTGAAAACATTTGCCATATTCCACCAACATAATGTGATTTTAATAGCCCTCTGAAGTTTCATTAAGATGCTGTACTGGCCTTCTGTGAATTATTAAACTATTTTTTCAGCAATAATAAATACAAGAAAAGAAGCAGGTAAACAAATAGAAATCCATACTCATCTCCACAATTAATTTGGGGTAAAAAAGAAAGTAATCATCTCAACCAGTAGAAACTAAAAAGAAGAGAGCAATTGCACTTAACACTAATGCAACCTTTATTGCAGAAAAGATAATAACCAAAATGGCCATGCAAATAAGAAATCAATCACTTCTCTAGTAATGCTTCCACACCCTTTTAGGCAGTATGATGAAAGCCATTAGCATACAATTTTCTGTAATAATGCTTTTTTAAAAAACTTTCCTGTAAAATAGGATCATGCAAAATTGTATCAGATTTTATCTGCAATGGACTTGTTCCAACTACAGATAGATTAAAATCCCACATGTATTATTTAAATATGTCTCCATATTTAAATTTGCTGTCTCATAAAGGGAATCACTTTATTCCAGGACTGTGAACACTGCAAGAAATATTAATTAACAACTGGGTTTTTGTGGTAAAACATGGGCGAAGTTAAAAAACAAAGCATGGAAATGCTTTTCACCTACTGCATTTTGAAAAATGTTTAGGAAACACATGAAAAAAATTATCCTTTTATTTCACTTAAAAAAATCTTGCAGGAGAGTTCAGTTTTTATTTGGTATTTACACAGCAGGAAACAAATGTGGGTGAAAATGTGTTTCACTGACTTGTATTATAAAATGAGCCTTTTTCTTGACCTGCTGTCAACATCACTGGAGCTACAGTTAACAGTCACTGTGTTCAAGTAACATTATCCCTGCAAAGTTAACATTCTTAGAATAGAAATATCTCTGCAATATAATTTCACATTACAGCAAAGCCTGACATAGACAAAAAGTAAAAAAATTCTTCGCAATTATTTTATCTGCCATATTAAAAAAAACAGATGCTCATAAGACACAATGAAAGCTATTCAAATTCATCCAAATATATAGCACTTCAGCTAGATAAAATAAAATCAGAATGCATTTCTTATTATCAAAACTGTAGTGACAATTTTAGCTGGGCAGATATAAATGCATTACAATTTATCTAGCAAAAGTTTAGGATGCCTTTTATTATTTCTGAGTGCCTGTGAGAGTTCTCATTATATTCTCTTTGGTGAGGAGCAGTTCCAGCAATAAGGAACACTTTTTTGTGCTTCACTGAGCATCAGATGAAAAGAAGATCTCTTTTTTAAGAGATTGGCATTACTTCGAGATAATGAAGTATTTATTTGGACAAATAAAGAAGTGACATGAAGTGACAGTCAAAAAAAAATAAACAAAATAAAGGCACCATTTACAGGATGGTCTCCCTGGCAGAAATAAAAGGGGAGAGATAAATTTTATTAGTTAAGTGTTTTTAAAGTATTAGTTGCTATAAATAGGGAATGAAATCCCCACAGTCTCTCCTACTTTGGAGACATTCACACCTAGGAAAAGAGAGAACCAAAGGTGAATTGCCTCCACTGAAAAGGTGTAACCATATACTATACAGTCAATCATATCAGGTTAATGTTCCCTTCCCCTGTCCTAGCTGGTGCAGGGTCTGTCAAAAGTGAAGAGTCAGAAAATGAGAGGTGAAAATCCTGCTAACTAGGCCTTTTTGTTATCCCTTCCCTTTCTCTTAAGATAAAAAGCCATCATATTTTCTGCTAAGGAAAATAACTTCTTAGCTTACAGATAATAAGTCTTTTGTCATTCAAAAAAAAAAAAAGTGAAACAGGGCCACTAATGATGCAGACTAAGCTAAGTTTAAAGGTCATATATAAGCCTGGTTCAAATACTGCACAGATCCATTGTCTCAAGTATCAATCGTACTAAGAAGGTATAAATTGTGGGTCAAAAGAGGAACCAATTGGTGGGAATGAAGTGTGGAAAAGAAAATCACCAAACGAGAAAGATCTGAATGGCAAAGTATCTCAGATTGATTAAGACCTCCTGCAAAGAAGCATTCAAACCTAGGGTATATGTAGTCTTATAAGCTATTCAATTATTACAGCCTTTGAAACAGCTAATCCATGCAGTGCCAGGCTAGTGAAAATCTAAAACTTGAAGCCTTAAAACTGAGGTGCTTGCTTTCTTTTGTTTAAGAAGGTGACTGACTAATGCAAGTTTACCTCTTAACATAAATAACTGCTCTGCTGGTGCTTTGTGTGGGTCAAGTGTTGCAGGGTTGCAAGTTCATAGATACATTCAGATGTATGTTTAATAAATAGACTGTGTTTTCCTAGTGGAGCTATTTAAATTTTACTGCTAAAATCACAGGAAAAAGTGTAACTTGAAGTTCTGGATGTATATTCAGTTGTAAAGTATCTAATGAAATAAAAGTGCTTTCACAACAAGGCCCTATCTGTCTTCTCTACAGATAAGTTTTATATTTTTATGCACATGCATTCATATATAATACATCACTAGACTTAATAGATTCACTTACAAAATATTCTCTCCAGTTTTCATATTTGACTTATCAACACCAGGCTTCCTAAGCCTTAAAGGGTTACCCAGACCCAATTTCCCTTCTGTATCAGGAAGATTAAACCTCACCATCATCTGCTTCTGCACGTTTAATTCCTCATGCTTGGAAAAATGGTATTGCTTGGAGAGTTTCTGTATAAATACACTCCGAATTCAGGGGCATAAGGCTAAACTTTGCTTATGAAACCTTTGGTATGAAATATACTGAGCAAAGAACTTATCTCACATTCATTTAATTTCGCAATTAATTATTGTTCTCTATTTTGATATATTTCAAGATCTTGTCATTTATCCCTTAAAAAATTCTCAAATCTGTCACTTGAAGCAGGTTGCCAGCATTGTGTTTCTGCTCACTGGCAAATAATTCACTGCAAAAGCTTGAAACCTACTGTGAGATCAGGTGCACAAGACACAGAGTACAAGCAATTCACTGATTTAGACGCTTACACTATCAGCTGCACAGACCTCCACTTTAATGGCACATGCTTGTAATAAAGCCCACTCAGAAGGTGTTTGCAGCCTGATCAGAGTGGACTAATCTTTAAGGATGTGAATAGCAACAGCAGGTAACATTTTCCCGTTTATAGCCTAGATTTCCCTTGTTCAATATTATGAAGATAGAAATTAGGCAAAAAAGTTTCAAAATTACACCTAATATATTTGGAGAGTATCAAAACAGCAGAAAGGTTTAAGTTATTATCTTTGCTGGTAAATCAGGATAGCAAAATACATGGCAGGGGTGTTTCATCATGGAATGGTTATGGTTGAAAAGGACCTTAAGATTATCTAGTTCCAACCCCCCTACCATAAGCGGGGACGCCTCACACTAGAACATGTCCCCCAATTCTCTGTCCAACCTGGCCTTGAACACTGCCAGGGATGGAGCATTTACCACTTCTTTGAGCAACCTGTTCCAGTGCCTCACCAAGAGGTGAAAGAAGGCAAAGAATTCCTTCCTTATATTCAGTCTGAACTTCCCCTGTTTAAACCCATTACCTCTTGTCCTATTAGTACAGTCTCTGATGAAGTGTCCTGCTCCAGCATCCCTGTAGGCCTCCTTCAGATACTGGAAGGCTGCTATGAGGTCTCCACACAGCCTTCTCTTCTCCAGGCTGAACAGCCCCAACTTTCTCAGCCTGTCTTCTCACCACCTCTATTTTTAAAATGGCCTGTTAAATGGTTTTATGTCTTCTTTTGCTTCTGCACGACCATGTAGTACCTTCACCTCTGACCAAACACTGTCTTTTCTCCTTAGAAATATCAGAAAAATCAAATGGAAAGAAATCCCCTTTCCACAGGGAAAGGAGATATTTCCATGTATATTTTTAACACAGAACACCAACAAAACAAGTTTTAAATAATCTGCTGTCATTTGTCTTTAAACGTAACAAATCTCTATCTGTTTGCAGGGGAGATACCAAAACCAATTCTTTGGAAGGTTTAAGCTGTATTCAGCAAAATACGTGGGTAGATTTTGAAGAGCTGTCAGTTATTAGTGATGATACAGAACAGGATTTCACAATATGAATGTCATACACAACACTGCCCCATTTCCTCAAACAATTTGACAACAGCACATTTTTAAAAGTGAAGGTTGATGCTGCCCTGAGCAATGTTTTCTTCAGTGTCCTATCTGCAGTACATTTCAGTGAAGCTTCTAATTCAAGAGGAAAATACTGAAATACAGATGAGCCAAACCCAGTGTGTTTCATAGACCAAGAAATGACTGCTACTCAAGGCTGCCATCAGAGGTAGGCTTCAATGGCAGGAAAGTGAATGAATATGCTTTCTGCTCAGAAATCATCATTTTTAAAGAAAGTGTCAGCTAGACCTGACAGGACATTTGAAAGATAAAAGGATGCTACTGAAAATCTTGATGTAGTATGTGTCAGACTGTGACAAGGTGCCAAAAATTTCGTTGAATATTAAAAAGAAGGATCTTGTCCCTGTTGCTTCCACCCCACATTTCAGCCACAGAGCAGCTGGAAAGGCTCCTGGGTTTCCTGAGAGCTACTAATTAGGGGATGAGGAGCCTGAAGCACAGTTTTAGTGAACATTCCCCCACAGAGCCAGGAGGTGATTTTAAGATAAGGTTTTTCCCTTAGATCAGAGAGAGGGAGGCATTGAAAAGGGAGAATAACGTGTTCAGAAGCCCTCTCAGGGAGACTTTACAACCAAGAACCACAGGACTCTTGTGCAGTCTGACAGGCTTTCTATTATTTACTGAAACCTTTTGTATTCTTTGCACTGCAAAGGCACTACAATTGTCTTAACCATACCCAAGAGGAAAAGGTTAATGACTTATATAGTTGCCACACTACTTGTGAGACATTCTTAATGTAGAACCTGAAATCTGGATATATGCTAAATAAAGTCTGAGGCAGTCCCGGTTGGATTGGTGCTAAGGTCATCTCCATAATCAAATGGTTTTGTTTGGCAATAACGCTGAAATAGACAACTTCTTTTACAAGGGACCAAACATCACAAAACCAGAATGATAGTTTGGAGAAGATGGCTCCCTGCTTCTGCAACCCTGTGAAATACAAGCCAAGCTCAAACCACAGATGTTTTGGTGTAGTCCCTTGGTGGAAAATTGCTATGTTCAGGGACAAGATCCAGGCTTTCTGGTGTAAGAGGTGAAGTCTTGAATAAGCTGGCAGGTACTAATCAAGAGTGAAACTTCAAAACTAAATTCTCAGACAAAAAGCAGGCAAGGAAGTACAAAGGTCTTAACTACTCCTGTTATGCCATTCTTTTGCTGGGGTACCTCCAGGTTAAATCACACAACATTTCCAATACTTAGGAAAACCATTATTAATGACATTCCTCTGCATGTTCGAGGTGAGAAAGGTTGCTCAGCTCTTGCACAATATTGAGAGGAAATAGAAGAGTGATGCCTGACCCCACATGGTGGATGTCAAAGAAACGAAGGGCCATTCTCCTGCACCCAACCAAAACATTTACAAGTTACAAGGATTTTAGTTTATTTAAAGAGGAAGAGGAATTTGAGCCTGCAGCTCTATAGAAAATGTCTGCTACTTAATGGCATAAGCCAGTCTTGCTTCTAAAAATCATAGTGAAATAGTACTTTTAAATAGTTTTTCACATCATGAAAATTCAGGGGCCTATTCAAAGGCTGAAACTCTGAGTAATCCACACAAATGACCCAGAAACTTCATATATTTCTCCAGGCATTTGGGGTTCACCCTGATCATTACAAACCAAATGCCAATGCTGTGGTTTTAATGCAAAAGGGATTATATAGAGATTCTCTTCTATAGAGAGTATTATTATTATCTATTTCTATAAAGGCTAAGACAACCTGGAGATCATCTATTTATTAACATTCACTGCCACATGGCCACCTCATTCTTTGAAGTTTGTTCAAGAACTCCCACCAAAACTGGCATTTCTGAATCCAAGTTCCTAGTTCCTCATGCCATATATTAAAAAGATGGTCCATGGAAAGTAATTCCCTATTTAGAGAAATAACAGTGTTTTTGGGGAAAAAGAAAATAATAATCAGTCATTACTGCCTGGAATCCAAATTACAAAATTTCAAACTCCTCAGTATTATCTGAAACCTCTACCACATAACACAACAGGCTATGAACATTCTGCTCCCAGTCAGAGTGGGAAACAAATCCATTTACCAATTTTACCATGCCTGAAGTATTCAGCTTATTATTGGAATTTCATAGTCACCAGTTATCAATCATGATTAGCATATTATAATGGCATTTAATTTTTCCCATGGGACATTAGGTGGCCCAAAAGTGTACTATAGCAATTAAGTTTAATTTAAATGTTGGGGTTTTTTCTACATCTTACAGTCTAAGTTATTCATTTTCCATCTCTGTGAAAAATCAGTTATATAATAAAAAGTGTACTCCTGTTACCACCAACTTGGTGTTGCATTGGTAACCACAGCTCTGAATGAGTCCATAATGCCAGGTGAGAGCTGTTTTTTAGGAATATTAATGACAGTCTAACGAACAAGAGTTTGATTTTTAAATCAGGAAAAGAATGAATACTAGGTGAAATCAATGAAAAACAATAAAAGCAAGATACGTGATTGATGGAAATGGTGAAAGGGTTCAGGAAAATGAATGGTATCATGTTCACCACATGAGCCATTCATCAGTTCACTATTTTATGATTCTAAGATCTCCTTTATGAACCAATATACCAACAGAAGTCAAACATCTTCCATCACAAGTCTGTTAATTTTCTGATTATGCCAAATTTTAGATCATCCCCATAGATTTTATGAAGAAATAGAGAAGTTCCACAGTCTTGCTGTATCTGAATGCCCAGAGCATACTTTCAGATCATATGAGATTTGGTTTTATTTATTTACAACTTGGAGTTTCTTAGAGTAGTTATTTCCTGCAGAGAAAAGTTCTTCCAATTTTAATGGGCACCTCTCTGAATAGCTGTAAGATGCAAAAAAAAAAAAAAAATCCACTGCTAGTAACTGGTGTTTTACTGGATTATCTTATCTTCTCCAGAAACCATGTTTTTCAGTTTTCTAATGTGTTATCTTATTGATTTAAGTTTACTCATATTTATATGCTTACTTTTCATACCACAATAATATGAGGATTAAAGAATCTGAACAAGTTTTCTTCTGTTCAGACTATTTAACTTCAACAAAATAAGAACTGGAAGTGATTATTTTTGACAAGTCTTCACTCTGCAGGCTACCAATAGCTAGATAACTATCCTTGTGAAATAAATGTCGACATACAATTTATATGTATGACATTTTTTCTGTTCAAATGAAGATGTCAGCAAGATCTAAACACTTCAAGTTAGTATAAAACAATTAATCTTGGAGTTAGCAAATTTAGCAGCCTAAAATATGCATGACACATCCATGGCAAGACCATCCTTATTTATAATAGAAAAATTAATCCTGTTCCTATAAAACACAAACAACACCAACACTGAAGCCTGTAAATCCTACTCGAAGTCTAGAGGATTATACACTAAGACACTGAGAAGCTGTGAGAGGTAAAGTTGTTTTATTTTGTGTGCAAAATCATTTCAGACTTAAAATACAGCAGCCAGGAACATTGTTGTTGTGCCTGTGGCTCAGCACAGCCTTTCTCATGGCAGCACAATGGTCAGCATCTGCTGAAACATACATGCAAAGGGCAAGCAAGTGCCCCAGTAGTAAACCCACACTACGGTACCCAGTATTAGTGGAAAGAAGTTTGTCCCTAGAGCATTAGTAGCATAAATATGATTGGTAGTGACTTTTGTGCCAGAACCCAGCCTGTACTTATCCAGTCTGTCAGCTCTTTGGTTTGCATGATTTTCCATCAATTTTGCTATCCTTACAGGTTTTATCTCTTGCACTTTCCCAGACACACACCTTCTTTCAAATTTGCCTTTTTTCTTGCTGCTATTCCATATGCTGTGCTCTCTGATAGAAGGATTTAGGCAGCCTTATACTATTACTTGCTTCCACAAATATCCATGGGTTTAATTTTAATTAAAAACCACTGCTATGTATCAGACACTTGGCATTTTTTCGGGAATTAGCCTGCTCTTTCCCAAGTAATTTCTTTCTAGTGAGTAAGTGCACGTGTGTGTATAGTTACAAATGCATATATGTATGCATGTCTGTGCACATAGAAAATGAAGAATGTTATACAAATGCCCAAACTTGTTGACTCTCTCCACACCTATGACTCTTACCATTTCCATGATCATTGTCAGACCAAAGCTTTTCTCCCTCTGGAAGTCCAGCTTTTGACAGAAGAGTGAGTTCTACCACATTTACAGGAAAGGCCAATCATAAAATCATAGAATCAACTAGGTCAGAGAAGACCAAGTCCAACCATTACCCCAGAACTCTCAGCCCACATAATGTCTCAGGAGAGGAAGATGTATTGCACACATGCAAGGAAGGAAGAGACATGAGGTGTCAGTGCACAGCAGTGGCTTTAGAATCACAGAATCCCGAGGGTTGGAAGGGACCTCAAAAGATCATCTAGTCCAACCCCCCTGCAAGAGCAGGGTAACCTAGAGTACATCACACAGGAACTTGTCCAGGCAGGCCTTGAATATTTCCAACGTAGGCTCTGGTGGGCTTTTGTATTTCTGTTTATATTGCTCACCAGCATGATAAGCATTATTGTCTCATTCCAGTGAACGCCATAAACATCCAGGGAGTACAGAGAAAATTTGACTTATTTTAATTGCTCACAAACTCTGTCCAAGTAATGAGCCACAGGTCACCTACCTCTGAGTTCAGGTCTGAACTGAAGACATTTGGGCACTTTAAGCAAATTCTGGAATTTGTGGCCATGCAATTTATCCCGTGATATATCACCTTAATTCATGTGATTAATCTGTACACAAATAGAAAAGGAAAAAAAATATAAAAGTTTATCCGGTTGTGTTTGCATGGGGCTGCATGCATGGGCATGCATGCAGACACACAGACTTGCTGACTAATTATGTACATGCAGGCTTAGAATAAATTATCTTGTAAAGGGCAGCATTTCCAGGCTAATTCTCAAAAGAACCACAAAGCTGATAGACCATAGAGCAGTTTAATCAATATAGAGCTGCAGGCATTTCAAGGATACAGTAAGTGACACAAACGCATCTCAACTTCTAAACACCAACTCATTTGCAGAGTTTCATGGCTATGCTGGGTTTTCCAGCAAAACACAAAGAGCAGTGTGCCTCCCCTACAAATTTTGTTAGATTTCTTTCTTTCCCTCCAATCCATGCTATTCAAGTTTCTCATCATTAAGCAAACTTCCTGCTGAGAGCACCCTGGAGGCCAACAAGCTGGAATGCTGCCAGATCTATTTGTAATAACCTTCAGCCTTTTGCCAAAAAGGCCTGAAACAGCCAGCATTCAGCCAAAAGTCAGCAACAGAACAGCCCTCTGAGATCTCAGCCAATATATCATAGCATGTACATTGCAGGAGGCTGGAGGGAAAGTGCTTAAACCAAATCTATGGCCACATAAAGAACTGTGACTCAAAATCACTACATAGTCTCAGGCACACAAATAAACCAAAAGACTTCAGAAAATGCATGTAGAATTCCTGAGATTGAGATTTCTGTGAAGAAGTGGAGTACATGCAGGGTTGTTACTGCTAGTCCTTTCTCTTACCCTAGTTCATCTGAGAAATCAGTTGGATATAGGTCCAATCAACAAACTGTGCATCCTTGACACTTCAAAGCAGGCATATATTCTTGATATGGAAAGAATAAGACTGTTGATCATTTCCTAGGGAAAAACTAGATGCTTTCCATCCAGTATGTTTTCAAGCTGAACCACTGAGCATCAGGAAACTGTTCTATCCCATGTTCTACCACCATACTTTTTATACTTATATAAAATGTGTTGAATTAACTTAGGTATTTTGGACATCTGGTAAACAAGTATTTAAAGATCCTATTTTTCTTTGTAACTTAGAACAGTGGTGAGTTCTATTTCAGCACACAAGGGCTATGTTCACTTAGTCTTACAACAACCTAGATTTCAATGGCACTTTTTAATGTTTAAAGGAGATCTTAAGCGATTGCTCAGTGAACTTGTCATCACAATGAGAGACGTCTTCCTGTTCAACCTGATTCAAAGAACTACAACATGCTGTCTTACTGCTTACCGCTCCTGCAGAGAATCTGCAGGGTTTGCCTGAGAGAGAACACAAATCCATGGCCCTTTGCCCATTCAACAGCACATGCAAGGGAAAAACAAGAACATGACAATATTTAAATGCTATGAGAAGTTATCTGTGCATTGGAGAACTTCACTGGAGAGATGTCCAAGCAACAGATTTAATCCCTTAATCACACCCAGCCAGCACAAAAAAAAAATGGAAAAAGTGAAGCCTTTTGGTGCCTCCCAGCCCATTTTCAAAAAACTGTGACGTGCTCCTGGGAAGGAGAAAGAGGCATTGTGCACCCTTTTATCTCCAAACCCTGCACTCGCTCCAGCCCTTTGGATGCTGTGGTGCCCACAGGCACCTCGCTCAGTACCAGCCACTGCTGAGAGGCAAAACTTACCAGTTGTTTAAGTGATCTCCAGCCAGACACTACACCTCAGGATAGTTTCTTAACAGTTTGGAGACCAGGTCTCTACTGGAAATACCTAATGTAAAATAAGCAAAAGGCACTTCACCTGATAACCAATCAATAAAACGAGCCACAGCTGCTCTTCTGCTTCCAGTCCCTTCCTCTTTCTTGTCCACTGTGGGGCTAAATACAAACTGGGAAGTAAATGGAAATTCAACATTACTTTTAATGCATTACTTATGAATGAGCACTCACTAGCTCAGAAAGCAAAATGAAAACTTGAATATAACACTTCTGTCTTTGCTGAAAAATGTCAAATATTATTTTTAATTAATCATCAAATATTAAATTATATTAAGAAATCCTCTAAACCAGCTGATAATTCTAGAGTAGATCGAAATACAATCATGCTCACTACTTAATGGAGAACAAACAGCAATGTGTGCCGTGCTTTGAAGGCACAACAGTAAATAGAAACACCACAGATGATGAGCGCAGAGGATTAGCCCATGGGTGTCAGCACCTTTGCCAGGGATGCAACACATTCCCATGATGCTGTAGACTGGGGAATGAAACCAGGGCTATCCCACTGTACCTTCTGCCCAGGGGACACAAGCACCAGCCTCATACACAGGCAGTTCCCTTATGAAGACATGTAACAGAGTTTGCACACATACGGCCCAGGTTTTCATCAGTTTTTTTAATGCTATACTGAAGAGATAACTCACTAGTACTATTCTTACAGTGAAACAGAAAAAAAAGTTAAGAGAAAGCAAACAAGTATAATCACATAGGTATAAACAAGATTTCCATATTTTTATCTATTGGTTGATTTCAGTTCTCACAGAATCTTGGTATATAGTGTCAGACTTAAAGGAAATGTGTCTGAGGCCTGCTGTTGAACTTTTGTCATTTTTTACTCTCTATCAAAGCTCAAATTTACCCCCCCAGAAAGCAGCAACAATGATACAGATGAATGAATGTTGTTTGCAATTTGTGAGGCGTCCCTGAGGTGGTGGAAAACAGCTCACAAGCTCAGCATTGCTTGGACTGTTTGTCTATCCCAGCAGCAAAACAAATCCTTCTGAACAATCATATCACAGGAAATGAGGAGCAAGTCCTGGACAAAAAAAGTATGCACCTACACTTACTGTGCTTCTGGAAAAAAAAAAGAAAAGGAAAAAAAGTCTTTTTGGCTGCAGGCAAGGGCCATTGAGGAGAAAAACCTGCATTAAAAGTGCCTTGAATGGAAAAGAAATGCTAGAGTGTAGGAAGAAAATACAGGCCACTGCTTTGAGAATAAAACACTCAACTAGAGCCAAAATCTGCAAGATCAAATCTCCCCATCAAAGCCTATAGCAATAAATTACTCCAGTGCCATTGGAAATTAATCCTCTACAAACACTATGGCTCGTGTAGGGCAATTTCTCAGTGGTAGTCATTGCTTTTCTAGTATGCTGAAGAAACTTTCTGGTGACAAAGATACTTCTTGAGCCTCTTATTGTAGAAGTTTATACATAGTACCTGTCAACTGTCCTGGGACAGAAACCCAGTCAGAATGACTAGCAATAAATTATAGGTCTAGTGCTAAAACCCAAATGGCTACTTCTGCAACCACTCCCTGCTTTTATTTGTTTTTAAATCCAGTATATTCTTTGTGTGTGCCCTAGTTCATGAATTAACACATTTAACACTGCTGATGGTCAGAGAAAACAACCTGAGAAAAATCCCAGGTAAACTCAGACTAGAATCCTCTGAAGATTTATAGACCATCATTTATGCAATCTTCCCTGTGCCAATAAATCTCAATTAAAGGCCAGTCTCCTGAGGGAAGCCCTGGTGAATTTTCCATGCCCATTCATCTCCACACTGCAACTGCCCAATCAACACCACTGTTGTTCTGTCCTCAACCTGGGAGCAGATCTCAAGCAGTGTGAAATATACAGGAATGATTCGTGTCAGGAATTTAGGCGTCCTTGTCGCCATTGCACTTTGTGTGAAACCAGCCCTCCTTTATGATCGTGATTACCATAAGCGCTCTTGTCAATAAGGAGAAACAAAGGGGATAATCTCTCCTAATCAATCGCTTTGTTTTTCAAAGGGGGTTCCGTTTAACTGTTTGACTGGCTTAAGGAGGTTAGATAACCAAGAGATACATTTTGTTACAGGATGTTGCAAACTTGGGTACTAGGCAAATAACCATATAAGGTATAGAACAAAATGTTAAGCCTACGGTGAAGCTTGTAAGCGTTTTTCTGTTAATACATTACTAAGAAAATTCAACAACGTCTTCACCGGAGAAAGACCCCAGCAAACAAGAAAAGAACAAAGGAAAGGGGCCACGTCGACATTCGGGTAAAGAAGACAACAGGATTGGCTAAAACCCAAGACTGAGAAGTATAAGAGACTGTACTCCAAAGATCCCGGTGTGCATCCTTGGTGGAGTGGAGACTCCCAGGCACACCCAGGGCTGCTTGCTTATTGCCTCTCGATATTAATCAATAGTAAATAAAATTAACTGGGTTACATCATGGTTAAGACAACTAAGACAAAATTTTTATAACAGCAGCAATGTCACCTCCCAGGTATCCCAACTACTCTCCTACCCTGTTAAACCACTTGGGTCTCGTCTTTTTCTGCTCCCCTGTACATGCAAAGATATCACCATGAAAAACAGTGCTTCTGCCAGTGCTATGGATGCCCAGATCTCTGGAGAGCTCTGCAAAACAGCTATTGCTGTTAGTGAACATCCTACAAAATATACACTTCAGGTAAAAAATGCCATCACTGTTCCAATCTATCTCTAAAGGAAAGAAATTTCTCTTTCTCGCTCATTCAACATTCTTCTTTCTGCCACATAAACAAGTGCTACAGGGGAAAACACAATAAAGATCCCTCTTTAGAGAAGCAGAAAAAATTCCTTCCCTAATGGAAAGATTCAAAAAGGAAAAAACCTGAACAACAAACAAATTAAAATTGTAAACAAAGCATGCTAATGTTTTTTCTAAGTTTCAGTTGCACACAGAATCTTAAGTATTGTATTGTCTTTAAAACAGAAGGATCATCATAATTAAGATAAATTTATTTTCAGGGTAAGGAAGCAGCACTCAACATTTGAACACAAGTGATTTTAATTTAACAGATAATTGAGTTTGTAAGTCCAGTTTTGAAGTAGCTGGGTTTTCAGGGCTGAGGATCTGAATTTAGGAATAAAAATTACTTTTTCATATGTAAGCACCATTCTGTCTCTAACAGCATGCTCAAGGCACCTCCATAGCCACCTAGCAACTCCAAATCATGCCACTCTAAGGGCATGATTATCTTTTCTAAATTATCTGGTGCAATTCTTAGTTCAGTGGCAAAGGACAAAGACAGCGATAAAACAGCACATTTAGTGTTCATTCCCGGCTTTGGTGCTTTGTCACTGCATCAGCTTTCGTTTCTCACACCCCGTGGCACTGTTCTTTTTTGCATGGCTGCCCATCCTTCATGAGTCTTGTGGACACTGCATGATATGTATCCACTCACCCACAGCATCATTTTGCTTATCTCAGGGGGAGAAACCCAACAGCAGCCTGGGGCCAAGCATGAGATCCTGTGGAACTCAACTAATACTATCCTCAGCAGCAGTCTCTGTATCTCTGTTGCTGTTTCTGAGGAGCTACCAGAACACCAAAGCAAATTAATTCCTCCCACACTAACATAAAGTCAGACCTTGCCAGAAGTTTACAAATTATGCAGCCATATTACACAAAATTATTTATAGTCTTAAAGCTGTAGGTGTTCCACCATATAATGAGATACCTTATCTCATAATTAAATATAAGCTACTGTCTCACAGAACATGTACTAAGGAGTATTGTGTTCCAGGAATCATTCTCCCCAGTGCTTAAAAAAATAGGTTAAATTAAACTGCATGATTGGTGTAGGAAGAGAAGTAGACTGGCGTGGGGGAAGGGGGATGTTTTAACCTTTTCAAATTCATCTCATTTGATACAGTTTATTATTAGGGACAGATAAAATTTAAGCTATTTTGGTAGACTAATTATTGTCTGATTTGAAGGGATGATTATATATCACAAAATTTAAGGTTCATGTACTCAAATGAACAACATTCAAACATTCAGAAAATCTACTACAGGAATTGTATAAGCAGAATATGTGAACATTTGTTTCAAGTACAGAAAATTATCACCAGGTTAGTTGTTTGGGGTTTTTTTCAGTGGCTAGAAAATAGCTGCTATCCCATATATCCATATAAAGTCCATTCTTCTGCAGTTCCTAAGACCTTGCTGCCATAATAACTAAGCATTTCAAAAGCTTTAGCACCTCTGTCTTCCAAGCAAACCTAAAAGCTTTGGAAAATCTCATTCTGTAGGATAGACAAGAAAACGAAACTCCCTATCCATGGGAAAAATAACAGAAATTTGAAGCCCATCCAACTCCAAATCAATGATGAGACAAAAAAAAAAAATATATATATACATATTTCTTGGTTTTGGAAGAAAATGATCCCGAAGATACCAATTTCATGAGAATCAATGCAGACTTTCTAGTTCACTATACTTCTGAGAGCATCCTCAGAAGATTTTCTGGGTGGGTGAGTCTCACAGATACATGCCCAATTGCAAAGATGACTTCTGAATTCACTGAACATTTTAGGTTTTCTACAAAGAGAAATAAAAGCATCCTCTGTTCCACAAGGAAAAGCAAAACCTTTTTTTCATTAAAAAAATCATTCTCATGCCAAACTAACAACCACACAGCTGTGATTCTGGGGCAGAAAGAGAAGGCCTTGACTTACAGAGGGAATCATTAGGTTTGGATCACCTAATTTTGAGCCTACAGGAATTAGCCTTGCAATGCAAGTGCTGACTTTCACGTTTACAGTTTTTTATTATAGCCAGCACAACAGACATGATTCAGAACTACACCAAACAATAGAAAATGCAAAGGAAAAACGTTTCTGAAGTCCCAGCCCTTTCTCCTTGGGTTTAGCCCTGAACTCCAGCCCTGATACAACTGTCCTGGGTTCCGCACATACAGATGCTATTATAAAACTCTATTTCAATACCTGAAAGTCACTCCTGGGCTTCCACACTGCAGTCATGTGTTTGACAACCAGTAAGTAAATCACAGCTTTTCTCTGGCAAGGATGGGAGTAAAGGGTGGACTTCTGAATGCACTTTACACAGTGATATTCAAGCAAAACACACAGCTGTTACCTGGGAATTAGGACTTTGATTTACATTGGAGCACCCATGTGAGCATCCAGCAGCGGCCTGTGAAAGCATACTAGTTCACCCTTTTCCTGTCCCTGGGGCTCCCACTGGAGTTGCCTTGCATACAAATCAGGACAACGCACCCTTCTCCAGTGGCCACAGGAACAGTAAAAGCAGAAAAATGGTGCAGAAAGTCACAACACTAAATTAGATCTGATGTAGGTATTGCAGACGGCAATTCCCCAAGACCCCTTCTTTCTTTTTTAACTGTCGCTATGGTCTCCCTCAGGACAACCTGACATCCCTTTGATTTTACTGACGGACTTAGAGAGAGTTTTGTTAATTCACTTTCAGACTCTGCACCGAATTTGGAACAGAACATATTGCAGCTTCACTTATGTGTTTACCTGCTTTGTAGCTACAAGTTTTCAACTTTGGGTTTTTTAATTCCAAAAGGACTCCATGGTGGCAAACCCAATCAAGTTTCAGTCTGCTATCAACCTTTATTGCTGTTGCGATTCCACCTTGTTCCCAGGTGCAAAGCCGTTAAGACATCCTCTTTTTAACACTGCATTGTGAGATTTTCTTTTAATCATGAAGAACAGAGTCATTTGTTTTGTTCCTTTGATAATACCATATGAATGAGAGAACACTGGGCTCTCCTGTTCCTCCATTAGCTTCTAAACATCACAGGAATCTGGGTAATTTGCTTGCTCATTGTTCGGAAAAGCAGAAAATTTCACCTTCATTTTAGCATTTTCTGTTGGAGCCTTGTGATTTATTAAAACTCCTGGTAGCAGACGGACAGCTATGAATGTCAAACCAGTTTCCCCCTGCCTATTTGTTGCCTGCTAAGAAACCTGTAAGCTAATTTGATACATGCATTCATGGTTTCAGATTGGTTTTTAATGCAAAGATATCACTTTACCCTCTCAGCTGCAAAGGCAGAAAGATACAAGAGTTCACAGTATTCCTGCCTGTTGTGTTTTTTCCCCTTTGTCAGACTTCGACTTAATTAAATCCGTTTGATTTTAAGAATGCTCAGGTCCAGCACAGATCCAGAAGTCTGCCCAGAACCACTCCCTTTGCCAGATGAAGGCTACAGAAAAATGTGTAATACCAAAGACTTAATTCTGTGCAACTAAAGCAAAAGGCCCAGTAATAACCCTGCCTCTTTGTGCTTGTCCTGTAAACACACAAGTAGGTGCAAATGACAGGCGCCAGCTCTCAGCACTCTTTCAGGTTTGTGGGTGATGATAAAAGAGTTTCTAACAAAGGCAGCAGCCACCTCCAGATTGGAGCAATCAATCATCACCAGCACAAGCTCCACACAGTGCTTTCTGAGAAAACTGAAGAGTCCTAAACCATTAGGACCAACTTTACTAATTATTGTCTCCTTTGCTTTCACATTCGTGGTAACATGAGCTTTTTTGAAGCTACCTAAGACATAGCCCAGGCTTCGGCATTTTCAGTACATGCCTTCCAATTGGACTGATTCAAAATAAGCACTCAAAAGACCAGAAAGGCTCTTAATTATCCTACAAAGTAAGGATATTCAGACATTCCAAGTGGCTATTTTCTATTTTCTCAGCTACATAAATGCTAACTTACCCATATATATTATTGTCCTCCTTCAAAATAACAATTGTGTATAAATGGAAGGAAGGGTTCAAAAACTGCAATCTGCTGTTAGAATATGAAGATACTATATTAATAGCAATATTTTTATACATGTCTGTGGATTGCCTAGTGACTCCAATGATGAACAACTCCTTGCTATGATTTCTACAAAAACATAGACAAAATCTTGTTGCTGTCTCGTAGACTTGTAGTCTAGTATTTTGTTCTTTTTATTCCCAAATTTATGCTTGCTGCCATACTACTGCTGCTGCCCATGGTGAGGGTTTTGGTCTTTCCTGTGATAGAGAGTAGAAGTTAGTAGAGAAAAAAAAATGTTTTTAGAGTCAATAGCAACTACCAGTAAAAACTAATTGGTGATAGAAAACATAAACTTTCTGCCTTTTGTGAAGACAGAAGTAGTTATCAGAATGTCTAGCAATGGTATGAGAAAAGGAAGATCAAACAGAGCTATTCTGTTATTTCTAGACAAAAGTTATTTGAAGCTCTTGTTGCAAAAGTTGTTTATTACCAAGGTATCAACTACTCACAGACCAATTTCCCGTAAGTTTGTAAAATGACTAATGGTGTACTTCATCATTAAACTCACAACAGAAAGCTGTATCCTACAGCAAAATTAAATCTAGCTTAAATCACTTTATTTTTCTCTACCTTACATTCTTGCAGTCCAAAATACTCATTTGGTGCCTCACTTTCTAATCAGTGCCATCAGCTGAAGCATTCATGTCACAGAGTACTTAGTCCATGGTGGGGATTACTACCTTTAAGTATTTTAAGCAGAAATAAAAACAGCCGGGATTCAAACTGCATGAGCAAATGATGCGCGGATAGACTCCACAACTAGTTAAAGTTGTAAAGTAGGTATGCTTTTATTCAGCGCTGAGGTGCATGGGGATAGCTCCTCCAAAGCATGCACACCTCAGGGTTGTTGTCCCTTTACACTTATTCTCTTAAGGTATGCATAGACATGAGGTTGCTCAATCCGCCTATACATATTTATTATCTATCCCCGCTTCGTATTATGAGCCGGAAGGTCCTTTGCACTTGCGCAGTGCCCCTTCTGGTCATGGGCAGGGGTCTCAGGATGAAGTAAATGAGTCTTCCTCTTCTTAACCTTTTCACCTTTTAATCTTCAGACATGGACTTAGGGTTAGTTGGCGCCCAGTCTGCTTCTCCTGCCACTTATCAGTAGGAACAAACATCTGTGTTTTTGTCATGGTCTTAAGGCTTGATCGCCCAGTCTGCTTCTCCCCGGCTTATCAGCAGGACATTTAATCTGCTTTTGTCAGCAGAACTAGCATCTGTTTCTTCCCCTCCAGCAGTAATCAATGCCTTGGCAAGGTGGCAATGGCAGATACTTAGGACAGACAATACTTTTGTTTAAGCAAAGGAATTCCTTTAACTCCCTTGTACAATTTCTCTGTATTACCCCCCTGTACATTGGTTACCCGTGTATCAGTCCCCCCTTTTTCTATAAAGTGAGTAAATTCTTTTACTCTATTATTTATGACAGACCTATCCATGCTAAAATTATACCTGGAGAAGGCCTTGGTTAAGTATATCTCTGAACCATCCAGTAACTCCTCATCCAATCCACTTCCAACAATTTTAAGCTTTTGCATACTCTCCTGCAGTTTTCCCAGCTCAGCATGGATTGATTCAGAATGGTCAGATTACGTTCATGCAGCACATACCTTTGAAATCCTCAAAACCTTTTCTACAAGACACCCACTGTATCTTGCAGGACTCAAACCACCAGATGCCTGCTGCCTAAAAACCAAAACTTTTTCTACAAGACACCCACTGTGTCTTGCAGGACCCTAACTGCAAGATGCCCACTGCCTCCTGTGATTGTAAACCATAGGATGCCCACTGCCTCTTGTTTTACACCTTTACCCAAACCACAAGATGCCCACTGCCCCCTGTGTCTGTAAACCACAGGACGCCCGCTGCCTCTCGTGCGTAAAACCTTTTGTACAAGACATCCACTGTGTCTTGCGGACCCAAACCACAACATTCTCACTGTCCCCTGTGACTGTAAACCACAGGATGCCTGTTGCCTCTTGTGGGTGTACACCAAACGGACACTAGCAATCGGGTATACACCTAATTAGGCCAAGCTTCATGTAGTATGTGCAGCACTTGTACTGCCCGTATCTCATTCAGGTAGTAAGTGATACCTGGATTTATATTCTGAATACAATTGCAACATTGTGTTAACACTCATGGATCACTCTATCTTTTACAAATTTGTCTGTTATTACCGCTCGATGTGACTTTCCAGGGAGCTTTTGGAGCCTTTTTGAATCCAGACGCTTTGTTCTCTAATTTTGATAGTAGTGAAAGTTGTGAGTAATACTTGGAACGGCCCCTTCCACCTTGGTTCGAGATCTTCTTCCTCTGTGGGTCTGAAAGATTTAATCTCCAGGTTGTATATTATGTACTGGACTCTCCAGTCCTCTTCTTCGAGTTCCAGCCACATGGTTTTCTTCTCCCACTTGGAGAGGCACTCCCTGTTGGACCCCATATGGTCTTCCATATAAAATTTTACATGGGCTAGCCTTTTCTTTCGACCGAGGTTTAGTTCAAAGCCTTAATAGAGCCAGTGGTAAGGCTTGGTACCAATATTAATTTATTTCCTGACATATTTTACCAGTCCGATGTTTTGATCAGATGAATCATCTTTTCTACTTGCCCACTGACCTGGGGCCTGTATGGTACATGTAGTTGCCAATCAGCTTCTAATTTTTGCTAGTTTCTTGTAACTATTTTGCTCTAAAGTGCGAGCCTCGGTCGGAAGAAATTGCCTCTGGTACTCCAAAACAAGGTATATCATACAACGATGTTCCAATTACTTGTCTTACATTATTTATTCTACAAGGGAATGCTTCTGACCACCCTGAAAAAGTATCCGTTAACACCAACAAATATTGGTAACCTGTTCTCGGTAACTCAGGAAAATTTATTTGCCCTCCTGAAGTATCTTCCAGAGTTGATTACAGGGAATTACAATTTGCCCATCATGTATCTGAACCCAACCCCCTTTTTTCCTGTCCTTTGAGATCTTCAATCAATTTTCTATCCTCCTTTGAATATCTAGGTTTAGATTTCTCAATTGTTAGTTTGCCATCAGGGATTCAGCTTCTTGTTTGGCTTCAATATTGGCCAAATTATTTCCAGTTTCCTGATCAGAGTCACCAGCTTAAATTTAAAAACCAAAAAAAACCATGAAGGAGATAACCAGTGGGCTTCTTTCTGTTCCAGAACTGCTAATACAACATGACACACTAGTACAGTAATCTTTTGTCCCAAGGTAAACTTGCAAGCCTCTTCAATGTTCATGACAACTGCAGCCACAGCTCTTAGGCATCTGGGCTATCTTTTGCTTGCTTCATCCAGCTGTTTTGAAAAATGCACCACTGTCTTCTTATAGGGTCCTAGCTTCTGAGCAAGGACCAAAGCTATTCCCTCTTAATAGGATGTCGTGGTTTAAACCAAGTCCCCCAACTCCCTGAGAGTTAGGAAGGAGAATCCAAAGAATGTAGCCCCCACGGATTGAGATAAGAACGGTTTAATTGCTAAGGCATAACACAAAACCCCTACTGCCATTTACTACTACAAATAATAATGATACAGCAAACAGCAAGTGAAAAGAATACAACACCCCACCAGCCACCGACCCATAACTCACTCCACCCTGCCCGGCCGAGCACCATGTGCTCCCTCCTCCATTTTTCTCCAGAGCCCCCCCCTCCAGCTTTCTCTTTCCCAGTATGCATCCTGGGCATCACGTGCTATGGTATGGAATACCTCATTGACTAGCCTGGGTCAGGTGTCCTGTCTCTCCTTCCTCCCGGACTCCCCTCCCACCTGGCTGGAAAAAAAAAAACCTTGAACAAAAAACACCCTCAAAACATGCTCAAACCATGACATAGGAATATAGCCAAAATGATTTAGTCACATCCAGAAGTCACAGAGCTGCAGTTCTCATTAGCTCTGTTTTAAGCCCTCCTCTACAGAATCGGTCTATTCCAAAGAGAGTGTTTCTTTTAACAGTTCATATAGTGGTCTTACCAGAACACCATAATCGTGTATCCGTGTCTGCATCATGCAGTCATTCCCAGGAACGTACAGAACTCCTTGATGGTTAAATGGCTTCTTTTCTAGCAGTTCCAACTTCTCTGTTCTCCTGTTGTTTCATACCCTAGGTAGGAAACTCAGGTTTGAATTAGTTTGGCCTTTTGTCTGGATACCTGATAATCATTCAGTCCCAGAAAATTCAATAATCCCACCATTAACGAGACATAGGTCCCTCTGATTGGGTGGATTCCATGTTTCTAGTTCCAGTGTTAACTGATTTCAAAACTCGTCGGACTGGTTTTAAACCCTTCAGGTAATACTGTCCAAATTAGTTGAGTCTTCCTTACTGTGCCAGGATTTTCCTTATTCAAAAGCCAATAAATTCTGGTTTTCTTTGGCCAATATTAAGCAAAGAAAGAGTCCTTTAAATCCAAGACAGCAAACCATTTGATTATTATTCAATTTAGTAACAAATGCCTATACCCCCCTTCCTTGGCAGTTCTGTAAAGTCAATCTGCCATTGTTGGCCTGGTCCATTTGTTCCCTTTTAGATTTTTCCAGATTGCAGGGTCACTTATATTACTCTCCATTGCCTCCCAGGGCCATCTCTCTCCCCGGTTATTTCCCCCACAAACACAGCAGTTAGTTACATTCAATGCTTTAGCTATATTTTCAGCAAGATTTAAAGAGATTTTTAGCAACTGTGGGAATTTCACATTGGACTCCAGTTTCCATTTCATGATAATACATGATGTTGTATTGACTCTTTATATTTTTCTTTGATCTTAATACTAATAATCACATTTGGGTCTTCTCCAGTTTAAGCCCAATTTTAGTTACTTTTTTTTTTTCTGTTTCCAATTTTTCAGTTAAATTTCAGTTAAATTTACTGGCTTGCAGGCACGGGTTGTACAGCTATTCCTGCTATTAAATTTCATAGAGTCTTACATTGATAGTCATATCTCCAGCCTGCAGTATTCCAGCATACACAAGACCATCCTTTTCTTCCACAGAGGTGTGATATGTGACATTGGTATCCACCTGGGCAAATATATTTTGGTTGGCTACTATAGTACCACCTCCACTCTAAACTTCCACAATTAGTATCTAAATTATCATCTATAATATCATATGCCTCAAAAATTATTGACAGTGAGGTACTCGAATTGGTTATAACTTCATTGTAACTTATTCAAATTAATCTTCCTTCTGAATTTGTTCTCACTGAGTTTGATTATATATGCAACTGCCTTTCTTTGTTCCTTTGCATTCATAAACGGTGTGGTAGATCATTATTTGAGAGGTTACTCTCCCTTGTCTAGTTGTGGTAATGCATTCACTACAGTTGTTGTGAATGATTTTCCTATCAGAACTGACACCAAAAGAGGTCCGGTCAGGATCATAGTGCTCAGCGGTCACAGCCCCAGGGGTTGCAGCCCTTGGCAGACCTTTTCAGCTGCAGCACCGACTCCCTCCGGTCTTGCCCTCTCTGGTAGGTTAAAGGTATACCCCACAACAACTATTCCAACGAGGTGGTAATTTCACACCGAATGCAAAAAGAACTGTAATTGATTTCTCAAAAACTATTCGTGGTCTCCCCTACCAGCAATAATATACTTCAAACAATTGGGACACTTGGCTCTTAAAATAATTTCAGCTATATCTGCATTTCCCGTATCAAATTTACAGGAGTCAATATGAATTCCCTCAGTTACTTATCCAAGTCCTCTTGAGGGTCAGCTTGGTGTCTCTGGGTTCAGTCACAACTTTCCATTCTTTTATGGATCCTTTTATCCATGACGCATGTGTCCACCTTTTTTCAGCAGTTCTTATCGCCGTTTCTGTAGTTAAAAGAACAAGAAATGGTCCCTCCCAACGAGGGGATAAACTCTCTTCTTTTTCAGCTTTTATGCCATTTTAGTTCTAATTCGTTCACTGCAGCCGCCCCATGGCACTCCCCTCCAGGCAGTCTCACTTCCAGGGTCCAGACTCCGCATAGCACACACACCGATCTGGTTCCACAGAAGAGCCTACTCCCCCACGTCTGCTCAACATTCCTTCTCCACCAGTTTCAAAGCAACGCTTTCTTTTTATCCACTTTCCATGTTTCCTCCTTTACTCCCAGTCCGCATTTATCAACATGTCTGTTTCCACTTGTTTGTCTATCCCGGCACCCATCCCATGCTCAAACACAGGAGCTGCTCCAGCTCCCTCCTTAACTTTAAACATCTTTCCCCAGTATCACAATATGAACAACATCTCTTTAGCTTTTAGTTTTTCCTGTCCTTTTCCAAAGCCAAAATTAAGGGATCAGGAAGAGGTATATTAACTTTGCACCCTGTCACATCTGCATACATTACTTCATTCCATTTTCCTTGTCACCTCAAAACAACATTATAACAATGTATCATAATTCAAAGTTCCATTTTTGGGCCATTTTCCTTGATCTTCCAAAGTATATGAAGGTCGTTTACAGAGGTCCCAGAAGACCCTCTCAGTTCTTTCCAATGTGCCAAAATGTAACCCAATGGGCTTTTCCTCAGAATTTCCTTGTTTTGACCGGCTCCCATTTCAGCCAATATTTTACAGATCTCTATAGCTTCTCTTTCTCAGTGCTCTGCAAATGCACTTATGAAAATATGAGAGCACCTACACAAGTTTCAGTTACAGAAAAATTTCCTTTGCAATCATGCCTCTTAAATATTTTTTTGACATTTTTACAATTTTTTTTTTCAGTTTGTTTTTTTCTTTTTTTTTTCCTTTTCTTTTAATCTTCACCAAACATACACAGGACAGAGACAGGATCAGAAAACATAGACACTTCGTCCGTCTCCGGCCGCCCTCCTAGCGGAGACACGGAACCGCGGATTGGGACTCCACACTCGCTTCGTAGCTATGCTACGTCTCAGTCACACAGAAACACAAAGTTACACATGGGATCCCCCACTCACACGATGGTTCCGCTTACCCTCCTCACGGTTCTCAGAATTTGAGATACAGCGGAAACCTGGTGGGTTCGCTTACCCTTCACCTGCCCCCCTAGCAGGTCCGTCCTGGCTCCCAAAACTTGGGATACAGCGAAAACCCGGGCTCACCCGATCCGCTCCCAGGATCGCTAGCAGCCGCTCTATCGGTCGGCGAGCCCCCCGCTTGCAAGCCATACCAACCAAGGGGAACTTCGCTGTGCGCCAGACGTCTCTGCGCGCCTTACCAGCAGCCCCGGGCCACGCGTACGCCTTACAGGCCACCTAAATTACCAAAACCTAAATTACCAAAACCCCAAGCATACCGTTTCTCCGCAGCCGGCACAGGTTGTTGTCTGTCCCCGCAGTGAGCAGACGAGAAGTGGAGGTCCTCCAGGCAAACAGCCTGTGGCGCCGAGGATGTCCACCCCTTGGCCAATCCTGCAGCCGGACAGAGGTCTCCTGCCTGGCTCGCCAAATTGATGCGCGGATAGACTCCACAACTAGTTAGTTGTAAAGTAGGTATGCTTTTATTCAGCGCTGAGGTGCATGGGGATAGCTCCTCCAAAGCATGCACACCTCAGGGTTGTTGTCCCTTTACACTTATTCTCTTAAGGTATACATAGACATGAGGTTGCTCAATCCGCCTATACATATTTATTATCTATCCCCGCTTCGTATTATAATGAGCCGGAAGGTCCTTTGCACTTGCGCAGTGCCCCTTCTGGTCATGGGCAGGGGTCTCAGGATGAAGTAAATGAGTCTTCCTCTTCTTAACCTTTTCACCTTTTAATCTTCAGACATGGACTTAGGGTTAGTTGGCGCCCAGTCTGCTTCTCCTGCCACTTATCAGTAGGAACAAACATCTGTGTTTTTGTCATGGTCTTAAGGCTTGATCGCCCAGTCTGCTTCTCCCCGGCTTATCAGCAGGACATTTAATCTGCTTTTGTCAGCAGAACTAGCATCTGTTTCTTCCCCTCCAGCAGTAATCAATGCCTTGGCAAGGTGGCAATGGCAGATACTTAGGACAGACAATACTTTTGTTTAAGCAAAGGAATTCCTTTAACTCCCTTGTACAATTTCTCTGTATTACCCCCCTGTACATTGGTTACCCGTGTATCACAAAGAGTACAGAGTGTAACATGCATTACCTGGAACAGGCTGACACAACTAGGAACAGGCATATGTCGGATAAGCTCTGGGTGCTATCAGAAAGTAAGCCTCAGACCATGAGATCAAGATCTGTTCATCTTCTATGGGGCTGCCCAGTTTGCTCAGCCCTCCCAGGTGCTTACTTCAGTTTCTCAGGCCAAAAGAGGCACACAGAAAGAGATAAAACAATGTTATTTTTGGTAGCAACCATGAAAGAGAGCATGACTGACAATACTCTTATGTAAATATTTTTATCCTGTTTTAAGAAGTACCTTCTTCTACTAACCCACCTGTACCATTGTGTTGCATTTGAGCCAGGTGCATTGTGGCAGCTATGTGCCAGAGCCTAAATGTGCTTTGTATCCATCTCCTGTAGCAACAGGTTCCTTCTCCATTGCAGGTGTGAGCCAGGCCCCTGGATGTAGTACACCTATTTGAGGCAGGGACAAGGTGAACATACCCATGGAGACAGTATGAAGAGGTGACGTCCTCCCTGAAAAGGCATCGGACTTCACTGGCTGCAGCAGCTCAAAAAAAGCTTTCCATTTCTCTGAAGGTCCTTCTTCCTCCCTTTAAGCAGTTTGTAAGGATTGCATACTGTGCATTCACCAATTTTATCTGTCTCTTTAAAAATCATATTAAATAATATTTAAAATTACAGCTGTGCAACCAGGCACATTTACCAAGCACCCATTCTTGGGATGCTTGTTTAATGTTTGAGTGACATTAAACCTACTGGCTCAAGTTTTGGCATTAAACATGAATATCAACAACAGTGTTCCAGGAAAACATTGCATGAATATAGATGTTCTCTGGGAGATTCAAGAATGCACATTAATTTAGCTGCTGAGTTTGCTTCTACTTGCAAACACCTTCTTTTTTCACTTAAACTTGTATCATACATGTATGGAATTATTATACTTGCATGCATGGAATTCTTTGTGCATGGATAATGAAAGTGGGGAAAATACAATTTTAACATGGCACAAAGGACAGACTATGGGAGCATTAAAGAAATTAATTTCATTTTTAGAAAGTGTATTCTGCTTCTGCAAAATTGCAAAGACAGGATGGAACCAGAAAGAAAAATTTGCTTCCATTTTTCTCTTGAATCAGGATCCTCTCTATAGGAGTTTAAAACAATCATCTGGAGTTGATCCAAAACCTACTTAAAAATCAATGGGAACTTTTACACCTGTGCTGGTGCAAGTTGGATCAACTCATTGGCTCCCAAAGTACAATTGTAAAGGTGAAGAACATCCAAACGCTAACTCATAGTTTTATCAGTTCATAAACCTGTTTTACTGTGCACTCCAGAAATGTTTATAGTGGCTTTTACTTCTTTATCTGGATTTCCCTGTATCTTGACATACTTAATTTTCTGCCTGAAAAGCAGAGCAACAACGACTGAATCAACAGCTGCACTCCACTGATAAGAGATCAATTAACAAGTTGTGAGGGCTGTTCCTGTTTAGTTTTTGCTAACTAAACTTCTATGGCCATGAAGGATTTCTGGTCTTGTAACTCCAGCTAGCCATGGTAACACTTTAAATCATACGTTTATGGAGTTTACTGTTATCCCTTTAATTCTGATGCAGCATTTGCAAGAGAGAAAGAAAAGATCGTGCTTGTTGATGCTCTTATTTTTTTCAGTATGGCCCAATAAATTTCAACTGTTCCAACTTATATTCAACCTTTATACTCAACTGGTAAATCATAAGACATATTTGCAATATGTGCAACTGGAGGCTGGGGAACTGTCTTTTCCTTCCATGACAAGACAAATGCTCAGAGTACATACCAGACACTAATCTCTTTGATGTTGAGATACTTAGAGCGGAAGTATGCAAATCCTGATGCTGTTGCACATAGGAAGAAAAATATGAAGCCAGTAGTCTTGACTCACAACTAATCTTAGCTCTATCATAGGTTTCAAAAAAAAAAAATCCTGAAGTTGTGGACAAACTCTATTTCCTGAGCTAACTTGCAGATACTCTTCCTGAATCTTTCTGGAGCCTGTTGAATATCCTGGTGAAGGCTGAAATGGCCTCAGGATCTTTTTGCTTGTAGCATCTGCTGGAGGCCCTTAGGGAGTTGTTACATACCTGAAGACAGTCACAACAGCCCAGATCTGCACAGCAGAAAAAGGGACAAACAATTCACAAACTTGAGACCTGCCTGAAGAATTTTGGTACTCTGCTGCCCTGGGGAAGGAGCAGCACAGTGACATACTTTTGAAACCATGTAGTCTACTTTTCATATATTCAGCTCTCTACTTTTTCCCTTCATCTTTGTCTGTCCTCAGGAGAAAGAGCAATGAAGACAAAGTGTGTCCTGCAGGGGAAGAACTTAAACACATACATGCTGGACAACTAGTCAAGATCTATGGAGTTCTCAACTCTAACTGATGACCAGAGCACCACCAAACATTCCTCATCTTCATGAATTTAGACACTTAGATTATCATGCACCTGTACACTCATACAAATGGACTACTGCTTCATCTTGTAGGACTACCCAGTACAGTCAAACACACAAAATACATTTTTAACTTTTATTCTGAATGCTTTCCTAAAGTCATTGAAACTAGGGAAGTCCCAGCACTTCCTTCAGGATTAATTCACTGACCTGTTTAATCACACTGGAGACAAAGGTGTTTTGATGCAGCAGGTCAGTAAAACGCTGCATGCCTCAGCATCTATTTGCACACAATTTCCCACGTTAGATTACATATAAATATTTAAAGTTTTCATTCTTAAGGTCTTTTAGAGATGTTTTTAATTTCAATCCACCACCAGCAGAGAATCTTAAAATCTTTATTCATATCAGCTAGACACATTAGAGCCATTGCATCCTGGGACACAGACAGAATTTTGCCTTTTATATTGCTGATGACCCAGCTACAGCTATTGCTCCTTATTCTTTCACTTCCATACAAAACTGAAGCCTACAGAAGTTTCAAAACAACCTACATTAGGTACATACCTCTTCATAATGAAGGAAAGCCTTGCAAACAGTGTGACATGTTATCATCAAAAGTCATTTAGCACTTTGAAGACTTTTATAAGCAGGACAAAATTTCAATAAGGATTATTGGACAAAATTCATATGATTATTCCACTACCACCATAACCAGTTACACTCATTTCTACATATCCTAGGAAAAGACCCTTGTTACAGCATGGATTGTTGCCATATCATATGATGCTTAACCATAAAATATCCCCGTGCTCCTGCCTCAAACGGATATTGCTGTACTTTAATGGTAGAGATCCAAATGAATAAAACCAGCTTGAATATATATACACCAGATTTATTTCCAGATTTTCAAACAGAAATCTATATAGGCAAAACACAGTAATTCCTTGCCACAGCTTCTCTGGCACAGCTGAAGACTGGAGAAGCAGAGAAGAAGCAGCAAATTATTTTTTGTTTGTTAGTTTGAAAATTTCCACTCCTCAAAACTTGCCAGTTTTGACAATGATACCATTTATCTAATCTACATGATAACTGTCAGTAAGAGCAGTGC
The DNA here is from genome assembly GCF_012275295.1 of Melopsittacus undulatus. Taxonomy (NCBI): domain Eukaryota; kingdom Metazoa; phylum Chordata; class Aves; order Psittaciformes; family Psittaculidae; genus Melopsittacus; species Melopsittacus undulatus. The sequence goes on along the minus strand of NC_047530.1, from coordinate 68,987,305 downwards.
TGTAACTGGCAGTCACAAGACTACTGCATTCTCTTTGTCTCACAGTTTGTTCTCTTTACAGATCTGTAATCTTCTTCAGATTTCAGAAGCAAAAGCATACAGTGGTCCAGAGGCAGAGGAACTCTGTTTTCTACTTGCTGGAGTCAGAACCTATGCTCCTGTTCCAGTGAATACTCTAAGTGCCTCTTACTGAAAAACAATAAATAGTGGGGTACTACAGAACAGTCAGCACTCTGTCTCGTGGAAATATAGAAAGTCCCCAGTGGCCACATGGCTAAGGCAATCTGTAAAGCCTTTGAGAAAAACATCATCAGAAACACAACTAACTGGCTAACTCTGCAAACAGCCAAGAACTGCAAAAGCAGGGCTCTCTCAAGACCATCCTTTTCACAGCTGGTCAGTGAGAGAAACTGGAGCAGATGTGGCAGCTCCACACTGTGCACATGGATATCACAGAGGGTAAAGGAGCTGCAGAACTCCCATTACCACAATGCCCAATGCTATGTGCCTCCATGCACCGCAGACATGTCCAAATCAGGACAGCACAGAAGAGAAGCAAATATGACATCAGCCAAAAACTAGAGCCTAAAACCCCCATTTCTGTCAGAGGCCCAGAGAAAAGGTACAAGTTGAGTCCAGAATGCAGAAAAAGTTCAACTGATTTTTTGAGCCCATTCTCAAGACCTCAATCTGTCTTTGGCACCACCTCAGTGTGAAGCTCTCTTTTCCCAATCAGCTGTGTTGTTTCAACTAGTAAAAATGTTCTCTAATGTTTGACAAATTACTTCAGGCACATGTGTCAGCAAACTCGAGGCCAAGAACTAATTGGATGGGGAAGTCAAAAGCACACTTCACAAAACTTTCTTCTATGGTGCATTATAGTAATTTTGAATCACAGTTGCTTTAACTGCCTCACAAAGGACAGCAGAAAGCTTTTAGAAGTGAAAAATTTCTGACATAACTAACAGATACAAAGAGAAGTGATAAAAACTAATGGCAATTCAGAAGAAAATGTAATGGCATAATATTGAATATTTACTTTTCAAAAAAAGAGCAGCCCTGCACAACACTTTTTCACTCTTATCTGCCTTAAGACCCAGAAATATAAATCCTAATTAAAGGTGTCAACAATGAATTCAGTCCGTGAAGTCCTTGTATATGCTTTGTCCAACTACTCAAGGAAAAAGCTAAGTTGAAAAATGCCTTGGCTGCCTTCATCAGAGCCGCTTTTACTTTTATATTTCTGCACAGACTCCCTGTGCTTTGTACATGTGCAGAGTACTTCTGGCTGTAAAGTGAAGTGCTAACTACTGAATATGTCTCCTAGCAACATTAATCCCATTTTATACTTCCCAGAGAAAAGAATGTTGACGGTTCTTTTTCCTTCTTATGATCATTTACATTACTGGGATAAGGAACAAAGCAGCAGTGTACCCTAGAATTAAAAATGTTATGAAAGTTGAGCAGTCCATGCAGTCATTTTAAAAGATAATTTCTAACTAAATCATTCTTCTCAGTGCTCACACTTAATTTCTTTCTTGCAGTAATATCCCTCCCTTACAGAAGTACAACAGCTGTATAAAAGGAACTGCACATGCTGATACCCTTGATAAAGACTGCTGACATTGGGTGCCAGACTAAAACTGCTGCAGCACATGTTCCTGTGCTGGCTGGAAGTATGGGCAAGAGGTGGACCTGGAGGTCAAGGATGAAAGAAAGGCTTCTGGGTCAGCTCTGTGCACCTTCCTCCAAAGTGATTCCCTCCAGGGAGGGACAAAGGACAGCATAAAGCATTGTTAAGCTGACAATACACCCCGTTATCACATTTGTAATGTAAAAACTGAAGTGCTTTGAACTAAGGGACACCTCCAGTGGCAACAAAAAACATGTCTCTGAAAGCTAGATGGTGTTACATGGCACCTGACACCCAGAAGCTGAAAGGTGACTGAATGAGGAGGGTATGGATGGAGGACATCACACTTCTTGTGCATTTCTCTGGGTTTTCTGTTAGAAAGGTTTCCTTCATTTCCTGACTTTCTGCATCCTTTCTTCTCCAAGAAAACTCCTAATAATCCAACTGCATGGCTGAAACTAACACCAAGTCAGTCACACGCTGTCTTCAAGCATTCACAAAGAGGGAAAGTGGAACTAGAGAAAAAGAAAATACGTATCTGTACAACTGGAGGCTTTGGGGGATATGTGCTGTCTACCCATTCCTAGCCCCATGAGTTGTTCAGCAGCTCTATGAGAAGTCAAGTCGCTTTTGTGTGCAAACTGAGGAAACACCACTTACTGAAGGCAGGTTGAAGGTTTTAAGTGTTTCAATTTCAGAAATATGAAAATTATGTCCATAAAGAAACTGCTGTCATTTTCTTGAGCAACAGCAGAAAACAAAACCTTTTCAGTTCCACTTTGAAGGAAAGGAGAAATCGTTTTGGGGAAAAATTAATCTTCCCTATGAACATAGTTTGTTTCAAAGTCTTTTATATCAAAAATCTTATTACACATATGCACACACTCACAGATACCAGGGGAGGTAGCTGTCAGTATTGAGTAAGATTCTTTCTGGCTCATATCTCCTTGGCTCCAATAAATGACACTGGTGAGAGATGCTGCTTTGATCCCTCCTGACTTAAGCTATAGTCTGTGAAGAGGATCATCTCAAACACCCTTTTTATCTGGCTTTCATAAGAATTACAACTCTCTTCTTTTTCTTGATAGATTTCTCACATTTGAGCATTCAGGAAAAAAGAAAAAAAGTGCAAACGGAAGAATGCTGGAGTAGCAAGATCAGGTCACACCTGCTTGCACCTTACAGCAGACAGAGCATAAGAAGGTGGTGCGCTTTCAGCAATAACTCATTTCTGCCTCCAGCTCTTTGTGGCTCAAGAATTTCCAAAGGGAGAATCAGCATATTTAGGTTTAATAAGAAATGAGGCACAGAAGGGCAGAAACCAGAAGGCATAAATAGCACTTTCTTCTAAATAAAGGAACCTGCCCCTGCTTGGGTGCACATTCTTGACTACTATGAAGCACAGTGAAGTGATCCCTCAGCCATTTGCATGACAGTCAGGTGGGGAGTGAAAAATGCAGCTGAGGCCGCACAGCAAAGAATGGGGTCTCCCACTAGCAAGGGAAACAGCACAGTGAAGAGCAGGTGTTAAATAAATATAAGTAGAAAGTTCTGGTAATGACCCCTGCCACAACTTTTTATTTCTCATAACATGGACAGACATTTTTCTACCTGTGATTATCTTAGCCTGGGGTGCTGGAAAGGGTAATACTGTTCTTTTAATGACAGCTCTTCCACAGACTTAAAAATGTCTCAAACTAAAACTCTGTATTTTGCATTATGAAAACAGGTATTGATATCAAAAGGAGAAGACAATTACAAGTTTCTAGTAAGATCTACTATTCATTTCTAGCAGACAAAGCTATGAAAATGGAAAAGAAAACTACTTCAAAACTCTTAAGAGAAGTGAACACTTCTTTCATGGTTGCCTTAAAAGCCAATCTTTATACAAAATGAAATTTAACTGTCATGGTACAATAGCTTTTAGGTACTTTATTTTTAAACTCCATGCTCTGCAAGACACCTGTGAATTATTACTGGGAACCTGACAGAAGGCCATCGTGACACAGCAGATCTCTCCTGGTAGCTCTGATTAAGGCCATCTACAGCTTGTTCCTGTGTCAAACCAGCCCCTGTGTGCTTTTGGGTGATCACAAGACTAATGCTGGAGTGCTGACATAAGACATAGGTTCTGAGAGCTGCTGTTCCTTTAGGTATATGATGCCTCCGTGTCTCACAGCAACCCCAAACCACCTCAAAACTGGATGAGGGCTATGCAAAAATAAAACTTCTTTGCAACATCCAAATAAAGGCAAAATAATCACAGCCAGTTTAAAGACAAATAAAATTAAATAAACCCCAGATTCAAATCTATCTGGACATCAGTGGCTTTTTGCTCTGTGATTCTGCAGCAACAGCCACAAAACTAACCTAGTCCTGTGGCCAGCTATCTAGAATTTACATGACCTTGTGTAGAGCTTTTTCTTTCTACAAGGTAATATCAGAGGCACCTATGATTCCTTCTTGTAATGCTTCTTTCACTCCTTCCTCTCCTCACTTCATTACTTAATCCATAAATTACATTCATTTTAGCACTGTCCTACTCCTCATTCTGGCAACTAACATCTTAGACATGGTGGAACAATGCCATCTCCTGACTGATGGTAAAGGAGCTCAGAATGGTGTAATTCAAGGATGCCACCAGCCTGTGGTGCCCCGCTGGGCAACATACAAGTCTCAGAATAGCAGTTTTTTTCCATGAACTGAAAAAATATTTGATACCAATACATGGACTGCTAAAAGGAGGACTCAATACTCCTGTCCATCAAGGACCAGCTGTAGGTCTTGGCTGAAACACAATATGACAACAAACAGCCACTTTCACATGATAAACTAGCGGGAGGAAGTAGGATGTGCAAACCACTCCTAATTTGAGAGGAATTCAGTGGTGCCATGGAGACGATGTTCATCAATACACACTTACATACACAGAAATAAAACATAAGGACATCATGTGCGTAATTACTTTTGTGACCAAACTGTAAGATTAACAGCAAAGCCTTAAGAGTGCTTCAAGATACTGAATGAAATCCCCAGCTTTTACAGGAAAATTTGGTTGTTTCAGACATGGTGTTCCCATTCTTCTTTGAAAATCTGTTTTGCTGTCAGAAATGGAGATATTTCAGCATCAACAGTGAAATAAAGGTGGCAAAATGAAAACTTCCAATGGCAGCATGGTTTTCAGCTTCATTGCTGGTCTCCAGGCAACCTCTGCAGCACACCTTTTGCACCCCTTGTTGTACCTAGGCATGGCTGAACCAAAGGAAGGCAATGAAACTCTGTTATACACTTTCATTGTGGGAAGTAATAGTAATGCTGTTATATTTATTTCATGTATTTCTTCCCATAAATCTGCATGAAAAAAAAAGCCCCACCTGCATAGAAGGATGATCTCTGCCATTCAAATGCCTTTTTGGATGAAATGCAACTATATTTTTATATAAAAATGAAGAACTCAGAACAGGAAATTAAGAATGCTGTAGCCACAAGCAGAATATTTTGCTCTAAATAGGAGCTCCAACAATGTAGGAAGGGCTACTTCATTGAGGTGTCTTATCACAGGATTACCACTGTTGTCATCAACTATACAACCTATTGCCAAACCCCTCTTCAAATTGAGTAGTTCATAAATATTTGCCAATATTCAACAGAACAAGATTAATTCAGTAGTTTTGTTTGCACATTTGTTGCACTATTAATCTGAAAACAGTCTCTTCTGAATACAGAGAGAGGAGGTTTATAGAGTTTGCTCTTCACCAGAACTGAAACAACCCAGACTGCCCCATAATTTAGTTTACAGTTTCTGAAGGTGCAGATAACTAGGTGTTTTGCAAGTATGCTCTTCTGGCCAGAAGTAGTCTATTCACATTCTTCTAACAAAGGGGCTTTGGGGATCCATTTTTTCCCCCAAGACGATTTGCTTTAAGTGTTCTTTCACATAGAATCCCCTGTCCAGGAGGTTTCTTATTAAAAAAAAAAAAAATCATCCACAGGAAACATTCTGCCAATTTTGTTAAAAACTCGTCTTATTTAATCAGGGCTTTGATGATACCCCTATGATTTGTGACAGAAAATAACTGTTGGGTTTGGCAAGGCCCTTCCCCCAGCCCCATTTGATCACATCACCATTTGACCTTCTCTCTGCTGGACAATTTCTCCTCTTCCTTTCTTAACAGCCAATTCTATCCCCTTCAAGCCTCTCAGTACATCATTACCTCCACTGCAATGCTGCTGGACAAGTCAGTGTCATTTTATGGCATTATTCTATTTGCGAGCAGGAAATGGAAGCAACTCTTCATGCCCCTTTCACCACCATGTTTCTTCTCAGACAGCATTATTGATGAGCACAGCAGACAGGCCTGTACCTCTTGGGAGCTACTGGGATGTGCTACCTTTTCTTTTGTATCTTTCATGTACCTGCAGTCCCCTTTACCAGGCCAACTGACATTTAGAATGTGATTCAATTTTGCATGCAAAAAAATATAATAAAATGTGCAACTTGACACTCACTGTGAATTTAAAGTGGTTGCTTGTGTCAAACGCAAACTGAAATATTTAAATTAAATGCAGTATTTTCCTACATAATGCTATCCATATGATAATGGAACGAGATTATGTCTTGTATAAGATTTATCAAAGTAAACCCAATTCATTTCAAGAAGCATCTCAGTGCTGCCTATCAGAAGTGATACATTCTGCCAAATATGCATTTTAACAAATAAAAGCTCCTAGATACTAAACATACTTGCAGCATTTACTAAAAGTAATACATCTTTTGAATCTTACCGATCCAAACCGACTTAGCATTCCAGCCTGGTGTTCAAATAAAGTATTTGCAAACAATAAAGTTCCCTGATGACAATTTAATTATCCCATTTCTAATTCTGTGCTCAAATGAGACACCCTGCAACAGTAAAATGCCTCAAAACTGATATAAAACATAGTTAGGCTCAATCTACAAGGGGGAAAAAAGTAGATAAAAAACACGTTTATATTTTAAATATTGTCATGATAGCAAAATATTCTGAGCACACTGACATAGACATCAACTCTCACCAAAAATATACTAAAAGGCACATCAAGCTGACTTGTTCTATGGCTACCTCCTATAACTATATATCACATGATATGTGCAGTCAAGGGCCAAAACAGATTCTGAGTATCATAAATACACATAATTCTATCTTGTGTAGATTTACTGGGGAAGAATATAGGTGAGCAAGTTAACAGCAGCCCTTCTCTAAACCATCCCTCTAGCGACACTACACTGCTTCTGTCCCCCTTCTTCATCACAATACAGCTAAACTCTGCAATTTAACTGAAAATAAGGCAGAACATTACCATTATACTTTCACATCAAAATATTATGTTCCAGGTTTAGGCACACTATTGGGCTCTGAATGGCTAAAGGAGAGAGCACAAGACAACACTTAACTCCATATCTTTAACATGAATCAGGCAGGGGTATAATTCCCCTTTATGCTGAGTATTCACTGAAGCTTTACCCTACCTCCTCAACCTACAATACTACCACTACACTTCTGATGACATTTCCTCCACCAGACAGGCAAATAAGTTACAGTCTTACTTTTCAGTGGAAATTCACTTTAACCTATTAATTAAAGAACACAAATGTCAATAAAACCAACTTATATTTGTAGTTTAGTTTTTTTGAAAGAAAGGGTTTTTAGCTTAAATCCTATGAAGGAGTTAGAACAAAAGGACTCCATGTAAGAAAATCAGAGCAACAAAATTCCAAGTTCATACCATATGCATGACTGTGCAGTCCAAAAGGCCACTAACACCCAAACATCTACATTGCTGTGATTATGACTTCTATAACACTCTTCTAGCAAACGTACTCAGCAACACTTCTGTCTGTTCTTAGGTAGAAAAATCATTTAACTATGGCAAGTTATAGAGCCTTATGAAATCAGACTGTGCATAAGGCTTAATTTCAGGTAAAGGCATTTGAACTCAGATGTCAACATGTCCACTGTATCTTTACAGTTTCACTGCAGCCCAGAGACCATCTAAATACAACACATCAGTTGGGGTGGCATCCAGTTGCCCCTGTGTAGGTACCTAGCACCATTTTAGTTGTCTGAGATTGGCTCCTGGGCCTCCAGCTGGAGGTCCAAAACAAATTCCCTGAATCCCCTCATACTTGAGAGATGCGTGCAGGTTTTGTAGGGAATGCCAAACAGCACCAGACAGCTGTGTTGATGCAACCAAATCACCTCTTCAGTGCCTATTTTAGGATAAGCCCATTTTCTTTGCAGGTATGTCTGCTCTCTCTAATAGGAGCTGAGAAACTTGGCTTTCAAGTAGACACTTACTGTGACATCTCTGGTGTTCCCTGGCATGAGTCCCTTCGGGTCATCATGGAGAGAGGTCCTGATGCATCTCAGAAAAGCAGAGCAGCACAAACAAAACCCAGAACTTTTCTGTGCAGACAGAGTCCCAGATGAACTGCTTAAAAAACAGAATAATGTTTTTTCTTGAAGTTCAAAATGTATTTTTCTTGGTCTCATTCTGTGAACAGGTTGAAGCAGATGACAATATTCCCTTTGGCTCCTATCCTCAAAAATTAGAACACTCTTACATATGTGGCATTGTCATTTTCAGAACAAGTTCTGATTAAAGAGTGCGAGCATGATTCACAGAAGAAAACAGGTTTCTATCATACAGCCACAGGCAACTACAACTATTTGAGGTTCCATTTACAGCAGAATGGAGAGTGCAGCTTTTGTAAGCTATTAGTATATCCGCTAGTGATCATTAAAGCTGATTAACACTCACCATTCAACAGCAAAAGAAAGCACTGTTTTGCAAGGCTGTCACATTCAAGAGGCATATACATTTCACAAAATGTCTGGTGACCAGCACTGCAAAAATATTCACAACACCTAATGCAAAGGGCAGAGTATCTCCTACAGAAATGTTTTGTATACTGCAAGCTGGATAATGAGACATCTATATACTTTTAAATTTTTTAAGAGTTAGATCATTACCAAAATACTGCACAGCTAACTTCTGCTTTCCAAATGCAGATCAACTCCTATAGGTGATCCTCCTTTTACCTTCAATTTCTGAATCTACCTTATGTAGAAAATAAACCAAAATGGTTCCCTTTTATCTTTCTTATTCATCCTGTAATGCAGTGCAATGCACCTATTTCAAGTCTCACAATTTATTATTATTTAATATAGTACTTTATAACATTTATTATTATCTCATATTTTATATACTTGAGCATGTTGGAAAAAAAGTTTTTTCCTTCCCCTATTAGACCATCTGAAATCCTGCACCTGCATGTGCATATGTACACCCAAGGTATTCCAGTGCCTTGGAAGTCCAAGTGACAGTTACAAGTACTGGCTTCAGCATTTGCAGTTCTGATATTGATAAAGAGGTAGAATTTAGAGTCCCATTACATACATGCCCTGAGAAAACCAGGTGAACTGTTTCTGCTCAACATTCTTCCTAATAGCACAACAGGTTAGAAATTCATAGCTAGACACTTCTCTCTGCACCTGAACTAATTGTTTACTGAAATACAGCTTAGAGTTTTCTTCTCAAGAGACTCAGAGAAGTATTCTACAGAATTAAAGCTCAATTTCCTATGCAATATGCTAAAGAATAACAGTTCCCAGTCAGCTTTCCAAACAGAAAAGAGCTTATACCATTTGGTTGATCATACCTTGGATTTATATCACTAGGAGTATTTTCCACATAGAACATAGCACATATAGCCTTTATAGTACTAGTGTTGAACAAAATTACCAGAATGTATATGCCCTAGATTTCTGGTTGTAAGCTTCCCATCTTTCTCAACTCTGGTGCAATTTATACGTGGTATTGTGATACTTTCATATAATGCAACAGATACATGTGTGTGTAAATCTTATATATCCCTGTGCAGTCTTTATAGGGATGTTACTACCTTTGTAGATGCCATGTTAGGTGCAATAGCATCACAGTTCAAGCATGGAAAGTTAGGAATATTTAATTCAAAATCAGCAGTTCCCAAGCCTTCTATCTCAGCAGCTATTTGAAGCCTGGGTTTTTTAAATGTGTGTTTTGGCAAAACCTGTCAAAGCTCAGTACACAAGCAAGAGCTTTATGGGTAATCTCATTCAGACAACAGTATATATAGATTATACTGTATATCTGATAGCATCCTACTGAGGCTGCATAGACCTAAGTCGCGGTTGGAGAGCACAGCATGTGCAGATTGCTAACCACTTCAAGTGAGCAGGATCAACATTTAAATAAATGGGTGGAACAGCCAAGTTTTCATCCTTCAGAATGAATTTTTCATCCACCTGAATAGACCTCAGACTTTAGTCAGAATTATTATAAGTATATAAATATACACATACAGATGCTGAAGAGCTGGCAGCCAGGGAACATAAGCAATTTACTGGAAGGGCATGATGCATACTTGACAGCTTTACTAATTTAAAATTATATTTAAAGAATTAGCCATTACTGCCACATGACCTTGAGTAAGAGAGAAATACTGCAGTGCTGAAGACTCTATTTGGGTCAGAATTACTCTTTCTTCAAGAATTGAGAAAGGTGGTGAAAATCCCTATTAATAGTAATCAAACTATACAGACACGTGCTGTGAACAGCATTCAAATTGCTGACTTGAATACATCCACAAGCTGCAAACAAAAGAACCATCTACAGGTTTAAGTAAAATGAGCATCTACAAGTTTCATTAACACCAAGTAGCAATAGTGCTTGGTTTTGATTAGTTTTTAATTTGGTTTTTTTTTTACTGTCTACTCACTTTTGGGGATCTGATTTCTGTGCTTGTTTTTTTGGATGGCCAAATGCTGCAAGAAGAAAGCTGTATTCCCACATTCTGTCAAAACCACAGTCCTGTGATTTGACAGGAGAGATCTTAAATACTGTTGTGGTTGTTGTTTTCTCCTTTAAAAAAAGTTAGTGCTCCAGCCTTAAAAAGCAGCAGAGAACTGCTGAGCATTTGCTTGGAGGTCTTTTAGGACATGCTTTGCACGCAGATCCTGAAGGAGAGAGCTGAGACATGTCTGTTGGAGGTAGCAAGCTAGGCAAAGAGGAGAGAAAATACTTTTAGAGCTGTCTAGTGACAGAGACAAGATGATTAGTCTTCCAGAGGCCTTGTTGCCTTGGTCCTCATTCGAACATTGAAAGATTAACTCTTCTTTGCTGACTGCTCGGTTCAAGCCATCACACCATGAATAGCAGTTTGCTTTTTGTGGCTAAATGAAGCTTCTTAGCCTACCCAGCAGTAAAACAAAACATGTGAGTGAGTAAAATGCTGCTTGAACTGCAGTCTCCAGGATCTAGGAAAGATCTGTCCAGTTTTCCAGCCAGTACCAGACAATCTCATTTCCACACAGAAGTACTGGGACTTTGTAAAGAAATTTATTGCTTGAATTGCTCCAGAGTAATACATTTAAGAAGAGGAAATGCAGGAACAGTTAACTGAGCAGATTCTGATTTTCAGACTGATTGTCCCTGGGAGAGCACAAATCTGAAAAATAAAAAATATCAGTGAGCAAATGCTTTTGTTTGGTTGGGTTTTTTTTAATGTTAACAGGCACACAAACCCCAAGTAATACTGCCTCTACTGGTTTTCAAAGGACAGAGCAAACACAGCAATATTGCAGCACTTCCTTGAAGTTTTGGCATCCAGAAACACTATCTAATGAAAAGATGCTAAAAGAAACAATGAACACATCCACTGTTATTTGCAGTGCATACACACCCTGATATCAGTTTGAGTGAGGTTGAAATCTATAGGCATTCAGTGAAAATGGGAAAGCATTCAGTGCTCTCTTTACCTCTTGACTGCAATCCCATTTCCCAAAGTACTTGCAAGCCCTGTTGCTACCACACGTTGGAGGGCCTGAAGCCACTGAGCTGTGCAGTCAAAACAAAGTATGCTAGGACAGTACATTAGACAGTATTGTAGCTGAACATCCATTTACCATGTCCTGATTTGTGAGTATTTCTCCTCCTTAACGCTGCTGCATTAAGAACATTTACATGGGTTAGTCTATAGGCATTAAAGCCATTTTAGGGTTAGACTCCACCAAAGTCAGTCCCTCAGTCTCTGAAGTACCCTCAGAGTCACAAGCCACAGTGAGCTGCACTCCTCCACCTTCCCTGCCCCCAGCATGAATTTACAGGTCTGATAATTTGCCCCTGAGGTGGTTTAACACACCAGCAGATGCAAAGAACTTTTAGTATTTAGTTTTGAAGAGCATTACTTTCATTTATGAATTTAAAACTGTTCATCCAGCCTAGGTTATCTTTTCCTTGAAGCAGATACCAAGTTGTTGGATAAACTACCTGACCTCTTGTGACAAATCGTATCTCACTTAACAACTTCTTATCACTTTAGGACATTGCAGCTACAATTCATACACATTTTTTACTAGGTGTCACCCACCTACAGTGAGGTGGGGAATTTACAACTCAAGACAAAGTTTTGATCTAGCTCAGGTACAAAAAGGTTCTGGAGAGCTAAATATTCCATACTTTACCATTTAAAAATAAACTCTGCCTCCTAGTGAGCTTTGTAGCTTTAAGATGTTTATATTGGCATTACACTAAAGCAAAGCTATTCAAACAGCAAGAAGGCAGCTACTCCATTCATTCGCTACTGATAAACTATATATCCTACCACAACTGATCTTGTTAAGCTAAGCAGACTTATTCTACTGAACAGCAGAGTGATGAGAGTTACTTAATTCACTTTCCAGCTAGGAAAGCAATTGGCACCCAAGGTGCTTAATGACAGTCTCAATCTGCCATCTTGTCCTCTCCACATTACAGACACCTAAACTGGAGACTGCAAGTCTCCTAACTGGGAGCAACCTCAAAGAGTGGTGAGACTTGGGAATCCAGAAAGCTCGGCAGATCTGCTTCAATCCTGTTATTTCAGACTTGAGTTAATCTTATTCTCTGTACTGTCTCCTTCTCACATCTATTCTTCAAGCCACCTGAAGAAAACCCCCACATCCACGCAGGGAATAACGCCATACTGGTTATGTTTTCTCCAAAAGCAATTCAGCTCATGCCCAACAAACCCCTCCCTGAACCAAGCCAGCACTCAGTATATGGGACAAATAAGGGGATTTTCCTCACAACTGCAATACTACCCTGAAACAAAACATTTGGTTAGACACAGCCATGGACAACCAGCTTTAGACAGTACTAAAACCAAGAATCTCTGTCTGCAGAGAAAAGCAGAAAATTCTGTTCTGCTGTATTTCAAACAATTCTGCTTTCCTCCAACATCTCATCATTTAAAAAGAAGATTAAAAATATCATATAATATCAGGCCCTCAACATTTCCAACCCTCAAAGTTGGAAAATCAAAGCTAGAAAATGAGAAGATGGACAGAGCAACTTTCTAACCATGATAGGAAAAAAGAAAAAGCTGCAAAGACAAAATCTCTTGTCACACAAGAGTCGCATCTGCTTCCCAGCCTGTCACCATAACAGCTCCCCTTAGTCACACCATGTGTAACAGGCTTAGTAACTGGGTAGAAAGTCTAAATGAAAAAATCCAAATTACCTTGGGAAAGGGGTATTGTTAATTTTCTCTTAGCCATATCTTTTCAGCCATCTTCAGATCTTCACAGCAAAGCAACATAGCCAAAAAAAAAAATTATATTTAGATTTTTCTGTTATTTATTTATACTATATTTAATTTTATATTCCTCTCTGATTATACAACCACCTACTTCAGTCTATAACAAATACTCAGTCTGTAGGAGTTTTACCTGACTTCCACATACCACTCCTTATTCTCCTGAAAGAGGAATTGTTTGCCATGAAATTTGGTAACGTGAAATGTGCATGGCCCAGCTGTTCCTTTGTATGTGCAGACAGGTGCATTAAATACCCATAGTATAGGTCTTGTAGATAAATTCCTGCTGTAAAGAATCCATGCCACTTCAGTAATTAACTAATACTCCTTTACTACATTTAAGTACGAGCCAGCGTATAATTATCCAGGTGAGTGCAATCACCCTGACATATCAAAGGCTCTGTGTGCGTACAGTAAGGTCTACATCTGAAACTACATCCCTTTAGAGGGGTTGAAGGGGCAATTAGGAACAAAAAAAAAACTCTCATGGCATCATAGAATCATAGAATAGTTAGGGTTGGAAAAGACCTTAAGATCATCTAGTTCCAGCCCCCCTGCCATGGGACACCTCACACTGAAGCATGCCACCCAAGGCTCTGTCCAACCTGGACTTGAACACTGCCAAGGATGGAGCATTCACAACTTCCTTGGTGTCGTAGTTTAAACCAAGTCCCCCTACTCCCGGAGAGTTAGGAAGGAGAATCCAAAGAATGTAGCCCCCACGGATTGAGATAAGAACGGTTTAATAGCTAAGGCATAACACAAAACCCCTACTGCCATTTACTACTACAAATAATAATGATACAGCAAACAGCAAGTGAAAAGAATACAACACCCCACCAGCCACCGACCCATAACTCACTCCACCCTACCCGGCCGAGCACCATGTGCTCCCTCCTCCATTTTTCTCCAGAGCTCTCTCCCTCCAGCTTTTTTTTTCCCAGTATGCATCCTGGGCATCATGTGCTATGGTATGGAATACCTCATTGACTAGCCTGAGTCAGGTGCCCTGTCTCTCCTTCCTGCTGGACTCCCCTCCTCCACCTGGCTGGAAAAAAAAAACCTTGAACAAAAACACCCTCAAAACATGCTCAAACCATGACATTATCCACCCCTTATTCCATACCATTCACGTCATGCCCAGATCCCACATTTTCAATACACCATTACTCTTAAGTCCACCCCTCGATCATGAGACATCTCTATGTTGCATCTCTGGAATGATGGCCTGAAGTATCTGGGCCCACCAGGCTCAAAATCATTCACTGTCCCCTTCAGCAGTTCTACAGCTTGCTGCTGGGGACTCCATACAGCTGCCTTCCACCTCCAATGCTTCCAAAGCACTGGAGGGGCCCAGTGGATCAGATACCTGGCCATACTGTCCCACATGCCCTGCCACTCATGACTGTCCAGCCTTGGGGACAGTCTCCTGGTGCTCCTATATCCTTGTCTAACCCTAGACAAGACCCAAACCTGACTCTGCTTAACTTTTGGGATCAGACAAAATGGCCGTGGGTAGAACACACTCTGTGTGTGTGCCAACATGCCGATCACCATTACAATCAGCAGGCAGGTCCCAAGGGCACCCAAAAGCCATTCAAAACCATCAGAACTCTCAGATGATGCTGCTGCACTTGTCACTGGGGCTGATGTAGCTGCCGTGCTTGCCAGCTCTCCCACCACCAGCTTCTCTTCTCCCAAGTCTGGATCTTCCTCCTCTGCCTTGCTGGGAAATGCTGTGTGGTCTCCTGCCTCCTGCTGGGGCTCGGCGGGTGACTTCTGGGGAATTTTCTCAGCCGCTGCGGGGTTCGGAAAGGCGGCAGGACTCGGTTCCTCCTCTGCCTTGCTGGGAAGTGCTGCGTAGTCTCCTGCATCCTGCTGGGGCTCGGCGGGCGACTTCCGGGGGACACTCTCGGCCGTCGGAGGGTCGGGAACGGCCGCGGGACTCACCCCCCCCACTGCCTGATCCCGCTGCTCAGCTACCGCCCTGCTCCGCTCCTCCCCCGCCTGCTCCCGCTGCTCTGCCACAGCCATTTGGCTCCCCGTGCTGCTCTCCCTGGCAGCCTCAGCTGCCGGCAGCTCCCGGGGCCGCTCCTTCCTGGCTTCACGCAGCCTCACGCAGACGACGACGAGGATAAGGACAAGGACGGCGAAGAGCAGCGGGACGGCCTGGTACAAGTCCAAGTCCACGGCCACGTCCATCCCCCCCTGCTGCCGGAGCCCCACCATATTACAAGCCTCCGACACAAAGTGCGGTGAAACAAAAGCTTTAGCCCAAGCCTCAAACACATCCAATCCATACACAAAGTACCCGGCAAAATCCCGAAACAGCGAGATCCAGAGAAAAACCTCTAAGAGCCAATAAATCAGCATTGTGACAAGAGACCATAAATCCGCTCAGATCTGTTCTTATCTCAAACCCTCGGGCCCCACGTTGGGCGCCAAAAATGTTGTGGTTTAAACCAAGTCCCCCAACTCCCGGAGAGTTAGGAAGGAGAATCCAAAGAATGTAGCCCCCACGGATTGAGATAAGAACGGTTTAATAGCTAAGGCATAACACAAAACCCCTACTGCCATTTACTACTACAAATAATAATGATACAGCAAACAGCAAGTGAAAAGAATACAACACCCCACCAGCCACCGACCCATAACTCACTCCACCCTACCCGGCCGAGCACCATGTGCTCCCTCCTCCATTTTTCTCCAGAGCTCTCTCCCTCCAGCTTTTTTTTTCCCAGTATGCATCCTGGGCATCACGTGCTATGGTATGGAATACCTCATTGACTAGCCTGAGTCAGGTGCCCTGTCTCTCCTTCCTGCTGGACTCCCCTCCTCCACCTGGCTGGAAAAAAAAACCTTGAACAAAAACACCCTCAAAACATGCTCAAACCATGACACTTGGGCAGACCATTTCAGTGCCTCACCACCCTAACAGTCAAGAACTTCTTCCTTATATCCAACCTAAACTTCCCCTGTTTAAGTTTTAACATGTTACCCCTTCTCATAGAATCATAGAATCATAGAATAGTTAGGGTTGGAAAGGACCTCAAGATCATCTAGTTCCAACCCCCCTGCCATGGGCAGGGACACCCCACACTAAACCATATCACCCAAGGCTTCATCCAACCTGGCCTTGAACACTGCCAGGGATGGAGCATTCACTACCTCCCTGGGCAACCCATTCCAGTACCTCACCACACTAACAGTCAAGAATTTCTTCCTTATATCCAGTCTAAACCTCTGCTGTTTAAGTTTCAACCCATTACCCCTTGTCCTATCACTACAGTCCCTAATGAATAGTCCCTCACCAGCATCCCTGTAGGCCCCCTTCAGATACTGGAAAGCTGCTATGAGGTCTCCATGCAGCCTTCTCTTCTCCAGGCTGAACAGCCCCAACTTTCTCAACCTGTCTCCATATGGGAGGTGCTTCAGTCCCCTGATCATCCTCGTGGCCCTCCTCTGGACTTGTTCCAACAGTTCCATGTCCTTTTTATGTAGAGAACACCAGAATTGCACACAGTACTCCAGGTGAGGTCTCACAAGAGCAGAATAGAGGGGCAGGATCACCTCCTTCGACATGCTGGTCACACTCCTTCTGATGCAGCCCAGGATACAGCTGGCTTTCGGGGCTGCAAGCGTACAAAGGTATTCAGCCATCTCTTCTGTTTGGGTACCGCCACACAGTGTATTTGACAGGAGCATTGCAGTCATTGCCATTTGAGTGTTAGACAAGCTCTTATTCCCTGTGTGACTTGTGTCAGGGGTCTCCGGTCTAAACTCCTCCGTTAAGAGGCTCCTGAAAGAGTGCTCAGACCTGTTCTGGCAGGCAGATGAAAATCAAACCTAAATGACAATAATTCTCATTTCACAGGAATATTTCAAACTCATCCTTTTGGTTAGTTACAGCAGAAACCGCATTTAAAAATAACACATGGTACCCTTTTAAGACTGGCTCTGTTTTCATTATTTTTTGTTTTCAATATCTAAATATTAGTAATCTCAATCTTAGACATAATCAGACAAGCTTAGAGTTGTATTTTCTAGCACCTTCCCAAATATAGCCTAAAGCCACATATGTTTCTGTGTTTGTATTTATATGAACACATGGTATAACTCATTAGAATAGATTGAGATGTCTCCAGTTAAAGAGAAAAGATGCTATAACATAATACAATACAGAAAATTAAATAAAGTCTCCTCAGAGAGACATAAGGCAATGATCAGCTATGAAGACTGCATTTAGTCCCTGTCAAAGATAATGAGATAGCAGACACACAGAAAGATCATTAGATGTCTGAAACACTGGCTCAGGTTTTCCACCTCCTAATAAAAGGTATGTGTTCACTTGATTTTTCTTAGGAAGATTTGCTTGCTGGTGAAGTTAATTGGTAGCACACAGAGTTTGTTTTCTCTATTGACACAGTAACAGATACTAATGGGCTCAATGCTCAGGCGTGCTGAGGATTAAAATCAGCCCTTAGTAGCTTTAATCTGCACCAACTTTCAAACTTTCCTGGATGCTACGCCATGTAATTTTCTAAGAATTTAAGCAAATGTCAAAATTGAAATACGTCCTTCCTTGCAATTCTTTATCTTAGTATACAATCAGTATGATTAAGGCAGTGTTCAAGACCAGGTTGGATGAAGCCTTGGATGATATGGTTTAGTGTGAGGTGTCCCTGCCCATGGCAGGGGGGTTGGAACTATATGATCTTAAGGTCCTTTCCAACCCTAACTATTCTATGATTCTATGATTCTATGACTGCTTGTACAACATACAACACAGTCAACAGTTAGATTTACAGAAATTACAGTCTGAGCTGACAAATCAGAAATGAAAATTATCCTTCCTCCTCTCCCACAGATTCAGCTGGGCACAAAGTTTCAGCTCTGCTTGGTGCAGGCACCAAATTTATAGCTTTGTGCTCCTAAGGGAACCTCAGCCAAAAGTCTTCCCAATAACATATGTTAGACCAACTTCCCATCTACATGCTCCAACAGACAAAAACTATTTAGGCTCAGTAATATCCTAGGATCATCTTTTTCATCTCAGCCCTATGGACAAAGCTTCATATCTAAGGAAATCATGACAACAACTGAGAGTATTGGTCTCATTGGTCCAAGTCTGATGGGTGGACCCATGGATACTGCCCTCCAGGTGGATCTTCCTCAGCTCTGCCATTACACACAACCCAGCAGCTGTTATTATTTTGGCTTGCTACCAGACATGCATGCTTCAACTTTGGCAGCAGCACTGAAGTAAAAAAAATGGTCAAAGGGTGAATTATGAACTCGTCTCCCTTCTTCATGATTCTAGGTTGCACAACAGAATGAGTTTGGGCAGTTTAGCTTTCTTATTCACAGTGTTAAACCTATCCATGTTTCTCAATGGTAAGTTAAACATGATTCTTGCATGAAAATTGCTCCTGTAAGGCAGGCAGAAGGGAAGGGTTTGTTTCCTATTTATACATGCCCATAGCAGAGAGAAGAGATGAAAAAAAAAACATTTTGATAATCTATCTAAATAAACTGAAGAGCTCTTCTAAAAATAGTTTTAGATTGGATATAAGGAAGAAATTCTTGACTGTTAGGGTGGTGAGGCACTGGAATGGGTTGCCCAGGGAAGTTGTGAATGCTCCATCCCTGGCAGTGTCCAAGGCCAGGTTGGACAGAGCCTTGCGTGGCATGCTTTAGTGTGAGGTGTCCCTGCTCATGGCAGGGGGGTTGGAACTAGATGATATTAAGGTTCTTTCCAACCCTAAATATTCTGTGATTCTAAACAAACGCCCTGACACAGCTGAGCTGCTAAGCTAAAATGAGAGTTCTGTGGCCTTCCCTTACTCTTCAGCCATAAAACGAGTCCCCCAGACCCTGACACAAGCCAGCTCCAATGACTAACCTGACCCAGAAATAAAGGATGTTCAGGCTGAGGTGAAAATGAATGGCCAGGATTTGCAATATTTTCTATATTTTCAATTTTTTCTTTAGGAAGTGTCATTAAGATTAGTTTATTATTTCAGAGTAAAGAGGTTTTGTTTTGGTTCTTCCCAAACACTTTAGCGTGAGATATGTAACCCTTTCAATCTAACTAGCCAAACAGAACATCCTATTTTGTTTTCTGATTACAATTATCTTATGCTTCTAATGAAGTAATACCACTTAAAGAGTGTCACTAAAAATGTTCTCCATATGAATGGCATGCCACAGATAATTCTTGCTAAATGAAATCTGTGTAATTGAAATTCACTAACTAGACTTCCCGTGTTTTATTTTCTTTCACATTAATGAGACTTCACAGTATGAGGTAGCACAAGGCTTTGTAGAATGGTCACAAACCATCTTAGAATTAGCAGAAGGACAGCCAATGAGAACCAAATCAGTACTGTGGTAAGCAGGACTTTGGCACACCTCGCCTCTCTGATCTATCCTCCTTTCAAAACAGGCAAGTGAGCAGCAACAGCACCAACTATAGGCTTGGTTATGGCAAATAACCTGCTTTCAAACCAAGAAGATGCAACCAAATACTATCTTAGCTCAGAACTTCAGATACAGTGCTGCTTTTTACACTGGAACGAAGGAAGAAAGGGTCAGAATGTTAGAGTAAGGTTTAAGCAGAAGAAAATGGCAAAAGGAAATAAAATACTGTTTAAGAAGTGCTTACCTGACCTAATGGCTTAAGGAAGTGTTTAGGTGTCTCTCTATTTCTGAGTTCCTGTGCAGTTGACCAAACTATGAATGTAGGCAGTCATGTAGAAACCAGGGCTCCACAAATTACACATAGTAATGCTGTTGCTGTTTTTCAGGTAATACAGAAACAAAAAGAAAATCCAATTTGCACAGATGGTAAATCCACAGCTTAAATTAAAAGATTGTCCTTTATTACCCGAGGTTTAAATTGAGGCATTAAATGTGCAAATTTAATAAGCTCCCCCACAATTTTACTGCCACACCACTTCCACTAGGGAAGAGCAGGGTTGGCAAGGGGGGAAAGGAGGATGGAGTTTGAAAGCTAATAGAAAACATGTATTTTTTTTTTCCTCAGTGCACAAGATAATATTCCTGCTGTAGGCCATTTAGCAGCCAAACTACTGACCGCAGCATTCCTACCTGAAAGGACACAGGACACAATTCCTACAAATGCAAATGTCTGTACAAACTGACAATATGAAACTACACATCAGGATATCACAAATACATACAGCATTCAAAATCCTTTGTTGTTGTTGTTTGTGAATTTTTTTTTCCGGCTATACTCGTATAAGAAAATTGCCGTAGTGAATACATACACAAAAAATTCACCTACAACAAAGCAGAGAATTTTTATGCTTGAAAAAAGGAATGCTTCTGTTACACCTTGTTGCAGCAGAAGCTAAAGTCACTCATTACCTTTTGAGGGCTATCTCATTTGGCCCAGCTTTCTAGTAATATTTTTCAAGCACTGTATTTAGGGAGTCAGTTGCTTCCATCTTCTTGATTACAGATGATTGGTAGTCTAAAACACATCACCACATTTATAGGCTGAGAGGGAGGGAGAAAGCAAGACATTGTGGCCATACTGGCATTTATTGATGGTTGACCTGTAATTCTTCATCACTGGCACTTGGCAGAAGCAGCGCCACTCAGTTCAGAGACTTTGAATTAGGAACTTACCTGAGTCTGAATAAACAAAGACACAGCAAGAGGCTGTACAACATCTCCAGACAAGAGAAGAGACATGATGGGTCAAAATAGTGCAGTGGATGATGAACACAGCGGAGAAGGAACATTGCTGTGCAAGCCATTCCACCACACAGGAGTGAAGCAGCAATAAGCAAATAAGAATGGATAAGCTCTGTGACTGCACATGGGAAGAGGAAAATTTGGCACCTGCAGGAGATGGATAACATAAGATGGGGTAGACTCAGCAGACAATAGTAGATAAAGCACCTTAGAGAAGAAGCAATAAGATAGCTTGCTTGCTTGGGGGGATGAGGGATTTCTAAACAAAATTGATGCTACAAAAGGTTTGTGAAGCGATGTAATTGGTGATATATTTTTAACATCAAACGATCCAAAGAAAACCTATGTTTAACTTTATGGATAAGATTAAGGGTGGAAAAGCTTTCTGTTAAAATTAAAGAAATGCAATCACAAGGGCTTTGACAAATTAGATGTATCATGCCTCACTCCAGCCTGAGACTTACCTGAGGAGCTGGAATTGTTACTGTCTTTTGTTCTCTCTGACATTTTAGAGGGACAAAACAATTTCAGATCTGAACTGGCTGAATCGCTCCTAGAAATGTGTACACACCTCCCTCCTTTGACTGTTATAGTGGTTAGATGTCTCAGTTTTACAAATGAAATTAATTAGGATAACATCATCTATGCTATCAGACATTAAACCAGGGCATGAGGCAAAACACGGTGTGGAGCTGGAGCTGCTCTGCATGCTGGCAGACTTCTCCTTCAGTTCTGCAGTCTCTAATATTTCTTGTGTGTTCTGTTTTAAATATTTCAGCTGGTTTACTCAGATTAAAAAAGAGACCACAGTCCTTCCAAGCCTCGATAACTTACTGCAACAGAAGAGAGTTTGCTCATACTGAAACTTTGGAAGACATTCAGCCATCACAAACAACAACAGCAAGAAAGAAGTCCATAAATAGCAAAGAAGAATGCTAAATTTTTCCTGTTACCACTGGGTGATTCAATTACGACAGCTGTCTACAATGATAGATGAAGAGTTAAACGTCTCTGTGTTCCCATAGTCAGGCTAAGGATATGCCAGACAAGTTTGAGGGACTGCTTGAAATCTGATTAATTCATTCTGGGAGTGTCAGATAGTAGCTCTGCAGCAAAAGACAGAAAAGTGAGAAATCTTACAGACCCTAAGCAAGTTCATCTAGTGTGCAGCAGTTCATTATAGCCAAAGCCCTTTGGTTTCCAAAGAGTTTATACCAAATGTGAGGCTTTGAAATCTGAATTCACGGAGAAAGACAACCATGCATAAGGCTCCAGCACATACCTTATAATTCAATAAAGGCTCTTTATAAAATTTTGTTCCAATGCTTTCTTAAGAAGTTCATTGTGGAGACAGTGTTCTCACAGGAGAATGGATATTTGGTACATGAGCTCTGAGTAACTTCGAGGGATGCAGCGGGGCTGTGGGAGGCCCCAGGAGGCCTAGGCAAGCAAGATAAGAAGAAGCTGTAATTCACTGAGTTATGAGAACTGTGGACAGTTGGCAAGGTCAAGTTCTCACACCTGTGCTTAACCAATTATATGTTAGTCACTAAGGGTCCTCAAGACAAGTATCCAATCATGATATGCCAAATTGCTGTAGGTGTGTGTAAGCAATAGGATATAAGGAGTTAATGCTTTGCAATAAATGGCTTTTTGTCTGATCACATTGACCTCTGACTGAGTCCGTTCCGCAGCAGTTCATAATGATGCCTTTAAAAAAAACTCTTCACACAAAAATAACTTTTTTGAGAAGCCTGATATGAATAATGAAATGAGAAGCACAAAATGGTGGTCTGTAGAAGGGGGGGGGAAATCTCTAATTGTTTAAAATATAGGTGCTCAATACAGTCCCCTCACCCACCACATTATCCATCTGCTTTCTGTTTGAGAACATGCAGGAGCATACCCAAAGCAGAAACCTATCCAGCTTCTTCCTGGGGACTACTGACTGGCATGAGATTTCTTTTACTATTTCAGATGAGATATTCAAGGCTCCCTGCATAATGATTCTTTATTCCAAAGTCTTCAGAAGTAGCATAACTGATTGGGACAGCACTGCATATTTATGTATAGAAGAATAATTATATTCACAATTCAGCCATCAAGGCTGTAACTCACATAAATGTTTCCACCTTACTCCATAAATTGCAATAATATTGGTTGCATTGTTTATTATACCTAGGAAAGTTTCAAGACTGCAGGTAGCTTTCCGCATAAGCACTGAACAGTGACCCATCCCAAGAAGCTGCCTGTACAAAGCCCACTAGCAGTACACACTCCACCTGCCAGGCACTCACATGTGGCCAAAACCAGTTTTAAAAAGCACTTTAATACAAGACATTACAGGGATGGTGGGGAGGGACTATTCATTAGGGACTGTAGTGATAGGACAAGGGGTAACAGGTTCAAACTTAAGCAGGGGAAGTTTAGCTTAGATATAAGGAAGAAATTCTTTACTGTTAGGGTGGTGAGGTACTGGAATGGCTTGCCCAGGGAGGTGGTGAATGCTCCATCCCTGGCAGTGTTCAAGGCCAGGTTGGATGAAGCCTTGGATGATATGGTTTAGTGTGAGGTGTCTCTGCCCATGGCAGGGGGGTTGTAACTAAATGATCTTGAGGTCCTTTCCAATCCTAACTATTCTATGACTCTATGATTATCCTGAGTCTAGTCACTGCCTGCTGCTTGAAAAAAAGCTGTCATTACACGTGTAAAAATATTTAAGTTAATAAATAGCACTAACATCAGAGGTTGCAAATGGAGATGGTGGCTGCCCATATCAAAAGTGCTCAGAGCACCTTCAGGCAATAGCCTAAATCAAATCTGGATTCCCTTTTATAGACATTTAATCACTTCTTTGTATGCCATAGCCAGTAGAAAAATGAAGGGTGTGTCTATCAAAAACTCCCATCAACACTTTTTAAATGGTTTCTCACTTTTTCCATACCCTAGGTATATATTCAAGATCCTTAGCTGTACGGTGGAATCTCCTCATGTCACTTCTTTGGGATATTTCCCCATCTGTATCTCCTTCTTGTGCAGACTGATGGATTGAGAGCTTTCTGTACTCTAATTCATTAGAAATGTTCTCAAACTCATCAGTATTTCACATAAACCACTACCTAATTAGATTCTACACTTCAGGGGCCTGCATAGCCTTGCTTTAGTGTGCAAACAATGCTTTGTTTAGTTGTGCTTTATATATATGCACAACAAGCTGGTACTGTCCTTCCCCTCTGTTTGCACAACTCTTGGCGAGCAGTACAACACTTGTCCAGTCACAACACAGCATTCCACATTTGTCTTCACTTGCCCTTTTAGCTTGCTGCCTATTTCTCCTTAGAGAGATAAATTGTACCAGTTAAAGGACACAGCGTTTTACCAAAAGGCAGAAGAAGCAGCAGCAAGGAAAGCATTTGTCTGTACACTCAGACAGAGAAAGCTCAGACATTTAGGTTTGGAGCTTTTACAAACATCTTTTCTTACATTCAGGTAAACCTGCAAGTCTACCTTTCCTTGTGGTACAACATAATAATATAAAACCATCCAGACCAAGGGAGGACAGAGTTTCAGACAGACATTTTTCCTTAAGTCACTTAAATTGGAAGGTAGCTCAACAGATGCAATGTGACTTAATAATTGTAGGCTCCTAGATGTTAAGCACACAGGCAGGGCTTTCTCAGTTCCTGTAGTGTCTGCTAAATTTTGAGACTAGAAATGTTTACAATGCAGCATAATATCTTCTGAAGCACAGGGCTGTGTATTCAGCTGTTGAGCACCACTTCTCTGCTGCTATCAATCATCAGCCTATATTGAGTCAGGTTACCATCAATGGCAGAATTCAGAGAGAAAATGAGAAGCAGAGACTGATATCACACTCCTCCAAAATGAAAGAATTTCATCCAGACCACAAAGCTAATGATCACTAATGAAGCCTTGCAAAAAGCAAACAACTTGATAACTTGACAGCCTGCCAGCAGAATCCACCAGTATTTTCTGAAGTCTGAGCCGTGTTCACATGGCATAAATCATTCCTGCCTGAGTTGCCTCTCACTTAATTAGCTATTTTGCAGGAACAAGGAGTCACTGCAGAATGCGTGCCGCAACCAGAATGTGTGCCACAGCCAGAATGTGCAACTCCATCTGTCTAAAAATAGTCACAGACAAGACAAAAGACACAGAAAGAGAAAAACAAACTCTTCTCTCTCCCACAGATAATCTCACCTGGGAAGATGGACTAACAGCCTCCCAGACAGAAGCTTTCAATCTAAAATGCTCACTCATATCAACAAACTGTTTTCTGTATCATACGGGTAGTCATGTTCACCTCTGTAAGCAGTAAAAATGAGATAACATGATATCTCAGTGTGTATATATGTGCTTACCCATGAGTACTAAATCAGTAATTACAAGCAAAAAGGAGGTGGGTTTTTACTGTCACATTTCTGCAACTGACATTGTACACAGTCTGTTCTAGAAAACGTGAATCAAAACTGATTTTCCCAAATTCAGCTATTCAGGGAAGAGAGGCTGTGTGTATTGGGAGAGAAACAGCACCAAGTTACATTTCTGCCCAGTTCAAGTAAAGGACCCTGCATGAATTTAAGTCTTTCTCCATCATACTAGATGAGTATCTAACTTGAATCAGTACAACATATTCTACAACAAATTCTTTAAGAGTAACTATTGAAAGTATACTGAAGGGTTTGGCACACATAGAATATATAGTTATTACTATACAATCCAGTGTAACTAAAAACCAAATTAAAAAGACTCTGCTGTGTACAGAAAAGTTGATGTAAAAAAAATCTCAGGTTGCAAATAAGAAATAGTACTGTTATTAAACATAAAATAGTAAGAGAGGTGCTTGAGCAACAGAAGGTTTTAGCACCCTGACTTCTTAACAAAACAGATACAAGGAGAAAGGGAAGACAATTTATTTTATGCAAAACTAGTCAAGAGGCCTTTATCTTTCTTTCTTTGGAACAAATCCTCTTAATAAATACAACAGAGACAATGTTTCCACAGACACTAGGCTCATTTATCCTTCCTTGAAATACAAGCATCAAAAACTCGCCATTAAAACCTTGATTAGAATCCATAGCAACAAGCTGAGCCCTGAAGAGCACAATGCCACTCTGCTCAAAGCTAGAAAATTGAGACCAGCACATGCACAGAGACTCTTAGAAAATTCTAGGAAAGCTAGGAATAGTACTGTCTAAGCTTATTTTTATCTACAAACTTCACACTTCAAGAAACTGAGTAAACTTTAAGTCATTTCTTCATCCAAGAAAGAGGCTGCTTCCAAAGATCCTTCCTGGGGCCCATCTTTTTATATTTTTTTTTTATTTTTTTTACTACCTTCTTTTAGCTCGAGCTTGGTACTCTGACAGCATGAGCCATACAGCCAACACTTGCAGTAAATCCCTACTTAGTAAAGTTTTAATGAAGACAAATATTACACAGGCACAAATTTCAGACTGGACACTCAGAACCAATTGGGTCTATTTAGGAAAAGTAAATAAAAAGACAAATAACCTGCTCAGTCTTCAAGTTATTAGTCTAAGTTCTAAACACTAAGGTACCAAGTCCTAACCAAGATATACCAATACAGAAAATCTATATATTATGACTTTGGGAGTATCACAAATATCTTTCCAAGAAGAACACAATAAACAGCACTCTAAAACACTGACAGAGGTTAGAAACTTCTAGTGCTTTCATTGTCATTTCCACAGCCATAGGTCTTGCAGAGAGGTCAGGTAGTTCCTAATCTGAGTCTGTGGCTATATTAAAAAAATATATTAAAACTTACTCTGTTACACAGTCACATGCAAGATCAATCTCAAAAATAAAGGAGCCTAAGAAGTTTCTGTTGGCTGTACTACAAGAAAGCTGTCCTTCCAAGCTCATCCATTTCTGGATTTCAGTACTCGGATGAATGGGCAGAGTATGGAAAGCCACAGCAACTTATCAGTCCTCGACTCCTTACTCCTGGTATCGTCTGGATTGCCATATGTAGCCATGTCCCAAAGCTAAGCTTTTCCATGTTGATTTGGTCCTCATTATACAAATACAGACAAGTTAATCTGTTTATATGGAATCACTGTGATTGATGACAGTCACATGCACATTTGTTTGCATGATGTAACTCTGTTGATTGCAAACACGTAGTATGAAGCAAAGTCTTCACAACAGATCCCTGTATTTCTAGAGCTGACAATACACCTAATACTCAAGAAGCAGCTATATAACTGTTAGCAAAACCTTTTGTCAAATGCCAGTATATCTGCACTGTGCCTAAGATATGAGGCGTTCTCTCTGGCTTTCCAATTTCCCAATTCTGTTTCAGACCTTTCTGTATCATTTTATTATCTCACATGCCCAGGACTGCAAGCAATTGCTACTTGTTTAGGTGAGAAAGGATTTCTGCTAAATATTTTTTTTTTCAAATGAGAGTTCTTCTCTCCTTGCTATATTATTCTAAAAAAACTGTATAAGATGCACAAATAATAGCTTGCTGCTGACAAGCAGGAACCAAAAGAAAAGACACATTTCTATTCTGTGTTTAATTGTTGAATTAAGTTGAATATACACAATAACATAGTACTCTTCTGCCCACTACTCCTCTGATGGGGTCACAGATGGCTTGAACTGTTTAGACAAGTCTAAAGAAATCATCCAGTTATCACAACTGCTGCACGTGTTCAGTGTCTCAGTTGAATAAAAAAGAAGGAGAGAAAGAGCAACAGAGAGTAAGGGGGGAGAAGAGAGGGAGAAAGCATCCTTTACTATTCTAGTTACAGGTGCTGTGGACCTCAGCACACTATCTTACTTATTTTCATATCCCATAAGGCAAAATCAGTCAAGTCTACATTATTCTTAATGCACTTTCTGGGAATGATGTTCTCTTCACATAAACACATCAGCTTGCTCACCTTCATTGTTCCTCTAAAATTTTTGCTAATATTTTTCTCAAATCATCTTTCTTGTTCCAGCCACCTTGGACACAGAAACAGATTAATCCCTGATTTGCTCTAACAGCCTTGAGGGGTATGGTTCTTTCTGAGTTGCTAGGTTTGGGGGGCTGAGTGGGGTGGAAAGGCTTCATTATTGTCACATTACCCTCCTGTAATGTCACATTACCTTCCCTTTTTTGTGGCTTATTTTTAAACCCAAAACTTCATGGGTTTGCATCCATTTTTTTTTAAGATCTGGAGAGAAAAAGATTGAAAAGAAGCTTGTCCACAGATCCAGAAGTTCCTTTCTAGGTACCACAGCCAAATATGATTTTTCCTTATATCTGTAGCATCCAGGGTAGATACAGGCAAGGCACCTAGCCAGCTGCCCTGGTCTGAAGATCAGAGACATAATATAATACATAATAATAAAAGGACTACAGAAGGTGATCTGAAGCTTCTCTTTTATTTTGTAAGCTGCCATGGTTTAAACCAATCCACACAGCTTGTGCACTCACTCCCCTCCTTGCTCCCCCAGCTCCCAGAGAGTTAGGAAAGAGAATCCAAAGAATGTAGCCCCCACGGGTTGAGATAAGAACAGTTAAATAACTAAGGTATAACACAAATCACTACTGCTACCACTAATAATAGTAACAATGATAAAGCAAATAACAAGTGAAGGGAATACAACACCTCACCAGCCACCAACCCATAACTCACCTCACCCTGCCCGACTGAGCACTGACTGATACCTCCTCCATCTCCCCAGAGCTCCAGTCCTTCCGGGTCACTCTCCATTACATCCTGGGTATGATGTACTATGGTATGGAATACCTCTTTGGCTAGCCTGGGTCAGGTGTCCTGTCTCTCCTTCCTCCCGGCTTCCCCTCCTCCCTGGCAGAGCATGAGCTCAGAAAAGGCCTTGGACAAACCAAACATTTGAGCAGTAACTCAAAACATACTTGCTATCAGCAACCGTTCTCAGCCCAAAAGTCGAAACACAGCACTGCACCAGCTACCAAGAAGGAGAAAAAATGACTGCTACTGCTGAACCCAGGACATAAGCACACAAAAACAAGTAATGTTAAATCAGGGTGAAGAACCATTATTCTCTTGAAGTTTTAAATTTTTATCAACTTGAAAGTTTGGAGCTTAAGGAATTTAAACTTCATTAAGAGGTTAACCTTCATTCTAGAGTTCTAGAGATGAAAAGCACTCACCATTGGTCATTCTCTCCCGAAGGGCAGGTAAAATCCTGCACCAGGAAAGCAGACTTTTTTTTTCCCTTTTTTTCCTTTTTTTTTTTTATTTTTCAGAAAGGGCAAAAGGCAGAAGCTGAGTGTGAAAAATTCTGATTAGATAACAGGAAATACATTTCTTCATGGATTGCTCAGCGTGAAAGGTGTCCAGACATGCTACAGGATCTCAATACTTGGGGGATACTCAAAACTCAAAAGGACACGGCCATGAACTACCCAATCTAATGTTGAAGGTAGCCCTGCCTTTAAGCATGAGATAGGATAATTACCCAAGGTCCTTTCCAACTGAAACTATTCTATGGTTCAGCAATACTATCAAAAGAAGTCCACTTCCCTAAAGTCATTTCTGTGACTTTGTCTCCAGATCTGCAACTAAATACATCACTATAAAAACAGAATAATGTGACAAAAAACTAACCACGTAAAGATAATAGTAGTAGTAGTAGTAATGATTTCAACTGAACTGAATTTAAATTATTCCTTGATCTTCTGACAGCCCTCAAAATGGTATAAGTCGTCTTGGCTTTTTCTCATTCAACTTCAGAAGGGCAGAAGAGGTCATCTGAGAAACCTGCATTGTTACTATTCTAAAAATCCCAGCTGATTTATCTAAAGTTCCCTAATCAGGCTATGATAATAGCCATAGGAACAACTTAAAGGAATTGAAAACAAACACAAAAATGTTGTAATGGTTGGAGATTGCAGAATCTGAAGAATTCTCCCTAATGTGCTACTGATAATAGTTAACACTTGTGTTAAATTTAATCTCTTGAGAAAATTACATTAATAAATTTCTATCTAATTATAAGGAGACAGTTAACTTTTGGAGGCTGGCAAATACACCCTCAAGATCTGCCACCATTTCTCTTGCTGAAACTTAACAGAATTGACATGGATAGGAATGATTTATTTCATGGACTTTTCCCTTCATTTCTCCTCACAAGCAGGCTTCGTTGCCTTTGGGACAAAAATAAAAAAAAATGTCTTAAGAGACCAGAAGCTATTTCCCTTTCTGAGTCTGACTTACCTTCCACAGCCAAACCAATAAAAGTCCATAAAAAACAGTTACTTTCATTTACAGGGAAAGGAGGTTTTCTGCTAAGAAATCCTGCAGATCCAATAGGAGTTACAATCAGGCAGACCCCAATGCAGATTTTTATTATGCAATGCATAGAAGATAGATAATACAATCTTCTTGATTGCTATCAAGACTCCACGTGTGCAGTCAGGAGACACAAATCCAAGGGATATGTTCCTTAATAACAACCTATTCCTCCATGAGGCACTGCAGTGAAACCTTTTTCACAGAACTTACAGTTTGTACCATCTCTTCAGGGTGTTGAAAATATTCCTCTCACAATCACTTTCACACACTCCTTTCATTATTCAAGGTTGAAGGCCCCAAACTAACTATACTGGGAACTAATCATGATGGGAAAGAAAGGTCACTTGGCTGTGCAGCTTTACGTACAGTAGAGAGAGAGAGCATTCCCTCAGCATTCCCTGCCCACAACCACCTACACTTACTCAGCAGGTGACACAACCAAATAAACACAAAAGCAAACTAAGCAGAAAATTATTTCCAAATAGTGATGGTTTTTAAAACTTGAAAAGCTCTTTAAAGCTGTCATGGTCATAAATAACCACCTGTAACATTTCAAAAAACATTTCAGTTGTGCATATAGCTAAAACCATAGGGAAGATTTAGAGCACAAAAGATTACAATATAAAGGAAGCTGTACTAAGGCATAGCTCCCCATCGATGTCAAAACAACAGCACAAAAAAACACAACAAGGACTTACGGGGGGAAGGAGGAAAATGACAGTCATGGAATCATAGAATAGTTAGGGTTGGAAAGGACTAAGTTCGTCAGGTTCCAACCCCCCTGCCATGGGCAGGGACACCTCACACTAAACCATGTCACCCAAAGCCTTGTCCAACCTGGCCTTGAACACCCCAGGGATGAAGCATCCACAACTTCCTTGGGCAACTCATTCCAGTGCCTCACCACCCCCACAGTAAAGAACTTCCCCCTTATATCTAACCTAAACTTCCCCTGTTTAAGTTTTAACATGTTACTTTTTCCAGTCATCAAGAACTTCACCTGACTGCCATGATTTTTCAAATATGATGGACAGTGGCTTAGCAACTTCATTTGCCAGCTCCTTCAGGACCCGCAGATGGATTTCATCATCGTCATCGAAACTCTACTCAGAAAAAAAACAGAAAGTTGCTATGCCTATTAAAATCAGCTATAGGAACCAAAATCTCCTAATTTACTTTGAAAAGTACTTCCAGTACACAAGCAGCTGATTTATGAATGTCAAACTATGCTACCAGCTGAAAACCAGCTCCATCTTCCAGACCTCAAGTCCTCTTCTTCTCCCTGACAAGCTCTGTAGAGCTTCTTAGATTTAAGACACACTTTTAATTAAATTAAAATGTTTTTTAATTCTAAGACACACTGCCTCCTACTGACATTTTTAGGTACATCTTTCTCTCATTTCATTTTACCATTAATCACAAATCCAATATGCTGTAATTATAAAAAACAATTTTTTTTGCATAGTCTTTTCCTGATGACAAAGTACAAAGTTATCAGCCATTTGAGAATGGAAAAAAAAAGACAAGCATTTTTCCTAAAAACACTTAAATATTTGGGAATGTTTTGAGAAAGATAAAATACATATTCATACATAAAAGCAAATGACCACATACCCCTGGACAGTGAATCTCAGTTATGAGCACAAACATTGTTTACGGGGCTGGCACAGGGTGACACTGTGCCCAAGAAAATGAGCCCACCAGAAGCCCAGAGTACTGATAAGTACAGTATAGACACACCTGTTCTTTCTTCATGCTGTTACTGATCTTCATACTATCCAGGTTTTATTTATTATTAGTAATTTTGAATTTTCCCATGTGACAGTGGAGCAGTGACAATCCCCAAAGAGGAACTAAGCAGCTTTTCAGGTGCTTCATGCTGACTGAAAAAAAGAACAGAGGATCAACAACAGAGCTCAAAATAAAGCCATTCTCTAGCTTGGTAACTGTAATATGATGCAATGAAATGCAGGTACTAACAGCTAACTAATTTACTAGCTTGTAAAGCTCTAAGAAAACAGCATCAAAGAGAGATGGCATTTTTCTTACCAACCTGAACTTTTGATTTCCTGACACTGGGTATCACAGGCTTATGTTGCATGCAGGCTATTCTGCATGGCCATGTGTTCAAAGATTAGATCCAAGTGATTTTTCAGTGATTAGTAGCCTGCCATAAACATGAGATTTTATCATCACAAAACTATTTGAAAATCTGTGTTAAGCTCAGTTCAAGACTTTGTCTGGGGGAAACAAGATTGGATATAAGGAAGAAATTCTTTACTGTAAGGGTGGTGAGGCACTGGAATGGATTGCCCAGGGAGGTAGTGAATGCTCCATCCCTGGCAGTGTCCAAGGCCAGGTTGGACAGAGCCTTGGGTGGCATTGTTTAGTGTGAGGTGTCCCTGCCCATGGCAGGGGGGTTGGAACTAAATGATCTTAAAGTCCTTTCCAATCCTAACGATTCTATGATTCTATAAACAAAACTAGAGTAAAAGCATCAGATGGCTAGCACACTTATGTAGGTTGTGGAAGATTCAAATTTCATGTATTTTTCTGCCCAGAATGGAAGAATGTCTTAGCTATGTGCCTAGAGGATTTCCCAGCCAGGAAGATCAAGGCTTCTGTTGATGCATAGTTAAGCACTGCAGAATTAAATAGTTGCTGTTAGGGTGGTGAGGTACTGGAATGGGTTGCCCAGGGAGGTAGTGAATGCTCCATCCCTGGCAGTGTTCAAGACCAGGTTGGATGAAGCCTTGGGTGATATGGTTTAGTGTGGGATGTCCCTGCTCATGGCAGGGGGGTTGTAACTAGATGATCTTGAGGTCCTTTCCAATCCTAACTATTCTATGATTCTATGTTACCACTGTGAGGGGAGCCCACACACTCCAGTGAGTAGGCTGCAGCATCTTTCCTTCTGTCTATATATGCAAATAAGCTGCACCACACAAACTGCGCCAGCAGCATGGACTGAGGGACATACATAGTGGCAAGGAAGTTCACCTGAAAGGTAAGACTTTGATTCACATCTCTGCCTGAAGTCCAGCCATTACAATAACTTCACCTTAAGGGGAACAGTCGGTCAATCATGAAGGAGACCTGGCTGAAATTACTTTGTTTTCTGCCAGACAACTGTTCCTTAGAAAGAAGTTAGGTGCAGAGTCTAAAAATTTACTTCATAAACATCAGGTCTGTATTTTTCCCTAAACCCTATCTCTATTCATATAACATTAAAATAATAATGGAAGAACTTGTTCAACAAATTACAGCATTGGAAGAGTAAGGAAAAACAACCCCCACGGATGAATGGTGCAAGGTAAATATGCTTCAATTGCCTCCAAATTTTATGGTGTTCCCATAAACATGATGCACAACAGTAATAAAGTCCCACTAATGTGATATGAAAAGGACAGTTACAACAATACCAAGTGGTCAATCATGCACCTGGTCTGACAATTTTATTACTGCAATAGGTCATTATTACAACAGGACATTTTAGTTCTCTTAAGATATTTCAAGGGAAAAAGACAACTCCAGGACAAGCTACATTACGAACACTATAATTACATCCCACAGTTGTTTTTCACCAAAAGCAAAAGACAATAACATGTCGTAAGCCAGAGTGACATCTAAACCTTTCTTCTGAATCACAATAAGCCATTTGACATAACATTACAGGAAGCCCTTTGTTTCTCCTCATTCCCTGTCACAAAATATGACTCTATCTAATAAATGTACCTCTGCAGAAAATGATACCTTTATTTGCCTGGAATGAAAAGTTTTTCTGTTATCCTTTTCTTACAGATAATCATTTGCATATCTACACAGCTTAGACAACTCATTGCCTGCTTTTTAAACTGTTTAATATTCTCCCAGTCCGTTACTCTCTGTTACTCCACATGACACCACTTTCAAGGAGGAAAAAACATAGAACTCCAGAAATAGATGAACAGAAACCCAGAACTCACATGAAGATCCTCTCTATGGCTAGATGTCCAAAATTTTACCTTCTCAGAAGAGTCCACTCCTCCTTCCCACCCCCTCCCATCACGTCATTTTGAGATTTTTCAAGTTTTCTATGTGTCAACACATACAATGGGGGAAAAAAAGAAAAAAAAACCACAAAAAAACCCAAAACCCACACTATATTCTGACTTCTCCTATTAATCTTATCTTTCACTTTTTCTGACTACTTCAGTGATCACTGGACAAAAAAAAAAGAAAAACTAAAAGTCTTTTCTCCTGGTTCTGTAGGCATTCTTACAATATAATTTTATCCTAAACTAGGGGACCATGTATTTACACATAGCTGCATTCCACAAAAGTGAAGAAAAGTTCTGCATTTACTGATGAGATTTCCAAAGCCAACAGCATCTACTTGCCATACAGCTGTGCTGAATTAGTATTGTTTACTACAGGATATACTATGGGATAGATTTAGTGATTTGCTGTATCTGTGCCAAATGTGTGTGTTTGTGTTCCCATAGAATGACAGCTGCTCTACTCTTTTAGTCCAATGACAAAATTTCTTATTTCAAGGGCTGAAAAATTTACCATATAAAGTGAAATTACTTGGAGTCTGCACTACAGAAAACTCTTCCTACAACTCCACATTGTCCAGCTTAATTGCTTGGATGGGTAACAAACATCAGATTTTAGCATGTTGGCTCTGCCCTGCTAATATAAGAACATGAAGGTAATGGTCACCTCCTTTGAGACATGCAGGTTTTCATAGCAGCAGAACAGAATATTAAAAAAAAGGAAAAATACTTCGGTGCTAAAATACTTTTGGACATGAATCAAAAATCTTCCCTTGAAATAACCATATGTTGTTTCAATACCTGACTGCATCATTATTTACAGCATTAGGAGTTATTATACAATATATCAATGCTTCCAACTTTTTAAAGCCTGTATAGGATGTTTCTAGCTATATAAACTGTAAAAGGAATACACAGAGATAACAAGAGTGAACAAATTACATCGTGGTAGACTCACTGTCCACAAAATCCTGGTAGTATGTTCCATTTCCCCTAAGTAAACCAACAGCTGGATGCAGACTATAATCTCACTGACCTCTGTAATGAATATCTCTAAATCAGGCTTCACATCCTACACACAGCTGAAGCCAGATTCTCTTTAACAAAGTGCCACAATTCTCTAAACTCAGAAACAGGGAAAGGCCTTACCCTGAAACAATGTAAAATAAGTTATATCCATTAAATGCTTCATTATGCAATGTCTAGTGCCTCTAAGTATATTCTCCCTCATAGCCAGAGGAATGTGCAATAATAAAACTGATTCAAAAATGGTAACAAAATCATCTTTTTTCTTCCTTTTAACAGATCCAGATAAATTGTGAGCCAATTTACTACCTTCAGAAGTTTTCCATATATTCCCCTTCAGTAACAATCTAACCACGACATGTAGATCAACTTACTTTTAAGTTCATTTACAAAAACGGCATCCTCTATAAAAGCACCAGTTGAAGCAACAACACCTATCTTTTAATTAACTGATATATCACAAAGCAAAAGGCCATTATCACTTTGCAAGCATCAAAATGTATTCCTGCAGGGCAAAATTCAGCTTCGGAGTATACAAGATAACTGCTTTAAAATGATTTTCTGTTTCTAAGACTGTTTGATGAGCCTTCAGTTACAATTCCTTCAGGAAAGCCTCTCTGCTCTCCCAGAGCATACACTGAAGGACTATTTCATGTCTTCCAGTCTAATGGGTGCAGTGCTGACTTCTTAATGTCTCTAGTATGTGCTGGCAATGAAACATGAACACATACCAGAGTTATTTTTATTTTGTGCCTTAAGATAGCAGATTTTTCTCACATGAAAACAACCACTTCAACACTACCCATCATTTTTTAACAATGAGAAGCAAAATGTTGGTGGGGTTTTTGAGGTCAACCCTAGGTGAAAAAAAGAGAATTCAGGGTAACTCAGATCTTACTGTAAAGCTGATGGAGGGTTTTGCATTTAACTGGAGCTGCAGCAATTCATTTTATAAAGAATTACACGAGTTAGATTCTCCAAGGAGCAGCATGTGTTAACTAAGAAGCATCTGCTATGAAATATCACTGTGAGGGAAAGGAAACAGACACAATCACGATCATCTTATCTTCTTTCCTACGCTAAACAGATGAATTAGTTAAATCTAATTTGCAGCACTATCTTCAGCAATCAACCCCACAAATGGATGAGGCCTGCAGGCCCTTTATTTAGGATTCTTTGTTCCATGCTGGCAAATCACAACAGTCATAAACTTAAGCATCAATGGCTGCTTTATATTGCCCAAGTGATAAAAATCACTGAGAGCGTATGAGTCAATATGCACCTCAATTTATTACAGGGTAATTTATTCTAGTTGCTAACATAAGTGACTGGAAATCAGGAATCTTTATCTTGTTTCCTTCTTCATATCAGCTTTCCTACTTGAAAAGATTTCATTCACATATTTTAAAGTTTATTTATAATTTTATATTCAGCTGAGAAACTGATAAATTTTTGTGGGGAAACTGTAGTAAACTGGACATACTTGTTCAAGATGGTGAGTTATCATTTATAGTGCAAAGATTTTCACTTTGTATTAACTTTGAACATGACCTTTTGTTTATGCTATAGTCACCACATTGAAATAAGACTGCCAGGTTGTGAACTCACCTTGATAATGGGCTAGTGCTTCTACTCAAGCAGTGATTCTGCTCAAAGCAGTTGCCAAGACACACAAGGGTAACTCAGATGGGGGTAGTTGTGGGTCAGCCAGCAGGGACTGTTGATGCTAAATGACTTCCAAAACCAAAGGTTTTCTTTGTGTAAATTAAAAGGCACCTTGCCAGAGGGATCTTATGACAACAAAGACTCTTGAGATACTGCAGGATTAGAACAGAGCACGATCTCAAAGGAGCAGCAACTTTAGAGACCCAAAACCTGAATATACGTGGTATTCCCACGTGTGGGATCTTACTATGGAAGTATGCAAGAATGCCACTAATGGGAAAAATCAGTCCATCTCTTACTACTCCAAAAGGGCTTGAAAATACACAGCATTCAAATTTAAATACACTGAAACAGACAGAAAACTCTTCCAGCAAGAAGATGAAGCCATGTTGCAATAGAAGATGTTTATGTATTGCTGATAAGCAAAGCAGTGCTGGCGCCTCTCGTTATTTCCCACAGAAACCATCATGAAAAATTTCTAACTGAAGACAGATGAGAAATGAACCCATTTACACTCCATTTAAATACGCTGGGCTGGAAAGCTTTTACAATATCTAACAAAAATTGCTAATGTATACTATAAAAAAACCTACTTCTCCATTGTTATTTTATTAATTAACTTCGTAATTTTGTATAAATCTATTTTGTTTTGGCATCCCAAATACACATATTTTGAAAAAACAACAAAACCTTAGCAAAGGCACGTACCTGTATATAGTTACTGTCAAAGCTACTCTCATTTATAAGCCTTTTCTCAAAAATTCAGGAACATTCATTTACTATAAAATATGCTGGTTTTCAGTTTATAACAGAAAGAGCAAACAAAATTTCATCAGTTTCTATTTAGTCAGGAATACTCTACCTTAATTACTTGTGAAAATTAGGATATTTTTCTTATATTAAAGAAAGAGATTTGTCTTGACATAAATATCATCATAAGCATCTCAGAACACATAAATCCAGCATCTTTAAAATACTTGAATATAATTCTAAAAATGAGTTTACATTTGAAATCTCAGAAAACTTTTATTCCAATTCTTTAGAAAATCATAAATTAGAAAATAATCAGGAGGTACAGTCACCAGAAATAGTTGAACAATAGGCAAACAGTTATGCTGCTTGCTTCAACATTGCTGCCATAATATTGCTGCAAAAATATTAATGTTTAGCCTGTTGTGCAGCCGCTATAAATAGGGAAAATAACATATGTACGTTTGAATAACTATGGCCTTTTATATCTTTCTCAGATCACAAAAACCTAGGCATTTTTATAAACAAGATCAATAAAGCTGGATTCTAGAACATTTTTTCTCTCTTTGCTAACTAAAATCATAAGTCTTAAATATGAAGTGAGCTCAAAATACTCTGGGATGAATCAATATTGGTGCCACAGACAACTTCTCTGAGAGGCAGCACAACATATACCAGGGAGAGCCCCAACAGAGGAAGGCAGTGGGACCCATAGCAAAGGCAGAGCAATCCTGAGAGGAGGCTTTAGCTTCAGCAAGTTGGAAAAGATATGGATTCACTCTCTCCATTTCACACTTTTTCCCAGCAGAGTGCTGGTGCAAATTAAATCTGCAGTTTGTGAGGCAGTGAAAGAAGATCGAAGTAATTTAGTAGGAGAAATCCCAAAAAAAAAACCTCTTTTCAGATATGAATCCCAGATAGATCAATTTCACTTGTTCCATGCAATTGCAAAATGCAAACTCCTGTATAATTGCTGCAAACATTAAAAATGCTGCAAAATCAACTGTTTTCTGAAATAACTTGCTTTGAGCATAAATACATACCTTTTGATGCACAAAGACAGCCTGGCCACTGGGAAAAGCGCCCAACATGCCTGCGTGAGACAGACACAGGATTACGAAGGCTCTGTTAAAATTTCTCCTTGCAGCTTCACAGCACATCAAGTTTCTTTATCAGTGGCTGAACAATAGCTTCTCACACCTCAGCTTTTATTTTACTCTTCCCAGATATGCCTTTCTCCTACATAAGCTTTCAGTTTCTAGACAGAACAACTGAATGGTTTAATTATAAAAAGGTTTTAAAGCAGGAAAAATCACATAACTTTCTTCTGACTCAGGGTGTCTGACAAAATCTCAGGTATATATGAATACTTTTACCTACCTGAGTGACCTGATGCTGTTCAAACTGCTGGACTTGGCACAGAGATGCAGTGATTTTTCAGGCCTTCTTTAGAAGTTACCTACTTGGCATGTCAATAACTTTAGTCACAGCTTCTGTTATTTGGTGATATAATGATTCTCTGAGCAAAGACAGTGAAACCCTCTTTTAAGTTTCTGGCATATATCTAATCGTACAGGACTTGGACAACTGAGTTCAGGCAGGCCTTCTCAGTTTTTATGACACGTCTTAAATGGTGGCTGTAGATTTGGAATAGTTATTTTCCACCAAAAGTTGGTAAACCAGCATAAGGGGTCACTCCAGTATCTCCTCAACACTGATTTATATCCTATTACTGCTTGAACTGCACCTCTTACCTTTATTGATAGGGTTTAGGAGATTAGCTGGAGGGGTCAGTACCTGAAGGCAGTCACTAGCAATCTACCGTTTATCAAACCAGCTCAGAGCATCTTCAAAGACATGCTAGCAGAGATGCACCTACACAGGGCATAGGGTTTTGGAAGGCAAAACCAGGGCAGTGTCTCACTACCAAGCATAATATTTCCCTCTGCAGTGTCATTTTGCTTTCTTGGGGACTGCAAAGAACAATGAGAAGAGCAGAGATTTTCAATGGTGGTGTATAAATAAATAATTTGGCAATTAATGACAAGGCATAACAAGCATGGGTAAGAAAAAAAATCGTGGTTTGTAAATAGGAGACTTTCCAATAGCCAGGTGTTATCACCAACTCAAATGTAAATTGGTCTTCACTGCTTTTGCCTGATGTTTTCATCTCCAGGTAATCCTCTGTCCCATAGTCATTTGAGAGATGGCTGCAATTATGGGGAAAATCATTCTTTGCTTCCCTGTAATGGGGCTCAGGGGAGCCTTATGACTATTTAATTTCCATACTCCTCCTGCCCATTAATGCATTACAGAGGCGACTGCAGTTGTGTACAACATGCAGTCATCTTCTCCCATCTGAGTCTCAATGTGATTTGGACATAGAAACAAGTATTGTTCATACAGGCTGAGAAAGCTGGGGCTGTTCAGCCTGGAGAAGAGAAGGCTGCATGGAGACCTCTTAGCAGCTTTCCAGTATTTGAAGGGGGCCTACAGGGATGCTGGGGAGGGACTATTCATTAGGGACTGTAGTGACAGGACAAGGGGTAACGGGTTGAAACTTAAACAGCAGAGGTTTAGATTAGATATAAGGAAGAAATTCTTTACTGTGAGGGTGGTGAGGCACTGGAATGGGTTGTCCAGGGAGGTTGTGAATGCTCCATCCCTGGCAGTGTTCAAGGCCAGGTTGGATGAAGCCTTGGGTGATATGGTTTTAGTGTGAGGTGTCCCTGCCCATGGCAGGGGGGTTGGAACTAGATGATCTTAAGGTCCTTTCCAACCCTAACTATTCTATGATTCTATAAGGAAACAAGGAATTGAGAAAAGAAGGATGAATGAAGGTTAGTGCTATTCAGGAAAGACTTTGTGGCACATCTCAGGGTTCTGGCCAACTTTTTGCCTTTTTTGTCCTCTCTTCTTACTGCCTTTGTGAGCAGAGAAACATTTTCAGGAGGGATTTGAATGAAGCAAGGTGATTCACAACAAGCTTGCAGAATGGTGTCCATCTTCAGAAGGTAGCTCCTGGTGAGGCAGGAAAGAAGGATATGAGGAAAAGACTAAAAGAGGAGTGGAGAACACCACCACTGGCACAAGAAATAAGAAATAACATGGGCAAATTGAGAAAGCTGTGATGAAAATGAAGAGCAAGTACAAAAATTTTTTTACCAGTGTTTTGGCTGGAGCATAACTTAGCTGGGTTATTAATGTGATAAAATAGATAGACTAGTTGGAGCAGGAAGTGTTTGGATACCAGTTAAGAAATTTTACCAGCACAAAAATGTGTGGATTCCGCAAGCTTTGCATTTTTCTGCACTCTTTGCTGTTTCCCTCAAGATCCAGGCTTTGATATGGGAAAATAAATAAATAAATCAATCCTTGTGTTTACATGTATTTACATTACAAAGACCCTTCACAATATAAAAAAAATGCCCTCTTTTTTAGGTTAGTCATAGACACCTGCCTGGAATGAAAAAAAGGGGGGGCAGAAAAAAGGATGTTATCCTCCCCTCTACTCACATCAATGATGCCTTAATTTCAATAGTAGAGACTTTGTAAAGGATATAATGCTAAAACCTAGATTAATCTCTTAAGAGGTCACTTTTATTATAGAAAAAGATTTACTTTTGTCAGAGAAGAGACAAGTAAGAGCCAATCAATATAGTTGCCTCTGAAAAAGTCTAGCCAAACTACTTCATTTGCAATTCAGATATATATATGCACATTAAAAATGGTAATTAATAATATATTCCTGCATCTAACATAAAATACCTTCAGTTCTTTATGTCCTAGGGGCCAACTGGAAAAGAAAATAATTGGGGTTAAGAAAAGCCTTTACAAACACTACATACAGCTTATAAATTTAATTGTGCATACATGGATTCATTTGGTACCTACATCTTTTTGGACAGTATTAACTATCCTTGATCATGTATTAAAAAGGAAAAGCTGACTATTGTGATAAAAATCAAGGGGGAAAGGACTATTTTTTCCTTTACAAAGGCAGGAACATGCAGTTTGCTCCCTATCCATCACTGACTGTTTGTGCATGAGTTAAACCTCTGACATATTTTAAGGCTCACTTTAAGAAGCATCCCTAATCCTGGGTATTGATGGAATTAAGATGTTTGCATTGTTTTTTCTCCTAAATGTCTTCAATTTTGCCTGCATAGTAATATGCAAATACACACATTTTTCAAAGGAACAGACAGGTTTTGAAAGACATCTTAAGTGAAACTGCAGTAAAAAAAAGGTAGTCTTTACTAACAGGTGGGTTAAGCCTGTTATCCAAAAGGAATGCAAGATCCTGAAATGCTACCAACTCAGGAAGAGCTCTGACTAGCTGTTTTCCATCTTTCAATTAAGACGCAGATTTACAAGATTCAAGTCAGCAGCAGGCAACTCTGAAGTCCCATGGCCAATAACTCAATCGAATAAAAGACTACCAGGTAATATGTATTGTTTCTGTCTAGGAATGTTTTTTTAAGAGCTGTATCAAATGCCACTCAAGCTCACCTAGCATGGCATTTTGATCAACTTAGGAAACTCAGGGAGAGACAAACACCTATGCAATTTGATTTTGCTAAACTTGTTTCCATAAAGCAAGTAGTTCTGCTTCTGATCTAGTTTGAATACATCTTATGCTTCTTATGCATTATTAGATGAATTCTACCTTTTAAAGTGACAACACAGACAGACTTTTTACCATGCATTACCTATGTGAACACCCTCTTGAGAACAAAAACATTCGCACAAAACCCAAATGTAAAAAATGCACCAAAACCAACTGCAGATAAAACTAGTAT
Source organism: Melopsittacus undulatus (assembly GCF_012275295.1). NCBI lineage: Eukaryota > Metazoa > Chordata > Aves > Psittaciformes > Psittaculidae > Melopsittacus > Melopsittacus undulatus. Next base: position 68,944,694 of record NC_047530.1, on the reverse strand, counting down.
GTTGTTTATTTCTGAGTATGTTGCCATGACATAATTTTTTATTAAGCTCTGATTGTTGATGACTTACCTGTTACCTTTGTCTTCACTCTAGAACTGAGGTACTGAGACACTTCTCTGTGTGCCCCCGCTGAAATTTCACGTCTTTATCCCCAAACTGACACACCATACTTTAAAAGGTGAGATCTGAGAAGTATTTAGGGTCTTACCTGATATTTGCCTCTGAGATACCCACAAAAAAGAGAGATGATGATACAAAGTCACTCTGCTCTATAAATATGTGTGACACACATTTTCACCATTTTATGACCTTTCGTACAGAAGCAACTTTAGTAACACAAAAAGCAGCATGAAAAAAAAGGGTGTATGTCCCACTTTTAGCACTTAGATATCCAGGAAAGGAGAGAAGGGAAGGAGACACAATCAGTGCATGTCCACACTTCCCAAACACAGGATTTTGGCAGTAAGCACAATTTTTAAGGTTTTACTCAGCTTACGTTTGTCCTTTTTGGAGAAACAGTTTGCAGCTCACATCAATCAAGCTCCTTCCCCCTCTCTTCCACCAGACTTTCTCCCTGGACACCTTACCCCATTACCTCTTAACCTAGAAATTATCATGGACACAATGGTGTTGGACACTTGGAAGGTGAAAAGTAGTACAGAAATCATGCTCCAACAAAACGTAACTGTTTCCTTAGTACCAGCATTCTCTATTGACACCAATATGGACATAAAATTCTCAACACATAGGTAATCTTGCCTTTACCAAATTTCCCTGTAAAATACCTCAAATTTCCCTGCAAAATAGCTCCTGGCAAAAGCAAAGTAAAACAAAACCCCTACTATGCTGCACCTGTCTGCGCACACACTGGTTGCAGATACCTTTAACTAACTTGTAACAGATTATTGGATTGGATAACCAAAACACAGTTGAGACACAGCCTTAGTAACACTGAAAGCTGAGTGTTACAGCTTACCTCTGCTTAGAAGGAAATGCAGATGAAGATTAACAAAGGATTCAGATAAAAGCAATGCAGTTCTGTAGGATGTTCTGTAACATGAGCCTGTTATTTTCTGGATTGTAAGGGAATCTTCTGGAGGACATCCGACTGCTGTCCGTAGCCCAGTACTTTTTACTTTTACGAAATTATGTAATTGGAATCATATACCACAGACACCATCTCACTTTTACAATACAACAAAGCAAAATTGATGTGTATTGATCTGGCCATACAACTCTAATAAAGTAGAACTCCTTATACAGTGTGATTTCTTTTCTGATTGTGTTACTCTACCTTATTTCTTCTATGTCACAGATAAAATATTTACTCATTCAGTGACATTAACAGTAACTTTACTAATATGGAGTACTGTGTTTATGTTGTTAATATGGGACTGAGATCTAGCAGTTTTATATTGAAGAAATTTTCACTTGTTTCGCCGAATCTGCTAAATACCATCTGAATTCTATGCCTCTTACCTAAATGGGCTTCAGATTATTAGCTCAAGAAACAGATTTTTCCAAGAACTTTAATTCATTTACCTGTTACAACACCTTTTCATTCTTTTGAAAAATGAAAAAAAAAAAGTCCCCAAGTGTATAGTGATACATTAAACAGTTCACACAACTACCTGTAACATGGATGCAGAGCACCAGGCGCCTGTAACACCGGAGCGGAGTGGGGGGAGACCAGCACACAGGAACCTCACCACAGAGAGACAAGAGCCACTGAGGAGGGAGCCTCAAGTCCTCGACAGGATTTGCCCAGGAGCCGGCAGCTCAGCTCACCCAGGGAGCTGACTCAATGGGGGTAGAGTGAGGAGGCTCAGTGGCAGGTTCAAACCGGCCATCATTGGCCATTCTCTGTCAGTTGCTGAGGTGAGTGGCTTGAGAGAGGGCGCCTGCAACACCAGAGTGGAGTGGCGGGAAATCAGCGCCCAGGAGCCTCACCTCAGAGCGACAAGAGCCACTGAGGAGGGAGCCTCAAGTCCTCGACAGGACTTGCCCAGGAGCCACAGCTCAGCTCACCCGAGGAGCTGACTCACCGGGGCCGGAGCCAGGAGGAGTGGCACCAACCGTGAGTGGTTAAAAACCTGCCCAGGGAGCGCCGCAAACAGAGCGGGTCAAGGCAGTTCACGCGGGCAGACAAGCAGGATGGTGAGCACTTGCTGTATGACCAGGGTCCAGTCTGAGAGCTCTGCCCTGGCTGCCCCAGTGGTGGCCAGCATAGGCACCCAGACAGAGCTGGTAAGAGGGGAGGCTGCGATGCAGACCTTGGAGTGTAGAGAGTGCCTGCACTGGTGTGGTGAAGGAAAGGTGCAGAATGGGCAGGGCCATGCTCACTGCTCCCTGAGGGAGGTCCTCCTGCAGAAGGTGGCTGAGCTATGGGATGCTATCAGTAAGCTGCAAGATGTCAGGGAAGCTGAGAGGAAGCAGGACTGCTTGCTCCAGGCCCAAACAGCACAGGGGTCTCAAGCTTCCCCTCTAACTCATGGAGGAAAGAAGGAGGCTGTTGACGAGGGAAGCTGGGAATTAGTAACAAAAAAAAACCAACCAAAGGAGGAAGAGAGCAATTAAAAGCAAGGGGCTTCCTCCTAAATCTGCTGTACCCACCCAGAACCGCTGTTGTCCTGCAGGGGGCTGATGAGGAAATGCACTTGCATCAGAAACAGTCGGCTGGTGCACTGGTACAGAAGATCTCTACTGGTGCCGCCAGGAAAAAGCAGCGGGTTGTAGTAGTAGGGGACTCTGCCTTGAAAGGGACAGAAGCGCTCATCTGTCTCCCTGACCCGGTTGCAAGGGAGGTGTGTTGCCTACCTGGGGCACGGATCAGGGATGTTGCGGAGAGGCTGCCTGCTCTAGTAAGTCCTACGGACTATTACCCGCTTCTAGTGATACATGTGGGTGCTAGGGATATAGATAGTAGTAGCCTGAGGAGTATAAAGAAGGACTACAGAGCTCTGGGAGAGGTGGTCAGGGGTTCTGGAGCTCAGATAGTCTTTATGACAAGGGGAGGACCTTCCAAAGGCAAGGAGGATTGAACAGGTTAATAAATGGTTAAAAGGGTGAAGTCATAGTCAAGGGTTTGGGTGTCTTGGACATGGGGCCCACATTTGTAGGCCAGGCCTACTGGGGGCTGGTGGAGCTGCTCTGATAAAGAAAGGGAAGAGTGGTTTTCCTGGGAGGCTTGCCATACTTGTCAAGGATGCTTTAAACTAGTTGTGTTGGTGGAGGGGAGCATCATTCCATCCCAACACACCCAGTCAGTTGTCAGCACCTATAATAAATACTCTGAGCAATGTAGTGATATTCTAGCCACTCCAGCCACTGAGCCGGCTTCATTTGGAGCTCGGATCAGATGCCTCTGTACAAAAGCCCGTAGCATGGGGAATAAACAAGAGGAATTAGAGATGTGGGCACATCTATGGGGCTGGATGGCCGCACACAAACAGTTGAGAAGAGAAGGCTGCGTGGAGAGCTCCTAGCAGCTTTCCAGTATCTGAAAGGGGCCTACAGGGATGCTGGTGAGGGACTATTCATTAGGGACTGTAGTGATAGGACAAGGGGTAACGGGTTGAAACTTAAACAGCACAGGTTTAGACTGGATATAAGGAAGAAATTCTTGACTGTTAGTGTGGTGAAGTACTGGAATGGGTTGCCCAGGGAAGCTGTGAATGCTCCATCCCTGGCAGTGTTCAAGGCCAGGTTGGATGAAGCCTTGGGTGATATGGTTTAGTGTGAGGTGTCCCTGCCCATGGCAGGGGAGTTGGAACTAGATGATCTTGAGGTCCTTTCCAGCTCTAACTATTCTATGATTCTATGATTCTATGAAAATGGTACCAAATGGCCTGTGTCAATACTACAGCTAGAGCCAAAAATACCCCTCACTGTACAATGTGAAGAGCAACAAAGAAAGGTGTAGCAAGATAGAAAAACCTTCCAGAGATATCAAGAACAGCAGTTTATCCTCAGCTTTCAGCAAGCTTATTGCAGAGATGTTCCATGGAAACTGCTTTGGGGGTTTGAGGGAGAGCAGATAAAGGAAGGGGATGGGAAGAGTGGGAAAGCTTTAAAGGCTCCAGGATGAGAAAGAGCACCTCTGACTGTGTCAAGAGGTGAGCCAGCAGCTTCGGCAGATGGCCTGGGAAGGCAGAGAAGGGAGAGGACAGTGGGAAGAGGTTGGGAGGTTCAAACCCATGTGCAGACTTCGCAGCCAAGACTTTGCAGCTCTCATCTTTGCAGCAGGGATGGTCTGCTCCCACTCTGGCACACTGAAGACCAGGAACTGTGATGGCATGGCTCATACAAGGAAAAGTAATCGTTAGCAGCAGCACGAGTATGAATATACCTGTGGCCATTTCACAGTCCAGATTTATTTTCTCCTGTAGATTCAGACTTTGAGCTCCAAAGCTTTTGAAGATACTTCTCCCTTCAAACAGCCACAAACTTCCTCCTGTTGAAAAAGAAACAATGTGGATGAACCACAGGCAAGTGTGTTTTGTCCTCTTCTAAGCTTGCCCACATAGTAGATTGACTGTGGCTGGCTGCCAGACACACACCCAGCTGCTCTCTCATTCCCCCTCCTCCACAGGACAGAAGGAAAATAAAAGGAAAAGCTTGTAGGTGTTGATAAAGAGAGTGTCCTGGTTTCACCACAGCACTGTTACCAAGTGGGGTTAAACCACAACAGAAAGGAAGATCACTTACAAATCGCTATCATGGACAAAACTCAACTTGGTGAAACTCAACTCTACGTAGTGCCAATTAAAATAGACTAAGGTGGTGAGAAACACAGACAAAAATTAACACCTAAGCCCCTTCTTCAAAAGGTCAGCTTCACTGCTTTGTACCTGACTCCAAGTAGCACAGAGAATGGAGATTCGGTCAGTCTCTCCCTGCTGTTCCTTCCTGACCATACCTTTCCTCTGCCTCAACATAGCCCTGGCACCTGGAGCGCTTCCCTCCTCCTCCTCTCTCCCACTTCAGTACTGACAGGGCTGTTCCTCACACTTTTGTCCTCACTCCTCACATTTCTATCATTCTTCCCCTCTCTTAATCTCTTTCCTCAAAGTGCCACCACCAGGCCTGAGGGGCTGGGTTGTGCCTGGCCACAAGGCCACTGGAACCAGCTTCCAGCACCAACTGTATCCCCCTGGGGCAGCCCCAGCCTCTGCTTACAGAAACCACTCAGCTCTGATGCCTGTTCAGTCTCTGCAAGGCTTCACCAGACAAGCACACCACACACACGAGTAAAACACCCCTAAATCCCACATAAGCCTTCTTCACTCTGGTACAGCCCTGAACCACACACAGCTCACTGCCCCCAGGACAGGAGGGATACGGTGAGGGCCTGACAAACATTCCCCTATGGAAGTTGTTTGGCATCAGTAACTACTAGCATCATCCTCACCTATTACCTTTCCCCCTTAGTTGTCAAATATCAGTGAAAGACAAATGACTGCTCAAAATAAGGCAGAGAGAGATAACAAATTTTGCATGCAGCTGTTCATTGACTCCCTAAGAGCCACACCTACAGCTGCACTTACATCTTTGGTTAATAAAAGCAGAAGACAGGGATGTATCCCAAATTTTCACAGGGTTTTAGGGTCACCATGTATATTTTGGCTCCATCATGATGACTGGGATTGGGGGAAGACACAGGTCTGGCTAATTTTCTGTCTGTTCTTCTACCAGGTATTTCATGAAATGGTACAACAAATCACCTTTAAATTTGAGAGTTTTCTTTTTAATTGAACTCAAAAGTTGCATTAATCTGCATTTATGCTATCATTAACGTTAAATCTGGGCTTTTTTCCTTCCCTGTTAAAAGCCAGAGCTGCTCATCTAAAAATAACTACTGCCCTTTAGCCCAATAGGTTTTATGTGTATATTTTTCATATTATCATCTCAAGCTTTTAGCCTCAGTAATGATATTTCAGTAATTAGATACAAACTGGCATGCAAATTGCTAGTAGCAGGTTCCCCTCAGTGATCTGATTTATAGCATGATAAAAATTTTACTTCCAGGAAAGCCAAAGCCAATGATGAAGAAACAGCTCACAAAGCATCAAGCAGTGGCTGACACACGGTGTGATGCTCCAGCTGTGCCATCCAGGATCACTGCTGCAAATTCAGGCTTTTCCATGCCCAGATGTCCATCAGCATTATCAAAATGCATCCTGAAGATTGCTTGTTCTGACAAAACTCTCTCTGGTGGGTGTCTCTGCCCCATGTTTACCCTGCATCCTGTCTCCAAGGTACTAGTGCAAAGACCAAACCTCTTTCTCACTTTACTGATATAGGGTTTTTCTGGTTAATTATCCCTTACACCTCTATAATCCTGCACCTCAGCAAGATTCCATATCTGCAAATTCTGCCGTACAGCCCTATTGCAGAACTTGAGTTCACTTTGAGGTGATACCAGATATTCCTGCGCAGAACTGTGTGCATGGGATTGCCAGAGAAGTTAAGAAGAAAACACATTTCATCACCCAAAGCATGAGCTTTTACAACTCAATTAATTCTCTGACCTGCACGATGTACTGTGCAATCACCAGACAAAATCAAAATTGCCTACATTAGATCAGTGAACCAAAACTCATAGAATCATATAATAGTTTGGGTTGGAAAGAACCTTAAGATCATCAAGTTTCAACCCCCCTGCCATGGGCAGGGACACCTCACACTAAACCATGTTACCCAAGGCTCCATCCAACCTGGCCTTGAACACTGCCTGGGTTGGAACATTCACTGCTTCTTTGGACAGCTTGTTCCAGTACTTCACCACCCTCACAGTAAAGAACTACCTTATATCTAACCTGTTTAAGTTTATCCCCTGTTTAAGTTTAAACCCATAACCCTTGTCCTGTCGCTACAGTCCCTGATGAAGAGACTACAGTCCTTGATGAAGAGATACGTTCTTAGTAATGACAGATATCTATATTTTATTTTATTCTTTTGATGTTGCTAAGTATACATTTTAAATAGTGAGAGCACTTTCAGTTTTCCAGAAGGTGACAATCTTCTCTGGGGTGCTACATGTCTGCTGAAAATTGGACTACAGTTCATTCCTGGGTCAATGTCCATTGGTAATAGGAATAATTTTATACCAGCACATCTTTGATGAAAGCACCACATAGACAAGCTGAAGGCAGTTTTTCTACTGTGTATCTGTCATCACTTGGAAACAGGGTGTTATCTCCAGGAAGCTGGGCTGGCAGTAAAAGAACTGTCCCTTCTCAGGAGTGTTGACAGGACTTACGTAAGTGGGAATAAGACATTCAGGAGACATGAGTGTTAACTACCCAAAACACATATCAAAGTTTCAGTACACAGGATGACATTGTGCTTCCCTAAATCCTTTTTTGGTTTTCATTAAAGGCTTGGTTTCCCTTTCAGGTCACGTTTACAACTGGTTTGTGTAGCTTCTTTAGCAATTACCACAAATGACAGCTTGGCCTCAGGAAAGGGGCAGAGACACTGCAGAGTTAAGCAATAGGAGCCTTGCAAAAAATATGGACTGTGGTGGAGGTTTCTCACTGAATTCTGCAAAAAGAGCTCTCTGTAATAGGCACCTGTTTTCTTCATCTCACATACACTCACACATTACATGCCACTTTGAGGTTTTATTTGTTAATTTTCTGAAGTCCTTTGAGATCCTGATATTTGATTAGCACGGTTTTAATTGTTGATATTGACCTATGAAATTCTTTGAAATAAAGAAGTCTGCTAGTGCACGGTAAGAAAATGAAGTATTGCCACTTTGAATGAAAGAGCGCTGTGACTAATGACAGCATCAGGAATCTGATGCTCTCTGAAACTACTGCTGTATATTAAAACAGCCCTTCTGTACTAATAACTTTCAGAAAGGACTATAACAGCATCCTTTCAGCTAGAGCTTTCCATCTCTCCAGATATTTCATAGCACTCCTAACTTCAATATCACCTTTATTTTAATAGCAAGGCTTTGCATGATAATATCTCCTGTGCTTTGGCAGGGTCTAAAAACACCAATGCAGCTGGTAGCAGAGAGTCACCAGTAATTTCTTCAGAGAACTATTAAGTAGATATATACTTTTGATACAGAAATTTCTTTTGGTCTGAAAACTCTTACACCAGTTTCCAGCAGAGAAGCCTTTCTTTGCCCTTGTCAAATTAAAAGCATAAATATCAGTTGATAGGTGGGAAGGGGTAGGGTGGTTTGGGTTTTTTTGTTAATTTTTTCTTAGTCAAAGTGTATTTGAGCTCACTAACCTTATGGGTTTTCACAAGCTGATTAAAATGGGCCCAACTCAAAACACATGTGCCAGGCAGCTGGCACTTTTTTACTAGGAATACAAAAGGAATAACGGAGGAGAGTACTGACATGTACTCCATTTATTTTAAATAAGTTGTGACTGCATACCAGTGGCCTAAAGTGCATAAGGATTCTCAAAGAAACTAAGAAACTGCTTTGACCAAACACACAACATATTGCAAGAGACAATACATTGGTAAAAGTATAGTAGTGCTAGTCAGTGACTATACCAGCCCAAACCACAGCTCTGATGTTTTACGTACACTTAACCAGCTCATTAGTGACTGTCTCATGCTTTCTCCTATCAGTTACCAGCTTACATATATTTCACATCATATTATCCTGCTTTCACGATCAACTGCTTTATCCACAGATTAAGCACTTACAAAAGTACCAGCTAGACTAGCGCTACCACCACAGTTCATGCTCTATATCATTAAATAGGCTTTATATTATGTTCAGCTTCCTCCATCCTGCACAGACTGTCATTAACCCTTAGACAAATTATGGCCCCTCTGCTCATCCCTCTGGCAACTTGCTCAAATGCCCCCTTACCTCAGCTGCATGCTAATGATTATTCACTGCCATATTTTTCAGGCCTTTATTGGCATTACTACAGAAAGCATCCCTGCAATTGCCAATGATAGCTTTAACAAGCACTTCTCCATACAGCACAAATAATCCTGGAATGAGGAGTTCCCACAGGAGGCTGAGTAGACCAGAAGCATGATCAAGAACAGGCCCATTCCCACATGCTTCCTGTGCAAAAAGGCTTTTTTACCTTCCAGCCCAGCTTATCTTCCCCACTGCAGCACTTTGCAGTGATTTGAACTGCTATCTGCATGAAGCAGTGAAGGAAACATCTGTCAGAGCATCCTGAGCTGTTCCACCAGGGCAGTCATTCAATGGATGCTGTGCCGAAACTGATTAAGTTGCAATTACCATCTAGAAGCTGGCAGTCCCAGACTGTTCCAGTGTCTATTACAGATCAGTTTTCACTGGGCATAGTGGCCTTGGAGCTGTTTTAACTGTGATAATCAATGGGAAAAGTGGCCTAGCACTTAGGAACCTTGGTAAATGTTTCTTCTGTGCCACAAAAAAACAGAAATAGATATGTACTCAGGCTAAGGAATGGTAAACACTGGTCAATGGGAACAATTTAAACAAGGATGGAAAAGAAAGCAACACATCCAGAAACTCAGTTTCACAGTTTCCATACCTGGAGGAAACACTGCTTGTAGGACTCATCACTCACAGTACATGGCGTATTGCCTGGCTTTCAAGGCCTAACCTTAAACCCAATAGATACTGAATGGCTTCACCTGGGATGACAGTAGTCCCACTCCTGTACAGAGAAGAAGCTCACATCTGGCACCTGCAGCCATGGCTGGTTTATGCAACTGCTCAATAACCCTCATGGGGTCCCAGCACTGTATCACCACCATACTGCCTGCCCAGGTGTATCCTGCTTCCCAGTGAATCATGTTCTTCAAAAAATTCATGAATTATCAATCAAAATCCCATGTACTATCCCTGTGAGCCAGCAGCCCACTACATGGCCCGGTTTGTTGGACTGCACAGCGGGATCAATCCACACAGGCTGCACAAGCAGTCCAAAACCTGCCCTTTGGACACATCAAAAGCTAGAGGGAAATAAGTCAATAAACCTAGCAGATGGGGAAGGAATTGTAGGGAGGGCAGCAGCAAGTGATCTGGGCTTAAACCACATACCTAATCTCTGCTGCTCCTCTGGTTTTGTACATAAGATCCTTCCTTATTCATGCAGTTGAGCAAACTTGGCCAAATTTGTCTGCTATCCTGGACAGTGTCCAGAACGGTCTTTAAATAAAGGATAGCAATTGACATATAGATTTCCTTATAAAGGCCTTCACGAAAGGCATTTGTTATTTTTCTTTGTTACACAAATTGGCAACTTAGCCCATGCACAGCAACTTCACTCCTCCAGTGCCAGCATGCTTCTATGTTGAAGTAAAACCATGACTGTGAGCAGAGAAGTCACTGCTTGGCAAAATCCAGGTTTTACTACACACTAATTGCACCCACAGCAATGAATAAGCTCCAAACAGCATCTCTCCCTGGCTGCCATAGGAGGCGACTGGGAGTGCATAACTGGAGCTATGCCAGGAGGGCACTTCCCTATGATAGGGACAATTAATACAGGGGAATAGGACAGCTAGTGTGGGTTTATCCTCTCCCTCAAGAGAAGCTCAGAGTTCACTGACTCAACCCTACTGGGAAAACCAAACTCTCCCTCTCACCTGGGAAACACTGAGCATCTTCAATTCCCAAGGCAACCAGTAGAATCAATGGGTGCTCAGCCTTCTCAAGGGCTGCAGAAGCAAATCAAGGCTGAGCCCCTGCTGCTGCAAACATGCTTTTTGAAAGCTTCTTTCCACACACACCAAAACCTCTCTTCTCCCAGTTCTTTCTGGTATTTGCTAGCTTGCATACAGCACAGGCTGATGTTTGCATTCAAGGCACAAGTGTCCTGTGGTTACCTCACTGCATCACATCTTCATTAGCAGCATGAGGGGAAACAGCTCCAGCAGAGGGAATGTCTGTCATCATGAAAGAAAATGTTCTCATTAAAATATATATATATATATACTTATTTTTCACCCACTTTTTCTGAACTGTGCTGGTGAGCCTGAGTATTTGTAATAACCAAGCAATTTGAGTAACTCTGTAACAAACTCAACAATAATTCAAAAGTAAATATAAGCAACTGTTCAAAGGTTCAGACCAAAATTTAGCAGGTTCAGCAAATCCTATAGGATAATATAGGATCCATAGATGCTTTCAAAATACATGCTAGAAGCAAGAAGAAACCTTGTTCTTTTTTTCCTCTGTTGCATTAAATCAATGTGGTTTTTTTAGTTGACTGATTTATAATGTTTTTAGCTTCTATCCTTATTTTGTCTTTTGCATTGTACATTTCAAGGAAAGAATGAGATAGTGTTTAATATAATCCAATACAGCAGAATAAAAAAAAACTGAAGGACAAATCCATATATTCATTTCCTCCCCTCCATTTGCTCTCGTATCTGCACCATTCGACTATAATAAAATAACACTAGATAACTAGCAATTCCTGCAGTGTTAGGCTTCAGACAGCATTTAACCTGAGAGTTCCTTATTAATGTGTATGGAAATAAGTAAGGTTTTGTCACATCCTGATCCACATTACAGTATCAATAATCAGCTGTTGCCACAGAAGCTTTAAAAAAAAAAAATAATAATATTCAAATGAACAGAAATTGGTAAGATAAAAAAAGGCACGATATAAATCATATTCTTCTTATTAATGTTATGCATTTTTATTTTCCAGGAATCAAAACAGCACACTTTTTGTGCATTCAGAAATCAGAGCTGTATTCTGAAATGTTTAATTTACATGCAAATTAGATTCAGGGACCTACTTGTTGCAGATACTCCCTTCCATCATAAACTGGCCTTTAAGCCTAAGTAAAAGGATAATGTTATGGCAACAAGATTATTACAGGTCCCATAAAAGTTAAGCTTCAAAAAGACATCCAGATTTGACTCAGTGAACAGAAAACATAATACAGAAGAAAAAAGAAACATTATAACAATAAAAAATCTGGATCTCCAGAGCAGCAAATGTGAAATTGCTTAATTTTAGAATAAATATAGCAAAACAAAAATTTTTGGAATTACACTACTTTCTACTGTGTAACTTATGTACCCAAAGATGCCTGTGTATCACTTTCATTCTTCCAGCAAAAATGGTGAGAGTCTTCCCTATTTGGTCCACAATCTCTTGTTTTAGCTCACTATATTTCAACGACATACTTAATATGGTTTCACAATGGTGACAGATATGGAAGGAGTAGTTTTGCAACATGTGTTATCATCCGAAGCCTGACGAAATGAAAGGAAGAACTCCATAACACATTTAACCACAACAGCTCTGTCTGGGACAAGCCCTGAAAACTATTCTCCAGAGAATCATTTGAACCCAAGTTTCATGAAAACACTGAACTATTCAGGAGCTGTGCTTTGTGTGAGCAGTGCTATAGGATTTACACTTTATCACCACTGCAACAAAAATGTTATTTGTTAAAAAATTGCATGTCCTGAAACAAACAAACAAAAAACCAAAAAATAGAAATATGCTTTTTCTAATGTTCCACATTAGGTTTGGCAAGTAGGAGATACTGAAAAATAAATCTTTTCTCTTTGCCTGCCTCTGGCTCAAGAAGCCTAAATGCAAAACACAGAAGACATCTTGCAAAAGTGCATGTTTTCATGTTTAAGCCCTTTCCATGGAAATTAAAGACATCAGACATCTTGAAAAAACAAGCTTATGTAACTGTGAAAGACTAAAATCTAGTGACTTTCACAGAGAAGAAAATCATTTAACTCCCCTCTTGCAACTTTACTATATGTAGAAATAAAGCATTATAGCACCATTCTGTTGTCCATGGGTGTACAATGACAGTTCAGTGCAAACCTGCAGAGATCCCACAGTGGTTTCACAGTAATACAAGAATATATTAAGAAATTGTCTGGGAATCACATGAAAACGCCATTACAGTGTCATTAAGAGCCTTTTGCACTGTGATGGGAAAACAATTTAAATGCTATTTGCTTAGAGAGACGTATTTAAAAGATTTTCCTGTTGGAAAATTAGTTTAGCACAATTATATTCGTGTGTGGCTCCAGAATTTCCACACTCATGCAGTTACTAAGCACAGGTCTAATTTCTACCCTCCTGTGTGCTGTACAGCTTTCAGATCTCAATCAAATGTGTACATTATGATCATTGTTTCAGAGTCAACCTGAAACTGAACTGGTAACAGCCATTTTATTACAAAGGTAGAGGAGAAGGAAAACTTGCCCTTGTGATGATGAATAAAGAGACTGTGAATTCCCTCAGCAATGCCATCCAGAGTGACCTTGACATGCTTGTGAGGTGGGCTGATGCCAACCTCACGAAGTTTAACCATGCCAAGTGCAAGGTCCTACAGCTGGGTCAGAGCAATCCCAGGCACAGCTACAGGTTGGGCAGAGAAGAGACTCAGAGCAGCCCTGTGGAGAAAGACTTGGGGGTGTTTGGTGAGAAAATGAACGTGAGCCAGCTTCAGTGTGCACTCACAGCCCAGAAAGCCAACCGTATTCTGGGCTGCATCAAAAGAAGCGTGACCAGCAGGTCAAAGGAGGTGATCCTGCCTCTCTATTCTGCTCTTGTGAGACCTCACCTAGAAGAACTGTGTGCCTTTCTGGTGTTCTCAACATAAAAAGGACATGGAACTGTTGGAACAAGTCCAGAGTAGGGCCCTGAGGATGATCAGGGGACTGCAGCACCTCCTGTATGAAGACAGGCTGAGAAAGATGGGGCTGTTCAACTTGGAGAAGAGAAGGCTGCATGGAGGTCTCATTGCACCCTTCCAGTATCTGAATGGGGCTATAGGGATCCTGGGGTTGGACTCTTCATTAGGGACTGTAGTGATAGGACAAGGGGTAACAGGTTCAAACTTAAGCAGCGGAAGTTTAGATTGGATATAAGGAAGAAATTCTTTACTGTTAGGGTGATGAGGCACTGGAATGGGTTGCCCAGGGAGGCTGTGAATGCTCCATCCCTTGGGGTGTTCAAGGCCAGGCTGGACAGAGCCTTGGGTGGCATGGTTTAGTGTGAGGTGTCCCTGCCCATGGCAGGGGAGTTGGAACTAGATGATCTTAAGGTCCTTTCCAACCCTAACAGTTCTATGATTCTATGATTATAAATTAAACCAGCAACCCAAGTGAGTTACATCTCCAGGGACAGTCCTGTCACACTACTCATTTAAGTAGGGCTTTGCAACAGGAAACTTAAAATGCAGGTAAAACTTACCAGTTTAGGCTTCAAGCTGGCAAGTGACAAGTTAAACACTCCAGTGCCAAACCAAAAATAGGTTAACACACTTTGCTCTCAAAGATACCGCTTCTCTGGGAGACAAGGCTCCTAAGCACAGCCAGGACTCAGCTCCCATAAACAAGGTAGCATCTTCTGCTGTTGTCATGCACAGCGCAGTTGGATGGGGAGCCACTGAAAACCCTTCTGCTAGGAGCAGTGTGGAAGCATGTCTGGTTTCCACCTGCAAGTGCCCTTCGACACCTCTGGCCGCTGCTGTGCTGTAACTTCATGACCTTGCGCTCCTTTGGTCTTAAAAACTTTCTGTTCCAGGAAAGATAAATCCATCTGCATAGAAAAGTCCTCATATACTGGACAAAATGAGAGGTGGAAGGAATCTGACCAGTTGAATACAGACAAATCACTGTCCCAAAATCTCTCTGACAGCAATAATGGGAGCTTACTGCCTCCCAGACAGATGATATCTGCCTTCTGCTGTTCTTCATTCACCAACTCATTTTCTCCCTATATCTTCAATTCTACCATAAGATTTAATATCATAAATATACTTAGCTAGTTTAAGTACAATTTTGCTTCTTAATTACACACCAGGTAAAAAAAAATAAAAATAAAAATAAAAATTTGGCTTTTTGCTTGGGTAGAAATTCCATCAGATTTCTTGGCTATTCTACTCCATAATTTATGTTTTTATCAGCTTACTTTTTTTTTTTAATTGAATGACCAAAATTTGACCCTTTGGCTCCAAACACAAAGTACTTCTTAGAATGTTAACACAATACCTCAGAGATAGCAGTTTTCCCTACTTGACCCAAACTAGTATCTTGTTAAACAACTTTTGCTGCTTATGAAGCAGACTGGAGGCTTACATGTGACACACCTAGTTTGATTTCCTTAACAAAGACTTTTAAGCTTTTTAGGTATCCCCATGCCTTCAAATATTGTTAATTTTGAACATTAACTTAAAAAATCTGGGAGTTTATGTGAATGGATGTGAATATTATATGTTGGTGTTAGAAAACATTTGCAGTACATGGGTTTCCATGCAAAAAGCTAGTTATGTGAAGTTACTTATGTCAGGAATAGCAGTGCCAAGGTTGACCTTTCATTCTGTTTCTTTCTACACATACAGTAAAGTAATAATCATACACTTTCCCCTTCTTCGCCATTCCCTCAAATAACACATTGTAATGGAATAACAAGCTTTCTCACTCTAACCATGCTGGCCCAGGTGGCATCTAGCAGTGTCATTAATTTGCACAAATCGGACAAGGTCCATAGAAACTATAGACATGAAAATCCCCATCAGAAAGCACAACTGCAAACCGTAGATCAGACTAAATCAAAACTGTACCATGTGTCATTTCTGACCCACTTGCATGCACTCTGTGGTAAGAACTTAAATCCAGGCACAGTCCACAAAGCCACTGGGCTTCAGGAACTCATGCAGTGCAAGCTGGTGACACCCAGGTCTGGCGCTTGTGTTACTGCTTTCCCACCTCAGGATCAAAGCAGGGAAGCAGGGAAGAGCAGGATGGTAGGAAGTGCTTGAGACAGCTCAGGTGGGATGCCTGTCTTCTGCATAGGACACAAAGTGGATTTACTAATTCTAAAAAAATTCGAGACTCTGCTTTAAAATGCATGTTGAGGCCAGCATGAGCATGACTTTTCATATTACCTGAAAGATGAAGCTTTTTGATTGAAATTAACTATTCCCTTTATAAATGTTCATAATGAGAAAAAAGAAATTAGCACATACATTTCAGATCCCTCAAATGGTGGTAAGACACAGCCTCAGAGAGGGAGGCTGGTGCTTCCTGGAAATATATAATCATTTTTTTGTTTCAATTTCTTTTCATTCCTCAAGGAAATGGGGATTTTCTTCACTAAAATGTTCCCATACTGGTATCTTTGTATCACTATCAGTTCCACTTGTCATTATTTCATTTCCTGAATAAATTCATAGCTCACCACTCTGACCCATTTCTAATCTATTTTTTCAATTTGAAGAGAACTACTGCATTATCAGTGATTTATTAGGATTTTATCTATGGCTAATTATGACTGATTTCAATACCTGTTTTTCAAGCTGTCACAAACAATTGATTAGCACACACATTCTTTAAAAACCTTGTCTTAGATTCACACACTACATTAACTCATTAATGATTCTTGTGAAAGATGAATAATAATATGATAAATCATTCCAATCATGCCATGAAATTTACACTTGCAGTTCTTAACCCTATTCCACCTGGTACCATACAGGTGACCACATAAATACACTTCAGTGTGCAATTAATCTATTGTGTTTTCTACAGAACAAGGTAATAAACAGCCTAGACAAGCAAAAAAGTCTTGAAAGGCTCACATGCCCACTTTTTGAACATGTCATAATAAATGTAAAGCACATTCACAGATGATATTCTTCATTTTTCTTCTCTGCTCTGCAGGCATAATCAGCATAAATAGCAACATTCTACATATATGCATATACATAGAGCATCTAAACATATTAAGCTCCCAGAATAAAATTCTTCATAGCTTTGTGTTTCCTTGAATGTGATGTGATGATGGGAGAGGCTGGACAACTGGATTAAAGCAGCATCCTAAACTACAGAGGGCTGAATTTGGTTGAAACAAACCTCATTCCCCATGTACAACCTCAATTGCATGTGCTAGGCCTGTTGCTACGTTACCAATGTTGTTGCAAATTGAGTCTGAAGTAATAAACGTTTTATTTGAAATCAGCTCCTAGTATAAAAAATATTGGTTAGCAAAATAAATGTGAGCATATTATTGCTATTAAAAAAATGTTTTCATGCAAAATTTTCTATACGCCTAGATTTAATTAGAATTTCCCTGGATCTTTGCAAGTGCTTTAGCATTTCATAAGCTCTAAACTGGCCTAAAGTCACAAATATGTGTTTGACATACAGGTGAATCTGGGCCTACATATTTTACTTAGCTGTCCTTTTGCATTAGGTCCTGTTTCACAGTTAGCCAAGCAAAACAACATGATCCCCAGAAAAATAGCTTTCAGTCTAACATAAAAGGAAATAGCTTTTTGAAGCTTATTACAGAGTACTCCTACTGAACTAAGGTGGGGGAAGTGGAGCACAGAATGAGACACACCAGCATTCTTATCAGCTTTTACTTCATGCAACCAAAAATTGTTTCTCCTCCAAGAGCATACTGGGCAATTACAAACAGATTTCAAAAGACATGAAAGTCTCAAACATTTTTAAGTTCCTACAGGTTTCTGGACAGTGCTAGTGGGATTATGGCATGCTTCTCAGTTTGCCTCTTAGCCTGCAGCCTTTTAACAAGTGGAGAAGTCTCCCCACAGGGAAAAGCTGCAGACTAAATTCAGTTATTACATGCCACTACTAAGTGATATACATGTGCTGCTCACCATCCATCCCACATGTCGTGGTGTAAGGCCAGCAGGTAACTCAGAACTATGCAGCTGCTCACACATTCCCTCTCTTCTTCCCCCACCCCCCCCCCCCCCACTTCCTTCTCTTCTTCCACCCCCCCCCCCCCCCAGCTACTGAGAAGGAGAAAAATGACTGCTACAGCTGAACCCAGGACAACACACATTCCGCAAACCCAAGTATCACACTTCCCTGATCTTCTGCAGAAGTCAACTGGAGACATGGGAGGGAACTCAGGATACATTGGGGACACTGGAGATACTCAAGCAAGAGAATTATAGTAGTAGGCAAGAGTTTCAGACCCTTATGAATTTAGGTTTAATTCCTTCTGCTTTAAACAGAATGACTTGATTATCTCTTTTTAACTGCAAAAATGGTAATTTTGGGGAGTTCAGGAAGATATGCCTTTTTCTTTTTATGTGGCTTTAAGTAAATGTCGATAGTATCATTCACATGGTAAACATAATTAGTAAGACTGGATTGTAAAAAAAAACCCACAAAGTTTGAACTTGGAAAACATTTGCTTGTTGTCAGCAGAGGTGCAGCTCTACCTCTAGGAAGCTCAGACTATCTTCAAGTAAGCTTTCTCTGCCAAAGCTTGCTTTCAGGAATTACCTTTCAGGTATAGAGCTGTTACCTACCATTCACACAGGTAAGAGGCAGATAAAACTTTATACAACAGCAGAAACCACTTGGGCTTAAGCTGGCACTGAAAATTGTTATCATCTAGCAGCTGTTTAGTAGCCCACACTCAATGAACTTGTAGCTCCAGCTCCAGGAGTATAGGAGAAAAAGCTCCTAAAAGCTTTGAAACATCAAACCATAGCTGCAGCTCTGCCAATTCAGTTTTTCCATGTGGCTATGATTGAAATTCACTTTAGTTTCCTTTCTGAGGACAGCTGAAGCCAGATGAGCTCAGCCATCTGGTTTCGAGGACAGCTAGAAATAAATTAACAGAGTCACCAGGGAAATGCAAGAGACAAAAGCAGCACTGCCACATCCCAAAGGCTTATGCCTGCAGCTCTGCCCAGGATAGTTTCTTATGGATCTTCCAATCCAACAGCTATCCCAACTGTTCAAGTACTACATGTACATTAACCTTAGATCACAGGTAGGGATGCTCCCAGGCATGGGTAAAGCAAAAATGCGAGCGCAAAGACGGTGCCAAGTCTTCCCCTAAGGAAGTACCAGGTATAGGCATTCCATCCCTGAGAAAGGTCTGCTCCACTTCCCAGATATGGGTAATAACCTGTACTGGAGACCCTTGAGCTTTACTTTCCACTTCCTCCTCACTGTTTTTAATTTGTAAGGGTCAAGTTCACCTTTTCCAAGCAAACAGGTTTTTTTTCCTACCAGCTAGTACAGGTTTTTACCAAGCAGTATACTTCACCTTATGTATACCTATTCTGAATAATTACAAGATCCCATGTTGCTTATCATCTCATCTGCCTGAATTACCAGCCTCAAAATTTAACAAAGGAAGATAAAGGACAACATATTTGCAATAGGGAACCTTCAGAACACAAGGTTGATGTTCTCCTCCAGTTCATCCAAAATTTTACAGCTTTGGGGACTTCTTTATTTGAAAATGTCTATTTGTATGAAACTGAATGAACGTCAAATAAGCACAAAGAAATAAAATACCATATGGTGCATTCAGATTCATGGGGTTGCTATCCCGCTTAATAAATCTTCCTTTACTTACATTTTTTATAAAAGTACTGTATCCTACAGGGGTTTTAATTTTATGTCTCAAAAGGAGGTTAATATATTAGATTTTACTGTATACAGATTAAATGAGGACTTTTGAAAATTCTCAAACTTATCTGCTCAGCTAAATAAATTTTCTGACTTTGCACTTGGGGTAATTGTAATAGTTTTTGATCCCTGGGTAGATGGATGTAATAGTCCTATAAATCCCAGATTTTCAACATCATCAAAGACTATAAAATGTTTATGAGAGAATATGGTTTTAGAGACATCTGGTGGCTATATAATCCTAAGGAGAGAAATCAGCGATGAAAGTATTAGATATAAATTCTACTTTTTCAACAGAAGTATCCTGTAAAGAGAAAAAGATTAGCTTATTCACTGTCTCTCTGCACACTAAGATAGATAATTTGCCACAAGCGGCAGCCTTGTTTATGGCAACTTGGCAGCTTTGCTCACGTTAGGAGAAAAGAAGGAAAAGATTTGTCAAGATAAATTAATGTATGTTTCTTTCAATAGTGTTAAAACTTATCACAGTTTAGCTAGAGAATGACAGGGGCAAGAGACTGGAGATACTGAATATTTTAAATCCTACTGCTAGACAAAAATCATTATCTCTGCCTGCATCTTGTTAGCTTGCCTTTTACTCTAACTCCTGGTGTGCTTTATTTTGGTTGTTTTAAAAGTTCACCAACTCTCCAATATACTTTTTACTGAAATGCTTGCCTACAGCTAGAACAGCTCAGAAACAAAATAGCATCCTTAGTTCATTAGGCTCAAAATAAAAGCTCAGGTAATCTAAGTAAAAGGATGACACTTTTTCTGTTCATTAATAACATGCATCAATGATTAACAGTGATTTATGAAGATTTATAATTTAAGTCATAGAATCATAGAATAGTTAGGTTTGGAAGGGACCTTAAGATTATCTAGTTCCAACCCCCCTGCCATGGGCAGGGACACCTCACACTAAACCATGCCACCCAAGGCTCTGGCCTTGAACAGCCCCAGGGATGGAGCATTCACAACCTCTCTGGGCAACCCATTCCAGTACCTCACCACCCTAACAGTAGAGAACTTCCTCCTTATATCCAATCTAAACTTCCCCTGTTTAAGTTTCAACCCATTACCCGTTGTCCTATCACTGCAGTCCCTAATGAATAGTCCCTCACCAGCATCCCTGTAGGCCCCCTTCAGATACTGGAAGGCTGCTATGAGGTCTCCATGCAGGCTTCTCTTCTCCAGGATGAACAGCCCCAACTTTCTCAACCTGTCTCCATATGGGAGGTGCTTCAGTCCCCTGATCATCCTCGTGGCCTCCTCTGGACTTGTTCCAACAGTTCCATGTCCTTTTTACGTTGAGAACACCAGAATGGCCCACAATTCTTCCAGGTGAGGTCTCACAAGAGCAGAATAGAGGGGCAGGATCACCTCCTTCAATCTGCTGGTCACGCTCCTTTTGATGCAGCCCAGAATACAGTTGGCTTTCTGGGCTGTGAGTGCACACTGAAGCTGGCTCACGTTCATTTTCTCACCAAACAACACCCCAAGTCCTTTTCTGCAGGGCTGCTCTGAATCTCTTCTGTGCCCCACATACAGCTGTGCCTGGGGTTGCCCCGACCCAGGTGTAGGACCTTGCACTTGTCTTGATCCTTATTAAGTCTTTATTAAAACTTCACATATTTGGTGCCACTTTTAAACCTTCTCTATATTCCCTCAAATCTCCTCCTGGGGTATGAATCACAGAATTACTCATGTGGAGACATCAAATCAAATTCTGCTCTCAGTTACACTAATGTAAATCCAAAAGAAAAAATCTCCACTTCAGTAAAAAAAAATCACTTCAAATTTGAGTTAAAAAAAATAAATAGGCCTTACCTTCTGTACCTAAGACAACAGAACTGATTGTAAGAGAACCAGAAGTTCCTCACAGGCCCACGGTTATAATATGGATTCAAAGCATTTTATAGCAAAACAAAGATTGAAAATTCACAGCTTCTGCTATCTGGAGGGAGGATTGCTCCTTTTGGTGTTTATGTGGGTAGGGAGGCCCCATGCCCCCATCACTTTGGTGTTTCCAGCCCATTGGCAATTTTCCTGACTACTTTAGGAGCATCTGTTTTATCAGCCCAAGTGTTGCACTCCTTCACTCTGAACTGCTTTCCTGCTTGTTGCAGTGTTGCCACCCTTTTTCACACTCCCTTCCTTTCCCTGGTTAGTGTACGTTACAGCAAATTTCTGCAAGAGCTAGAATTGGCCTCACAAGAAAACATACTTGTTCTCAAAGGCAAAAGTTTCTCATGCAGTTTTTGTCAAACAGGAGACAACATCCTCAGATACAACAAACTCCAAAGCAAGACCTTAGAGGACCAAAACAAAGAGCAATCATCATTTTGCTGGCAGCACTCCCTTCTCAAATAACAAGTTGTGTCAACTTTTCCTGGTAGCAATCCAACAATTCTGTATCAGAAGGCACACTTATAAACCTATGTCTAATGCTGATATTCAACACTGCTCACAAACTATATGCACAGACTTATTTTCAGCCAAGGAATGAGCAGCTTAGGAGTTGAAATAAATCAACTTTGTTTTATTTGTAACTATCTGAGCATGAACCAGCAGAAATTCTGATGCTAAACAGGGGTTTCTCATGCATATGTTTCCACCCTGATCATTCAAAAACTGTTTTCTCTTAAAAGTTTTAATTTTAAATGTAATTTACATGCAATGAGCTGCATTAGTCTTTCATTATGCTTGAGATTTTACATGTACATAATTTGAGATATTTAAAGTCATGGTTGCTGTAGAAACCGTAATTATATTTCTTGTTAAATCATTAGAGTTAACATCATTTATGAAATTAAAGAATATTATGCAGGAATAGGACAGTGTAAAGCCGCTTTACAGCTAAGCTCTATCCATGCACGCACACATCAGGAAATGCAAAATTAAGGTATCTCCAAGGAGACTCTGAATAATGTAAGGAGCTCCAATCCCATCTCAGGCATAATTTGGCCAATTCTGTCTTTACTGCTTTATAGTCACAATTTGCTTATGTTGAAATGTCTTTTGGGACCAATTCATACACAAGCACACTTCAAGTTCCAGCAGGACTGGCTTTATTGGCATTGTTTTAGTTAGGGCAGTACCTACAGCCTCCAAAATGGGATACTAATCAGATGGAGGGAAAATGTATATTGACATTTCTTCATCTCTCTCTCTGATCTCACTCACACAGGACTTCCTGTTCCTCACCCAAACATGACATCATCCTCGGATATCTCCCAGAGTACCTATCTCCCACCAAATAGCAGTCCCTGGCAAGGACAGAGATGTTTTGGCACAGCTTGCTTGGAAGTAGAGCTCATGACTCAGGCATGTGCATCCTTGTGGGAAGCTAGGAACCCTTGTATGGGGCAACACTGCTCCTAAACAGCTGTGAGCACAGAAATCGCTCTCGCAGCCAAACTCTCTCATCATAGCTAATAATTTCATGTCGCTGCACACCTGGGAGCAGAGACATGTGCTGCTGGAAGACAATCACTGTTCATGGATCTGCCTTTGCTTACAGAAGCCCAGGACTACACAACAGAGAACAAATGCTTTTTAAATTGATACTGTATCACCTCTTGAAAAATACAAGCTATTTTCCAAACAGGGAACAGCTGTGGCCTGATATCTGGATCCTTTCAGCCACATGAAAACTGTCTAAATTAATTATCTCATGTTCCAAACCATAACATTCAGGTGCACAGCACCTAAATCATTACTTAAATTATCATTATTTGTCAGGGGAGTCCTTTCCACCCTTTCCAGTGACACTCCAGAGTTAATCAAAATGTTATTAATACAAAATCTGCTGGGAAAATCTTAAAAATTTAGAACTCATACATTAAAATGTGTTACTAAGTCATCACTATCAAGATGTGTGAGTTTCCTTTGCTGAAGGCCAAGAATTATTTCAACATCAGCACTGGGTTTATATATGTCATTACACTGTAGTTTTATTTGTAATTTCTGAACAGTTGCAATTGCATTTAAAAGGCATTTCCACAGGGAATAATTATTATCTGCATTGGCTGAAAAACAAATGTTAGAAGCTACAGAAGGCAGAAAAAATATCCAGTGCATAGCTGCAGTTAGGATTCTCTCCTTGAGACCCTCTGCAGATAAACAAACCTTTTAAATACAGCCCTTTTAGAGGCCAGCAACTTGGGTAGCAATGTACAGTACTCCTCAGAATAGATGAGTAGGAAAGAAGGATGAAAAGCAGAATACTATTTCTTCCTCCTTCCTGCAGCTGAAGGATAAGGACTGAGGGAACTTGCATTTTATCAGACTCACCAGAACTAATACCAGCTCAGGAGATCATATAGACCTCTCAAGGTAAATATTCTCTCTTTTCTTGCTGCTCTTGTAGCTCACCCTGCAAGACAACCAGGCCCTTCTACTATTTCCCTCTTTTCCTCTGCTTGAAGTCTTTGCACACATAAACATAGTGGCTTTTGTGACGTATGTTAATCAAATAGCTCTATCCACCATAATCTTAAAGTAGTATCAACTACCAACCCTCTCCTGGTTCTGCTACTCACCCCCATGTGAAGCTCAGTAACCAGTACTGAGAGTTTTCCATCATTTTCTCCACTGAGTTGTTTGCTTCTCACTCCAGAATCCAGGACTCAGGGGCAAGAATCCGCTTTTTGCCCTGTGTTTGACAGCAGCGTGAATGTGGTCTCCATCCAAAGCTCTTAGGGTACTATACAATGCTACCAACTTGCCAGATACAACAACAATAAGAAACATGGCCTGGTCCCCTCACCTCTCTCTGGAACAGAGTTTCAAGCCTGTTTCTTACTGTTTTGCCACCTCAACATGTATAAATTGCCTATTGCCCTGATTTACTATTACCATCTGATCTTTCAGGAACCAGGACTAGTGAAAAAATAATCAATAAGCCACAAATACATGAAAGTGCTTGCTCCTAGTTGTAATTAATTCTTTACCTGGTTTATATGCTGAGAGAGAAAGGTTAGAGTCAACATGTGGATTGGTTTTTTGCTGTCTTTTAATAGCTTTCAACTCCAAGCTCTTCATAGCTCCTCAGTCCTTTGTGCAGAGTATTTTTCATGAGACCTGTAGCACCATGGAAGCACTCTGTCAGTCTTCTGAGGAAGGGCTGAGTATTTGTTAGAAGCACCTACCACTTTCCTGGGATTGTGGCTGGAGTCTAGGGAGTGAGCTAGTGGGACTTCAGAAAGCAGATACTGAATGGGATGAACTTGTAAATCCAGGAGCAGAAAAAGCTTCAATAAAAGCCAAAGCAGGACAGGACAACTGTGAATAGCAGTGCCAGATCCTATAAGACGGGTGTATACTCTTCTTGTTCAAGGCTTACAACACTCAGCTTTAGTGTCCATCCTAACAAACTCCTAAAATAAGTACATGGTGAACAGGAGGCTGCATTTCTCTTCCCTCAAAAACTTGCTTCTTGTCCCTTCTTCCTTCTTCCCCTGATTAAGAACAGAAAAATCACTATCAGATGACACAAACATCTTCCTGAAAGGCAGGTCATCTTTTGCTGCTTGCTGTCAAGATAGGAACTTCAGCCCATTCCTACTGTTCATTATAAAATCTTTAAAGATGATTTACTAGAACACAGTTATTGAGATTATCATAGTACTTGATAGTCTTAGGTGTTTGTAACTAGATAAGATTCCACTGAGTCTTTCAGGCAGAGTCCCCAAAAAACCTGGTGTACCGTTTTCTTTCCACTGTCACTGCTAATTATTTCTGATTAACTTTCTTTACTGAATGACTATTATACTGATTAAATCAGAAGGATTAGCAGAAAGTCAAACTCTACCTTTGAGCATGAATCTATTACAATTATAAAAAAACTCAGAAGTAACATGCTAGTTAGGAGCAATTCATTGTCAGCTGCCATTTGGACTTCTGCAGTCTGAGCTAGTTATTTCAAATTGGGAATGTATCTGGCAAAGATATAGATGCTGATTTAATGAATTATTCTAGAGGTTTTAAAATAATCACTTCAAAACTCTAAGCCACATAAAATGCATCCAAATTTGAAATTTCATTGCAACTCCAAAATTAAAATCAGATTTGTCAAACATTCTATTAACATTCTCAAAGGTTCATAAAATTTAGACCAAAGAAAGTACTGAAATTTGTGCATCACATTAATGACACTACTAACAGTCTCACCAAGTTTTATTCAGAAGTTACATAGATAAACTAACTTGGAATGTACATCTTAGTTAAGTACATGTGCAAGTTTTCCTAATAAAAAAAAATCCAAAGGCCACAGGAGTCATTAAAGAAAAACTGACCAGTTATTTTTTTATCTAAGTTCTTATACGAACTCCAAGACTTGACGTTATATAAGTAAGGAACTGATATGAAATAGGAGACAAACATGAGAGAATGAGTCCCTGAAGATCTGCATGTGGTAATTCATATTGTAGAGATCCACGTCTTTATTAAAGGTTATGGGGTTTCATATGCTGTTCTATGGCTTTCATCAATACTACCAGCTAAATTTTCAAAGTTCAAAGTAAAGCACCAAAGATTTTCCTGCTTATCTATGACCTGGTAAAAACGTACCTAGCTCCCTTTAATATCAAAAACTGCAGTAGATTTCTAACACTCCCACTTCCTGACAGGGTTGGAATGAAAGGCTCTTTTGCTATTTAATTATGGCGGTTCCTTCCCCCCTACCACCCTCCTCCGAAGGTGTGTAAAAAAATTAAAGGGAGGAGATGGGAAATTGTGCCTTTTATTTTTTTTTTAATTCTCCTTAAATTGCAGTGCTGACATCTGAGGGAGGACTCCTGCCATAAGAGGTAGTAATTTCATCTTGTCACTACATGCCAGTTCTGTGTTCAGCTAAGTTCTGTGCTTTCAGAAACACCTCTTCTCTCCCCTTAGCAGGCAAGGCCCTCAGATGTATGTTCCCTGAATAAAACAGCACTATGCTGTTGATGGGAAGCGCATTTGAAAGCCCACTAGTTGAACACTACCCCTCTTTAATCATGACTCTGTTGTAGATTTGCTTATTAATGCTGCTTTGGTAAAGATAAAAATTCCCCTAAAAGATTCAGCAAATGATAACATTAATCTTTTAAATATTTTTCTCATTGTTACATGTTTTATTTCTATTTGTACATAAGTGTCCTGATCTTACTTTCATTGATGCTGCTCCTTTGGCTCCTTAAATTCTTGTGGTTTGAAAGAAAAATATATAGGGGAAATGACAATAAATTAATTTTACAAATGTAATGAGCAGAGGGGAGGCCTTTCAAAGCTGTCTTTTCTCATGTATCATTGCTGCTTATGGCATCTGAATTTAAATGTTCATTACTGGATGACTTATCTCAAAAAGTAAACTATGTCACTCACATAATTTCTTCTTATCTTTTGAAAATTTAGTGAGTTTTCCTAATCTATCATGCAATATTTTATAACTCTAAAAGAGAGGAGAAAGGCTCATTTACCCATGTATTTCAGTAACAGCTTTTCATGGCTTCTCAGTTGAGGAAGCGGCCCCAAACCAGATCATCCTCGTATTATCTGAATAAAAGGAATCATATTGCTTGATCAACAGCTCTACCAGACACAGGGTGCAGATTCCTGCATTCATCATTCCTTACACCTGTGCTTTAACTATCAGAGCACCTTATCTGGTTTAGGTAGGCCTGCAGGGAACAGACCCCTCAGCAACAGCACTCTTGAGATTTACTTAAAAGCCTCAGCAAGGCAGATAGTCTGCAATCCAAACACATCCTAACCACAGGAAAAAAGAAAGAAGAAAAAAGCAACATAAATCTCAGAGAGATTAAATCTGTTTCTGAATTGGTTCATCAGACCAAAGGCCTTTTCCCCCATCTAGCAGTTTTTCACCACCATGTTGTAAACCCAGTCAGTGCTCACAGACAGGATAACACATATCAGCCCCCCTGCAAAACGCTGGACTGGGTAATATGGCAGAGGCAAACCAGGAAGTCTGTAAAGCAACCATTACTATTACCATTTCTCTTCCCACCCCTGCACTTCCCATGCCCTTTTCCTCCTCACACTGGTCAAGTGACCATCTTGTGTTACAGCCCGATGATGCAGAACAATTTTGGCTACAGCAAAGAACCTAAGTTTGCCTTCACAGACTTCACCCAATGACAGCCATCACATAACTAAGTCCTAGTCTAAGATACTCATCCAGTTCTTTTTATAGTCTAAGAGAGTGGCAAACCTCAATTAATGTGGGCGCTTCACGCTATCTTACACAACACACTTACAATGGGATAGACTCCCCCTGGAGACATTTCTCTCTTCCCAAACAGTAACACTTCTCGACTTCCAACATGGTAATTAGGGCCATAAAACCACTTGAGAGAGTACAAGACATATGCTACAGGCTGTAATGCAATAAGCAAATCAGGAAGGGAATGAAAATCAAATTCTTTTAACTTACATGTAACTATGCAAAGCAATTTTGTAAAAAAATCACTACAAATGGCCCATTCTGATTATGCTCTTACAGGTGCCCTCAGCATTTAGTTGAAAAAAATTATCTGAATTACCATTTATAATCTACCTTATAATCCTGCTTCACTTTCTCACTCTTGCACATCACCTCCAAATGCAGCTTTCTGAATGTAAGTAAGCCCAGGCTAGTGACGTAGGGGTAGCTTTGGCATAAGCCCTTTTCCTTCTGGACTCTTAGCAGCACGCTAGTGGCCTAAGACTTTGTAAAGCAAGTCTAGGTGGGGTTATGCGGTCTTGGTAGAGTCAAATTCATGAAGTGCATACTAGACAAAGCAAACCTTTCCCCAGCAATATCCCATCACTTGCACTACCCCCAAGCACTCCTGCTCCCAAACACACATTGCACAGACCATGGACAGCTCTTTGCTGTTCCTCTTACTTCCTCCCCAGCTGTGCACACTGGGTGTATATCATAGGAAGATACACGACACACACTCAAGGTGCTGGAATTAGTGCAAGGTACACCTACCCAGGCTCACTTCCAGTTTTATCCTCCAACATGTGGAGTCAAGGAAATGACAATGCACTTAGGCATCTCTTGTATTCTCGGTTAACATCAAACTGTGTTTAGTCATCTGGCAGAACATATAAACTTTTTCATACATTAATAATTTCAGTCCTGATTCTGACACAGAGCATGCCTGAAAGGTGTGATGTGCTGTTATCACGTCCTGTTTTGTCAGCAAATTTCAGATTATTATGTAGTTACTTTTAATTTAAGTTTTCAAAATTTCCTATCAGGACTTTAACAAGAAACATTATCATGATAGAAGATCATATACTTTGCATTAGGTTTCTTACCAATTCTAAAATGTGAAATTTAAAATGGAAGGCTTTATGTCATGATAAATTCAATCCAAAACTCTCTTGTTGAAAATGTGTAAATACATTGGCCATAAAATAGAATTCTCCTGCTCTTGCCTACATTGAGCTTTTAGAGCCCTCTTGTTCTCCTTTTAGTTAGTGACTTGTTTCAGAGGAAAACTGACCCTTAACCCGCCAGAAGACTGTGAAGCCTGATTCTCCCTTCAGATCTTTAAAGACATTCTCATAATGACTTTGTTTCATAAAGTTTATCTTCATCTTCCTTTCTTCATTTTAAGATAGATTTTGAAGAGGAAAGTGTAGGTAAGGGAAAGTTGCAGTCGTAGTGATCTGTAGGTATTAGGATATTCATCTCATTAGCAATAAGACTGAGAAGTTAGTGTATCTTTCGTTTGTCAGACACAACCCCCCCAAAAAAAACCCCAAAACAATACTAAAGATATTAAAAAAAAACAACAAAACAAACCAAAAAACCTCACAACAGACTGCTCTCATACATGAAGGCCTAATAAATATCAAGTTAAAAAAATATATGTTATAAAAAGTTTTAATTTCCAGCGTTAATCTCAAGTATTTTTTCTACCAAAAATGCATGTGCAGTACCACTTACAGCTAAGGGGAGAAGTGCAAACAACTTTGTAGTATTGCAAAACACATACGTTTTTACTCTAGTTCACCCTCTGCAAGGCAATCTAAGGCCTGGATGTGATCAAAACCCAGTATAGTTGCATTATCTATTTCTGTGCATTATCCATTTCTCTGCACAAAAACATGGGGCTGGACTAACATCAGTGTGCCAGAAACAGTTAACCTGCAGAAGTCTCACTGCCTCTGTTTTCTCTTTTTCTGGGAGCACCTCTGTGTTTTGCAGCATGCCACAAGCTGTGCCACCCTTGCATTCACTCCCTGCTTCCCCAGTGAATGGGATTTTGGATAAGACCAAGGGCTTTGGCACTTCTCTAATTAAATCTTGGGTTGGTTCCCCATTCCCCCATCCAGGTACAATTAAATATTGCACCTTTTCAAATGTTATGTTATGAAGTCTTTTGTAGAAATACCTATGAAGTGGAGATAAGCTCATTGCTGAAAGCCTTGGATCTCATCTGTTTATTTTTTAGTGCTTCCAGCTTTTCTCACAGCGATAATATCCTT
Organism: Melopsittacus undulatus; assembly: GCF_012275295.1. Classification (NCBI taxonomy): domain Eukaryota; kingdom Metazoa; phylum Chordata; class Aves; order Psittaciformes; family Psittaculidae; genus Melopsittacus; species Melopsittacus undulatus. Next base: position 68,914,824 of record NC_047530.1, on the reverse strand, counting down.
CTGTCTGACAATACTCTGATTTGTACTCTGCACTAAAGCAAAAGCATTAGCTTTCAGGCAGAATAGTCTATTCATCTTCTGCTGCACCAATGTCTCCTGCTCCTCTGAAGAATTCCTCCAAGCTAATGGGGCTCCCATCATCTCTTCTGTCCAAACTGTTGTCTTTGTATTTTCACTAATACCCATTATTACATTGACAGAACAGCAGGGGGCTTTTTTAATCCATTTACCTTTGGAATTGTCTTCTGGGTTTTGACAACTTTTAAGCTTCACCTGCCATCCTACTTAATGGCTCTTCCTGGGGTATTCTGGATTTGCTGCCACCTTCACAAATTCAAACCACTACCCACCATCAGCTTCATTGCTGAGTATACCTTGCTACCTAGACCTTGGTAGACTCTCATTGGTCTGTTGAGGGTTAACTTTTTGATCCCTCATAGTCCTTCTCTGAACAACTCACAGCCTTTTGTCAAATACTCAGTTCTCCTTATATTGCAAGACTGTGTTTTCAGTCTTACACGAGTTGCAAAGGCTGCCAATTTTCCCCTTTCTTTTCATACTTATTACATAAAAGCATGTCTCTGTTTTTTAATTCTTATTTAAACTGTAGCTTCCCTCAAATGTCTGTATGGTATTTTCATAATTATTGTCTCTGAGTTAACAGAAAGCAGTAAAAAAAATAAATAAATAAAAGTATCAGCAACTGTAAGATGCAAGATTACTTCCACCATCTCCCTTCTTGCTAGCACACAGCACTTACAGAGAGAAGATGAAGCACAGTTTACAGAAGGATTCAGAACTGGTGGTACTTTTAACTGCCCTGTTTTTCTAGTTTCCAGAATGTTTTATTCTTTGCTCTGAATTGAAGACAGACAGACTGTCAGATGTAGTTTTATTTCATTCAGCAGCTATTTGATCAGCACTGCTTAAGGGCTGCCTTACAGCAGCTTCTACCTGCAAGAGTCCTTTGCAAGTCCAGCTCCACCAGTCTGCTTAGGGGCTGCCTCACAGCAACTTCCACCTGCAGGAGTCCTTTGCAAGTCCAGCTCCACCAGTAACAAGTCATCCATTGGCATTCCCCCAGAAATATGTTTTGATAGCTTGGCTACCATTAAGATGCTTATAATAAAGCCTTAATGACACTTTTTGCATTTTACAATGGTTTTAGAATACTAGAGATAAAAGAGATTGTCATGATTTTTATGCCAATATTACTGTATGCCATATTTAGCTGAAGTTGACAGCAAGGGGCGTTTGCCCCATTTTAGCCATGACAATAGTTACAAGGTTCAAACCAAAACTGAAACGAGTGAAAAACAAATTTTAAGCCTGTCTCACATGATTCATCTTGGATGGCAACTGTTGTGTAAGACAGAAGGAAGGAAAACTGCGCTGCTTTCAGGTCTAGCTGCCCCTGCATCTGTCTGTGAGCAGGTTTGGTCCTGTGAGCTGAAAATAAAAAGTTCTCTGATGCCTGTCTAAAAACCAAGACATACATAAATGGCATGACGTGAATGAAACATGTTGCAGACATCACAGTCACATCATGCTAGTGTTGACCCTTCTCTGGGTAGTCTTGATGAAGACGTCAGTCTAGCTGCAAAAGCTGCAAAGCCCTCACCTGGGAGCAAATGACACTTTCCGAGTAACACTGGCATTTTGTGTCTGCTGGCAACTGCATGTTTTTATAATGCAGCTGCGTGGGCTGCAGCTGTTCTGAAGATTAAAAAAATAAAAAGACACCCTTCAGACCCTGGTACCTTTCTTACAAGCTCTTACAATTCAAGTCAAAATACACTAAAGGAGAATGTAAATCAAAATGCATTACTGGAAAAGTTATACTGAGATGCTGACCTATATGCACTTAGCATTTTATGATCATAATAGTCATGAATAAGACCTGATGAACAGGACTATACCCTTTATTACAAATAGAAGTAACATACATTACTGAAAATATATGGCTGATGATTCCTGTGCACAAAGCCCAGGAAATTCTGAACTATGATTTCTAGAACAAACCTATTTCATCCCTCTTGTATTCTGAATTGCTGAATTACACGGTATTCACTCTTATGCTTTAATATTTCTACAATGTTACTGTTACAGTAATGCGGAACATTTTATCCGCCTTCAGACAGATCCTAGTCTCAGATAGACAAGCATAAATCTGAACTAATGCAATCGTTCTTGTGTTTTCTCAGGAGTTATACTAATTTAGCTAACAATTGTCTCCAGACAATTGAACTAAATTGCTTTACAAGGCAATATTTTAATGCAAATATTCTTTAAATTAATATAAACGTGTCTTTCAGTTATATTTTATGTAAGATCCATTTCAAACACATTAATTCAATTACCTTGTTTTATAGATACTGAACATTCAAGTAGGTTTTTATCATTGCCAGAAAACCAGTGGCAAGTTGCTACTGGCAAAACTCATAGCAAGACTGAACTCTAAATGTGCACATTTACAATTGTAAATGATGAAAATGTAATTACTAAAATTTCACAGACTTGAACAAAATTATGTTCCATATAGGAGACATTTTTGTTAATGCACATTTGTTTCTGCCTGCAACCTGCATGCTGATTCTTGCTCATTTCAAAATCAGCATTGGTTGTTGATTGGTTCCAATGGGAACAAAATTCACCCTAAGTTCCCTGTTGGTAGAAGAGAGTTGAAAGAAATGCAGCATTTACGTCTTGATATAACTTTGTTACCTAAAAAAAAAAAAAAAAAGAAAAAAAATCACTTTCCAAGCACACCAAAGTGAGTCAGTTCTCACTGAAAACCCAATCTGTGTTGGAAGTTCACTGACCAAGAGAGACATTTTTCAAATCTCCAGTCACACACTGGGACCAGCTAAAAAACAAAATAGAAATGCTGCTTCTTAGTTCATTATGCAGCTTAATCCCATCCTCCTACACACTGGTAAGTATGAAGAATAAACATTCATTTAGTTTAAATCCACCATACAGTGACAAAAAAGTTCTTTGGATCACTAATGTGCTTAAAGTACATCTGCACTTGAAGCGTATGTGTGAGTGGAGCAGGGCTATCTGCAGTATGAAAAATCAACCACCTCTAGCATCACAAAGCATATATGCTTGGAGCATAATCTTCCACAGAGGGACCACAACAGTGCTGATGGAGGGGAAGAGCTTGGTGGCAAAATAAGAATTCTCCGTTTCCTCAAGTAAGGTTTTCCTCCCACTGCTCTCCAAAGGTACAATTCAGAGACTATCACAGTTCACAGGAGATGCTCCACTAATTTCATGAGGTTTAGACCCTGGTCATATCGTAACCACCCGCATCAATGATTTAATCACTCAGTTATCTCCTTTCAGACTAGTTTGGGAATTGCAATAACAAATTAAGAAACTCTAGAAGTGACAGAGACAGACCGAGAGACTGAAATACTAGAAGGCAGTGGTACATTTCCATCCTTTCATCAGTGAGCACTGAGGCATGTGTAAAAGCTGCCACACCTCCCAGAAGAGGACAGAGTATCCAGCCTTCAGCTCCAGCCAATAAGCATTCAACCATGGTATTTGTTCTGTGATTACAAATCAAACCTGTTTCCACCTGGCTATCAAAGCTGAAGCAGCACTCAGTCAAAATATCACTGACTATTTTTCCATACATTGTTCTTTAAACATTACCTATGCTTTCCTTTTACATAACAACAGTGTGGCCATTAAAGTAGGGGAACATGGAGTATTCCATGTTATATAATAAGAAGGAACTGGCATTACATCTTCAAACAAAGCAGTACAAATATTTGACTGGTTTAGTGTCTTATAAAAAGTTGGTGAAAAAAGGCTGACTGTTTCAAAGCATGCAACCAATGACCTTGAATAGCAAATGTATTTACATGTGAATTACCAGAAAAATCAATAACCATTTTTTCTGAAGGTGAAACTCTTTCTTAATGCCCATATTCAATATTCAAATTTCCATTCTACACAAGCATCCTGTTACTGAGAAGGAAGGAAGAAAAAATTATCTACAAACACAAGATCAAATCATTCATTTATCCAGCCTGTAACCAAAGCTTTGGCACAGTCCCATGAGTTAATCCTCTGAATGGGAAACACATGCTCATACTTGCTCCTGGTGAACCTGGTCAATTTTGCAGTACTAAAAACACCTCTGGACTGCAGCACTGAAGAAAGTGATTCTCTGACCACTCAGATTATTCCCCATCTTTCCTCCTGAGCTGTAAATTACCTGATGTAAAACAAATTGAGTGATGTTTTCTACTGGCCAAGGACCTCCTTCTGGGTTTTGTGCAATAACAGATATGAAGTTCATTTGTCATGTAACTGCTGCAAAATATTATTCCAATGCCTAATATTGTTGTTTTTTTTTGTTCAAGCAAACGTCATGCTGATGTGAAGGGTTTTATTTTATTCATGTTTGTATAAGAACAAAGGTCTTTTTTTATTTACTCTGTAAAGCAATGAACAGTGAACATTAAAATACTACAGGGGTTTAGATATTTCAAACCCCAAACAGCTCCAGTTAAATGGATGTGTATTTTTCATCTGTATAATGAATGTTTCCAAATATACTCAGAGAAAAGGAAAACTATTTACCTTTTTAATATTTAATATTTTGCAGCCATATATGTGGAAACAATTTACCACAGGTATATATCTGGTCAAAGAAAACAACTCCATTATAAGGCAGAAACACAGCTTTGATTGCAAAACCTCCAATCACCCCTGTTTTGCATCCTGAATATCAAATAAAAATGTTCACCCCAGAAACTTGAGATGAACTGTACATAAAGCAGCAAGTAATCAAATGAAAATATTATTTAAAACCTTGTATAATGACTCATGCCCAGATCTATTTATATGCTGAAATACTCCAAAATTATACCATCTGGAACTCCTGCCTCCATCTCAAGTGTTATTCAAAGGCTGATCATTTCAAAATGCCAATGATTGTGATTTTTTGCATCTCCCTTAAAAGCCAATTACCTATTTCTTTGATGTACCCAACACATACAGCGCTTAGTGCTATTTCCTACACTCTAAACTAACATTAGCACAGCCTGGCAAACAAGATGAGAAAACTGTTCCTGCAGGTGGGACCTACAGGAACCCCTCAGGAGACTGCTGTCTGCAGGTAGCAGCAGGAGGAAGACAGGCATGGCAGCCCCCAGCCTGTCACCAGAGTGCCTATTTAGGCAACTGAAACGTGTCCTTCACATCACAAATGTCTAAAGGAAGGAAATTAATGTTTGAACTATGTTATGTCAATTATATAATACGTTATTATATTTTCATGTAGGTAAATTTTAGTAGAGAAATTCAACCATCTTCCATCTAATATTAAAAGTGAACCCAGATTATTTGATGTTTTTTCCATACCAAAAGTTACTATTGAATGCATGGCAAAAGCCGGTATCACTACAGAGATAATCCATACACTGTAAAAGGTTGACTCCCCACCTCTTTATTCTGTATATCACCTGGAAAAGACTCTTCTCACAAACCTCAAAGAATCTTTATCTAATCCTTTGTTTTTCTTTTTGCTTATTTTTTTCAATTGCTTTCTTAGAAACATAAGAAATAACACATGATTTCCCACAGGGAATTAAATCCTAGAACTCTATGGCTCAAGTTAAGACCTTGTAGATTATCATTTGAGCAACAGATACAGATCTTCAAATCCTACACACAAAGTAGTAATTATGTGAAGCTTTTTATGTGCCTTCTAAATGTAAATGAGAAAGTACAAACCTATTACAAATTAAGCCTGTGAAAGTGGGCATCTTTGTGTTGATATCATTTATTTAAGCCACTGCCCTTGTACAGTTCTAATCATCATGTGCCCACCTCACAGGCCAGCAAAGTACAAGTAGCTGCATGTGCTGTTCAGCCATGGCAAACCTCAGATCCTCATGTCCTTCCCCTCCACATCTTGCAGGCACTGCCAAAGTCTCTACCCCGACAGTGTACATAGTCATCTACCACCATGCAACTCCCCCTACCTACACACTATGAGAATATTCCTCCTGAAGAAGGGACCTCATTCTGAGATTCCTGCTTCCCTGGGCTCTGGGGTTATTTTCTGTATTTTGCAATGTTTTCTTTTTTCTAAGATTCTGCACACTTAAACATGCACAGCACATTGCACTCAATTTATCTATTCCTGCATTACAAATTTTTAAATAGGCCCTGTTCATCCTTTCAGTTACTTTAATAAATCATTTTGGTTTCATGCAGATGCCTGCCAAAATAAGAAAGATTCATGAGACTGAGTTACAAGCATTTATTAATTAAAGGGATCAAGGTGTCACAAGTACAAAACATCTATCCCAAATAGAGAGCTGGCAAACTGTCACTGCAGAGCACCACTACAGCAGTGCAATAGACAGAAGAAAAGCAGTATATGTAACATTCCTGCTCTACAAGCCTCCATTACAGAATTAAATTTCCAGTCTTTGCCCTTGAGGATCTGGGAAATGGTGCCAGGTGGGGGAACACAAACTGCACGATATTTTTTTCTCCCCCAGGCCAGTCCAGCTGCATCCATAACACTTTCAGATTATTTGTACTGGACCTCAAACACAGCACTACCTTGCAAATATCGGACTACCACGGAAGATATTCCCATAAAGAAATATTCCCCATGTGCCTTGCAGGAAGCAACACAGACATGCATCTCTCCTGGCATTGTGGTACTTGTACCATCTTGTACAAGTACCATCTTGTCATCAGCCTGGATGCCAGCCCTGTTATGCAAATAGTAAGCACATTAATTTAACCAAATGCTTTCCTAGGCCTCTGATGCGAGTGCACTATTTTGTGATTTGTGTGGGTGAAAGAAAAGTGAGTTTCCACCATAACATTGGGCATTAATAACCCATAAATAAGCTGTCATGCTAAGAGGAGAAACAGCTTGTTGGGTGGATACATTTCATCTCCACTGTAAGGAATGGACAGAGTAGAAGGGCACACTGTCTTCACTGCCTGTGCTAGCAGGCTGAATCTGTCTCCAAGCAGAAAGGGAAGATTTCCCAAAGCATACCAAATTCACTGAGGACAGCCCCTCTGTGACCTGCTAATATCCATGGATTCACTGCTAGGCACAGACACAGTTAAAACAGTCCCTTGTGAACACTGCCCTGCATGCACAAAAGCCAAGAAACACCCCCACTCCCCCACCAATGCAGACCTGCTCCTAAAGGTGAAATATTCCACAAGCTCATTCCCATCCCCACAGCCATCAGTCTGTTTGGAAATTTCTTTTAAGTGGTGACAAGAAATGTATTCTGATCTAAACCTTTTACTCTCATATATTCAATAGAGCTTCAATCCTATTTGCTTTCGTATTTTACGTTTATGTCTGCTTAATTCACTCTGCTTCGCTAGCACACAGAAGCCACTTAGACATGGAAATGCATTTAATGAAACAATTTTCCAGTATCAGCCTCTTGTTTTCTATCAGCTTTGCTGCATCCAGAAAATGCCATGTAGCAGATGTCATGGCTGAGGACTTTAAATAGTCAATATAGCTGAATTTCCACTATTGCAGTTCCTGCTGCAACCTCTGATGCTTCTTCCAGACCTTTCCGCCCTGGATGACAACTACTGACATAGGTGCAAGGTGGGACACAGCCACATAAGTGGAGATGATCAGCAGCTCAAAGGTGGCATTTTGTTTGCTCCATTTCAGCCTTCAACTACACCCTGTTTGGACTGGCTCATTAAAAAGCCATAAAGGTTGCTCATTCATGCTCAGACTACAAATTTCTACAGTCATATTGTTTCTAAATATTTAAATAACAGTCTTGCAGTGACAGCTGCATGGTTTCCAAGGTGCTTAGCTCCACAATAATGGATAGCTGCCAAGCAGCCAATTTCTGAATGCGAATTTTAGCTACAGAACTACCTACAGGACAAGGAACATCTGAACAGGTGTTTACAACATGCTCATTAATGAAATGGAGGTTCCATTCAAGCACAGTCAAGACCTGCCAAGAGAATAGAGAAGCATTTCATACATTTAACAAGTCAAAAACAAGTTAAATTCTTAGGAGCAATTTTGAATCTGGCCTGTGGCTGCCACCCTTCCTGCACCTATTGTTCAACAAACTCTCACTCTGCACACCTGTTCACAACCATTTCTCCTTGTATCTGGACTCCTATACAAACTGCAAATCCCTGCCTGCCCCTGCACCATATAACAAAGATATGAAAGAAAACAGCTAAGTCTGCATCAGTATTAGATTTAAGCAGTTACTGCCAATTCTCACAGAAATAACATCAACCACTAAACCACAAACTCAGCACAAGTCCTAACCCACAACAATCAACATGAGCTGAACTGTTTCCAAAGATTTCTATAACAAGCCTTCGCAAACTTTGTTCATTTTACCCAAAATGGGTATTGCATTCTTTATTTTTTGGTGCAAATTCTGTCAGACAGCTGGAGAACACAAACCTGTCCGTGCTGTGCCTCTGCAGCCAGACAGGGCCACACAACACAGCCTCTCCCCACTATCCCTCCAGCGTCCCCACACAACTGGAACCATTTTCTTCTGCCACTATCAAGGCTAATTGTTCTATAACAAGTAATATGCGTGCGCAAATACTGTTGGCATTTCATGATCTGGGATGCAACATTGCAGCACAGCCAGCCTCAGCACTGCTTTTTTCAAGGCAAAAATTAGTGGGTTTTATGTCCTACTGCTTTTAAAGCTCCTAATTTCTCATCAAATTTGTCTATTTACTTATTTATTTAGCAGAATATCCTTATGCAGAAACCCTGTTAATTTAATATATGATTGAGATGTCCAGCCCTTCTTCTAATAAGCAGTGATAAATAATCCCAATTAGATACTTAATGTGAGGGTATCTGGCCTTCACCTGCAATTGCCCTTGTCCACTCATAAAGGGAGAGGTTTTAGTCTCATCTATATATTTACTAATAATTTTCCCTCCTGTGTTAACATTTCCAGTGCTATTTGACATTTCATTCTCAGGATTTTTCTCTTCCAATTATTTTTTTATTGGCTCTGATTTTGTGTCTCTTATTAAAGATGTAGAGGGCCATCTGCCAGAAATTCAACCCTTACTGCAGAAGCCTTGTGTCAGTTGTGGTCTGCCATCCATACAACACGCTTGCAATTAAAAAATCAAATTAAATTGAGTAAACACTCAAACCCTAGCCTGTTCTTCTCTTCCTCACCACACCCTCATTACCCTGCTTTCCTGCCTGTTGTGTGTGTTTTGGTGTTTCTTGTTTTGTAGTCCAGGGGGTCATTTTTTGTTTTGTTTTTTATTTACAGACTGAGTGGTATCCTGGAGTTCAGGTAGGACCAATTCTGGGTTATAAAATAAAATAGAAAAGAAGGTTCCTCTAACATTAAAAAGCCGCATTGCCCCAGAAGTGTGACACCATGAAACACTGCTGCAATGCAGATGTAGGAACTCCAAAGGACCAGAGATATTCCTATCAAGTTTTGAACACCTCTGGTTTTATTTCCATTCCCTATAGGGAAATCCTGTCTAGATTTTAATTACCCAAATTTTAAAACTGAATATTTTTCAAGTATTTTGCTCATCCACCATTTAGTGGGTAAATATTCCCAAACATACTTTGCAGGTTTTTTCTTTTTTTACCCATTTTCCTTTTTTTAGCAACATAATTGCAGCAGAACTGTTTTCCTTTATCACTACAGCTATAAAAACTAAACTGTTTTATTGCTCATTTCTGTCAGGCTCTCTTCAATTCCTGACAGCAAACCTACTGCACTGCACCGAAGCACCGCTGTATTCCTCACAACCAGAGCACCAGCTGTAACCATCCAAACTGCCTATTGCAGAGTAATTAGTCAGACCATGAAATGCCTGACCCAGCCGTTGAAGACACTCTGCCCTGCAGAGGTGAGCAGCTTTGGGAGGGACCCCAAGACACAACAGAGCAGCAGTGATGGGCATGGGCATAACCTGGGGCAACTCAACTTTTCTCTAGTTCTTATGAAACTTCTGAAGTTTTCTCTTAAAATACTGCATCCATTAGCCCTTTGACATCAGAATAAATGTTCACATTACAGCCTGCATGTACACTATCTCTAAGGCCATCAGGCTTTTTTATATTCCCCATTAGAGGTCACTTTTATCTAACACAGCCTTTAATGGAGCCATGCATTTACCTTCTGTTGAGTGCTTTGTGTTAGTTAAAGTCATTACTTTTGTTCAAACTAAGAACCACAAGAATTTCCCCATTCTTTGCTCTCAAATACCCTTCATCCATTTCCACATTTTGCTCATCTGCTCACAGTCCTCTGACTTATTATTTTGGTGGTCACACAGTTGCTTCCTATAATTGAGCAGTGACCTGTTAACTTCCAAGACTATTTTTATTCTTCACTACCTCAGGTTAATTTGCAGCCTCTTTTGCAGCTAGTGAAACTGTGTTGGTTGTATTATGCAAAGCAGCAGTCTCTTTTCCTCTTTCTGGGACCGTATACCAGCTCCTTCATCTTCATCACTTGGTTTCTTCCCTCTTTCTAGCACTATCTGTTTGGTGTTAGCACCGTCCTAAATCTCAGTTCTTTTGCTATCATGATTGCAGCTGGGTGCTGTTGTAAATGCTTACTGTTCCTCATAAACTTTAACACCTTGCTACTCAGTCAAAGAAATAGTTTTGAGGCTCTTCTTTTCACTTCACATATATTTCCTCAACTTGACAGTTCTTGGGGTACTTGATCTAAAGAGAAGAGCTCTTGCCTTAGTTTTATTCCCATAGTAGTTTGTACTGGAAAAAAAAAAGTAGGTCTCTGCAAAAAGACCTTTCTAAAACAGCTTACTGAAGCAGCAATTTGCATACTACTCTGCATAGCCACAGAGATCTGAATTTTCTGAAGTCACTTCTATCAAGTATTTCAGGATTAGTTTTGGCAGGATTATGATGGACAGACACTATTCAGGTCACTGGAGGCAAAAAGGAAGGAAAAAAAGTGTGTTTGGTCCTTCTTTGGTAATGACTGTCCCTGAATTCACACTATGCTGTCCTGCTCTCCACAACCTGTACAGCTCTCCAGTGACAGGACATTTTTGCTGTTGGCCTGAACCCCTGTATGGTAATAAAATCCAGGCCCTCTGCTAGCAAACTGCTAATCCCTGAAATTTTAGCTTTCCCATTTTGTTTCACCAGCTCTACCAGAGTCACTCCACCCCTGCTTCTCTTGAGAGTCCCCAAACAGCAGGTGCTTTTTGCTTTCATTTGCCTTTACAAAAGGGGCAGACAGAGAGATTGGCTACGATAGACCTTTAATTGCCTTAAGGTACCCTGTGCCAGCTTGAAACTAAGCCCATGCTGGAGACTAACTAAAGACTTGGGTTATTTGCAGGGCTGCCGTAATGCTGAATCTGAATGGTACCAAACAAAAAAGGGGGTTCCACTCATCTCCAATTTCCACACGAGAGCAATTGCATTTCAAAGAGCAATTGAATACTTGGCTTCACTGTGCCTTGGAACAAAACCTACATCTCTCCTATTTCCCTCCTAAACAAAACCACTGTCATATCAGCAGTTTGCACCAGAGCCAGAAACCACAGGAGCTAGAGCTCCAGCTCAGCACAAGCTGCAAACATGGGGATCTCAGACATGGGACTCAGAGGCTGTCTGAAATCCAGGTGAGCTGGTGGAAACACAGTTCCTCCAGCAGCACAGCCAGCTCCAGGAGGAGCACCAGTACACCAAACATTTAATTTTCCATTGGCCTGTGCATTTTCCAGCAGCTTTCATTGCCCCTCTTGTCCCTTCCTCTGGAAAGATGGTTCCAAGATCAGGAGAGTTTACAGCTTCCAAAAGGTTGCCTGATAGCTCCCAACATTCTCACTGCATTTTTGCTAAACCAAGCATTGTTCTTACTCAGTTCTCCTCCAATTATACCCTTACACAGACTGCAGTTTTTCTCAGTCATGTTCTTCCAAACTATCTTTCTAAATTAACACGTCATCTGTACAATTTTCAAATTAGTGCCATTCAACAATTTGTGATTCCATTCACATTATCCTTCAGGATTTTTCTGCTGCAAAGTGTGAAGCAGTATCTAAGCTGTATGTTAAAAGTAGATTAATGTTTTAGAGACAAATCAGTTCCTTTTAGATTCCTATGCAGTGCTACTACAGGATTTGATTGTACTAAAAAAGCATTTGCAACTTTTTTCTTTAATAGTTTTGTACTAATTGAGAATGACCTCCAGGAAATATCAAATATAAGGGCTGTCTTCTTTCAGTTTTCAACACCTTTAAGTGTTAGTAACAGGATGCCTTGATAAAAAAAGTGGTAAATGTTAAATTCTCACAAATAAAAATAAACAAGCAACTATTAAAAAAACATTTGAAATTAGTGAAGGAAGACCAGCACTATAATTAAAAGAATAACAGTGAATTACACCATGATTCATCAATGTACACAGGAAGTCATCCGGCTTGAAGCCAGTGGTGATACAGTCACAGGTCTAACCACATGTATTAGTTTGTAATACACTCTCTCACACTCTGGAGAGAGGCAGTGGTTATCAAGATGTATTTCCAAAACTTCTGAAAATTCACAGTCCAACCAAGACAATAATACTTCATTTTGCTCAGCTGTTCACTGTTGATTGCAGGCTACTGTTTTTAACATCCTACACTTGCTGTAATAGTTATATCATAGAGTTATATTATAAATGTTTTTTTCAACCTTGAGATTTGTTCAAAATGTTTTCTCGTTCCTCTAGAGAACATAAACTGGCTAGTAGCAATTCTAACATCAATTTCTATTTGCTTTTTACTAATGGATTTTTTTTAAAATTCAAGGATTGTCCTTTTATGTACACCTTTTACAGGGCATTTTTCTCTTAAGTAATACTTAGCATTGTAAGATCCCTGAAGGTTTAAAGATTTGTGTTTAGAACACATTTAATCCTAGAACTTTCAGTTTTGCAAGTAATTTCAAGCCACATTATCTCTGTTTTTTCTTCTTTTAAATACACTAGACAGTTTTTCTCCTTTTTTTTTTCCACTCCTTTTTTTTTCCACTCATTTGAATTCATACCCTATAGTGAAATGTGCTACTAGCATGGCAACATACAGGTAAATTTAAAACATTCCCTTCCCCCAAAATTTTCCACTTTAAATAACTGTCTTTTGACTTATTTCTTATGAATCACAAGTTTCAAAAAGTTTTTTTCTTTCAAATATATTGTGCTTGCAACTGAATATACTGCAGTAACTTTGCTATTTGCTTGGGGTTTTGTTTGGTTTTTGATTTTGTTTTTTAACAAAATATTGGTTCTTATACCACCTACATGAAACTCTTTTTGAGACTGTCTAGGCTTTCAGTGTGGTGGTTTTATATTACGTACCTTGACTTTCTCCATAACCAAAATAATCATTGCTGAACAGTCATATCTCTTTGTTTTTAGAAGTATCAAGCCAAAAAATTAGATTAAATGTTACATCATAGAATCATAGAATAGTTAGGGTTGGAAAGGACCTTAAGATCATCAAGTTCCAAGCCCCCTGCCATGGGCAGGGACACCTCACACAAAACCATGTTACCCAAGGCTCTGTCCAACCTGGCCTTGAACACCACCAGGGATGGAGCATTCACAACTTCCAGTACAAGAGTTTCCAAGAATCCAAAATATATAAAGCAAACAACAGTAAGATACAAGCTAACTTATGCCTTCATATATTGAGCTAAATCTTTTTATTGACATTTGAAATATTGAAATATTTCTAAGTTCTTAGATATGTTATTTCAAATTCACACAAATTTAGTCACTCTGAATATTCAAAGAAAACTTGTTGATTTTGCAGTTTTGAAACATATGAATCTAGAGTTTTAAGTTTCCTGCTTAAAATATTCAAGGTCCAGTATGTATTCTTAAAAACATTTAATATACACTATTGAACTTAATTCATTTTTTCATAAGCCACTTTCTGTTCAAGCTTTGACATGTAGCGAAAGTATTTTAATTGCAACTCATCACTATCCTTTTTATTCATATTGCAAATACCTGCAATAAACACGACAGATCATAGTTGTTTTCAGAGGGTCCTGGTTTTTCTCTGACTTTTCACAGTGTTTCTATATGCTGAAGTTATTCATGGTTGTTCAAGTATTCACTTACAAAATTTGCGTTTCAGTTCTAAAAGGGAATGCAGTTGCTCTATACCTCCTTAAAGCTCATCGCACTGCAAACAAAATTCCTAAGTACCGAAGACTCGCTTTCCCTGGAACACTATGCTTTGAATAGCAGTTATACTACAGGAACATGAAAAATGTTCAGAGAGCTTGCAAAACACATAGTACGAAAACTTTTCCTTATTGAGATTAAGCTGGAGGTCAGAAAGCTACGAGAGCAGAGGAAATTTGAGCACTCAACATTTAAAATTTAGGCAGGAGGAAAAAATCACTACTGTAAGTTGTTAAAAGAAGTGAGACATAAAAGCAAACAATAAATGGCATTATTTTGGAGAGCCCAGGGTGGTCTGTGATAATGGCTACAAGTGAAGGCGTAGGGAAAGAAGGTAAATATAAGGCAGACGTAAGGTGTTATAAACTCCCAATTGCAGCCAAGTAAGTCCTTATTTTGAGCCCTTAAAGAAGCTGCAAGCCCCTAAAATGAACTTTAATTAGCATGCAGTTAATTATCATTATTATGTTTGTGTTATCTTACCACTTAGGTATCTCATTATAAATCCCATTGTGATACCTTCATGCAAAGGAAAAAATTTCTTCCCAAAAAACCTTACAAGCCAAGAAAAAGAGTAACTCAAATCAAGCAAAGGCAGGTGATAAGAGATGGGCCAGTCTCAGTCAGAATTCTGTCAAGTCCTTCATAGGCATGCCAGAAAAAGGATGATTAATTTCTTCCCTAAAGAAAACTAAGTAGCTTGTTCCCATAATAGTGAAGTTGACACATTCAGCTAAAAAAAATCCTGCAAAATAAAAAATGGGAGACCAAGCTTGCCATGGAGAAAGCCACCTTGGCCAGGAGTTTTGTACCTGGGCTTTGCTGGGATATAAGAACTTGCTACAGCACAGCAGCACTGTGCACTGGACAAAGAAAGTGAAGGGGGAAAGAAAGATCCTCATTATAAAAAAATAAGTCTTTATAGAGATGATGGATGAGGTAGAAACTGGGCTCAGTATCAAAGAAAACACAAGGGAAGCCAGTGCCAAGTGAGATCAGGTGATGGGCTAAGTAAAGGCACTTGGCAGTGGAAAAAAATTCAATAACAGGACATGATGAGAACCAAAACAGGCAAAAAAACCCGCCCTTGAGTGAGGCAAGTAAACCCTCACTGCAAGCAACAGCCAAGACAAACAGGGTGAAGAGATAAGATGGGTCATTGGCACAGTGAGCTGAAATAACTGATAGTGTGGGAGTCTGTGATGAGAAATGACATGACACACCTTGACCGGAGGAACATACGCACATTGTAACATGAAACAAACTGCACTGAACCTTCAGACAAAATTCAGTGTTATCACATTGAATTGAACTGCATATATTTGGTCATATCTAGTGCCTACCTTCCTGCAATGGTCTTCAGTAGGTACTGAATTTATTTTAGGACTGCCCAGGATGAAAGGCAGCAGCACTATAGTATTTTGTTACAGTTTTCCCATTGCACTCTGTTTCAGCTGAATTAACAACAGTTTAAGCTGACACTTTCCTCCTACAGGAGGTTTTAAAACTTTTAAAAGTATGTAAAATCAAGTAGGAGATCACAATGGTAAAGGTTAGAGAAGTCTGAAGAGCTCCGGGGCAGGTGAAATGTGTGGACACTATTTATAGCTTTGGCAAAGTAAATACCTTAAAGCTGTAATGAGGTTATGTCAGATGAAAAAAGTAATTCAAAAGAATCTTTTCTACCACCTTAACCACTGTAGTGAAAATTAAAATAATAAATCATTCTTTGACAGGAAGCAATTTTAAGAAGCAGTTTTAGATTTGGACTCTGATGACCATCATGAGCTTCTTGCACACCTTTCACAACACAATTTAGTAGAATGACATCAGAAAAATTAAGGGGTTCGATGTGTGCTACTTTCAATTCAGAATAAGAGATCGGTGTGATTATTAAGATTTTAAAATAGATTAGCCTATTTCAGATTAATTAACTACAGAGTCACAAGCACTTTCCATCATAAACATACTTTTGTGGACTAGCTGGAAAATGAAACCCACAGGTAGTTTGACATGTACACAATTAGAGATAGCCTGATTAGTAACCAGGAAACCAAAGCACTACCTAATTTGCAGCTATTATAACTAAGCACGTTACAGATGCTCTTATTTACATACCAGTACAACACTAATGAACTTGGCTGCCAGCTTTCATACAGCATTATGGGACACCAAACAAAAGAAAATACAAGATCCTGGCGTGGTCATATATTCCCTGGCAAACAATTCATACTTTTTTTTCCTAACCTATTCCAGACAGCAAGACAAGTTATGAAGGAAACAGCCTCTATAGGCACTTGTAGAAAGGTGGCTTAAGTTTCAGGAAAAACATGTACTGATAGAAAAAAAAAACAAAACAACAAAACCTGTTTCTCAAATTGTAGAGAGCAATTTCATTAATCTAGGCCACTTACTGCATTTCTGTGTGTCGTTGGTTTACAGAAGTTGTTCCACAGTATTTGCAGATAGGCATGTCTCCAGTCTCGAGCAAATGCAAAATATTCAGCTTCGTTTACCCAAGAATAGGTTTCATTTAAAGTAAGTGATCATTGTATATGACAGTGATAAATTGCTGCAGTTCACCTTATTAGTACTAAGTTGATGATGTACCTACCTGACCATCTCTGTAGAATACAGACACTATGATATGGAAGAAAAGGCTTTCAGAATCAAACACCTAAAATGGGCCATACTGGGCAAGAACATGTCTAGTCTCATTCGAGAGACCATGGTATGTCCAATTAAACAGTTTAGATAGTGGCTTCATCTAAAGTTTTAACATACTCATTAACAGCAAATGCAATGTCCAGAGCAGAGTCCAGACCCTGCTGAAGGATGTTCTACAGCCAGCAAAGCAGGAAGAGAGCCTTTTAAATCTCACTGAAACAGAGTTTTGTGACCAGTCCTGCTATAATAAAGATGTTTTTAAAACTGTATGGAGAGGAAACTTCTAATAAAATACAGCCTTTCTCTACTTAAAGAAACAACAGAGATAAGAGATTAAACTTCTCAAGTCCTGTTGAGGACTTAAAAGTGCTGAGACTGGTTATCCTTGCAGAGACCTTAGATGTCAGGCAGCAGTGGCAAGGCTACTTACAGCCAGCAGTGGGGCCAACAGAAGAGGACATTCCCCAGGAACAGCACAAGTGTCTTCTAGAGAGAGCTGGGGCTGACTGGTGTGCCATAAGATTGAGATACTGCTTGGCCCCTGAAGATGAGTGCATCTCACACAGGATCAGCACCTCAAGCCAGCTGAAAAGAACTTTTTGAACTGATCTTTATCTGAGAGTGGGAGGAAGGAAATGCATGTTTTATTAAGTAATCCTTTTTTGCACAAAGATTTCCAACAAGGAAGAAAAGAATTTTAAGGAGGAGCACAGACTCAAGTGAGGCAGGATTGTCCAGCTGCACAAAGGAGCACTGGCAAAGAAGCAGAGTCTGCTATGATCCCAAAAGCAACTGAGGCTATTGGACCCACATTTGGAAGCAGTGACTGACCTGCAAGAACACCATGAGTAAGGGCAGAGTGGGTATTAATCCTTCATTTTATTTTGTTTTATTTACTTTTGATTAAATTAATAATCTAATGAAACATGGCTTTTAAAGGTAAAGAGCCTTCTAAGTCTCCTCTGAACGGCTAAGGTAAGATGAAGTACAAGTGCCTCAATGGTTTGGCCAGGGACTGTCACAAATCTTACAGCACAATCTAAGGACTGGGAGGAAAAAAGCTTATTCATTGGGCTCACATGATGTTACATTCCTTATTTTCAACTACAACAGTTTCAGAACATTTCACTTAATAAGCAATCTTAATATGCTCCATTTAAAGTCTCTAACTCATTGGTTTTACGCTGTCATGAGTACGGAAACATTTACGTAAACATTATAAAACTGTCAGCAACATCAGGTTTTCTTTTGCCTCAAACATTTAAAAACTTTATGGGTTGTAGTTTTCTGCATATTATAAGTAGAATTAAAGATTTACTACTGTTATAGTCTGTGATATTGCCTAATAGCCCTTAGCCACTTTGATACAGTAACTAATAACAATAAAATTTGAGTTACAATACAGGAAAAAATAAATATACTCAATACATGGAGAGTCACAACTTCAAAAATAATACAGAAAGGAATAAAGAGGAAACAGGAGTAAAAACCTGCAAATCCCTTTGTTATGAATAACAGGGCCAAATGAAGAGATGAAATTATTTCCCACACTCTTTACATATAGTGTCTTACAGCACTATCAAAAACACACCCTGCAGTTTTCCAGTGCTTTAAAAACCAGTTAATCAGTTGCAGTTGCTTCAATAATATGGTAAAATAACCAAAAGTAGGAAACACTCACAAACTGTGCACTCTGGCACAAACACGTAACCATGTATTCAGTATGCACTGTTGCATACTTATTCATCCATTTGGACAGGCAGCTACTCTCACACACACACTTCTGGCCTTAGATATGTGACTTAGGCAAAGGATTCAGGGACATACCATTATTCCAAGCCTTCAATTTCTTTAGCATTTACAGCCCATGTTCATGCATAAGGTTTGGTTGCTTTGCTCCACTCTAGTGACCCAAAGCAATTGTAAACCTTGCTCAAAGGCTCGGCTGAATTGGATTTACTGCATCTTTGAATCTCCAAAGCACGGGAAAGCATCTGGAACCTAGCAGTAGGCCTGGCCTTGTGCTTTGCATAAAAGCAGTACATGCCCCAGAGATGATCTGCTTAGAGTATTTGTTGTGTCCCTGCCATCACTCTTCTTTCTCAGGCTCCCTTTATTAAAATGCTTTTACATTCTCTGGGCAATATTTTATTAATCATAAAAGTGAAATCTTTTGTCTTCTTTTTGCTTCATCTAAAAATCTTCTGGTTTATGAAATATTTTTGTGAATTGATAGGCAAATCCATGGCTATGAGTACTCAGTGAAATACCCTTGTGTACTACCTGGCAGCTCTTTAAATTGTTACAATTATATTATGAATCAGAGCAGAACTACCTTGGGGGAACTTGCTTTGTCAGTGAGAGTCAGCAACTGCTAAAGTTAAGCTGTTCCTGTGAACTGCAGTAAATATATTTTATTTAAATTCTCTGTTTGCAGTAGTTCAGTCCAGCTGAAAATAGAATTAAAAAAAAAAAGGAAATCAAAACAAACAAACAAACAAACAAAAAACCAAACAATCACTTCAGTATTTAAGAGGGGAATATCCCATGACATTTTTCCTTTCTCTTTTGCAAGCCAGTTCACTGTGCATACGCCTATAAGGTGCAGAGGTTCACATTCTTGCTGAGCACTGCATAAATATACCACTGGAATAACATGCTCAGGACCTGAAGTGTTAGCACAAGTTCTCAAAGGCACAATGTCTTTGTGAGAGATACATGAATGAGAATTTGCCTTATGTCCCTGCAGTTCTTAACAGTACAAAAGTTGACAAGGCTGAAGCATGGGCCACGATGATATGATTTTATTATTAATTTGGAACATATCCCACAAGTACTCAAAAATTTTGTGCAGCAGCATTAATACATTTTGTTGCTCTATTATTTCAAATGCATTTTTAATATATTTTTCTCTTGAGGGCCTTTTAATATGCAGTTTTTATTCAATATACCTTTTCTCCTTCTCCCTGTGAGGATCAACTATGTTTAGTGAGAGCACTAGGTAAAATACAACATGCCATGAAAAGAGAGTAGCCAAAGCCTTGGAATGTCTGCCACATACTATCAGTCTTCTCTGGACACTAACATTTCCTGTTTAAGGTGTGAAGCATTTTCAGGAGCACACTTCAACGTTCTACTATAAAATCAAACTACTACTTTTATACATTTCAGTCTTAAGCTGTAATTTCCCTGCCCTGTTCAGTATTTACCTCTCATAAATTATTTACACAATCAAGAGATCCCCCCACTAAGAAATTGCACCACTTAAGTTGTCATCAGTCTTTTCTGCTTTATATTCAACATTAAAAATAAAGATGAGAATTGGCACTGAGATACAATGCCTATCCACAGGAGTTTACAGGTGAGGATTGGAACAATAACTCAGAAGAGACAAAGTCCTTATACTTTAATTGAGAGCTCCATTGACAGACCAGAAGAGGATTTTCAATGACAGTGTCAACAACCTCACTGCTTACACATTTGGATGAAGAAGTACAGAGGCAGCTGTGGAAAAGAACAAGGTGAGACAAATGACAGAATGATCTCACAATCTAAAGTAGCAGTCCTTGAGAAGGCCCACTTTTGAGAGCTTAAATAGCAAAGCACTCAATTCATTTTCGCCTTTTTCTGTTTTTTTTTTCACCCACATACCTTCAAGCATAGCGCGTTATGAGAAGAAAGAAGGGTGTCAAGACTTAAAAGAATTATAAAGGCTAGGCCTATATGATAAGTGGAGAACACTTGGAAAAAACTTGATCTGCATTAAAAGTCATTACAGAAATATTTGCGAGTATTACATCTTGCCTCCCAAACCAATCAAACACCTGTCTGGAAATGATAACTGATGTTCTTTCCAGGTAAAGAAATGAGCTGTGCACACAGCCTTGCAATGATATTGGCACTATGAGTAAGAATGCTCCTGCCAGCTATGAGACTCACTCTTCCTCTGCCCATCTTCTCATCTAGCAAAGCGGGTTACAATTGCTAATAGCACAGAAGAATTGCTCAAATCATACTGTTTATAACTTCGTGATGCATTGCTTTAGCAGAGTGTCAATATGCAGTACTTAATTTAATACTGCTAGATCTTGAGCATTTGCATTGGCTTTTAACTGTCTGACATCTTGTGCTTCAAAATATTTGTTTTTGTTTAGCATCTTTCTCTTTGCAGCCACCAAAAAACTCTCTGAAAAGACAATCTTAGCAGCTCTGCTGCCACAGAACACACCTCATGTGGCTCCAATTCATTGTTTTGAAATAATGCACTCTCCAATTAAAAAAATGCCTTTGAGTGATGAATAGATAGAAGTCAGCACCTGCTAATTTAGAAAACTGAAAACCTGTAAAAGCAAAGAAGAAAGAAGAGAACTATGACTTTTCTGGATCTGCTACAAATATGTGAGTGTAACAACATATCACCTCTGGTTCAGGCTTGCTTTTGATCATTTATATAGCATCCTCAGTAACCCCCATCCCAGGTGGAATCAATACCTATACGTAGCATACACTGGCATATATAGATCTATATCTTCTAGATCTATACCAGCCATAATATTAACCTAAAAGTATTTTTTTATTATTATTATTACTTTGTGCATCAAAATATTTATCTTCTGGATGAAATAAAAGGTTCTGTCTTTGCTTTGGCACTCTGCAGTTGGATTCAGTAGGATCATTACAACTGACAGAGACTGCATTTAAATATCAAGGGACAGGCATTAGTTTTGGAGACACCAAGTAGCTGGATTCATTGCAGATCAGGCTGAGCCAGCTACGGAGCATAAGACAAGACTCTCATCTATTCTCAGTAGACTGAGGAATATCTTCAGGAATAGAAAGGACTTGTAACAGCATTCAGGCACAAAAAATGTGTTTAGAATCAAATGCTATCATACACGTAAGGTAATGGACTTCATACCATCCTACTATCATATACACTGAAGCATGAAGTGATCAAGCTAATTATTTTCTTGCTTTACATCATCCTGTAATTCATACTGCTTTTTACAAGAAGTGTTCAGAGATTATAATCAGTACTATGCATACAATCACACCTTCCCAAATGTTCCAACAGTCTGTTCAGTCAGAGTAAGTTTTATTTCTGTTCTGCACAACAGACTCAACCAAATAATCAACACTGATCTCCTAACAGATGAGTCTTTGCACCTTTGTACCACATGCATGTTAAGCTTCCATAACCCCAAAATCTATTATAATCAAAAAGTAAAAATTAAAATCAACATTTTGAGAGACCTTCTTTCTGTAAGTCCTTGGTACAATTTAAACAGTAAAAACATGGCTTCACTTATGCTTCCAATTCAAACCTTTATTTATCAGCCTTTGCCAGCTCCCTGTATTGGACTGGTGGGTACTTAAACACTTAAAATTCACAGCTCATACTTCCAAAACCTTCAATATAAACAGAAAGAATTCACCTTAAACTTTCTCTTTTCTACCGATGTTATAATGAAGACCTAATATCCATCCTTCTTATCAGTATGAATTTTACAAAAGTAAATTTTTAGAAACACAAACCTTTAAAGTTGCAAATTCTCACATCATATATCACCACCTTTAAATGTATACAACATACCAATATATACATTTGGAAGTTTCATCATAAAAAATAAAACTTGGTAAGATATTATAATTAGAACATTACATCAGATAAAAAAAAAAGCCTATTGGTACCACAACATACTATTATATAAGTATACAAAAGTTGCTCTATTTCCACAGGCAACTGTAACCTAAATTAGTGCAATTACAATACAAGTCCTCCATTTGCAAAGATTTGGCAAAATTTATTTGTCATAAGCCACAGCCAGAAATCACTTGACTGCTAGAGCTCTGTGATAACTGATGGGGACCCAAATAATTGCCGGTTTGTTGTAAGTAGATACAATTTATTAATCCAATACTGCAGAATGCTCCATAAAAGAAAAAACAGTAACACTAACTGGGATAACTGATCCTCAAACACCGCAGCAACAGGTTTGGATGGGAAGAAGATTGATGAGGACAAAAATTTAAAAATAAAAATAAAAACAACTCTGAAATGAGAGAAGATGCTGGGTTACAAGTCCAGGCAGGACTTCAGAAGCTAAAATTCAGTAATTATATTTAAAATCCAGTACTCTGTTCCTAATGACTTGTGCATATTGATGCCCTCTGAAGGCACTGAATGCAAAAATGAAAAAAAAAAGAAAAAAAAAAGAAAAGAAAAAATTTTACTTTGAAGAGTTAAAGTAAAGGAGGTTGAGGTAAAGTTCCTGCAGGTTTCCACTGCTGTTGGGCAAGTCTGTGTTTGGTCTCTAGCCAGACCTCAGGACCCATGAGCAGTTCCTGTCGGTACTCAAATCTAACAGCCACTTTGCAGAACGAGTCTGAATTGTGTCCTGCTTCAAACCTGCCATCAAAGGGCTGTTGAGTTGGAAAATCCAACAATAGGTTGTTCATTCCTAACCTCGTTTGTTCCAAATTCAGGCAGCAACACTGCTCTTCAAGGATTTCTTTGTTCATGACCAGGTACATGTCAGATACCTGAATATCTAAACCAAGAACAATTCAAAACAAATCCTACATGCTGACCTCAAACTGACAGCAAAGCCCTTCACAGTGGATTTCTGTATACATTGGAAAATTGTTTTTCACAATAAGTACCACAGACTTTGGAAGATGGACATCTCTGACACTAGACTTGCTCTCTTCATTTTCTTCTCTACATTTTTGAAATTCTCACTTTATTCAAAGCAGTTCACCTGTAGTCACCAAGGTGCCTCTAATAAATATCACAGCTGCAGAACCATATCATGTAGCTTTGAAAAAATATGAAGAAATAAGAAATTTGAGACTTGAGCAAAAACAAAGTTGCGTATTTTTCAGCAGGCAAACGAAGAGACATGTAAAATGCAGAAACATTACAGTCAATCTAATAACATTTGACAACTTCACAGTAATTTGTAACATTCTGAGCTCAGACAGAAAGCTCAATATTTGTTTCTGTTATGTATTTTCACTGATGATAGTTTATTTGCCAAATCAGAGCATGCACTCTTTCATATTCCTCTAAATCCTTTCTTAACACTCACCATTTCCACAGCACATATGCAATCCTTTTTTATTATAAGCAATTAACCCTGTTGATACACGTCTGCAGCTTCTGTTTCCTTTCCCCACAAGCCTGTGTTGAGACCTAAGCAATTTCTAGCATTGCTCTGCTCTTTCCACAAACAGCAACATCTTACCGAAACCAGTCAGGCTTTATGGACCTTGCAGCATTCATCCAGTGGTGCAGAAATCCCACCCCAGGAATGTGGTAGGGCTTCAGAACAAAGCACACAAGGCTTCCATGCCAACCAACACATGCAGCTGGATAGCAGAGTGTAGAAAAATGGTATTTTGTCTTAATAAGAGGATGCTAACAGCTTATAACGACACTAATTAACTTGTCACTTGGTAAGCACACATCTCTGTAGTCAGACAATCCTCATATTGGGGGTAACACCACTTTCAATGCGTTGTTGGGTTTATTTGCCTATTTTAGAAATAATATTTGTATTTGAATTGTTGAAGCAGTGAGATTACTCAGGTTACAAGTGTGTTGCTTTGTTTACACAACAGTCATATGCACCAGTTCCCAAAAATCTACAGCACTTGATATTTTATTTGCCCAGGGAGGTAAATTCAACTCCATTATACCCATCTGACTTTTTGAAAGGTTGAGTGGTGATAAAGATGGAAGACTTAGGAATTAATATAGTCAGGATAACTTCAGTTCTTGTTTTTTAAACTCACTGCTGCATGAGCAAAAGCTTAGGAGCACAGATTTAGTTTCAGCCTAAAAAACTAAAATAAAATAAATAAAATAAAATAAATAATAAAATACAGTTTCACGAGAGTCTTGAGAAAACTAACGTGCATTTTACATTTTCCAAACAAATAATCAGAATCAGGGGGCACCATCTCATCCTATTAGAAGCCTGTCTTGAGCTCTACACTGCCAGAGATGCTGCGGCAGCAGCCTCACTCCAGATAACTTGTTTTGCTAGTTTAGGTGTCACTCACAGACATTGCAGTTTTTACTAAAATCTTCTTTCCAAAATGCTGCACTAGCCTCGTGGTTCATTGAAAAACCCTACGAGGTAAACTTGCACAATCTCTGTCAAAGTGAACTTGAAAGCTTTATGCCAGCTCTTGTAGCAGACAAACAAAATGAAGGTGCATTTATTTTCTTCATAGTTTTGCAGTCATATCATGGCCCAGAAGCTTCACTGGTTACAAGCTTCATAATCTGTGTTAAGAGGAAAATAATTAGATGGGAAAGGAACACTTTTCAGGCAATTAGGTCACCATTTTCATCCAAATGTAACAGTAAAAAAAAAAAAAAAAACAAGAACAAAACCAAACAACAACATTCAGTTCAATTTCATTCCCTGTGTCATGATAGGGACAAACCCCTCGACAAGGAAACTTGCATTGGCAATTTCTAGGACAAATAATTTTCCTTTAACTCAATAAGCATGAAATGTCACTGATTTCAGTGATGAAGCATCTGATGCCCTTCCCATTTCTTCAATACCTTAAGGTCACATAAGCTTCTTGTTAGCGTACTTTACTTCCTAAAACACAGATTTTGAGGAACAGAAACGCCTCTTTTCTGTTATTTAAACTTCCATTTTACCCCTCTACACAGGAGGTGATTTAGAGCAGCAAATCACTATAATTGTATCTGCCACAGTTGTATTTTTCTGCTTCTTCAAAGCTGATTTCAGCATTTTCTGATGGCACAGGGTATAACATTTTATTGACCAAGAAAGAAACATCCTGAAATACATTTCCATCTCCCCTCATATTGATTTAAGTCAAGCCTGGCAACCATTTCAAATCAAATATTTACAGTCTGCCAAAACAACCTGAAACACACAACAAGAAAAAATTGTTTTGTGCACAAGTGGATGCATGAAGGGCTTCAAAAGCCCCAAAACAACAAGCCATTTTACTCCAGACTCAATAAACAGGGTCTCATCTCCAAAGCATCAAATCTACAACCTATTGAAGCCCACAGAGAAGTAAAAGGCTGGAAAACATATCTTAGATTATAAGATTTGAAGAGATCAATCCATTTAGTTTATCAAATGAAAGGTTAAGTGGTAGCTTGAGCAGTGTCCTCTTGCCATCTACAAAATACTGACAATCCTTTAATCCAACATTCCAAACTATAAATGATCCAGAGTATCTCAACAAAACAAAATTAGAAATAAAGGCCAGCTTTTATATAGTGGGACAATAGACAATTAGAATGAGTTGCCATGGGGTGAGGTGGATTCTCTGCTACTCGGATGGTGCCAAAAAAAAAAAAATAAAGGCACTCTTTCATAGTGGCTTTTTGGTAACAGGTAATGTTAGGACCTACAAATACCCTTATTCAATAGCATTTAGTTCAGAAAAGCTGAGCTGACATAAGAGCCCACATGTCACAAATGGTTTCTTACCTTCTTACAGTTTTGCATCAATAGTAGCTGCTAGAATAGAAAGATGACACATCTTCAGAGACTAATCAGCCTCCAGAGAGAATAAGTACTTTAAGGTCTTTTGGAGAGACCAGCAACTGAGAGTTACGAAGAAGATGACAAAGAAGGAGAAATCAGAGAGCAGAAAGTACTGACTCTTAACAGAACGTCCCAAAATTCACAAAGTGGTAACACCCACTAAGATTAGGTACTTGCATATTTTCTGACTTATGTAAATGCTTTTCCCTGTTTGATTTGTAGTTTGTATCATTTGCCTCTCCCACTCCTCCTTTTACTGAATGGTAAAGAATAAACATGGGAAGGATCATGCATCAAAATTTCTGTCATTCTTGTAAGTGAAGCCACAAAGTAAAATATTTTACATGTTCAATATTTCTGAAGCCTATTAATTGTTTTCCAATGTAAGCTAACAACGGTGTGATAGCTCTCTGAAGACATATATTCATCACAATTACTTTCCTGTTGTCCATTACATAAACTATTAGCCTGATGAAGATCCCCATATTCTAGGAACTATTTTCCACACTACCAGTGAAATTTTATAACATGTACAAAATGAAGTTCATACCATACAAAACTCTAAGCATCACATAAACACACAGAAAGTGTCTTTTTAAATAGCAGACTGCTTCCTCCAACATCTTCTGCCCAAAACTGTTCAGTCCATATTAATGGGGACATGGCTTAACTAATGCTAACAGGCATCACATGCCCTCAACCTGCAAAGTGTTAGCATTGACTACATAAAGATATTTGATATTTATATAAAGGCATTTTACAGTAACAATTGTGTACATGTACAAACCATTTCTATCCTTCAGTTTCATGAAAAATGTGTTAATTTCTCTAGTGGACATAAGAGTCTTAGGTTCTTATACACAAAATCAAAGCTAAAATTTCACTTAAGTACAGCAAAGGTTGCACAGAATAGTAACAATGAATATCATAATACATCAATGTTACTTTAACTGCTGAATGACATAGCTTCAATTGCTTGTAACATGAACCACCATAAGATGACATTTGTGAAGATGTTGAAAAGTTAATTTTTAAGCTGTGCTGCAGCTCTGTGAAAATTAATATGTGTAACTTCTTCAAATGTTAACCAACAAATTAAGGTACGTTAAGTGTCATTGTTTAAACACAGCCACAGAGTCTCTCTCTCTCTCCGCACCCCTCCTGTTTCTTTCCTTCCCCGCCCTCCCCCTAACCCCCCCCCCCCCACTCCCGGAGGGATGGGGAGGAGAATCAAAAGAATGTAACTCCCACAGGTTGAGATAAGAACAGTTCAGTAACTAAGGTATAACAAAAACCCACCACTGCTACCACCAATAATAATAATGATAAGGGGAATAACAAGGGGAGATAATATGATACCACCCGCCAAAACGAGCCCGACCCAGAAGAGAGTGTGCCCTTCTGGGTAACTCCCAGTTACCTCCCCACACATGACTATCTTTTTGGCTAGCTTGAGTCATGTGTCCTGCCTCTGCTTCCTCCCAGCCTCCCATCCTCCCTGGCAGAGCATGAGACTCACAAAGTCCTTGGTCAGAGTAAACATTACTGAGCAACAACTAAAAACATCAGTGTTATCAGCTCTGTTCCCAGGCTGAAAGTCAAAACACAGCACTGCACCAGCTACTAAGAAGAAGAAAAACTGACTGCTAGTGCTAAACCCAGGACAATAAGGCACACTACCGAGGCAGAGGATATAAAACACATACTTGGATACAATAGTTTTTACCTCTAACGTTGCAAGTGTGAGGGGTTTGTTAATTTAGAAGAGCAGCTCTTTTGTGAGAGTCCTGCTGTCATTACCTTGCTTCTGCTAATTATAAGGGTTCTCAGTGTGATAATAAACTATCAGCTATCATTTGTGAAATGTGTGTCTAACCTTAGCAGTAAAGACTGTGAAATGTACACTCTGATGCTTCTACCAGAAAAGCATAAAATATTTCCTACAATAGCTTCACTGGGCTATTTAAAAAAACACAGGTCTGATTCAAGAACAAGTCTTATTTTTATCTTGCAGTCAATGCCCATTTCTTTTCCACAAGCATTTGAACTGAGGTCTGCAGAAAAGATCATGGCAGTGATTGGAGGGTTTCTCTAGGAGGGGACAAGGTGTCGCGTACCTGAAATGGGTCAGTGGGTAGCAGACCACATGCAGAAGAAGGGACCACAGACTGGTAGCACTCTTCTGTGTTACATGGATTCATCTCCCAAAGGAAATTTTTCTCCTGATTAGCAGCTAGACAAGTGTAGCCCAAGCAGACTGCTCCAGGCCCACCTGTATACCAGTATATCAGGTTGCTACAGCTACAAAATTAATCTCCAGCAGAGACATCATCTGCAAGAGAAGCTGATGGCGATGGCCTTCTCATCTTTGCCTTGACTGCTAGGGCACTGTTTCTCAAATCACCCAAGGCTAAATGATTGCCAATACATGCACATCAGCAAATTGTTATTAATGACTGTAGCATGCAGGAGTGTTGATTCCGTGGTGCCAGATGGTGCTTTGAAAATGGTGCTGACTCATAGGAGAAAGACAAATAATGAGATACTAAGATACTAATAATTTAGCTTGACTCTAAATCCCAGAGTGGCATTGTCTTCCAGTAAATATCCTGTAACAACCATCAAGCAAAGAACCAGCCAGCAAATAGCTGAGCAGCAGAAAAACGCATTGTGACTACCTAATGTTTTGTGCTTTGATATTAAACGGACAACAGATGGTGGAGAAAGGAAGCAACATTACCAGGGATGAGGAAAGAACATTCACCCTTCTTTTGGGACAGCCCATTGACACAGGTAGATCTGGGCTGAGTAACATGTGGCATTTTTGTATTCCTTTGTGGTATTCATGGTAATGAAGGCCTCACTCCACTGCAACCACAGAGGCACCCCCACATCTGCTCAACTTGTGTTTGATTTTAGCAGCCTCTGAACAAGTCACCAGGTGCTGGTGCATCCAAAATCTTATTTCTTTTTTTAAAACCAGATTTCAATCCCAGACCCATTTTCGTGGGTTGAACTTTAAAGTGCAACTTGGGATTTTCTACTGTCTTGCAAACCAATTTTCATGGACCTAAAATATCTTTTCAGTCTTACACAGCGTCCATTCCATTCAAACACATTGGAACTTTTACTAAGAAGTTTTTTAGCTGGATAACCTAGGTCAGAACTTAATAATATTTTCACTTTGTTTGCATTTCTTATACATACCTACTTTAAACTGTAAACATTGAGAGAATACCTCCTGCAATAGCAGGTGCATTATCAGGGTCCAGTCCCTGCAAGCCATCTAACTGGCTGCAATGCCAACGAGGATCTTGCTTTACTAAAGTCACAGGGAAACCCCTTAACGCATTCTTACATCCAGCTATGAAATCAAGTTCAGTTTCAGTAGCACAAGTAGGTTTTTTCTTTCCAGTAGCTTTCAAAGCCCCAACAATGACACTGTTTTCTGCCTAAAACCATGTCCAATTTAAATGAGTGATTTATTACAATTCATGCAAATGGCTTCAAGGAGATTTAAAGGACTATTAGATATCTACACTAAGTCAAATGCACTCATTATCTGAAGAGAATCTAATTATTTTTACATGCAAATAAATGTTTGTGAACATACAGACTCAGAAAAATTAAAATCATCTCCCAGTTATAACCAAGTACTTAATGATATTCTGGAACAGCATTTCAGTTTGAGAAAAATTAAACTATTTAAAACTAAATAGATTTCCATTTAAATCTCAATTTCACTTTCTGATGGACTATATTATCAAAGAAATAGCTCCCATTAACAATAAAAAAAGCACTTAGAGCAGAAAAGTACTCATAGGACAATTAGTAAATGTAATGATAGGCTCAGTCTTGTAGAAAGCAAAGAGGAAAGTTTTCCCAAAGATGCCCAGGTTAGACATGAGATACCTGATACAACTGCCTCCCCTGCCGGTGTAAACCCAGAGAAGCCCCAAAGTCAGCTCACTGCCTACTTCTGCATTGCAGTTGCTGAAGAGGAAAGCAGAGGGCAGAGAAAGGGCAGAGAGAGGAGTGAAACTCAGCAAAAGTGGAGTTTTTCAATTCTTCTACCACAATTCGATGGAAAAAAGGAGTGGGAGGTGGGAGAAGAGGCCTCAAAAAGTGGTCTATTACAGAAAAAATGTTCAATGAGGAGGAAGTTTTCTCAACAGAGAAAGAGTGCCAAAGAAATCATGAATGCCTGAGGTCACTCCAAATCTCTGCGAGGATAGATTTCAGTTAGTCACATTAAGAATGCATATAAGTGTCTTGAAAAGTAATGAGCTCTCATCTGTGAAGTCCTCCAAAAATATCCTAAGTCTAGAAAGCCATTACTCTGTTATGCCAGAGCAGTATCTTCTTCAAGGCAAAGCATGTGTCACCTGTGAATAAATTTGAGAACTGTCCTCACCAGTGTTGTCCTACTTCTTCAATCAATTGGCAACATCAATAAAATCTTGACAGACAGGAACACGCAGGAAGATGGGCAAATTGTCTTTACCCAGAAGTCTCCCTGACAAGGAAAACAAAAATTCTGTCTAGTTCTAAGAGTGAGCATATACTGACATCAAGTGGCAGAATAAATCTCCCTTCCCTGCTCCCTGTAGGGTTTCCCTTGGTTTGAAACAGCAGTTTACAATTTGTGCCATCTCTCTTCATCTATCTGAAGGTAATGGCCATTTATTGAGTACTTTACCCAGTGCTTCTTCACTGAAAGCTTCACAGTTTGCTCTAATGAGGGAAAAAATAAAAATTAAAGGGTGCAATTATGGGTTTGCCAGGAGATGTGTGCTCATTTGCATGACAGCTGTCTGTCACAACTCATAACCACAACCAGAATAATGGATAATGTGCATTTTGTTCACTTAGATAAAACAGTTATTAGCTCTGATCATTAACAACATGATGCATGGGTTAGATGTGAGAGTAGCTAATCAATCTGACTGAAACTAGGGATATCAGGGATTTAGGGAGCAGATCAAAGTGAAAGCTTCCAGGAAATAACAGCTTTTCCAACACATTTCAATTTACATCATGGGTTCTGAAAGGGGGACAAGTCATGAGGCTCTTAATTGCCTGACAAAGCTATAAAACAAATCTCCATAGCACCTGCTAAATATGTAAAGTAAGAATGCTCTTTAATATGTAAATCAGAGCCAATAGTCAAGACTAAAGTACTCCTTAATTGCAAAAGGAATTTGAAACCCCAATTTGTATTCAAAAATATAAGCTGCGCATCAATTTTGAACACAGCAACACACATCTTCTTTCCAGACTGTACACACCAATAGATACAAATAGACAGCTCTATGTACTGATGCACGGTATTTGGGCTACAAGTAAGCATGTAAATTTCTAGAAAAAATAGTCTCAAATCCCAGCATCATTTACACTTCGGACCTCCGTTATCAACATCTATCTCTTGTATCAGAAGGGGAATGTTCCCCTCTATTTTCCACTAATGAGTAATAGTAATCCACTAATCTGGATTACTATGTCCAAATCTGTGGTCCCAAGCATGGGAAAGACATTGATGCGCTGGAGTGAACCTACTGGAGGGTCACCAGGGTGATCAAAGGCTACCACGGCAGATATGAGGAGAAGCTGCGAGTTAGGTTTGTTCAACCATGAGAGGAGGCAGCTCAGGGGGTACCTTAATGTTGGAAACCACCACATCAAAAAAAATAAAGTTCATAGTGGGGGTTGTCAGACACTGGAACATTCAGAAAGCATGAAATATCACATCCTTGGAGATGTCTGAAACTCGACTGAGCAACATGATCTAATTTTGAAGCTGGAACAGACTTTAAAGCCAGACATACTTTGAGCAAGGCGTCAGGCCAGATGATCTCCAGAGGTTGCTCCCAGCAAATTATCCTGTTATCTGGTATTTTACTATTTTCTACCTCATTGCTACTAAAGATGTTTCCCTACAGAAAATAAAAAATCTAATGCATAAAATAAACAAACAAACTGAAAATATGCCATTTTAGGTAATGTGTGATAACTATTGTTATACATCTCCAAACTCTCCAAGATAAGGAATAATCAACTCAGCTGGAAGGAAATGTATTATCCTGAAAATACAGTCCTCTCTCAAATGCATTTTCTGGCATTTAGTCTGGTTTTTGTGACTCTTAATTCCCTTTTTTTCCTCTATGCTTACACTAGAGCTCTGTATAAAATATGCTAAACATGCCTCAGAGCTACATCAAAAGTAAGTTTATATAGAATCCACAGTGAAACAAATTAATCTCTGGCATTATCTCATGTGTGTAATGATGAAAGGGATGAATATAACCCAAGCACATATAATTGCTACAAAGCCAGATGCAGCTCCATTTTTGAGTCCCCTATTCCCTGATTTCCTTGCCACTTTCCAGCTGTGGGACTCTTGGTCAGACTCCAATTGTTCAATTACTGCATTTTCCCCAGAGCTCCAATTCTCTCTTATCTCATGGGTTTTCAAGGTGACACCCTGTGGACTGTAGTTGTGTGGCCTTAATTTCAGCTTTCACACCAAGTTCAGCTAGCAAATTCTTGTTCTCCACTACCTGTATCACCTCAGCCATGCTGAGTTTCTTATTGTGAAGGAATTGACATCAAAGACTGTTTCAGTGGAAAGGACTGCAACCGCCACAATAAATGGTTGGAGCCATAGACATGCATCACCTGCTCTTACAAGGCATAATTTACCAATAGCTGTCTGATTACAATGGACAGTTTCCTGCTCCAGAGACAGAATGCTTTAACACTGCAGCTAGTACTACCGTCTTTGGTACGTGTGCTGACTCCTTAATGATGAGTACTTTTCAATATGCTAGTGGTAATGCAAATAATGGCTTGGTTATACAGAGAAAATTTTTTTCAGCATAATAAAAATGTTATCTCATGTTCCCAGTGTAACAGATGTCCTGTTTAATTGCACTTGAAATGTGAAAATATTTAAAGTTTTATATAATAATAAAAATAGAAAGCTGCATAAACAAGCAAAGTAAATGCAATCTTCCAGAAACGGGAGAATGGACCCAAAATAAACAACAGAATGTTTTATACCAGAGCATGAAATAGCTTAATTTTTCTTGTGATCATGAACAATAAAATATGTTATTTCCTAATAGAGGAACCTCTGTGTCAACATTTATGAAAGAATGCAGCACCATATCATGCCAAAGTAGCACTTACATAATTTGTTACTCAACTCACCTTTACCTTAAAATAATAATTAAAGCTACTAATACCTCTAATCAGGATTCTTAAACTGTTCAGATAAACTTCCAAGACAATCACTTACCCTTCCTATCTGGTTCTACATTATATACAGGCACATAACACTGTAGACATAGAAAATATCATACAAGGGAAATTAAAGGACACTTTGATTTTCATCTCAGAACCATCTATTCAGTTTATTTAATTAATTAAAATAAGCAATCCCTGTACCATCCAGAATTCCCTATCATAACACTTATTTACTCCAAATAGAATGTCAATAAGATGTTTCACTGAAAACTAGCTAAATACTGCAGGTCAGAGTGAATTTAAAAAGGCAGTTTCTGTAATAGGAATGACTTTCCTTCTTCATAGCGTATATTTTTTTTTATTATGCAGATACCCAACCACATATTGTCACTCTACTGCTCAAAGTGAACTTACTTTCTTTTCTAACAATATTATAATGAATCATTTGAAAACTTAAAGCCTGCAAACCTTACTAAAACTGCTTATTACAACATATTTTTCTTCCTTTTTCACTCAATCAAAATGCAGAACAAAACTTTTGTCTTCACTAACGAAATGACCTTTCACATCTCATTTGAAATTCTTCACATCTAATATCTCACATACCATGACACTGGGTTTTACTCTTCTGTGACACTCAACTACCATCATGGCTTTCACGGACAAAGAATAAAAAGCACAGATTCACAGTGAAAATTACTTGTTAATGATGCAAGTCTTTTAATACTTTTTCTACAAAATTCAACACATTGTCTAGTGCTGTTTTCTAAACTTCCCTCATATCTTACCTTATCCCTGCCAAGACAAATGTGCCAGAAGTATATATACAATGCCCCAACATTCTTCACTAGCCAAATAACATTTCTTCCCTTACTCCAGATCCATTTTTTCTCAGATAATAATAATTGTGTATTAAACCACAAGGATAAAGCCACTGTCCATTATATCTGAAAAATCATGGCAGTCAGGTGAAGCTCCTGATGACTGGAAAAAGGGAAATATAACCCCCATTTTCAAGAAGGGGAAATGGATGACCCAGGGAATTACAGACCAGTCAGTCTCACCTCTGTGCCTGGCAAAATCTGGGAGCAGATTCTCCTGGAAGGCATGCTAAGGCACATGAAAAACAACAAGGTGTTTGGTGACAGCCAGTTTGGTTAGCCTAACCCTACCCATAAGGGGAAATCCTGCCTGACCAATTTGGTGGCCTTCTATGATGGGGCTACGGAACTGATGGACAGGGGTAGAGCAGCTGATATCATCTACCTGGACTTGTGCAAAGCATTCGACACTGTCCCACACAACATCCTTGTCTCTAAATTGGAGAGACATCAATTTGACAGGTGGACCACTCGGTGGATAAAGAACTGGATGGATGGCTGCATGCAAAGAGTTGTGGTCAACGGTTCAATGTCTGGCTGGAGACCAGTAACAAGTGGTGTCCCCTCAGGGATCAGTGTTGGGACCGCTCTTGTTCAACACCTTTGTCAGTGACATGGACAGTGGGATTGAGTACACCCTCAGCAAGTTTGCTGATGACATCAAGCTGTGTGGTTCTGTTGATACACTAGAGGGAAGGAATGCCATCCAGAGGGACCTTGACACACTCGTGAAGTGGGCTGATGCCAACCTCATGAAGTTTAACCATGACAAGTGCAAGTTCTTCCACCTGGGTTGGAGCAATCCCAGGCACAGCTACAGGTTGGGCAGAGAAGAGGTTCAGAGCAGCCCTCAAAAAGAGCATGACCAGCAGGTCAAAGGAGGTGATCCTGCCCCTCTACTCTGCTCTTGTGAGACCTCACCTGGAGTATCATATGCAGTTCTGGTGTCCTCAACATAAAAAGGACATGGAACAAGTCCAGAGGAGGGCCACAAGGATGATCAGCACTTCCCATATGAAGACAGGCTGAGTTCAGTTCAGCCTGGAGAAGAGAAGATTGCATGGAGGTCTCATTGCACCCTTCCAGTATCTGAAGGGGGGCTGTAAGTACGCTTTAGAGGGACTCTTCATTAGGGACTGTAGTGATAAGACAAGTGGTAATGGGTTCAAACTTAAACAGGGGAAGTTTAGATTGCATATAAGTGGGAAGCTCTTTACTATAGGGGTGGTGAGGCACTGGAATGTGTTGCCCAGTGAAGTTGTGAATGCTCCATCCCTGGCAGTGTTCAAGGCCAGGTTGGACAGAGCCTTGGGTAACATGGTTTAGTGGGAGGTGTTCTTGCCCATGGGTTGGAACTTGATAATCTTAAGGTCCTTTCTAACCCTAACTATTCTATGATTCTATGATATCAACACTTTCTTAGTACTTCCTTATTAATGGTATCAGCAGAGACTAAAATATTTTTCTTTATCATTAAGAGGCACATAGCCACATAGATGTCATTTCCACCAAAGATAACTAATGTTTGTACATCTGGTTCAGATACTCCAACAGACAGAACATGTTTTATTTGCATTATGCATTATCAGAAGTAGCAATCAGTGCATAAAGAACAAATAGAAATAAAGAATAGCCTTAACTTGTTAGAGCTGGTGTTTTCTCAACTTTCCTAGTGATATATTTCTTTCTTGCATACCTTTGCAAACAAACCTGGAGGTGCCTCAAGGGAAGTTACACTACAGCTGCTACACCTGTGGTTTGTCATCTTACATACAACACTGTCAGAGCCTGGATGTGGCTTTGATAAAAGCCATCCATTTACAAGGCAGCTATGCTGTCACTACTTGTTCTGCTGTCTGATTTTAACCACTTTCTATTCTCAAGAGACAATTGGAATAATCTACATTTAGTAGAATAGTAGGGAGAAGATCTAGTCTTAAGCCACTACAGAGTCATTTAGGGATGAAACTCCCAGCACACCAGGAGTTAACTGCATAAACCTCTGCACAAACATTAAAGGGAAAAATTTCTTAGGTCTGTGTGAGGAATCCTGAATCACTTAGCTGAAAAATGTAGCTTGAACTGGATGAAAAGAGTGTGGAAGTGGTTATCCTTTTTTTAAAGAAAATATTCTGAAAACTGCCTTTAGGATTAATTCTTCCTATGTAAGGAAGAATATTGCTGGAAGAAGCTCGAGGAATGACGAAGATTAACAAATCAGACTTGTTCAAAGCCTTGCACAGCATGGCACCAAATTCCTGAAGCAGGCCTTTGTCAGAATTTTTTCCTCAGGACTCTTTAAAAATTGATGGTTCAGAGCAATCTTGAAAATCTTCAAACAGCTGGGAACAAACTGGTATTTGACAACCAGTTACACCAGTCAAGGTTTTAGCACTTTCTCAGTGCCTGAATACAAAAACCTTTTACTACCCTTCTGTCAGAGCTCTCAAGCCGCCTCTTTGTGGTTTAAGGAAAAAAAAGAATATGTGTACGTGGGTATATCACATTCCCAAGGGGGATAGGGAAAGGGAGTGTCAGAAAAAAACTTTTTGGATCACTTGGACTGAAGACCAAAATACAAGCTGTGGTTTCCATGAGACAGTGCAAGACTGCCAGCTGTAGATAAAAGCAGAAATTTGTGTCAGGTTGGCCATGTCTACGTGAAAACATTCAAAGAGAGAGCTCATTGTCTGTCCAGGGCTGCTTGGTGAAAAACATTGTGTTACATCCAAACTCTTTCAAAGCAGGTTTTGGCTATTACTCCTTGTTGTGGGTTCTAGCACCACTGAAGAGCCTGGCTTCATTATGTTCGAATCTACCCCTAAAACGGTGCTATCACAGCCCCCTCCTGTGCACCTCAGAGGGACCTCAGCTGCCTTCCTTGAAGACAGACATAACATCTACCTTTTTATAGTCATCAGGGATCATCCCTATCACCAGAGGTTATAGATGATAATCATCACATCAACCAGGTCTAGCAGCTTTATGAATATGCCATATTGCCACAGATTTGAAAATATACAGCTTCTTTATATAGCCCTAACCTGTTGCTTCCCCACTACTGACAGCCTCTCTTCTTCCTGAGGCTTATAGATGGACACAGCAGTCTGAGAATAGGTTTTTCCTGTGAAAACTGATGGACAAAAAAGCTTGGACAACTACAGCCTTCCTGCACCATCTACAATTATTTCGCCTCCCTCATTCATGTATGGGAAAATAGTCTCCTCGAACATCCTCTCCCTACATGTGTACCTGTAAAATCCTTTTTTGCTGCTTTTTTGGGGGGCTTTCTTTAGAGCTCCAGCTGATCTGTGTCCTTTGATTTTCTTCCTTTTTGCTTGAGCAATGCTTTTCAACCCCTCTATTGCACATTATTGTTTCCATTTCATATGCTCTCTTTTTGCATTGTAGTTCACAGAGAAGCTCCTTGCTTAGCCAAACCTGCTAGAATTTCCAGTCTTCCTGCAAAACAGCAGCTTTCAACCAGTTTTCTTAAAAATTTATCTATGCCTCATGGGCACCTTTCTTCATTCTGCCCAGCAATTTCCTAAAAAAAGCTCAAGTCTGCTTTCTTGAAAGCTGGGGTCTTACCTCTGCTGCTCACCTTCTCACACTTCCTCCAAATCTTCAATCCAGTCATCACCTTATGGTTACTGCAGCTCAAGCTATTCAAGG
The DNA here is from genome assembly GCF_012275295.1 of Melopsittacus undulatus. Lineage (NCBI taxonomy): Eukaryota > Metazoa > Chordata > Aves > Psittaciformes > Psittaculidae > Melopsittacus > Melopsittacus undulatus. The sequence continues at coordinate 68,876,586 of NC_047530.1, read as the reverse complement.
CTGTATTCTACTGGATACTACCTTTTATGTGACCAGGGGGGTCAAGCAGAGCATTTCCGCAGTTGCCTCTTTTACATTTGCATTAGGAAATTGTCACAGACACTTGTGAAAACAATTTTACAAGACGCTACAAGAAAGCTTCTTCACACCTTGCCTTGGAAGTGGGAAGATGCAGCTTTCACCCCTCCTCTATCTGCAGCTCTCTAAGGGTACATGGATCCAAGAAACACTGTGTTAAGAGGAAAAGTTATTTTGGCATGTGAAAAATCTAAAATGCTCCAGTTTCTCCTACTTTTGAAGCATTAGGCTGGGTCTTTGAAATGGAGCCCTACAGCCTTTCCCATGTATGATGATCAGTGTGTGAAGACACATTGGCACTAAATTAAGCTGCGGATTTACTTTGTTCCAGGAGGGTTGTAGCCTGGCACAGTAGGTTGCATTTGCTTTATCAGACAAACCTACCCACTTCAGTATTTTCAGTTCTCTTCAAGTAAGGCACAACAAAAATACATCAGTCCTGCATGTTCTGTATAAAATAAATAAATACATGCATACATACATTATGTATGCAGTACATAAATAAAATAAAATAAATAAAAAAAAGTAAAATTCAAACAGTAGCCAGAATCTGGTCGAGGAAGATTTGGAAGTTAATATTTGAAAGTTTACAGCATTTTCCACTTTTTACCCTTCTACAAATCCAAATGGACTCCTTCAGAGAAATAACTAGATCTAAGATTATCAGGCACCAGGGGACTAGAGCTGCTGAGTCATATTTTGATAGATATTATACGTTAAAAAGCAGTTAAACAATTGCACACCAAAAGAAAAAACAAACCCAGATTGTTGTCTCATTATATAAAGACAGATGCTGGAAACCCCTTGTACCTTAATTTCATTTCTGTATCAAAATAGTCTCCAAAATTGATTAAAAACAACTTCTGTAGCTTACCCCCAAGGTATACTATGTAGCAACTTGAACAAATTTTCACTACCATTCATCCTTCAGAAATGTACGCTTAAACAGAAATGCTGACAATATTTTTAACTGCAGTAGAAGTTTAATATGAGGGATTTGAAGTATCATTAAAGAGGGCTTCATAAAGAAAAACATTTTTTAAAAGACAATTAAAAATAATTGACTTTTCTTGAATATAACCAAAACTAAATTATTAGCAATCATGAAGTAGCAGAGATCTTTTTTAATTGGCAGTGATCTGCTACAAAATCTTTATCCTGGTCTACAATAATTGGGCCCAAAGTCCCCTTAAAGCTCATACCACAAAATGGTGTTTTTATAGTTTCTTAGAAAATATTACACTTTTTTTTTTCTCCTTACCTGAAGCTTCAGCAGTTCCCTGCAGGGGAGTGAAAGAGAGAAGATTCTAATTTAAAACCAATTAAAGATCAGTCACTCCATGTGATCCGTAATTGTACTGTACTGAAATGGCATTTGTTTTCCAACCTCACACAATGTCATGAATACGGAAAAGCTCCAAATTATACTTCAGTGTAATGATAGGTTTTCTAACTACTGGTACACAAATGAAACGATGTGATATACAAATCCTGATTGTCAAATAGCATTTTAATGCTTCTGACCAGCCCCAAGTTAAGTAGGTTTCCAAAAGCTAGAGGACCTTGATAATTAGCTGAAGAATTACAATTTGCTTTACCTTCTCCCTCTACATTACACGATGTCATGTCAAGCCAGGATCAGCTGAAAAGAAATATCTACCTTTTCCCCCACCCGAAGTAAAAGAATTTTCAAAGGAAATTAAAAAAAAAATAAAATCACAGCTGGTTCCAAGCTAATTAAATATTTAAAATTGCCTTGCTTGGCCTTGATGTTCACTCACAGGCTAATTATATTCCTCCTCACGGACACTACCTTTTCTTTCCAGCTTCCCAACACACTTGAGAACATGAGTCTTGTGAAGCCTGTGGGACTAAGCTGAAATGAAGCTAATGAATCAGGTACATGAAGGCTACATGCTACCTTGGACAGTCAGACTCCAAGACAATGAGGTCTCAGAGAGGACCAATGGTCACGACTGAGCCCTGGTTTGGGGTTTATGTCTCTGGGCTTCAGCAGATTCCTTGTCATACCCTGGAAATGCTGTCTCACTCCTCTGTCTCGGGGTTTGCCATCAGACAGATGAGCACAGCACAACTTTTCTTACTTGTAGATGTTACGAGAATAAATATTTCCTAACGTTAATGTTGATTGATGTTTGGCACCCAGGCATCAAGGCATCAGTGTGAAGCCTGCTCTGTGAGCTGGATACAACTTTAAAAATAAGAGATATTGGCAGAATTAGTGAATGTAAAGAAATAAGTATTTAGGTCATACATTAACAAATCAAAATTAAGCAAAAAAGATTTCCAAAAGCCCACGTATCAGTTGCCTTTACAAAGACAAAACCCACTCTATCTAGAAAATTATTCCACAGCTGAAATTAACTACAAAACAGAAATTAGATGTATATGGCAAAAAATGTAGGGTGAACACCACCACAGAAATCATCCCAACTTTTTGAAATACTCAAGACACTCTTCCTGCAAAATCTAACAAAGAAAAAATTTGGTTTTTGAAGGTTTAGATAGCAAAATCTGTACTACTAGATATAAACCTTTGAAACAAGAGTCTGAACCACTGCAGAATCACTGCAGAAGTAGCAAAAGCAAAACAAGTTTCAGCTGAAGAAGTCATGATTTATGACACTGAGGCAGTTCTAGCAGCTGTGTTCCAATACAAATTAAAGTGACATGGATTTGAAACATGCTTCTGTCCAGTATGTATTTTAATATTTCAGATAAAAAGCATTTCAATAATGCTAACAGAATTAGAAATGAGTGTAGGGATGTTATTAACCAGGACTGTTCCTGTGTGCATGAGGTGCTGCATCTACCCATGACTAACAAGGCTCAAAAGTGCAATAACTGTTGCTACCATGCACTGTTAATTTCCAAGATTCCAAAAGACACTACAAATTATATCAGACTAGATGATGAAAGAGAGGTCCTTCTGGCCTTAAAATTAAATAGCGCTTGCCTGCAATTACTTTTTTCTCCCCAAGTTTTGCCATATGCATAAAGCATTCACGCACCTTCTCCAACACATTCAGACCAGAAGCCCTGTCAAAAAATAAATAAATAAATAAATAAAAGAGGTATGGAATGTGTACATTGGATAAATCATTAGGCAGTGATGCTGCAGGATCAGGAAATGATAGTGGAAGACAAAACAGAGAAGCCAAACATAAACACTTCTTCACACCTCTGTCATACTCCGATGTCCTTCAGAAAGCCATGGGAATACCCTATGCTTCCTGGCTGAACTGTGCTAGGCATGTCTCAGTTTCTCTAGATAGGAAATTTCACACCTACTTTGATACAAAAAAACCAGTTCTTTTGGAGTAGGTTAAGTAAAAGTCAGATAGGGATGAATTTGCTGAGACATTAGGGTAGGATGCCACCACCTGGGGTTTTGCCATCACCAGCCATAAAAATCTTGCTTCCTACAGCCTGAAATGCAGCTCACACTTTCCATTTGAAATTTACAGATGGAACTCTCAAGACAGCTTTGTATTTGCTAATTTATTTTTTTAGGACATTTGGAAGAAAAATAATAAAAAAAAAAAAAACTTTTTCTTTTGTTCAGTAGTTCATTTCCCCTCCTGTGAATGCTTTTACTTTTCATTCTCATTAGCATACTTAAGCATATTGCTGATCTTTATACCCTTTCTTTTCTACCTTTGGGTTAAAGCAATTAATAATAAAAGTCACTTGAAAGGCAGAACTACAGAGGAAAACATCACAGCCTGAAGACTGCACTTGGAAAGGAAAATGTGCTCTTCAAGTGGACAGTGTCAAGTGGCCTGAGGAGAAGACAGAAGATGAGAATAAGCAAACGTCTCAGTATCTGCAAAGACAAAGGAGTCCTGCTGCTTTCCACTTGCTGGGAATCAGTGGACATATCTCCATAGGATACACCCACCACAGTGATACACTTGTGTGCCTGTCATGGCATTTTGGAGGCACATTTTCATACAGCCTCCTAAGGCCATCTTTTCCCATGTGTATCTTAAAATACAATACCTTCAAAAGTCAAAACTCACTGTGCACAGCCCTGCTGCAGCTCTCTGCAGTCACTACCTACAGCAGCTTTCACCAATAGGGGAAGGGTGTGAAAAGCTCATCTGACCATCCCACAACAGAGGGACAAGCAGCTCCAAAGGCTTTCAAAAACCCAAAACAAAGACTTGGTACCCACACTATGGAGCCCCAGCTGCATCCCTTGATAACCTGGATCCAAGGCACACAACACATGCACCTGCTTCAAGCACAGAAATGGTTCTTTGATTATTTTTCTCTTGGTTATTTGTAATTTAGGAACAGCTACTTATTGCTCTCTACAATTCTGAAACTCTGTTTCTGGCTTTGCATTATTATTTGGCAGAAGTAACAATTCACACAACTCTGTATTTCACAAATCCTAAATAACTGTTTAGCAGTGTTAACAAAATGGACCTTCTGCTTTCCATTCCTGCTAATGAATATGTACATGAGCTTTGCATTAGGTAAGAAGTTATGTATAAAGTACATCCCCCTGCTGTATGCCCCAGTTTAAATTATAGCTGTAGGGTTAATTGAATACCCCAGTCTAATCTCCCTGCGTAGGCATTGCACCAGGCTACAAGTAGCACCACATCAGCATTTTGACTTGAGTTTATTTTTTAAACAACTGCTATAAAACACTGACTGCAAAGAGAAAAACAGCATTAGGGGGGAATATTTAAAAACAATGGCCCTGCTGAGATCACCAGACAGGTTCTATTTTAACAGGTCCAAGAATAGTATTTTTCATACTTCAGCACATTTTTACCAAGCTACTCCTTTCTATTTCCTGAATTTATAGGCTATCCTTGTCAAGAAGAAAACAACAAAATCACTAAGACCATAATGATATGGAAGAGTTATCTGGATTAGATAGACAGTTCAGCATATTTGATGATTTGTTTTTAGAAGACGTGCATTTTACCACATATCACATTAATGCAGAAATACCTGTTCATACTTATTCATTCCTAAAATCCTACTGGTTTGCGGAGTTTATATGATTTGCATTTTTCCCTCAATATATAAAGTCGTATTACCAATATTCTCACAAACCCCTGGGAATTACCAGGTTTATATTTATTGGTATTTCCACTGTTATCTCATTCCTTGGCTATGTTGCCATGAGCAGGTGGAGGACCAGAAGCAGTTATATGATTTTATAAAATTGACATAATTTTAATTAAAAGGACTTCGGCCAAAATTCAGACAAGCCCAACACAAACCAGCTATGTCAATATTTAAGGCCTCTCCATTTTGACATACAAACAAGCTACATGTCACGCCTGTAATCCATAGGTTGTTCTGTCTGTAAGTATCTGTTGTATGGACTCAGTTATCTCAGTAATGGCTGGAAACAGCCATAGGCCTCCCTTATGCATACAGGAGAACAGCTACATCTTCACACTTAATAAGACCTGTCAAGATACCAAGGGACCTATTGGCTGTGTTGATGTTACAGGTCTTCCTCCTTGAAGTTCAAAACCACAGCAAACCTTTCACATTATAATGCTGAGAGAAAATGTCCCTAAACCAGTAACACCCACCAAAAATAGTGACTGCTAGCATTAACCACCAACACCAACTATTGGCACATACGGCAAAGAACCATGACTGCACAAAAGGGTATGAAGCGCTATTGGAGAATTACTCAATCTTATAGGGAGTCCCTAAGCAAGCATACTCTCATTTTTTAAGCTGCTTGGTTTCAAAACCAGTTAAATCCTTAGCAAATTACCAAATTCTTTTCAAGGCAGACTGTGTCAGAATTGTAAGTCAAAGAAAGAGAGAACTTATTCACAGACAGTGGCTAAAGAAATTCTAGTGTTAGACAGCAAAGCTGACATTTCAAAGTAGGAGAGAGATGAAGACAAAAGCATTCAGATCCTTCTCGGTCCAGTCAGAAAAAGAGTCATGAAAGTAACAACACCTGACTCACTGTCTGGTGTCTCAGGAATGAAAAATATTTAATACATCCAGTCAAAAAAAATCCTGTTTCTTCAGGCAGGGGCATGCAGTGGGATCCCAATATTAAGCTGATGGTGCTTAAAGCAAGCAGAGAACCTTGAAACCGGGAGACTGCTGCAGTTTATCTCCAAGGCACAGCAATGATTCCTGCTGCTGTTGAGTAGTGGTAACGCACCCCTCTGCACTGGCAGAGGGCTTGAAATTTGCCATTAAAAACTGGGACCGAAATGTCAAAACTTTTTTCCTAATAACTACAATTGGTAGTCAGGGGTAGTATTAAAGATCCATTGATTATCCCCCATTTTTAATTTGTTCTTTGTTCCTGATATGTCCCATTTAGTGAGCATAACCACACGTCCAGATGAACTCATCCAACAACTACTGCAAGTAAACATAAGCTGTAGAAGCCACCTGGCCCTAAAGCTGTATTGAAAAGAAGAGATTTTTTTAAGTATTCACTGATACAATTAGTGTATAGGCTGTTCCTGACCCAAGAGTGTAAATTCCAAAATGCATTAGAATGAATTAGACAAGTGGAAATAGCTTCTCACACCAAGAAGGTATTCTGCATGCTACATAGTAATTAATCTATTTAAAATACAGAAAGAGAATAATTAAAAACATCCTCTTAAAATTCAAAGAGATTAAGCCAGCAGCAAGGTCAAATTTAGAAAGGAGAAAGAAAAAAAATCAGCCAGTAGGGTTCCAGAATAATTTTGCAGATGTCCTCTGTCGATTGAGATCTTATGGAAATGAACAGAGAAGGATATCTGACAGAGCTATACCCATCTCCTGGGTACTTCATGGGCTCCCAGATCAGAACACAAGATGCAAATACAAGTTAACATAAGGTGGCTGAAGAGTGGCTTGTATGTATTAGATACATTAAATTTTACATGTTGAAAGTTAAAGTTCTTCATATGATAAAACACAAAAATCCAAAATTAAATATTGGAGTAATAAATTCACAGCAATTGCCTCACTTCAGAGAACTATTTCAGAAGTACCTAGAGAAAAAAAAGAAGGAAACAGCAAGATCAACAGAAGGTTCAGTCGATTTCCCAAACTGCTTATTAAAAAGTCTCTTACTTTTTTTTCAATCCTACCATCCCAAACTGGAAGGAAGAGCATACTATGGAGTCCCTCCAGTGCTGTCCCTCACCAAGGAAAGAGCTGTTGTAAGGTAAAAACACCACACCATCAACAGCACCATTTCTTTAGCATTACATTAGTACGCATGGAAGATACCATTAAGCTCAGCTAACAGCTTAGTTTAAATGCCCAGGAACCTTCAGCTGCAATTCATGAGTTATATAACTTCAAATACAGGCATTGATGTACAAACTTACAGCTTTAGGACAATTAACAATAGATAAGACATTGCAGAAATTTGCATAATGTCACCCAGCCGTTTAGCATTTGAACCTTGGTGGAGGCTTGCATGTTTATACTGCAGCAAGAACTGAGCAGATGCTGTTTCTAAGCCCCTTAAAATCACCAGCAAAACAGAACAAGAATATGAACATCAGTTTGCAGCCTGTTTTTCATTGTTGCTCTTATGGACTGTTAACAACACAAGTTCTTGCACAGGATGGTTTTTTTGGTACAGCTGGAGATTGATAAAGAATCCCAATCCTGCATCTGACATACAGTCTTTTTGGCTATATTGAATTTTGAGGTTTTTTAGGAGTTGAAAAATTACTACACCTGCCAACAGCCTGTTATATTTATCAACTGTGTGTCTCCAAGAAAATGAACTTGCCATTCTGTCAAAAATTGTCTGCTTTGGGAGGTGTGATTAGACTTCAACCATTGCTGTAGAAATGCCATTCTTTCTTCCAGTTCATTACTTTCCAGCCCAGACTTTAGTCATGGACTACAGATTATATAATAATTTAAAATTAACTGTGAGTGTAGCAACTGCTCATACAAAAAAAAAATAAACTCTGATTGCATGTTTTGAATAAAAATGCACTTTTGGACAAAGTCTGTGTTATGATGAATCTTTATCTCACCCAGACCTTAAAAGAAGTAGATGGCTGGTGAATAGCAAATGAACTGAATCTCTTGGGTTGAATTTTTATGAGGTATAAGAAGCTTGCAATGTATGGCAAAGTCCACAGAGATGCCAGAGCAGCAGAAACAATGCAAACATTAATAAGAGACACTCAATGGAAAAAGCAGGGTCTAAGCAGGTCTCAGCCTAAGAAAGGTAGACTTCAAAGTCCAGTGATCTCTCTTTATAGCTGCTCTCTACATAAAAGTGAAGAGCTGGGGCTGACTTAAAGGTCGAGGTGAACCTTTCCTCAAGAACATCCAAGAGCAGCAAATAAAAGTACATTTGAAACCACTTAATGTTTAAGATTGACCCATAATGACTGTTACTCATTCTATCTGGCAAAAGGAGTTTCCCATCCCTTGTAGGCATCGTATGAACTGGAGGAGTCACCTCTAAGAGACTCAGTATCTCTGTCCTTTGCAGAAAACAGAGGGCAGATCTGGGAAAGAGCAATACAGACCAGGGAACACCTGTACCAATACTTGGGGAGCTCCTTTGGTACCACGTCTTGTAGTGCTCCACACTCCAGTAAGCCCACTGCACCTGCTCAGACCTTAAAAAGTTGCTATGACAATGACAAAAGATATATATAAGAAGCCCTCCCTATCACCAAGCTATATCAAGAGAAGCTAGTGCTGTCCCCCTACAAAGCCAGCACCTAGTTGAAAGATCCAGAATCCCCTTGCTGGGTGGCACAAAACTCACTTATTTTAATTAAAGTAGGCGTTATGAATAAAAGACAGAATAGTCAATTTTAAGAGATGCACCAGAAATACTCCAGAAGCAAAGGGTGGGCAGGAGGGAGCAACAATGTAGGTGGTATTGCTGTGTACCACCCTTACATGTTCGAGAATTTACTGGTATGGGAAGCACGACAGGACTCCTTTTACCCAACCAGAAACACCTTCTACCTTCACCAGAAACAGGTAACCGCAGTGAGAAAACAACTGCCAGCTCACAATAATCAGTACTCTTCAGTACAGCTCAGATCTGGCCCTATGCTTAAACAACAAATTTTCAGAGGCAGTCTTTGCCCTCATACAGTGCAGAAGAAGCAACAAGTGAAGGAGACCAGAACGCAAGGAGGCAGGGCCATGGAAGAGACACTGGGGTGAGTTTTTCCTTGCACACATTACAAGCAGCACTGCTACCAAGCAACTTTTTTTCACAAGCAATACTCATCTTATGCATGAAAGTATGACCTGTGCATCCAACGCAGGAGAGATGCACTCATGGAGAATGACCAGGGTATCCTGAGATGCAGCTCTTCAGGGTTGGCTCTACTAGGAGTGCCTTAATTCAGTTACTACAGAGGAAGCGTGTGTCCTGAAGCAATGAAAAGGTAAAATTAGTTGGAAAGCACATTTCTGCAGGAATGCACCCTTAGGATAACAGTGTTATGCCTCAGCTGCATAACAGGCCAGGCTGCAGAAGCCCTGCAAGGGTTCAAGGAGGAGAAAGGGTACAATAGGAATGAGTCACCCCAGTCCCTCTTGGATGTCTGTTTAGGAGACTGTCATGAAGACCTTGTGCTTCCAAAGTCACACACTCCTCACTGGAATCATATTCTTGCTGTTCCGTACAGCCGTCCTGACATCCAAGCAGGGACTTGCAATTCTTCCCTTTTTGGTTTGTCAAAAGCTCAGACAAGCTCTGGAAGGAGTTGTCATCATTTGTTTTTTTTTCAACAGGGGTAGACAGCTTTGCTTTTGAACTCACACCTTCAATAGCTCCTAGAGACATGTCACTCTCCAGTACGGTTGACACTCTACCAGTAATCAGGCACACTGCACTCCATAGCCTCCTGTACAAAAACAACTGTATCTCCCTTATTCTATGGATAGACATGAGAAATAAAACACTCTCTGCAGATCTGGGGAGTACAGATCCCAGTTATAATAGTACCCATCTCAAATAACCACAGAGTAAAACATAAAAAGGCTGAAGTTATTAATCTGTCATACACTGTATGACAGCTCTTGAAGATACTGTAGCATAACTCATTTCTCATCACAACAGCTAATCTTCCATAAGGCTAACACCTGAACACTAACATTTTTGTTAGGTAAAAAAAAAAAAACAACACAAAAAACAACCCCAAAAAACCCAAGCCTTTTATGTATTACATAATGCCTACCTTGGGATGAAAGCAATGTGATTGCTTTCATTAACCTTCAATGCTTATAAAAGGGGAAAAATCAATAACAAATTTATTCAGGCAAGTGAAAGGCAATTTCAAGCAATTTCACAAGGGATTTCATTTCCATCGCTTTTCCCCCCCCACAAATTCTAATAAAAAATAATATGATCTGTCCAAACATAAGACAAATACAAGAAACAAGATAGTGTCAGCTCCTCAAAGACACAGAATGAAACCACCTTTTTACAGCTGGATAATTGTCTCACTAAAAATATTGCTTTCTTTTGAATCCTAAGCAAGTCTGCCAGGCAATGTCTTATTGACAGCCTGTGAAACACTTTGTTGCACAGTACTGAGATGGTCTCTTAAATAAAGAACCTTTGATACATATATTTCCCTATGACAAATTAAGCAATTTCTTTTTGGTGCACTTTGTCCTTTCGTGCTATAAGCAGAGGTTTAAATTACATGGGTTTTGATGCACTTTCTAACTTTGCCATTCCTGTCATATATTCCACTGCATTTTGCCTTTTAAAAGAGTTGGCTTTGAATTCAGCCTGAAACATCTGACAAAAGCAGTGATAAAAAGCACAAAATAATTCATCGGCAGCTCTAGTTTCCACAAAGGACAAAAAACTGCTGAAAAAGCACAATACATTATTAATAACTGTTTAATTTAATCTATGACTTGACCTCTTTCCACAAGTCCTCCACCTATCCCTTCAGTGTTTTCTGTCACAGTGCCACAAGGGGCAGAGAAGGTACAGGAAACAGCCCCAGCATAGTGCATTAGGCCCCACTGGTTCCATCACAGCCCACAAAACTTCAAACATGGTGTCATTTTTTCTGTTATAGTAGCCTTTTAAAATACCTTTAAAAGTAAAATTCTTTATTGTTTTTATAAGCACCCTTATCCCATCTTTACTAGAGCTGTTAAGTTTCTATTGATTTTGGTTCTTCTGCCCACTGTGATACCATTGGAGAATCTGAGGTCAGTCACAACTCATTTTAAAAAGTTAAACTTATGGGAAAACTTGTGACTTATTTGCATTATTCAAAAAAAAGATTTACGATATTACATAAAATTCAGCAAAATATGAATGACAAATTACCACCCATCAGCACAGATGTTTAAGATTAGATCAACTCCTTCTGGTGCTGCTAATCGTTGTCCAGCTATTTTAGAGGAAAACTTCATCCCACTTCCAGTGGCTGAAATTAGGGGTGCTAAATGCAGCGGGGTGGCTTCTGAAAATCTCTGCTGTCCTCCAAGCACTGCTATCTGCTGGCACTCTTATTGCACAGGGACATGCAACTCCTCTTTCACTTCCCTGTGCTGGCACAAAATAGCCTAGTGTGTTTACTTTGAGGATGATGGAGATTATTTATTTTTAACCTTCTTCCATCATGTTTTCCATGGCAGAATGAAACATGTAATGTTGGAAATGTGCAGCTTTCCTGTGAATTATTAATGGACAGAAAAGCAAGCCAAAAGCTGCAGAACTGCATGAAGCCCTAAATCAACAATGCATTTGGGTATATGTTTCAGTAAGACTATGCACAAAAACAAACAAAAAAAGATGTAGAGATATACTCATTTCTACAAGAAGAAGAAATCCAGAGAAAGTCAACTCAAACTCAAGAAAGGAAGTACAGAAGATTCATAAAATCCTCCAGAAACATCTCTATGGCTTTGTGGTTAGTGTTACAAGGATACAGGGCAACTACTCTATGCAAACCACCATCAGGAAACCTTTGAGAATACTTATATGGGATATTGTGACCTTATATCTATAAGATAATGGTGACATTAACATGGCAATAATATTGGAGAACCACTAGGAATTCTAATAATTTAGTTTGCACGGGAGTTCCAAAAAGCCCATAATCAGTATTCGGGTTTATTCACTGTAATTAAATAACAACACACAAGAAGATGAAAGAATTATTACAGGGGACAAAAAGTTGACAGTTAAAAGGATCTAATTCCAGTAAATGTCATCTTTCATAAAAAAAATTACTATATTATTACACTACCATGTTATTAGGATGCTATGCAATTCACTGTCACCCAGAAGCAGGGAAAAAAAGTACACATGAAGGGAACATTCTGAGAAAAACTGAAGAGATGCTGTTGTTCTTTTTCCATAGAACTAAAAAAAAAAAAAAAGAAAAAGAAAAGAGGGGGTGTGGCAAGAAAAGAGAAGTATCTGACAGTGCAAAATGCACTTAAAAGGTTTTGCATTTCTCTCTGGAAAATGTGAGTTTCCACATGTGAAATGTGAGTTTCCACCTGCTTTTGACAGACTAGCGATCTATAGGAATGAATCTACTGCTAATTACAGTTAGCTAGATTAATCACAGAAATACATTTTTTTAAATTCTGATTTCAATTTTTTACTGAGGAACTTCACAAGAACACATATTCTGAAAGATTAATACTTTTTTTATATGTAGTTTTAATCTTATGTTTCTAGAGCTATGCAATTCAAAATTGTGCTCACACTAATGGTTTCTCATAAGATGTGACAACCCATTTCCTAGACAAAGAAGCCGAAGATCTCATCGGTTTATACATCAGTATACAATCTGGTGGTTTGATACCATACAAAGTAAGAAACATATTAGCAGGAGATCTGCAAGAGAAAAGAGGGACTGACACACAACTACACCTCCTGAGTGGACTTCAGCTGGAAATTTCTTGAAGGGATTATACACGCCAGCTTTCTGCCCCTGGAAGGAATGCCAGGCACTCATCCTCCCATTCCATATTCAGATGTGTTTAAAAACTAGTATCCAAGCTTGTCCCAGAGGGAGAGCTCTGAGGTTCAACAGATTTGTATTGCCTTGGGAACAGCCACAGTCCAGAGGGTGGGTGGAAGCATTCAGCAGGAGCTAAACCAACATCCAAATCATTAATTTGTTCAACTCTTATTGCCACTGCCACATTCGTCACATACCAGCTTATTTTTGAACCCAATTTTGCCAAGAGTCAGAAATACATCTTCTACCAATCATTTGATCTGTACCCTTGCCAGGAGACTAGGAGGACTACAGACTTACATTTAAGCATCATACAGACATAGGACTGAAAAGAACTACAGACGATCACCAAGTCTGCCATAATCCCCTAGTGGTGCAGGATTGACAGTAATTGTTGTCCATGAAAGATGCTCATCTGATTTATCCTTAAAGAACTCCATAGAAATGCCACATTTATTCATATCAGTGTATTCTACTGCCCAGTTTCCCACACAGACAAAAAAGTTTTGCCAATACCTAGACCCAGAACTTCTCTCACTGCAGTTTAAGCCCTCTTTCTCCTCGTGCTACTCAAGTTGACTTAGAGCACTTTGATATTTACAGCCTTTTAAAACTATTCAGTAGTGTCCCCAGCCCAAAGAGATGCCTTCTCTCTCATCAGTCATAGCAAATACCCAGCTACGTACAGATCAACCACTTTGTTTCTAGTGGAAGTTTTTGTTCTTCTGATGCAAGGAGAGTTTTAAACTCCACTGAGAAATGCCACAGCTTTTGGGGTGGCAATACTCTTCCTGGCCTCAAGTCTATCCAATCTGTGCAGATTGCCACTTATTTATCCAGGAATTTTGTCATTAGAGTTATCAAAAAAAAAAATAATCTTCTCTGGTACTTTAGATAGGCTTTTGACTTCTGGTTTTGTACTTCGCAGTTCCCCAGCAAGCCAAAAATGACAACCAGCTCCAACCATGTCAAGATCAATTGAGCTCAGCTCCTTTTCTGGGCTTATGTCATTCTGCATTATCCAAATCTTTATGCTTCCAGTCTTTCACATACCCTCAGACTGGCTCAGCTGTGCATTCAAGTGGCTGGCTTCCATTCTGCTTCATGGTACATTGAATACATTATAGAAATTAGATTTGAGGTTCTCTGGATATTGTTGTGGTTAATTTCAAATTATCCAAGCTTTTCAAAAGCTCCTTTGTCATGTGTGAAACCTTCCACTGAATAGCTCTAAAGCTGCTGCATTTGCCACCATTTCAGTCTCAGAGCTTCACGGACTAGCTTAAGGACATAAGAAATATTATAGCAACTCAACATCCCATTAATCATGGCAGCGGAAGTGCAAGGAAGAGTACAAGAGACAGACCACAAGATTTAACAAAACTTTTTGTTTAGACTAAATATCGTATGTTTATATTCTTTCAGTGTGAAGCAGGACACTGGGACAAGCTGATTTATAGCCCTTCTCATTGCACCTGGAGTATGAAGTTACTTTGCTTGCACTGGAGTCAGGTGAAGACATTAGTGGGTTCTTGTTTAAACAGTTTCCTAAAATGGCAATGCATTAAGGCACTACTGGAAATCAATTCTACTGGCACTATGATTTCTTTAAGTTCATTCTTGTTGAGAAGGAGAAATATTTATACTTTTACTTACTAGCTAAACTTATGCCCATCTCCATTTCCCATTCCTTGGATTAAAATTTCCTATGAACCTGAAGTGATGTAAAGAGACATATTTTTGGGGTGCCTTATAAATTGTTTTACAAGAGTTTATAATGTAAGTATATTTACACAATAAATATATTTATAATGCTGATTTGTACATATCCTCTGTACACTTTTATACGTAAAATACTTGATGGGGACAAAAGAAGCAGCAAAGCCTACTCATAAGGCATTTGGAAAATACTTATGCACAACATTCTCCAACAGAAAATGAAAATGTCAGTAAGTACATCCACAAAGCATTCCCTGACAAGGGCGAGAATGATTTTCTCCTTTCAGCGAAATAGGAGTGAAGTACAGGACACCCACAGTACAGGCTAAGTCACTCCCATGTTCAAATCACACTCATGTTGGCAAACTCTGTCCTACTTAGACACACTTTTGGAAGTTGTGTGCAGCTCCCCTGCCTCCCACCACCCCATCTAGAGTTACCAGGATCCTAACATTTCACAGACAAAAGCCACCTTGACTTCAGCTTCAACATGGTACAAGGGCAGGAGGATATCATGACTAAGGTGCCTTTCTTCTCAGCAAAGCTCTGGCTGTCCCATTCAGCAAAATGCTCAGCTGCCTCCTTGGCTGAAATCCTGCTGTTGAGGGAGGCATAAAACATAACAGATCTGACTATCAGCTGGACACAAAACACATCTGCAGGGCCAGCAGCTTGAGTCATTAGCAGCACTGCAGGCAGCAATTGCATGCAAGATGTGTCCTGCTCCAGTTAAAATGAAATGGGAGAGAGTTGGAAGCCCACTGATACCCAGAGAGGCCAAATCTTCTTCATAACACCAGTAGGTCCAAAATAAGCCAACAGCATAGAGCTAAGTTGACAAAAGGCATCGTATGATGCTTAATGCCAGTTTTCACTTCAGTCACTTTGTCAGGGCTTCCAGAACATAAATAGAGGTTACTATTAAATTATACACCAGGATTTAAGATATTAAAAAAAAAACAAAACAAAAGACTAAGCAGCATTCTCCCCTCCTACCCCCAACACAAAGGAGGCAATACCAAGATTCAACACATTTTATAGCCTGAGAGCAAAAAATGACCTTTACAGTTCCCATATATTCAATTGATGAAACATTTGGCTTGTTCATTTGCCGGTCTTTCCACATCTGTTTCATTTTCTTGCTTTGCAATGTCTACTTTTAAGAGAAATGCATTACAAAATTCATATTCTAAAAAGATATGCATAACATGGCCCTAAATTTACCTCCAAATTATTTATTTCACTAACTACTGGACTATAACTTTTTTGCCTTTGAATAATCCCAGATACAATCTAAACATGCTGAATTCCACAGATAATCAGAACATACCACCTAACCTGAGATAAAAACCGTTACTTTAAAAATAGAGGTGTGCTACAACATACTGCAGTGAAAAGACTTAATTCTGATTTGCTTTTCTTAGATGGATTAAACTGTCACACAGCATTTTTACATTTATAATTACTTGACTGCCTTTCTTCCAACCAGTAGAGCTTAGTTGTCTGTACATTTTACACAGTAAATTTACTACAGTCTATGCTACTTGCTATGTTATGACATACCTGAATTTTTTCCATATTCAGCCACAGGCATATTCAACATATTTTATATTTGTAAGCTTATTCTAAAACACACTTTGAAATTGACAGTGGTACAAAGCTAGAAAAATTTTAGCCAAACACCCTGAAGTGTATATCCCTCTCTCCATGGTCAAATTGCTAACAAGTGTTTTCTAAACCTGAATATTTCTAATAAAATCTTATTATAAGATGGTAGAAGGCATAGAAATCTATAACAGTTATTTTTTGAAAGAGTTTTTTTTTCCTCCCTCTCGAGGAAGTTTGTCTCTTTTATATCACGTACATTTTACATGCTGAATATTCAGTATCAGCTACACATCTCTCTCCAGTGCCAGAAACAGGTCATTAACTTGCTTTTTTCTTTTAATTATGAAGTCAGACAGATTTTATTTTCTGCTTGCTTTGAACAGGAAAGAGACAAGTTACCAATTAACTCAGCATTCAGACTACATCACTGTCACTGAGCTTGAAAACTTTTCCAGGCAGAATGGCTGAAGCGCAACCAACCATTTTTCCTATTTATAGACCTTATTGTACTTGCTCAACTGAAAACACCAAGCTACTCTGGAACAGGCATCCACACAGGGAGGCACTTAAACTTTTTTCCTTATCTACACCCAGCATTATTACAAAGGAGAGTATCATTTCAACTGATCTGTATTGAGTTACCCAGCATAAAGTTGCTCTATTTCAAAGCAGAGCATTTGCTGCAATTCTCAGTCGGAAGAAGTTTCTTCTGCAATATTTTTTTTCATCTGACACTCCACTATTCATATTTCAGCTTTTCTGCTCTTCACTCATCAGTTACATAGAATCTGAACTTCCCCTTATTGACATTGGGTTAAAAAAGGCAATATACTGCAGCACTTATTCCCTTCCATTTCTTGTTATTGTTTATCCCTGATAAAATGCTCTGTAAATTTGCTAAATGTGTTTCATTCCAAAGTGTTAATATATCTATTTTGTTATCAGATTTAAATACTTATATGCCTTCCTTTTCTTTTCCACCAACCTGAATATTATTAGTAATCTCAAAGGATGAGTGCGCAGCACCTCTCTAGAGCCATTTATTCTGTATTTCCCTCCCCAACCCCCCAAACTGAACAGGTTGTTTAGCTTAAAGGAAAAGCTCATCAGCACTACAGTATTTGAATTTTGACTTCTACTGACTAGTGGTGCACTAGCTCAGAAAACACTCTCCCAGCACAGTCTGACTATCTTCCTGCAGGACTCATTACAAAGAGCAGCTTGGTCTCCTCTACTGCCAGACTAGCTTTTCCTCACTCAGAAGTAACTAAATATTCCCAGAAAATTTTCTCTACTTTTCTATGATATGAAACCTTAACACCAAAGATCTCACATAGAGGTTGGGCGATATGCTGCTCCTCAGGGGCAAGAAAACTACCATTTTAAAGTTATCGTAGACCACTGGACTTGAACATTAATGCCATCTTACAGGCTAACCATGGAGACACATAAGGACAGGGGTTCTGCTATTTCTGGCAATATCAGCAGATCTCTAGGGAAAGCTTCAGGGACTTCTTTGGGTCCTTCAAATGCGTAAGTAAAACCAAAAATGGAATCTGTCATACCATATCACTAAGCAGTAAATTTGACATGAGAGGGAAAAAACTGTTAAGATCCCTGATAATACTGGGGGGTAAATAACCAAAAAAACACACGATAGGTACTTAACGTTCCGAGTTTCTGCCAGCATGCTTGTACAATAGGCTCTGTGGACATTCAGATTTTAGCACCACAAATAGGCTTCAACCAACAGCTTGAATACCAGCTCCTCTCCCATATTGCTCTTGCCACTTTTCCGTGAGAGTCACCTCTGGTACAATGGCAGCAACATTTATAACCTTAGGCCTCTTCCTTCTAGAGTCCTCCTCCACATAGTGCTATTCTAATAGTAACAATGGATACAGAGTAATCCAGCAACATGGCAATAATTTCTCTTATGACTTATTTATGTTATTGACAAGACATTGCTGTAGAGGTACCCTTCAGCCCTTGGAAACTGCAATCACTGCTGCAGCAACAAGTCAATTCAGGGAAGCAGCTTTTTAACCTCTGCTCCCAAAGCAAACTAGCAAACCCCTGAACTCCCCATCATGTTGCTTCAAGGTACAAAGGGCTGTGCCTCTGTAGACACTGGTTTGAGAGCAGATATCCCAGGGGATAAGAGCAGGAAATCTTGTCTTCTGAAAACCAGAGATAACCAAGGAAGCTCTTCAGGACAGTCATGAAGAGTGCATGTGATACTGCTGAGCCCAAGTAACTATCTCTTTCCATTTTAGCCTTTTATAGGGCTTTGCTGACCTGAATTTCATCATCTGTATCCTAATTACTGGAGAGGGCAGTTGACATTTTCCCTTTTTTTTTTTTTAAGTGTATCTTGCATAAGATGTATCTGAAAATTAAGTCAGCAGGTTTTTTTGTCTGACCATCTTGCTATGAAAATTGCCATCTAATGACCTAGACCGTTTACGTTAGCACATGGATGACATCACAAGACTGCCAAAAGCGTATTTGTACTTGCATATTTACAATGCCCAAGTCTGAGAGTTTAATTAATGATGACAGAGTTCAAAAGGCTAAGTGTAAGCAATGGATAATTTAATACCATTCTTACAAAAGAAGTAATTTTCCAGCCCAAACTTACCACTGGTTTTGTTGCTGTTGTGCAAGTCAAATACTGCGCACTGATCAGAAGCTTCTCTGCATACATTATTACAGCAAGTACATTATGTTCAGCAGTCAGTACATTGTCAGATTTTTAACTGGGAAAACAACAGATGACAGTACTGGACATAAGCCCAAATGTACCTTATGAAATATCACTTCTCCACATTCAATAGAAAAAAAATCCTATAACTTAACTGCCAAAGCTTTTAGACATATATCTATCTGCTCCCTCATTCTAAGCCATAAATTCTCCATAAATTCTATCATTTGACCTCCTTGTGGAAGATTTGTGGCATGTGAACAATAAATCAATAGTGTGTTATGAAACACTGGTTCACTGCAGAGATTCTCTGAAATGACACATAGAAGAAAAATTGGATTTGCTAGGAAGACTCTATATTTTCCCTTTGGGGATAAATAGGATCTGACATTCAGCATCACTTTCAGTTTAACCAGAGCAAAGAAGCCACCTAAACTCTCAGTGACAGCCACAGGAAAGCTGCATCTGAAAGGGAAGATAAGACAAAAAAGGGCAAAATTTAAGGAAATGCACTTGGACTTTTGAAATATGGAGTTTGGTTCTTATTGCTGTTGCCTAAGACATCTTGCCATATACCCTTTTCCATGTTTCTGTTCCCCTTCACACCAAGGCACATGCTCAGTCTTTTCTTTTTAAGACTGGAAACTGGTAGATGAAAGGACAGTCTCTTTTCAAAGGAAAGTCTCTTCTTAAGGAGGACTCAGCATTCTGTTCTCACTATAGCTGCCATATTTTCCAAAGGGGAAACACCTATTGATAAGAAAGCGGGTTTTGACCTCTTTAGACTTGGAAGCACTTTTGCATTGGTAGCAAAACTAACAGGGTGGCTCATGGGAAAGTTAGAAACAGTCTTATCAGTTACTATTGACAACAAAAGCTAAACAATATTTTATTATTACATTGCTTTCTTGTAAGTAGTATGTTTGACATCCAGACAAAAAAAAATCTGATAAAAAGTTTCAGTCAGCTTTCCACTTAAAGCTGAAATCTGTCACTAACTACTATTGGTAGTGGTGAGATATGCAATACAAGATAAATCATCGCCAGCAGAGCAGCCAGGAGCTCAGACAATTCTCATTAACAGATACACTTGTTAAAAGACTTCTCAGATAAGGTAAATACCAGATAAGTATTAAGTTTTAATAGTCCAAGGCAGCAGCTGGCCAGTTAGGAATATGCTGGAGATGACCTAAGGTTGTAGCAATGCCAAAGTTGCCCCCACTTCGCTTCGATAATCAGACTGCCAGCAACTCAGCACCCTTCATGAGCAGTCAAGAAAGAGGAAAAAAAAAACAAAACCAAACAAGACAAAAACCCCAAACAACAAACACAACCCCAAGAAGCAGGTTAACAATGCCACCAGAGAGCTCATTACAGTGTCTTCGCTTTGTCTTTTTTCATGGGGTGGGGGGGAACTCCCTTTTATGAGTTGGTAGCTGTTGCGTTGTGGAGCAAGATCTTGCTTCAAAAAGTCAAAAACCCTTCCCCAGCCTGTTTCCTTCCCTGTTATTAATAGCACCTCCAGTTCTTTTCTACTACTTTATTCAATTACTTTTCCTGTAAATCTGCATTAGAAGTTCTCCAGACTTGATCTCATCATGTACGTCTACACATATTGCAAACTGGGTCTTGCCACTACTGTCAAATAACTAAACAAGGAAAAACATTTTTGGTGGTTTTTTTTTTAGGAGAGCAGAACCAACAATATAGCCTATATGCAATTTGCTGCTCCTCTCAAACCTTTATAATATAAAGCTGTTGTTTCCTTATCACATTATGTATGCTTCCTAAAAAATTACACACCCATTACTCATCTTCCTTTCACTCCCACCTTTGTCTTTTTTTTTTAACCAGACACACATCCCTCTGGAGTCTTCTTTCTTCCTCCATATGCCCAATTCATAATACTTCTCTCAGATTGCCAGTCCTGCTGCAGAGACAGCTGCCACATCATCTCCCCAACTGTCTCAGCTGGAACTGTCAGTCAGGGCTGAAAAGTCACTTTTTGACCCAATAAAATAAAAAACCCATACAATGATATTAGCTGTGGTGACTTAGTTTTGTTTCCTGGAGAAACAAACCTTCACCAAGCATCCTCAGAGAGCTTACAAGCAGTGTATTGTGCCATACCAATAGGATGTCTTATGGAATAGGAAAGTGCATCTTGCAAGAATGCATAACCTGAAAGGAGAAGAATGAACTTCACTAAGAAAACTTAAACCAGCAGAGAATTTAAACACTTTTTTATGGTGGCCCATCAATTTTGTTTTAAAGAACTCACTGCTTCCATTAGGCTTCTTCGCCCCACAAGAAATACTCACATCAAAAACTCTCCAGTAAATTGCTCATCATTTTCCACGCTTCTGCTCAGTGCTAAAGCAATGAAATAACAGTCCATTTCAGCAAATAAGCTTTTACTCGCCATAACGACAATGTGCTACAATTTGCCGGGGGCTGTACTACCAGATGGCAAAACTATAACTCCACATGGCAACCCTCCATTATTTATTCAGAGATTCCTTAGAAAAATCAATTTGTTTCTTTTCACATTTAGAGGCTTTTCCTAAGAAAAAAAATCATAGGAGGTGCACAAAAATCCTATGTTCTTGGAAGCAAATTGCCAAAATTGACCTGAACTAAATACGTGTTGCTGGCATAGCAGGGAAAGGAGCACAAGCCAAGAAAAGCCTGAGCAACTGAGAATAACCTGGCACCCATTTCTGGCAGTCATGGGAGCTTATGCATCACTGCTGGATTTTCATTTCCATGCGCCTACCATCAGTACCAGAGGCTCTGATTTTCCTTTTCCACTGTCCTCAACTTGGCTCTGAGCATCACAGACTTCAGAGCCTGAGCACTTTGTATCAGCTCCTGCTAACAAGTTGTAAGAGAACATGCAACCTTAATGAACACATTGCAGGACTGATACTATTAAAAGCGCAATATAACAGGATTTTCCCTTGTTAATGCATAGAGACACGTCATACTTCTGCATACTGTAGAAACTCACTCATTTTTAAATTACATTAACCTGATCTTTCCCTTATGTAAATAAAAACAAAGCCAATGACACACAATAGGCTGCTGCTTTGGAATTTAGTTGGGTTTTGTTTTTTTCCCAAAACAGTAAAACTAGAAGACTTGTTAAAAATAGCTGGGAAATAATTTCAGCCTTTAAAAGGATGTGTGAACTGATTTGGATTTAGCAGTCCTATAATCACCATCAATAATTTAGGCAGGCATTCAAGTGTGTTCACTCATAGGCATTTCCAGCTGGACAGAAGTGCAGTATTAGATTTCTGAAATATTTGTCTATATGTGTGTGCATACATACATGGATATATAGGTGTGTATAACATCTAGAAAGCAAGAATGGTTTGTCATTAAATATTTTCATACATTTGTAGAAGTCCAGACTTACACAACACCTTAACTTGGTGAACCACCAGTTATTTGGATGGATTTATGAATAAATGGAGATATGCAACAACCACATGCAGCTTTAAGCATATTCACTGAATCTGCTTGGAAATTCCTTTCAGACAAGAGGGATTCCTCTGTATTCTCAGCATTTTACAAATTCAAGAGTCATCCCAGACACAAGTATAGGCTGAAAACACCTTACAAGTACAAAACGGGCGAAGTTTGGAAGTCATGGTCACAGTCACTGTTTGATGCAGACCATAAAACACTGCCCTGCAGGCACTGCTGCTCAGTGAGCAGCCACAAGCAACCTCTGCACTCACTGCAGACCTGACTTACCCATGGTGGACGCTTATGTCCACTTGCAAGTGATGGGGTTGCTATATGCCTTTTTCTCATTCAGTGCAATTTCAGTTTGTAGCCCCAGGACCTTGTATACTGCTTTTAGTAGAGTTCATTCCACATTTACCTTTACCTCAGATAGGCTTTTTTCACCCCTGGGCTGAAAACACAATAATTCACTATGTCTAGCACAGATGATCCTCGTATTCATGCAGTTTAATAAAGACTTCAACATTGTCCTCAGATTCTCTGTATACATCGAATTTTTCCTCCAAGAACATGCTTCCCATTGGCTTCATGGTTTATAAGAGTTGTAGGTAAAAATACCTTCTCTTTCTACACCCAGGAAAACCTTGTCATAGCCGCTTTTTTTTTCAACTAAGCTTCTTTCAAGGAAAACTATACAGAAAAGAGAGGCTTGCAACCATGCAGGAAACCCAAAAGCTCCAAATATAGCGTTTTACACACTAGAAAATTCACACCATTTCCAAAATGTTTGCCAGTATAGAAGAGATCAGACCTACCAACTCCCATGAAGACACTGCTCTCCCCTGCCCCAGCTACTGGATCCACAAAGCTGTCCTGCCATATCTGCCATTTGAACGCAAGAGTCAACAGGAAGAGGACTGGAGAATACTGAAGTGAGTATTCACTATGTGAATCTCAATTTTGCCTGAACTGTTAATTATTACAGAAATAATCAGTCATGCCTGGAATCAAAGGAAGAAGAAAGATCAGTGCAAAGTTTTCTGGATATAGCAAAGTGGGGTGTTTTTTTGGTATAAGCCATCAGAAAGTTAATTCTTTCTCTCTCTGATCTTGTTCCAGTTCACAACAATCATCATCTTCATTACTCAAGAGGAGAAGCCACAACAAATACCTAAAGCAGGATGGAAATATTTTCAAAGCTATATCCTGACCAAATATTCTCAAGCAACCTCACTGATTCCTCCCCTCTAGTTTCAAAAGTATAAATAACTTGTGCTGTATTTTATCCCACAGCATTTCACAGGGAAACTACAAAAAAATCCTTACACTATGACCTCATGCATGACATGGCATGTAAATGCAAGGTTGGCACCATGAACTATTTGCTTGAAGTTACCATTCTGCAAGTTAGAGATTCCCATAAGGAGAGAAGGCTGACACTTCATAACAGCATCAGTCTTCTGGGAAAAAACTACCAAAATCCACGCACAAATGCAACCTGCCTCTCCCTCAATGTTTCAAACACACAGCTTACAATGGCAAGATTCAACAGCTGTAAAGCACTGGTATTGACAGCAGCTCTTTTGTCAAGGTCTCCCCATGAAGAAGACAGCACTGATGCCAGTCAAATGGAGCTGGCACAGAGACAGCATCAGCATTTTCTAGAGAACATCCATTTCAGGAGCTGTCTCCTCCTCACAAAAAGCACTCCAGAACTATCCAAAGGAGTCTAAGACAGGCAATTCCCAAAGAGATACTGCAACCATTCAAAGACAATGTATATACCAAGCATACATAGCAAATCAAGTCTCAACACCTACTTGGGGGATTTTTGCACTAATTTAGGCAAGGCACATAAGCAATGTACACATTCGCATATACTTTTTACTTAACATGGGAGTGTGCATGCTTGGCAAATGCAGTATGAGCTCTGTCTGACAACAGCCATCAGTGCACAGAGATCTCAGGGCCAGCAGAAGCTGCTTACAACTGCAAAACCTACACTAGAGCGGAGGCAGGAAAAGAGAGAAAAGAACTGGGCAGGCCCACAGATTAGGTAGGAAGGGCTATGAAGTTGCATTTAGCACTCTGGGAATTTTGTAGAATTTTGGCCCTTTGAGCCAAGCTGACCCTGCTGATGTCCAGCACCCACCTCCCAGTGTCAGCGGGATTGGCCAAATTATCCACTTCAATCTCAAAGGCTCTTTCACTCACCACTAATGTCTAATATGCATTTGCAGACCAGGCATGTGTCTATATAACGTATGCATTATATAAATGTACCTTGCCTACCTGCATTTCAACAAAATGTATTGAATACAACAAATTCAATCAGTCTGCCAAATGACAAATAACAGCAACGCCGCTGCATGCGCCTGGCAAGGGCCTCATGCTTTGGAATAAAACCCAGGGTGCCAAGCACACAAATCAAACACGTGTTATTTGTGGGTTACCTGAAAATAGTTTTTGGACTGGAGAGCAGTTTTAAATTAACTATATATCCCATGATAATTTGTGTTGATTTCAGCAAATAAGAACTTGCATAAACTCGAGGGGCAGAAAATAAATACTTTTCTACTATTTACTTGTGCTGTTTCTCTTATCTGTAGCATACCAATACGAAAACTACTACAACAATAAACAGCTAAAGGCCATTTCTTGGCAGAATAAGGTTTGCATTCTCCTTTGCTGCCAAGGAAGAAATTGAGGTGCAAGCCTAAGATCATTAACATCCCTGATTTGCACTGCTTGCAAGGTATGAGGAAAGCTTTCTCATGTATCTTTCTAAGAAAGTAACTCAGATCATGGGCTTTCACTGTGAAATGCAACCCCACTGATAGCACAGGCAGTTTTGAGATACACATCCTCCTCTTGGGGTTGAGATTGTATCACAGAATCACAGATGCGACTGGAAGAGATCAAAAATGCACATCTAGTCCATCATCCTGAACTAATCTAAATGGTAAATCACTAATAGTCCAGGGCATATATCACTCTTTCATGCTAACACCATCTCCATGGGAAGGCAACTTAATGTTATTTGTTAAATTTTTGTGTTAACAGATACTATGTTAACGGACATTTTGCTGTCTCTCAACTAATAAAATGTTCTTTACAGCTTTGAAACAGAACCTTTGCAGTCAATTATTCAAGATACACAAAACAGTAGTTTTGCTTAACATGAATGACCAAGAGTATTTTTTTAAATGCTCTGCATAACTTCTAGCCCTTAGAGCACACATATCTAATTAAACATCTGCTTCCAGCCACACTGCAATGTTACACCAGCTTGGCGCTTTCACATCCTTTTACATCATTCTAAGATAACACTTGGGTGCAATTACTGGAGTTTGTAATACCACACTACCAACTGCATACAGATCATTATTCTCTCCCTGAGCCAATAAAAGGATTACCCAGGAGGCTGAGATTGTTTTGAAATTAATGCATCCCAAGAGCCATCACTGCAAATACAAGAAAAAAAAACAAGTGTCAGGATCCCAACTCATTCCAGACTTTTCAAAGGATTTTGTTAAATTATCTCCTTACAGTGAGTTCCCTACCATGATTCAACTTGAATTAAAAAACAAACAGATTAGTTTTTTAAACAAGGAAAACTCAAAGTAATCACCAAGGACGAAAGAGAAGCCAGGTGTATATTGACCACTGCATCCCCTTAGGTGGGTCTGTGCTGCCATCCTTGGGCTCAGTTATCTAAGTGACCTGCAGAGCAGCACATCTGCTCAATCTTTGCAGGCTCCTACTGCCAGCTCACAGGTTTGGCTGGCTTCTCCCAGCACATGGCTGCGATCTGCTCGTCACATCTTGCTGCCTCCCAAAGTACCTCAAACACACAGGAGCAGGACTCAGTTATGAGCACAAAGGAACAAGATGGGAGGAAGAACAAATGCTGTCAGTCACCAGGAGCATCAGTGCTCCAGAACAACTGAAAGCTCATTACTAACATGCACTAAATAAAGCATAAAAGCTCATGCACTCATCTGCTTGGTTTCCTCTGGTACTATCTGAGCCAGCAGCTGCATGATTCCAAGTTACTGGCTGGGCTTAAACCATGAGATTTTTGGATGGTCATGACTTCTCCAACAAGCAGAAAATGCTCACAGAAATAACTGCAAGCAAGACAGTGTTTCACAGCTCAGATGAAAAAGCAAATGCCACTTAAACAGAAGAGTATGAAGCAATTTGACACTAATAGGCATGCTTATCATGGGCATGCATGGATCAAAAAGGACAAGAGCCACCACAGTGCACAGTCAGAGAGCTACTGCCCACAAGTACTGGGAGGAGAGCAGGACCCAATAGGTAGACAAGGGAAACACTGGTACAGAACAAAACTCCCATCTGTATGGTTGTTGATTTATTAAAACCAGTCACACATGAGGGCCAGAACTGGGGTGTCACATGTCTGGTTCTGCCAAGCCTCAAATCCTCAGATAGCTGGCAGGCACACAGTATGTCTCTCGGAGACGCAGTCTCCTGGATTTTCCAATGTTTCTGTTGGCATCATGAACCTCCAGTTTTCAACCCTAGCATGAAGTATTGGAAAGCCTTTTTACATGACCAGAGATGAGCTTTATCCTTCCTGGTACACTCAAATTTGCCCTTCTTCACAGCTAATACAGGCGGTGGCACCACAGCAAGAAGAGAGTTTAATTTCTCCTTTACAGCCAAATCATGGGAAGACTTTTTTTGTCAGTGTGCAGGAAGCTTCACTCTGCTTCAGACAAATGAGCCCTGTACCCAAAATCAAAAGAAGGAAATGACAGGTTTCCAGACTCTTTTCCCCCACTTCTCTCCCAGAGGCATCCCCAGAAGCTAACCTACCCTTCTTACATCTTCTGCTGTTGCATTAATCTTACCCATAGCCTGCACAGTTATTTCTGTCCATATCAGTATCCCTTCTGTGGAGATTGCACTCATACAATATTCACTGACCTTTCACTAGTAAGTGTGTATTTCATTGAAAAACCAGGTTGAATCTTTTGTATTTTAATGGAACAACTCAAATTACAGATTTCTTAACTTATGTGCCATCTTCTACACTCTGGAAATATCTAGACTATATATATTAGCTGTATTCCAGGATACTCTGGAGTGAAGTCACTTAATGACTCAGTAGCTAAAGCAGTAACAGTTTGGATTTATAAATTACATCACATAAAGTGATAAATTACATCACATAAAGAGATAAACTCTCTAGGAAAAGGGCAGACGAAGAAAATCAACCTGACAGGACAAATGCAAGGACTGAGCTGTGGCAAAGCAACTTGAGTGGCAAGCTGAACTTGCCTTCTTTTCAAATCTTTGAAGATATACAGATTTGTCATTGTGTTCGATGTCTTGAAATATTACCAAGGGTAAAACAAAGCCAAAAATGAGGCTCCAAGTTTGGCAGACTGTAAAACTTCCATGAGTTGTGCACTTTTTTTGTCATAAAATATTGTCTTGTCAAGTGGAAATATTTTGATAAATCAGATTAATAGATAGCTTTTTCCTTGAACATAAATAACAAAAATGAGGCACCTAGATACGTCAAAATGGAGGCAGACACTTCAGCCTAACCCCAGCTCTACTTCTTTCAAAGTCACTGGTGAAGTCTTACTGCCCTCTGTCAATGCGAAACATCTCTGTATAACCTGGCTTTAACATGTATTTTTTTTTGAGAAGCAAATTAGGCCAAAACAGAAGTTGTTTGATGAGTTCATTGTAACATTTTACCTGCTTCATTTGCTGACAATACCTTTTCCTTTCAATGACAGTAGGACCAAACAAGGATACGAAAACCCCACAGACCTGTCTCCTTCAGCAGTACCAGTCCTCCCCATCACTGTTCAACTCTAGGCCAGTTTATCTCCTCATTTATATCAGAGAAACCCCACTAAAGATGACAAATGTGCCAAGCTGCAAGGAAGGAAAAGCTCCTGATTGCATAATCCTTGTTACTATGATGAGTCATTTTTTAAAGTTTCTTTTAAGAGAGTAAATGAAACAGAACAAAATACAGCAGAGAAATTACTGTAGCACAAAATAAACTCTCCCTGGTGCCTTTTATTTGAAAGGAACATTTCTGAACAAAACTGCTTCTCTCCCCGATTACAAAACATATTTCCAAGTATGACTCATTCAGAGAGGAAATGCATTATGATCTGCTGTGCAATATTCCCTCAAGGATTAAGTCTGGAATTAATGCCAAAAGGTACCTCTGAGGACAGTTTCTGTAATGTCGTGGCAGAGTCTGAGGAAAAGATTCTTTGGCTGGCCCCAAGGTGCTGCTTTTTCTGTTTCTTCAGTGCAGTTTGGAATTCCTCCTTCCAAAATGAGGCAGCACACAAGA
This sequence comes from Melopsittacus undulatus, assembly GCF_012275295.1. Taxonomy (NCBI): domain Eukaryota; kingdom Metazoa; phylum Chordata; class Aves; order Psittaciformes; family Psittaculidae; genus Melopsittacus; species Melopsittacus undulatus. Next base: position 68,847,677 of record NC_047530.1, on the reverse strand, counting down.
GACAGCTTATACCTCCTATTCCTGGTTCAGAAGATTTCTTGGAAACCTAAACACCGTATGCTCATACTATAATGGCACTTTCTCAGCCGTACCATTAGTGTTCCTCATTGCATGTACACAGAGATCTGTATTGGCACATACTTTCATCAGTGCTTTCTCAGTTTAAAGACTTGCTACCATTTCAGTTCACTAATGTGTACCATAGCCTGTATTTTTAATCAAACTCTTCTGCCCCAAAGTTTGAGAAGCTGAAACTTAAAATTGCATGCAAACATGTTGGCATCTAGATTACTACCTGCTTACTGCGCTTTTTCAAAGAAATGGAAATTGCAGATGTCTGCAGAGAGCCTAAAACCTAAGCTTTAGCCTTAAATCAGCAAAATGCTGCATTCAATACAATCATTTATACAACTATAAAAATAATGTATGTTATAAATGATGGAAATATGTTTGCTACGCTTTGAGTTTTGAAAATGCTCTGTAGTTTTGTAGGGCAGCACAGGGAGAACAGTAATAGGAAAGATATAGCTTTATAACCCTTTTAAGTTTTGTTTGGTTACAATCAGGAAAACATAAAACAACACATTAAGGTCTGGCTCAGGAAGAATATCAATTCAGACACAATAGCTGTTTGCACTGTTGAAAAGTTGCAATTCTTTTAAATGAAGTGTAACAGCAGTAATTGTGTTTGAGTGAGCTAAGAGGCAAATGGTGCATGAATCAATAATGACGTGGCTTGTACACCATTTATCTCTTTGCATGATCCACAGGAAATCCAATTGCATAATTACATTATTCACAGCCTGTCACGAGCACAGAATAACTGGACTTCATCAGTATGTGCATCTACCCCTATCTGCAAAGGGCACATGCCCACAACTGGGAATGCGGCAGACCATCAGGCAAAGCTTCCACTAATAATGTGATCGTACTCTCTGAAATTACCAGTACTGCACAAGGGGACATTATTTTGGCTCTGAGTCAGCCAGTTTCTATAAATATCATCTACACATAAAATTTTTTGAAATATTCAAAGTCTTTAGCTGCTATAAAGCAGCAGTGGGTGCTACTAATACTTCTGCTGACTTCAGAAATCAGTTTGCAAGGAATGAATTAGGACACTCGGAGATGGGTACTTTAACACAATTATAAATGCTCTGGACACCTGAGGAAGCTGTAGGTATAGAAGAAAGTTTGCAAATCTAAGTGCTAAAGCAGCATTAAGCACTGCTCACAAGAGCCTCTACTCAATGAAATTTAATGTTGATGCTCAATAAGCATATGATTTCAATGATTTCTTTTTCCAACACCACTGAAACATATACTCACAGTGTTTACCAATTTCTGCTGCGTCATTTCTGAATTCCCATTTAGGCCAGTCTGGGAATGGGATAGCACTGCCACACCTGGTACAAGCCCAGAACGGCAATGCACACTTAAAAGAGCTTTTTATCATTCCCCGTTTGCCTCCAAACAGATGGTAGTCCAGGAAAGGCTGCTGCTCCTGACTAAGCATACAGCCCCTTCCCCTGCTCGCTAGCTAGACAACCTACCCCCTCCAATCTTCTGCTGTAAAATATTTATCTCCTCTCAGTGCAATTTATCTTGTGCCACAAAATTCTAGGGTGAAAACACATGTATAAATCCTGCTGACCCACTTAATTTAATAAACTGCAAGTTTCTACTCATCTCTTTTTCATTTGGAGTACAGTAAACCCTAGCAGACTTGTGGCTGAAACACAAGGACTTTGCAATTGCAATATAAAAGATGAGCTTTTTAAGCTCAGAAGAAAGTCTGCATTTCAGCTGACTGCATTTTTAAAAGAAAAATAACAAAACATTGAAGGAAAGAAATAACACACCTAAATATAAATTATTTACAAAGAAAAACTACTCCATGCTGCAGTTTTACAGTTTGTTTTTTATACAAATTCCATGCTTCTTTACAATCAATCCCAAATGGAGCAGTTATTTCTGGATGTATCTAAAACTCTGAGTTTCTTAGCCAGGAAGGATGCTGAGGACTCCGCCAAGCTAACTTCCCTCTCCCTCAGAGAAGTTTCCCAGTTCTGCAGTCAGATTTTCAGAAGGCATCTGCAGTTCAAACCTTTTTGCTGCATTGTGCTTCCTGCTCTTCCCTTGCTATGCCAGTATCAAATAAAAAGCCTGAAAAATTCATTGCAAATTATTTCCTTTGCTCGTCATAGAAGATGACTATTCCCAAAGAAGCTGCTGTACCACAGACAAGTAAAAGTCTCCTCGAGGCACAAATAGGGGAGTTACAGGTCTCCATGTATATGAAACAAGGAGCAATTTATTGCCTCATACATCCTCTTCTGCCATGGGATTATCACTTCAATAGCTGACCTGCTTAAAAGCGATACTGCAGTTTGCTATGGCTAAAGGTGGTTATTTTATCAACAGGATGGATTAGAGTTACATGATATCGAACCAGGATAAGAACCAAACTTACACTGTGACTTTAACTTAGTTATTACTACCCCTGAAGGAAAAGTAGTAAAATAAAAAAATTCAAATAAACAGTAAAAACAAGAAAACAAACAAACAAAACCAAGAAAAAAAAAAACAACCATCAAGCATTAATGGTTCAAAGAAGACTTCAAAAAATGTAAAGGCTGAAGACAGAAAATACTTCTTAAAGATACCAAATTAACTACGATGTATTTTCAGTGCATTTCTAGCTTTACCACAATCATCACTTAAAAGAGATGGGTTGAACTGCTTTGCTATTCAACATATTGTAAATCAGAACAGACCCAAGATTTTGGCATCACAGGACTGCATATGAGATGATATAAGGAACCTGGAATTTTGTTTCCCACACAAGGACCCATTTCAAGATGAACTATTCTTTAAAATAATGTAAGTTCAGTGAGCATTAATCTGTCAATAACAGTGTCTAGACACTGCTACTCTAGGCTTCCTAAGGATACAATGTGAGATAACCTTTGTTAAAAGATGCACAGGGAACGAGGAGGCGCATATAAAACAAATGTTTCTTTTTTTTCATAGGTAAGTGTAGGGACATGAGGAGGAGGGGAGGAAAACTTAAAAGGTACCAGGTTACAACAGGCAGCATTTTTCGCTGAAGTCCACTGAGGTTACAAAATAAAGTAGAAGACAAAAGTATAAAATGCAGTTATTTTACAGTACTCATTCCAAAAAGTTTTTTGGGGTGTTTTTCATATAACACAGTAGCCTTTTTGCCACAGATTGTCCTACTAAGTAATTCATATGGCTTTGTTCTTAACACAATAGATTCTGCCTTCATTGCTCGAGTGATATAATGTTCAAAGTGATCCATATAATGAAGTGCAAAAATTGATATAGGAGGTAAAAAACTGACAAAATTGTTTTTATAAGGAGTAGCTTATAGGATTACTTTACTTTCATATTTAGAAGTACATACGTCCTGTATCCCAGCACAAGGGAACACAGACCTCAGCATAAAAAAGTCTGCAGAAAGGAATTTCATGAGCAGCAGAAGAATGATACATAATGGAAAACTTGCTTGTTCATCCTTCCCAGCATAATTTGAAATACTGTCTTCCCCAAAGCACTGAACTGAAATGAAACCATGCAATTCCTCCCATCTGACCCCAAAGAATGCCTGCTGTTTGTATCAACTTTACAAAGTTAAAATACAAATAGGGATACAAAACTCCCACATTCACTGAGGGTAAGATTCAGGACTCCTGCATTCCTCAAGCAATGAGCAAAAACCATTTTCCCAGAGTCAGGTCTTCTAAAATAAAAGCAACAAAAAGCCCTGAAGGGATGGATACCAAGAAATATTTGTCAGTTCAAAGGAAAGAGACCAGAACGACTGAGCTGCAGCCTCCTGAAGAAGACAAACGAAAGTACATCACTGTTGGTTAATTCTGGCTGAGATATGTTTGCACAAAACTATGTTTTACAAGCACAGTGATGATCATGCTCGTTATCCTTGCAAAGCCACTTTGGGTTGTACTAGTTTGCAGATTGACATTACAAAAGCTGTGATTCAACCACAGACATCTAAAACACCCCAGGAGCAAAAGTTTGCTAGATTTATTCATGCCATCACAGGTCCACTGTTAAATTTCAGCCATACTTACTTATAATGCCTACAACACTTCAAGTTGAAAATTTAAACAAAATTAATCCATACACATAGAGCACCTACTATGTATCAGATGCACTGATGTGTATAATATTCAATGGTAACACATCTTCTTGGCACAAAGCCAACTGAAATCACAGAAATTGGACTCTCTCCAAACTGGGGTGTGTGAATATAAACAGGTTGCTGTACTGCTCACTCTTTAGGATGAAGTATTCAATGGATGAAGAGTCCTATCAATGTGAAAGCACTTGGAGACCACTTCTCAAAATAGTAAACCAGCAGTAACACCAGTCTCCTACATAGGTGGATAAAAGGGTTCTTCCTACCATCAAAGTATGGTTTGTGATAGGGGTCATTTGGCTGAAAAAGCTGTGGAGTTGAGGGGGGTTATGTTCTTTATTTTTATCCTATAGGGTATAAGAGATTGTGTCATAGTTTTTACTCTTACTTAAATCCAGTATAACTTACTATATTTAACAATTTGAAGTCCAAGATGTCTGACTGTGATACAGAGCAAGGTGTATATGTAAAACTGTGATTCATGGGATTAAAGGAAGCACTCTCATGAGAAAGCTGAAATGGATTTTGTGTTGCAAGAGCAACCCCTTTGCTCTCCTAATTTTCTATACTTCTCAACTCTTTCAAGAGCCAAAAATAAATAACAGAATAACTCCATCCCCTCAAAATTGAAAGATCGTCCATGCAGCAAAGGACAAAGCTCCTGGCCAGCAGGAACTCAACTGTTCTGTTAACTTCAGGATTAGATCTTTGTCTTAAGACAAACTTTTGGACTGAGCAAGCAGTCATCTGTAAGTTATTTTTGTACTCCAAGCAGAGGACATTGACATATGTAAGGCTCAACAGCAAGCACACAAAAGACAGCATAGCTCAAGGCAAGAAGCTAATGCTGATATAACTCACTCAAGTGCGTATGTGTATTGCAGACTGCACTGTGCCAATCCGGTTGTGCTGTGAATTGTTACAGCCCATGGCTACAGAGTGTAGGCTCTGCCATGCAAGCTCTAGGGGCAGCATGTCATTTTTTACGTTATCAAAAACCCAGCTCAGATAACAGGTCATTTATATGTGAGTCTAAACACTATGAGACCCAGATGCTCAGGGCTAGAGACCTGTGAGAAAGATAGAATTTTAAATTATTTAAATCAATGCAGAGGAAAGCTCAAAGTGTCTGACTGGAAGAGTTACAGACAGCATGTCCAACTTGATTTTGGACATGCCAAGACTAACATGAAACAGAATAAACAACAGCAGAAGTGAAAGCTGCAAACGTAAGCAGTTCCAGAGACACACAAGCAAGGACTTCTACTAGGACTGGTTAGCAAAAACAAGATGCATGCAATATAGATGTAAGATAAAAATGTTCTGACACAGGATTCCCCCCCTTCACACTGACTTGAAGTTCCCACTGACAGATCATCCAAGACCTCCTTTGAAGTTAGGGTCCAAATCTCAGCCAGAGATAGAAAAAATCTCTTCCTCACAGACTACTCTTCGCTTACCTATGCTGCATTGCTCTTCAGCTGCTCATTGTGCCATGCTTAAATTTTTAAATGAAGTTCTAAGCCCCTAGTGTGGGAGCCTTGTATCTCAGGGACACAGTTCCCTGAAGTTTTGGAATTCCCAGTTAATGTTTTCTTTAGCAGAAGCAGCATACAGCCTACAGATTAGTGTGTGTAAAGGGCCCTTCCTTATTATCAGAGCATGCAACATCTAGAGAGATAGAGCTGAAAATGTAAAGTCCTTTTAACATAAAGTCTTCTATAATCCCAAGTTATATTTTCTTGGGTATTAGTCACACAGCAACCAGTGCATAAAAAGGGGAGAAGAGGAAGGACTTTTCCTTAATGAAAAACATCAGAATTTCCCCTCAAAAACATCCTCGCATAAGATTGTTTTACTTCACTAGGGAATTCCGCAGCACAACTCCTTCCATTGCTGGTAACCTCAGCTCATCTACACAAGGAAAAATGATACTGCAAGACACCTGGGATATTAGCAGCTACCCTTTTAAAACAGCTTATTTAAACCCACATGGACAGCTGACACTCCACCAAGACCACACTCTTGCCTATGCCTGCATTGACAGAACAAAGTATCACTTGTTTTGGTTTTTGCAAAATCTCTCTAGTTGCAGATAAAAACTGAGAAAAATCCATTTTGTTTGTAGTTATGTTCAATGAACCTTAGAGAGAAAAACTGCACCTTGTTTGTACATAAAATGCTCAGTTACCGAAGTACAAATTTGGTTAACCAGACAAGTAAAGGAGAAAATATCCTGGTAAAAGAAAACAGAGGAAGGAAAAGATAAATATGGTATCTTGCCTTTTTCAAACCAGTGCACATATTTTTACCTTTTATGAGTTTAACCACTAGTTTTCCATATGAAATCAGTTCTCATCACCTAAACCAGATTTACCCACACCATGTGGTTAAAGCAAAAGGCTGACTACATCCCATTCATCCACTTGATATGAAAACCTAGCTAACCAAATAGCTCCTGATTAATCACATCAGTGGAAGTGATGGAAAACAAAGTGACAGACCCTGAAGTCAATTACTTAACAGAATGTAGCAAAGCACAAAAACACTCTTCAGTGGAAAAAATCCCAGCATTACACTGCATAATAGCATTTTGTGCTGAAGATATTATTGCATTCTGTTTTCATTATGGAAACATCTAATAGGTATTTAAGGGATTTTAAAAACTCAGAAGAGCTCCTTGAAAAATAAGATGGTATTGTGGTCGTCAGTGTTATAATCAAATGCTGAAATTCAAGCAACAAAATGTGTATTCTGTCAGAGGTACCAGATCAAACTATTAATCTGCCTGTCTGTATTGTAACAAAACAGGAAATAAGTTATCTTTCATCTGCTTAAGCTCTACCAAAATGAAAAAGGAGGTGTATTTATTTCTCTTTTATAAGTACCTGGACAGTTAATGTTAAAAAGAAGTCTTTTTAACACCAGAGGACAATTTGCCCACAACACAAAAGCCTAAAGCAGAGTAGACATTTATCTATTTGGAAGATATAATCTCTGCTTTGCGCATTTTAATTCTCTTCATCACTACATCTTCCTTTTTCTTTGGTTCCTTATGAGCAAATTTGTATGCTGAACACAGTTATTCAAGCTGCACAGACACAGGTATTACTGGTGCTTGGAAAAATGTAAAAATCTATATTTAGAACAAAAGTACCTCTAACCATTTTTAAGCAGGTATCTGTATAACTAGTTGGCAGTAATGCCAAGCTACCAAGGCCCTCTCAAACTTGCCTTTGGCATACCTGCATTTGGTTTCAGTCTTTGCCTGTCCCACTAACAGGCATTAGTTGAGCTCCTATCTCCCCGCAAAGGCCAAAGGTCCCGACTCTCCAATAGCAGCTACTGCAGTAGGTACTCACTACAAATCCCCACTGCTGATCCATGTTGCCATTTCTGCAGTGAGGGAAACTACAAACCTCATGGACTACTGCAGTTTTCAGCCCAGCTAAAGAAGTGACTTCACCACAATACAGCAAGCAGAGGAACACCACAAGTCCAGAGCTGGTACCAACGAGGCCTTTTCCATTGTAGAGGCAGATGGACCATCGTCTTGGATAGGGTAAGGGCACCTTCAGGTCATCCAAGAGCTCTCAACCCAAACACTGGCAGCATTCATTGTACAGCTGATGTAGGACTGTGTTAAGAGTATTTGGGTATTATACTAAATTTAGCTTATGGTAGCTTTACTACATGGCCATGAATACCTTCTGGCATTGTGAATTATACCTCAGTAATTTCATTGGTTATACATACTGATGTCAACATGTGTGTTCATCTGTATTTTTAATTGTATACCTCTTAAACTGTGTCCAGTCTCAGTCACTACTTACAGTAACTCTGTTAAAAAAAAAAAAAAAAAATCAAGTGGACTGAAGAAGGAGCTTTGCATCTTTTTTCTTTTCTTTTTTTCCTCACTTTAGCTTCTTAAGGCCAAACTGCATCCAAGATTAGAGGACTGAATTCATTTTCGTTATCGCCTTATAAGAGAAGTGGTGACATAATGCCATTTTACTTTTAGCAAATTATCTTCTAAAAATCCACTTAACTGTCATGCTGCTTTAGCTTCTGTTACTTAAAAGTACTGTTTGCTCCAGGTTGTTGTGGATGCTGTTTACAGGATTTAAGATGAAGCAGCCAAGCTGAGTAGAAGAGATATCAACAACTATTACAAAATACAGAGAAGCTTCTTTAGACTTTACTCAAGAGTCAGAAAGCTCAAAATGGTTGGACATATGGGGAAGGTATGGGAGAGAGGAGAGAGGAGGGAAAGCATTTTTAGACTTTTTCTTACCCTCTTCCTGAGGTGTTCAGCTCTGATCACTGTAAGAGAAAGGATCTTATGACTTGATCTGGTCCTACTTAGTTGTCCCACATTGTGTTATCTATCATGGAGGTATCACATGTTTGGGAGAGTGAGGTGAAATCTGTTTCCATCTAGGCAATTGTTAATTAAGCCCCAGCTGCAGCTGTTTCTTTGGATTGTACACAGAACAGAAAAAGAGCAACAAAGTAGGAAATTAAAGTTCAGTCACATTTTCAGATAATTATATACATGTATCTTGCTTAATTGAGGAAGTGACTTGCTTATACTCTTGCTATAGAGAGCAGTGTTGCAAAGGTAGGTCTCTGGTCAAATAGGTGAACAGAAACTCTTTCTCTTGAAATTCCTCTGCCAAAAATATCTCACATAAGCTGTGCTGATGTACATACTATATACTGATGCATACTGGAACTGCATAGGTTAGATGTGCAAGTCTCACTACTGCAACGTGGCCAGACAACTTCACAAAAGAGACCTATACAAGCTACACAGCACTGAGACACGAACACACTGCCACTCCAGACCACCCTTGACTAACTTGTGTATTTGACATTCATTTATTATCTTTTGCTCCTGACTGCCTCTGAAAGAATATATTATATATACTAATGAAGATAAGCATGAGATTTCTCCTTTGATTCTAAGCACCCATGAAAAGTAAACGTCTCTCAAATCCCTGCCCATCAGCCTTGTCACAACCCTGCTAATGAAACCTCAACTCTTTGGAAGAGTGAAACGAGGAAGATTCTGCAGCACACTTGCAAGGAAGGAGCTGCAGGCTACTAAAACCTTTGCTGAGATGGTGTGCACTCAATTCTGAAGAATCTGACAGTAAGATATTTAAAGATAATATTGATTTTTTAACATATACAATATTTACAGATGTTAGTAATATAGAAAGGTCAACACCTACACTACTTGTAATGTGTGCCATGAGACATACAGAGAAAACAGCTAGAAATCTGATAGCCAAAATCAGTGACCAGAATCATATCCAGACACATTAGGATGGGCACTAGTGCCTGCCAAAACTACATTCATAATTTTGTGAACTATAGAGCATGCACAGGTACAAGAGGAAGCCAACAGGAAAGATTTACATGTATCTTGATGTATAAACCTCAGTTCTAGAGAGACCATTGCAGAACCAGGATAAACTCATCTTAGGCTCAGGCAGAAACTGAACTGCCTCAGATAAATCCCATTACTCTTCAAAAATCAGTCTTCTCTGAATCTTGCAACTGCAAATCCAGAGAGTGGTTTGGTCAATTTGGTTTTATTAATGTGGCAAGAGCACTTGCCCAGGAGCTGCTTACATTCTTTTCACTCTCTTTCTTTCCTTCAAGTGCATCAATATGAAGCATAAATACAAACTTTAGGAAGTATTTGGGGAAAAAGCACATTAAAAGGGTAAAATACCACCACCATGGACCTTCCGCAGTGCCAGTATTTGTCACACTGCCTAAATAAAAAATGGGAAACAGAAAATGGTTGATAATTTTGCACCTAGTTTCAGATCTCTGAATAGGCAATAAATAAGCTGAAAGAAAATTCAGCCTCTGAAATGAAGAAAATAAACCACAGGCTATAAATTAGGGGAGAAGAGGAGGGAGGAGCATGAGACATGATTTATGCTCATCTATAATAAATGTGCATTTATTATTATAATATGTATTATATATATTATATGCAAAATAATGTATGCACAATTATAATTAAAAAAGCACATTTACAAGCAGGAAGAATGGAGGGTAAGTAATCTTTCCCAAACTCCTATTCATATCTAGCACTTCAAAATGTTTTACGCATGTAAATTGAGACTAAAAGACTACTATTGAATCCAGTGTTTATTGTTTGTTTCTAACACATTGCAATGATCTGTTAAGAAAACTCATATTTCCCAGGAAAATCTCATTAAAGTTACTCCATCTACCCCATTTATTTGCAAGATAAATCAAGTAACATCAGGGATAGTTTTTAAGTGGACAAGGTTGATACGCTGTTAGCACCAAGGATATGCAGATTTGTTTGGGTATAAAAATGCTGACTTAAATACAAAAAAAGGAAGTTTGTATTTATGTTGTGCTTGATAGGCACCAAACTGATAGTAGGTATGTACTGGATATGCTAGGGTTTTTTAAGTGACAACAATTTGATCCTCCGTGCTCTAGCTCAGCTATGCAGAGCAGCTGGGAATGGTGGAAAGCCACTGACACTTCCAAGGGTTGTTTTCTGTGATCCATCCAATCACATTAAAATAATGACTAAGCTAAAAAATCTCATTTTTATACAGGCCTCCAAGCAGCCATCAGATAGTTACAAGATGCATTCAAGCACTAATGACCTCACATCATAAAAATTTCAGTTGCAATTCCAACAAGCAAGTTACTGCAGTCAGAAATTGCTCATTCCCTGGTGCTCTGAACTTGACAAGTCATTCCGCTGAGAAAGGATATTCAGAGCCAGGAGGAAAAAAAAAACACAACAGAATAAACACCACACCAAGCAAAGATTCCTAGAAGGAAATGTAGTTTTTTTAGAAAATAATACCTGGAATTTCAAATGCCTCTAAAGACAGAAGCTGGCTAAATATTTAGTTTCAGAAAATTCTTACTAAGTGTATATTTTATATATATTCCCAAAGACAACACATATAAAGTAAAATGCAAGTCAGTTTTCACAAACACACACTTTGGGCTATCAAATTTACTTTTAATTAGTATTTTGTTTTCTTCTACCTGTAGTAACTGGAAAAAAAGTTTCCTTTCATTTCCAATTATCAACTATTTAAATTATGCATGAAAGATCAGAAGACCATAATTACTGTTAACTAATACTGTATGTCTAATCAAGTTCATGTCCTACCTGCTGCTGTATGTAGGGTTATTACAGATTCTGTGACTTTTCAGCTCATGTCCCAGTGGCTCTAGAACAAATAAGATTTGATGAATGCAATAAAATCTTTCACCTTCCACATATGGCTAAAACTGTTTTCAGTAGTACTGTAGCAGGAAGGCAGCTGAGCCCCAGGACTGACACACAAGTACATAGAGCAAAAATTCCCAACATAACTAATAGCTGTTGGAAGAGAAGACACAAAAGGATAAACACATTTTCAACCAACTGGAAAATACTATGAAGACCTAGAAATTTCACCAAGGAATACTGTTCAATAGCAATATGCTCCATGGGGCTGCTCATTGAATATAACTGCCCTGCCTCTTTTGAATACTTTAAAAGAGCCTGAAAAATTCCACCATTCCCAAAATGCAAGCTTGTGACTCCAGAAAGGTTTGAGAATTAAGACCAGTAAGAGTATTTGTAAGTTGGCAGTATTTGTAAGTTGGCAGGAAAATAAAGCCACAGATTCTTAGGATAAAATAAGGCAGTTATATTGTGTCAGTCTTCAAGGGCACTTTTTGAGATGACTATATGCATGTTCCTATAATGACAGGGACAACATACTTTGAATTGAAACTGGAAAGCTCCTAGACCTCTGTTATTTGCCGTATCATTGTTTTTTTCAGACACTAACTTCCTGGTAAGTAGTAACATCATCAGGTATTAGGTGGCAGGTTTTTCCAAGTAAGCTCATTTTTCCTGAATCCTGTGTCTCTATAAGGTGTTATCAAGTAGAGGCAACAATTGCATACTCAAAACATGAACTGATATGCATCTTATGGTTACACACTTTTTCTTTTTTCACCACACTTCAACATGAATAAAGATCATCAGGATTTAACTACACAAGGTGTTTCATTAATGGCTTCTCAAAGAATAACACAGAGGTTTTCTTCAGTGCAGAAAGTCAGCAATAAACTTTCAACACTGTGACAACTTTAACTGCTGGTTTATACAGTTTATGCCAGGTCCTTATCATACAAAGCCAGACGCAATCAGGCCAAAAAATTAAAATTGCACAACTTAAAAGGCTTAACATTCTGCGTTGGAGAGCTTCTAAGGAGCCACGGGTTTTGGAGTAGCTCATTTGGCATTATTGGCATATTAATTGCAATAAGGCAGGGATGGTTCTGAGACATTTGTCTGTAGGAATCATTTCAAAAGCCACTTGTTCTAGAGTAGACCCAAAAGGGATTTTTTTAATAAGCAGCATGACTGATTAATAGCCACAAAACCAAAGAATGATATTCAAACCTACTACCATCTGTTTACTTTGTGTTCCCTCAATTTCTAGCATTGTCATGGTAAAAAGAAGAAAAGAAAAAGAATTAAACAAGGTTTAAATCTTCAGCCATTGCCTGCTTCTGCACTGGTTAAAATCCACAGCATCCATACTCAGATCAGCCACACACATATAAACAAGATTAATAACGGATGCTTTCAGATGGTTTCAATACTGTCCTGGGTGGGTAGAGGGTTTCATTTGCATAATATTTTCTTTTTTAGCCCTGGAACAATGAATGCAACCACAAACAAAGTGGTGATTTACATGAAAATGAATTCAAAGCTTTTGCCATGTAATCAAAGATAATAAAGGTCTAATTACAATTTAACAGGCTTTGTGACAATCAAGATACGTCACGTTTTAGCTACAGTACTTGCAGAGAAGAGTCATTAAAATGCACTACCAGTTGCACTTTCCATTTAGGATTCTAAAAATAAATCAGGGATGCCATAATAAGGAAAAAATTTAGTGTGTTTTCATTAAATCTAAAAGGCATTTGAAATTACATTTGGTCTCAACACATGCATGCAATTTTATTATTTATTCATAATTACTTAGTGGATCCTGAAAGATCTCATCAGATTCATATTTCTAGGGTTTAGTTTTTTTTGTTATTTATTTTTAAGACTTGTTCCTTATGTAACAGGTTTGACATGCATGTGCTCCCCAGTTGAACTGAAGATTTATTGCTGATATACCAAGTCCCTGCCCTCAGGAGATTTAGAGACTTGCACCTTGGCTCAAGATAGTCTGCTTCTAAGCAGTTATATGCTGTAGATTACACATTATACTTAAATACAATGTTTTCCCCACTGAAGTTAATGAAAGCAAGTCATGCTTTTTTTGTTGATTTCATTCAAGTTTTAAATTGATTCTAATAGCTTTTATGATAGTAAAGAATAATATACAAAAAAAGCCAAAAGAAAGAAGCCAGTCAGAGCACCCAGATACCACACAATATTCTATCCCCAAAGTACACTTTGCAGTGGCTATGTAACTCCAGTGCTGTCAAATAATCACCATAGTTACTTTTTAATATCTGCAGAGCACACCCCTTCACATAAGCTTCCAGAAGGCTGGTCTTGGGAAACCACAGGATTTTCACCTCTATAAATGTAAGCCTGCAGTGGATGCTCTCAACCACATATAACTACTTCACCACACAGACCTGCAATCCTATGCAGCAGTTTCAACACAAAAATCCAGAGAGTTTGGGAGAAGATACTCATTCACTACACAGAACATATTAAACAAGCCATGGAGACTATACAAGGATTTAGGTGGCATGTTTTGCTTCAGCAAAGCTTCTTATTTATTCTATATCCATCTGAACTAAACCATTCAGCCTTGAGCTTCTTTACATAGCCGAGAACATATTTATTCTTACATAGTGGATAGAGTTATTAATCTGTTCACTGTGTGAACTCTTACTTATGCCAGGAGGAAATAACAGCATCCAAGCATTACAAGTCATTTTAGCTAGCAGTTTAATTATTTCACACATTGCAGTAATAATTTCAGAAATTAGTTACTAAAATCTGTGGCTGCCACACCCCCAGAAGAATATGGTAGTTTACCTGGCATGAACATGAGGGTAAAACAAAAGATATTATTTCCCTAGAAGTGCAATAATTAAGGAAAGAAACCAAATTATAATATTGAAGCGCATTAAGCTTATACCTTTCAAGTTATCTCCTTAACCTTCTTGCTTCTGTTAAAAGGGCCCTCCCTTCTTCACCTCTTTTCCAACAAGCTAAAGGGAAAGGCATGAAAATAAGCAGCTACATGGCTTCTTCCTCCTGTTTGAAGTCAGCCAGATCATTACTGTGAAGACAGGGAAATCCTGGCTGCATGGAGATCAGGACAGCTGCATAATCTCCATGCAGACAGGATTTCCCCGTCTTCACAGTAGTGATTTACCCCATCTCCTGTAAACACAGGGGATAGGTAGTTTCATATTAGCAAAAGCAAAAATACAGTTAAAATAAAACAGGCATGAGAATTCAGTGTTACAGTTAACTTTTCAGGATACACACTTCAATCGGAGATTAAAGTCTTCCACATATTAAACACCACTCATATCTCAACAATTTAATATTAAGGCTTCCTCTCTCTTAACATACTAAATAAAGCTGTTTCAATGAAGTGGAAAGATCATTAAAAAACAAACACAATGTATTTTCATCTTCCAAAAATTAATAAACTCTTTATCAACAGTTTACTGATGTTAAACTTTACTGATGTTAAAACAAGTTCAATGACTAATATGCAGGAATATGAACCTGAGATTAATCTTTTCAGTTACATTCATTAACTCAGTCTCCTGATTCTGTCTTCTTGTCAGCTTAGCAAGAACGTGAACTTCTCGAAGTAAAGTCCTAATAAATCTAATTTTGACAATGCATATAATTGCTTCATCTTTCATTTCTGTTCACTTTTAACCTCACAATTCCCAGATTTATAACACTGATGAAATTCTGCCTGTTGCAGCAGGACTCATACAAGCAGGGCTTTGAGGTCTGGTCTGCCATCTCCCAGCACCTTTACTCCACAAACCCTTTTGGGCTTACTTCCCAGTCCCATTTGTCCAACCAGCCAGTATCTGCCCCTGTGGGCTCCTGAGCTGCATGTAATTTTCAACAGCTGGCTAATTCTCCTAGAGAAGTGAGGTTGGACTGTTCTGAGGGTTTTTTTTTTCTACAGAAGAAGCCAGTAGCCAAGAACACGGTCAGGGCTGCAGCCTAGGCTTAAAAATGCGTCTCCACATCATTAGAACAATCCGACTGCCAAAAACAGCAGTTATGTAGAAGAATTTGAAGCCTGAAAGTCATGACCAGTAACAAAAAAAATGCTGTAAACAGTTCTCACAGTTTCATCAGTCTTAATGCTGATCTTAAGGACTCATCACCATTTTCTCCTGAGCATGTGATCGAAGATTCCATTCATATTTTCCCTCTTCCAGAGGCAGGGAACAATGACTCCACCCTGGTTTGACATAAGGTGAAAAATAGCTAAAAGGGAACAGGATTTTCCTACACAATGAAAGAATTTAAAGTTATAAGGAAGAAGTTTCCAAATGTATCACACAAATTAGCTCAGCACAATCCCCACTATGATCTGCAGCTTCTCCACAAAGAGCAAGGCAAGTGTCAGGAGACCTGCCCAAAGAAGGTGCATGGGAGGAAACACTGTCTGTTTCCAGTGTGAGAAAACTGACACTGCCATACTTGTATCACTGCAAAGATCCAGAAATCTCAGACACTTTACCATTATCAGGAAGCCATTGAGGTGGAAGAGGGGCTCATAGCTTAAATGGAGGGAAAACATTCACACGATGCAGCAAATATCAAGTCTGCTGAAGAGGTTGAAGTGTATTTACTTCTTCAGCAGGCTGAATAAAACTTACTGGTGTTGACTGAGTGGTTCTGGGCAGAGGGGTGGGGGAAAGAAGTTTGAACAAAACCATGCGTGGTGTTTAATATGAAGGTGCAATTTTAGTTGGAAAGAACAACGTTGGAACTGCAGCTTCAAGTACCATGCTGCTACAGCCCAGCATTACTTCAACCTCTAGAAGATATTTAATTAGAACAGATTCAGGAGTGAAATCAGTCTTGATGGCAAAGTACTGAGAGAAGACTGCAAATGAAGGTAGAAGAGTGAGAGCTAAGCAAGCAGAGACAGGACAGCCATGGCATGTCATATCCCCATGAAGAAGCCTGCACAGTTAAAGTAGCTTGTAAAGACTGAGACAAGTTGCTTGGAAATATATAAAATGGGAGAGAACACCAAGAGAAAAGTGCAATAGGCTGGAAAAATAAGGACCAACCCAGCTGCTTTTGCAGGTGCAATCCACTCCTGGAATCCCCCAAAGCTTTGAGGGACACAGGTAATTTTCACCCTGAGGACCAGAGGCAAACTGCTGGGAGAGGTGGCAGTACACTAGTATAAAAAACGTGTCAATTACATACATGAAAATATAGAATCGTAGAATAGTTAGGATTGGAAAGGACCTTAAGATAACCAAGTTCCAAACTGCCTGCCATGGGCAGGGACACCTCACACTAAACCATGTTACACAAGGCTCTGTCCAACCCAGTCTTGAACACTGCCAGGGATAGAGCATTCCAGTGCATCACCACCCACATAGTAAAAAAAAACTTCTTTCTTATACTCAATCTGAACTTCCCCTGCTTAAGTTTTAACCTGTTACCCCTTCTCCTATCACTGCAGTCACTGATGACTAGTCCCTCTCCAGCAGCCCTATAGGCCCCCTTCAGATACTGGAAGGCTGCTATGAGGTCTCCACGCAGCCTTCTCTTCTCCAGGATGAACAGCCCCAACTTTCTCAGCCTGTCTTCATACGGGAGGTGCTCCAGTCCCCTGATCATCCTTGTGGCCTCCTCTGGACTTATTCTAACAGTTCCATGTCCTTTTTATGTTGAGGACACCAGAACTGCACACAATACTCCAAGTGAGGTCTCACAAGAGCAGAGTAGAGGGGCAGGATCACCTCCTTTGACCTGCTGGTCACGCTCCTTTTGATGCAGCCCAGGATACGGTTGGCTTTCTGAGCTGTGAGCACACACTGCAGCTGGCTCATGTTCATTTTCTCATTGACCAACACCCCCAAGTCCTTCTCCACAGGGCTGCTCTGAATCTCTTCTCTGCTCAACCTGTAGCTGTGCCTGAGATTGCTCCAACCCAGCTGTAGGACCTTGCACTTGTCATAGTTAAGCTTCATAAAGTTGGCATCAGCCCACCTCACAAGCGTGTCAAGGTCCCTCTGGATGGCATTCCTTCCTTCCAGCATATCAACCAAACATCCGTTTTCCCCTTCTTAAAAATGGGGGTTATATTATCCTTTTTCCAGTCATCAAATATGAGAACCATGCCTTGAAAAATCAGTAAGGACTGAATTCTGCTCCTCTTCTGGATTTTCCATGTGCAAACACCAAGACAAAGAAACTTGAAAAGGTAGTAACAAAGGCACATTCTGTAAAATTATTTTACTTAAAAAAAAAAAAACCCACAAAAAACAACAAGAAGCATAGACTCATGAAGAAGTAATCCTGCCAGATAATATTTTACTTAATAGAGTTATAAAACTAAAGGCTGAGTGGAAAGAAGTTACTATCTAATTTAGCTACATTGGGTAGTCTTGAGAACTCATACTTGATAATTAGTTGAAGTTGATGGGAGTGAAACACAAGCATTATAGTCTAAAAGCTACACGAAAAACTACAAGTAACATGCTATAATACATTAAAAGTGCAGGGAAAAGGAAATATTAAAGCTAAAGAGTTTTACAGTCCTCCTTAATTGCCCAAAAGAGAAGTAACGGGACTTGATGCAAAACTGCTAAGCACAACTAACTGCAAGTTCAGATAAGGAATGGAGAAAGAGACCTAACAATAGAAACATTGCTCAAATAAATCCATCATTGGAAAGATGCAGAAATACTGTTTCTGAAATCAACATAAATTTTGCCAGAATCAGGACTATGTAAGTACAGAGTAGATAATAATCTATTGTGACTTTGCCGTGTTGCTTACTTTAGAGATGAAATTAAGCTAATCAAATTCAGGCTGCATCTGCACAGGCACTAAGGAACACTGAAAAGAGATACTAGACTGTCACAGTGCCTTGATAAAGGCAAACCAAGTCTATCTTTAATTCTGAGCACTATTTCCAGAATAACAAGAGCAGAATACAGAGAGCTGCAACATAACCAATACAGCAGAGCTTATGGTAGGAAACATTTCAGAGAGCTCACTTCAGTTTGACACTGTTCTGCAAGGCAATGATTGTGCAGCAGAGGCTATAGCATCTACTAAAGCTTGACAGATTTTGTTGCTTCTTGGCGTACTAATATCATCTTAGGGGCCATCAAATGAAGACAACACAAGAAACGTTTTGGACTCCAGGGAAAGCGTTGTGATTGTATCATTTATCAGGCACCAGGAAAGTCTCATGAGAAAAAGCTGTTGAAATCCCAATGCTTACATTTTCTGTCCCGATCATTTCAAATGCTGCAAGAAAGGCCAATATATTCTCATTTTTCTTCGAGGCTTGTTGGCCTAAGTATACTCCAGTGCCCTTCTACATCTTTAATTTGCACAATTCTTCAAGAAGAGGCAGAGTGAGATGCAGGGAGAAGACAGCTGGGAGACACCACAGGAAGGAAGAGCACGGGGGAGCAAGGATAGGGAAGAACCAACGAAATTCAGGGAAAAAAGAAAAAAAAAAAAAGAAAGAAAATTGAAAGACTTGTTCAAAGCCAGATCTCCATCTATCCTACACCAACAGCACTGCAATTCTCAGCACAACTGAATTAAGCCTTGCTTAATATCTACAGACTTTTTCTGCACAACTATACTTTTGAGATATTTTCAAGAGCTCCCTTGAGAATTTGTTATGCAGTCAACAGTCCAAATCTGTGGGGTGAAAGTTAGGGGACAGAAATGGGTCTTACCCCAGTGTTACAAAACAGATCTGCTTTTCTGGAGAATAAACAGTTTCCAGTTTAAAGTGCCATTTTCAGATTTGCAGATAAGACCTTACAGAAACAAACAGATAAATGCTGAAACTGCAGTGTTTTTCATGACTGCAGTGATGACAACTGATTTCTTTTTTCACTGTCTTGAGCACCTCAGAATAAAAGAACTTGCATAGAAGTATGCAGGTAAATTTCACAGCAATTTATAAAACCTAATTTTACTAATTTTAATATACAGATATTCTACCTTAAAGTGGAAAGATCATTAAATGTTCTTTACCATTAATTATTTCATTGCTAGAGTCCCCTTAAAGCCTGTACAACTGGAAAGCCACTCAGCTCATAAGAAAAGTGTGCAGGACAACATCTACCTCCAGATTTTTGTGCTGGAGAATGCATTGATGAGTAGAATGAATGCACCTTACTATCTAGATATGCCTCTCCCAAGGCAAAATTCCAAGCTCCTATCAAACGTAATATACACTTCTTGGCTGAGAGACCTATCCCATTGAGCTTCCCAGTCTAACAAATATCTTTAAATTATGAAGCTGAAAGGAAACATCATGATATTTCTATCTGACATGCTGCACACTGGATTTCCCAGAGTTAAATCCTGTTCACATTATGATCATACCTCGTCGAAAAAACAGGACAATTGCCTCCTAAACTAACCAGTGCCAAAAAATCCTCTACAGTGAAAAACAAGTTGCTCCAAATCTTAATTATTCACCCAGTAGGAAAAAAGCCAAGTCTTATCTGCTGAGTGGTCTAATATCTGTTCCCTTAAGAGGCAGCTGTAGACTATCATCAAGTCACCCTTTAAATTCTTCTTTATTAAACCAAGATTGAGCTGCTTGAGGTTTTTAAGGTAGTTAATGCCAGTTTTCCAAGCAACTTTTGTGACTCTGCTCAGAGCTCTCTCCAATTTCCAGCTTCCCTCCCAAGTCAGCAGAGTGCAGGGCAGGCTTACAAGCACTGTGCTGGGTGACACGCAGGTCAGCAACGCCTTCCCATGGCCCATCAATGGATTGCAGCTGTTCATCTTTTCCTCATTTTACATTTAATTCTATTAGAAGGCATATTATACCAAATTTACCAACCAAACAACCCAGATTACACTGAACCAAAGATCTCACCTTCTCAGATGTATCACTCCAATGTCCCCAGATAAGCTCAATAAGATAGTGGTTATTTGTGCCATCTGAAAAATTTTGTTGCTAGTGATCCTACCAGGATTTTATTTCCTCCTCAAATCACTAATTTAACAACAAAATAAGCATGGAGACAAGGCACAAATTGTGTGAGGAAAACCACTCCAAATCTACACGTGGATGGTGATTGTATTTAATCATGACCTCTACAGTCCCACCTGTTAGATGGCTTTTGGCTTAGCTGGCATTTTCTATTGGATGGTTAGTTTCTTAATCAAAATATCATGAGAGCCGAACTTGAAACTCCCAGAAAACATTATTAGTTTTATCCTCTGTGATATTAACAGTTTTACAAGACATATTTTCCACACCTTTGTTCTGTATGAGTTCAATTACTTTCTGATCTTGTATTCAGTCATTCAAAACCTCTATCAGTATTTCACAGCCATAAACAAGATCAGGATAAACACCATCAGCAACTTAAATCACCTTCTCTCTCTGTTCAGCTATATTCACAACAGGAACATTCAGCCTTTTACATTTCTCCCACATTTCAATAAACAAGCAGAATTAAAGTCAATTCAAGCCAAAAGTGCCTTCACCCACTCTCATATAATGGAGGTCACCAGTTTATAAATGATTACATTACTTAGAGTCCTTCTGGTATCTAGCTATACAATGAAAGACAGAGGTAAGCTACTGCGTGAAGTTCAGGTAATCAGCTAATCAGCTCAAACACCTCAACCCCTCCTGATCTATGTGAGGTGATTTACTTGAAACAAAACACTAGCCAAATACAGAAAATCAGCAGTGGCTCATGTCATCCACCCTCACCTGAGGTCAGCTCCCAGTAATTCATCGATGAGCCCATAATACTGGAATACCCCCAGACTGGAAAGGGGTTAATAACCACCTTTACTTGACATGACCACATCACCTAGCAGTTTCCCAAATACAGTTCAGAAGTGTTAATTAAGCACACATTTCTGCATATAACTGCCAAAAGTAGTCATTGCTACCTAATAATACAACAAGCAGATTTGTTGGTTATATTTTTCTCTAAATTTACACTTAAATATTTATTATATTCAGTGCTGACAACTATAGTTCCCTCTTGTATCCTTTTTCTTTCTTGACCAGTGTCTGCTCTTAGTATCTAATAGAGACCTCTCACTACCTATTTCCCCTTGCTGCCTTGAATATTTGGGATTTTATTATCAGAGTGTGCTTTATATTAGATTCAGATGTAGCAATAAATTTGCTTTACAAGTAGATCCTTTTCCTCTTAACTATGGCCTTCAGGGTATACATTGAGATACTCCTGGCAGTTCTAAAATGCCATTTATTTTTTCCATTTAGAGATCATCTTCCTACCTGCTTGGCTAATAATCTTTGGAGATTTTAGAATGGGCATTTTAAAGCACTAAAATGTAACTGGTTAGAATTTATTCTATGCACATCATACATACAGTCAAATTATGATCACTGTATCTAACCTAGCCTCAATTTTCAATTCCATGTTTCATTTTCAACCTACCAAAGCAAGGTCTAATGTAGGTTTTGCCCTTGTAAGGCACAGGAGAACACTTTACAGCTCAAAATATAATGTAAGGTTTTTATTTTAAAAAGGCTGCTGCCTTGCACAGGGAAAGCCATCACCAAAGACTTCATGAGAGCTGGACACCAAAGCCCCTGTCCTCCCACCCAGGGATCAGTTCCCCAAAGCAGTTCAGCCTCTTCCTCACCAAATAGTCTCCTAACTTCTTCTGGGGTCTTGCCATAAGGGGAAAGGAAAAGAGTCTAAAGCACACTTGTGAAATGATGCTGGGTGCTCTGTAGTTACACAAACCAACAGCTTACTTTTGAACAGAGCTTCAGATGCAGCGTTGCTTTTCCTGACAGTGCCACTCATATTCCCCTATCTCATTCAGACTTTGCAAAACAGGCCAGGCCCAGTTCTGGTATAACCATGTAAAATATGCCATCAGGTTTCAGCAATGCAGTGAAGTCACAACTATGCTCAGAAATAAACTGTTCTAGGCCCTCCTACCTATTTTTCCAGGTTCATAGTACTGACATGGAGATAATTGCAAATTTTCTTCTCTATATATCATTTTGTCTCATCTAATTTTGTTCATAACATCTTAACTTTACACTAAAATACTCATTTGTTCTCTTATTCACCCTTTCTCTCTATGCAAGTTTAACACTCCCTTGTCCCTTTTCTTCCTTAACTGCTAAAATTTGCTTTCTGACAGAAGCCAGAGGCCAAACTCACCATCCTCTTCCCTGGTGATTCCCTTTATGCTTGTGATCACAGAACAAAAATCCCTCTGAAGAGTAACCTGCTCCTTGTCATGATGCATTTCCAGATGTGTTTTACCTGAACTGCTGATACATCTCCAATGTTTAAATATCTTCCACAACATTCAGAGCAGCTCCTCAGTAACTGTCCTCAAGAACAAAAGTGAAACCATGAGCTTCACTAGTTTATGTAGCTTTTGAGCTGCATAAAAGACTTTTCACGTATTTATACCCACAAGAGCCCAGACACAAGTTTGCCAGTATTAGATTCAACATTCGACATTTTTTTCTTATTCAGTGCAAACTAAGGAAAAATTGAGCATTTGCCCAGAGCCATCTTCCCTTAGATGAAACCCTTCCAGACTCTATGAAAGTAACCCCTGCACTGAGCACATTGATTCATCATCTACTTGAGACCAGATGATTTTCTTTTGAAGTTACGACTGATCTTCCATAAAAGTAACATTTGTGTGAACTGTCAATCCAAGTTTCAAAACAGATATGATCTTTTCTAAATATAGAAAAATTTTAGATATAGAAAACTGAAAACTGTTTTGTAATTTGCTATGAAAGAATCCAAAATAGTTGAGGAGTCCTCTATGAGGCTGCATTCTCATTAGCATTTAACTTTCAGATCTGCAACATTAAGCCACAATACAGCTAGGGAAAGGTCACTGAAGTGTTTCTGCAAAGCACACTTTCTAAGTGTTCTTATGTAGATGAGCCTTATTCCTAAACTACATTGCTTAGAAAAGCAAAAACTTAACTTTGATGATGAATGTTGAATTAGAAGATGAAAACAGTAAAGGCAGCCAGCATTTTGCCACAGGATCTGTCCCAGGGCGAGACATGGGGTGGCCATGCCTCTGCACTATTATTCCTGTGCTAATCGCTTTGAGTCAAAAGCCACAGATCTCATAAACATACCTGGGGGTTCCAATTTCACATGTGTCTTAATAGACAGTGGGGAAATTTGACAAGAAAAACACAGAATTTGATCTAAGCAATTGATGGACAAATGTCTCAATGGGCCCTGGGGTAATGGTGCAGCTTTCATGAAGCCCAAAGGAAGAATAGGGACCCCCAGCACCTGTCTCCCCTTCTATCAGACAAGGGCTATAAATACCCCATGCTGCTAGAAGCTTTCCAGCTCTGTTCAAAGAGATATATTGTCCAACAGAGCCTTAATGCAAACTGAAAAACTGGAAAATGATGATTTCGTCATCAAAGTTTGATTTAACTTACTTCCAGGAGAAAACCTGTCCAAGCCATTCATATCTTAACATAGAAATAAAGGACTGGGGCTACCCCAGTATCACAGTGATGGGGAGGGAATAATAAAAATACAGCAAGCATCCTGGCTAAGTATAAGCTGTAAATCTTGACAATGAACCTTTGATGTCTAAATAGACCTACATTCACATTCTGCATTTATATTTAGACTAAAAATTTACCAGGGTATTCAGGTGACCTTGTTTGTCTTCAACATATAGATATGGGAGAATAAAAAGCTAATGAAGCCTTCAGAGAGATAACCCACAAGCAGTAACAGTATGGAAATAAACAGCAATCTTGTCTCAGAACTGAACATATATAGGCTGAAAATAAGTTAAAGGGCTCTGGTAAATGTGGCAGCCTATAGTTGAGTAAAAATAAAACAGGGATGGAAAGAAAGAAAACAGGATTTACAACATATAAAGAACTATACTGTTATTTCTTTACCACAATATACCGAAGGAGGAAGATGAACTACATATGAAGACACACAGGCATATTTCTGATGTTACTGAGAGTGCAATAGAAGATGAATAGTCTCAGCAAAGATGACAGCAACAACAAAAAAAAAATAGTAACACAAAAAAAACCAACCAAAAGCTGTCTTTAGGCATTGATAGCAGCTGCCACTGCATAAAACATATAGGAACATGCAGATGAAAAAATTAAACCAACTGCTGAAGTTTAGTCCCCCTCCTTCCATGCTCCAATACACTCTGAGCCACCAGAGACTGGCAGACTCCCCCATCTCCTGGAATTAAAGGCAGGTTTCATGAAAAGCCTGAGCATTGTTAGTAGCTGCCACCGAGACTGATTACTTCTTGGGTTGCTGAACTTAAAACAGGAGCAGCTGGAGATGCTGGTCTTGCTGAGCTGCCTCTCACAAGCTGCTATGTTTTATGCAGAGTAGGAGGACAAAGCCAGTCTTGCTCACTGAGGTATCCCACTATGCTAATTAGAAAGCACAATGAAAATTAAATTGCTTGTACGTAACACCACTATGCAAGCCTGGGAAGGAGATCTTTCATTTGAGAAAAGGAGGGAAGAGGGAAAATTAAGTTATTTTTTTCTTTATTTGTGTTTAAACATTCTACCAGTATGAATTAATAATGCATATGTAAATCAGGCTTCATGATTTCTTATTGCATTAAGCTGCCAGTGTGTTGCTGGTAATAGATTCAGAGCATTGATTTGTTTTGCACTGAACTTCATTACTGGCATTGTAAGGGAATATCCATTTTTATCAGGAAGAAAGCTAGCATATTGTTCAGCAGAAGAGCAAAATTTATTTTAATCTCTTTGCATGAGAAATATTGGAACAGGCTGAATTTATTTCTTGGAGTATATAAAAATCCCATATGGATTTCAGATCCTATTTACAGCAGCACAGATTTAGGGCCCAATCCCTGCAAAGCTTTACTCCACATGGACCAACCATCTTCTGAATCTCAATTGCAAGATGAAGATCCGGTAACACCCAAACAGTTTTGACAGCACAAAATACTTCCAAGGAAAAAAAAATAGCTTTTGAAAAACTTTAGCAGTAATGTTTCAGGTGACTGTTAACCCCTACCACTTCTGTTGTCTACAGCAACATTTTGAAACCTTTCTAAGCCTAAGAGTCATCTAAAAGTTTTGACACTGGTATTACAATACTTCCTTGCAGCTTCATGATCTGCCTTTCCTGTGGATACTGCATGACTCATCAAGCTGAAGAGCAATTTAGATCACTGCATTAAACTGGGCATCCCTTCGTAATTTCAGTTAATTAGGATTTACTGAGCAATGAATCCTCACTTTTGCTGAGCAGTTTTCAGAAGTTTACATTACCCTTGAGATGATAGATAGAAGCTTCAAACCTTTTCCAGCCTAAACTTGATGGAAGTTTTAGTTTCTTTTAAAAAAATAAATTAAAAATAAATAAATATGGGTCAGAAAGCATAGGCTGGACAGAAAACTTTTAAGATGCTCCCGATCCTGGGGAAAAACCAAGCAGACAAAGGCCAAATACCAGGAACATCCTAAAACTCTATGAACGGTTATTCAGGACAATTCCCTACTCACAGTGGCTGAATGAAGTGCACCTCACATTACCATTTATATGATTTCCAGACAGATAACAGTTCAAACAAGGCCCCAAAGTGCCACAAACTTACAGATGTGCTCAACTTTATTGCCATGGGTAAAATATGAAATTAAACTTTATTTCTAAAAATTATTCCAAGTATTCACTTCACAATCCAGGGTCTTAACTGAAGTCAGCCCAAAAGTAGAAGGTGGGGACTTCCCACCTCCAGGTGATGACTGCTGATTTCCTTAGACTTAATTTAGTATATAGTGGATGCACTACTAAGATTCTTGAGGCCTACTTTAGACACTCATTAATTTGCTACCATGACACACAGCACTAACTTTCCAGCATTTCATTAAGTGTGCCATTTCATACACTGGGTTTTCCTCAGAATAAAGGAAAAAGGGCTATTACACTTTATGAATTATTTTTAAGTCTTTTTTGTGTTCTTAAACTGGCTGTTGGCTAGTCATTCACATTGTATACCAGCTTCTTTCACAGGTGGTACAAAGCAACACTCCAGCTCCTCTCCCTACACAGTATTTGTTCAGCTGTGCCTAGAGGATATGAGCTGAACCGTCTCTCAGGAACAGGAAATGTCCATCTTGATCTCCCTTGCTTGTAGAAAAAATTAAATAGACCCAGTGTATAACTCAAGTTGTGGTTTTGTTTTTTTTTAATCAGTTTCACAGCAATTAAAACTGACAGTTGCACTAAATCCATCCTTTCCCACTTCACTTAACACATTGCTGTCTGAAGTGACCTACCTCTGTACCCCAATTAATACCTGAGAAAGTCCATGACAATAAACCTCTTCAAAGCATTTATGCTATCTCTTTATTGCACAAAAAACAGATTTTTTTTCTTTTTAAACCACTGCTCTTCTCTACACCTTCCTTGGAAATAAATTAAAGATTTGGCTAAAAGCAGAGAAACCAATAGGGCAGCAGCAAAAGAGAAGGTGAGAGGCAAGTTCTTGCTGACAAAGGAATAAATACTCCTTCTGACTGGTTGGAGGAGAGAGGAGGGAAGAAGGGAGAAGGGTTCAGTTGATTGCTGACTTGATTGCCGTGTTTAAGTTTTAGCAGGGGGGTCTTTTCAGGGTCTAAGCATTAGGAAGAGGCAAAGGCTTTTTAGCTGACTGCATGACAGAAGCTTTGCTTTTAATCACTGCCAGATGACAGTCAACTGCCAAGCGTCATCACAAACCCAAGCTCAGCTAAAAGCTTTAAAAGCCCAAGGAACTGACCAACAAACATAGTGAGATTGGAAGACTACACTGGAGCCTTTAAATGATTGTTTGGGGGATTTACTCTTGGTCCTGGTACAAAACAGAAAATTAACTTTGAAGACACAGTGGAGGTCACTCAAAGAAGGGTAGAGGTAAAAAACAGCAATTCATGTTTTCAAACAGGTTTGTATTGCTTTCAAATGAATACTTCAGATTAATACCTGAAGAGCAGAGAGAAAGAGAAGCAGACAGAGTGCACCCTGGGGTGCCTGGAAAGTCAGAAGTGCAATGCAATTTCAAAACTTATCAAATACTAAAGGCAGTGAAAATCAGATAAAAAAGATGGGAATGGACAAAGTGCAGGAGGGTAAGACTGTAAGGAAAGGCAAAGTTACTGCTTATAAGGTGCTCATGGGTTAGTAGCAGTGGCATCTGTAGGCAGACACTGCCTAATCCTGTAGAGCCCCAGGATGGCACACAGGGAAGGCAAGGGCTAGTAAAATAGCTTATAGCTTCTCCACAACCTCCAAGTTGTAGTTTCTACTGCCAAGGTGTCTTTCAACAATGAAATTACATACGTTAAAGTTGGCACTAAAATACACAAGAAATGTTTTTCTAAATAAAACAGAAGGACCTTGTTCCTATTATACATGATTTCTAAGTATTAAGCCAGTCTTTCCATCACATTTTTTTTTCAAGACTGCATATGGACATGAAAACCAAAGTCCTACACCCTTTACAGATATCTCCAAGCATCTGCCAAGCCTCCATCAGCAATTTGGATACATGCAAGTTTGTCTGTCATCTTTCTTATTTCAAGGCATCAATTACAGGGCTCACATTTTTCAATCTAGCAATGAGTTCTATTTCACAGCTTCACTTCCAGCAAAGTATGCATGTTTTGTTTGCTACAACAAATTGGTTTGCATAGCAAGATCAATGACTGACAATATACAAGTAACACTGTTCCAACATCACTTCAAATGCCAACCAGAACCTTTGTTTTACTGTTTAACATCATATACAATACTTGGAGAAAATTAATACTTCCAAGCAATTGTTAGCTACCATGAGGCTAAGTAGAAATACAAAATAAATACAAGCATCATTCAAAATGGCAACTACTAGCTGGGGTTTTTTTTAAAGACTGCTTGATACTTGGTAGCTGCTTTTTTCTTACTTTTTTCAAAACAGGTATTTGCAGGGTTTCACGTACCATGAGTCAAATTACTGCCCACAATTTCATTGCAACTTGGACACCATCATTAAAACACAATAAAAATGTAAAATACTTTCACTTAAGAATTTAATTTCAGGTTAAAATTTCCAGCCACTGCAGATATGAGGAGTCTGGGTCACTGCCCTGCAACGCTTGGGCACACGTCTGGGCCACTTTACCTCAGACATACAAATCTGGGACCTGATTTCAGTTACCTGCTGAGAAAGCTTCCCATACCAGAGGATGATGACAGAAAAATTTGTTCTCCATAATGCAGTGCAGATGTCAGAGGACATGAAAACCCACTTTAATGCAGGAAATTTCAAAAACAAGTAGCCAAAGGTATGCGCATATCCCTAAATATTTGCAGTGGTACCCAGACTTCTTGCTAACACTCTCCAGATAGATGCTGCCTCACACAAGATTTTCCTTTATTCACCCTTACTATGATACTTAAAGATACCAAAAATGGAGCAGTATTCTGAAATTCCTTTCTAATCCACTATAGGTATCACAGAAACATTATCACAAACACAGAAAGGAAATTGCTGTAAGGACAGAACTTGCATTTCAACAAATAGCCAAAAGAACTAGCAAAGAAACTCAATAAAATCACACATTAACACCTGTTTCTGGCTGGCTACTCAGACTGTACTCCTGATACTGTGCTACTAGACAACCTAATACAGAATTGGCTGATCGCAATTAATACTATACATTTATCAAAACACACAAACTCTTGTGTTGATGAGCACTACAGACTACATTTAATATCCAGGTTGAACTTCTGTGAGCATCCTACAGAGCCAGTTGCACAGGGGGAGTTTGGATCCCTGTTTATGTTAACTCTTTGCTTAAAATCCTATATTGCATTGACACAGCTTAAGTAACAACTTCAATTCTGCAGATACTTCCATGATCACATAGGGAATACATACGCATGCCTTAGCAACAATAAGGCCTTCACCTTCTGGTGGACAAGTCAATAAGGAAAGAAGGAGAAATTTTGTACAGCCCTGAAAAAGTTCTTTTGCCTTTCTGTTCAAGAATCTCCAATGGACCAAGCTTCCTCTTTCTTTTCCCCTGGAAATCCCACTGAAATCTTTAAAAGGCTGAGCTGGCTTGTGGATTAAAGGAGAACACAAAACCTCAATTTTTGTTACTCCTATGATGCATGGTAGTATAATGGCACAGTATTTCCTATAACTGATATAACACAACAATGAATTTGGGCTCAACTACAGAGTATGTTAATAGATATTAGTTCTGCTAATCAAAAATTACAACATGAATCTCTAGAAACTCTCATGTTTTCTCATTAGTTCCTCACCTAACAAGCTGATCAATTGACCAAAATAAATAAATAAATAAAAAGGACTACACATCACTTCAAAACACCTGCTTGCTCTAACTGCAAGGACCTCTTCTGAATACTACTAAAAAATACTAAGTCTAGTATGACTTATCTTAGTATCTTTAACCTTGAATTACAAAGGCCCTCAAAACATTCTAGAGAATGTTTTATTACTGCAGGACAAATTATTACTACACAATATCCCAGTCACGGTTATAAATGAATAAAGTCTCATTACTTTTGAATGTTAACCTTTCTAAATGTATTTATAAGCAGCATTGGAATAGAGTGAAAATGAAGACACTGATAATAATGGTTTTGAAAAATGAGGTAGAAAAAAGCCTAAACTTATGGGGTTCCGCTTACTTCAAGTCATTTGAATAAAGCCATATCATGAAACTGCAAGAAACAATTCCATTTATGAAGGTAGAGTGAAATATTTCGTTATCAAAAAACTATCAAAGCCAGCATGAACCTAATTATGGATTATTCATGGAAGCAGCACTGGGAAACAGTCATGTGTGCAGCCACAGTCACAGGCGGTAGGAAGAGTAGGAGCTCCTCCGTGACACAGGGATGGAGGACTAAAGGCAGTGGAGACAAAGAACTATAAAATCATCTCCTTAAACACTTTCCCTGCATGTATTTGAGTTGTTTCTCTAACTGCAGTTCAAGCATTTTTTCCCCCCCTCGAAACCCTTAATCCAAACTACTCTAAAATTCATGGTGAGTTCCTACTCCTGCAGCAAAACAAGACAAAAATACTCTTTGGAATAACATTGCCCCTGTAACACCTGGGAGGTTTTGGGGTTGTTTTAATAGGCTAGTTTTTTAAAAAGCAATTTGTAATGCAGGATTAAGCAAGTATTGCAGAAGTGGCTAATGATTGTCCCAGTTTTTTGGGCTACCTGATGGATAAGTGGATCTAATAACATCACCTAAGTCATAAGTTTCCATAATGGATTTTCCAAGTATCTCCTGCCCTTGAAGCTTCAAATCACATTCCAATTTGATGCTAAATAAAAACACCTACAAAGATGCTGAAGACGAATCTTCACTGCAAGTATAATTGACAAAATGCCACTATGTGGAGATCAGTTTATAGAGGTAAGTTTTTTTTAAATAAGCTATACATAAAATATTATTCAAACTATTTTAACTGAAATGTACTTTTTCCCTTTGGAGGTGTTTAAAAGATCGCATAGGAGTAGACATTGAATAATTTGGCATTGCTTAGCCCCAAGAAAAGAAGATGAAAGGAACAAAAGGACAGAATACAAAAAGGGCTGTTGCAGAAAGACAAGGAATAATCTGTTCCCTGTCCTTGTGGACAGAGATAACCCACTTCAACTGGGGCAAAGAAAGTCTAAGTCAGATAAGAAATGAAACTTTTATAAAGCAAGGACAGGGTAGTACAAGGTGAGGCTTCCTGAGCAGGCATTGAAATGTGTGCCATGGGAGGTGCTGAGGAAGCAGCAGGGCAAACATTAATCATTGAGGGACGCAAGTGCAGCTGGATCCTGGAAATGACACAAAAGTGTGGGGTTTGGGTTTTGGTGGTGTTTTTGCCTTTTTTTCCTCTTCTTTTTTTTTCCTGCTATGGATTTCCACAGCTGTCTTCATAACCAGCCATGCCAGCAGCATGAAGCAGCAGTCCCTCACCATCCATCACCCGAGTATAAGTTCCCAGCACACAATACAAATGAAACAATGCCTGGGAGAAAATCATCTATTTAAAGCTTTCTAGAAAAGTAGCAGCTACTAAAGAGACACATGACAAGAGTTTCTACACCTTAACCAGTCTACAAAAGCGCTGCAGGAGGGGTTTGACAGTGAAATTCAGAGGTGTGATTAACAGCACCAGCAAATCACACAGTTTTGCTTGAGAGTGAGAAGTAGAGAAACATGAGTTTTAGTGCATGCACAGGCTGAAAATCCAAGTACTCTCTGACTCGATAGCAAAAGCCCCCACTAACAGCAATCCCCAGGCTGGACAAATGAGCATCAGCTCAAAAACATCCTCTTCAACAGTTGTAACAAACCCAAACATTCATGGGGAATTAGAAAGTGACAAGTAAAACCAACAAGGCATGCAGACTCACCAGGCAAAGCAGGAGAAACGTCATCCTACACAGGTGATTGTTAAATGAAGAAAATAAAAAGCAGGGGGAGGGGAAGGAGAGGGCAGGAGATTTCTCCTAGAGTCCTACAGAGGAGGAAACTGCAAAAAGCAACCAATGGCAGAGGGTTTCCACACTTACTATTACCCAAGTAGGCTGAGAAAACCAGACAGCATGTCAATGCACATCAAGCTCTCACTATAGGATGGACTCCCTTCACCAACTGCCACTTACACCCAGCAATTATGACATTTTGCCCCCAATATATATTTTTAATAGCAGAAGGAGCAAAAGTTCTCCAGCAATTGCATCCCAGAGACACCTAACTTAAGGGACAGTCTCACTTCTGGAGGGTGCAGAACACATCATTTGCCTTTTGCTATCCAATTTTCCATTTGAGATTTTAATAATGTCACAGAGAAAGCTCTAGATGTGATTTCTTTTTACCATATCTATTATGACTCCTTTGTCAGTGGAACAATTCATATTTGTATCCTGGACTTAAAATGCAGGGGTGGACAAGAGCTGGCAAGAGCCAATCCAATATTCTTTGTTTCTTCCAAAATGGTTCTGCTCAGGTTTAAGAGCATAGTATCATACCACTTGTAGCTTACAGAGTTTAATTTTTTCACCTGATTCAAAAGCCTACCTTTCATAGTCAGTGCTTTAGAACTTGTTTTCTTAGAAAAAAGACACTGAAAGTCAGATTCATTTCCAGATTGGAATTTAAAGAAACTGAAACTTCAAATCTCTAAAGTCTAAATTTAATGGTCTGAGAAATAAAATTTCTATTCCTCCTCTCTTCTGCTTCCACTGACTTCAGTAAGTCCAAAACACTAAATCACATCTTCAATGTGATTGGATGTCCAATCACATGGACAAATTTTTTCTCCTCAATGCAAGTAAAAGGCTTCAACTGCATCATGACTTGTAATCTTAAGCCATAAATATTCTTGATTTACCAAATTTGACCTAGGTACCACACAGAAAATTCAAGTCTAATGAATATACCCAGGAAATTGCTTCAATTTTTATTCTTGAATGCAGGGTTTGTGCTCCTTCTAAATGTCTCAAAAAAAAAGTGAATGTTAAAATCACTGTAATAAAAGTGTAAAATGGGCTGTCTAAAATATACTGTCCCTGTAAGCTCCTGCTACAACTTACATTTGTTATCCTTGCTAATGAAAAATAACAGTGAAAAAAAATAACCTCTTGTCTTTCTAATGCAGACTACAGAGTGATTCTGACTATAACCTTGTTGAGTTTTTCTGTCAGAAAACTCACTTTTGTGTATTTGATTTATAGGAGAAAGCTGAACTCTGAAGAAATAAAGGACATTTTTTGAAATAGGAAGCAAGACAGAAGAGAATGTTATCTTCCATCAAAAATTTTATTAAACACATTATCTGACATTGAACTTGAAGGCAGTCACAATGCTTCTAAGGATAAAAATCAGACATTTATGTTGCATCTGTAATTTCAGGATTCATATTTAGCAGTGCTGAAGCAGACTATGTAATTTAACTTGAATAACATTATGTTATATAACAAAAGAATCTGAGCCACATAAGAAAGAGGTTGTGTCCCTGTCACTGCCTCCAAACTTGGAGGCACAGTAACTCCATCTAAAACTGGTGGCTAATACATGAGGGTTAAGGAACAGCCTGAAGGTGACAACTGGTGAAAATCAGCAGGGCTAAAACTAAACATAACCAAACTAACCAAAGCAGCTGCAGGCCCCAACCTGGCAAATTCGCAGGCAGTAATTTCAACATACCTATGAAAAGCCCCATTATCTTCAAGTCTCTGTGAGAGGCTGCAACTTAATGACCATCTACCTTCAAATTCTGCTTACCAAAGGCAAATCTTACCCCCTCTGTACTTAAGGTCAACACATCTAACCTCAGATGAGAGCCCAGAGTACAGTGGCCCAGACAGAAAACATCCAGGTGAGATTTTCCCAAATCAGAGTTGCAAAGTGTATCATCACTATTTTAGTTTAAAAAAATAAATGAAAATATATATAGATATAAAATATGTAGCTAATAAAATGCAATGTTGTATCAAATAACACAAACAGCAGCTGCTTTATTTAACATATCCAACCCCAAAAGTATGCAAAAACCTTTTCCTGACTGTGTTTCTAACAAAGAATATTCTGTCTAAGACCCTTTCAGAGGAAATGCAACTAGACAAGGCACAAATGCTCATCTGTTAACCTTTGTCTATGTATGGAGAAACTGAATTTAACTGTTGTGCATTCAAGCCTACTCCCTTGACTGTGTGCACACCTATTTAATCTGTGCACCAAATGTCTGGATTTGCACACATGTTCCTTTCTGCCAGATCCACTAACGGTACAGACGGATGAAATCCGGACTCGGATATGCGCATGTTACATCTTTCTGTTACAGTAACATTTTTCTTCCACAATTCACTGTCCTCTATTTTTCCCCTCACTGTACCTCTCCACAATTTTATTTTCCAAGCTGCTTTTAACAGTATTGCCTTCACACTTGAAGCAGGAAGAATTTCCATCTAAACTGTAACTATAGGCCCAACCAACATGTTCTAAAATTATGCTGGACTCATATTGCACATGCCAAACAACAGCAGTGTCTTCTGGTACCGTGCCATCATTCTCTCCTTCACTGAACTACAACAGGCCTCATAGAAAATTTAATGCACACAAATTGCTGGTGTTGCTATTTCTGCACTAATGTCACTTATTATATTTATCACCACCAGCTAATGATTCTCTGGCACCATTTACATGTTTATTTCTCTTTCAACAGACCTTCACTGAAGCCACAAAGGTTCCTCTTTTGTCTAGTAACAGAAATAATTGTCTCTTCTTTTCCATTACTCACAAAATTAATGAAATTTATTGCTAATAACTCACCATTATGCTAGAGTAAAATCAGAAAAAGAGTCTCTTATCTTTTTCCTTGTTCACAGAACAATGGGTACTTCTACTCTATTATGTTTTCCTTTTATTTGAGGCCACTGTTGCCCCTAGGGTACCTTCACAAATCAACCTCTTCTCTCCATTTGTAATAATTCTCCCTCTGAGCAACTTGTTTTGCACCATCTCTTGAAGTAGGTCATTACTTCAGTAGGCTACAGAGAGATTAACTGGGATCACAACTTACTCTTTTCCTCGCCATCTAGAAGGGCCTTCCCTGGCCCAGGCAGCCCTCCTGATGAGGGGTGCAGAAGAACAGGGATGCTTCTGTGGAGTGTTTTGATACTTATAAAAATGCTTCTTATGGAGAGCAATCTTGAAGGTCACAGCACAAACACACCAAACTCCATAGCAACATGAGACAAGAAAACCCCAACCAGAGCAGGGGCTTCCAGCACCCTGCACTTAAAAGGGGAGTGAAGGGACAGCAAGTTGGTTTAGTGCCATTAAAATAAACCCAAACATGCACATACTTTTTTTCTCCTTTTCATTTTCAAAGGGTATATGGGAAACAGAGAGAGAGAAAAGCAAGACACAGAAAGCCTGCTCACTATCAGCTTGCAGGGCACCATCTGCTCTTCAGGAGATATGATATATACACAGTAAATTGAGATTTACATTTCTGCCACAGTTAAAAGGAAAACAATGTCAACAGACACCTCTTTAGAGCACCTCTGGCACCAGCTTTCTAAACACTGGATTTCTTGGACCCAAAGAAGTTTTAAATCTGCCATAAATTTATATCAAAAAGGTTTCAAAACCAGACTTCCTAAAGCCTTTTATTTACTGTGCCACAACAAGAAGATAACAGCAGTAGCATCATTTGCTGTAATACAATCCATCTTTTGCTGATTAACAGCTTTGAGCAGCAGAGACACCGAGAGCCACACAGCAAGTCATTAATGTAAACTCACTATTAAGAGCCAACTGCAATGATGTGGTATGTGTGCTGGCCATGCTTTGGGAGTGACAGATCACACTGGAAATACACCCATCAGGGAGCAGCTGCCTGCTCCCTTTTCCCCCATTGCATTTAGAAGGAAAAATCAAAAACACTTGATACCTGCAATGAACAGTGGAAGCTGAGAGATGAGGACCACTGGCAAACACTCCAAAGCCATGTGTTATGTGCAATTAATATCAGAAATGGCAAGCTGGTCTTACTTCCTGACAGTCACTTCATGGCTGTATAATTATAGGCCACTAGCAGACAGCAATGCAGAAAAAGTTGCACAGACATGTGTAGGTTTTTCTTCACCCTTATTAAATGGTTCAGAACCGTACTAATTATACAAGGGGAGCTTTCCGAGGTGTAAAATCCCTAGTAAAGGCAGGATGCTGCATTTTTGGCCCATTTCCTCCTCTTCTGATGTCAGAAGGGGCTTCTCTGCATTACCTGACCCTGCTACCTTGGCCAACAGGAAAACAGACACCCCGTTTCCAGATTTATTATCACATGGGGTGAAGAATGCCTTCTTTTTACTAAGTTTGCTTTAAAATCACCTAAAGCTTGATCATCTTGTTGAGTTAGAGCTATACATTAAGAGAAACCTTTTTTTCAAAAACACCCAAACCAGACCACCTCCTTATAACTGTTTGTAGAAGATAGATCTGCTAAATAAAAGAAATAAGCCTGACTAAGGCTCAGACACTTTTCCCTCCCACATTATTTTCCCAGACAAGCTTTCTGCAAGCTTTTCCTGAGAGCACATTCATATCTCAAGTCTCCTTTCATACCTTGTGTTTCAGGCTGAAGCTCTTAACACTTCATTTTGGAACTAAAACCCCCAGACCTAGAGAGTCTGGACAGTTCTAATGACATGCATTTTATTACCTCTTATCCAGAAGAGCACCCAGCTTTCTTTGGAGACATACAGCTTCATCACCATTAAAACAGGGGCCACTCCAGTGCTTGTCTGCCTGACAGCAAGGGCAGTGCTCTGCCTTCATTTCAAGCCAAAATATCTTTGCTAAAGTTTTATGCTCTGTGTCTGCTTGTGCATTTGCAAGCACACTACACATCAGTAGCTGAGCACTACTGATGTGTTTGGCACATTACTGGTGTCAACATAAGGTCAGACACTGTGGTATTTAACCACTTCACAGTGGCAATGCTTTTAGGGTCGGGTGAACTCCCTTTCCCTCTCTCTTCTAAATAAAATCCTAATCACAAACTATTTAAGTGCTTAAAATGATCTCATAGGCTATTGTGTATATATTATTAACCACCTCCTATCATTTAAACAAGGACAAGAGGTAGGCTCCAATTTCAGTCCTTTTTTTCCTTCTTTTTGCACATTAGTATCCAAAAAACAGGTCAAGTTTAGTAGGTGCAATGAAGATTATATTAGATCACTCTTCATAGCACTGCAGAAAGACACTATCTTTAAAATATTAGAAGAGCACCTTTATTTTTATTCCATTTCAATATGTTATGTAAGACAAAGAAGCAGCACCTGGAACATTACCACAAGTTAAATGCCTTTGTCTTGCACAGATTGATACTGTGATATAATTTTGCAGTTTCATATACTCACACAATATGCCTGAACCTAGAGGCAGAACAGCTCCTGAGTAGGGGGATCCTCCTCCTTATAACCACAATACCACTAGCTGGTGCGACACTGAATCAGAGTCCTTTCATCCACTGCTTTCCATGCGAGTTTGAGGCACAGAGGTTAAATAGCCTATTGAACTGAAATGCTAGAGGCAATTTAGTTTACTTGCCCATTAACAAGAATTTAAGCACTTAGTTCATACTTTTTTCCAATTAAATTCCTAGTGACAGAAAGGATTAAATATCAAGTCTGCTTCCTTATGAAGAACTGCTGTAAAACATGCCATATTGTCCATCACTCACCTGTAAATTTGCTGTTAAAGATCTACAGGTTGCACATTATAGATTAACAATAATAGCAGTAAGAAGCTTTAAAGTAGTCCCTGTGCTTGTTCAGCAGTTTCTTTAAAAATTGTATACCTGCACTATTTAATATGAAGACTACAGCAAACACCTAAAAAAAAGCTGTGAATATCTATTATGCCATTCATCTGATTTAAACAGCTTTTTGCTTCCTGCATTCTCCACAATCAAACTGCAATCCTATAATGCAGAGATTTGAAAAGCAGCATGCATAACCTGAAGTGAACTATTTGCTGTGCAAAGCTTTACCGGTCCTAAAAAACTCCAACAAGAATCTAATTATTTCTATGAGCAAAACTGCAAGTATACAGTGATGATTTCACTGGAGGTTATAGTCACAATTCAGGTCACCTGAAGTGATAATGTACTTTGAGCAAGAGAGTTTTAACCTAATATTTACTGATAATTCAAGTAAAAAGTTTAGTTCAAAGATAAATCTAAATACCAAAGCTTTGCATAACTCACTTAGTCTTAAGGGCTATATTTAACCTCCTGTAGGGTTTGGACTGCATTTGGTAAAATAACTGTTTTCTAATAAGTCTGTTCCAGCCATTAAAACATCATTATAGCAGCAGTTTACACCATTAATTCTTCTCTTAAATGTAGAATTAATTTTACTACATAACCATTGAAACAAGTATCCCTGACACTGCTATTTGAGCTGTAAATGATTCATTATCATGCTCTTTTCAGAAACGATTTTCCAGTCATTTCTTCTGTTGGTTTTGGGGGGTATTCTTGGGTTTTTTTCCTATCTATGTGAAAGATAACAAACACTTTGTACTGTCCAGAGGTGGCAGAAATAATCACCACTGGTGCACTAATTAATTCACTTGGAATATTCAGGAGCTCTCCTTCCCTGAGGGTGGGAGAAGCTGGATTGCACACAATATCAAGATGACAAATGTTTAAAGAATTTCATCAATAATTGTGTAACAAGACACCAGACTAAATCCATCTTTAAACACAGCAAGATATTTGATCTGATGCTATTCACTGAGACAGATGAGCAAAATATTTTGATCAAATCCTACTGAAGCACTCATTTCAACTGAAATTATTCACAGAACAATTTTATTCTTTTACATTTAATTGAATTGTTTGGGAAAAGATCACGTGAGGTTTAAAGCTTGAAAATTAAAGAGTTCTTCCATCTCTAAAAATATTCAGTATCTGTGTTTGTTGAAACAAAAAGCTTACATTTCAAATCACTTCTCACCTCCAAATTCAAAATGCTAGTGCTTTTAAAGTAAAGTGGTTTTTATGCTTTTTCATTTAATTTTTACCTCAGCCTACAGTTTGTTCCCTTCCATTTTGCCAAACTCAACATATCACTTTATTCACAGCATCCTACTGAGACATCGCCCTTGCAACACTGCCTGGAGAGATTTCCATCCATGCCCTACAGCCACTTCTACTCTTTCCTGCATCCCCAGTGGAGATGCCAACCTCCATCACCCATCTTCAGAGGCCTGATCTTATCCCAGCTCATTTCAATAATGAACTTTCCACTTCAGCCTTCTGTAAGACATTTGATACTCTGTCTGCCCTCTCACCTCCCCGATTTCTTTCATTATCGGTGTCAGCAGTTTCCTGACCTTGGAATTTCTTAATCTTCTTCACTTACCAATACCTTTTTTTTTCCTATTATTTGCCACATGAGAGGCATCACAAGCAGCTGGTGCATGAAACAGTGCTGAGGGAAAGCCTGAAGTTTCAAACAAGAAACTCGATTTTTCATTATGCATTAAATTAGAACTTTTATATCTCCTCTGAAGATATCGCATCAAAGTCTCCAATGAGAATGGTTTCTTATTAGCCTCTAAGTAAAATTTTTATCCTGTATTATCACAGCAAGTGGCTGAAACCAAAGGAATTTAATAAGCACCTCCAAACTGTGGGTCAGGTCCCTCACTGAGCCCTTAATTGGAATGTAGCAGATCCCACAGATGAATAGGCTCTATACACCAAGGACACAAGCATTTTGTCACTTTTGCCATAACAGGGGTGAAACACATCAAACTATTTTCACTAAGTTTCAAATTTATTTGTTCCTGAATATCTGGAAGGCTTTTTCCAAAAACCAATACCTCGTTTCCACCCCAATTCATTTAAAACATCTCTCCACCTTGTTTAGGCCAATCTAGTGGAACTTACACAGGTGAAAGCAAATATATAGCAATGCCGTAAACACTTACGTCGGAACTTGTGCTGTGAATTCTCAACTATAGCCATCCACAAATTGCAGCATAATTAGCTTTCTGAAATACAAACTTGACACCAGGCTGTGTTGGAAACCAGCTGGCTGAGGAGGGATCAGCAACACAGCGGGCAATGAATGATTTTGTTCTGTCAGTCTTTTCCCCTTCAGGAGGGAGAAAGGCTTTTCCAGCTGCTGTAACACAGGAAAAGGCTCCAGGGACAGCCTTTCATGAAACAGCGTGGGGAGCAAAGAGCTTCTGACATTGCAGGGTTTTTTACATGCTTGAGTCATCCCTTGGAGGATCAAAATGTTTTTTAATAAATTTAGATAGTCAAAAATAGCAGTTCTGCTGTCCCACATTAAAAAAGAAAAAAATAAAAAACACCACACTTACTAAAACATGAAAGGCGGGGGGGGGGGGGGGGGGGGGGGGGAACATAATACAACTCAGCCATAACTCAACTCTGGCACTCAACCACCTAATCCAAAATCTTGTCAAAGAAATAAATAAATAAGCTAATATTGCAATGGTCTTTTCTAAATAGAAAAAGTCACAGAGAAAACATAAGCAATCCTAATTCTCCTTCAGATTCTCCTTCAGGGGAATTTTACAAGACCACAAGGAGACAGAGCAGAGACAGAGGAGCTCAGATGATGTGTTAGGTATTGGACTCCTCAAGTTTGGGTTTGTGGAGCCACAGTTAAAGGGGAAACCATGTTACCCATGCAAGGACAGGAGGAGCAAAGACCCCAGCTCCAGCCCAGGGAAGCCTGCGTCAGCAGTAGCCATGCCCACAGGTCCCGCTTTGGGCTCACATCTTATGTATTACCTGAACGCCCTGCAAGCAAGCATCAGGTGGGTTTTCCCCCACTGTGTAGAAAATAACTTGTACACCAACAGCATACACAGCACATTTTGATGACTAAACTTAAAGCTTAAAATCCTTTATCTGAAATACACCCCTAAGGAGACCATATGGCATCCTCTTCTCGAGTGTTCCCTCAAGTACTTCTCTGGAAAAAGTGCCTATAGCTTAGGATTGAAAAGAAAATATTGACAAAGTGTCTTTTCTGCATAGAATTAATAGCCAGGAAAAAAGAAAACAAATCACCTCCTGCAGGTTTGTAAGACTAGATTTGAATAATAGTGACTCTTCCCCTTTTATCACACATGCACATTATGAAAAGACAGATATGCTGCTGTCCTCATTTCACCCTGCACAACCAACTCAGAATAGCATGATGTCGGATTGTTGCAAGCAGCTTTGGGTATGCTGCAGTGGAGGAGCCTGAAGCACTCTTCTCACTCCACAGCCCCCTCTTCTCCTCCAATACCATTGCCAAAACCCTGCTTCCAGTGCAAGTGGACATTTGGGGATGCCCTTTTTTGCACTCTGGCCCCTCACAACAGTAACCTGTTATCTGTTTTGTTATCTTTTAAACCACATCCATCTGTAATTTGCCCTTTCAAAATAATTAGTAGCAAATGTACTAATATAGTACATTCTCTCTAGGTTGCCTTGCCAAGGGGGTGCTGTATTCAGTACTTATTTCTGTTGGCCCCATTCCTGCAGTATCTGGGCTTCATGCACCTAGCAATTTCTCACCTCATTTGGAGCACATGCAGATGTTCCTTATTATGGGATCTGGCCTGCTGAATTATTTCCAATGCATATAGCCCGAGTTTATTTTCCAAAGTCTGACAGCATGCAATGTTGGTTATTTGCTCTTTGCTCATGTGGCTGACTCACTTTTCATGCAGTGTCATACACTAAGTTTTTAATCCTCAGTTTTAAGGCCACAACAGGTAAGCAGCATAGAAGTCTGAATAAAGCCCACATAAGCACAGGGCTATGACTAGCTCAACTTTATGCAGCTTCTGAACCAAGCTCTTGCTTCAGTACTTAGCAACTCTTTCATCTTTATATCAGGCAGCAGCTCCAAGGCTTTACTTCTCAGACCTGGATTAGCTAGTCATTAGCATGGCAAAGTCCAAGTCGATCAGCACAAAGAAGTTCTTTTTATTTCATGTGTCAAACTGAGAAGAAATGACTTCTTACATTGAGGAGGTTCTTTTAAAACAGCAGCACTGAATAACCATTAAACCACAGCTAATAGAGGCTTTATAGAAAACATTTTTGTACATGAATACAACACTGAAGGGTAATGGACCTCCGCTGAGCTAGCAAATTCTGCTCAAGTAAGAGAGATGTTTTTCCAAGACACAAGAGCTGCCAGAACATTATTTTGAAAACAAAAACAACAGAAATAACCTCAGTAACACAGCACAGAGACTACACCATTGCAGGGATCCTTGATGTGAGCGAGAATAAAAAGGCAGATCCAGCTTCACAGTGCTGTTCCATTTGTGACACAACACAGGGGACATTCAGTCCCTGACGTGGTTTTCTTAAAGAGCTACATCACCAAGCGCCAACCTTGTCCCACTGATTGCCAGCTCCTCATGAAGACTGTAAAAGGCACCCAGTGATCTCTGCACAGCCACCAGACAGATAACTTTAACACTTTTGTATCAGTGAAGGCAATCAAGTTTTCCTCCCATACTTCTAGCCAAGCAGAGCTTTGCTGGCCCAAATGCTCCATGAAGGGATAACTCTTTGTAGTCAATAGACAGGCGGAAGAGGAAACTCCCACAGTCATGCTGTTAATGTCTGATGTTAATTATAGAGACAGTTTCAATAACATAGTATTTAACAGCATGAAACGAGCCATGCAAAATGGCTTTAAGTATTGAGGAGTCCAGAAAAT
This sequence comes from Melopsittacus undulatus, assembly GCF_012275295.1. Classification (NCBI taxonomy): domain Eukaryota; kingdom Metazoa; phylum Chordata; class Aves; order Psittaciformes; family Psittaculidae; genus Melopsittacus; species Melopsittacus undulatus. Next base: position 68,804,903 of record NC_047530.1, on the reverse strand, counting down.
ACTACTTCTATGCATTCATCCTGATGCAATTTAGTAAGACGTTATTTTCAATTGCTGTTTCTGATTTTTACTACTCTGAATTTTATTATTCTAGGTAAAAATCACAATCTATCCAGTTTCTATTTAAGTATTTCAGAGAAATAACACAAAAAGAAGGGGTCGCATGAATGCTCTTAATGACTCAGTATTACAGGCTGAATAATACTTCATTTTTGGTTAAAAAAAATAGAAAAAAATAATCCATTAGTGGTCAACTTGGGTTTTTTTTCATTGTGCTCCCTCAGAAAAATGAGTTTTCACTTCCAAGGGTATGTCTTCAAAATAGCTTAAGTTTTACTCCTATGCCTGCCTTACCTTATTAACTCACTTCTGTGACCTTTCAGTGAGGAGGTGGCTTAACTTACCAATTTCCTCTGAGTACTCTTACTATCACTCGATGTTTTTTTCACTTTCTACAGATCATAATCTTTAGTATATTTTTTATTTGCAGTGGTTTAGTACATTTGCAGCTTTGTTACATTTTCTCCTTTATGATGCATCCTTCTCCTCAGCACCTGTCTCAACAAAAAAAAGAGATCTAAAGCTGGAGGGAAAAAAATATGTTGCAAAGGGTCCAAAGTGACTGAGGCTGCCTTGGAGGAAATTAAATCATTCTCTCTGCAACAATCAAAAATATTACGCTATTGATAGTTGCCCAATACAAGACAATTGGATTTTCCCTGCTGAGCAGCTGCTACTGCATTTGCTTTACTGCAGCCTTTGGTAGCTAGTACCTCTATGTGAGGAGCTGCACAAGAATTCATTACTGGCAGCATAAGGAGGGAGCACATGCTTAAGGAGAGCTACAAACCACTGTTTTTCATCTGATTTCAGCAGTACTGCACAGGGCATTAGCTACATCAAGCCCATGTAATACCATTAGATGAGTCTAGAAACTGGAACTTCACAGAAAGCTGCTGAAATTCCCCACAGAAACAAAGTGTTCACTACAAGAGTGAAGACAGTATCAATCAGCCATAAAAGCAGTAAGGATCATCCCCAGGCATCAAAAACATCAGCTATTTTCTCCATTGTAAGGTTGTTCTGTCAGTTTACTTTTCCAAATCTCCCGTAAAGATTCAGTCACACTGTGCTAACTGCTGTACAGAAACTGTATGGAAAACACAGTCCCTCTTCCAAAAAAGTCATAATATGGACTAAATACCATAAAAAATATTAGAGGAGTTAGCAACAAAAAGATTAGCATGTAGTGAGACTCAGTGGTTACCTGCACTACTTGCTCATGAGGTTGGATGGTTCCATACATACATATTAGTTAACACTAAAATATATAAAGTGTTGCCATAATTTTTATGAAACAAACAGCCTCAGGAAGTGAGAAGTCTTAGAATGACCCTGCAATTTTCTGGCTGTAAGTTGTTACCTGATGTCTGAGTTTTCAAGGATAAAATTATCATTCTACTACAGGCAGAAGACCAAGGAAAGGGGGAAAGACAAAACAAAACAAAACAAAAACCCAAAACCCAAAAACTCATAAAAAAATAGTAGGGAAAGTGAAATAATTTCCTATTCAAAATTCTTTTGCCTTTAGCAGTAAATTATGTTTTGCAGATATCTTCCTTCTTTTATGGAGCAAGTGACAGACCCACTCAATAATCTTTAAGACAATAAGAGACAGCAGCTGTCTCTTCTTTTAAAGCAGGCAAAACTGCAGTTGAGATGGACTGAATCTGCTGTTCTGACAGCACACACCTGCTTCTTGGAAGAAAGACACTACATACATTAAAAAAAAATCAAAAAAGCAAAAGCAAAAGGAAATGGAGTTTCTGCTTGAGGCAAGCTGCTTTCTTACATGCGGCCTCCTTTCCAGAGGACAGCAGGTACACTGCCTGGGCTTAAACCTTCTCTGAGATCTGAACAACTTGTACCAAACACGAGCATTTGGGGCACTGTTTTGAGCTGCTTTGTGGTCACAAGCTTATAGGAGCATTAAAGAAGGTGCCTGAAGGTTTTTGCAAGAAATCAAAGAGATGGACCAAAGGGAAAAAAGTAAGTTGAAGGATGAGGAGATAGACAGGAGTCACAGGATGAAGGGCAGCAGGTCTTAAGCAAAGTTCCCTGCTGCTGAGTAACCTTACAGAAACACAACCTTTCCAGCCTCATGGGGGGGAGAAGCTGGGGCAGATTACAAACGGTTTAAAGAAAGAGGAACAGGATTAAGGAACAGTTTATGTATCTACAGAGGACAAGAGGGAAGAACACAAGTGACCCGTGGCTTGCCAGCCTGATGGCAGGTAAGATGTGCCAGAGAATAAGAGGGGGGGTTCAGTCTTACCCATGTTAAACTTCATCTGACAGAGAAACATACAAGGAGAAGTGTCAGAGGCAGAAATGGATGAACTGGTGAAAGACAACAGAAAAGAAGTAGAGAGAAGCACAAAAAAAAACTTTCCCCAGAGGTCAGCTGACGCTGAACTGTATCTGTTCCACAATCCTTATCCTCAAAAATCTATTGCCAATACCTACCCTTATGGCTCTGTCCATAGCTCAAACCCATCACTTTTTTTTTTTTCCTCTTTTAAAGCTAGTGCCTATGCTTTATCCCCATGCTCCTCTCCTCCCACATACTTAGGAGGGGCTAGTCAGATCGGCACTCCAACTCCAGCTTTGCACTGACACATATGTATAAATTTTGTTTCAAAACTCCATGAAGAGTTTACAGTTGCTATACACAACAAGGCTAACACAGTCCTACAAACATCAGAACTCCTCTGTCACCATACAAATGTGGCCTTACTCCAATGTCAATTTCTCAGCAAGATGCTTTTTATTTTAAATGATAGCATAGTCTGTCTAGTTATATGAAATCACAGTTAATATACAGATTTGCACTGAAACCGTTATCCTATAATAGTGATTTTGCATTGTAATAACTTCATTAGCACAGCCTCCAAAGAATCACTCAAATACTTCCATATAATTTCAAGCTGTAATGATACTGGAATATGCTGTCCATATATTTGCATTGAAATTGGTTTGACATAATAGTCACCATTCATCAAGCCATTTACACTAAGTCTCTACAGACTTACACAGAAAATTTTGTCATTGAGCTCCAGCACCATACAGCTTTATAGCAATATTTTTCCTTCTGGACTCCTTTTTAAACCTATATTTATACCCTCACCATAATCCAGATGGAAATCTGGACAAGATTGCTCGAGACAGAAGTTATGGTTCCAGTTGCAAGGAAATACATATTGTAAAGTAATCATAACAAAGTTAGCATGTTTCTCACCTGCTCATTATCATTTCAGATTGTACATGGTATTCAATACCACTGAGTTCCTTCTTCAACCTATTGCACTTCTCAAGAAGTCTTCAACATTTCTTAGGTCACTTTTTATCAAACTGCTAAAGAAAAAGACTAGATCTATGAACATATTATGATATGGTTAGTTTAGTGAACTGTACAGTCCATTTATTGATAAAATGCTACATAAGCAAAGAAATTCTAAGCCACAGCAGCTGCAAAGTCCTGACCACTGCATTGCAAATATGCAACCTGCAGCTTTTCATAATAATGTACTAAGAGCAAGTGCATTAGTCTCCAAAATGTCTCTAGCAGATGGGAAGAGTCTTAAGGGCAGCAATTTAAGCAAAAAATTACTAAACAACTCTGTCGCCAGAAATTAGCTTCTGGAAAAATTAAGCTCATTTGTTTGAGGAATTTCCAGTTATGCAGCTACAGCTGAGGCTTGGTGGGTCCCAAACCATGTCACAGGACTTAGATGGCTGCAAGGCAGTGGGCTTGGATGTCGCCATATTTCAAAGCAGACAGCAGAAATAACCACCTTGAGATACCACTGCAGAACAGCAGCAAAGTTTGCTTCATCTCCTAATGACTTCAGTCAACTGCACTTACGAGACTGTTTAAATGCACCATTAGCCCCAAGCCAGAGAATATTATTTGGTTAGCATCACACATGCACAAGCTTACAGTTGCTGCTTCAAAATATGTAGTCTATATTAAAATTGGCTGCTAATTCAGTTTTCACTTTGGGGAATGTTATATTCCTTGTGCCCAATGCAGTCACTGACATAGAGAACAAGAATAAAGGTCCAGTCTCCACTGCACAGAGATAGATGGTAACCATTTTCCTTCCCACAGTTTGCTTTGCAATAGCATTTGCAAATCAACCCCTGCATTTTATTCCACAAAAAGCAAACTACAAGTACTTAAAAATATCAGTGTTGCCAAACCAGCTTTCCCCACATGATTCCCAAACTATGTGTTATTTTTCCAGTGGCATTAATTTGCTACCTGCCACCAGCTGCTTTTCCAGAGATTGGCATCCTTATTCTTCTGACAGATCAGAATGGAAATACCTTCACAGCAGAAGAAGCAGCTTGGGCATCTTCAGAGACCACAGAAGGTGGCACAGCCAAACACTGAGGGAGCCAAGGAGCAACTAAAAATCCTACACTGCCTCTCACACTCCACTCTGTGTTAATATGTGGTGGGTAACAACCTTCATTAATTAATCTAGTACTGTTACTAGCTGAGCCAGGTATCAGCCACCTACTTGGCAAGAGGGCTGTAATTGCAGATCATCCATGGCAGGAATCACAGCAATACCCAAAAGGTAAGAGGAGATTAGGGAAAGAAGCTCTAGCAAATAACTTGAGCTTTTTTCCATCCCAATCAGACAAGGAAAGGAAAAGTGATAGGAAGAGAAATTTGCTGTTTCAGAGAAAGGGAATGTAAGTTCCTGTCAGCAGGTGCTGCCATCTGCAAGCAGACTCCCTAAGACTCTGTGAATCACAGTAATTAAACTGGTGTCTATACCACTATATCCAGCTACTGCCTTCTACACTAAGAAACATGTGACATTCACATATTCAAACCTAGGTTAACACCTTTATTATCTAGATATTATTTAGAAATTATTTTCCTTAAACTTTAGTTTTAGCCTTCTGGTTCCAATTTTATTTACAAAACCTGCAGCCAAATGAATCCTTATCTAACAGACTAAAGAGGGAACTGCAAGCCAGCACTCCAGCACTCCTAGCCCTGTCACTGTGTCACTACATGACTTCCAGCAGTCAATAAATCTAACTGTTGTAATTTAATAATCTATAGAGTGGCTGTATTGCTCACTTAGCTTCACTGTCACCCAGTGAAATCAGTTAATATCAAAAAAAGTACTTTAAGATTCACAGATAATAGGATATACTTTGAGTGGTCTCACTTAAGTATTTAAACTGGAGTGCTACTAATATTTTCCAGAGTAACAAACTCTATCCTACCTGACCATGACTAAATCTGATGTAGATTAAAAAGCCTTAACCAATGCCAAAGGAATTAGCAAGAGTGACACAAGCACACACTGACACCCATACAGATACAAAGCATCACCTAGTGCCACACCGGACCCCCTCTGTCTCCCATTCCTGTGCCAATCCATAGCAGTATTACCATTCTCCTTTATTTGTATCATGGCAACAGCCAGAGAAGGAATAGGAAACCTTGCCATTTTGGATACTTCACCAACATGTAACTAATGTCTTCTTTGAACATAACTCAGTGATTAAAAATCTCTTCAAGGATAAATCTGCTAGATCTTGCACTGAATTATGGGTTTGACTCAAAATAGACAATAGTTACAGATTTCAAAGGAAGTTTTTTCTTGTTCTTCCTACATATACATGCACCACAAACACCAAAAAAGAAAACATAAAATGGTAGGGAAAAATTCTAGTGAAAGCTTCTACTACAACAGCACACCAGGGTAGCACGTTAGAAGTGAGGCACTAATACACCTTCAGCAGCTGCTGGAGGCCGTGTTGAAGAGCCAACACACCACATCCTGAAGGGACACCTCTGTCCAAAAGAGACGGTGGCAACTACAGCTTCTTCCCACAGCAGGAAAAATTAGTGCCCAGCCTGTCTGCACCAGGCACAATGTTTGTAACACATTGTTTCTGTGGTGATGTATTTACACCCATCCTTCGTAGAGGAAGGACAGATGCCCATCTCAACCTGATCCACACAAGCTAAGAGCAACAAGGGAAGGTTCCCTCCATCTTCCTCCAACTCCCTAAGAGAGTAACAGAGCGACACAAAAAAAAAAAATAAAAAAAAAAGATTAAAAAAAATCAAAGAAGGAAAATCTCAAGAAAGCGACTCAACAGCTGTTACAGATGTCTCACAGATGAGGTACCTGAAAAGTTTCAGCTGTCAGAAAAGGTTGTAAATTAGCAAGAAACAAGTAACCAGATTACAACACATACATACTTTTACAAGGTACTGTTTACTAGAGGAAACTTCAATCTAACAGAGAAAGGTTAAGAACCAGGACACAGATCTTGAAGTCACATTTAAAGTAAGGAAAATGCTTTTAAACAACTTTTTCTAAAATTTAACCAGCAAAGGGTAAAAAACAAAAACAAAAAAATACTCAAATACCCCACTGTCCCTGGGACATGTATATTCTCCATTTGTGTTTTCAAATTAAATCTAATTCTTTATAATATGCTTTCATCAAACTTCCACCCCTGAGGCTCAGTGCACAGAGTATGAGAGGTAAATACAGGAACTTGTCTCCTGGTAACATGCCTCATAAGTCTGCAGCCCAGAAACACTCTTGAAGCACACACTTTTCAGCCCTGGTGGCACTTGTGTTGAGCTAACAGCTCAGCATTGGAGGAAACAAGCTGAAACAGCAAGCTTCATGTCTTGAAAGAAAAATAGTTATATCTTGCTCAGTTGAAGCACAGTGCTAAACTCAGCATGTTGAATCTTAAAAGGATTTTCAATTGACATTTTGTATTATTTAATATGTTTGCATTGGTTCTTTCACACTGATCACAAAAATGTTAGTGTTCAGGATGAATCTTTACTTCCAGGAAGATCATACTTTCTCTTAATGGTTTTCACAAGAGGTTTTCATAAGAGGTAGCAAAATGAGAATAAGCATTATCAAAGGTCTGTCAACCCAACATCTCTGGCAGCCTTCTTGCACTAAGACAGATGCATGGAGCCCATTGGATGCAATTCAAATCTTTCAGCAAAGAGACTCTCAATTTATCATATTTGAGGCATCAAAATGGCTGTCCCTATCACTACAACCCCTTCATAGACTGCTTAATTTTTCTGCACATCATCACCTCAGTTAGGGGACACGGCTGCATGTCCCTGGGTATATGGAGCTCCACAGAGTCCTGAGCAGAACCTACAAAAGACAATCACAGAAAGCCAGAGCTCCAACAACATGCCCGACTTGACTACAGGCAATAAAATGAACCACCACACAAAAAAAATGCAGCACTGTTTTTCTGAGATTTGGGTCCATGAGTACTTCTTCAGCAGAGCTTTACATGCATGCAGGAGCATGTGTGCACACATCCACATGCAACATGCATCAGCATGACAAGAATGGACTTTTAGGGCTCATCCACCAAAAGAGTGTCAGGAAAGTGAGAAGCCTGCAAAAGGCAGTTTTCATTACGGAGCAGAAAGGCCTTCAGGTGCTGTAACCAAGACAACTAAATCCCATTACAACAGCTTTTTTTTCATCAGAACTGTTTGGTTAATTCAGCCATCATATGCAAATACCAGGATAGACAGTGGAGATAGAAGTATTAAAGGAAGTGGCATTTTCAATAGCCTGCATGCTTATGAAACGTTGTGCAAGTGGAAACATGGAGAATCAAGTAAGAGAGGGGCTGAGAATTCTCGTGCACATATGTATAGAGCTGTGAAAGCCCAGATGAGGATGAATCCACAGCACTTCGCATATGAGACCCTTTCTTCTACAGTTACCACAAGAAGGAGGTAGGAGTAGGACTCTGACATTTCCACCTGCAAAGCCATAATCACACAAATACACGCTTAAATAACCTTAATGAATGTACAGTCACTGAAAATAAAAATCCAGCAATTTGTGATGCATAACAGTGCTTCAGCCCCAAATTTTATAGTTTGTCACTTCAGCAGGCGAAATAGCTTCTAACACCAGGTCTGTTGTAAGCACAGGATCCTAAATTTAAGACATAATCTCCAGCAGGACTTGCTGACAACTGGTCATCCTACAAATGAAATCCCTCAGTCCTGCTTCTTCAACATCACATGAATATTTATTCCTCAATGTTAGATTATACATCAATAACAGAGAAAATAGTTAATGATTCCTGCTCCAGCCTCTATAAAACATTTGGCTCTTTGATCCCTTTTCTTTTTTTAACCCATCAAATGAATTATTGAATTTATGAGAGTTAGACTAAGCAAAAGCTAATGATCAGTGAAATGAAGTGCAACTGGGTATAGGCATGGCACTGCAGAGAAATCTAACAAAAGGCAGTATTGCTCAAAGGTTATAAAAGTCTGCTGTGACATTACCAAATGACATGCACTTGAATGCACCAAGTGCAGGGGTACAGCTATTTTGGGGGGGGGGGGAATAGATTTCTACAATACAGATTCTATGAAACAGGGCAAACTGGCACACAAAAAATATGGGTTTGTCAGGAACTTTAGGGCCTTTTTTAAAGCCTCATCCATGGAGTCATCTCTGCTTTAAAGACCTGATCTGAGAGACACTTCTGCCATTTTATTTTGTTACAATAAATGTTGCCAAGTACAGACAGCTGGTTTAATATTACAGTTTCACATAGATCACATACATACAGCACTGTAGGAATATGAAATCTGGACCCAGCTAGCTCAATACTGATTGGTATTTATATATTCACTACCTGTGTGGTAGGAAGGATGATTTTACTTGTTTTAAGGCAGATAAGCAGGAGCTAGTGTTTCAATAGATTGATAACTAGGCTGTGCATATTTCAGGCAAGGTGTGATGAAGACATAAGTGTGCATGGCACGTACATCAGTATCTTCCAAGCCACATGAAGCAAAGGCAAACCTTTGGCTCAGTAACAGCCTTTCCAGGGTGTTTTTCTAATATACAAACATGCAGAACACTCCATCAGCTGCCTGTATCAAACTACTGCACTGGAGAAGGGCACACATGCTACCCTGACAAAAACAATAGCATGCATCAGGGAGGATGCACCTCGAATGCATTCAGAAGCACCAAAGCCCACAAACATGAGACTTCAGGAGTGCCAAAGCCCTACTGCAGCAAGCAGAAGTACTCAAACCCCTTCTTCTAATAGCTATGCATGCATTTCAATCCTTATGCTACCTTAAAACAGCAAATTGTGACATGTAGGGGCTTCATTCCAAAGGCCACAACTTCTGGACTATCTGGTTTAGCTCACAGAAAAGCCTACTTGGTACTTACCAAGCAGCTCCCCTACTTGCATGAGCTTTAACTAATCCTTCCAATGTAATTTCACTTTTGGCCAATTTTAAAGCAGGTCTGAGTCTTCAGTGGGCATGCAGCTGCAGAGGACACACACTCCCTATTTTCAGAAGGCGAAGCAAGCCAACATAGCTACTCAAAAAGTGAAGAGCAAAAATGAACTTCAGAAAGCAAGAAGAAAAAGCCCACAGTTACTAGCCTTGCAACCTTAGGAAATCAGATGCTTTTTATTGCAGCCTGGAACAGACAAGAAATGTTGAAGGATTTTCAGTACTCCAGAAACACAAATCTTGGGTGTTAGCACAACCATAATATAAGAAGAAAATTCTGCCCTCCCAGAAAAGTACCTATAATAACATGGTAAAGTTTCTAAGGCATGCACAGAAGCTACACTGTATCAGTTTTCCACCTATAGTTTGCATGTGGAGCATTTTGATCTTCTCACATTAAAATAGAGTACTTGAGCATAGTAATACACCCAATACATTCTACCAGCACAATAACTGGGTAAAATCTTGCCATTACAGGGCAATGTTCTTTTAAACTTTAGTCTTTGGCACAAACACCAAGTGTCAGCCACAATCCCACCAGAATATCTGAAAATGTGATTGTGTCAAAAGTAAAAGTCTGCACTTCCAGCAAGCTCATACTGGGTCCCCCCTTGCACTGGTAACAGGCAAGTCACAAACTGCTTCAAAACACACTTTATCACCATGATTTGTTGCACTGTGACATTGGATTTACAGTTTCCAGTGATTTTTGAGTGTAGACACACAACAAAGCAAAAATAACCAATGCTCTATCCTAAAAGTGTGTGTTAGCAAAAAGCTAGCAAAATTATATGGAAACATGAGTAATGATACCCCAGAACTCAAGTTATTTGAGGAACAATAATACTGAGCCACCTGCTAAGAACTTTTCTGTCCACCTGGCTAAGGGATTAAAGATCTTCCCTGAAAGATGATGTGAAAAGCGTTTTCTTTGAGGTCTCTTCCATAGGCAGATGCATCACAAGATCCTTGCCAACTCTGAGCTCTAAGCTACTCCTTCAGAGCCACTGTGGTGGCTTGCCCAGCTGCAAAGCACAGCTGTGAATAAAAGCCTCTCCCCTTTGCAGGGAGGCTGCTGTAGCTCCTATTTAGAGAGATGAAAGTAATTTCTCAGGAGGTAATGTGGCAGGAGCATGTTGGCTATCAACTCCTTCAACCTCAGTCCTCAGTTGACAAAACACGGAGCTGGCAGACGGCTCTTAAAAGTGCACACTGTGCTATAGCATCATCCAGTGAAAGGTTAATGAAGATCCTTTCATTTCCCTTCGAATTTCCACAGGGAAGCAAAGCTTAATTGACAGATGAGTAATTAAGATAGATACCTCTTGAAGTGATATCAGCATGGATATCAGTATCTCCAAGTAACTAATTTGGACTTGTACCTTTCAAAGTGGTTTGGGGTTTTTTGCTTGTGTCACTTTACCAAAAGATAAAAACAAAATTCTCTTTCCATCTTAATAGCACTGCCTGCTCATTATTACAGGGCAGAGGAAAAAAAGGGGAACAAACATATGGTTTTGTCTCCAAAGTCCTACCATTGACATATAATTGATTTCCTAAAAAAATAAAAACCTCAGTGGGCAGTCTGGAGGGATGGCCATTTACAGTAGTGCACTTCAAGCACTTCACTTACCCTGGCATGGCCCAGCTTCCTAGCAACAGAAAAAGTTAAAACACTCATAGCAGAATAGGTCTTTAACAGCCCTGTTTTTTCTAACCACTTAGATTTCTTCGTGGTTCTTTGTGAGGCAAAGAACAATTCAAGGCAGATTCTGCTGACAGAAGTGATCCTGAGGTTACCTCCATCATCTACACAGAACCATAGATCTTTCCATTCCTATGAAAAAGATGCCTTCTGGTATGAAGTGTATCCTGCACTGCAAGCACCTACTCACAGGCTCAACATATTGGAGGGAGACTCCCCAGCCTCCACCCAAACTCAATGAGACTTTAGGACATGTATAAATAATGAAATACTAATGTAAAAAAAAAAAAAAAAAAAAGGGTGAAAACTGCTCAAATATAACCATGGTATGAAGAATAAAATCCACTCAAGCTCTCAATAAGAGGAGATGCATCTGTTGCTTATGGAATGCATTTATAAATCCTACCATCAGAAACTGAACTTTCAGAAAAATGTCCCTATATCATTGACATTCTGATAGCTTTTTTTTTTTTTTTAATCCATGTAGTTCTAGCAACTCCCTCCCAGGTTATGAGAGGATCTGTGCTCAAGATTATCTTATTCAAGATATTACAGCCACATTTTTCTTTACAAGGTTATCTGGTTTCTCATATCTAACCAAACACTGGACTGATTCCTAACTTCAAATACTTCACTATAGTTATTCTTCTTTCAGCAAGAAGTTCTGTGAGAGCAGCAAATACAGTTTCTCTGACTTCAATTTTTCTTTAGCTAACACGTGGGATGTACTAAGATACGGTCAACACTAGCACATATACCCAGAAGAAATACACTCCAGAAGCAGCTATATTGTGTATCCAAGTTTTAAGGAACAATATAAGATTGTCTGCAAGGTACCAACTTGTAATCCCTTTTCTCACAACAAGCAGTATTCCTTTAACACCTAAAGCCACAACAGCCATAAAAACTGCCACTTCACATCTGTTACTGCCCATGTTAAGAGCCAAATGACATCAAAGATCAGACCCACACTGCTGCACTCCAAGGATACTAAACCTTCAAAGCCAACAAGTCCCCAGAGACAGGCAAAGGCTGAGCACACCAGGTTGTAGACACTGCTTTTTCCTCAGCATAAGGGGAAACTTGGAGCTGTTATTCACAGGATCACAGTAACTCAGGGGGCTGAAGCACCCAAAGATGACCTATGCCCCAGAAAGTGGTCAGATTAAGTGCACTCATGCATAGTATAGAAGTGGCTGAGAAGCAGTTAATCTGGGCTGCGGTATCCAGAGAAGGAAAACTGATCTGTAACATCCTCCCTTCTCATATAAGGGCATAAGGTGAATCTGCCACCTAGTCATCCTTTCTACCTAGTAAGGGTTAGTAGATGATGCAGCCCTGAGGTGCTGTTCTGAAACACATATTCACCATCCCTTTTGCATTCCAACAGTGTTTTCCACACTTATTTTTGCTGGGGCAGTCTGTGGAAGAGATGTTCCAATATTTTCTACATCCAGCAGCTATAAATCACTGAAAAATCACAAGGATTTACCTGTGGAGTTTGGGGATTTTTTGTACCTAAACAGTTCCTAGGGCAATAAAATCTTGGTAAAACACAAAAGCATCTGAAGTATACGTGCACCTTCAGAGAAAACAGCCTCAGTCAGCTACCTCCACATATACAAAAAATAGCTTTAACTCACCACAGAAAAAAACCCAATTCTGACCGCAATCATCTTCACTGGCAGGCACAGACCCGTGTCAAAGGGAAGACTATTTTGCTCATAGTTTTGGAAGCAGATAGAGATTCATTCAGGCAATCACACAAACTGAATAACTATCCCAGGGTTGGGACTCAGATGTAATATAACATCTTCCATCAAGACACACAGCTAACACAATGCTGCTCGGGAAGTGCTTGGAGTACTTTGCTACTGCTGTTGAGAGACTCAGATTTATAATAAACTGGTTAGAGTGAACACCAATTTTGCTTCTCTCTAAAGGGCCACTCCATAATTTTGGAGTGAATCACCTCTCTGTGCTTTATGTACAAACAGGATCCAACATTAATACAGAGAACAACAGTCAATATGTGTGATGTCTCACTTGGAAAGAGTCAGAACACCAATTTAACTGGCTTTGATAACCAAGGAACTACATCTCTAGTTTACCAGCATGTCAGGTTGTTAAAAACTTTACCAAAATAAGACAGGAGCTTCTGATAAACATATTTTAGACTGTCACAGTCTGATTAATACCTTTCAGTTTGTACTTCACTAGATAACTCTGTGAAGCGATCTGCTGAATGCTTGGTGCAAATACGCCCTGACATCACCGTTTCTGAGCAGTCACCAAGTTGTACCTCTGAAATCTCTTTATCCTTCCACAATATCCTGTGTCTAACACATGCCAGTCCAGGATTTCATATTCTTTGGAACAAAATATCTTCCAGGGAGCCCTTCAAGGCTTAAGTTATTTTTTTCCCCTCCAAAGACAAAATGCTTACTTGTTATCATTAAAATGGTGAAAGATATTATTTCCTGTTAGCAGTGTTGCAATAAATGGATATGGGGTAGAGCTATAGCGGATATTACAAGGCCACACTCTCCTGTGCCAGCCAAAGACATCTCCAGGGACACTTGGCTTTGGCTGCAGATCCTTAACCTTGCAGGGTCTGTCAGTGACAACTTTTGCTTAAGAGCAGTCACACATGAAAACAGCCAGCACTCAAAAAAGAGTATACTTAACCCAGCTAATCCCAAACAATTCCTCCTGCAGAGAGGGACGCAGAGGATTATCAGAATAGGCTCAAGAGCAGACTTTTTTTTTTTGTTTTGCAGTAAGTAAAGGAAAGCACCTCTCCTATCCTGTTGCTGCTGCAAAACAGTTCCACCGAATTTGAAGCAGATGATGGCAATGGCTCACCCATCAAGTCAATAGGATTGGCAAAGGCAGCAGGAGCTGCAGAGACACATAAGAATTCAATGAACAAAAAGCAATGATCAATGGCACAGTACACCTACCAGGATGTAGGGCCAACAACTTGCTTTTGGGGACAATTCCAAGGACAAAAGTGACTGCTGTTGTTAAACCCTTTGCATTTATTCCTCTCTAAAAGGGACTCACTTTCTCAGGGTCTGTAGAACTTGCCATCTCCAGGGATCTGTAGAAAGGTAACAGTAACTTCCATCCTTGAAATAATGGCTTAAAAACCCTAGCACCTACCACTAAAATGAAAACCAGTTTGATTGAGGCAGTGAAGACATAATATTGATGAGAAGCTCAAGACACAAATCTTAAAATAGTTTCATTGCTTCAGGTTATAGTTTACTTACAGATTGCTGCCTACATTCACCTGTGGATTAAAAAAGACATACGGACAACAGGAAAAAAGCAAGACCACAAAAGGACATTGTGCATGGCCTTTCCTTAACATGCTCTGCCACACAGAGAGACTCAAAGCCTGCAAGGGCAAACAGAGCTGCACTTTTCTACTAATCAACCCCAGGTGCCCTAACAGCTCCAGCACAGTCCTTTCACAACTGTCAGACCCACTCATGGAAAGGTGGAAATGAGAAAAATCTGCATAGGAAGCAATTGCAAAAGTGATAGGGAAAAAAGCTTGTCTTCTGCTCACAGAGCTTCAAACATCCCTTCTCAACCCATCCTCTCAGGCAGGGTTACACTTCCACCCACTGCCATCCCCTGCACACCCTCTGTCAGGGTCTTCACAGTGGGATTTCCTTACTGCCATCCTCAGCAACTTCACTGCTGACACTCATTTCTCAGCTGTTCCTCACTTTCCAGCCTGACCACTTCCCAGCTTGAAAACCGGAGGCAGCTCCACCCCCTCTTCACTACTTCTCTGCTCCACTTTACCAGTTTTAGCTTTTTTTCAGTCTTCTCAGGTTCTCCCTGCTGACCTTTCTTACCCTTCTCTTACTCAACAGCACACATTTCAAGGCACAAAATCTGCCTAATGAACATGAGCAGAATTAAGAGCCAAAAATAGTATCTTTATTCTGGAAATAACAGTTACAAAAAAACTCCCAGAGTACTCCTACCCTCAGGCTATATTTCCTAGTGATGTTTCCTACAGTAGCTGTCAGAAAGGCTGCTCTATGCTTTATGGAGATCCTGTTCTGCTGTACAGAAAGACCCTAGCAGTAAAATTACTTTTAAATCTCAGGCTTCCAAAGCAGGAAAGGGCTGATAACAGCTAGCTGCTGGGTGAGCATCTTCTGTCATAGGACAAGAAGTTGCATTAGTTTTTCCAGACCCATTTTCTCTCCTTCAAGCTGGAGGGCAGGACAATACCACTTGCATCTTGGTATAATACGAATTTCAGAGGCTGGGGAATCACTGACATGCCCAAGTCACACAGCCCCTGCTAAAGCCACATCCTCTGCAAGTGCTGGTCCCAGGTAGAAGCTCCATTTGGACCCATTCACAACCACGACAAAAACATATGTCTGCCTGCAGGAAATGGCAGCACTAGGCTAGTCCTGTTCTCCCCTGTTCTTTTTCCAAAAAACAAAAAAAAAACATTCTTTTCAAGTTAATGTCTCTTTCAAAATCTCTGATTTTTCTTTTCTCAACAGCACATAAGCTTGCTTGGTTCCTTACCCACAGGTATCTTCTGCTTTTAAGTTCCAACAAGCCACCTTCTAAAACTTCTTTTCAAAAACCACTTCTGATGAGGTAGCTAGTTTTATCTATAACACAAAAGTCTCCAGGTTTAGTTATGTCAGTACATCACTATGGAGAGGTAGACTCTAATTTAACAGACACTCACATCTTCACTCATATCTGGCAATTAGAAGATATAAAACTGTTAAAACCAGCATCTTTTGTGATGCTTTTCTATAACTGCATTCATAGGCAGGATTCGGCAGCACAGCTGAGTTTAGTAACTATTAAACTCCCCTATTATCTGAGCCCCATAGCTCTGCTGGCTAATACCTGATTAGCCCTGGCTATAGGAACACTCAGACTGGTTAGCAATATTTTGCTAGATACCACACAATCAAGTGTCTTCCAAACCCCTGCTACTGCTGCTGCCCTCGATTCCCCTGCTGCATAGCAGGATAGCAGGCTGCTTTGCAAAAACACAAAACAAGAAAGAAAAATTCTTTATATGCAGGACACTGCTGCCAGCTTATCAAAAATGGCACCAAAGAGTGTCACCTCCATCTTACTCTCTACAGCTGCCCTGTGCATTCTAAAGACTATTTATTTCTATGACAAAAGTGTCCGCAGCCCCTGGCCAAGGTCTTGCATGAATGCACACTTTTCAGCAGGCTGGCCACAATACAAAGAAACACAGTCTAAATATACAAGGCAGAGGATGAAAGGAGCAAGAAATACAGAGGTACAAGGTCAACAGCAAAAGCAGGGACAAAGCCATCTCTCTCGAGTCATGCATAAGTGCCCTTATCAGCACAGCACTCCTTTGCCTTGTGAATCAAAAGCCCCCCTGGACTGCGCGTGTCCTACTGAGGGAATTTACTTATTTGTTTCTACAGTCTATTCTTCCACAATTTGTATATCACTAACTTCTTCTTACCCTTCACTTCAAAACAAGCACAGCTCTCACAGTACAAAAAAATCTCCTCCTCCCCAATCCACCCCATTTCTTCCTGCAAGGACAGTGACCTCTTGTCTCTGCCACTACTGCTAGATCATCCTCCTTCAGGAAGACTTGCATCTACTTAGCTTCTATTCCAGCAATTTTACTTTAATACTGCAGTTTATTAAATTCCATATTGAATATTGGAATACTTCATGGCCAAGTTAATAAAATGAATATTCACAATAAAATTTGTAAATACTATCTGAAGGCTAATGGAAGGTTTCAGATACTTTATTAATTTCTATGGATTTGAGAACCAGTATTTGCAAACAGTCTTACCCAAGACCAGTAACAGGAAAAGGAGCCTGAAACTCTTAGCCTCTTACCCCTAAAGCTCCTCCCACTTCAGGAAGAAGCACACGCTATGGTTTGTGCTGATACCATGCTTAGTCTTTCAGCAGCTCTAAATCTGACCAGACAACTATTTACCTCTTGGTGTGAAACTACCTCCTGCCTTTTGGAGTTCACTAGAGCCTTCTGGAGCAGGTTATGTATGCAAAAGGGTTATTTCTAGGACACCATTGGAAACACATCTCTGAAAATGCATACAGGAGATCACTGAAAAACCCACCACCTCCTGATGTCATGGTGAATTCCACCACTGGAAAAATCACCACCACAGTCTAATGAAAGATGCAAGCAGAAGAGATGATGGAGTTTTTTTATGGCCCTTCTTGAAAACTGTCCCAAGCAGAGGTAGCTGAAGGTCATATTACTTGAGCACCTGCTCTTATTTTTGGTGTGATTATAGGAAAGCCCACCAGAAACTGCACAAGGAGAGGACAAGCTGATATATAACACATCAGGAGGAATACGGTACAGGCAAGGGAGCTGTGACCAGAAATGCCAGGGGGCCCTAGGAATGACCCTGAAAAATCACTGCCTGCAGTGCCAGAACATACTTAAACACACCCAGGTAATATTTAACTTCACCAGCCCAGTCTTCTAAATCATACATAAATCTGGATCCAGGCTCATTTGTGATTCCAGAACAAACACAAGGGTTTCTTAACAAGCTTTCTTCTATTTCATTCTTGACCATCATTCATCACCACAACACATCTCATTACACCAATATGACAAAAAAACCCAAAAACAAACCACAAATTAGCAGTGGTAAATAATCCACCATGCTACCAGGTGAGATGGGATCTCAACACATGCCAACATCAGCAAGACCTCGGTCCTACTGACTGCACCTCTCTAGAATATGAGTTCACAGTGTCCAGACCTGCACATCGCAGGGTTAAACTTTACCATCATAGATCTGAAAAGGTTCTTGTATTAGCTACTTTTCTGACAAACACAAGTTGAGAAAAAACAAACTAGAATTAATCACAATTCATTAAGAGGTTTGAAATGAGAGCATTTAATCCTTTAGGATTCATAATCCTATTTTGGAGAACAGGATGAAGCTCAGCTTTCAGGGAAAAATTTAAGAAATTGTACAGCATCTTCACCTTAATTTTGTTTCAAAAATTCAGCTGTCCAGCTGTTTCAACTCAGGTCTGCTATTAACATATGGGGATACATTGAGAATAAAGTGAGAAGAATAAATTAATAATTTTACTGAAATCACTTTTAACTACATTAAATCCTTACTTACATAACTACACTTATAGAATCTACTTTGTTAGCATCAAGCAACCAGATACTCATGCCAGCTAACAGTATCTTACTGCAAGATATAATTTTGCATTACTAATTACAAAGGTGTTTGTACAGATAAGTATATGATAATTCCCTCATACCTGCAGTGCTTATCTGTCTTCACAAGCTTTTAACACCAATATCACCCACATTATCATTTCACAACACTTTCTACTGTTCTTAACTAGAAGTGCTACTATTAATTCTTGGGAGAGAATAGAGCCAGTCACCTTTGTCTATCTTCATTTCCATAGAAGAAAAGCAAAGCTGGGAAGCCTTTGCTTAACAGCAACACCGGACCCAGTTCCTAGTACTGGAAATAATCACAAAGGAAAAGCAAATTATACTTGTTTTCAAGAAAGTCTGTGTACACAGACTATCTACAGAGTTTGCACAGTTCTTTAAAGATTTATTTCCCTGGCCTTTAGCTGCAAAACTCAGTTCAGTTGATGCCACCCACCAAACAGAGCCACAGACCACACACAAGTTTTCATGAGGGAACCTTACAAAGCAATGCCAGTTTATACTGAAAACAGTGAGATACTCAAGAGGACACTCCTTTGCACAGATTCACATTTATACAGGCTTTTCTAACCTTTTCCTTTAGTTTTGGTTTGTCTCTGACAGTAGTTTGTAGGGCTGGACAGCAATGTTCCCTGTCAGGTAGACAGTAAGATCGCACAAGTGTTCCCATCAATTAAATACAGCAGTCTTTCAAAGTGACAACACATTTCTCCTCATGTAGTGATTAAGAGTGCCCACCTCTGCGGCTGGGCAGTAACAGAATACATCACTCCAGCTATTGCTTCCCTGGTAAACCTGAACTTTTGTCAGACTGATGACCACAGCTGTTCTCAGATTGAGTGACTGGGTAACAGCTGTCCCTCCTACCTACACCTATATAAATTGCAACAGATTGTGCATACAACACATAGAAACATACATATGCATTCTGTCACATGCATCTGTGTCACACAGACCTATCTAATGGGCAATAGGCCTCATATTTCACCTACTGTAATTTTGTTACTAGTTTGTTCCAGCTACCTTACACAATTTATACTTACTAGTTTGTTTGTCAGCTCTTCTCCACTACAAAAAAAAAAAATACTCCTCATATTGTTTGCATGATTAGTATGTCTACGTATAGACTCCTATAAGCCCAAGAAGTGTCCAGGTTCATAAGAACTGCATCCAACAACATCACAGGTTGCCTTGCTTGCCTCAAGAGAAACAGACTGACTTTTCATCACGGTTCAGCATGGAGAATGAAGCTAAAAGGGTCATATTCTAGATCACAGTTTGCTGGTCTTAAAAGCAACAGCAGGTACAAACAGCCCACTCAGCTGTCATTTCCAAGAGACACAAACCTGGGCCTGTGACTTAGACCGGACAAAGTCAGAGTCCCCCTTTTGGACTGACTGGTGTAAAGCACAGCAGAGCTGCTGTACAACTTCAGTGCAAGCAGCAGCAGCAGCAGCAAGATTTTGATGGTTTACAATATAATTTTGTGTAAGGCCTTGTAAGTCCCCCAACAGTGACACTCTGACGGGAATGAGATGGGACAGTCTAAGAAGCCACCACTCCACCACTCAGAGATACCAGCCAAAAAGGAGGGGGATAGTATACTCCCAAGTGCACACCTATCACAGTCTTTCACTCCTCTGCTCAACAGAGAGGGCAGGAATATTTTTTAAAGCCTGTCCTCTCTACCCTGTTAATTTCCTTTGGATTTTTCCTACCACATAACACAGCCTTTGCCAAGCTTCCCTAGGAAAGAAGTGTTCTTGTAGTTTCTCTGCCTGTCACCTTTACTTTCTAGACACACATCTGCATTCTTAATCTTTGCTTTAGTTCTCTGAGAGTTGCCTGCAAAGCAGAGGGAAGTCCCATGCTTGCAAAATTCAGTGTAAACCCATCTCCTGCAAAACAATACCAGATGAACACATTTTTATAACATTACTTGATGCAGCCACACTCATGAACCAATAGCCTAAAAGTAAATAATTAAGTAATTTCTGTTAGATTTTACTTATTTTGACTTGGAGCAATCAGAACTTCTGAATTTTGTCCACAGAAACTGTCACATACCCTAGTGACCAAGAAACAATAAAATATTTTATGGTCTGAAGTTGCTGAAAAAGTTAATCTGTTGCTAAGGGGCTTCTGCAGACATCTTACATCATGTTCACATGAATTATTTCTGTTCTTAAAGAAGTATTTCCCATGGACGCCTTAAGCTGCTTCATGAAGCAGAAACACCCATCCCTGGATGAATTACTCTTTAACCTGAGACTGCAGTGGAGAACACTATGCTCTCCTATAATACCACAAACATCCTAGTGGTTTTCCACAGGTCTTACCCTGCACAGAATATAACAGTGCCAACCCAAAATTAGCACAAAGAAATTAGCCTGCAAAGTCAGAAGACCAAAGCAAGCCTACTACACAGAAACACCATTTTAAAAAGAAATCTCAGAAACAGAATGGATTAAAAGGTCGTATTTTGATCACACATATTTCACAGAAGGAAACTTACTCTCTAGGCTTGCTGGGTTGGTGTGACAGCTGTACCTGATCATAAAAACACAGCTCCCAAAAGGAAGGCACAGGGATGCCACAAAAGCAAATATTACAACTCTTGTCTTCTATCTTTAAACTGATAGCGTAAGGAGTGTAGACAAGATGTGCATACCTACACTGCACAGCTGGGGAATATACAGTGATAACACTTCTTTAAAATGCAACATTCCCTTACATAGAACTGATTTTCTTCTTGATTTACGAATACTGTTAAAAATAGGAAGTTCCTCACGCAGGACAGCTTTCCCTGGAACTGTGTCCAAGGCTGCTGTTAAACAATACCAGACCCAATATTGACCCTTGGGGCACCACTAGTTACAGGTTTCCAACTAGACTGCACCACTGACCACAACCCTCTGAGACCTGCCATTCAGCCTGTTCTCATCCCATCTCACCATCATCCACTCATCCAGCCCACACTGCCTGAGCTTCCTGACGAGGATGTTATATGAGACAGTGCCGAAAGTCTTGCTGAAATCCACATAAACAATATTCAATGCCTCATCTATCCAGTCAGTCATCCCATTGTAGAAGGCAATCAGGTTGGTTAAGTAAGCATGACTTCCCTTTGGTGAACCTATGCTGACTATTCCTGATCACCTTCTTGCCTTCCACATGCTTAGAGATGGCCAGCAGGGTGAGTTGTTTCACCTTTCCAGGAGGGTCTGAGATAAGGCTCTCTGCCCTGTAGTTCCCAGGGTCCTCGTTATTGCCCTTTTTGAAGACTCAGGTGATATTTGCTTTATTCCAGTGCTCAGACACCTCTCCTGATTGCCATGACCTTTCAAAGATGATCGAGAGTGGTCTAGCAGTGATGTCCATCAGCTCCACCAGCACTTATGAGTGCATCAGTCAGGTCCCATGGACTTGTGGAAGTCAGGTTTGTCTAAATTATCTCTAACTCTTCCTCCTCAACCAAAGACTTCCTTTCTCCAGACTTTCTCCCTTGTCTCTTGGGTCAGGGATTACTGAGGACTGGCCTTGGCATTGAAGACTGAAGCGAAGAAAGCATTCAGTATCTCTGCTTTCTCTGTGTCCTCTATCACTGGGGTCCCTGCTCCATTCAGTAGTGGGCCCACATTTTCCATAGTTTTCCTCTTATTATTGATGTATCTGAAGAAGTCCTTGTCCTTGAAATCCACGGCCAGGTATCATTCCAAATGGGCCTTGGCTTTTCCTCATTACATTTCTGCATACTCTGACAACATCCTTATATTCATTCAAGCAGCCTTTCCTTGATTCCACTGCTGTACATCTTCTGCTTGTGTCTGGCTTTTGACAGGAATTCCCTGTTCATCCATGCCGGTCTCCCTCCCCCTTTGATTGATTTCTTACCCATGGGTATGCAGTGTTCTTGAGCTTGAAAAAAGTGATCCCTGAATATTAACCAACTGTCTTGGACCTCTCTTCTTTCTAGGGCCTGTTCCCATGGGATTCTTCCAAGGAGGCCCCTGAAGTGGCCAAAGTTAGCTTTCCTGAAGTCCGGGGTTGACATCTTATTTGTTCCCCTGCTTCATCCTTGGATGATGCTGAACTCCACTATTTCATGGTCACTGTAGCCCAGGCTGCCTCTTATCTTCACATCCCCAACCAGTCCTTCCTTGTTTGTTAGTATAAGGTCCAGCAGCACATCTGGCTTTGTTGGCTCCTCCATCATCCATGTCAGAAAGTTAACACCAATCTTTCCCAGAAACCTCCTGGATTGCTTGCTCCTTGCTGTGCTGTTCCTCCAGCAGATGTCAGAGTGGATTAATTCCCCCCTGACTTCTGCTGGAGGAACAACATAATAATATTTGCCAAGTTACAAACCCAGATGCAACTTTTATAGATTGACCACTAAGATCAAAAAAGCCTATGTATGACCTACTGAAATGTCAGAAAACATGTCCTTTTTGTGAGTTGGTGACCTAAGATGGTTATTCACCAAGGACAGCAAAGAGAAAAATGTATTTTTGAAGGACAGCGTATTTGTATGTGTTTATTCTGGAAAACATGGAACAAGGGGAGGGCATAATGTGCCAAAAGCCAGCAGCAAATAAAGCCTGTAAGGTCTGACACAGAAACTGGTGTAGCACTAGTGACATCTAGTGCTACACCACTGTTTATTATCATTAAACTGACAGGCTGCAGAAGCACCAACTTCTTTCTAAGTGAAAAAGAAAAAACTCAAAACTACATTTGAGATGACACTAAAATAAAGACTTAAGATTTTTAAGAAAAAAGGATCAGGGCTTTTCTTGTCCCATCTCGGTACAGACCTGAAGCACCATTTCATAGTCATTGCAGTACCCACCAGTATTTGGGAATCTTTGCTTCTGCAAGATGCTGTCTCACCTGATACTGTTTCAGAATGAAAGGCCATGAGGGCAGTAGCTCGCTCACAGTCCGAACCCTAATTTTACCTGTGCTTGACCTTCCCTAGTCTTCAGTGACAGATGATAGCCAGGAAGGAGCTGACAAAGTATGTGCCTGTACTTTGCCTGCAGACCAACACGAGGAACTGAGCCCTCACCTTACTGTCTACAGGATCATTCCCACTGCTGTCAGCCCCTGCCCGGGGCAGGGGCTGTGAGGCCGATACTGGCCACCGGGTGGCGCCCGCGGCCGGGTGGGCGGTGGCAGGACAAGGACCGGGACCCGATCGCTGTGCCCTGGTTTGGAAACAAAACCCGACCCCACAGTCTGCGTTTGGTTTAGTGGCAAACACAGCGCTACAGAGCCTCGAGCCGGTCGTTCAGCCGGGGCGGGGGGAGCCTGGGGCACAGCAAGAGGTCGGTAGTGCCCGTCAGCCGCTCGCTGGCTTCGCCGCTTCTCCAGCTGCAAACACCTTCCTCAAACGGGGATTCTGCTTCAGAATAAAGCTTCACCAGAATAAATAACACGTTTCTAACCACGAGGCACTCCTCACCTGCACCGGGACTCCTAAGCACAGTCCAGTGCATCACACAGGCTCAAGCGTGAGGAGCTACCTAAATTATTCCCTCACTCATGAGCAAATAAAAGCTTTACCGAACGGACAGAGCACCTTGGAAGAAACAGAGCCCCCAAAACCAACACAAAACAGGAGCTGCTGATCAGGCTGTTCTCACACTACACCTGAAATACCAACGGAGAGCATGGCTCAGCAGCTCCCACAGGTGAGGAAAACCACACAAACTCCAGGTCAGCCTCTGATAAGGCTTTTCTTTTAATGATTCCAACCCTACGTTTGAGGCTGGACAGCTTTGCTTCTCAGCAGTCTTTTGCCAGCAAAAAGGGTCCTGCCCATAGTTTATACTGCACAGCTAAGTGCTCTCTTTTGTCAGTTTTGGCTTTAAACACACATACATTTCAGGGTTTTATGTCTCAGTTTACCCATCCCCCTCTGTAACCACCATCTCAAAAAAGAGCAACACTCGAAAGCCATGAAAATTATCTGATTGGTTTGGTTTTTTTTAAACCCACACCTGCTGTCTATATATTGTAGTTTTATCCACGTTTTATCCACCTGTTTCTCTGTTGCAGAGCAAGTGGATGTCTAACACAGAACCCAGAACCTCACAACACTGATGAAAACTGCTCAAATTTGACCAGCAAAGGCACAGGTGAATAATGCTTGCAAACACTTAAGTAACTACAGTTGCAGCTTATGGAAACAGAGGTAACCAAACCAATTTCCTTTTGTATCACTCAAAAATAAATCCACATTCAAATGTCCAACACCAACACCACCTCTTTAAAACTCAGTTTTGGCTAAAAGGGAGGAGGGAGAGGAGCTGTGCTAACACACTGCACTAGAGCTCCCTCCAGTTGGAAACCCTGCTGCAAGCACTGGCAGAGCTGAAGCAGCTCCCTCAACTTTTCACCAGGAAACACGAGCTTTTCCCAGCAATTCCCAGCCCTACTGTTCGCTTACTCACTTTAGTCACAAATTGAATTCTTAAGGCGACAGCAGCCCCTTCAACTTCCCTCCTACAAGAAGCAGAGCAAGGACAAGCATTTCCTACACAAGGACCGACATCAGCTTTTCTCCAGTGCACCATCCAATTTTCTCAGACTTCCTCTGTATGGATTTTAAAGAGAAATCCCCCCTCTAACTACTTACATAAAAGTAATAAAATATAAAAACAAACCCAAAGCTCACCACCTTGTATGAATTAACCAGCCTGATGTTTCCATCTAGAAAAGCCAACAGGAAGTTGTATTTGTCACAAGATGAAAAATAAATAGCATGAAATAGTAAAGGAGTTATTTTGCTTTCTAGCTTCTCTTTTGTGTTTGACTGTTTTGCAACAAAAAAAAAAAAAAAACACAAGGAAGACTTTGATGAAGCAGATGGAGTTTGAAAGGGAGATGAACCGGATATGTGAAGATCTTACCTTTGCCAGACAGCACACATCCCTGATAGGGCACTTTCTTATTTGAGTACTGCAATTTGTGCCTCACGAAGCTGCTTTCCTGATAAACACTGAACTACATGCCCTCTACATAAGACTTGGTCAGAGAGGATGGCTGACCAGCAGAAGGGCATGCTCAGGCCCTGGTAAACCAATGTAAGGCACAAAAGGGAAAAAAAAAAGAAGTTACTCAATTCTTTTTAAAGAACAAACTTCCAGCAACTTCTACCCAAGAGACTAATAACTACTGAAGAGCCAAACTACCATACCTGCCTAGCTGTGGGCTCTGGGGCTTTTAAAGGAGGGGCATTGCTCCTGCTTACTGGATAGGCCATATGAGCTGGACCTGAAGCAGCTGTAGCCAATATTTCTGCCAAAATCAGCTGAATCACATTAATGCAGTTCACTCAGCCCAAAAGGAGCTGTCTCATAATCCTAGGTGGGAGAGCAGCTGGCATTGCATGCTCAATGAAGGCAGTTATGTCCTAACAGGTTATTCAGCTGCTTCCGGAATAATCCCATACATCAATGTATTTGCACACATAGAGCAGGAAAAGGCTCTCCTGTCATCAGGACCATGTTTCATGGCACCGACACAGTAGAATGCTCTGGAGTGTCTTTGACTTTCCTCTATTGAATAAAAGAGAGGTGTATATATATATTGAATAAAAAAGAGGCTATTTCAAGAGCAATCAGGAAGGAGTGGTGGGAGGGAAAATAAGAGAAGATCAGAAAAGGAAAGAAAGTCAGAATAACTTTGAACAGTCTTTTTTTTCTCACAAACGGTTGTTTTACTTTGCACCTTTCTTAATGATCCTTTGTCCTGTGAAACAGCCAGAAGGCCTGCAATTTCATTACTATTTTTCTTCCTTTTACAGCCTTTTGGATCTCCTTAAAATATAAGCCACTTTCCTTCCACAGTCAGGTGTTTCAGCAGCCTTGTGCCAATGTGAGGAGACATGAGCTAGAGATGAGCAGCCACAGAAAACTTCCTGGCACTTGCTTGGTGGTGAGAGCAGGAAGTTTTGTATCCGGAGTCTGAACTCATCTGAAGAGATCAAAAGAAACCCCGAGCAGCTTTATTTTAAGCTCTATGTACCTGCAGGTGAACTGGCTCAAAGCTCAGAGTGCCCAGCACAGAGGAGATGAGGATGGGCTCTTCTGGCCACCTTACCTCTGCTTGTACAGCACTTTGTTGCTGTGATTAATCACTTGTAGACCTTGGGGAGAAAAATGCCTTTGCCCCAAGTGGTGGTAGGGGTGGGAAGCTCCCTGTGAGCCCATCAGTTGCAGGGGATAGAGAGTGGGTCTCCAGTAAATGGGAAAAAGGCAGAAAGCCCCCCTATCCTCACTCTGTCTTTCAACCTTTGTCATTTCTCAGGAGCTCTCTTGTAGCCATACTTGGCCTTTGGTGATGCAAACCTACAGCATATTGCATTCTCCAAGATGGCCAGGCAAGAGCTGCATGCTGGAGCCCTTTAACATACATACACAGACGTTGCACTGGCTTTAGGGCAGCATCTTCAACTGAGAACGTGCAAAGAGCTACAAAAGTAATTATTTTGTGAAAGATGCTTTTCCTAACACAGAATGCAAACCATCTGCCAGGGGGTAAAATCCAGAGCAACTCCCTGAATGAGCTGTCATGAACAAGAAGTAAAATTATTCCAAAAGTGCTTCCAGAAGTGGCCATAACCCAGACCAGGCTGTTGTAAGGAAAGAAAATAATCAGTCCTGTTATTTCAACTCCAGTGTGACTATTACACTACTAAATAAATAGGGGCTTGGTGGGGGGAGGAAAGCACACCACACACACACCCCTCGCCCCCCCCCCCCCCCCCCCCCCCCCTCCAGCATTTTCCTCCTTTTTCCATAATTTAGCAGGTTAACTTGATGGTCTCAAGGCACTCCAGAAAGGTTTCTCATTGAAGTCACTCTGCATGGCCAGGCTGCCATGCTCACTGCTGGCAAAGATCATTGCCACTGTCCTTGAGGGCAAGAGAGACCATTGCAGAGAGCAGCTGGTGCCCCATCTCTTTTGAGCCTGTCAGAGCTGCTGGTTATAAGCTCATTTCTAACCTATTTTGGAGGGCAAATTTGTTGAGAAAACTGTGATTAAGGAAGTTTAACTACAGGGGTGAGGGGATGAAGGCTCAACCAGAGGTAAAAATTAGGACCTCCCATATCCTAGCTGCCAATCTTGTCCCCCTCTCTCACCATTATCCCTTCATTGCCTGACATCTCATGGGGTTGCACAGAAGAGTTTAGGGGTTCATTCCCGTCCATTTTTCCTTCAAAACCAGCAGCCTTTCTTCCCGTAGGAACTGGTATTTCCTGTATGAACACCTTTATCTTCCAGAGGGTCTCTTTTTTAGTTATGTCATTTTGCAGGGTAGCATAACCCTCACAAATTTTCATTTAAAAATATACACCTGTTACAACCATGCAGCTGAGGGAATCATCGACTGATGGCCTTAAACCCACGTTTTTCAAGAAAACACATCAACATTTGTCAGTAAGACATTGCAATAAGCATGTGTTACAGCTTCCCTTGGGAAAGTGCTCCCAATTATTATCAGTAATTAATAATTAGTTCTAAGACTATTTACCATAACTCCAGTGATAAAAGGGCTCTGTTACTTCTCCGTGTCTTGTGAAATAATCCTATTAATGTATAAAATGGCTTCTCTAATATACATTTATAAAGCCAAGAGATATGCAGCAGTAAAACTGCCTTGGTAGGGTTTAATGCACTGTCTCTAGCATTTTATTGGGGCAGAGCTGCTCACTTTATTGTCGGCAGTATCTCAGCTGCTACTGCCAAAGAAAATAGTTGTAGATCTCCAAGCAGGGGAGAGAAATTTAGGGGGGTTTTCAGCACATCCCCTCCCCCATCCTGACCTGCCTCTGGCACAAGACACAGACCATCTCTAGGGTCGGGGGAGCTCTGATCCTCTCACAACCGATAGCCCCAAATTTTGCATTATTTAACCAAATCTCCACTTTAACCCAAATGCCATGCACAGAAATGACAGGTGTTGTCACTCCCTTCCCAGGTAATTGGAACACTGATTTGGGGATGCCTCACTTGGCAATTAAAGATACTGCACAGCTGAAACACGAATACATAGCGTTTTCTGAAGGCTTTTAAAGTGTGCAGAGCCCAACTCATGCTGTCTACATCAGCAAAAAATAACAGAAAGCAATCATCACCAACAGATGATCCCAGTGTGGGACAAAAATCAAGTTTTATCAGCCTTTGATGATGAACAATGCCTTAAAATTATTATTAATTAAAATAATTGCAGGTCAAAAGCTGAAAGTCCCATGGGGAGTAGCCATCTCTGCCATGAATTTTGCAGGTCTCCATCCAGAACCATCCCAGGGTTTATCTTCCCATTCTGGTGTGATACCAATACCTCAAGTAAGAACAGAGTCACAGAACTGCCAGAAAGTACAAGGGGACCTGGGAGGCTCCAGGGCATCCCACTGTGACAGAGATCTGCAGCTAGGGAAAATGCAGCAGATGATACGTGCCAAAACCCACCGTCATTCTCCATGTGTGAGAAAGCTGCATGGGATGTTTGTTCTGCTTAGGATAGATGGTGGTGCACAGACCAGAATTACTGTCACATGCTCTGGAAAAAGAAGTGCCAATGTTGGAATTGAGCACTGTCTGTTAATAGTGGTTTTCAGCTTCTGCTAAAGGAAAGGCAGGCAAAAACTAAAAAACCCTGAAGCAAAGAGTTTCGTGAGGGTCACTAGGAACTCTGGAACCAGTTGAGCTGAGGGTCACGGTATCAAAATAGGACCAGGATTCAGGATACTCTCCACAAAGAGGATAGTCGTCAAGACACGCTGAAGAAATTTAACTAAAAGGACCAGCTCAGACAGGAACATTTCATGCAAAAGCCTACTGTGGCCTATGGAGGGCATCAGTGGCACTTGAGAAGATACCACCAGAACTAGGAGTGGGAACCCAGACGCGACTGCCAGTACAGGGTGCAGCAGTTCACTAACCTGCATTCTCTGTTCGCTCCCACCGTGATCACCCAGGGTCCCCATGCGGGAAACCCAAAGGGTCATTTCCCCTGGTCTGACACACTGCAACATTCTAATGGGAGGAAGGAGGAAGGCAGAGACTAAGTCAGCAGCATGTCCTCATGCCAAATGCCACTGTCCCTCCTGGGTACATCCCTAGGCAGCACCTAGCATCACCCAGAGAAACAGCTGTTGTAGAAGGGTGCTGCAGACCATTGTATCTACCTACAAACTCTCAGGATATTTAGCAGCACTCTGTAATCAGAGGGCAGTGTGCAACTGGAAATGGCACTGAACTCTATCAAAGGAGCCAAAGGGTCTTTTCTAAACATATTCCAAGAGGAAAGCTCCCACTGATGTCTCAGAGAAAAGCAGACCCAAACAGTCTTTGGACCCAAACAAAATGCAACAGCTTAGTATTTTCTGTACCAGATGATAGAGCTACTTAAAAGCAGAAATCTAACTCAGTTTTCAATTTTATCAAGAGTAACATAGCATACAGGCAGTAGCCCCCATAGGGAGAGACATCACTGAGATTTAAGGATAACATCAATGAGGTTAAAGGAGCCTTTCTGCAATTCTCAGTCTCTGTTTTAGTGTGAATAAATCAATGATTTCTATTACTAGCCCACTACACTGGTATGCTTTATGACAGCAAACTCACTTCTTTTTTTTTAACTTCTTTTATTTCAATGCACTTTTCTTGAGGGAAAAACTCCCAGTTCCCTGCAAATGCATTCCTCCTCTTCAGCCTGGTTCTCTCCCCCACTCCCTTCTTTAATTGGCTGTCTATTCTGTTTTATTTCTATACCCTGGGAGCTACTTTCATTTAGACAAAGCTAACATAATTGAGGACTAAAAGTGGCACCTTCCTTTCCTGCTGGCAAAAAAGTTTTGCATTATAAAGACCTTCTGATTCACTTCTCAGACTTCCCACTACAGCTGTCCCGCTGACTGCTCCTGGCTGTCGTGCTGACAGCTTCAACAAGCAGCACGGCTGCTTTTGTTTTGTCAAGTACCAGGTGAGATAGAAGCTTTGAAAATGAAAAAAAGGGTCAATAAAGAAGCATAAATCAAGGGAGTACTCAGGACTTCCATATCTGCTATTTTCCTAGAGGCACACCAGCTTTTGCGGATCAAGCAGTTCTCCATTTGCTTCTCCAGACAGAGGTTTAATAGTGTTAAAATACTAGTGCTCCTAGTCTCGTTCAAGCGGATGTGAAAACTGAGCTGTGACAGAGCATAGCTGGGTATCAGCATCCTCCCCAAGGCACCACCATGGTGAGGGAGAGACCTGGAGCTATCCATTGCTCCAGAAGCTGGGGTACCAATGTTGAAAATGAACCTGGAAAGCCACCAAGCAGGGTAAGTTGTCAATTCAAGCTGATTAAGGGCCAACATGTGGTTACAGTCAGTGGGCTGAATTCTGTAAAAGCTCTGACCAAGGAGGGATGCAGGGGAAGCACAGCACTGGAAACATGCTGCATTCTTCCACTCTTCTCCTTTTTTACAATCACCATTCCCTTGTACTGTTAATTTGAAAAAAGCCACTGACCCAAAAGTTGCCAGCCATGGAAAGGAGCATATTTTACATTCCCCGAGGGTACCTCTCCTTCGGTGGCTGTGTGAAGGTCTAACGAAAACAAGGGCTTACATTACTCTCAGCTGTGAGTAAGTAAATGTTAAACTTAGGTCAGACTCAGAAACTGCAATTAGCACTATAATTATTGATGTCAGATCCAGTCTTTCAGAGAGAGCTCAATGTAGGCTGCTGAAAACCTCCAGGTTGTTTCAGAAGCACCTCCTGCAAACCTGTGTGAGCTACTGGGCTTTAATTAGACCAAAAAATCCGGTTACATGCATTTTGATTAGCTTTAAGGATAACTGTAATTTCATGATAAGGATATGTCTTGGGCCATGATTTTAGTTTATTTTGTTAACAACACAAAGGAAAGAGAAGCACTTGTGCAAACCACCCTGCTCTCAACTCTCTTTATAATGCAGTACATTTTTCTGACTTGCAATGATGATTACAGACTCATAAACATACATCTGTTGACCCTGACAGATTGGAACTATTGCTTTGATGCTCAGATTGCTCTTTTTCCATTTTATTGCTTCTATTTTCCTCATACAGACCACAAGAACAGTTTAACTGATACAAGCAATTATGATATATCTCTTAGTTAATTTTAAAACTATGGATTTAATACTCAAGTTTAGTATATTTAATAGAGAAGAAGGGAGACAGGCTGAAGCCATGCTGTCTATTCACAAGAACATTCTCTTTCTTTACAAACAAGTTTGCACACCACAGGAGTAATAATTATTAGCTAGGACTATGGCAATGACTGTAGCTTAATGGGTTACTCTGGACTTTTACTACATACTAAGGGGACTAATGTACTGCTGGAAGAGGGCTCTGAGAACCACCACAGCTGCCTACGACCCAGAGCATCACATAGGTTAAAAATCACTTTTTTCTTCTCTTTTCCCCAGATGGATTTTAGCAGAAACCAAAAGAAACAGTGAAGAACTTGGAATGAAGCCTGGAAAGAAGATAGGGAGTCCCCAAATTTGGCAAAGGAGAAAGGAGGAAAATACTCTGACTGCTGGAGCAGAGACTGGGCCTGGGTGACCTGAGCATCATCCCAAGCTAAATGAGACCACAGTGACTTTAAATACAACCTAACAAAGGCCAGGTGATTCTGCACATAGCGCAGTTTTCCATCAATATTTTGAAAACCAGACAGTTTTCAAGCTATACATGTATATTTCAAGTAATACGTGTACTATTGCCTTTATGGACTTACACAGTAGCATAACACTGGTTTTTGTTTGGATCGAACAGAGATCCAATACAAAGTCCAATGGTTTTCGATTGCTACTGGACATGATGTTTTTCAGGAATTACCCCTCCTACCCACAAATTTACACAACCAGGTATTGGAGAAGCCTGAGGGCATATCCTAGAAAGGACATTACTCCAGTTCCAGACCCATTGTACTTAAGAATAAAAGGTTGATGTTGACCCAAGTGTACAAAGTCAGTATTTTCTTCGTAGTTTGTTCCTGGTTTGTTTCTGGCTTTTCTTTTAAAAAGTAATTTTGCAAAATTGGTACTTGGGCACAGTATCTGTTTGATAGCTTCCCATCTGCTTGCCCAATTTATATCCACTGAATTTGCTAACAAAATCAAGTTTTTATTGCTAGCCACATTGCAAAGCTTATATAGCTGTGGGAAAATGGGCTGCACTCAATTTCTCCTTATGCTCCATCAACCGAAGTTTGTGCTGACGCCAATCATTTACCGCCAGCAGTGGGCGCATGCAGCGCAGCACACTATGGGTTCCCTTTAGATGTGCTGCACAATACGTAGGTAGATTTCTTTGCACTGCTGAGGGTCAAAGGAAGCATAGAGATGACCAGAGGAAAACGTAGACTGGCTGCAGATATCTTACAATTCGTAATCTAGATAACATTTATCCACAAATCTTATGGTGACTTAATCCACAAACTACAGTAAGTTACACTTAGTGGAAATCTGTGTTTTGGGATGGCAAGAAAGATGAAAAATAAAAGCAAAGATAGCAGAGTAGCAACAGGAGATGAAGAGAAATGCCTGATATTAAAGATATACTTCCTTAATGGCACTCTAGTAATCCCATTCCGCTTCCACAGCCAGAATCTTTCACCACTTCCACTATGCCCAGAAGAGGCATATTTTTTTTCCCCAAATGAGCCAAATCAAGGAAGTCAGGACAGCAGAAAATTAGTAATTTATATGTCAGATTGGTTTCCAGTGAAACCCACTCACTGCAGAAAGCCTTGGCTGAGCTGGAGAGGGCACAGGAACAGATTGCCTAGGGCGAGACGAGAGCAAGACCGTACATGTCAGCCATTAGTCACGCTTTGCACAACAGAGAGAGAAGGGAAATAAACCCAATAGCTGTCCTAGGAAAGACTCCAGAGGTCTTTAGGGCACGTGGATTTAGTCTTCACACAGGGCTGTACCCCAACACATCCATCCTGGATGGCATTTCCAGGGGTGGGGATTTCCATGCAGCTCCCCTCTGCACCACCCTAAATGTAATTTTCTTTGTCCAAGTCAGTTTTCAGCCATGTCAGCTCCCTGACATGTTCCACTGCACAGCCCTTCCACCACTCAGGTGGGCCCAAGAAAGGAGACAGCAGAGAGACAGAGTAATCCCATATGGGCACTACACTACTGACAAGTAGGTTAAGGAGGAAACGAAGGAGCATGGTTCTCCCTTGACTTCATAACAAGAAGGAAATGGGGTTTTCTTTAGGGGATTCTCCCATGCATAGCTACTGTTCTGATATTTTTTTAATTTAAAAGCCAACAAAACCTAGATCCTCACAAACCTATGCTTCTTGCCACAGCTATAGTATTACCCCCCTTTCAGTGATTTCCTCAGTTCTGGAGCAGGAAGGCTGCGCAGACCCCCAGGACAATACTAAGACTACCGGACACATTTACAAAGCTTTTAGTGTACAAGACAACAC
Source organism: Melopsittacus undulatus (assembly GCF_012275295.1). Taxonomy (NCBI): domain Eukaryota; kingdom Metazoa; phylum Chordata; class Aves; order Psittaciformes; family Psittaculidae; genus Melopsittacus; species Melopsittacus undulatus. The sequence continues at coordinate 68,771,071 of NC_047530.1, read as the reverse complement.
ATTTTCAAAACAAAACACACACACACACACCCTCCCCAAAACCAAACAGATCTACTGTGAAACTGGAGGGCTGTGTTTGCAGGCTTCCAGATTAGGGAACTGATTGCAAATGCAAAAGGCCTTGTAATCGACAACAGACACAGACTCCCATGGACCTTTTAAAGTGCTTTCCAGAATGATTTTAAAGGATTGTGGAAATTACAGATACAGATGTCCTGCATAAATGATTTAATTCATTTAGTTGAAGGTAGGGTGTAAAACAAGATCGCTATGCTCTATATTCCAAAATAACTGCAGGGACTGTCCCTTAGCTGAAAGCTTCTATTAATTGGTACCAACTGCTCCAGTATAATTACAACCATGATGCCCACCAGTTGATTAATTTAATTTAGTTTGCACATCTGCAAAGCAGTAACTTACTTAACACAGGCAGTAAACTCTTTCATACACAGCCCAGGGTATGTCCTGAGAACACCTCACAGTAGCCCACTTTACATCCCAGAGCACCAAAGCAATGTGTAGCTTTTCCACACTTTCATCTCTGCCTTCCTTTTACTATCCAACTACTCACCCTTTTCTGAAACAGCAAGGAGAAAAATCGAGTCAGTTTTGAGCCCCTTAAGCTGTGACTTTCATAGCTTTCAATCAAATACTAAAGGTAACCTTGAGGTTCAACATTTCTGAAGTAGCCATTTCCTAGTTGCTCATTAAGGCCTGAACTGTCCTGAAGTTAAGAAAAATCTTTATTGTTGTTGTGTCTCGATTGCAGGGATGACTTTGTCTTCTCCAATCCTTTTCCGATTCAGAGAAGCACTTCCTAGTAGGTAAAGTTTACAGAAAAAGATGGGTGCACTGCTATGGAAATCAAATGCAATGCTGTCCAGCTGTTCACATGAATGCAGCGAATCAAGGACTTTTGATAAAAAAACAATGTCTTTGTTTTTAAACAAAGAATGTTTGGCAATTTTTTGTATTTAAATAAAGAATGCTTGGTATGCTGATGTTTGGTATTTTTATTGTGTGTGGATTTGGATTATTCCCCCCCCCCCCATTTTATAGAGGTGACTCTTGTATACCAAGGCAGGCATTCCCAACAAACAATGGCAATGGATGCCCTGACAAAAAGTAAAGCAGAACTGGTAAATCTTATGTAAATACCCATTTTAGAGAGCACAGAAAAGAGCAGAAAGGATTCATTGGTACAGGTACAGCCAAGAAAACACTTTCTCAACAATCATCCTGTATTAAAAAGAAACCAACTATACTTGCAAGTCACTTGCAGAAAATTTTAATAATTTGCCAAATATACAGCTATTAGAATTACCCTAAATATCACTTATAATTAAGTTACAAAAGTTGGTAGATAGCATAGTACAATGGTCTATAAAATAAACACATGTAAAATTAACAATACCCCCTGCAGTCCAGTAACGGCAAAGAACAGCAAATGAAACCACAAACACATCCAAATCACAGGAGATTGAGCGACAGCTTTAGACACTGGAATCAAAGAGCTGAGACCAGACTAGACACAATCACCCATCAAACATCATTAACGTCAAATTCTTGAAAACAATTAAGACCACCACATCAGCTGCAATTTCACATGCTTTCTTTACCTTCCAGTATAGTTCCCAGAGTATTAAAGTGCCTTCGTGCACTCTAGTTCCATTTATAGTCGGGTGCAACACACATCACATTTGGATGCTACTTCATAGGTCACTTTTTAAAAAAATAACTATTTGAACCAATGTATGTGATTCAAACTCGGGTGGTTTTAAAGTACCTTTGTTCTGACTATTTGCTGTTGAACGTCATGTAACAAACTGCAAATACATGGGGCCCATCTTCACAAAACAGGAGCACAGCAACTGTTGTTTCTGAAGTGTGTTTTCTGCTGTACAGCCCTTAGCTTTCTCATTTCTTCCCCTTTCAGACACTGCTCAAATAGTTCTATGTGTCCTTCAGATGACAGTCTCCTCTGCAGGTTTCATTTAGATTGCTATGATGATAGAAAAGGGGTAGTATTGGCCTGTGGCTATGGAGGTGAATCTGCTCCCAGCTAACACCCTGCCATAATCTGTTGTACCTCAATGATCATGCTCAGTGTATTCTCCGTCAGATACTGTTAAGACTTGCAGCCTTTGGGTCTGATCTGTGGCTGTTAGCCACGCCGCAGACCTGACCAGCTGTCCTACTCAGGGCTCTGTATGAACTTTCACCACTTCCCACTATGTTACCTGCTTAAACACAACCCTCACTATTAATTGCAGAAAGACAAGGAAAACTTCACACAGTTTGGCTGTCACTCACCTTGCCCCCAAAATGCTCTCTTCAAAACACAAAGAAGTTTCATAAAGCCTACAACCCAGACTCCCATCCAAGCACGCTCTCCACTATCATTCTATTCCAACTCTTTCATGGGAGAGAGCACAAAAGGGAAGCTGCATTTCCCACAGTATTGGAAGCATTTTGATGGTGTTTTTCAATACCTTAAGAGCAGTTATGGGGCATGAGATTTTAGGAAATAAAAATTTTACTTTTACGCCATTCCACACATAAGGTTACTAGTGGCAAGGGATGACAAAGGCACTCAGGAGGACGGCTTACTTGGAGGGAAAAAAGGGAGGATGGACAACTGATCATAACTTTAAATAGCAGACGTGGATGTTTCTATCCTTCCGGTACTTGACAGTAAAATGATTTTAAGCTCAGCCTGTGAACACTCCCACCTGACATGGCCAGCACAGGCGATGCCTTCTTCCCTTCGTTGCTTTTACCTGTGAAAAGGCCCTTTTAAAATACTGTATGATCCAGACTGAGCTTGGCAGGAGCTCTCTGCAGGTGAGGAAATTTTACTGGGTCTCTAGGTTTATTACTATCTCTAGGTGTAGCAGTAACATTACTTTAAGTATCATGTACACCAAAGTATTTCAGGAATATATGCACTCTGTTAAACAAACTGAAGGGGATTAATGATTTCCTGATCTACAGAGTGCTTTTAAAATTCTCCATTGAACTGTATGGTTATGAAAAAGAGTGGTCTGACTATGCATTACAGCCGAGAAAAATAGAAAAACAGTACAAGTTTCATGTGAATCACATACAAATAAAGTCTCCAGTTCATAAAATTACTTGATTAAAATACTTTAAATGTTTCATAAGGGTACAATAATCTCCAATGTAACCTATGCAATAAATTCCACCCATATCCAAAAATACCATATATGTAAATGCTTTTTTATAAAACTTTAGATAATTCAAGCTTTCATTAGGTAAGCCTATACACAGTTCTCACAATCATCTAGGTAGAAAGTCTTCAGAGAAATATACTCTCAGAGAGTACATGAATAACAATACTTCCATGAATCTTCCCTTTTGACAACTGATTCTGCTAAATCAAAAACTCTTATTGCTTAAAATCAGACAGGCTTCATCAACAACATCAGCACTCAAATATACCACACCCAGGCTGGGGAAGGGACCTGCTTTCAGCTTTATGGGACAGAAATACCTGTAAGTCTTGTTACCATGTCTATAAAGATTTCCACTACAATGTCACCTGTCCTGTACACTCCACGCAGAGGACAAAAGAGGCATCACTGGAGGGAGACTGATGACAATGCATACGTTTAGTGCCTCCCTCTTCATCTTCTTACTAATTCTCTAATCTGTTTAATAATTTCTATGAATACATCTCCAACTATAACTGAAGACAATCTGCTCAAATACACTAGAAACACCAAGTCTAAAATGTGCAAGCATAATGTGAATATACCACCTTTGCAGGCTTAAATTCACAGCTGGCACTATGCCAAAACACCTCTAGGGCAAGCTTTATTTACACAATTTCCAATTAAAAATACTGTTATCTCTCAAACTACATTTTAAATTAACAGAAATACATCCATAATAACTACTGGTAAAAAAAAAAAAGATAAAATTATTTTGTTTTTTTTTATTCAAAATATTCTGACAGTTTAACAATATTCCAGGTGCATTACAAACACTGCCAAAGTCAACACAACAATCAATACTTAAAGAGCATTCAAACACTGAAGACATATCTTAAAGCAGAGACAGGAGAATGCGCTTATATTAAGAGCATACAGATCATTTTCCAATGACTGAATTAATTGAGGCAGATGTCTGGTTTCTCCGGCACAAAATGGATTAAAATCCAGAAGAGATGAATTACAGAGGACAAAGATTCAGATGTATAAATGTTTTCCCCTGTATTTTCTATAAAACATTGTAACTTTACCACACAAGGCCACTACCAGCTTAGACTATTCTAGTGTTGACCATTTACAGGATAGAACAACAAAATCTTAACAGAGAAACCAGCATCAAAGCAAACAAAACCACAAACTCTTTCCAGAATATGGCTTAAATTAGTTCATGGAGAGTAGGGAATATATTATAACTATGTGGCGCAATGAAAATGCCAGGTAGAAAAAACATACTTTCTCTTACTGGTATTTTCTCCTCAGCCTTGATTTGCATAAAGCTTTCAACAAAATGACACTGCCCCTCCTGCAACCATCTTTTCTCATGCTTCAAAAACATTATGTTCCTGACAAGACTGGTTTCATTCTTGAATGTATTGGCCGATATTAGCTCCAAAGTTTAAACCACGTAGTTATACACATAACACACCACTGCTTCCAACCAATCCAAGTTCTCAAATAGAGCTAAAATTTCAACTTTATTTAAAACAGTGTACTTGCTTGAAAAAGTACTTATCTCTTCTGATATAGAAAACAGATGTCAAATCAAGAACTTGCAAAGGCGAGTACACAAATGTGTGCACAGTGCAGAACATCATTAAGAGAGAGCAGCAAGGCCACAGTGTCACCTTAAGTCCACACATGAAAGATGTAAATTTCCAATGATAAAGTCCATTCTAAGAAGTTTCACTTCTGGGACTTGCTTAAAGCATTACAGTCGTGTTCTATGGATGGCAAGACTCCTTCATCCCAACTTTTTGTATAGCTGACTATACACACCTCGTAGCCACATACACAGCATACAGAAGAGACACCAAAAAAGCTTTGGATACATCATCCTGATCTCAAACATTCTGTATGAAAGCTTGATTTTTTTCCGGTGGAAAAGCAAGAAGTGGGACAGTTTTCAAATTACACAGCTTACCTGTGTGTCATTAAAAAATAATAATAAATAAATAAAAGAGCTGGCTTCCTTAGCCCAGGGTAAGAGAGCCACAACTCCACTGCAAACACAGAGGTACATCTGCTTGCTCCAGGGCTGAACTGGATCTTTGCAGTAAACAGTCCTTCACCTGTATTGCTCCTCATTTCCAGTCAGGGCTCTCCAGCAATGGAAATGTGAAACACTTGTTGCAAAAAATGCAAGCAGCAAAGGGCTAGAGGAAATCTCCATATGCTTACTCAAAACACTTTTGTTTCCCCTTTCAATTAGTTTGCTTTTAAAACTAATGTTTTCAGAGAAGGGCCATCTGAACAAAAGAGTGAGGCATTTTTTCTTAGTTGCAACATAAGAGATTGACTTAACCTCCTAAACCAAATTAATTCCTAGAACATTCCCCATTCACATTCTTTTACTCTTTCTTAGGAACAAACAGTTTCTCTAGCAGTTGTGCAGTTTAAGCCTGTTAGGATATTTTACTCCAGCATTTTCTTAGCACCTCAACACAAATTATGTTGTAGCTTGTCTGTGGTGAACGTCCATTACAGACAACCAAGAGGGGAACTGCCCACAGCAATACTGTCCAGTGACATTGAAAAGCACTTCTTGATACACTGGCTTCCAGGTTAGACTACTGACTCAATGGGATTGCTCTCAAAGCGGGGTTAACTCCAGTTACTCGAACACAGTAAACACAAGAGAGCAGTATTGAGGACATCAATCCTGCACATTAGTTTTCAGTCCATTTTCTAAAAACCTGTTAATGGAGGTACGGCTCAGTGTCAATGCTAAGTGGGCAAATGTTATCTATGCTAATGTCGTAAAAACTATCATAACCCTTGCTTATTGTACAGCTGTACTCCTTGGATTTAAGCCAACCATACACATTTCATTCTAATTTACCTATCCTGCTTAATCTTAAGTATCTTCATCCCTTCACACTCCCTAATTAACTATCAATTATTTTCCTGAGTGAGATTATAAAAAGTTAAACCCTTCTACCAAAAGTACAAAGACAAATAAAATATAGAACAATAGAAACCCAGTTATACAGCATTACAAGTGCAGAAATTCTTCATGTTGTTACTCTTCTTTATCATTGGCCCCCAGTAAAAAACATAGCAAAGAATTTAGTTATCCAAAATATTTTGAAGTACTGTGATTAAATTCTTCAGACCATAAATGTAGCCCTCATCCTTTGTGTTGCTAGGGAACACATGAGCAAAATCTATCATTCGGACTTCTACGTTTGCACTTTCCTTGATGTCGGCTGGCATGTGACAAAAAACTTTTTCCAGTTGGGGTATAACATTTCCGTTCAGGTGCTCCTGTGTAATGCACGTGCTGCTTTTCCACACGTTGTCTTGCTCCAAGTTTTCAACTTTTAGTGAGAGTTGACTGTGATGCCTCTTTGAGTATGCCTTTTTGTGAAGTGCATAAAATTTGGACAAGCCTTTACCTACAGAGGCCTCAATTTTTCCATTCTCTGTAGAATTTATTACGTGAATATTATTATTATACTCCAGTACATCTCCACTTGATAACAGTCCTTTGGGCACTCCTCCCTTCTCTGCCAAGGTGACATCACCCAAACGCATGGTTGGTGGCTGACAAAAACCTTCATAAACAAACAGCAATGAGCTTGCATAAAAGTTAAGTTGCTTCTGGCCTTCAAACCACTCCAGGATCTTTTCAACCTTCTGAATGCTGGCAGCAATCACATCTTTTCTCAAGCAGTACCCACTGTGGAAAAACTTTGAAATGCCTGCAAAAAAACAGACACATTTTGGGATTATTTTTACCTCTGAAAACAGACTTTATTTCTTTTGGGATGAGAATAGGTCTTGATGAGACAGCACTCACATAATAACTGACTGAAAAGAAACTACATCAGAAGTGAACCGCAGAACTCTGATATCTTCAGTTGCCACATCTGTGTAAGGCTTGCTGTGTAATACTACAGATTGGGTTTGGATCGTAAGTAAAGTAACTTATCAATGTATAAATCAGTCGACAAACGTGGTTCCTGCTCCCCAAGTCATTTCAGCAAATATCTGGACTGGGCAAGTTTTGGGCTGGGATCCACTGAACACTTCAGGGACAAACAAGCTCAAGCAGCTCTTTGTCATGAAAGACAGCTGACAAGATAGTGCCAGCTTTGTAGAGGGGTGTGTCCTTTCGTCCCTTAGTGGGGGACAGATTAATAGATATCAGTCAATACTTTGAAATCATTACCACCAAACAGCTATAATGGCAGCATTTTTGTTTATTGTTACTTTAGAGCAACACCTGGATTGACTTCAATCAAGAAGGTCCCTTAAAAAAAAGATGCCTTTATAGTAGCTTTCTAATTTAAAAGACAGGACATCTTCACAGAAGACAACTAGAGATAAAAATATACATCTTATAAAAACATTAAATACTACTAAAGGATTTCTACTTCATTATACTTCAAGGCTGCAAAGAAATTTATTTCTACCACTATCACCCCCTTAGTAGTAGTAAAAGACTGTACTAACGTAGAAGTACTAAAGTAGTACTACTTCAAAAAGTAGTACTACTTTAGTAGACTGCTACTAAAGAGTAGTAGTGATGAGGACATTCTGATAGTTTACACCACTGTGACAGCCAATTAGAAACTTAATTAGGATCAACAGGTAGTTCACATGATAAAGGAAATAGCCAAAGACCCACCTGGCAAGAGGAAGGAAAAAAAAAGATTTTTAAAATGGCAACACACAGACTACTTTTACCATACAGTTCTATAAATAAGCAAATAAATGAAAATTATCCAAGAGCACTAAATTCTGACACACAAACTCCCTTACCATCCTTTACTGTTTCCTTTGTCAAACTCCTTCCATAGTGCTGGTTTTGTGTCTCATAGCTGTCAGAAGAGACATGGTAAACCTGCAAGAAAGAAGGGGGGAACTCTGTACTTATTTGGAACCACCAATATTCCTGCAGAGCTAAGAGACACCTTGCAGACAAGCTACAAAACCCCTGGCACCGTTTAGCGCCCGCGTACTTTTACTTGCAAAGGTCAGCACTGCCCTCTAGTGCTCTGATCTGCAAAACCTCCCCCTGACACCTTGGGGTCTAAGCTACATCTTTCCTTCATTCGAAAGACACCACGTTGGCAAAAAACAACATACCCATTTCGTAAAACATTGTGTATAGCACCTGCTTTGCAAACCAATGCTACGACTTGAAACTATCATACTCCTACCCACGTCACTATGAATATTAAATCAGTAAGACATAAGACGATAAAAACCACAATGCAATTAGTCTGCAGTTCTTAGGACTGTAAAAATAATTAGTACAACAGCAAAACTGTAAGAAATAGTATGATGTGGCCAGGAAGACCCAGCTCCATGAGATCCATCAGAAACTATAACTGTTAACACAAATGAAGTTATATGAAATAAACGCCAGCAGCCGAGTGAAAAGCTTGTTTCCAGCCTCGATAGCAGAACATCAGTTCTCGCCTGAAAAGGAGGCAACTCATTCGGGTACAGTTTTTTCCATATCAGGAATTGTACAAGCTTAACAACTAAATTAAAAAATGTTTTACAGAGAGACACATTTTCTCTCTAACTGAAATAATTTCCATAGTAGAATCATGACAGCCAGCCAGGCCCAAGTATAATTTGTTTATGAGAGTGTAGACAATTCTTATTTGCAGAAATAATGGTGTTACCAAGCAGGCAGTTGTCTCTGGCAGAAATTTTTGTGCTTGGCACTTGTTCAGACCACCCAACCCTGCAGCACCCATGTGGGCTGCAATGCTCTGCCCCTCCTTCACCTGCCATAAAAAGAGAGGATTCCACAGGAAGCAAGTCAGGGCACACCAGTGAGGCGCCTGCCCCCCATGCTCTCCTTTGGGGGCTTTGTCTTGTAGCCTACAGAAAATCCAGGACAATGAAACATCGGTGCATAAAAGGAGTGGTATGTAAGCAATAACCACAAATAAAACTACTCCCTGTTTTCACTGTAGCCCCCCAAAATCTCTCTTCCCTATCCAAACCACCACAAGCACAGTATGAAAACACAAGCCTGTAACTTCTGCTTTGCAAAGTAGCTGGGAAGAGAAGTCTCAAACAGCTCTTATTTTGACAAAAAAACCTAAAAGTAATCAAATTCAGGGTCCCCAAGAAAGTTAGACCATAATGGGCAGAAACTGACTTAAGTCATGTATCATGAGCTGAAGGGACAGTAAATAATTCTGGTTATTCTAAAGCAATAATAGTTGTAAGCCTGAATGTTTAAACTCACTTGATAACAGAGACACTTCCCACTGTTAACATTCCTATTTCCACTGTTATGATACTTAGAGAAACTGAGGCCCTGACGTCTACAAATTACAGAAATGCATGGCAGAGCTAAGTTCTAAACCAGCATCTGACAAGGGTGAGTTTGGTGTCACAAAAGCAACCATTTTTCACCACTTTTTTTTTTTTTCCTCTCTCAAAGCCCATAAGAGAGGTACAGCACAGAACGTATGAACCCAAAGATTATTTATGTAAATACTCCAGGCACCAAAATTATTTTCAAAAACACACAAAAAGTTTCAAGAACTTTTTAAATTTAAAAGCACCACAAGCCAAAGAAAATTAAATAAAGCAAAAATAAAATAAAAACAAATAGGAGAGGATCAGGACTCTGACGACTACACCTAGGCTTTCACTGTGTCATCACTTAAATAATATTGAACGTTCTCATTTAGTTGGTCTAGGGGCAGCTTCCACCACACACCAGCACCGCAGCACACTCCCAAACGAATAATCTTGTTTCCCAGAACCTTATCTCTTCCCCATAGGGGCTAGCATTTTGTGTGACATGGGCACTTGCTCAAAAATGCTGATTAAGATCTGCAAGCTCATTCTGTTTTCCAGAGAAACGCTGGAGCAGCATATCAGACCCTGTGCTTCTGAGCTAGGTTTGCTGTGAAGCCACCCTACTTCTAGTAATTTGTGCAAAACCATTCCCCCAAAGGGCTTTTTCATATAGGTTAAAAATACCCAAGCAGATGTGCATAATCTGCGTTAGCAGTGAGGTTTTAACTATACAAAATGGTCAATGCCAAACTAAGTCCCACACACATACCAGAAGGGTAACAGATATATATTTAACTATCTTGTGAACAAGCAAAGACTCGAAACTCCCTTTGTTAGCCAATGGCCTTGGCTGCAGACAGTAGCATTGAAGGACAATATACACAGGTAATGATGAAAGTGCTCTCCATGTTAGCCAGAGAATTGTCTCATAATACCACTTCAAGCCTTCTCTCAACTGCAAGAAAGTGACTACTTCAACGATTCCTGGAAAACCTCAACCAAATACAAACAAACTAAGACCCATTCTGAAAACAGAAGAACAGAAACCCAAGCTCTAACAGAACTTAGCTTTCACAAGTTCTTGCTTCACCCTCACCTACCCACCCCCTCCAAGACCACAGGGATGGCTGAGCTGAACAGCAGAAGACTAAAATTAACTTCCCAGTCTACAGACCACGCTTTTGTTCATGCCATCACTGCTACTTATCTGCTGCTAACTCTTCCCAAAAGCATATTTGCCTTTGAAACAACCTTCTTCTGTATCCCTCTTGTTGTAGCTGTCTGTACTAGCCCACTTCTGTCAAAGCAATGACAGGATGAAGAAGCCAGACCTGTAACCTTAACAACAGTCAAGAAATTATTAGAGGAAAAAATGTTATTTCTTGCCCACCTGCCACAGCTTGTTTTATGTTTGCTTTGTATTCACGAGTTTCACTGTATAGCGCAAGACAAAACTTCTTACATGACCTGTAAAACATTGCCTTCAAGACAACTCCTGCTTCATCTGCGATTTTTATACATTCTTACTACACAAGATCTGAGCTGTTTTGGTTGACAACGTGGAGGCTCCTCTTTGTGCCCTACAAGCAGCTCTCATTCCTCAGGTTTCTGCATACACAGAACTGCAATCTAGCACACTAACAGATTTGGGTTTTTAATTAGCACTAGTAGGGACTCTGTATGGACAGCACATCAAAAATCCAGATAATGAACTGTCAAGGGAAATTATCTCTTCAGACTTTCTCAATCTGCACTTGGACTTTTTCCCCCCAAGGTGTTAAATTCTTGTGGCTTGCATACCCACATGTATTTTTATACCCTTTTTTCAACTACAGTTAGTTCACCCAACATTTTTCAATTGAAGGAAACCTTGAGCTAGAACAAAAAGCGGTTCAAAGCAGTACCCTTGCAAGATCTCAACTGAGTACACCATGGCAGGTGTACTTGGCAGGGGAGACACCATCATCAAGCCAGTGGCTTTCCCAGGGCAGGGCTCATCCCTTGGACTCCAGGTGTGCTGCTTTTTTTCTTTTTTTGGCACAAGCAGCGCAGGAGGTTTCTCGGCTGTGTGGAAGACAACTTCCTTCTGCAAGTAACAGAGGAGCCGACGAGGAGATGTGCCCTGCTTGACCTCGTGCTCACCAACAGGGAAGGGCTCGTTGGAAATTTGACTCGCCAGGGCAGCCTTGGCTGCAGCAATCACGAGATGGTCAAATTCCTCAGGACAGTGAGAAGAGTGTGCAGCAAGCTCACTGCCCTGGACTTCAAGAGAGCAGACTTTGGCCTCTTCAGAAACCTGCTTAGTAAGGTTCCATGGGATATAGCCCTAGAGGGCAGAGGGGCCCAAGACTCTTGGTTGGTAGGATCACCTGCTACAAGCTCAGGAGTGTTGCATCCCAACTAGAAGGAAGTGCAGCAGGCGGGCCAGGAGACCTCCTTGGATGGATAAGGAGCAGCTGAGAAAAATGCACAGGAAAAAAAAAGGCTTATAAAGGGTGGAAGCAAGGACAGGTGGCCTGGGAAGAATACAGGAATGTTGTCCAGGAAGCTAGGGACCAGGTTAGGAAAGCTAAGGCCCAGTTAGACCTAAACTTGGCTAGGGTTGTTAAGGATAACAGGAAGGGATTCTATAGGTATGTAGCAACTATAAAAACAGAGTAGGGACAATGTAGGCCCCCTCCAGAAGCTATCAGGAGAACTGGCTACCCTGGATTTGGAGAAGGCTGAGGTTCTGAATGACTTCTTTGCCTTGGTCGTCACTGGCAAATGCTCTGGTCACACCACCCGAATCTTGGAAGGCGGACGCAGGGACTGTGAGAATGAAGACCTGAATGATATCCATGAGAGGATCTGGTTCAAGACAATCTTGAAAACCTGAACGTACACAAGTCCATGGGACCTGATGAAATCCATCCGCGGGTCCTGAAGGAGCTGGCAAATGAAGTTGCTAAGCCACTGTCCACCATATTTGAAAAATCATGGCAGTCAGGTGAAGTTCCTGATGACTGGAAAAAGGGAAATATAACCCCCATTTTCAAGAAGGGGAAAATGGATGACCCGGGGAATTACAGACCAGTCAGTCTAACCTCTGTGCCTGGCAAAATCTGGGAGCAGATTCTCCTGGAAGGCATGCTAAGGCACATGAAAAACAACAAGGTGCTTGGTGACAGCCAGCATGGCTTCACTAAGGGGAAATCCTGCCTGACCAATTTGGTGGCCTTCTATGATGGAGCTATGGAACTGATGGACAGGGGTAGAGCAGTTGATGTCATCTACCTGGACTTGTGCAAAGCGTTTGACACTGTCCCACACAACATCCTTGTCTCTAAATTGGAGAGACATCAATTTGATAGGTGGACCACTCAGTGGATAAAGAACTGGATGGATGGGCTCATGCAGAGTTGTGGTCAACGGTTCAATGTCCAGCTGGAGATCAGTAACAAGTGGTGTTGCTCAGAGATCAGTGTTGAGACCAGTCCTGTTCAACATCTTTGTCAGTGACATGGACAGTGGGATTGAGTGCGCTCTCAGCAAGTTTGCCAATGACACCAAGCTGAGTGGTTCTGTTGATACACTGCAGGGAAGGAATGCCATCGAGAGGGACCTTGACACGCTTGTGAGGTGGGCTGATGCCAACCTCATGAAGTTTAACTATGACAAGTGTAAGGTCCTACACCTGGGTCGGAGCAATCCCAGGCACAGCTACAGGTTGCAAAGAGAAGAAATTCAGAGTAGTCCTGCGGAGAAGGACTGGGGGGTGTTGGTCAATGAGAAAATGAACATGAGCTGGCTTCAGTGTGCACTCACAGCCCAGAAAGCCAACCATATCCTGGGCTGCATCAAGAGGAACATGACCAGCAGGATGAAGGAGGTGATCCTGCCCCTCTACTCTGCTCTTGGGAGACCTCACTTGGAGTATTGTCTGCAGTTCTGGTGTCCTCAACATAAAAAGGACATGGAACTGTTAGAACAAGTCCAGAGAAGGGCCACAAGGATGATCAGGGGACTGGAGCACCTCCCATATGAAGATAGGCTGAGAAAATTGGGGCTGTTCAGCCTGGAGAAGAGAAGGCTGCATGGAGACCTCATAGCAGCCTTCCAGTATCTGAAGCGGGCCTACAGGGATGCTGGGGAGGGACTCTTCATTAGGGACTGTAATGATAGGACAAGGGGTAATGGGCTCAAACTTAAAACAGGGGAAGTTTAGACTGGATATAAGGAAGAAATTCTTTACTGTTGGGGTGGTGAGGCACTGGAATGGGTTGCCCAAGGAAGCTGTGAATGCTCCATCCCTGGGGGTGTTCAAGGTCAGGTTGGAAAGAGCCTTGGGTGACATGGTTTAGTGTGAGGTGTCCCTGCCCATGGCAGGGGGGTTGGAACTAGATGATCTTAAGGTCCTTTCTAACCCTAACTATTCTAGGATTCTATGATTTGGAAACCCTTAACATAAAGCTGAAGACTGGACCATGGAAAAGCAGTATCAAATGTTATGTAATGTTATTTTCAGTAATTCAGTACAAACTTCCATGGTGAGGCAGAAAACAACACACGCTGTTCAGAGGCTTATCTGTGGCAACTGCCTAACTTACAGAAAGCACAATTTAAATACATATTAATTAAGACTAGCCTGTTTGGTAGAAATACTGCTAGCACAAATAAATATCTCTAAGTAACTTGCAAAGATCTTTCACATCTGCAAAACAAGTTAACTAATCCACATCACTGAAACCGGGCAGGAGGCATGTATCTTGAGCATGCACACAGAGCATACTACAGAGGGGTACCTGCAGAGCCAAGGTTACCTTGATTGCATGCATGATATGGACTCATGTGCCACTAACATTCCCACGCTTGCTGGTGCCTGGGTAGCAGTTTCCCATGGAACTCTTAGTGCCCAATCCAGCACTCCCGCATGCCCTGCGTGTGCAGCCTGGGCCCTGCTCTTCTATGAAAGCACAGGGAGATCAGAGATACATGCTCTGATGCTGATGCATCCAGACTTGAAAAGGCAAAGGGCTGATCTGTCCAGCCTTTGTATTTTTTCCATAAATACACTTATCTCCCCTATCTTACATTCACACAAGTAAGACCGAGCAAGTGTTTAAATATTACACAGTTTTCTGTGTACAGCAAGGCACCTCTGCACTCATAACTGGCATCTGAAGGTCAGCACCCCGCCTGCTACCCAAACTGGAGCCACACAGAAAGTGGGAAGTAAGCAGGCAGCACCCCAGCTAACTTGAGGACATCCAACTTCAGCAGCAGCTCACTATCTTTGCAGGGGTCATCTCTAGCGCCAGCCCAAGACTCACATCCACAACTGGGTACCTTTTGCCTGGACCTCATGATTGTCCATATGTAAATATAGGAGCATGTGAGAAGAACCCAGGTTTTTCTGCAGCCCTGTAATCTCTCAGGGATTGATCCTACCACAGTGGGAGACTTGAACACTGAGTTTTAACAAGCCTTGTTTTTTAATTTTTCCAAAAGAAAGTAAAAAAAAGATTTCAGAAAAAAAGTAACAGACGGAGAAAAAAATTTAAATACATTCTCTTATTTGATACTACTGCTTTGTTGTTATGCTGTAACTATTACTCTGCTGAGAGCAGGCCCCTTTATCTAAATCCATCTATCAAAACACACATACTCCCTTTGTTTCTTTTTCCTTTTTTAAAACTTAGCTGTTGCTAGACCACAAGTGAGGAGATTACACACATCCCTGCTTGTTTCTGCCATGAAAATTCAGCACAGGCAGGATGCATCCCTGCTCCCCAATTTCTAAAACTATACATATATATTATTCTCTCTGGTTTGTTTCTTTGTTCTTCTGATATTCAACAGAGTGCTTTATATGATTAAGTACACCACCAAATGCTGTGACAATCTATATAAAGTTTTAGTGAGGTCCTTACATAAATTGTAGAATGAAATTATGTTGAAATTAATTCAGTGAAAAAGCAGACTAATAATCTCCTAAATACAAGAAGAAACAACACTGCAGTTAAATCATGTATCATTTTAAAGGTACCTTAATATACAATTTTGGACTCCTAGAACTACCAAAGAGCACCTCATCAGAATAACTGTCTTTTATGCCTCCTTCTTCATATAATAGGGAGGAAAAAGAGGCAATCTCTCATCTCATCCATCATCAGCATTTGTCTAACATAGAGGAAACCTATCAGCCATAAGGACACAAGTAGAGCAGCTGTCATATACATGATGAATCTTTCAACTAAGGAAAAATGCTGGAAATAACATGTCAGGGTACCCATCTGCTAGAATTTGCCCAAGAGGATGACAGATGAATCTCCCAGATTCCACAAATGAAGTACTTCTGAAACACACCCTTCAATCTACTCAGATACCAGACTCTGAGGAACTGCTGCTTTCAGTTCCACAGCAAGGATTCAGAACCCTCAGGTGAGAAACAGGTGAGACAAACTCAACTGCAAGAACTGGGGAGTGAAAGTGAAATGATAAAAGCAGAGGAGACAGCAGTGCACAGAGGTAACAATGCCAGCACAGAGAAACCAAACAGTGCCACGGGTCACTGCTCAGTTCAACCACCGCAGACATATATTTCCAGACTTGGGGGGGAGGCTTGCTTGTTTGGAGGTTTGTTGTTTTTTTTTTCCAGGGTTTTTGGTTGGTTTCTTTGGTTTGCTGTGGGTTAGGTTACTTTGGTTTGCTGTACTTTGGGGGCAGGGCTGTAGGGTTTTGGGTTTTTTTCTTGTTTTCTTAAACCTCATTAAATTAGAGTTACAGCTGTAAAACACCCAGTTCTAGTCATTTTTTACTGTGGAAGAACATGAACACTAGGTGCAGGATTTAATAGCTTTATTATTCCTCCTTTCCTAAATCTTGTTATTAAGACATCAGAACTTATGAAAAATTCCACAATACTAGAAAGGGTTCATAAAGAACTCATAAAATAGACTTAGCTACAGACAGTTTTAATACATCTTGCAGGAACATTTGCTGTAGATAAGGAAACTCACTTTTAAAAACAGCTTTGATGAGATATCTGCATGCAATAGTTCGTAGGCACAAACAATGAAAGGAAATGATGGATTATACTGGTAAAGTTACATAATCACCAGTTTGTGCTTTAAAAACATGCTTCAGAAATATTACAGATTACATGATTGCAATCAAGATGTTCTGGAAGAAAAAGAAAACCTGCAGAAATCAGGAATTGTCAATTCTAACTGGATTGCAAATCCAAACTTTCACTTTCTGCTTGTATTTACCAACATATAAAATACTCAATTCTTATTACTGCACACTCTGTGAACATACTTCTTATGTATTTACATGTCTACTACTGAAACCATATTGCAACTCGAATTTTTGCTATTGCAACCATACCTTAGTCTCCAACTTCTATTTTAACTTTCACTACTTCCATAACAGATTTGTCCTCATCTGTTTAGGAAAGGATCCTCTCCACTAAACATGAAATTAGGATATTAACCAATGTTATTGAAATGACTGTATTGTCTAAATGTGTTTCTATGCTTTTATTCTGTCTATTCAGTGCATTAAGATGAATACAGTTTAGCACATGCCAAATGCCATAACTATGTACACAAATCAAAGCTCTGTCAGATAGAAGACTCACTTCCTTTAAGGAAAAACCATACATATTTTATACAGAAACAGATGTCTGCTTATTTATCAGTGTATAACACAAAGCTGTAAGGGTAAGAAAACACCAGTAATATATTTTTGCATGTATCTCTTCATGACACCTTATATGACGTGCGCTTTAAAAAAAGCCATAGATAGCTACATTCTCTGTTATTCCTGATCCTCTTTTCTCTTGCTCTTCTGAAATAGAAACTTGCTAAGCAAGCCCACTTCCCTGTTAAAAATAAAACTGAATGAAGAGATTAAAACCAAACCTCTCTAACTTACTGAATCATGCTACACCATGTTTTGTCCAGCAAAGATTAGCAACCTTCACCTAGTATGTTAGCTGTTAAGAGGCAGTAAATGCCTGTACAGGAGAGTAATTTACATTATGACCAGAACCTTGCAAAAATAAATCAAACAGACAGGCAGAAAATACCCCATAATCAAGAGGCAGTAAGCTGAGCAGAAAAATTGCCTTGTGAATTTAGACTTTGCTATGTGTTGCATGAGAGGAGGACGTACCTTTTGAATTCTTCTGGGGAAATAACTTCCAACATGCAATTTGTTGCCAAAGGCACAAAACAAATCTCATCTACTTAAATATTGGACGGGAAACTGCATTGCTTAGGAGAACCATTATATACACAGTTTAAATTAGGGAACTCAATCTGTGTAACAGGGTAAAGATACCAATAAATGACAATGTTAGAAACAATAGGCACAAGCAAAAATAGTGTGGAAGTCAGTGTTTGTTCCTTTTGCACTGTCATGAAACAAAGGATGTTAAGTACATTGTTTTACATATGAGATAAGAAAGGTTATGTAATGACATAAGCCAAATCCAAAGCTATAATCTCCAGCCTTCCTTCTCGATCTAAACTGTTTGACTGGCTTTTTGACTCAACTCCCACGTTCTTTCTCATAGGCTTACATAATTACTACTCATGACCACTATAATTTATAGCTGTAGAAGCTTATCTCAAGACAGAGTTAAGGCTGAGAGCCTAGGCAATTAAGTACAAAACATTACAGAGATATTAGAATTATTTCAAACAATGGTGTAATCTGTGTGCTGCTGCTATCTAACAGCAAAGGGGAAGCTTATCAATCTTCAGCCATTCATGCTTGTTGATGCAGAGCTTGAGAAGCCCTGGCTTTGTGTATGCAAGAAGGAAAACAAAAATCTTGCATCAAAAAGAAAGTTATTCCTGTGCCAATCATAGCAAAAAAAAGTACTTCAAATGCATTACATCAGGAATTCATTACTGACATCAACACATTTATGTTACAGATCCAAAAATGTTCTGTACAGTTTTGCTTTACATTCAAGTCTTTGAGTGATGAATATTGAATCTTTCTTGTCGCCCAAGATAAGGAAATGTAGTAGCGCTAGCATGGACATCTGCAGGGCCTTACCCATCTCAAACTAACCCTCACCTGACAGTTGTTTCGCAAGCATGTATAGGTTCTTCTTCTGGTGGAAAGCTTTTTTAAATGCAGAATATGAACAGCTACTTACAAGTACACGCATCATCTCTGAGAGCTAACTTGCTCTTCCTTAAATAGGAAAATTACATTAAAATTATTTTTACTTTAAAAATAGAGATTAGTTTTTTAAAAGATATAGCTCATGATTAAACTATTACAAAGACTGGTTCAGTATGTAAATCTCAGAAAAGGCTAAAAGTCAAAAAAAAACCAAACAAACCACTTCGATAATTTGAAATATCTGCTATGAGAGAAGTGACTGTAGCTACATTCAGTTTTAAATAACCGTAGTCTGTTCCAACTCCTTTGTTGTATACACGTACAGAACCCAAGTTGCAAATAGATCCCCAGAAGGCGCACAGCCAGGTTAAACACTTGTTGTGAACAAGAGCAGTGTTTTGGAACATACTTCACACAACAGCTGATACCAGTACTACCAACATATTCACTTAACACTTCATTTACGTAAAACTCAAGAGGGTAATCATTTGCTAGAAAAACTAGATGCTGTACCTGGTGTGGAACAAGAGGCCACAGCATAAGCTGAATCTGAAAACAAAACAAGTTCTTACCCTCATGCCAAGTACCAAAAAGCCAATCTCTTCCATCAGCGGGTACTTGCTGACCTGCTGTTGTATCTTCTCAGCTGAAGCATACGGATCATAACTTTTCTGACCTATTTTTACATCCATTATGCAAGGCTTTTTAAACTTACGGGTCACATCTTCCAGTTTTAGATACGTATCTGTTAAAAAGACAAGACTTGCGTAAACAGTGGGTCAAAGCAAATAATTACACAGTTTCTGCTGAGCTTCTGTGGGAAAAGAAGAATATTTTAAGGCTTAAGATCACATGAGTTAAGAGTCAAATTTGTCTCTGAACACAGACTAAATCAGTCATTGACGCCCACAAATTCTGTTGGCATTAAATTCTAAATGCCTTATTGTTTAGAAAATTGTATACAATTAAAGTGTGCTAACCTAGTACTCAAATTCAAATTATTGCCCAGATGAAATTCATGAGTAGCTTTTATTAAGCCATTAACATACCTCAAATAGCATTAATAAGCACATACAAATGCAGGTTATTACATGGCTGGTTTTGCAATGGAGATGGTGTTTTCTTTGTGTTTAAAAGGGCTAGAATTAAAATGGCATTTTTCTTTGTGTCATTTTAAAAATTAAATGAACATTTCAGAGTCCTACCCTACAGAGGCCAAAATGCGTCTCATTTTTCTTCTTTTTATTCCACTCCCATCTGCAATCATTTCTCATGGCACACTTCTGGGAAAACACTCCTCAAATCCTAGGGCTGCCTTTCACCCATTTCCAAAAGCCCCTTTGGGAGGGCAGGTGGATCAAAAAAACCCAAGCCCTTGTAGAGCCTGGGATTAAAGTAGTATCTCAGACCTGGTCAAACTGGTTTATGCTCTTTCTCTAGTGCAGGTAAGAGACTATTACCAACATGATCTACAGAACCAACTGTCAGAACACAACAAAAAAACCAGACTTCCAGTAACTGTTTGATTTGCAGACAACCCTTGCACAGATCTCTGGCCATTCCCTGACCATGACATATGCCATGACAACACAAAGTATTAACACAAGTCTGACTTTTCATAGCAACTTCTGCAAATCTACCTGTTATCAGTCACAAACTTCACATTAAAGTTTATTTTTCTTTCAAGTACAGTCTATTCCATGTGTGTATTTGTCTTTAATGTAATCTGAATAGGCAAAACCATCTTATTATTCCCTGTTTCTGCAGCATAATCTAAAATGGGATTGCCAAAGAAAGCAAAAAGAGTTAAAGCTTAAAAAGAGAAGAGGGATCAAGTGCCTTGTTTTGATAACTGTACAAACAGGTGACAAAACCAGTTAGAGCTAAGACAAAGGGAACAAGCAGTGTTGTATTTCCACTTAATAAGTGGAAATACTTCCTTCATTATAAGAAATGAAAAGGACTTTTGTTACTTAAGTAAGTCCTACCTAGAGCCTCAGGTCACCATCATGATCGAAAGTCCCAATTCCCCAGTACACCAATTTGAAATTAACGAACACTGCAGAGATACATCCAAGTTAAAGTCACTCTTGCTTAACTCTGAGAAGCCAAAGGCAGCAAACATACTTGACATTAGCTCACTAGATATCCCCTAAGGAAAAGCAGGACAAATACAGAATACAATTCCTGGTAGGGAGAGTATCACCTGAAGTGTGGGTGCCACTTTTTCTGTTCAAAGATTTTGCACAATGGTCTAATTCAGTCAGACACCAGCAGTTTTGCAGGGCTCTGGAGAACCACTACTGAATCCCAGGGAGTCCATGTAACCTGATAGTTATCTATTATTAAAACAAAAACTGTACAAGTCTAAGCATCACCCTTCACACCTACTCTTTTTGCATGTTATGGAAATCACTGTAATCAATAGATATGTGTCATCACTCTAAAGCAATCCAGAAAACAACAACTAAATGAACCTAAAGGGTTTTAGTACTTAGCTCTGAAAAGCACTGAGCCAGAGGTATGCCTTGGGAGGCAGGGAAAGAAAATAAATACAGAAACATCTCAGAAAATGGTTGCAACCCTTCACCACCAAATCCAAAATGCTCTGGAATATACAGCAAGCACCTCTGGACCCAAAGTGCTACAAATACAAAATAATACACAGACTGCAAGTTACTGAAATTACATAAATTGTTTAGATGCAATGTTTTTATCAACCCTAAAATATAACTGTACAGAAAGTAGTGTAAAACATCTATTTCCACAATGCAACAAAAAGTGAACCCATCAAAACTTTAAAAAGCAGAACTTAAATCTCCCTAAACCTAGCATACTTCCTTTCGGAAAACATGCAAGCAAGATAGGCACGCTCTTCCCACCGAAGGCAATTGTAGAGCACCCATGCTTATCCACTGTCCTTCACTAGTACAAATCCCTCTTTTTAAGCATATGGCACCAACATTCAGCACCTCCAATATATTTAGAAGTTTTAAATATCTGTTCATTTTTAGTTCCCCATCCATTTAATATCTGTTAAGCTACAATATCTCCCTTACTGACCTCCTAAAAATGTAACAATTACTATTTTTAAAAGCATTAAAATAACTTAGGAGCTAATACTAGCCCTGGGAAATACTAATTACTTGGCAAAGCCTGCGAATCATCTAGAAATGACTCATCTCTCTCACACTTCTTTTTGGAATTACTAAGTATTCATCACTGGCTAACTGCTAGCTCAGAATTAAGACTATGTTACATCTGTTCAGTGCACAACCCCTACTCTCAAAAAGCTTTTTGTCCTTGTGGGGAGAGCAATGCCACCACAGACATAGCGTTATATCAAGTTAATTACAGCTTCAGAAAAATCCATTGAAGTGTTTATGCTTCATTTTTCCTGGCACTGTTCAGTTCTTACCTGCACTGTGTTCAAGATCTACAGTCTTCTGAAACAGACCCCAATCACAATATCAGAACATATTACACCTTTCAACACTTATTCCTACAATATCTCAAACCATTGAGACTAAAGCAAACAAAGTAAGCTTCAGATTCAGACATCAGAAGGTATCGCTACGCTGCGATGTCCTTCCATGTGTCCTTCTCAAAGTCATCAACAA
The DNA here is from genome assembly GCF_012275295.1 of Melopsittacus undulatus. Lineage (NCBI taxonomy): Eukaryota > Metazoa > Chordata > Aves > Psittaciformes > Psittaculidae > Melopsittacus > Melopsittacus undulatus. The sequence continues at coordinate 68,748,816 of NC_047530.1, read as the reverse complement.
GTGCAGCTGAGCCTAGAAAACCAGAGCACTCTCCTTCCTCTCCTGTTAAAAAAAACTGTAGATTTTTCAAGTAGTTCAGATTTATAAATTATTATTCAGATTAATAAATTATTATGCAGTACACTGCTAAGCCAAGATGCTTCTGAAAATCATGCATTTGCCATCTAAGGCCAGGTTAAATTAAAATCTCCTTGAGAAAAAAGAATTTGTAATGATTTTTGTATTTTAGCTTTGGTAGGTAATCCTGACTATACATTACAAGGATTTAAAGAAATCATTCCTCCTCCCCCTTCTTGTATTTTTCAGTGGCAGGGAAGGAGGCACGAAGATGTGCTCTGACATACTATTTACATATTTTATTACAATCCCAAATGAGATAAGCACATACATGTTGATGCATTCAGTCCTAACTGGAATCAGAAGTGACAAACTGTCTGAATTTTTCTCATAACGTACAAGATGTGTCTCAAAACATATGAATAAGCAGGGAAAAGTCTCAGTTGCTCCCAGCAACAAAAAAAAAAGGAAAAGGGGAAAGAAAGGGGGGGAAAGAAAGGGGGAGAAAGACAGGGGGGGAAAGAAAGGGGGGGGAAAGAAAGGGGGGGGAAAGAAAGGCTCCCACATTTCTATAACAACTTTTCCAGTTCTTTATTATTCAACTCCAAATACTAATGATGCCAGTGAATGCAAAGTTTAAATCAATTTGTCTCACTCCAATTTTAGATTATTTTAGGGTGATGGAGTGTCACCCACCTCCAACTCCTGTGCAGCAGCACTAGGTAATTTCAGCATACAAGAACAGTATTTTACAGATTTTATTGACACTGTATCAGTCCATCTTTCTTGTCACACTTCCTATAATATCACTTACATAAACGCATTTCAACCCTTTTAGCTAGCTATTTCATCCACTCATCTACATTTTCAGCATAGACTGATGCTTTTCCCTACATACTTCCCTAAGAAAATAAACTTGTGTTCCTCCACCTTACCCATCACACTTGCTGCTACCTTGTCACATAGAATCATAGAATAGTTGGGTTGGAAAGGACACGAAGATCATCGAGTTCCAACCCCCCTACCATGGGCAGGGACACTTCACACTAAACCATGTCACCCAAGGCTCTGTCCAACCTGGCCTTGAACACCCCCAGGGATGGAGCATTCACAGCTTCTTTGGGCAACCCATTGCAGTGCCTCACCACCCTGACAGTAAAGAATTTCTTCTTTATATCCAGTCTAAACTTCCCCTGCTTAAGTTTGAACCTGTTACCCCTTGTCCTATCACTACAGTCCCTAATGAAGAGTCCATTCTCAGCATCCCTAAATCCCCCCTTCAGATACTGGAAGGCTGCTATGAGGTCTCCACGCAGCCTTCTCTTCCACCCGCTGAGCAGCCCCAACTTTCTCAGCCTGTCTTCATATGGGAGGTGCTCCAGTCCCTGATCATCCTCGTGGCCTCCTCTGGACTTGTTCCAACAGTTCCATGGTTTTTTTTGTGTTGAGGACACCAGAACTGCACACAATGCTCCAGGTGAGGTCTCGCGAGAGCAGAGTAGAGGGGCAGGATCACCTCCTTCGACCTGCTGGTCACGCTTCTTTTGATGCAGCCCAGAATACGGTTGGCTTTCTGGGCTGTGAGCACACACTGAAGCCTGCTCATGTTCATTTTCTCATTGACCAACACCCCCAAGTCCTTCTCTGCAGGGCTGCCCTGAATTTCCTTTTTGCCCAACCTGTAGCTGTGCCTGGGATTGCTCTGACCCAGGTGTAGGACCTTGCACTTGTCATAGTTAAACTTCATGAGGTTGGCATCAGCCCACCTCACAAGCGTGTCAAGGTCCCTTTGGATGGCATTCCTTCCCTCCAGGATATCAACCGAGCCACACAGCTTGGTGTCATTGGCAAAAATGATGCTACACATATGAGACACCATTCACCAAAGATTCCTCCCTCTTTCTTGCTTATCTCATAAATAAAAGAAACTTTATGGGAAACAAGAATACCAATGGCATCCTCTCTCTGCCCTGGCAAACCAGGCAAGCCATTGTTCCTCCACACAAATACTCTTTAAAAATACATATAGTTCAGGTCTTGCAGCAAGCAATTTGGTAACTGACAGACTGTTTAATTTTATTTTTGGTTTTTAGAAGTCACCTATGCCCAACTAAGAAATGATAAGGAATTACTGGGTTCACTAATCAGGTTGTACGGAGCTGTGTCCCCAGAGTCTGTAGAACACCAAATGCCAAAGAAAAGGTCGTGCTTCCAAATGTCAGGACTGCAAAAGCCTACATACATCCTCAATCTACATTTAAGAACTAGGTATCTTTTGAGCAGCTAGATTCCCTCATCTGATGTCACTGGGACATGCCACAGCACATAAGCGTATTGTTCAATCTTTTGAACCACAGCTTAATTCATGGCTAATTTGGGGGATAGGTAATAAACCCATGCCCACCTTTCCCAGAAGTGTCCCCTCTCCATGTCCCTCCTCTGTGTGATTACTTCCCCTCTTCCTATTTTTCTGAACTTTCTTCCGTACTTTTTATGCAGTCCAAATGCAACACTGCTGATTGTTTGCACCTCTGGTGCCAAGCACCAATGCACACACAGAGATGAATCACAGGTTTTCCTTCACACTCGGCATAAGCAAAACCGCATTTGCAAATACCTACTAAACAACAAATGACTCCCAACATTAATGGCAATCTCCTTAGCTTTGGATGCATCCAGCACGCATGCATTCTGTTAAGCTCCACCATCTCCAATGTATTTGATGTCTATCAAGACTACACAAAACTGATTAATAATACAGATAACAGCGTTGGGCAATGAAATGTTTTGTTTGAACCTCAGCCACAGCTTTCTATAAAGAGGGCTCCTGATAGTGCACTATTTCCAAGAAGCAAAACAAGCAAAATCAAAGTTAAGTCTTCCTTAAAATAGTTATTCCTACTAGCTATGTCTGGACTACTAGTAAAGACCTGCCAAAATTCAGCCCCACGGTGCACACTACTAGTCAACTCCCAAAGTAAACTAGACATGTTGTTGAATTACTGTATCTTGGCTAAACCATGTATTTTTATAACTTAAGATCATATTGTGAATAGAAAAAAATTATTTGCAAATTGGAGGGGACATTAAGTGAGCTCCATGACACACATAAAATTATGAGGGAAGGAAAAAGCTCCAGTAGAGCTATTTGAGTTAGTGCCAAATGCAAAAGCATGAAGGGATATCTGAGCCAAGAAAGTACTGGGTACTACCACAGTTCTTGCATTTATTTTTGCTGAGTTTATACCGTGTCTTTGGACACTGTCTTACTACTCTCTTGGGAAAATAAGTCTATCAAGTGACAACATGAGCAAAAGAAGAAAGTTATATTAAAGGAGCCCAGCATTTAGTTTTGGTGGCCATGCATTTAAATAGACTTAATGGCATCCTTTTGTTTTATTGTGTTCCAGAACTCCATTTCCCCAATGTGAATAACAGAAGTCCCCAGAAGAAAACTAGTTTCTGTTTTAAATACATCAGTAATATCTATTTTCTTTTGAAGAGACAATTTCCAAAAATACCATTTTCTTCCTGACTCTTAACATGTTTTACAAACATGAAGCTAAGATATCACAGCTTTGTTCCATTCAAACAGAGGATGACAAGCAGAGGTCCCCAGAACGGGGAAATAACTGCTTCATATGATATGGCATGGTGATGTTTTCCAGCCTCTGCAGATCCAGCAGCAGAGTCCAGTTTGAACACACCTGTCTACTTTTTCTTCCTTACACACCCACACACTGCCTGACTCTTGCTCTGATGGCCTGACCAGACATCAACATGCAACTAGCCCACTCCTCTGACATGACCCAGACTAGAGCAGCACCTCAAGGCAATATGCATCAGGTCCGGCTACTCAGGAAATGTTTGCCAGACAAACACGCATGAGACACGTCCCTGGGAGGAAGACCCCAAGGACCTAATCCAGCCAGACAAATGGAAACTGGAACCAGTTGTTAAAGGGAACATTAGTGGGTTAGAAAGCAAAACCAAAAAACCCTGTGGAGCTCACAACTACCAAAAATCAGTCTCCAGAAGATCTCTCCAGGAGGTTTGGATTAACAGATAAAATTAGAACAGTACCATTTGGTGCAGTAGGTGGTGACCAGACACCAAAGTATTTTGGCAGATATTCTCGCAGCTCCAGAAGAACGCTGTCGCAACAGTCAGAGTCATAAACCTGAAATAAATTAGGGAGGGGTAGAGAGATCAGTTTAAGGCATTCATTTTATACTTCCAATTGTCCCATAATTACAATTTCTTAGTCTTTGTTTTCATATGTTTAAGATTTCTACTTTGCATTTAAAAAACATACAAGATGAAGATGATAATTATCACAATCCAACATAAATGAATGGTATATCTTCTTTCAAATTTAAAAGTGGAAAAAAATGTATCAACTCTAAGACTAATTTATGGCTTCACTTCTGTAAAAATTCTAAACTGTAACTGTTAGCACCAAAGCATATTTAGCAAAAAGGGCATTTTCCCATCCTGGATCCAAGACTGTATAGGGTTACTACATAGTATCATATATCTGAAGCTTTTTCAAGTTATGTCAAGTAAAGCTTATAAGCTCAGCCTAGATAGTATTCCCTCATTTCCTCCAAACTAACTCATCCTGTAACTCCATCACACAGAAAATGCACAATTCAGATATTTTTCTTTTCATTTGCTTTAACGCTTCCAAAAATTTTTGCAGCTTCTGTAAGAAAACCAGATCTGGGTATATTCCTGAAAGAGTAAAATTTCAGAGAATTAAAACAAATCCTTGGATACTATCTTCTACAGAATTCCATGACTGTCACCAGCTTGCAGTGTTAAGAGGGTTTCAAAACCATTCTCTTGACCAGATTCACCCCACCCCACCTCACCTGAAGATCTAGTTACAGACATAGCAGATAGCCTACAGCACAGTTCAACATGCTTGGCAAACTAAAAGATCTATATCCACACAAGTACAGGTTACAATGATTCTTACTGCATTTAGGAACCATCCCATCCTAATCCCCTTGCAGCAATCCCAGTCCTGATGCTATCAGACTGCACAGCAACTGCACAGCAATACCCACAGACTCTGCACACCAGTGACCAGGGCAAGCCAACAATTCTGCTTTCATCTCAGCACACAATGCACAGGAGTCCAGTCAGAACCAGCTGCAAATCCAGAAGCAATGCAAAACAATATTAAGGTGTTAACTGAACTCTGCAAAGTTGGCTCAGCTAGTTGTTTTGAGATCCACATTTAACTATGGTTGGGGAATATCTAGTGATGGAAATGACAAAGGGTAGGTATTGCAAAAAACATGCCTTAAGCATTGTAGTATTAACACATCTAGGGAGGAAAAAACAAAAAGCCAGACCTGAAGTCCAATTACTATTTTAGAGCACCAAGGCAAGCCTCGGCTATGATCACTGATGCAATGTAACTCTAGACAGAGCCTTATGCAGCAGCAGAATGTTAAAATTAGTCAGTGCGAGTTTGTGCTATATTTAGGTTTCACCACAGAAACCTCAAACTGGGCGAACTCAAATCACCAGTGTGCTTCAAACGCAGAGTGTTGTTCTATAGCCCTTTAGGCACTATTTAATAGGGAGCTCTCCTGGGTTTGTAACAGCCACTACTCTGACACCTTTATGCTAGCACTGTTACACAAGGTAGTGACCAGGAAGGAAGTGATACAACCAAACCCACACTGACTTTTCATTACAGCATTTCAGTTGAGCCATTCATTTGACTAACTCATAGTATAAAACCCCTTTTAAACACCCTAAAGAAAGGGCTGAATCCTCAAGGCTCAAATCACACAAGTACGTGCACAGCATGATATAACACACTGACATACACCTACTGCCACACCCTCTACCACTATGGTCTCTATTTTAAGCATACAGAAGTTGCTGGGTGTGTACCTTACAAGTCACAGTGTCACATCACAGGGCAGTGACCTCTCTTCACAAGTCCTAGTTGTGGCAAGCTGGCACAACCTCCGAGATCTACAGGTAATTGTACATCTAGGCCTACTTTTCCTTTGTGTTAACTCAAGATGGTATGGTGATACTCTTGTGCTCCAAGACAAAAGAACTTGCCTGTCCCCTCGGATCAGTGGCTGCTGTTTATTTTTATTTATGCAACATTTATTTGCTGAGCCTAAGGTGTTGCCAGCAGAAGACAGTGCTTTCCCCAGAAGCCTCCAGTGTAACAAAAAGTTAAGGGTGGGAAAGAAGAGAGAGAAAAAGATTAGCACCACTCAGATGCTGAAGCAGAGACTCATCCGCTGCTATCTTTTGGAAGAGAGTTCACTGTTCTTCACTTTATAGAGGACTGTTTCTGGGCCAGGAGTCCAGCACTGACTGGTGGAATTACTTCGCACTCTGGGTATTTTCACACAAGTAGTACAAAGCCAATTTTCACTTACTGTGGTAGTTTATTATCATAGCACCTCATAGCAAAGACACGGAACTGCACTGCACCCAGCACACTCTTTTCCCAGGTGAATTTAAGCAGATCTATGAGGCACTAAACTATCACACAGTATCAAAGTCTTTACATGGAAGCAAGTATATATATTTAGGACAGGTCAAAGAGGAGAGAGATGGAAGTAACAAGTGCAGCAGGTGAGGAGAAACACTGAATGTAACTGGGAAAAAAAAAACAAAACAACACAACAGGCAAACTAATAAGAATTCATTTGTTTAACCTATTGGTAAAAAAGTCCTGAGAAAGTGACATGTCAGGAGACCACTTCCAATTTTTAAGAGACAGTACTCTTGCTTTGACTCACTGTCTAATCACCAACCTAAGACAATTAAACCTAGCAACTTAGCAAGTAGCCAGGAGTATGCTCCTGTGCATTTCAAATAGTAGGATACAATAAAGATGTTCAGATAATTTATTATGGGGTGTAATAGCCCAAAGTCAACACCAAACGGGGAAAAGAGTGGCTCTTCCAAGTAGTCTAGCCTTTAACACACTGGTAGCAAGACATTTTAAACAGAAACAAAACTCACAGTAATGCATTGTTCAGTATCCTTAATTCAACATAACTAAGTGCATTATTTCTGTCTTTCAAGAAGTTATCTTGTTCCCAGAAACAGTAATGAATTTCCCTCATCAGTTTGACGTAACATATAAAAAGCACTTATTTGACCTTAATATAGACTTCCATTTCTCCCTGTAATGTATTTGCATGTCAAACAAGAATAAGCATTCAGTTAATAAAGATCAGAGGAAGTCATTTGGTGAGGGCAAAGCAACAAAACCAGACATTTCAGGAATTGTACTCCTTCATATGCAGGAGAACCATTTCTGCTCATTAGAGTGGGACCTTATAAACAGCACCTACACCATAGGCATTTCTTGCCATTTCATATAACCTGCAACCTACACATCTAGATGTCATTCAGAATGCCAAATATAAATGTATACATCACAAAACCATCCCTAAAATTACACAGGATATTAACTGTGCAGCTCACGCCCTGAAAAGTATCACTACCAATGCTGCTGAGAAACTCATGGAAAAGACAGGTTGTCATTTACCCCAGGACAACCTTTAGAAATAAACCATTCTATTTTTACTTATATCAGCAATATTCCAAGTTCATTTCAAGAAGCTGCACTTTCTTTTAATGTAAAAACCTGCCCATTTTTCCAGCATACACTTACAAATGTAAGTTATTTCTGCTTTACCGGTAACTGTACCAGTTCTGAGCTATCAGATTCATGTCCCGTCTTGCAAACCAGCAGCAGCTGTACCAGCATCTTCATCCAACAAATCAAGAACTGCAAAACAATTCAATGTCAGCTCAGCCAGAGGAGATATCCCTTCTACGTATCACAGGCTACATTATTCCAACAGTACAAACTGGAGACACAAAATGTAATAGCTCTTGGGCTTAAAAGCAAATAAACAGGATGCTGACATCTGGAAGGCTCACAACACAACCATTACAAATCACAACTAACTCATAGGAAGAATATGCCCCAGATATGTCCTGAGGCAGCTCAGATAGTCTAATTGATACTATGAAGTCATAATTTCCAGTTACTCAGGACTTTTTAATTCTGAGGCAAATTTACCATCCCTTAGTTTTTAATCCAAAGTACACTCTGTTTTGGTAAGTCTGATCCAAACAGATTCATCTGGTTTTAATGCAAACAGGAGCTGCTTGGGAGAACAGGAATGTTCTTTTCCTTATTTAAGGCAGCACAACATTTAGGTTTTTTTGTTTTCTAAAGACCAGCTAATCCTGTAAATCACAAAGCGAGAATAAAACAAACGTTTAAATTTCATCAGGAAACTAGTTCTGGCAGTACAGACCTGTCTTCAATTGTCTTGATGAAAAAATACCGTATTGACAAAAACGTAGTTTAAAGAGAATCTTCTAAAGTACACAAAAGAGTTGATTTAAAAGAATATATATTTTATATTTGCATTATTTTAAAGCTATTTAAGTAGAAAACTTTAAATGCCAGAGTAGGCATGTCAGTCTGAAACATCACCTTTTCTTATTGATGGCTATTGCAAAGTGTCCCCTAAAAGTAGCAGCACTATAGCTTGCAGAGTCTCAGCGTACACAACCAGCTGCCAACATCAGGCAGAGAGTTCAGCTTCCAATATGTTTTTGGGAATGGGTCTTGAGGGGTGGGAAGCAGTTAATAACCCTTGTGCTCAAATTAGCAAATGCAAGATTTACAGATGATAGTGCAACCTTAATTCTGTCTCCCAATGTGTACGCATTATATTACAGACTTTAATTACCTGAGCATACACTGCATTTCCCTGCAGACTGCTACATCACCCAGTTACACCAGGCAAATACAAGGGCCAAAAAAAATGAGGTTGAAACAGCAGCTGTGATTTCAGCAACTCGTAACTGCTTGGCTTTACAACTTGGATAGCTACTTTTTTCATAGTATCACCATCATGGTCTGACTTGCGAGTGCCCACAGTATTTGTTTCAACAAATATGACTGGAATGGAGCCAGCTTTGCTTATATTCAAACTATCTGATACTGGAGTAACTCCAAAAGTTAAATATTTGTGAATGCTGTTCTACTAAATGCTATTATACCGAATTGCATATTTTACTAATACATCGATAATACTATACATGAGATTATAATCATTATTCTCACACCTACAGAAAAAAAATATCTTAAAACAAATCAGAATATATTCCCACAATCTGATCACATAAATGGATTTTCAAGTAAGAATAGTGCACACTTGTGATAATCATATCGCTCTTCCAAGTGTCAGGGGAAAAAAAAATTACAGCAGAGCTAGCTATCTCACCTTCCAAAAAAAATGAAGGCTGTGAAAATAACTTCCAAAATCTCCCAAAGAGATACTTATTTGGTCATGTTTATCAACCAGTCATTCTCTAACAATGCCAAAAAAATAGTAGGTCTTATTTCATCCATTTCCACATGCTTTAGGTAGTCAAATTTAGGCTGACTCTACCAAGATTTGCAGCCCCAGGCTTGGAATCATCTTTACAAGAGGCAAAGCAAACCCTGACCCATTTCTGAGGATGTGGCAGAACTTCAAAACTTCAGCAGACAGAAGAAAAAAAATGAAAAGGCACCAGTCAAGCACAGCCTTTACAGCAATGCTGAACAAGTAACACACTGGAGCTACATGTGAAGAGCTGCAGGAGCCACAGACACCATACACAACAAGTCACTCTGAAACAGTCAGAGGTAAGTTTGATAGAGACAGACGGATGCAGCCCCTCTTTTTTTCCAATAACCACTTACTGCAGAGGCAAAGCATTTAAGTATTCTGAAAGACATAAACAGGCACCTGACGTTGCCCCATCACAAGCAAAAAGGGTTGTTTCCCTCTTCACAGGACAGCAAGCTCCCTTCTGATCTTTCATCCCACAAGATTTCTGGGCAACTAAAGATTAACAACAAAGCAAGTTTAAACTATTTCCTTTACTCACATCCCCCTCCACAACTAAACAAGACACCCAGCTGAGGACTGAGCAGGGCAGTGGGCATCAGGACATTCTTGGTCAAAACTGGAAAATTATGAGATCACGTTTCTTCAAGAATCTCCTGCCACAGAACTAAGCTTCCTCTTGCCTTCAGTCTCTCCTAGGTTCACAACTCAGCAGCACAATCAGATGTTACATTCAGCTTCAACTGTGCAGGAGCTGGAGTCTTCCATCAACTTCAAAGCTCTTTGAAGTCAAAGATAATTCTCCTTTCAGGACGTGCAACAAAGCCAGATCCCTCAAGCACCACTATCATCTGTTAAGCAGTCTCCTAAGTAGGTCATGAGACTCTTTGGTGAATACAGTCCAAAAATACACGGCAAACTGCACATCAAGGTCTCTACTCCAGAATGTATGTTCCCTTGGTTCAGTTATGTTACTGTGCATTAAGACAGACTGGAACAGAGTTCACATTAGGCACTCTCCATTAGAGACCAAAATAAAGAGAACCCAGCCTAAAAAAAACAAAACAAAACAAAAAAAAACCAGCCTAAAAAAAGGCATATTACTGTTGGTCATCTGACAAGGAAGTTTCAAGTTTAACACAGTAAATACTTCTACCATTCTTACTTGCTTTTCTTTCTTACTTTGACAACATTTACCATTCACCCAGTAGAACTGTAGTGATGCTGTCCTTAAGTTACCCACTGCAAAAACTCAAATCTACCAGCAGCCAGAGATCCAGCAGATTTCAAAACAAGTCAAGTCGCTTTGCCAGTTCATACCTCCTTTGAAGAAGCATGGTATTACCAATTCTCATCTATCTTTACAACTTCTGTGCCAAGGACGGCTCTGTTACTGCAATGCATTAAGTGGTGCAACAGGAATGCTGCTTTGCATTTTAAGGAAAGACACAGACCTGGTCAGAAACCACCAGCTTGACACATCCAAATCCTCACTGATGCAAAAACAAGTTGAACAAAGACAGCAGCCAGTGTTTTCATACAACTTCCTGCTCCAAGACAACGGTGTTTTTTTTAAAGCAACTCCAACTATTCAAGAGCTATCAAAAGCTCCTCTATCAGCAACAGATTCTACTTTACGATGAGAACACTTGACATGACAGGGGCAACTAGTAGTAATCCTTCTGATAAAACAAATGGACAAAGAAGAATAGCATCTACTATAAGTAATTTTAGTTGATGGCTTGTGATTCTAGGAAAGTATGCAACAGCTCCTTCCACAAGGACTAAAAATAACACCCCAAAAGCTATTCTCATATTTTCTACTGAAACAGGGGTTTTCAGTTGTTCAATAAGACACACTAACATCAAAATAGAAGCAATTTTTGTTTGCTTTGAATAATTAACTCTTTGGAGTCCCACCTACATTTTTGTTTGTGCAAAACTGGAAGTTACATAATCAGCTGTGAGCCTACATGTTTCTTCACCAGTCTGATGGACAAGCATACTGGCTCCAAACCTGCTTCCCAAACCTGCAAACAACCTTCCTGCTTACCACTGGCAAGGAAGGAAAGAAGCGAGGCTAAACTGTGTTAGAACACGGGGGCAGGAGAAACCGAAAAAGAACAGATACCACTAAGAAACCTTAGAAAGACTTTGATCAGTGTCTGCTCCTATAAGGCAGAGAAAAAGTTTGGGTAACTGGATTCTGTAACACTCAGGCACAGTAAGCAAAGTAATTTGTTTTGCTTTGTCAGTTAAGATGTACTTACACACGTACATGTACATATATTTATATAGTACACACACACACTCAGAAAAATAAATATCAAAAGACTGAAAAATCATTGCTACCAAATTGCTCCCAAAGTATTGAATATTACAGGAGTTTTAACAAGCATGTTATAAGCAGTGGGACATTCAACACAATCATAGAATCAACTCGGTTGGAAAAGACCTTTAAGATCATCAAGTCCAACTGTTACCCCAAGACTGCCAAGTCTACCACTAAACCATGTCACCAGGGGCCTTATCTACATGGTTTTTGAAGACTTCCAGCAATGGTGACTCCAGCACTTCCCTGGGCAGCCTGCTCCAATGCCTGACCACCTTTTAGGTGAAGAAATATTTCCTAAAATATCCAATCTAAACTCTCCCTGGTGCAGCCTCCTCATTTTCTCTTGTTCTATCACTTGTTACTTGGGAAAAGAGACCAGCCACCTCCTCACTCTGACCTCCTTTCAGATGATTATAGAGAGCAATAAGGTCCCCCAGGAGCCTTTTCTTCTCCAGACTAAACAACCCCAGTTCCTTGAAACACTCCTCATAAGGCTTATTCTCCAGACCCTTCACCAGCTTTGCTGCTCTTCTTTAGACCCCACTCCAGCACCTCAATGTCTCTCTTGTAGTGAGGGGCCCAGAACTGAACACAGTATTAAAGGCGCAGCCTCACCAGTGCTGAGCACAGGGGGATGATCACTGTCCTGGCCCTGCTGGCCGCACTATTGCTGATACAGGCCAGGGCATACCATTGGCCTTCTTGGCTGCCGGGGCACAAGCTGACTCATGTTCAGCGGCTGTCAATCAGCACTCCCAGGTCCCTTTCTACTGAGCATCTTTCCAGCCACTCTACCCCAAGTCTGTAGCATCCCATGGGGTTGTTGTGACCCAGCACTTTGCCTTCTTGAACCTCATACCATTGGCCACAGCCCATCAATCCAACCTGTCCAGATCCCTCTGCACAGCCTTCCTACCCTCCAGCAGATCAATGCTCCTGCCCAACCAGATGTCTGCAAATTTACTGAGGCTGCACTCGATCCCCTCATCAAGACTGTCAGTAAAGACATTAAACAACACTGGCCCCAATACCAAGCCCTTAAGGACACCACTACTGACCAGTTGCCAAATACATGCAACACCGTTCACCACTACTCTTTGGGCTCAGCCATCCAGCTAGTTTTCAATCCAGTGAAAAGTATACATAACCAGGCCATGAGCAGCCAGTTTTTCCAGGAGACTGGCATGGAAGACTGTGTCAAATGCTCCAGTGAAGTCCAAACAGACAATGTCTACAGCCTTATCAATCAGATGGGTCACATTGTCATAGAGGCAGATCAAGTTGGTCAAGCAGCACCTGCCCTTCATGAATCCATGCTGACTGGGCCTAATCCTCCAGTTATCCTGCATGTGCTGTGATCTCTCAAGATGACCTGCTCCATGACCTTCCTTGGCACTGAGGTCAGGCTGACAGGACTGTAGTTTCCAGGGTCCTCCTTCCTGCCCTTTTTGTAAAGAGATGTGATGCTGGCCAGCCTCCAATCCTCTGAGACCTGCTCACTAGACCAGGGTTGCTGATAAATGATGAACAGCGGCTTGAACTCATCTGCAAGCTCTCTTGGGTGGAACCCAACTGGCCCTATAGACTTGTGTACATCTAAGTGAAGCAGGAGGTTACTAGTAATTTCTTCCTGGATTATGGGGACTTGATTCAGCTCCCATCTTTGCCATCCAACTCAGGAGACTGAGTATCCTAAGGATGGCTTGTGTGATTATTAAAGACTGAAGCAAAGGCAGCATTAAATACCTCAGCCTTTCTATCAACCTTGATCACTAGGTTTCCCCTAGTATCTAGTAAAAGATGGGAGGTTGTCCGTGGCCCTCCTTTTATTGCCAATATATTTGTAAAAATACTTTTTATCATCCATTATAGCAGTGGCCAGATTTAGTTCCAACTGTGCCTTCACCTTTTTTTCTCCCTGCATTACCTAACAATGTTTTTGTACTCCTCATGGGGTGACAGTCCCTTCTTCCATAGGTGATAGATCCTCTTACTTTTTCCCGAGTTCAAGCAGTATCTCCTGATTCAGACAGGCTGGTCTCTTCCCCACCAGTTTGATTTTCAGCACATGGGGACTGCCTGCTCCTGCACCTTGAAAATTTCATTCTTCCTGCCTTCCTGGACCCCTTTCTCCTTCAGTAAGGATTCACAAGGGATTCTCTCAACCAGCATCCTAAATAGGCCAAAGTCAGCCCTCCAGAAACCTAAGGTAGCAGTTTTGCTGACCTTCTTCCTGACTGCTCCAACCATCAAAAATTCTATTATTTAATTTTGCCTCAGACAGCCTCCAACCAGCACATCACCCACCAGTCCTCTGGGAACAGCAAATCCAGCCAGGCATCTCCCCTGCTTGCCTCACTCACCAGCTGGGTCAGGAGCTTATCTTCTACACGCTCCAAGAACCTCCTGGACTGTTAGCTCTCTGCTGTGTTTTATTTCCAGCAGACATCTGCTAGGTTCAAGTCCCTCATGAGAACAAGGGCTAGCAACTGTGAAACTTCTCCCAATTGGAGAATGCTTCATGCAGAGCTTCATCCTGGTTAGGTGGTCTGTAACAGATTCCTACTAGAATATCTGCTTCACTGGCCTTCCCCCTGATCTTCACGCACAAACATTCAACCTTTTCGCTTATAACATTAAGCTCCAGGCAGCCAATGCATGCCCTGACATACAGTGCAAACCCATCACTTCTCCTTTCTTACCTATTCCTTCTGTAGCTGTCCACTGCAGCACTCCAATCATGCAAACATTCCTGTTGTGACAACTACATCATGGTTTTCCTGCTGAACAATGGCTTCCAGCTCCTCCTGTCTGTTGCCCACACTGTGGGAATCAACATATATTCATTTAAGTTGCCCTGTGTATCTGGCCTCCAACAGTGGCATGGCATCCCCTGGCTCATTTCTAGCAAGCCTAGTTTTACCCCCTTCTCCCTTCAAACCTAGTTTAGAGCCCTCTCTGTGAGCCCTGCTAACTCCTGAGCTAGGATACTTTTCCTTCTTTGGGACAGGCATATCCCATCTGCTGCCAGCAGGCCTGGAGCGTGTAAATTAACCCATGGTCAAAAATCCCAAGATTCTGACACTAACACCAGTGCTGGAGCCAGGAATTAATTTTCATGATTTTTCTGATGCTTCCACTGTTATTGCTTGTGACTGGCAGGAGAGTTGCGAAAGTTACTTGGGCTCCTGAACGAGTCACCCCACGGCCCTGAAGTCCTTCTTAAGACCCTTCAGCCTTCTTGTTGAAGAGACTTCCTCACTGCCCACCTGAAAGACTAGTAAAGGATAGTAACAATTAATATTTAATAGAATTTTTAATTTACTAATGGTTAATCTGGTACCTGGATGACCAAGAACATCATATTCCTTCATATGCACTAGTGATTCACATCTCTTTGCATACATAACACAGTCTTTATGCAACATTCTCATATTACAAGCCTCTTTTTTTTAATCTGGAAACTGGAATTCTTGTTTTCAGAGACTGAATAGATTTTCCTTTTCTTTCAAGGAGGCAACCTACACCTTCCTTAATCCCATACTGGCAGCCCACCAGCCAGATCTTATTTTTAAATAAGTATATTATGCACAAAGTACTGTATTTTCTGTGTAACATCAACATACCTTTAATTAGTTGATCCATATTCTGAAATATTCGTAACTGAAGTTTAAACAAGATTTGATCCAGCACTTGCATGACCCTCTAGCACATCAGGAGCACTGTACTGTAACTTAATCCAATTTAACATACTGTGGATATACACATTAAAACTATGCATTATTGCTTTATTTTCAGCTAATCTACTCTCAGGGAAGAATCTTCCTCAGAATCAAGTTGGTAGGAGAACCAGATTTTTTTTTCATGTTTTCTTACATATCATGGACTGTAGCCTACTAAGTAGTAGTACTCTACCCAGTAGCTCCCCCATAGCATCAAATTGCAATAATGGCCTTTTACTGTCTCCTTTTATTAGGTTTTCTTAGATTTATTAAAGCAAGTTATAGTTTATTCTGTGGTATACAATACACAAAGAGCACAGAGGAGATGCTCACCAGACCCTTCTAAGTTACCCTTCTACCACACGGCGTGTCCCTTCCAAACTGATTTTGCTACAGCGTACAAGAATCACAAACTGTCATACTTTTTAAATCTTACTGTCCTGGTACAGTAGGCTTTCAGCCATTTAATAGTGGTCTGAAGTACAAAAAAAAAATAAGTGTTTATAGGACAGTAGTAGGAACTCATCAGATTCTTAGACCTATGCTTCCTATCTCTTAGACAACTCCTAATGAAAAACAGATTCGGATACAAGCTGCCAGTATTTCAAGGTTGGTCAAAAAGCCATTTTCTTCTCATTAGCTGAAGAGTACTGCATGATCTTTCTTTCATAACAGTGTTTCTGTCCAGGCTTGTGGTTTAAAGAACAGAGTATGAGGCAATATCACACACTGGTTTGGGAACTTAAATTTGCTTCTTTTCCCCAGCAAGACAGATCTCTCCCAGACAGATTCTCAGCAGGAGGAATGATGCCACAATCAGAAATGGGCTGTATCAGAATATGCTCACTGCGTTTGCAAACAGGTAATTTGTACACTTCAGTACAGGTGCCTCTTCTGGACACGCAGCAGGATCTGGATGTACCAGAATGAGACATAGCCAAAGATAACCATTCAAGACATTGAACTACAGCTCCAAATGCCATATTAACAAAAAGTTTGGGCACAGCATTGCATCCCTAAAATAAGAGGTTAAGAGAACTGTGCATCATATTTTTTCCAAGCTTTGTCCTTACAAGACTGAAAAACAGAACCTTAGCTGAAGACTTGATCACAGGATAAGGATATTTTAGTACACAATAGCAGCATGACAGCCATCAGCCATTCCTTTTTCAGTAAAGGATAATCATCTAAATCAAGACTATAAAACCAGTTAACTGAGTTTACAAAATAGAGTAATTCATCCTGAAGCAAGACACTTCCAATCGCTCTCCTTTTCCGTCGCCAGCAGAGAACAGTTGACAGAACACAGGCTGCCTTATCATGATTTGTGCTATATAGGCTAAAAGAGGGCTGAGTTTTATGAGTCAGTTCTTGCAACTCCATGCAAAAGCATCCAGGCCAAAACACATCGTTCAGGCTGCTGGCTTGATTTTATGCCATGGAGGGGGAGGGAAGTCACCAGAAGTCTTCTGCACTGCCTGAAGCTGCTTGAATACTAATTAAAATTAGACAACACAAAAAAGAAGAAAGAATCAAGCAGTAGTGAAAAGCCACAGCATAGGAGTAGTGGCAGGTTATTGACAATCAAGTAAATAACATAGTAAGGAGAAAATTATTGATAATGGTCCACACGGGCACACTCTCTGCACATTTCTTCTCTGTAACCACAGAAGCACAAGGAATTATGTCTTCAGCATATTAACGTAATTGGGTCTTCACAAACATGCTATCCTCTAGTCACAAACTCAAAGACTGTCACAAGACAGACGGCAGAAGTTGAATAAACAAGATTAATTTTGCCTTACATCAGATTGTAAAAGAAGTTAGTAAATTCTTTAGGGGAAACAAAACAGGTCATTACCCTATTGCAACCTGCATTATAATGCAGCCAACAAAAGTTCAGAACAACAATTGTACAGGCTACCATGAAACCATTGCTTCCTAACCTTCAAGTGCTTGACTCTCACCTAACTAACTTAAATCTCTTTTACATGCTGAAGCTATTTGTGTCTCTTACATCCTGGCTTTGTTTTCAGAACATGCAACAAGAGTGAAAAACAATTTCTATTATCTACAGTGGTAACAGCTTCCTTGCATTCATATTATATGTCCACATGGCTTGAACCCTGAACTTTCAGACTACTGCTATGGCAGTTAACAGAGCCATCATTAATTGTCAATGGGTGGAAGATCTGTTATCCAGAAGGGCCAGGTGATTAGGACAATTATCTTTTCCCAATGCTACGTGGGGTAAATCAGCTCCCTTGGTTCCCAAGCACTGGGACAGAGATAGAAGGCTGCCAGAGCTGAACTGGAACTGGGAGAACCCCATCTACCTTGTCATTCCAACCCTCCTTAATCACCCTTGCACTCTGGGACAAAAGTATCTGAGAATTTGGGCAAGACGTGCAATAAACATTCTCAGAAACCTTACAGTACTGCAGGTATGTTATTTGGAGCCATAACTTGACTCCAAGCCACGACCTGCAGCCACTAGCAATCGGGGTAGAGGGGAAAGAGGTTAAGTGATGGAAGTTGTCCATGCTGCCAGAGCTTTCTCAGGACAGTTTTCAGCAAGCAGGATGAGGCAGAAGGTATACTTATACCCCAAGCACCCCACAGTCACCATAGGAAAGCAGAAGGGCAATTCAAATAAAAGTTTACAGGAACACTGATTGATCTGTGAAGCATAAAAACCCAGTTTATTACCTACTGCATTAGTAGGTTTCGAAACTTCAGTATGCCATGCTCAGAACAGGTACACACAGTAACAAAGGTTTATAGCCCCACCGAGAGAATGCCAGAGTGAAAGAGCTGCCATTTCAAAACAGTTCAGCATCCTTCTCTTGTTCTGTTGAACATAACAAACACTCAATCTCTTAGTGCTAAACACACAGCTTGTAGGAAACAGTAGTCATGAAGGCAACATTAACAACTGTAAATTCTCTCTTCCTCAGTTTTAAATAATTGCAGCTCAAGCTCTATGATTTTGTGCTTGCAAAAGCAGCTTGCCCTATTTAAAGCTTGACATTCCAGCTTCCTCTCCCTCTTCAGGGCACCAAACCAGTAGTTTCTGCAATGCTACATTCTTGATGTGATAAATTAAAAACCTGTTCTGAAGAGGACAGTTCTGAAACAGGAAGACAGAGTTATGCTAGCACATAGTGCTCTTGGGTACAGCCTGGCCTGTTTGAGACAAGAGCTCTGTATGCAGCTAAGCAGGGGGTTTCACCTCATACGGTGACTGCACTAACCTTCTCAAAGGATGCTTTTCTCACAGTTCCCAACTCATCTGCCAGAGGAGATCACCGTAGGAGGGTTGATAGGTTTCTTCCCTTCCCTCTCCCAACACTGCCGAATTAAGTCAGACTGCTCCACATGTATAAATGCACCCTGGCATAAAGCCGGTTGAAGCCAAATACTAGAATACATCTAAGTAGTAGCCTGGTTCTGTGGATTTCTTAGCATGCAGGTGTAGGCAGCATACCATAAACACATACTTCCTTTTACAATTTATATGCTTTAATGGAAATGGGTCACTCCTACATAATATGTATGTGACAGTGACAGAGCACTGGAACAGGTTGCCCAGGGGGGTTGTGGAGTCTCCCACATTGGAGATATTCAAGGCCCGCCTGGACAAGTTCCTGTGTGATGTACTCTAGGTTACCCTGCTCTTGCAGGGGGGCTGGACAAGATGATCTTGCGAGGTCCCTTCCAAGCGCTGGGATTCTGTGATTCTGTGATTATAGTACATTTTTAAACACTATTTTCCTATTTCTACATCTCTGTATACTGCTCCCTCCTGAAACTCCTTTAAAAAGTCCTTTAAAATGCCTCCACCTACAGGCTCTGAGTATTTCCATTACATGGAAACAACAGACCATCAGTGTAAATAGCCCTTAAAAAAACACAACCTTTCTACTTCAGTTTTTTCCCTCACTCTCTTGCTGCTTGTGCCTACTGAAAATGGAGTATTTTTTAGATACTTAAGGTGAAAATACTCAAAAAAATTTTTACCCAGGTAAGGGTACCAGAAAACCTGGTGAAACACTCCATAGTTATGCAGCCTCTGTTCGTAAAAAGTTCATGCCCTCAGGCACAAGAATGGAGTTTGCAGGAACAAAATTAAAATGTTAATTTTTTGAATTGATAATTACTGGTATTTACAGAACTCAACAGAAAGTGGACATTACCACTAGGAAGTCACACTCCAGTGATAAGTTAAGCAATACATAGTAAGTTATTAACAGCAACTACAAACAGCTCATTGTTCTGCTACATTTTATCATAGAAGGTATTCACAATGATCTTGTCATACTATTCTCCCCCAACACAGAATCATGGCAAGCCATTTCCCCATCAGTAGAAAATAACACATATTGCTGTACTAGAGGCAAAAGTTTGGTTTACTTGGTGAAATAATCTCTTAAGAAAGACCGCATGTATTTAGAGGGTTGGGTGTTTTGTTTGTTGGGTTTTTTTTAATTGCTAATCTGAAAACACACTATAAAGGAAACAGAAAGGTAGCCTGATGGCAGTCTGAGCAGGAATCACTTGAGAGATTTCACAGTTTTCACTTTGACAGAGACCTGTGAAATTCTTCAAAATTTCCAGCTGTCTGTCACTTCTGAGCAAGTTTCAGATAACTATTAGTATTTTGTATTACAGTGTCTCGCTCAAGTTTCCATTCCAAAACGGAAGCCCATTTTGTTTGGGCTCTACCAGTCAGCACTCAGCTTGGTGCTCAACACAAAACAAGTCATCAGTAACCATGGGAAAAAATTTCTGGTGTTTTGCTGACACAGACTATGGCCCTCTGTCATGTTCACACAGTCCAGCTGAAAGCAAATCCAGCAGTTTCAGAAGAGAAGATTCTCTTGTCTAGACAGAATCATAGAATGGTTAGGGTTCAAAAGGACCGTAAGATCACCCAATTCCAATCCTGCCAAGCCATGGGCAGGGATGCCTCACACTAGACCATATTGCCCAAGGCTTTGTCCAAACTGTCCTTGAACACTGTCAGGGATGATGCACTTAGACTTCTTTGGACAACCCATTCCAGTGCCTCACCACAGTTACAGTAAAGAATTTCTTCCTTATATCTAACCTGAACTTCCCCTGTTTAAGTTTGAACCCATTATCTCTTGTCCTACAGCTACAGTCCCTGATGAAAAGTCCCTCTCCCACATTCCTGTAGTCCCCCCTCAGATACTGGAAGGCTGCTAGAAGATAACATCTACTTGGTATCAGGTTAAATGTATCAGTTATAGTCAAACTTGTCTGTCAATGCCCCGTTAACTCTATTATGACACATTTCCTGCAGCCTTCAGCTCACAAGCACTCAGACTGTATGCTGAAACAAGGCTTCCTGGTCACTGGCAGTTACCAGAAAACACTTCTGCCTCAGACCTGCAATAGCTGCTCTTGAGCTGTGAGGCAGGCTCATCTTCTTGCTACCATAAACTACAAAGGTTCTCAGTTACTTCAGCCAAGGAGTTTCGCTTCACCCACAAGTAAAATACACCACTTGTTTCTGGCCCAGATACTGGGGTACTAATTTTAATTCAAGGCCAGGGTAAGGTAGCATGCAAAGGAAACAATAACTTACCTATCACTAGAAACAAAACAGTTATAAACATATATGAAAAAATAGACACGGAAATAAAGAAACAAATGACAATTAATTCACATATACTAACTGTCAGCTTTCTGGTGTGATCTTCTCAATGGACTTGCTGTCTAGTCCTGACAAAGTGACAGCCTGGGATTCATCAGTTTTGTTTCACTTCTTTCGTTTCTGCCCTGTTTCTCACTATCTCCTGCCTTGTAAATAACCCCTTGTGGTAAAACTCTCCTTCCCCCAGTCTCTGGAAGCTCATTAACTTCTCCAAGGTGATAATGTTTCTTCTGATTGTGAACCAAAAGATGCCTTGAGCTCAGTCACCGAAACAGGGCAGTCCTGCTGTTGTTTCCACTGTTCATCAGACAGCAAGCGACAAGACAACCAACACAAATAAGTTTTGCAGTCTTTTAAAGAAGTCAAATCAGTTCATCTATGTTCAAAAAGCACCAGCATAGCAGAAGGTTAATGGCAAGAATAGGAAGAAAGGCCTTTCTCTCTTAGCTGCAATGAGCTACTCTATCAGCTCAAGCTCTAGGTGTAACTATACCTTACACTGAACCTCACAATCTACAGTAATCCTCATCTTGTAACAACCATGTATAGTGCTTAGGTGCCTATACGCTGCATCACAAGGTTGCTGCCTAAGAGCAAACATGATAATAGTTAATCATTGAGAAGTGACAAATCCCCAAGACCTTTCTCCTGAACTTTCACCTATGTAATGTACATGCATTTGCTCACCTTCCCTTCTCCCCCAGAAAGGCATTCCAGTCCACACACAACTAGTTGTGTACGCATCATTCTCTTTCTCCATTATTTTCGAAGAATTACCCAACCCTTTTCCCAAATGCCTGATAACCAAAAAAATTCTGCATCAGAAGTAACCCAGGAAGGCCCTGGAAGACATAATGAAGCTAACTTTGCAACTAACTAGCGTTGAAACCTGACTTCTTCCCCTATGACATGGCATAGTAACAAGAGGACTTTTTCCTCAAAGATTTTGCTCAAGGTCTTGCTCAAAGCTTGTCACACTAGTTTAAGCAACAGGCAAAACGATAAAGCCTGTGCTGTAAATGCCTAACAAGCAACGCTCAAGCTTACCCCTCTTACCCACTGGCTTTAGACAGTGATAGCACACTACTGTCCATATCTCAGGATTTCACGAATGAGTAAGCAGCAGCCTGGCAGTCAAAGGAGTATGCTCAAGCTTTCTCCTCCTACTGAAGAATTACTGCTCAGGCTGAATTGCAGCTTTCCAACCTCATCTAAATGACAGTCACTAAGAAACCTCAGAAAAATATTTACATTTAGATTTAACTGGCTCCTGCTGAGCTCCTACTAAGTCAGGAACTGCTGTTTTGTCTAGCAGTCCCATCATGAGAATTATCAAGTAATGTTAGCATGAAAATACAATATTCTTTAAGAGCACATCGCTTAGTCTGTGTTAATGTGAGACACTTCCACTACATATGCAAGGTGTTTTGGAAACTTAACACCCTTAGAGGGTGGGGGGAGAAATAAATCAAACAGCATAATACAAAAAATATATATTATATATATATTTATAATTTTTATATATATATATACATATATATATATATATATAAAAAGTCTCAAGACTCCTCTCTCATCCTGCATGATAAAGTTTTCTATAGCTCTTTTTACCTAGTGAGTCATGGAAGGGGATGATATATCAAGCTGATGCAGAAAAAATGTATGATGGACTATCACAGGCAGGTAGGTTGGCAAGGAAAAGGGGCTCTAAGAGCAACAGCTTTCCTGGTCTGTGTTATTGAAGTTATTGATAAAGCAAACTGAAGATAAATAATAGGAAAAATACATCAAACTAAAGTTAAAACAACTGGAGAGTTTAACTTTAATTGACTTTTTAAAGGAGCTGAGTTTTAATACAGTGAAGAGACCAACACTTCCAGCAAGAAACCAGACTAGACAGAACTGCGAGACATGCTAAATTTAGATGCAACAAATTCTGAGACAATCTGCAACATGAGAGAGTTGGGATCCTTTAATCATCCTACCATCCTTTAATCATAAATGGAGATCACACAAGGCTTTTCACAGAATCACAGAATCCCAAGGGTTGGAAGGGACCTCGAAAGATCATCTAGTCCAACCCCCCTGCAAGAGCAGGGTAACTTTTCAATAAAATCTTAGATCCTGTGAAAAACCCAGCGTCCCATGAGCAAGTGAGCAAGCTTAAATACTGTGAGTGAAGTAGACCTGTCATGGAGACAGACATCCACAGAGGAGAAAGTTCTAGGCAACACACAGATACCAAGACAGGGCTGTTGCTGACCTACTGTTCAGATATTTAGGTTTTACTCTCCCACCACAACAGGTAGGGAACTATAACTTCTACAGGAAGCACACCCACCATTTCACTCGCAGCCAAACAGCTCCCTCCATGCTACAGGACCCTCACCTTGTTGTAGAACTCCTGCTCCCTGGGACCACGTGGTGGTGGCTGCAACTGCTTCAGGACAGTCCCATCTGGATGCTGAAGTATACCTACAAGAGAAGCATCTCCTTCAGGGCATGGTTTTATAGGTTGCTTCCCCCACCCCAAACAGCAGATACACAATCAGGGACAGCCTATTTGCAAAGTTGTACTGCTTTCAGTATACACACAGTAGAGCCAAAATTGACAGCTCCTACACAAAACCCTTAGCGGAGGGTTGCTTGCACTTTTCTCCATCTTTTTAGACATTAGATGATTTCCTGGGTCTAATTCTGCTCAAGGCCAACACCATACTGGAATTTGACACTGAAAGTTCCACCCACAAAAAATACATTAACTATGGAAGATTACATAGACACTCCCTTTTTAAATAACTGATAAGGTTTTTTTTACAGCAATGACAATAAGTTAAAAGGGTATCAAGTTTAATGCATTATTCATTAGCTAAAATATAAAAATGTGTTCTACGTATTTCTATACTAATGGCATAGACAGAGAGCACTTCTATATTACTAGAAGTATCAGCCCCATAGCACCTAATTAGCATGGAGTGGTATTATTTGTATCACCCATTATTACAATACAGAATTTCATCTCAGACAGGCAATCACCTTCATCATGCACCAAAAAAAGACCTCAAAATACCCTCACAAAATAGCCCTAATGACTCTCCAGACAGCAAGACTGCTGAGTAGCTACATAAGAAATACAACTGAATATCTGAAGGTACTCAAGAAATGGATATGGACAAGAATGGAGAACAGTAACTGCATCCCCCTGAAGGTTTCTGCATCCCTCTAGGTTTCAAGATCATTAGCTGCAAGGGAAAAAGAAAAACCAACTTCTGGAAAATAAATTTTCCCCTAGAATTTATTCATAGTTTTTCAGCTAGTAATTTATTTTGTTTACAAGGGAAGGAGAAACATAAACACTATCAACAGTAGGCTCCATCTTCAGCTTACCACTTGAGGAAACACAGTACAATGAGCCAGGAGCTTTGTGTCCCAAAAAGAGTTTGCAGTTGTAACAGCAATTGTGTTTTGCCTTTTAGAAAGAATTATCTCTGAATGGGCTCTGTTGTGCAGCCTTGGAAACTAAACAAAATCTTCAGAGTCTAAGATATTTACTTTAAAACAACCACCAGACTTAGAAAATTTGTTTCATTAGTTGGCTGCGCCAATGAAGAGTGATTTTAGAAACATGCGTAAAAGCTCTCAAGTTACATTGTTTGCTGAAAGCTGGATTTTGTATACTTTCCAGAACTACAAAAACATTGCCACACAATGCCCAAACTACCACATCTTCAAGACACAACACCTTATCATGCCCTCCGTGGACCCTTTTGCCTGTGCTGGAAAGCACTAGCAAAGTATCAGAATGGCACGTGTTTGGAATGTGAACTGCTAACAATCACAGCATTACAAGAAAGTTTTATAATACATACTCCTCAAAATCTGCATGCTTGCTTTAATGATAGGTAGACAATCTACAAGGTAGAAAAGCCAGGCAAATATTCCTGGAAGTAGAACCCATACACTATTGGGTTGATACATATTACTTGAAGAATTTATTATAACCTGGCATTATCTAAAGTTCCCTCATCATCTTAATTTCTTGACAAACTAGAGCACCTACTCTGTAACTGTGACTGAGGCAGGCCTGGAAACCAAAGACTAGTGCTTCAACATCCACCATGAAGATGAGAACTCGGTAACTTTCCCTTTGATCTACAACCAACCACCTGAAATACCATCATCTGCAGGTCATACTAACATATGAGCATTGGATATGGTTTTGTTCTAGGGCTCCTTAGGTTTTCCAGCACAGACAGGAAGTATTTGTATATTAAAACACTACTAAGTAATTCAATATTTCTGAAGAAGCAACAGAAATATACCAAATTAAACTTCTGAAGCCTCTTACAAACATTTATCTATGGCTCTGCAAGCAAAGCTTACTAGCATTCTGAAACCCAAATCTACTGCAAAAATAATCATCACAGATGTATGCACTCTTCTAAATAAGCATCACATCCAATCCACACACTTCACTGAACTATAGGCAAAACCTGTTATGCACAGACAAGCCAAGCATTTACTTTAGGAAGATCCTACATCTTCCTGAGGATATCTAATAAGGATTGACCAGTATGCATGTGCCATCTTAACCTTTTTTGGCAGGAAACAGCAGCCAGAGACAGAAGTTTAGTGACTTGCATTACCAAGCAAGTCACACTGAAAAAGAATGGCACCTTTAGCTACAGAATCCCACTAACAACTTGGGAACCTCCAGCATTTTACAGGTACAGGCACCAGACCACAGCCAAGTGCGGGAGGCTCTATAAGGTGACATATCCCACCAGCTCCTGTCTCTCTCCTCATGCCTACGGAAGCAAGCCACAACCTTACTTACTCTATGTGATTTACTCTGTTCCAGGGGAAGCAATACTGAACACAGCATTCAACAGAAGGTCAGTCATTACGCCCAGAAGCCAAGGGTCTACGTTTGCATGCAGAGAGAACGCTACAAGGCTTTCTTTGCAAAGCAGTAAGTCACAAGGAGCAAAGAGAAAACTGAAAGATTATTCAGGAGGGAGGGAACCACATGGCAATGAAATTTTAAGGTCTACTTTATTTTTTAAAAAATAAAATATTTTTAAAATACTTTGGATATCCACAAGTCCTCTGTATCTTTCTACGCAGGGGCAGAAGGGAAGTTGGGTGAGAGGACAGCAGTGACATAAAGGAAGCAGCTGAGCAGAACAAGGAAGGCTCTGAGTTTGAATGAGTAAACAGCTCAGATACTAATGCCAGCCAGGTACAACCTTCAAGGTACCTTTGCTATGTTGTATGCATAAGCAATAGAGGTATCCTGACAAAAAGGTATGCTGGATTTATAGCTTTAGGTTTTTAAAATACTAAAGGTTCAATGGTGTAGAAAAGGGCAGAACAGAAAATAACAGGAAGGGCGACTACTGCAGGAAAAGGCAGAAAAAGACAGTGGGAGAAGGTAGAAGACACAGGATCTCCTCACATACACTTTAAATTCTCACAGATTCTGGCATACAGATTGTTATATTCCTTACCAGTGCTATTAGCAACTACATCTATTCAAACATCTGTCCACTAGCTTCACAACAAAGATACCAACGGGAACAGCACAGCAGAATTATACATGACCCTGTATAATGATCTTTCGCATCTCGACTGCCTGCACTCCTACATACATCTGTAAAGAAATAAAATAAGAATATTCAGTTACAAAAATTAGAGTGCTGTGAGCGCCAGAGCAGCTCTGGTCTTCACCTAAATGTAAAACTGTTTCTAAGATGAAATCATCAACTGTGGTGATACCCCTGCACGAAAATCTTGGTCTTGCTCATCAGATAATAGTGGAGCTAGCTTTATCTAATCCATTTGAGCTGCACCCACAATGATAGAGCATCACCCATGTTGTCTCAATCCAACTGATAAAATTGATGTGGCAAAGGTGAGGGTTTCCCTGAACAAGCCTTTTTTAACTGATCCCACCCCATGTTATGATACACCTCTACAGCTCCAAAGATCCAACACACCTCCCTCTACATCTTATTGCACTGACTGCAGCAGGGGCAAGGGACAAGAACTACTTTGCTGTGGAGATTATCAGCAGCAAGACATGCCACAGACGCAGGCTGTAGATAAGACAAACTCACAGTGCCATTAGTACTGCAGTTTTCACTCAGCGATAGCTGAAGGGGTTCTGATGAACTATCCCTGGCCTATTCAGCTATGCCAGTTCCTACCATTAGCGTTCAAAGGCAATATGACAGCTGCTCTCAGAGCACACTGATAGTTGAATGTATACCTTGCATTTGGCTCAGAGGCAAGATTTGTACCAAATGTGTTGTTCTGGAAGGGGAGAAATGCCATTTGGCAATGCTAACTTGGCTGCTTGCTCTGGCAGTGACCGCTGCCCATGTTAAATGGCACCTTTCATGAGAAGGGCCAACACCTGACTCCTAAACCTGGAATTAAAATAGAAATTTAAAGGTAGTGGAGGCACACACCAAAAATGCTGCATCGTCGTATTTGTATTATTAGACCGCTTACTAGCCATTGCTTTGGGCTCACTCTTACCATCTAAGTGACAACCAACTAGTAAGTTACCCCTGGTTGGTAAATCACTCATTAATACTTCACCCATGTTTCTGGTGGCCATAGGTTTGGGGGCTACCTTCAGATAAAGTACAGTTTCAACTTATGTTCTGAGGGTACGAGGACACCGTTATCAAAAGTCCCACTTTTTTAAAAGGTGCCTGATAAAATGAAGCTAACTGCATAAACTTAAAGGTGCTGTTAACAATCCTGTCCTGGCGGGACACTACCATTTATGCAAACCATCAGAACACAGACGTTTGGCAGTGCTGAAACCACTCTGTCCACAACCTGCGAACACCGGGTGAGCTCTGGCAGTTCCTCCACCCTTCCACAGGAGGAAGCAGACCCTGGCCGGACAGACCTGGCCCTCAGCTGTGAGGTGTCCACCAAACACCAGCACCGACACAGCCCTTGGGGCAAACAGGGGCTCGCAGCTCAGCCCGAGAACCGGGACCTCAGCCACCAAAGCGGCAAGCCGTGACACCGCTCCGGAGGTGCCGGGCATGCGTCCCCAGCCGCCGGTGAGCGGCTCCCTCCTGTCACCAACACTACCTCCGGCCAACAGCACAGCTACCGGCCGCCGCCAGCGGGACGTGAGGAGAATTGAAGCGAGACCCGCCCCACCACAACCAGCTCCACAAGAATTACGATAAACGGGAGACCGGGTATGTGGGGGACCTCCCTCACGGGTGGCCCGGGTCGCAGCTCCCTCCGCCGCCCCTCTCCCCGCGCCCCGCCGCCGCTCACCGCCTTTATCCTTGCCGTACATGTGTCCGGCCACCTGGTGCGACAGCGGCACGCAGCCGTTCAGCCCCCGCCGCCGGCCCCCTGCCGCCGCCGCCGCGGGGCCCGGGGAAGCGCCGAGCACCGGCTGGGCCGCGGCCTCCTCCGCCTCGCCGCGCCCGCCGCCCGTGCAGCGCCCGCGCCCGCCTTCGGGGCGCCCCGCCGAGGGCGGCGCCGGTCGCAGGGGCTCCGTGGCCATTTCCCGGGTGGGGGGGGAGGGCGGTGGGAGCTGAGGGGCTGCCGCGCTGCGGCGGCGGCGGGCGGGCCTCAGCGGGCGCTGCGTGCCGGAGCGCGGGCAACGAGGGCCCGCGGCTCCATCACCCCGCACAGCTCCACACCACGCCGCACCGCCCACCCCGCCGTCGAGGTAGCGACTGGCCGCGGCTCCGCCCCGCCCCGGACATGGCTCCGCCTCCGCCGCCAGGCCCGGCCCGGCCCGCGGTGGGGTGGGAGTCGTCGCCGCCCCGATCGTGCCGGTAGCACCGAGCGGTGAGCGGCGCTGAGGATAGGCCGAGCATGGGCCCCGGCCCCTCGGTGCGGCCCGAACGGACAGCGCCTGGGGGAAGCGGCCGCCTGCGGAGCCACCAGGGCCTAACGACCCAGGCGCCGGCGAAACTGGTCGCGATCCGTGTCGGGGCCGGTGACATCCATCCCCGTGGGCATCTTTATGTCGTCTTGGCCGTCGGCAGCCCCCGGCCAGGGTTCACTGCCTCGGCTTTCTCGGGAGTGCTGTTCCCCTGGTTCTCAGTAACCAGAAATACTGCCTAAATCCCCTTCAAGTTTATATCAATTCAGTGTCATCCCGAGGTTTGTTTATTTTCTTCTCAGAAAATAAGAGCAAAATGAAGCATGTAAATAGTATCAGACCTTTAAAGTGGGTAAAGACTTTAAATGGTCTCAAATGGAGCCTTGTCAAGCTCTGTAGGTGCTGCTCTTGGATTTGAGGTGGGTGCACATCACCTGACACCAGATCAAAATTGGATCAGGAATTAATCTCTAATCTGCATTTTAACCCCCAATGGGTAGATGAAGGTATGCACAAGCCCTGCATTCACCCACAAGTCCCCAAAGACTGCTGCCTGGCCAGAAGACATTTCTTTTCACTAGGGCATATATCAGCTCTATTTGTCAGCCTGTAATTACTGCCTTCTTTTCCATTGTTTCTTTCCTTTATAAAATTAGCTGAACTGTATTTGAGGATCAAGTTGTGTTTAGCATTAGTTGGACTCAGGAACAGGAAAACAAGGCCAGAGATAGGCAAATGAGTTTTAGCAGATATATGATGTTCCCCCAGGTTTTAAAAAAATTAGGTTGCTGTATATCCAGAATCAGCATTGACATCAGAGGAACAACAATGCGGTGAGCTCAGCTACTACTTGTCTCCTCTTCCCTGTCCCATATTTGGGAGATGTTGCAGGTGGTTGGGAGAACTCGATGGCAATTTGAGAGATTTACTGGGGAAATTAAAGTATCAAAGGAAGGGGAAGGTCACAGGGAAAATGAGAGTATTGAAGGGTGAGACAAAGGAGCATAGCATATAAATCTATCAAAACTGAGTTTCATTAGTGCATTGTTCATGGAACAACTTGTTTCAATCTCTTACTTGGGTGAGATGGGGAAGATGGTGGTAACAACTCAGCAACATCCTTTCTGAAGTAACAAGGCTAGTCAGAAAACTTACGTTTCTCTCTCCCGAATTCCCCCTTCTCATCAGTCAATCCTGTCGAGCCCTAAAGATCAAGAGTCAAGATGGCTGCAAGCATAAGCTCCTGTCTTCAGTTTCCCAATGCTAAATTTTCTGGGAGGGTTCTGATGCAGGAGAGAAATGACACAGATTGGTCAACACTTGCACAAAAAAATTACTGAGGAGTTCACTGGGGGAAAAAAAGCACAAGTGGGACATGTCTGGCAGAGAGAAGGCTCCTGGCCTCTCGAATGCTAACCTGAGCCTCACGAAAAGATACTTCCTCCTGTGCGATCTGAGACACTTTGGTCAATCTGGGTCTAAACATACAGAGAAAAACAGATGGCATTTCAGACTTACATCAGTGCCCACCTTACATTGAGATCTACCAGAACTTGAAATCTTAATGGAAAAAAAGAATGGAATTAAAAGAAAAAAAAAAAAGAAAGAGAGAAAGAAAGGAAATCAAAGACTATTCAAACACCTAGTCCTGAACAAATAGCTTCTAGATATCCTTAAAGCTAACAGAAGTGGGGCTGGAGGGGATTAAAAGAAATATGAAAGCATGAGTAATTGGAATAAGTAAACACTGACTATTTCCTTTTCCCTGATACTTGCTTTAGTCAGATTTATGCATATGGAAATCAAGTGATGCAAGACTGTATCCTCTGCTCACTCATTCCACCCTCATGCTTCAGCACATGGAATTCACTTGTCTGGGAACTTCTTCTAAAATAAAAGAAGTGAAACTGAGAGAATACCAGAATAACAAATAATTAATTTCCCCACAGAGTGTGATACTGTAAGAGTTTGCGCTGAAAGCTGAACCTACCAGCAGGATTCCCAAGGAAACCTCTTGTCTAAAGGCTGTGCAGTTGCACTTGAAGAGAAAGCTAAAGAGGCTGCAAACAGCTCCTAAAAAAGGGGCAAGTGGCTGGGAATCCCCCTTCCCCCCTAACAAAATGCATTTGGCAAAACTATACTTAATTCTGGATTACTCTTTCTGTCTGTTGCTGGAAATCAATCCTCACTCAATCTGATAAAAATGTAAGGACTAACAACACCTAGGAAATGTTACACATGCATTTATTTTACACAAACTCTTTTGTGCTGCAAGAGGATGTCTCACCCGCACAGTGCAAAGCTCCCCCGAACTGAGCGGGGATTACAGAAGAATCACTTTCTGCTGAAGTAACTCACTTTTTCAAACACAACAACTAGTTAATAACTAACCACAAGATGCACAGTAGTTAGTACAGGAAATAAGCTCATACTTCAGTGGAAGTGCAGGGGGACATTAGGTAAACAGATTAGTGGGGCTGGGTCTTGACCAAAATATTGGTACTCTACAGGTATGCTGACAACAAGTGCTGCTGGAATTTTCACTGTCCTTTCGCATGGTTCACAGCCACTTCTCCCCATCTTGCCAAAATAACCACTGCTCTGCTGGAGATGTGTTTTCTGCGTGAGGTCTGTGCAAGAGATGCAGATCCTGCTGCCCACAGAGCTACTTCCTGCAGCAGATGGCTGTGCTTGTGAAGCTTCTGCTGGCCAAAAAGATTGCAACAGACCTGGATCATACATGTGGTCCTCATAAGAAATGTTGATCAGCAAAACCAGTACTTTGCTGGACAGCTGAGAGCATCTGCGGTGGTGCTTCTGTGTACAGGAGAGCCTGTCCTGATTATCTGATCATTCAGCATACTGCAGACTTCATTACAGCAATAAAAGTTGTAATCATTTTGCAGTTCTTTTTTCTTGCTGTCTCACAGCAGAAGTATTGCTGTATCATGCCCTGTTAAAGTAGCTCGGAGCTTTTAATCCTTTGTTAAACTCACAGAAGTTCTGTGCTTTTTATTTTGTTCTTGTTAAGTAAAGGAAAATCTGAACTACACTTGTCAGTTGGAGGTATAAAACTCAGTGGTGCTCTCTCACTTTCTTTCCTCACTACTGACTTGTTGCTTAGGCATCAGGTCCCACAATGATTAATATTTTTCTTGGCTCTGACTGATGCAAACTCTTCGACACTACTCTCCTCCCTAGCAACCAGGTACATCTGGGGTTTTCCAGGATGAAAACAAAGGGACAGTGTCAAAACCAACCTACACTCTGGAGATAATTCCGTATGTTTAGAAAATGACTGTGAGGTTAATTCATGGCAGTTGTGTGTGGTTTGTATCACCTTTTCTACAAACAGAGCCACAGCTGTAAATTTTGGGAGGTCTGTTTTGTATTAGAAAGCCACTAGGAATATAAAAGTGAGAAAACCATTTCACTAGCTCCTTTCTTTCTCAGTCCTTGGATATTTTGGTGGTGGTGATCATTGAAGAAACTAAGCACAGAATTTGAAGGAAACATATATTTTTCAACAGAGAGGAGGCTAAGAGGTTTTCATGGTGGAGAGGAGGCAGCAGTCGGCATTTGCTGAGAATGACTTTATTCAACATCTTCATTCACAACCTGGAGAAGGGAGTGTGCATAAAGTCTCCATGTCTGTAGATGCTCCTGACCTCCTTAGTGCATTCAGATGCAATGCTGATGTCAAAGAAGTCCTGCAAGATCTCACAAAACTGAACATAAGGCACAATGTTGGCAGGGGAGCTTCAGTGTGGATAAATGCAAGGTAATGCATGTAGAGGAAAATAAACCAAAGCTCTTTGATCCTAGAGCCAGCTGTCATGGCCCACAAAAGAGATCCTGAAGTCACTGTTGACACTTGTCTGAAATCATCAGCCAGGTATGTGTCTGCAGCTAAAAAAAGCCAACAAAATGCTAGGCAACATCACAAGAGCTTTGAGAAAAAGACAAAAGGCATCACTTTGCTGCTATGTGTAGCCTTAGTGTGCCACGTACCAAGGCCAGCTTCCTTCCCTGTCTGGTTCTCATGGGAGAATAAGAACATACCATTAATTATTCAGTGCACAAGATGGAATAAAACCATGATTTATGAAGAGTCTGAAGAGATGAAACATGTGTTGCTGCCTCCAGCCTTAGAAAACAGCAATGAAAAGACCTTTTTGAATGAAAGACCTACTTTGATATCCTTGAGCAAGAGGTTGTGCTTCTTTCTGAAACAGAGGCATTAGATCAAAGTCTTTAGTAGCATCTCCTGATGTCATGGCTTATAGGTAGATAAAGATTACTCCCTTTGTCTTTCTAACAAAAATTTTCCAAGTACAGTGTTGTGTCTCTATAAGGAGGTTGCTCAGGGTTTACAAATGCATGATGGCATTTTAGCAGTCACATCCTAATGCTTTAGGATAACCCCAGTACTTGATTCAAGATGATTAACATGCCAAGAGGTTTATTTAAAATGCCTCTTTGTCTTTCCCTAGAGGCTGCTTACATTGCTTCCACCTGCAATAAAATTAAATACCTATTTATTGACTAAACCCACTGCCAACTAGCATTAAAAAAGGTCTCTTCCATTAAATGGTATTCTGCCAAAACTTATCTGCAAAGCAACAGAATTCAACCCTTAAAAAGTAATTTAACCCGTGCAGAGCCAAGAATGAGTTGAAAGAGGAAGAGCCCACTGTTTGAAAGGAACAACAAATTTAATAATTGCTGAAGTGAAAGTCTGTTCTGGCCGTTGCTTTGAACAAGAGTCCCGGCAGTGAACAGACAGTGCGACTTGACCACATCTCATCCATGTATGGTGATATTTGCCAGCTGCAGAAAACTATTTGAGAGAAGTTACAGTCAGTGACCTTCTCATCCATTTTGCTGCCTTTCTGTTGCCAGCTGACTTGACTGAACAACAAATGTTGCAGCTACTGAGCAGATCCTTGCAGTATGCTGAATTTTGAATGCTTCACACATTAAAGCTTTAATTTCTGGCATGCTCAGGAAGCTCCTCTTTTTTTTAACAGGCTTCTCCTGGAAAGCAGAAGGCACTTGTTTTTGTATAAATGCCATGCATTTAAAAACGCCACAGGAAAACTGCAGTCTGCATGACAAAAAGGATGCAGAGCAGCACGGATTAAGGGCAGCACAATGTCAAATCAGAGAGGAGGGATGGTTCAGTCTTCAGCTAGAAAAAAAAAAAACAAGACAAATAATCTCTCTATGCTTAAGTGAGACACATGCAACTTCTGTGTATCAGACAGGAGTTGCTTGAGAACCCCAATAAAACCTTTCTTACCAGTCCAAACTGCACATGAGAAACGTAGACTGCTTTGTTACAGTCACATAAATCTATTGTGATTCTACTTCAGGGAGCGCACCAGTAAATACTCCTTCTGTTTATTATGATTGCACATCTAATTAAGCAGTTTACAAAAGCAGGCATGGAGGAACATTAGATTGCTAACACGGGACCCATGGCATGAGTGTACATTGCTTTCTGTCCAGACTGTGGGATCACACAAACAGTTCAGGAAGAAAAAACACGTCTGCTTGAGGCACATAACCTCTTCAGCTCTAAGAAGTTTTTGGCTAATAGAACTGCTTAGTCCCAGAAGCGAATGAGCAGCCACTTTGTACATCTTATGCTTCACTCTATTAAGAAGTATAATAAAATGCCATTTTCTGTAATTTGATTTACCCCTTTTTGTTACCACCTAGCAATGTTACATAGTGTTAAAACTTCTCTTCCAGCTTATGCTCACCTCCCATCTGCCACTTTCTTTTTTTCATGCCTGGTTTCTCTCTACACATGTATGTACGTTGTGCTTAATTCAGCTCCTCTCTGCATTAGCCCCAGCATTACGCAGCCACAAAATGATCCTGCCCAAGAAACTCACTATACACAGCTACAGTAGAAAACAAGAAGCAGAGAGCTTCAAGCAGCAGCCCCTGGTACCCATCCTACATTAACGATGTCTGTAGAAAATGATTGTTCTGCCAGTGCAGAGAAGACACTTAATCAGTGCAGGAAAGCCAGGGCAAAACAAGCCTGAGTGCAGAAAGCAACTGCAGGAATGGGTAGCTGACACTGCTGGGCTTAACATGTACCAGTGACAATGGAAAAGGCATTTGGTCTTCTCAGCCAGTCCATGTGGAACATTCTGACCAGGCTGAAACAGAGATGCTGAGCACTAATAAACTCATCCTAGTGGCAGTGGCATAGGGGCATGGCCTCTGTGCTCCACACGCTATGGGGAGATCGTACATTTCTGCTTAATCCAACCAGGGCTCAGGGTTGGTTTTGTCAGCCTCAAAGCTTCAGGAATTAAAACTAAAGCCAAATTTAGTATGAGACTTCCATGTCCAGGATGGTTAAAGAGAAGCCAGTTGACATGGTTTCTTTGCAACACCAATGTTTAGTTTCACGCCTACATTCTTATCCTTCCTGCTATTATAAAATGCTCTTCCGTTATTGAACAACTGTGATACAGCAGTGACTCACATTTCCATGTCTTTGTCTAGCTGTATCACACTGAAATGAAAACCCCAGTCCAACTTCTGTGTAACTCTGCAGAATCCATTCTACAGTCCCAGAACAAGATCCAAACTGCAGCAATATGGTGAAAATTTTAGTAGGGCCTGTGGTCAGCTCTGCAGCTGGGGAACTGGTGACACAACTCCTAAGTGCACAAGCCTCTGTGCATGAAAAGCTGCTTAGTCCCAAATATGTTTATGCAACACTTCTAGATGCCCGGGCTCAGACAGACAGCAATGCTGCTGGAAAAAAAAGAGCGACACAAACATATGCATGTATTAAAAAGAACCTTAAAATCAGCACTGCCCACATCAAGGAGTGTCCATTGCATAGCGTTTGTTTCCTCCTAGTGGACAAGTATGTGATTGCAATGGTGGCCTCCACCATTTGCTAGGGAGGGACTCTTCATTAGGGGCTGTAGTGATTGGACAAGGGGAAGGGGTTAAAACGTAAACAGCGGAAGTTTAGATTGGATATAAGGAGGAAGTTCTTTACTGTAAGGCTGGTGAGGTACTGGAATGGGTCGCCCAGGAAGGCTGTGAATGCTTCATCCATGGCAGTGTTCAAGGCCAGGTTGGACAGAGCCTTGGGTGATATGGTTTAGTGTGAGGTGTCCCTGCCCATGGCAGGGGGGTTGCAACTTGAGGATCGTAAGGTCCTTTCCAACCCTAACTATTCTATTCTATGATTTGAAACTGTCCCTTAGATAGAGTGCTTGAATTCCATATGCAGAGAATACCTGTAATTTACAGCTGTCTCCTCTTCAAGAATGTTGATTCCAGAAGCACTTGAGTATTTCACATTCAGACTATTTTGATGAGTCACACACTTACTGCAGAATCAGTACTTTAATTTGTTCACCTTCCTAATGAACACTTACATGTTGAAAAATAACCATGTCGAACAAAGATACAATTTTACTCTGGGACAGGAATCTTCCACTGCTTTAACATGCAGGATGTGTACCAGATTTTCATGTGGAAGTTTCAATGTGAGGTTGCACATCTGCAGAACTCTGTAATGTTTAAAACTGGGTAAAATAACCAATCCACTTCATATTGTAGAGACTATTTGAGGAAAGCACTAAGGAACAGAGATTTCAGAAAACACAAGAGCAAGCAAGCACATGGACCTATTATGTCAATAGGTACATGATAACCTATTGTACTAAGCAAAAAAAAAATATTAAATGTTCTCTGTAATGCTCATTTTCATGTTCAAACAACTCACATACATGAGCCACAGGAACATTTAGGTACTGTACAGAAAACTGTACATACATCAAAATAAGATTTCACCACTCTTGTGTCAACATTCAGAAATGTGACACTTCTTCAAAACAAACCAAATTTTAAATCAACAAAGACTCTGCTTCTGCATCTTTGCTTCCCAGGAACAAAAACTTACAGAACCCCCTTCCCTGATGCCCAGACTCCAGGAAATGTTTTATTGACAAACTCCAGGAAATAGTTTTATGACTCAGGAGACTCATCTGAAACTTGAGAACTTTATCTCTCAGAACATCAATGCAGCTTTCAGTGAACTGTTAATTCCTTCAAGAGCAGCCAGACTTTGCTGTTAATAGGAAAAAAGAAGTCTCAGAAGGAAAACCCAACTAAGACACAGTTTTATGATTACAGTAGTATTGGTGTACAGCACTACTCCCAATGCAACTCCCGCTTGAAAGAAACAGCACACCCATGGTAACAGAGACATTACAACCTCAAGAATTAAGATGAGCCCAAATGTGTATTTGACAAAAATACAGAAATATCCAGTGTCATATTCTAATAATACAGAAGTAACTTTGTTTTGGATAAAAGCAAAATATTTGATAGTTTAAGGTTAAAACAACCTTCCATATGCATCAGTACTCAGCCAAATTTAAAAAATATCAAGTAACTTTACAGTCAAAACAGGAACAATAGAAACTAAATGTATTTGACTGCAACTTCTTACAAGTAGAGGTCTCTCACAGACAGTAGCTGCCCCTACTATAGCAGTCTCCTGCAAACCTTCTTTCTCTACCTCTGTGCCACGTTCTCCATTTTTATGCTTTGTGACAAAGTTCAGACCAGTCAGCTAAGACCTTAGCCTCTGAAAGTCCTACATCAAAAATACAGTTTTCTTCAATCTTAACCAGTTGTACCAAACACACCCTTAAAAACAACCAACCAACCAACAAACCTCTACTGCCCCTATCATCTGGAAGAATCCTTAAGAGGCTAGGATAAAATGTCAGCTTCTTGAAAAGGCCTTTCTTCTAGCTCTGAGGTAGTCTCTCTTGTCTCAGGACACTGAGAGCTCACTCTTACATAGGCTGCAATTATGCTAATGGACCAGGTTTAATACAAAACTGCCCTCAGCCACCCCACTCTTTGGGTTTTGCTTTGTAGTCATTCACATGTTAATAAATCAAAGCTATTTAATTTAAGGAAACCAACATGACAGCTGTTAATGCAACCGTGTCAAGCAAGACAGGCAAGTGCCCTACAAATGAGGAATAAGAGCAATCCTTGTCTCATCCCTCCTTTCCTCCTTGTTTCTAACTGTTGCCAAAGCATTCCCTGGCCATGTCAGTTCTTTTGGTAAAATTAGCTGAACCACATCGGCAGTTAGCCCAGGGAGGCAGGAGTTATTTAAGACACATAGAGCCTAAGGCCACTTAGTAAGAAAGGTGTGCCTCCTCCTGCAGCAGGAAGAGTCCTCCGGAACCAGCCAGAGCAATGATGAAGCAGACAATAATGATGGGTGGGGTTTTAGTTATTTTTAGCTTCTGGAATAAATTGGCATAGCCTCCCCCACAGAAGTGTCCTGTGGTCTGGGGAAGTCAGCTTCACTGCTAGAGTCTGCAAATGAAACTAAGGCTTTCTAGCAGCAAAGACAACCCTGTCACCCCCTGCCCATCACTCTGAGTACTTCATTCCACTTGTTTTCTTCAGAAAGCTCTCACAGAGATCATCCTCCTAATGCTACTCTAAATACAGGTCTGCAGTTCCACTAGTATGTTCCTGATACCATATGGTAGTAAGGTCAAGTTTTAACACTGCTATAAAATCAAAGGTAAACTTGCCTTTTAGCCCCATCTTGCTTCGAGACTGTTATGCTGTCTGTACATAGTTAGCAACTTTGTTCTTTCACAGAAGCCACACAGAACAGTAGTGTAACAGGCCAAACATGACACCTGCAGAAAATACAGCATAATCAGAGTCTAAGCTACATTTTGCGCCACAATTTCTTTCCTGCCACTACCTTTTACATAGAAATGTATCTAGACCTGTGACTTGACAACCCCTCCAGGATTTTAGGATCTACCTTTCAAACACACATTCTACTGAATAGCCTCAGAGTTGTACACTGTATTTGAAAATAAAATTTAACACCTATTTTCTGATGAAGTACATTCTGTGCGTCATTTTAGTTTTGTACTCGGTGAGAGGGTACACACGCTTTACAGGACAAAAATTTAAACCATGACTATTTAGAAAATTATGTATTGTAGTGATTAAAACAAGACAAGCACCAGAGAAAATACACATGCTGAAGCCTGATGTACATATTACACTGGAAAGTCTTCAGTGACATGACAAAGAATTTGTGGTTTTTCCCCCAATTACAAGTGAACAGAGGAATTGTCAGACATTCATTTTGTAGCTTCTACTGTCCACTCTATGCCTCCTTCCTTTTGATGATCAGAGGCCCAACGTTGTCACCAGTTTCCTCGTTGTGCTTTGTGTGAGAGCCATCACACAGCGGGAACTGAAAAAAGAAAGAATAAATACATCTAAAGTACATCCACAGTCAGAATTAAGAACCTAGGTTGACAGTTCATTACCACATCTCATTAAATCCCACTGTGACCACAGGTCACAACTTTTCTGTTGAGATCACAGGTCTCCCTGAGTTCTGGCTGAACACTAGCTTTGTCCATGTGAGCACAGGGTGGATGAGAGGCTTGTTACGAAAAAGCAGCAGCTCCACTCTATTTGATGTTCCTGCCTCAGGCCATCATGAGGAAAATGCAGCCCAAGCCGCAACAGTAACCTACCTGGAGTATCTTGCTCTCAACCTTACCCCATATTCCATTTTCCTGGAGAGCACTCAGAGCTGAGTGAAGTTACAGAAGATAAGTGGGGTGAGTAATAGAAACAGGAGGAGATCCTAGCCGATTATCTCCCCCTCGTTTTCTGTAGCACATAATGAAAAAAAGGACAGCTTCCCTAGCTCACCTCTTATTTAAGAGACACACCTACATATTAGTCCTACCTCTAGACAGCTGTAGTGGCAAGCCAGATTTGCTTCATCCTGACACAGGTAGATTATTTCATTGACACAAAGGATTCTTCCCACAAGCTGGCCTCCACATTAGGATTTTGACCTGCTAATGTAAACAAACTGCACTTCCAAGTGACATGGCTATTCAACAAAGGCTCTTATGGGTAGCACTGAGGAGGTAATTTGAAAAAATGTCTGTTTCATAAAAAAAAGAAAACTAGAACTGCCTGGTCAGAGCAAGACCCACAGAGACTCTTTTAAGCAGCTGTAAAAAGAATGCCCATATAACAATCCTGTTGTGCCTGATCAGCTCTTCACATGCAAGAGCCAAAGGACATCCTGTGAAGAAGCAAGAGTGAAGTTAGATCCCATCACTTAAGGGCTATGCCTCCTGTGCACAAGAAACTCTGGAGATGATCACAGCAATCACACACCAGTATTCTGCATTACTACTTGATTCCCACTACTTCTAAGCAAGCAAAAGTTGGACATTACTCAGCTTTTGTCTTTGCAACAGCAATATTCACAGTACAGTCACAAAGTCTTCAACACTCCACTGATCCCAATACTCATAACTCAGTCATAGCCTTGGGAAAAAAAATAACATCCTATTGCCCATGCTTAGTTAGAATAAGAGTTTAAAATACTGCACAAAATCAATATAATGAAGACAATATAATTGCAAAAAAAATATTCAAAGAGCTCTAAAAATAAAGTAACATGTCTCCTAGGTTAGTGCTGCAATATGGGGAAGAGGGGGGAGAGACTAGGTGGAGTTTTGTTTTTCACAATTACAAAATGTCAAAATCCACAGTCTAAATGGCACGTGATGTTGCGAATAAAGAAACCCTGAATTAGAATACTCATTGTCATGGTTTGAGCATGTTTTGAGGGTGTTTTTGTTCGAGGCCGGAAGGAAGGAGAGACAGGACACCTGACCCAGGCTAGCCAATGAGGTATTCCATACCATAGCACGTGATGCCCAGGATGCATACCGGGAGAGCTGGAGGGGTGGGGCTCTAGAGGAAAAATGGAGGAGGGAGCACAAGGTGCTCAGCCGGGCAGGGTGGAGTGAGTTATGGGTCGGTGGCTGGTGGGGTGTTGTATTCTTTTCGCTTGTTATTGGCTGTATTATTATCACTGTGTTATGCCTTAGCTATTAAACCATTCTTATCTCAATCCGCGGGGGCTACATTCCTTGGATTTTCCTTCCTAACTCTCCAGGAGTTGGGGGACTTGGTTTAAACCACGACACTCATGTATGCTGATTCATGCAGGAACTTTATCATCATATCAGTCATTTGTGACTGAATGAGTAGGTACTGACAGATACTTGGAAGAATCTGAGAAAACAAGAATGTATGTTCACGGAACACTGACCAGCTTCCAACTCAGATGTTCCCAAGTCAATTATTTTTCCATGCAACACCACTGTCCACTGGTCTTCACAGAAGCATCGATCCAGCTTCCATCAGACATTTACATCTCATATGCCCCAAGGAGGCAAGCCAAGGTCCAGCTACAGCAACAAGAATCATAGAATCAAACAATACCATGTTGGAAGAGACTTCAAGAATCACCTGGTCCAGCCTTTTCTTGCAAAGCATGACCTACACTAGATGTCCCAGTACCATGTTCAGCTGAATCCAGAGTGTCCAACACTGGGGAGTCCACCACTTCCCTGGGGAGATTATTCCGATGGCTGATAGTTCTCATTGTGATCAATTTCCCTTGTATTTAATCAGAATCTCTCCAGGAGTAATTTGTACCTATTACCTCTAGCCTTTTCCAC
This sequence comes from Melopsittacus undulatus, assembly GCF_012275295.1. Lineage (NCBI taxonomy): Eukaryota > Metazoa > Chordata > Aves > Psittaciformes > Psittaculidae > Melopsittacus > Melopsittacus undulatus. The sequence continues at coordinate 68,707,128 of NC_047530.1, read as the reverse complement.
GTGACTCCTTACAGAATCATGGAATACCAGTCACCATCACTGCAAGTTTTTAAGTGTCAAAAATGGCAGGATTCACAAGCTACAGATTGCATTGAGACATCTTAAAACTATTAACTGACTGCTCTGAATTCTTTCTCTGCATTGGCTGTCTTAGAACAGCTGGCTCCCAGAGGCTGGGACGCTAGGCATGAGCTTCTCAGAAAAAAAAAATCACCACTTTTCCACAGCACCCACCTGGTCACCCTGAAGACCAGATGGATCCTGGGCCTGACACAACACATACATCCTTGGTTAAAATAAAGCAGGCTATCAGTAGTGGCAAAAGATGAAGAAACTATGAAGTGATCTGAACAGACCACCTTATTTCTCTTGACATTGCAAAGGTTTAGATTCTCTACCACTATTTCTTCTGCTATTCTGTATCAGAATTCCTTGTCCTGCAGCCTAGGGACCAATGCTTCTCTGAAGACAGAGACGTTGCAGGTCACTGCAAATGCAAGTAAATTACCACTCACTCCCTGGCTCCCACAGTTTAAAACGCAGAAGAGTAAGAAAACAAATGTTTTAACTTTAGACTAATTACAGTTTGGGTTCATGACAAAACTCTTGCCTCTACACTGTAAATATGAACACTGGGTTTTTCCACAAAACATGACAATATTATGAAGTGCCTGCAGAACACAGCACTGCATAGGAAAGGACCACTTATAGATCTACCTATTATATAACTGCCTATTATGAAGTGCCTGCAGAACACAGCACTGCATAGGAAAGGACCACTTATAGAACTACCTATTAACTAACATTAACATGTAGTTTCATCCAAAGACAGACTTACCTGAAGATGTCACCTGTGGGTTTCTTAAACACATGCACCCCAGAGACTGGCCAGCACAAAAAAAAAGCCTTTTAAGTATACTAGGTAAGAAAAAACCCAACTGAACAGAATCCTGCTTTTTGAAGAGTTACCCCAAAAAAACCCTGATACAGTCAAACTGTTTTGTTATTCCTTGCACAGGAAGAACAGCAAATGAAGTCAGCTGTAGTGTATGCACACCATCAGTGCACACTGAAGTATCCCATGGTTCATAATGCTACTAGATCTGTTAACAGCCTCATGCCTCAGGTGAAGCTAAATCTGATGAGAAATGCTCACACAGTGATACAAGAAGACATTTCTTCCAACCTATACATGGAAGAGATCCCCATATGCCACTTGTTTAAACACAGCAGGTACTTAACTGCCTTTTTTTTTTCCTGCACTGGAAGCACACATATTCTACCATTCTGCCATCATAAACATGATCTTACAAATTTTAACAGGATCTTAGTTTGAGAACTGCAAGAAAGATAATGCTAGCTAGCTACTTCCAAGGATGACAAGCATGTGAGAGTGATGAAGAATGTCTCTGTATCTTATTACTTGGCATGAACTGAAGAAGCACACACACCATCTTAAAGATAAAGCCACCCACCGTGCAAGGTTAACCCACCAGGGCAAGAAGGCAGCACAAAACTGGAAACTGCAGTCTTTGAAGCACAGCATGCTGATTAAAATAATCATTATTAAGCGCCAGTAAAAGAAAACAAATGCCTTCAAATTTTTCCACTGACCTCCTTAATGCCTTTGCAAGGCCTTTCAGATCAGAGTTCTAAGAATGGACTCATTATAAGGTAGCCCCATCTACTTCCTTTTGGTGTGTGATTACAGAGCCCTAACTCAGTAGGACAGTATGTTCCTAAACTGACAACGCCCTTCAATATATGCTAAAACATACTTCTTAACATTTTTATTTCACACAGAGAAGACGGTGTCAAACAATAGCTAGAATATTTGCAGGAGCTGCAATGCAACCACTGAAGCCAGACACGATCTTCCATTTTTGTTTAGCAAATGGAGTGGGAAGTGGAATGTACAAACACCAAGGTTCCAGTTAGGATTTTTTTGTATTTTTCCAGAAGGCCTGAGGGAGGCACCTACACTATTTCAATCTGAGGTAAACCCGAATTCACATATTACAACAAAGTACAGATACTTGGAGCAGCCTTTCTCCTCCCCCTTTCTCTTTTCTGAAGCTGTAGCCCTCATGGTAGCTTCCACCACTACATTCTGGACATCAATTGAGACTTAACAGAAAGATTTAGCAGCAATATTAGTGTACGCATGCATGTACCTGCATGCTGTACAGCCATCAGCACTGCATGTAAATGTACACACTTCCCTGTTGTATAATCATACAATATGCACTTTAATCCATGGAGGACATTTTAGCCATGGTGGGGAGGCATATTTTGGTTTTCAGTTCAAACTCTGGACAAAGCAGGGAAGATGAGCCCATCTCCACAGGGTTATTTCAGAATCAAGTTGTGATGCTGTTTAACTCTCAGTAGTGTTTCAGTGTTAAACCAAATACAGCTACAAATATGTAACTTCCTGAGTTATTTTCACCCACAAGTTAATGAAGTCAGACCTGACAGCAGCAGAAGATACCGCACCTGTAACACTGCAGAGTGCGGCCCAATTAGACAACTGCCTAAGACTTGAGAAGTCTAGTGTTCAGTCCACTGATGGAGAGTGCTAGATTTCAAGGCTGCTGGCCTCAGTTACCTTATCTCTGAAGTTCTGCATTACTTCAGTTTCCACACATTAGCACCCTGACTTCTGAAAAAGCTTTTAAATGTTTGCCAGTGGTAAATGGACAGGACTGCTAACACTGTCCGCTTTCTCTCATTACAGATCACAGAACTACCACTACAGATAAATTATACAGAGCCCAGTTACATTAAATGTCATGCATCTCTATCTCAGATTTAAATCTGATCTTAGTGTTACTGAAAGGCTAGGTATCATGCTTAGCACTATTTTAAGGCAAACTGAGTCAACCCAACTTCATATGCAAGTGAGCTGGAGTGGTGTCTAAACCAGAATTTTAACTGCTCTAAAAGAGTGGCTTAAAATATGCCATCATGATCTCACTGGCTTTACTTTAGGATTACCCATATAACCATTTTGAGTTGCTAAGGCAGAAATGCAATAAGTCCATCAGTCTACATTCTTCAAAAGCTTTTAATCACAATGACTTCTTTTTAGATTACTTCCATCACCACTAGAAATAATTCACTGCTGCACTCATTTGTGTGGTAAAAGGTAGCTAACTGCAGCACACAGCAGTATTACAAGAAATTCAGGACAGAAAACTGGTAACACCATCTGTGCAAGTCAGGCTTTCCCCAAATAATTGCACAGTCACCCCGTCTACAAGATTTAATGATGGGCTCAGACACTGCAAGTTACAATTTGACACCAGCTCTAGTATATCAAGCTAATTAATCTGTATTATTAATACCATGAACTAGGGGCAAGGTACTTTCTAACTAACAGAGTAAACTTGTAACTTCCTCTAGTAAAAGGTGTTTAAGGTCCTCTCAGACTGTGGCTTCTGAGCTGCTACTGGCAACATGCCAGTAGTTTTGGATAAGCCTCAGTATTAGCACCAGCAGCATACAAAATAGTATCTGTCATTCACAACTGTGATTGCTCCATACAGTGGCTCTCCTTCAAGAGATTTGCTTCTTCAGGGCTAGAGAAACATTTTATTCACTATTGGCACCGATCTACAGGCTTTAGACTGAGTGAGAGGATAAATCTACATAGTTTTATGGATTAAAACAATGCTATATCCCACTGCAGTATAGTTTAGGTGAAAAAAGTTTCCTCTAAATAAAGCAGTTTAAAAATAAGTTTTGTTGAAAGATAGATACACATGAACAAAAATGGATCATTTATTATATTCTTACCTTCTTAGATCTCCAACAACGACAGTACACAGCCTTGTCTCCCAAATCTTCCATATCAAATGCATGGACTACCTTGGGATTATCTTTCTGGATATGGGGATTCACCATTGCTTTGGAGCATTTGTCTTTAGAGAGAAATCTGTAAGCTAGATAGCCAACCACAGCTGCTCCAGCAGTTAAGGAGATCGCAGCAATCCATTCAACTACAATAAGAGAGAAGAAAAAAAAAACCCTCAGGTTTTGACCACAGCATACATAAAACTACTCAGTAGCAAATGCCTTCATGCTTCTGGCAACATATTTACTTTCCAAGAGACCTTTTTGTTCTGTAGTAGTAATGCAGTACTTTAGAGGAGTATTTTCTTTTGACACTTGCCTAGTTAATCTACCCCTTTCTACTAATCAGAGTTCTCCTTCACTCCAGTCCTTTCCTGCACAAGGACAGAACACAGGGTTTTGAGGGTTTAACCTTTTATTTTAGAAATCTCAGGTATCAACATTGGTAGAATAGTCTTTCCAAGTCCAGCACATTAAACCATCTTTAAGTACACCCTGTAGCAGCAAAAGAAACCCACTATTGTTTGTTTCAGTTGCAGAAAAGTCATTAAAGAAGAACACTCAACATCAACTACCTAAACAGGAACACCCCCCCCCCCCCCAGGGTATGGGTACTAAATTGCTTTTAATATAATGCATCTTGTAACTAAAAAAAAGTTAACAGGTGTTTGGCAATGTGGAAATTATTTATTATACTACCACCAGCAACAAAAAACAGCTTAGATTAAATCCCCACTGTGGTGTACTGGAAAGAAAAAAGATCAAACCCCGTCATATTGAAGAATAATAGCATGAGTTTATTTTTACTGGATTAGGCCCTGACTCTCTAAAAGACAACTTCCATTAAAAAAAAATCCTCTTCACCATCGCTTTTCTCTTCATTCTCACTTTTCTTCCATCTAGTTACCCCTAAAATCTTTGCAGTCTTGCTCACATAGAATAATTTCCTTTTTAGCAAGGAGTTTTGCTGTTTCTCTGTGGATCTATTTATTTCTCTTCTGCCTCATGAAAACATTCTGGACTTTGGCTCAAAAGGTTTGGGCTGCAGCAACAGCCCCAGCTATTTCTCTCAGGGCAGCAAGTGGGTGCTCTTTCTTTGCTCTTTATCCACCAACTCTACTCACAAACGTACTCCTAACACGTACATACACTTTTTGTCTGACTCTACAGATAAAGAAATCAAGCAGGAATTTAAGTTTCAGCACAACTGCACAACTTAAACTAGGAGTCTCCAGTTGGGAATTTCTACCTTGTCCTTCCATGTCTGCACTGTATTTGAAAGATGCTAAGTCAGATGACATCTCTGGAGAAAGAGATATTACTACACCAAAAGCTAAGAAACAAAAAATCTTTATTAGCTCTTGCTACTTTCCACAGTCAATTGACTTGCTGTATTGCCACTGTAAGTCTGCACTTAAAGAAGTGCAGAAGGTTTTCCACCCCTGCCCAACAGCCTTTCCTGAAATCCTTATCAAGCCCTTTCCTCTGCTAAAATAGTGTGTCAGCTCACACACACCACACTGATCCACAAGGGTCTGGATATAGTAATAAGTGGAATTAAACAAATACTTGTATGATGTCTGTAGCCCTGTAAGAGCAGGGAAGGTAGGTGCTCCTTTAGAGTTTTACACAAGGAGTAAGAAATGCAGAAATCCTTGAGTTCATTTTCTTAGTACATGAAACAGAAGAGACCCACATATACTGAGACCCTCCCTGTAACAACAGGGTGATATTAAGACACAGAAGAAAACACATCTTTAACGTCAAAGAATTTAGGGCATGTTTCCCTGCTCCTAAATTCCTTAAAACAATAAACCCCCTGGAAAGCATAGCGTAAATCCAGTGGTTTACACCCATCCAGTGAGTTCTCAACTCTTTTATCTCCCCTTTATAAACTAGTCAGAATAATGCATTCATTTCAATAGGTTAGAAAAGCAAGGAGGTGAAATTGAAGAAGGGATTCTATGAAAATCTGTTTTACTTTAGCAAAACAGTCCAAACTAATCCAAAGAACAGCCACAGCTTAAATGACAGGCAGCAGGTTCTCCCAAGGAAAGTCACTGCAGAGAGTCTGCAGCACCCTTTCATCTTCTCACTTGAGTATGTTTCCTCAAGCAGAGTGGGACTGCAGCAAGAAGGTACCCAGACAGTTCAGGGACAAGGTGGGTCTGACAAGTTTGAGTTCTGATGAATGTTAAGTGCAACTACAACAGTGGCAGGCAAAACAAGGGATTACCCATACTAGATACTTCAGAAAAGCAGCAGTTCCAAAGATTGCCCAAGTTGCTAGCCAATGCATTGCCAATGGATCGAATCTTAACCTACATTTTTAAATAACATGAGGGGATGGTGACAGACTGTATCCATTCCACCTTAAGAAACTAAGGGGAAAGAGTGACTCTGAAGGATGACTCCTATAACTGAACCTCCCTTTAAGGTGCTGTACCTTAAGGAAGTTCATCGCCTACTGCACTTATGCAAAAGTCCAGGTCAGCTTAACAGACCAGCAGAGGAAAAGATTCTGATGATAAAATACTTCTATGACTCACAGTGCAAGCAGAAAAGTCTGCGCTAAAATTCAGTAGCTTTTGCAGCACATTCAGAAGAGCTGTTCTGCGCATCTGCAGCTAACCCAGATCCCTCTGACCTGAGGGATGCCTCCAGCCACCTATCACATAACTGTACATAGCTCATCCAGACCAACAAACTGAGATTATGAATTTAAAGTAATTGTCATTTCATATTTCAGCGACCCCCTACATCTCTTCCTGAAGGCCACATTAATTTGCTATACACACAAACATAAAGAGCTTAAGATATTTTTTCTTATAATAGATCATACTGTCTTTTTTACTGTATGTGCCAGTTTTGGCTGGAGTTGAGTTTTTTCCCTATTAGATAGCATGGGGCTACATTCTGGATTTGTGTTGGAAACAGTGCTGACAATTCAGGGATGTTTTAGCTACTGCTGAGCAGTACTTACACAGATTCAAGGCCTTTTCTGCTTCTCACCCAATCCCACCGGTGAGTAGGCTGGGGGTGCACAAGAAGTTGGGAAGGCACACAGCCAGGACAGCTGATCCCAACTGATCTAAGGGTATTCCATGCCATATGGCACCATGCTCAGCATATAATGCTGTGGCAAGAAGGAAGGGGAGGGACATCTGGAGTGGTGGCATTTGTCTTTCCAAGTAACCATTACACATGATGGATCCCTGCTTTCCTGGAGATGCCTGAACACCTGCCTGCCCACGGGAAGCAGTGAACAAACGCCTTGTTTTGCTATGCTTGCATGCACAGCTTGTGTTACATCTCAACATGTATTTTACTCTTCTGATTCTCTTGCCACCCCACTGGGGGTGGGAGGGTGGATGGTGAGCAAGTGGTTTTGTGGGGCTTTGTTGCCAGCTGGGGTTAAACCACAAGTCCTCTTTGGTGCCCAGTGTGGGGCTAGAAGGGTTCAAGACAATGACAGATTTGATTGGAATATGCTAGGTTGAATTTATAGCTGTTATGCTTTCCCCTGTGCTTGCCATGGGGCTCGCTTGCCTTACTGTATATTAGAGTCTAGTGCTCATTAGTGGCTGCTTTTTGCATTCACTGCTTGCCACAGTACTATACCGCCTATCCTACTCTGCTGTGCCTGCCAACATTTTGGTAACAGCAATGGCAATGCATCTGGGCTGGCTGATGGCCAAGAGCATCACTGCTGTTTCCGCAATCCTGGTAACTAGACAGGCTGGGACTCCAGTGTGAACTCACGTCAAAGGGACCATGACCTGTGGCTGAGTCCATGTGGGAGCAGGACATGCCAAAGCACCTGTGGCTGTGAATAAATCCATGGCAGGGCAGGCACATCTCAAGTCATCTGCGGCCATGATTATGCCTGTGCTGCAACAGGTGTACCTCTGAAGGGACAGCAGCCCAAGGATAAGTCCACGCTGGATAAGGTACATCTCAAAGCATCTGTGGCTGTGGGTAAGCCCATGCTGTTGCAGGTACACCCTGAAGCATCAGTGGCTGTGCATGAGGTCATGCCAGAGCTCCTCAAAGCATGTGGTCATAGTAAGCCCATAACAGAGCAGGTATACCCCTGGAGGAACTGCAGCCATGGATAAGACCATGTTGGAGTAGGGTCACACCTTAAAGGACTGTGGCTGTGGGTAAGCTCATGCTGGAGCAGGTGTATCTCTGAAGGCACTGGGGCCCACAGAGAAGGCCACACCAGAACAGGTGCACTGCAAACCAACTGTGGCTATGGAGAAGTCTATTTCACAGCAGGTATACCCATGGAAACACTGTGGCTCATAAGTAAACCTCCACTTGGAGCAGGTACACCCCTGAAGGACTGCAGTCTGTGGGTAAGTCAAAGCCAGAGCAGCAGCAAGGGGAGGAGCTCACTGAAACATTAAACACAATGGTCTGGTCCAAAAGGATGAGCAGCAGAAATCGCAACAAAAATACCTTTAAATTGTTGTAATCTAGGATTTGAATTGCGTGTTATAGTTATTTCTACAGCAGAAAACACCTGAAACAATGGAGGTCAAGTCTTACAAGAAGCAGTGCAGATACAGCAGCAACTCAACCTGCGCTGACATTGGTATCCAGTAACAGTAAAGTGATGGTGTTCATCTTCCCAAGTAACTGTTATGAGTGATGAAGCTCTACTGTCACAGAGATGTCTGAACACCTGCCTGCTGATGGGCAGCAGTGCATGAATGCCTTGTTTTGCTTTGTTTGCATGTACAGCTTTTGCATTAGTTAAGCTATCTTCACCTCAACCCACAATTTTTCTCACTTTTACGCTTCCCTTATCCTAATGCATGGAAAGGAAGAAAAACAGAAAGGAGGAAATAGGAGTTCAAAGAATGCAACCCCAGGAGAGCAGGCAGCTCACAGAAGTAAACAGAAAAGATGAAAATAGCAACAAGCTAATGATGGGAATTTATTTTCTTCTATATTCTTTGGACACATCCTAATGAACACGAAACTTGGATCACAAAGCTTCTCTTCTCTTAAGCAGCCAGAATATTACCCTGGATGTTTCTACATCTAGGCTATAGAGGTAGTTTTAGGATCTACCAGAGACCTCCAACAGATTTTATTTGCAGGAAGAACACGTATTTACTATCTGCACTGACAAGCACATGAAGAAAATAAGGTGGTCTTGGCTCCATCAGGAGTACATGACCCTTATTATGACACATTATTTACTTTCCATGAACTGGAAACAACACAGAGAATAGCTATACCCCCAGAAAGTCAGTCCAAGATGACCCTAAAAGACAACTTCCATGTTACCTCTGCTGTTCAGGTCTGTTCATGTTAAGTTCAAAATCAGCAGCAGAGTAGTAACTCCAGACATGAAAACCTGTATTTTGTGGTTTTCCCTTCAGTAGTGCTTATAACTTTCAAGTGTTGTTTACCCTTTGTTACCAATGAAGAGGCAATTATTACCCAAGAGTTGTTTATAACAGTCCAGTAGTGTAACCATGCACAACAAGAAGCCATCTTCCTGCAGGCCATGCTTGGAGAAACATGTGATGCTTGCTTACTGAGAAGTCATTCAGGATAACTGGCTGCACAGAAAGCCTAATAGGTAAAAGCCAACCAACCAAGTAAACAAAGATACTTCTAACACCTCACAGCATCCACAAGAAATGTGATTATGATCGATAAGCTTAATTTAACTGAAACTGTAAGGTAAAGAGGACACCCAAAGAAGAACAGCTGTTGGAACTGGCCAATAAGCAGCAAAAGGCAACTCACCATGATCATTAGATCTGCAGTCAATGTGGAGTCACACCTGCAAACAGGTGTGACTCCATCACTCTCAACAAAAAAAGCACTAGGTATGCCATTTACTGCCTTCCAACAAGTAACCTTCCAGCACATATGCACACCAATGTGCACAGAAGCAATTAACTCTCCAATTGCTACCAAGAATTTAATCCACAAAAATACGGTAAGTTTCTGGTGTCTAACTTTCAGCAAAGAATAAGGTATTAGTACAATTTCCAAAAGTCATTAGCCTGAGACACACGCAAGCTGAAAAAAGAGCTGTGACCTGCCAGTCACTCATCAAACTTAATCTTGACAGAAATCACATTAATGGTATGCCACTGCCTCCTTGTACACAAAGCTCCCTCCAAATTGCTCTAAATCAGCTGTTCCCCACTTTCCTGGGATAAGAAGGACTTTGATTAAGAGTATGTCTTTCTCCCTTCCCCACAAAGCTTGCTTTTCAATTCCTAGTGTATACTAACTGTTCTAATTTTTTGCAAGCTTATAAATTACAGTAAACTGCCCTTAGGAATGCAACCTTGCTGCAATCTATTCTCAAGTCATCCTCAGGGCTTGGTGCAATTACTTTAGCAAGCACAGCCTACATCACTATAACCCACTTTAAACTATACAAATGCCTTTACCAACACCCCCTCTGCCAGCAGTGTATCCCCCCCGACTCCCAAAATCGGTATGGATGGAGCTCCCTGACTTAAGGCCATAAGCCACAACGATCTTTGCAACTGGAAATCACAGCCATGCAGGTGAAGCTCGGGTTGTTTTGGGGTTGTTTTTTTTTTGAGGAAATCAAGTAACTCAGCTCTCCACTGTGCCTTCACAGAATCCCAAGGGTCGGAAGGGACCTTGAAAGATCATCTAGTCCAATCCCCCTGCAAGAGCAGGGTAACCTAGAGTACATCACACAGGAACTTGTCCAGGCGGGCCTTAGGGTCTCTAATGTAGGAGACTCCACAACCCCCCTGGGCAACCTGTTCCAGTGCTCTGTCACTCTCACAGTAAAGAAGTTCTTCCTGATGTTCACGTGAAACCTTCTATGTTCCATCCATTTCAACCCTTTCATCCTGTCCGGTTGCCCAACAGCATTTAAAACACACAACGCTGCTTCAGGCACTATTTGGGTGAATCATTACCAGCGAAAATATCACTGTTATCCCCATTACACAGTACCGAGCTTTGAGCATAAATCAGAATTCCAGAAATTCTCAAAATTTCGTGTAATTTATGCCCGGCAGCTTCACATAAAGTACGGGGCACAGAGAAAGGCAAAGTTCAACACGGAAGCAGCAGAGTGAAAGGCAGAAACGAAACAGCAGTGCCTGTAACAGGCCGTCCCCCGTCACCAATAAAACCCGGCAGGTAGCCAGAACCGGGTGCGAGAGCAGGAACACACGCAACGGCCTGCTGCGGAGCAAGACGAATTCCGGGCCCTCCTCAGGGCCGACCCTAGCTCTTCTCAGTCATCTACAATAGGGCCCTTTTACTAATGCGTGTATCCAAGCATCCACTCCACCCCGGGGGGACAGGACGACATCCGCGTCCCCACAGGGGCAGCCACGCCGCCATTTTGTCCCCGGTGGTCAGCCGAACGCGGGTCGAGAACACGCACACCTTTCCCTTCTGCCCCCCCTGCCCGTCGGTAGGCAGCTACCCCATCCCGCCCGACCATCCGTCCATCCTTGTGCGCTTCCCACCCTCCGCCTCAAGCACGTCCCTACCGCGCACGGAAGAGTTCTGCCCCAGCCCCATCGCTCCCGCTCCAAAGACGTAGAGGGCAGTCACAGCTCAAATCCGCGTCCCTCCACGCCTGCGCCAGCAAACGCCCACCCGCAAGATGGCGGCAAGGCCCCGCCTCTTAAAGGCCTGCCCGCGGTGAACAACGTGTTCCGAGGGTGGGTCAGTGGTGTCTGGCGTCCTGCTGGGTGGTGGTGAATGACACAGGGGAGAAGGGACGCTCGGGCGTGCAGATAAAGTAGGCGTTGAGGCCACTGTAAGTACAACATGGCAGGCAGGCATCACTGTTCACCCTGAGGAGACACCAGCTTAACATGGCCTTGCAGTAATTCTTTGCTGGTGGTGGTGCTGCTGCTGGGTGCCGTGAGTTACCAGGACTCTGCAAACCACTTAGCACATAGAATCAACTCGGTTGGAAAAGACCTTTAAGATGATAATGTCCAGCTGTTACCCCAGCACTGCCAAGTCCACCACTAAACGGTGTCACTAAAGGCCTTTTCTAAATGGCTTTTGAACGCTTTAGGGATGGTGATTCCACCACTGCCCTGGGCAGGCTGTTTCAATGCTTTTGTTCCACTACCCTTCTGGTGAAGAAATTTCCCTCAAATTTCCTTATCCAGTATATTAAATTTTCTTATCCAGTGTAAACCTATGGCACAGCATAAGGCTGTTACTTTTTGCTCTGTCACTTGTTACTTGGGAAAAGAGATCTGCCATCTCCTCTTTCCATCTTATAGGTATTCATAGAGTTATAAGGTCTCCCCTGAGCCTTCTCCAGGCTACGCCATTTCAGTTACCTCAGCCACTCCTCTTAAAACTTGTTCTCCAGACCCTTCACCAGCTTTGTTGCTGTTCTCTGGACCCACTCCAACACCTCAGTGTTAGTCTTGTAGAGAGGGGTGCAGAACTGAGCACAGTATTCAAGGTGTGGCCTCACCAGTGCTGAGTACAGGGGCAACAATGTGTGACTTGCCTGCATAGCTGTGGAGAGATGAGCTAGAGCAATAGCTGCCTTAAACTCTGCGAATTCTCATAGCTATATGAGAATGACTAGTCTTTACTTAAACAAAAAAAAAAGTATTATCAGAGTTCTATACCTGATTATGGACTTGCCAGCATGGGACCTACTCAACAGCTTTCAAAAACAGCATGCCTTTCTTGTTTTGTACAGCATCGTGAATGTGATATCTGGCTTTTACTGATCCAGGGTTGCAGGTGCTGTAACTCAGAAGCTCCTTGTGTGAAGTTTCCTCTTCACATCTTAGCATGACTGCAAAGGACGTGACCTTCAAACACCTTCTGTTCTTTGAGCACAAACAGTCTAGTAATACTTCAGTTTACTTGTCGCCCACAGAATTCCCGGGGAGGAGAGAACAAGATCAAAACAAAACGCTCTTACAAAACACAGTAAGCTTTAGGTGCCGTTAGAAAGAAAAGATTTAAGCTCCACAGCAGCTGCCCCTCCGGCCCCTGGGGTGTGGCGCGCCCCGCCAGGGGGCAGCAGCGCCTCCGCGCTCCCCACGGACTGCACTTCCCGGCGCGCCCCGCAAGCGGCTCTGAGCTGCGCATGCGCAGGGAGGACACAAAGGGCCCTGCGAGCACGGGCTCCACCCCGCGGCCCCTCCACCTCCGCGGCGCACGCGGACGCCCTTCCCCAGCCGCTCCGCCCCCACTCTCGCCGGCCGCGCTCCTGGTGCCGCTGTTGTGCCCCGCGCTCCTATGGCGCTGAAGCGGATACAGAAAGTGAGTGGGGCCGAGGCGCGGGACCGGAGGAGAGCGGGGCGGAGAGGCGAGGGGTGGGCTGCTGCCGCCCGGGAGTGGCGACGGGCCGGGGCCAGCGGGAGGCGGTGCGGGTGCCGCTGCCCCGTGTTGTTTCCGCCTGGGGCCTGTCCTGCTTTCTGTCGCCCAGGTCGTGCTGTCTCCTGGCTGCCGGAGCTGGTCCCGCGGACCATTTCAGGGGGCGGAGGGGGTGAGCCCCGTGTGGGTCGCAGCTGTCCTGGACAGAGCGGTCGTGAGGTAGAGAAAGGGTGTCTCTTGGGCTCCAGCGATTTCGGGACTCTTCGACTTCTTGAAGACCCGCTACCCCGATTCAGTGTTTTAAACAGTCCTTAATAAGGCATCTGAGAGAGTTCCCGAGGGTATGGCTGTGAAGTAGTGGGTGTCAGGCCACGTTGTGTTAATGGGTTATCTTTAGTAAGAGCTTCAAGTAAAATGTTTGTTGCCAGAATACTGCTCTCCTGTTATGCTTGGTTAGCTTGGTTAGCTCTGCACACAAGTTTGTTTTCCACATTAAGAAGTGGAAAGAAGTACTGTCAGCTCAGTACTTGATATGACCTTTGAATGCATCCCAGTTGTGGAGTTTTGGGGTAATGTTTGTAAATGAATTTTAAGGTTTTAATTATGGAGTAAATGTCTAGATTTCTTTTGTTTGGTAAGACCCAGCTGGTCGCTGTACAGTACAGACAAAAAAAGGACTCTGAATGGTAAACATAGAAGCTGAGGTAATGTTAGTGCCTTGGCTGCATTATAGAATATGTGGTATTTTGTTGCTGTTGGTGCACCATGTTTAATCGGTGTTTGTGCTGTCCTGGTTCTGTGGCTGTGCTGCAATTTCTCGTTGTAGATTCCCATTTGCTATTTTAAAATGTTGGTGTTGTAGAGACAGATTTTTTATTTCCTGGTAATGTGAGCAGCCGAAGAAAAATTGAAAGTTCTGGTAGTCTTTTGGTATTCAAGATAGAGTGGTAGTTTGTGATTTTCCAAATGAGGTCCTGCTAAAATAAGTTTTCTGCATTTTTCTCTCTTACCACATTCCCTGTGTAACTTTCTGCTTTAGAGACTTCAATATATATTGACAACACATAATTTTGTTTAGTGTCACATTTAAAAACATTATGTTTGATAGATATGAGATTATGGGTTGACTCTTTACTTATGAAAGAGTATCTTTAATTCTGCTAACTGTATTAAATTCTGTTTCTACACTTTGAAAATGAAGGAAATTATTACCAGGATGCTGATTTCATGGTAGTATAAGATGTTCTGATTGCACAATAACTTCTGTGTGGAGCATGAATAGATGTCAGGGAGGGACCAACCAAAAGAGCTGCGATTAGTTTCAGAATTAGTTACTTCTTGCTTCTAGTTTGCTGCAGAAATGACTATTGCTGGGTTTTTGTCTTTTGGGTTGTGTTGTTTTGTTGTTTACTTGGGTTTTGTGGGGTTTTTTTTTTGTTTTGTTTTGGATTAAGTGTTTTGGTTTGGGGTTTTTTGGTTGGTTTTTGTTTGTTTCAGGCTTGTTTGTTTGGGTTTGCTTGTTTGTTTTTAGGTTGTGCTTTTTTATTATTTTCTTTTTAATACCCCTGTCAGTATCCGCTGCCTTTCCAGGGCAAGAAAATATGCTACTAAAAGGATTTGGTCAGCAGCTTGCCTCTGGAGCAGTAGAAGAGGAAACTGGCAAGGAAATAAGATAGTTTGCCTTTCCAGAGTTCTCCTCTTTAACTTTCCTTTTAAAACCATCTTGGTGTTATGGTAATATGCAGAGCTTTCCTGAAAATTACAAAAGTGGAAGTTTAATGCCAGATGAAATGTATTTGTATGATTGTGTGTTCATCCAGTCTAACTTTCTGATGTTCCAGACCAGCTATAAAGGTTGGTAGCTATGGTGTATCTCAACAATAGTTAGGGATAAGCTCTGGAGTAGAGGAAATACTGTTGGGATATCATAGTTTCAAGTGCCTGGAGGAACTCTTTGGAGAGCAAAGTGCTGTCAGAAAACACAATAGTATTACTTGGGTGCTGGTCAGTCTAGACATACTGTCTGAAGTTAAGCTTGGATGGTTTTAGGGTGGTTGAGATTTGTACTTCTGAATTAGAGGGGTTTTGCTGGCAAGCGTGAGTGTTCATAATTATTTTGATAATTTGTGTGTTCAGAATGATAACACCTACAGAGGAAGCAAAGCTGTAATATACAGAAATGTTAGCATATTCTGTCTTATACTGGTTGGGACTTCAGTTTCTAAATAATGGTGCCATTATGAAATGATTTGTTGTATCCTGTCTTCTGTTGATCAGCAAGGCTATACACTAGAAATGGAAAGATGTATTGTGCCTGGGAGCTTTCTTAAAAAGTGAGCAACTGAGTAACCAATGAACAAGCAGATCACTGCATACGAAAGTACATTCAGCTTAGTGCTGGGCATGGAAGAGCAGTGAGGATGTGAAGAACTGTTGTGCAAGCACAGCTGTCAGTGCCACCTCCATGATAAATTCATCTCAGAGTTCCTCAGAAGGATGGGGAAGTCTTATTCATCTTATGCTGAGGGGTGTGTTATTTTATCTTATCAGTGTTTTGTTTTGCTTTGCTGTTGCATCAAAGAGTGAGGCACAGTGTTTCTATGCTGTCAAAAACTATAGGCTGTGCTCTATGTGTAATGTAGGATAGATGTTCCTTGGGGCAGGAGTTGCTTTTCTGTAGTCAGTGATGAACCAATGAAAGAAAACCACATGTTCTTGTGAGCATTGTAAATTCCAGATGTTGCAAATTATGATAACAAAACAAATACCATAGGTTTTGGTTGCCAAGTGATACTGTTTAAACGCTTTATTGTTGCCACCTCTAGAAATCAAGACACCATGGCTTTTGTGAGGGTAGAAAATAACTCAGACTGTCAGGTTATGCCTGTTAGTGTGTGAGTCAATTCTGCCCATTTGTCCTATGCAGGACCATTTTTCTGAGATTCCTGTAATGAATTTTTGGTTAGTGTACCTAGCTGTGAATTTGTTGCCTTGTCAGTTGAGTATTACAGTTGAGGAGATTTTTTTCATCACAAAATCTATACTTCTCTGTGCTCCTCTAGTGTTAATGGGGTTTGATACTCTGCTTGTTAATGGCTCAGGCTGTTTTGAATAAAACCAGTATTTACTTTTATTCTAAGCATAAAAAATAATTAAAAGATATTTTGAAACCAGTTAGAAGACTGATTTAAAAATAGCTGGGTTTTTTTATCTCATTTGTGCATAGTGCCTGATTGTTTTTCTCCTACAACTCAGTAAGAATAGAAGCATTCAAACATTTAGATATGTCAGTAGACTGTATGTCTATTTGTTTCAGTATGTGTTTCATGCATATGTAGACTATCAGGACATGCTGACTATAATATTGATGTTGAAAATAACTGCTGTTACTGTAAAATTGACTCTAGTAAATAAAATTTTATCAATATTTATGGTTTAGGTTTTGACTTTAAACTGAATCACATGCTGTCTTTAGATGGTAACAAGCATACTGAGGAAACTTTTTTTGGATCTGTAATATAAGTGTTTGAAATTTGCTTTTTAAAATACTAGTTGTGATATCAGCAATATCTTTCTTTTGCTTAAAAACAATGTATAAAATAGAATATATACTTTATTAGTAAGACTTAATTTTACATCAAGAAATGTTATGATAAATATTCTGTTTACATTTACCGAATTTATGAAGAACAGAGAATGCTTTAACTAGCTTAAGTCTAATCACTGGGCCTTTTTTTGGCAGCTAGTTCCAAATAGCATTAATATAGTAGCAGCAGTGCATGCTTGGAATTGGTAGGAAATGAGTTTGTGGTCTACAGTGCAAGAAATGAAGAACACAGATGGCAAATATAAAAACCTATATGTAAATAATGGTGTGATAAAGAGTTCTGGTTGTGGGTTTGTGTTTCTTAGAGAATTAAAAAAGCTTTTAATGATGCTGCCTGCAGTTCATTTTGGTCTTCTGATAGTCTGCAGTGTTTTTTTTCTGACATTTTTAACGGGGGGGGGGGGGGGGGGGGGGGTTGGGGAAGGGGACATTTTAGAGCTGGTTGTTTTGTTGTTCGTTTTTTTTTTTTCTTTTTACTCATCCTCACAGTCATATGCTATCCTGAGAATATTTTATCTCCTTGTTATCCAAGTATCCTTTACAATCTTGTTCCAGTAGCTTTTTTGGAGAAAAGCCTGACTGTTAATGAAGCATATAGGTGTAAAATATAAGGCCTCCCAGTCTTCACCATGAAATACATCTTTTATTTCAAATTATACATTGACAATGGGTACTAGTCTGTACATTCAGAAATATTTCCAGCATTTATAGCTTACCATATCATGTGTTTTACATGTCAAACTTGATTTTTTTTAACTTTTTGCCTCATGCTGTCCACAGAGCTATTCTACAGTGCATGTGGTGCAATGGAAGGTGATAATTTCAAGGCTTTGCTTTGATGATCTCCAGTAATCGTTGTTTAGCATTTGCAGCCTTAAGATAATATTCTTCTATTACCTACACTTAGTCACAGGTCTGGCTTACATTGTGCTCTGCTGCTGTTCTGTAGTTACAAATAGAAGTAGTTTGCTATAGCACCCATTCACTGCAACTAGTTAGAGACTTAGATTTAAGGCTATTTAGAATTAACATGGGCATAAAATTAACAGTATTCTACTCTATAATATTTCCTGTGTTTGAGAGGATTAGAAGATTTACTTGTATCACTGTCCTCAGCTTAGCTGTTTTCCCTGTACAAATTTATCCAGGCTGCACTGGGGTAGTGTGGCGTGTGTCCGAGCTCATGATAGATGCTTTTATGCTGTGACATTTACCAGTGTTTGAAGTAACTGATACTTCTGTTTGCATCTTTTGCAGACAAAATTTTGGGTTTATGTACTCTTGTAAAAAAGCTGCACTGGTGTACTCTCTCATTTCTAGCTTTGACTTTCTATTTTGAAACTGAATCTGCACTGCTTTGAGTTATAGATCCTGTTCATTAGCCTGTGTACATCAAAAGTCTTGCACCAGAATTTTCTATACCAGTGACTAAAAATACTGGTACAGACAAGCACTTGAAGTAACTACACCTGCATCACACAGCTACATGGTGATAATCCATAAAGCACAGGCAAAGCTGCTGGAAGCAATGTACTTACTGGGAAGTCTCCATGAGATTTCAGTACATTGTGCTTTGGATAACTCTTTAGCCCTTCTAACCTGACAAAGCAAAGTTTTGGGCTTCTTGTGAAGAGTATTTTAGCTGCTTTGTATAGATAATTCCTGTATTCAACTTACAATTCTTTTGTGAATATGTAAAGTCATGAAGCAGTTTTTCTACATCTACTTACTCTGCAGAATTATAACAACTGTTATTCAGTGTTCCATTCTGGACACTGAAGAGTCAGGTGAACTCAGACATCGTCTCCTTGCACCATGTCAAAAAGATGTAGGAGAGCTTGAAACCCAAATCTTACAGCTCTCCAGATAGTTTTGCTTTTAATATGAAGCTTCAGAGCATAAATAAGAACATAAATCTGATTTTGTGCTTTGTTTTTCCACAGCTTGATCTGAGCTTCTGTATGTAAAGGCTCAAACTGTTAACACTGTCAGTTTGAGTTTACAAAGTGTGATCATGTTACTGATACTATTTTCAAACCACATTTAGCTTCAGTACAATATTTCTTATGTTTGGAAAACATGGCTTGAATTAGTTTTATTACTGTTTTAAAGTTTGGTCAGGCTTTGTTTCTTAGTTTCGGAAGCTCTTGGAATGTATTTGTTACTATTGCTATGGTCTAGGGTAATTGGTTGAAAAGAGCCTCTTTAGTCATCATTGTTAAGGAGATACTGATAACAGGAATTGGTAGTTCTGGGTCTCATCCAGGTATGATTAAAAACCAGGGGGGTTTTCATCACGGACAAATTTCAGTGCCTTTAGCCTGCACAAGTTGAAAATGTATACCTGAGGAGACTTAACCAGTTCCTGCCAATTCTGAAGTACATATGAAAGAAAACCGATCTGTGGTTTTGGGGCTTTTGAAGATTTTGACTCCTGTAGACTTGTGACTCCAAAATTAAGTGCTTGCCTAGCAGTTCACACATGCTTTAAGGAACGTTTGTATGTGTTTTAGAGACTTTCTGAAGAGCTTAAGCTGAATATTTTTTTTCCCATTATTGCCTTTCATTTAGTAGTCAGTGAACGCTATAAAATGTGATTTTTAGGCTTTGATTTGGCCAACAGTCTTGTGTAGTAGGCCTTTTTTGTTGTTGTTTTTAGTGTGTGTGTAAGACCTACTCTTCTCTTGTTGGGTTAGACTGAGTTGCAAATTAGAGTGCCTGTAACAGCTCTGCTGCTGGTGATACTTGCTACAATGCTCATGACTCTTAGAAACTTGACACTTGTTGACTGCCCTAGTGTACTGGCAATGATTTGGTTTTGCATAGATTACTGGTTCTCTGTATCACTCCCTTAGTGAAATTTGAATCCTCCGATTAAAAATGGAACTGCACTGTTACAGGGTTTTGCTGTTGCCTTTATTAGTCAAAGTCTAGCCTGCAGTGTTGTTTCTGGACCAGCGTACAATTTCACCAGCAGAATAAAGGACAGACAAATAATGCTAGTTGGCAACTAGAGCTATTTCAGTTTATGAAAGAACTGTCTCTTTTGTTTTAAATCACAAGGATTGTGAAGAGTGACTTCAGAGCAAGTGGTAACATTTCTACTCTATTTTGGATGAAGACATGTTGAAGTGCCTTTCTTTGTATTCAGGGACAAAAGTGAACCTGTAAGCAGTGTAAGAAGTAGAAGTTTAGGTGCCAGGTCCATGGTAAACTGGGTCCCTCAGAGTAGTATGTGAGTTGAAATGTTTCCTGGATGTCTTAAATGGATAAATATATCACAGCAGCTGAGAAGCGCAGAGTTTTAACCCTTCAAATTGTATGTAAGGTCTGACTGCACTATGTACATGGATTCCACACTTCAGCTAAACTTAGATTGAATTTAAACCTTGGAATTTTAGAAGTAGCTGACATGACTAACGATTTTTTTTAATAGAAATGTTTTTACTGTTACTCCTTAAAGCTAAATTCAAGGAAATATTTGCAGTCCTGCTTATGTCTGTTGGTGACTTGAATGTGTGTTCTGCGTAATTACTCAAGTGACTTGGGAACAGTGGTTTAGCACGCATCTTTTAGCTTATTTCTATGGAAATATTTGCACATAATCATTAAACTTATTGCAGTGTAGTTCCTATCAGCTCAGAATTGGGAAAAAGTTGTTTGTTAGTACGGTAAAATTTCAGACATCAAAAGTAGTATTTTGAATTAAAAAAGAAAAACAAGCCAACATTAATGGTTTGGTTTGCATTCCATATAGAGATGAAAAATTGGGTGAAAAGCTGGACTGGTTTTGTGTAATTAAATAATAATTTTAAATTATTTGGGACTCTGTGGACTCTTGTGAAGGAAATAGGTCAGTTGAACTGCAAAAGCTTCTTTGAAAGCTTAAATTTCAACTTTCCTGGCAGCTTTTTAGTAGTTGGCTTGGAGGGGGTTTGGGTGGAGTTTTTTTTTTGGGGGGGGGGGGAGAAACAGGGAAGGCCTGCAGGGAATTAAATAAGGTGTAGAGCCAATATTTTCCTTTATTTGGGAACCTTTATGTTGTGTTCATATATCATCTCTAGGCAGACTGCAAGCATTTCATGATCTAGCTTAACTCAGCTAGTGTGGATAGGTCAGGCCAATGCAAGAAACTTTTGTAAAATTAAAAGCAAAAGAAATAGTCAGATTAGCACAAATTTCTAAATTACCAGTGAGTTTACAGACAAATCAATAAACCCCTTGTGGTCCTCATTCCTTCCACCCTCCCCTCCATAGCTACTTCAGTATAACCAGCTTATTAGGAACTTGGCTGTAACTCTGAAAGTACTTTCAGACATTAATTTAGAGCACAATGTTGTCTTTAGCAGTAGATCTGTCTGGCAAAAACCCCTTTTGGTATTAATAGGCATTTCAAGTGTTGGTTTCTTTAAAAATGCCACAGACCTATGTAATAAGATCTGTTTGTGTTCTTACTTTTGACATGGTGGTGTTGAGTGGTACATATTTTCATGTACATGTCTTTCAGTTATTGGTGTGTTTCTTACAGGAGCTAAGTGATCTGCAGCGAGATCCACCAGCCCACTGTTCTGCTGGACCTGTTGGAGATGACTGTAAGCTACTAACAGGACCTTGTTACAGTTGGCTTTGTTTTTTTTTGTTACAAAAGAAGCTCAAAAAATCTCTAATTGTTGTATCTTTTTGACTTTCAGTGTTTCACTGGCAAGCAACAATTATGGGACCTGTAAGTATGTCATTCATGCCCCTTAGAAAATAGACCTTGTTACCCTTTTTGTAATAGAAGAATTCATTTGGGTTTCTGTAAACATGGCGGTCAAATTCAGCTGTATTGTGTATAAGATCAAGGATGGTACTGATTTACTTCTGTAACTGTTAGAAAACCTTTCCTTTTCATGAAGTTAGGGGTGCTTAATCAGTCATCTGCAATATTTGAATTGTTGATGTGTGCTCCAGAGTGAAAAGCTTGCTTTTCAAAGATGAAAGTTCATCCATCTGGAAGGCCAAAAAGTGGGTATAATCCAATGTTCAAGTTGGTAATGGTAAACAAAAGTGGAGTTGCACAGGGTGGTCTGGGGGCTTTGAGGTAGAGCTCATTTGATTGCTGTGGTGTGGCTATGGCGAAAAGATGGCTTTTGCAAAATGTAGATCAGCAGCTACAGGTACTTTGGTTTCTGTGCAAGAAAGGCCTGCTTTTCTTGGTTTGAAAGAGATGTCTTAAATACTCCATTTATTATTCTTGTCAAGGAAATTGTGTAAGAAATGACAAAACTTAAGAACAAAGTTTTAAAAGAAAACTGAGAAGAGTTTTCGCAAAAAAAAAACCCAAACCACATAACTTGATGAAATGAGTGTTTATTAATATCATGGTAAGGAGTATATATTCCTAGTGTTTCCTTTTGGACTTACTTGGTTTAGATGGTGAGCTGAATCACTGTGTGAATTGAAATTTTGAGACAATGCTTAATCCATTAAAGATGCAGCGTTACATGATGGGCAAAAGTGGGATTGTCTGCTTGGATACTGCGTTTTCAGCATGGCTGCTCTGAAGCAATGGAAGATCAGTTATGAATTTGCTGGTCATATGCTGGAGTCTGTTGTCCAACTTGTCAATAGCTCAGCAGCAACTGAAGTGACTGTGTCACATTTTTCTGTAGGATACTAATGTTTTGGGCATTTTTCTTTAACAACTGTGCTCTTTCACATACAAAGTCATTTGACCCTTGCCCTTCTGCGCTGCTTAAAGATGAATGGCAAAAAAGCAAAGAGGTAATAAAAGCTTATGTGCTAATTGCCACCAGTAATGTCTATATCCTGAATGACTCTTAACCAGAATAAGGAAATACTAGCATATAAATCCCAATTTAAATTAAACTTTTTCTTCTGGTTTGCATTTCGCTCTTCATATTCTGTAGTGGAAAATACTCTTTGCGTCAGTTTCTTCAAATTTCTGTAGTTCGGTTGGCAAGGGATGCTCATTCTTATCCTTTTCTCAGCCATATCTGCTGAGATAGAAGAACATCTGCAAGGTATTAATCCTTTGTCTTGATAACAGAAGGGAATGGGGATGCACATCCTGTATGTTCCTTGATGACCGTGGGGAAAGCACAAGTCTAAAGCTTACCCTCAAAATTCACTTCATATATGCAGAAGTAGGGTAAGCTCTTCTCCTGCCTATGGACATCATCAATTTGTTTTATATATGCTACTCATAAAACACGATGTGACTTAACTTTGCCTTCCCTCTGACACTGAACTTGTCCCATGTCCAGTTTATTTTAACTTTGACAAATCCATTTAGAATGCATGCAAGGAGTCCTTTCAAACCTAATTGGCAATACAGCAGCAATCTCTTCTGATGATAGCTCTGTTGACCTCTTAGTAATACTATCTATAACCTGCCTTACATTGCAACACTGCATTTTGAGTAAGACAGCATGTCTTAGTGGAACTTTTGTGATCTTACCTTGTATTCATCTCTAAAGTGGTAATGTTCCCTTATTTCCAAGGGAAACATTTTTTTTTTAAAGTCTGCATTTGTTTCCATTAGAAAGCCCGTTTCTGATCTTTTGCAGCTTTGCTGAGATCGAGTTCCTATGTTGCTGTTTTAAATTTATCAAGCGATGAGGGAGGTTTTCTTCCTTTTATTTGAAACAGCAGCACTGCTCTCTGTAATTTAGCCACTGAGACTTTTCCCTTCACTTTTCTACTTAATAAAATGGAAGATTTCCTCAACAGGTGACTGCAAAAAAGTTATTTCTTTCTATTAACTGTGCAACCTGGACCTAAACCTGTGCACATGTTCTCTAACAAAATGCATGTTCACAGATTTGTGCAGGTCACAAAGATGTTGTGTGTTTTAAAACTCCCTGATGTCATCATGATCAACTGAATTATGTTGGAAAATCCTACTCTTTGCATCTGCAAAGAGATACCACTTCTTAAGGTAAGTATATTTGTAGCTTAAGGATGGAGGAGGATCAGAGCAGCTGTGGTGTTGCATGGAGAAAGGATCTGGAAGACCTGCTCTGGGTTTTGTATTCCCCTTGGTGCAGTGGAGCTGATGGATCAGTCATTTTGAAGCTACACCAGTCCAACACTGCTCCTTCCCCTTCTCTTCCCAAGAAGGGCAACACTCTGTAGCCATGTTGTACTACTGCACTCATAGCCATGGTTGATGCTACTGTAGCTTTGCAGGCCAATAGGAGGGTTCAGTTCCCTCTGTGCCTTCCCAGTACACAGCCTATAGCAGGCTGTGGCCCATAGTGTAGGCTGTGTACTGGGGGGAAAAGTCAATTTTTCAGAGATACTCACAGCTTTGGGAGGTTGTCTGTGTTCCGAACAGAAATTCCAAAATACCTGAAATATATTTATGTGTTTTGTTTGTTCTGTTTGTTTTTTTTTCCCCAGCCTGATAGCGCATATCAAGGGGGAGTATTTTTTCTCACAGTACACTTTCCAACAGACTATCCTTTCAAGCCACCAAAGGTAAGGCCTTACACTCAAAACTTACATGGTCTTGTGTTTTGGTTTTTCTAGATTTTTGGTTCTTTTGGGATTTTGGTGTGGGTTTTTGTTGGTTTTTCTTTTGTTTTAGAAGGGTTTTTTGCTTGGTTTTAGTTGGTGGTTTGGGGTTTTTTTGTAGGGTTTTGGTTTGTTTTGTTTTTTCCCAAAGCTGTATTTCTATCTTGTAGTTCTTTGAGGCTTAATTTTGGAAGTTAAAACCAGAAAGTACAGCAACAGGATACATGTTCATAGCAGATGAATGGAGAAGACTGTACAGTAAAGTGTCTTAGCAGATCTAGTGTGCCTAGAACTGAAGGGACAGTGTTAAGGATTCCAGATGTAATGAAGGTAATTTGATGTTACTTGTTTCTTGGTTTTATTATTGTTTTTATTTTTCTTTTTTTTATTCCAGATTGCTTTTACAACAAAAATATACCACCCAAACATAAACAGTAATGGGAGTATTTGTCTTGATATCCTGAGATCACAATGGTCACCAGCTCTGACTGTATCTAAAGGTAAACTCACAGATTTGCTAATGTGTTTATGAAATTATATATACTGCTGTGGTACTTACTTGCATATTACTGTATTGTTTAAGGGTGGCAGTGGGAACCCGTTTATCCTGCACATAACAAAAGTGGCAAATTCCATTGGAATTCTTGTTATGATCCAAGATCTTGCATAGTTTATTTGGAGTGTCACATGAAATACTAGGTGCGTGGCAAATAAATGTTCTAAAACAAATTGGGTAAGGTAATAAATGTTCAGTTAGCTTGAAATGCAACTTCTGTTACAGCTGACTATGCATGCAGAACTGAGGAGAAACAGGTGAGCAGAGCTTCAGAATTAAATTAATTTGTATGTAAGTGGAAAACCCTGATACTGACACGTGGGCTTAATTGATTGCTTATTGATAGCTCTTTGGGTTGCCTAAGCATCCTTGTGTGGGCTAAGGTCTTAATTACGCTTTATTTTAAAATTAGATAAATTGTTCTGTTTTGCATTCTTCCGTAAGATTGATATTTTAAAATGTAGCTGCTTTCAAAGTCATCAGTAAAAGATGTATTAAAATATTCCAGTTCTATAATTAAACTTTCTCAAATTGAACAGTGTAGATTTTTGGAACATTGAATTTTCAGTGAAGCAGTTCTTTTGTTGTAGGCATTTTATGTCATTTCAAAAGCTGCCTAAAATCTGGGTGCTATCATAGTTTTTTCTCTCCCATCCTCAAAATGCTTAGGCTCACTCTTAGTCATATTACAGAAAGGCAAGATGTCATACTATTTAACCTTTTGAGTCACATGAGAACTAAGTGTTTGAGAGCTCTCTAAATCATGTGTCTTGTTTTAGAACAGTGTCATTGCGTTTGGTGTACAAGCAAGGAAAAAATTGTCCAATTGCTCTGTGCAAGTGCAATTGCTATACCTCCTTGGAAAAGCAACTTTTCACATGCAATGATGCTGCAGTGCAGTGATGTCAAGCTAAATAAAATCCAATTTTAATACTGTTTCCTGAAGTAACTGCTGAAGATATGAATGACTCTTGCCTGCAGTTGGTAACAACTTTTCACAGAAATTGGCTGGTTTATCACAGAGCAAAATTGTCTTGTTCCTAGCTATTAAGAAGGTACTTAGCAAATGAAAGTTGGCCCTTGTTATCATGTTTAGCAGTTGACATTTACAGTTGAAATTTCTTGAAGTTTTTAGATCTTCAGCATTTTTTTGTCTTTTACATCATTCCTCAAGTTTCTCTATTTCTGGAGCAGTTTGGTCTTGCTTTCTGATTTGATGTGCTTTTAATGTGCAAGCACGTTATGTATTTCATAAACTGGAAATTAGGGCAATGGCTTATGGAAGTTTCTCCTTTATTGATTTTGTTTTTCTGAATCAAAGCATTACAACACAGCGACAGTACCTCTGATTGGTGTGACAAAGTATTCTAAGACAGTTTTCTATATTACCAGTGTATTTGGCACTTAATAAAATAAAATGTCAGTATGAGGTGAGTGGGCTTGCTACAGCTGAAAGTAAGTTTTAGCCCAGACTCTTTGGTAACAAGAAAAAGCAAGGAAAGAACTCCAGTTCTACAGCAGTTTCTTGTGGTAGTATCAAATTCCCTTTCACAAGACATTTAGAATTGTTTAACTTTGGATTCTTGTATTCATATTAGTTATGAGTATAAGAAAAGGAATTTCCTGGAAAATATGGAATGAAAATATTAGGAAAAAATCAAACTCCATTCAGTACCAGGAAATTAATATGGAATTATAAGTGAATTCCTGTATATAATGCTGATGAAGTATTCTCACAAAATGGAAACCACACATCAAATTCAGTGAAATGTTCATATGAAGGAGAAAACAACTGTCAGCACAGAAGTGGAGAAGGCTATGCACAAATACTATTGCAGTGCAGTGTAATGTAAACAGTATTTATTATCCTAAATAACTGTAGATGAAAGGGCTTATTGTAATTAACTACATACACTATTTCTATGTAACTGTGTAGGCTGCAGTTTAATGTTCATGGTATAAAACATGAGAAAGATCATTACAAAAGGTGCAGGTCCCTGGATTGCAAGTTCTCTAGGCTAGTATCAGGTGGTGTTTACTTAGCAGTTCTGCTCAGCATAATTTTTCTAGGTCTATGTGAAAGCTTACTACTTGTATGCATTCTCTTTCCAATCTCCCTTTTACCAATCTCCTTCTCTGTACTGGGATATCTTAAAGGATTATTGAAATGAAGCAAACTAACTTGTTTAATCTAGTATCTCTTTTATTTAGTTCTATTGTCCATATGCTCCTTACTTTGTGATCCTAATCCAGATGATCCTTTAGTACCAGATATTGCACAGATCTACAAGTCAGACAAGGAAAAGTGAGTATAATGTATACATAATTGTGTGTGTGGTACTTGCAGATGGTTACCTGCTATGCACCTTCTATTTTAGCTTTTAAATATACTTTTTTGATAGATTTCTATAGGATTAGATTTTTAAACCTTGAAAATACTGCTCAGTGGAATGGCAAGCAAAGAACTGTGGGCATACACAACTGTTGGGTAATTACTAATTTTTTGCACTTAGTTGCATAAACCATCACATTTATCTTTATATTCATTACATGAAAAATAATTTCCCAAATATGAGTTAGCTGTTGCTTGTGTGACCCTCTGTAAAACCTGTGTCTTTAGTAAGCTGTTAAATATGAATAACAAACATTTTTTTGGCGGTATTTTACAAATCTAGTGTAGGCCAGTACTCAGCTCTTCTTAGTGCTAGGAACTATTGTCATGTTGCAGTTTGCAGCATCTTAAATTGAAAAAGAACCTTAGATCTTGGAGGAAGTTTCTAATCTTGGGAAGGTAACATGGACAGCACATAAATGAAGTATTACATATTTCTGAACCAAACCTGATTTTGATTTGAGAAGTTTCAGCTCTAAAAGTACTATACTGCCTGGAACATCTCTTCTGGGGTCTTTGCCTTAGAGTGCAGAACCACCTGGATTTCCCAAAGTTCAATTTTAAGGCTTGCTGACTTATTGTCACCTCTAAGGAGGGGTTTGAAATGCTTGTCTTACAGCTACACACAGGGCTGAACCTTCACAATATTGGATAACAGTCTTTAGAGAGCACTACACCAGTGCTTTAGCATAGTGCTGTTTCTTTCCAAAGCACTTTCCCTCTGGAGTGATTTGTTTGAGCGCTTCATCTTTGAATACGGGCATCTGTGGATAACTAAGCTAAGGGATGCATTGATTTCTTCAGAGTTTGTTGCAGTTGTGAATAGCAGGAAGCTTGGGCCTTTCATTCCATGGCTTAGACTGCATGATTTCCAAAGGGTTCCATGGATGAAATACTACATATGAGATTTTTCCATTTTTGCTGCTTTCTGCTTGATGTAGCAGCTACCTGCTTATCCTGGGCTTACCAACTTTTCCAGAAAATTTTCCTTTCAAGTTCTGAAATGCAGATGGCAGTGCAGAATGGAGAATAAAGTATGATTAAAACCAAAGCAACCAAATAAACCCCCAAACCCACTGTGCCTTCTCTAACCCCACCCTTTCCAAAACCAGTTAATTTATACAGAATTTTATGCAGCTAAGAAGTGTGAATTTTGTTAGACTGTTAATAGTTACAAATTTAGGAATAATTGACAACAAATTCCTGTTAAGATACAAATCAGATACACATATACATTTTAATACAAACTTGTGAGACTGGTTTTCAGTTTGGATCCAAATAGCATTGATAGGTAACCTTAAACAGCGTGTACAGTGAGTATGTTTCTTGGCTTTTAGACTATTTTATTATTGAGTCAATGCTAAGAGGTGAAAAGTTTTAATGTGTTAAGTGAATATGTGGCTGTTCCCGATGCATCACTAACAGCTTTTCACTGTAATGCCTTTTTTCTGCACATACAGATACAACAGACATGCAAGAGAATGGACTCAGAAATATGCAATGTAAACTTCTGAAGACTTTTTCATATACCAGAGTACTGTAAATTCTAGGATTTTTTCAAAAGTAGAAGGAAATGGAGCACAGTTTACTGTTTCAACGTATCATGATGCGCCTTGAATTTTTTTCAACCATGTAAGTGTGTTTCTGGAGCAAGGGAGAACCAGCTTCCAAAAATAACCTTATGACTGTGATCAGAATATTTATCCTCTTTGTATGCTTTGCAGAAGACATTTAATATGGTTTTTAAGAGTTGGGCATCTGCATCTTCAGACTACAAGTTCCATAGTGCAGTTGTAAAGCAACCAAATTATTTTTGCTGGAAAAAAGTAGCTGGTTTTATGTGATGAATACTGTATGTGTGTCCTTAAAGTAAGTTGTCTGTTTCGTGTGTTCAAATTTCATTTTGTTAATTCACTTACGTAATTTGTTATTTTTTTATTTTATAGACTAAGTATTTTATTTACCATGTAAGTTGTTTCATATTAGACTTACTAGCTTGTGCACAGTATTGACAAGATACAACTGCTAGTAATGAAAATAATTGGGAGTATCCCACCCCTTAGGATATTCTAAAGACTGACTGCAGATTTCTTAAAACCTAAAATTATCTTTGCACTGTAATTCTTTATATGCTGATTTTGGAGAAACACTTGGTTTTGATTCTGTTGCATACTTGATTTTATTGCAATGTGAACTAATTGCACTGCTATGTAGAAAGATATGTAACCATTTTGTTGCTATTCCCAGCTGTTTTTTGACATGGGCAGCATAACACTACCACAGACCTTTTACAAATCTAAATATAGCATTTTCCATATAAATAAAATGCCTTTTCTACTATTTGTCTTGGCTATTTTTTTAATCATACATATCTTTAAATTTCTTGCTCTAACATTAGAGAATCAAAATATGTGTGCATGTGTCCTGTAGACAACAGGGAAGGGAAAGCCATGCATCTCAAAACTTAGAACTGTGTTGCAATTAATTTTTATGCTAGCTTCTGCCTAATTTATTTAGCATGCTTTGCCCATTGTTTTATATAGGATTTAAACTAGTTTAATGGTTTGTTATAGCTAGCAGAAACTGTGTTGGAATATCAAACACTTGTTAAGGTGGTGTGTTTGCAGCAGCAGAATGTTACAGTAAACTTGCGTTTGAAGCCAACTTTCCATTAACTAGCACTTCAGTTGCTTCAGGCTATCCACACAGAAAACCAATGCTGCTGAAGAGAGGCAGTATGTACTTACAAAGCGCATTAGAAGTGGAAGAAGTTTGATTTCCTACTTTACATTCTTAGGTATCTGAAAATAAAAATGTGACTGTTTTTTCTCTGTACGTTGCACATGAAATAAGTGACTTTCCATTGGAAATTTGTTATCATAATATAAATTGTTAAGATAATACAGTATTTGGCCTTTTTATTTTAATGAATGCCAAAATTGGCATTGGGAGTGGGTGGGAGAGGGGATGTGTGCACAGTAGGAGCTTGTATTTCTGCTGGAGGATCATTGTTATCTTCATGCTTGCTGTCTTACAGACCTGACCTAAGTTGTTAAGTTGGTCACACATGAGCCAATGTTACTCCTGTATTACAGTTCTATGATGTAATGATGACTTCTGAAACAAAATCTTGATGGGGAATGGCATAGTTAATCTTGGAGGCTTACGTAAACATGGCTATTTTAAGTTAAATAAAGGTGGGTGATTCTGTTGTTAATGTGTGCTTTGCTATATTCAAGAAATACACTGGTGCTCGGGGCACTGTTTATACTTCTGAAACAGTAGTAGAAAACTGATCCTCACATTGTGTTCCCAGACCTTTTCTTTTTGTCTAGATCAGTAGTAATACAGTTGTACCAGAAGTTATTTAAAAGTGTGCATTATCGATACTGAGCAGTGTGGAAATGGAAGTTTGAATTGCATCTCAGGATACTTGCTCCTTTTCGACTTGCTCTATTCAGCTGGTAATTTTTTGGCTCTGGTCATATGTGCCGGACTGCCTTTCCATCACAGTATGAGACCAGCAGGCTCATGAGAAAACAAAGACGGGCTCTCTCTGCACCCTGTTTAAATACTAAATCACTGTCGGTCTTATAAACACTGGTTAAAAAGCATGAGCCCAGTCTGTGATTCTTACAGCCTTCTTACGCATTCAGGGTAATTATGTGGGGGTGGGGGGAAGCACCTTCTTCCGTGCATGCTTTTTGTTTGCACGGTGCAGTCAGGCCGGTACCCCCGCCCTCCCGCAAGCTCACCCGTGTCACTGGCGGAAGAGCCGGAGCCCCACACGGCCGTACCGCACCGTGCCCCGGGGTGGAGGGGGCAAGATAGGGGCGGGCTCGGGCTCCGCCGCGGGGTCACCTTGGTGCGTCCCCTCCACTTCTGGCCCCGCCCCTCCCTGACGTCACAACGGCGCCAGCCCATGCCCTCGCTGTCCCAGGGTGCCGTGCGACCCCTGCACGCGCAGGCGTGTCGGGTGGAGGCATGGCGGCCGTGCGGTCGCTGCTGGGCCGGGCCGCGACCGTCGTCACCGGAGCGCAGCGGCTCCTCAGGTGCGGGCGAGGCGGCAGAGCGGCTCCGGGAACGGAGGTGCCTCTCCTCGCCGGGCGAGAGACTTCCCCGCGCATGCGCCGGGCCTCCCGCGAGGGCAGGGTGCTTTACCGGGCGTTGTGGGGGTAACGAGTGGTATCGTTGTGTGCAGGGCCTGCGGTGTCGGCTCGGCTGAGAAGTGCTTCTCCAGGGCGATCGGCACGGATGGTGGCCCGAAGCGGCCTCTGACGGCCTATTTCCGCTTCTTAGCAGAAAACCGCCCAGTTTTCAAGCAGAAAAATCCAGGTATGAGGTCTGAAGGCGCGAGAGGATCGCGGTGCGCTTCGCTTTGTGTTCAGAAATGCGAAGTCTTAGAATGTCAAGCGTGCCTGAGGTTTTGTTGTACAGCTGCTCTCAGTTCAGATGTATACAGTGTTTTCCCGCCAGAATGTGATTACCGAAAAAAAACTGAAACGAAGTGTTTATTTGTAAAAATAAATGTCGTGAACAGTTACATCAATCAGTAATCTGCCCGGTTACAGCTGGACAATGTGTCAGGTCGTCTAGTCTGGTTCATCCTTTGCCAAGAAAGGTCGGACTAGATTAATGGAAGATCATAGACTAGTTTGGGTAGGAAGGGACCATAAAGACCATCTATTTGCAAGCCCTCTGCTATGGGCAGGGACACCCTACACTAGACCAAATTCATAGAATCGTATAATAGTTAGGGTTGGAAAGGGCCTTAAGATCGTCTAGTTCCAGCCCCCCTGCCATGGGCAGGGACACCTCACACTAAAGAATGTCATGCAAGGCTTCGTCCGGCCTGGCCTTGAACACTGCCAGGGATGGAGCATTCACAACCTCCCTGGGCAACCCATTCCAGTGCCTCACCACCCTAACAGTAAAGAATTTCTTCCTTATATCCAGTCTAAACTTCCCCTGTTTTAGTTTGAGCCCATTACCCCTTGTCCTATCATTACAGTCCCTAATGAAGAGTCCCTCCCCAGCATCCCTGTAGGCCCGCTTCAGATACTGGAAGGCTGCTATGAGGTCTCCACGCAGCCTTCTCTTCTCCAGGCTGAACAGCCCCAATTTTCTCAGCCTATCTTCATATGGGAGGTGCTCCAGTCCCCTGATCATCCTTGTGGCCCTCCTCTGGACTTGTTCTAACAGTTCCATGTCCTTTTTATGTTGAGGACACCAGAACTGCAGACAATACTCCAAGTGAGGTCTCCCAAGAGCAGAGTGGAGGGGCAGGATCACCTCCTTCATCCTGCTGGTCATGTTCCTCTTGATGCAGCCCAGGATATGGTTGGCTTTCTGGGCTGTGAGTGCACACTGAAGCCAGCTCATGTTCATTTTCTCATTGACCAACACCCCCCAGTCCTTCTCCGCAGGACTACTCTGAATTTCTTCTCTTTGCAACCTGTAGCTGTGCCTGGGATTGCTCCCACCCAGGTGTAGGACCTTACACTTGTCATAGTTAAACTTCATGAGGTTGGCATCAGCCCACCTCACAAGCGTGTCAAGGTCCCTCTGGATGGCATTCCTTCTCTCCAGTGTATCAACTGAACCACTCAGCTTGGTGTCATTGGCAAACTTGCTGAGAGCGCACTCAATCCCACTGTCCATGTCACTGACAAAGATGTTGAACAGGACTGGTCTCAACACTGATCTGTGAGCAACACCACTTGTTACTGATCTCCAGCTGGACATTGAACCGTTCACCACAACTCTGCATGAGCCCATCCATCCAGTTCTTTATCCACTGAGTGGTCCACCTATCAAACTGATGTCTCTCCAATTTAGAGACAAGGATATCTTTTGGGACAGTGTTGAGCACTGTGCAGAAGTCCAGGTAGATGACTAAATTGCTGAAAGCCCCATTCAGCCTGGCCTTGCATGCCCCAGATAACCAACCCTTTCACTCTCTTGCAGCTGAAGTAACTGTAACATTTTGCTCATGATAGTTAAGAGGGGTAACAAAGTACAAGATGTGTGCAAAAGCAATTTTTAAAATAATGCAAAAGCTTTCCTGAGCATACATGAAATTACATGATATCCATAGTCAGCCTCTGCCTTAACTCATTCTGTAGACAATGCAGTAGTGGAAAATTGAAGAAGATAGCTTCTGTACCAATATCCAAGATGTCGCTCTTCTTGGGAATTTGTTTTCCTGTGATTTATTGTTATGCCCTTTCACAGTGCTATAGATTACAGCAATTTTCAGGTAACTATCTGTGGCTGAGTTCATGCTGTAGGTAACATTTGTCTCAGGATGTTCTAGATCTTCTCTGAAACAATAAGAATTGACTTCTAATTCTGCTGAAGTCTTTTGGGACCTAAATATCTCAGTTCCTTTGAGGTCTTTCCAACCTGGTATTCTGTGATTCTTTGAAGTAACCAAAGCACATTCCCCAGGTTTCAGGAGACCAAGCCCATCTCTTATCTGTAGCATACCAGAAGTAAATACAGTATTGCCGTATTTACTGCCTGTATGTGTATTAGCTTCATCTTCTGTACCTAGCAACTCAAAATAGTGAACATTTTTCTGTAACTTTAAAAATGTTTGAAGAAGGACCTTACATAGGCCATGCATGTTAAGAGTAATTTGTGGTTTTCAGTTATTTTAAAATCTGTCTTTCTTTGAAGTATGCTATTGCTGCTATAACAAGCTGTGTGTGATGTTATTCTAATGCTTTGTAATTTAAAAACTAATGGATTGCCTTAAAGTATGTATGAGAAAAAGTAAATTTATTTAGAGGAAAATGGTTCTGGTTAGTATGTTTAATTTATTATCAAAAAATTCATTTATGGTCAATGCAGTGACTTTTCTTGCTAGAGGGAAGCAAAATGGAATGCAGCACTGATTTGGAAAGCACTGTTGAATGTAAAAATGCATAAAGAACTATGGTCATACTGGGCAAGTCATGAGGTTAATTTAAGTAGGGAAAACCATTTGATCCCATGTTTTGCTTGGTAGTTCAACAGCCTGAAAGGTTGAGAACTGAACTTGCAGATTATATTGTAGTTATGTGCCACACCAGTGTTTCCCACATGTTTCCCAGATTTCAATAATTGCAAATAAATGTACTGTATCTCACATACAAATTGAGATCTTGGGGCTTTCTTGTTCCAGTGAAGGTAGTGTTCAAAAATAACCTGATGATTTACCTGTCTTGTTTTAGCATTGGCAAAGTATCATATTTGCAGAGGTTTTAAGATTGGTATATGTGTACTAAAAACGTCCCATCTCTCTTGTTTTTCCAGAATTTTGGAAGTCAAGTAAATGATAAGAGCATAGTTCTGCTTTCCCACTGTTGATTTGGCTGAACTTTACATTTGAGGTGGGAGAGAGGAAGTTCTATTTTTTTCTTTTAGTGTGAAGTAGAGGAAAAGCCTCATAACGGTTTTTCCAGAAAAGAAGAGCTTTGGACCTCTTTCCACCACCACCTTTTTCTTTTTTTTTTCCTCCTTCACAAGTTCAGGCCTGGCTGGAAACCTCACTGAAGGGGCAGAATCAAATGCAATCGCCTGAAAACCAGAGCAGATTTACGTCACTGTAATTTTGTTTGTGAGAGAAAGAAGTTACTTTTTCTTTAACTTCTGTTTAATAACATTGTAACTGAAGTACTATAATAAAGATCAAGCATATGTACTGTATCAAGTGGATAAGGTCACATTATATTTCTTTTGAGGAATCCAGCCAAAAAAAAAAAGAGAACTGAAAATTTTACTTCCAGTTTCTTCCCTGTCACTACTCCAACTTCAGACCATCTCTCATTGTATAGAAAAGTATCCAAATCAAAACTAAAAAAAGAAACACAATGGAACTTGTGCAGTTGTAATAGGTAGGTCTCCGTCTGTCTTGAAATGATGCTTCAGTTTAAAACTACACATTTCTTTCGAGTGCGAACCAAGAGCAGGGACTTCCCCTTCTTGCCCGAATATTACAGCTCCCTTTAGCTGCCACAATAAGTTCTGTGAAAGCAGAAATATGTATTTGTACAGAAAGAAGATACTAGTGATGTATTTCCTTGGGAAAAAAATTAAGAAGATAGAATATTAAACTTTATTTTCTTGCTTTCTGATCTTAATGTACAGAAATAAACAGCAAGGAGCTGCTTAAAAAAATGGCTGGTGCTTGGAGGGAGTTACCAGCATCACAGAAGCAGGTGAGTTTGTAACTTTGAGTGGTGTGCTAAGACTATTGAGTATACAATAGTTGTTATACTTGCTTTGGTGTCCTGTTTGGTTTTTTTCTTTGTTGTTTTGTGTGTGTGTGCACGTGGTGGTTCTTCTGTTGGGACTTTGGTTTGGTTTGTTTTTGGGTTTTTTTAACAACAATTAAAAAAGTACTTGTATACAAAGGTTCAGACATAAAAAAAATTCTGAAGAGAATTTGGAGCTTTTTGAAGTACTCAGGCAAAGTGTGGTGGGTTGACCCTGAGTGCGTATCAGATGCCCACCAAAGCCACTCGTCACTCCTCCTTCTCAACTGGACAGGGGAGAGAAAATATAACCAAGTGCTCAAGGACAGGAAGAGAGATCAGTCACCAGTTACCATCAGAGGCAAAACCAGACTCAACTGGTGAAAATTTGTTTAATTTGTTACAGATTGAATCAGTAGGATGATGAGAAATAATACGAAATTTTAAAAACACCTCACTCCACACCCCCCCATCTTCCCAGGCTTAACTTTTTTATTCTCAATTTATCTCTCACAGCAGTGCAGAGGGATGAGGAATGGGTGTTGTGGTCAGTTCATCGCATACTGTCTCTGCTGCTCCTTCCTCCTCAGGAGGGGGACTCCTCACACTCCTCCCCTTCTCCAGCCTTTGGTCCCTCCCACGGGTCACAGTCCTCCACAAATTTCTCCAACGTAAGTGCTTCCCATGAGCTGCACTTCTTCACAAACTGCTGCAGTGTGGGTCCCTTCCATGGGGTCACAAGTCCTGCCAGCAAACCTGCTCCATGAGGCCCCAGGCCCTGCAAAGACCCTGCTCCATCTTGAGCTTCCCACAGAGTCACAACCTCCTTTGAGCATCCATCTGCATAGGGTCCTCCATGGGCTGCAGGTGGCTATCTGCTCTACCACAGACCTCCATGTGCTGCGGTGGTGTCTTGCCATGGTCTGCACCATGGGCTGCAGAGGAACCTCTGCTCTGGCACCTGGAGCACCTCCTGCCCTCCTCCTGCACTGACTCTGGTGCCTGCAGAGCTGTTTCTCTCACATACTCTCACTCCTGTCTCTGGCTGAAGTTTTTGTTCCCCATCCTTCTTCCTAAATACATTATCCCAGAGGTGCTGCCACCATCACTGCTGGGCTCTGCCTTGTCCAGCAGCAGGTGTTGTGAAGCTGCTGGCATTGGCCCTGCTGGATATAGGGGAAGCTTGTAGCAGCTTCCCACAGAAGCCACCCCCATAGTCCTCCTGCTACTAAAAACCTTCCTGTGTAAATCAAATACAGGAAGATACTTTGACAGTAGTACACGTGACCTTAGTTTTAGTGTTTTTAAGCTGTTGCCAAAGAAGTGACACAGCTCTTGCTCTATGTGGCTGTAGGGCCACGAATCAGCATCTCATTTTTTTTTGAATGGTAGTTGTGTATGTGTGTGCTTTACATAAGTATTGGAAAGTTGTTCTCTTTCCATATCCCTAAGTGAAGTGAAACCTCACTTAATTTTGATGGACCACAACTTTTTTTTCCTGCTGGTAACCTGAGATCTAACTTACAGATAACTTTCTTTCAGTTTCATCTAGTTAACTTTTTGTCATAAGTAATGAAGTTTCTATAAGTGTGGCAATTTCAAGGGATAATGCAAAACAAGCTTATGAACTGCTAATCATTTCTGAATGTACATGCCATTTCCAGCAAAGTAATGATTGTTCTTCCTTGATTTTAGTTAGCAATTAGATTCAGTTGAGAACGAACTGCACTTTTCTAGCTGAAATGATATCTTTGTTCAGTAGAATTGAAGTGCTCTTTTACCCCTTCTGGACTTTCTTGCACCGCATACCTTGGTATAAAGTTTGCCTTCCCATTTATATGTCTGAAATGGAGAACAGGATGGTGATTTTTCAGGTCTACATGGATGCTTGGTAGCCTGGCTCAGGTGTTTCTGGGGCTCTTGTACCAAGGCCGTGAGTTTGTGATGCTTCTCTACCTGGTATTGGCCAGTGTAGCAATGTGCTTGGTGACTGGAGCGCTTGGGTGCTGCACTGAGTATACATACATTAAGAGTAATAATTTCAAACAAGCTTCAGCTTTTCCTCCTTGTATGGAATATTGTTACTGCTTTGAGCTACTTCCGAAGATTTGTCCAGTGTTATCAGAGTGACTAAGATAATTAACGGGAGGAGACAAGGTTTTGAATTTGAGTTGTTCTGAATCAGTTCTGCTGTGCAAACAGATCTAAAATTGCTAGTTTACTTTAAAAATCTTATGTTCCAGGGTATACTGTAATATTTTTTACTAGTGAGCATCTTTACTGTATTTTTACTGAAAGCATCTTTAATGGGTTGGTGATTGTGTTGAAGGTTTATGAGGAAGCTAGCAAGATAGAATGGCAAAGATACGAAAAAGAGCTGGCTGCATATAAAGCACAGCTAACTCCAGCCCAGGCTGAAGCTTTGAAAGAAGAAAGGAGTAGACGACAAGCAAAAAGAAGAACACTCAGGATAAGAAGAGTAAGTATTTTGAAGTTCAGGTTTATTTTCTCTCAAGGAACCTAACATCTGTTTGTCCAGTACACAGAGCAGAAATGAAATACTTAGAAATGTAAAAGTGATTCAGAATAAAAAAAACCAACAAACCCACACCACAAATGTACCAAAGCAAACAAACAAAAAGCAAACAGAAAAAATCCCCCATAACCCTGTGGACTAAAGTAATTGCTGGTGTTAGTTATTTTAGTAACTCTGCTCTATTTGAAGACCAGAACTATCACATATCTTTGTGCTTAGAGGTAGTTTCTCTATGATTTTTTCTTCATATTCCTATAGCTCCCAGAGAAGTAATAGGTAATAAAAGACATCTGAACCAGCAATACCTTGTTTGGTTGGAAAGGCATCCAGAAATAGCTTCTCACAAAGGTCTTGTATTTGTCACTTCAGTGGGGTGTGCTACAGGTAGTACCTATTTGAAGTAGTCTTTTTTCATTGTCTTTGGATTTGTTTTACACTTTGCTATATGTGTAGCTGTTGATATGTTGAATTAGGGCTGCATAGAAGCACATCTCTTAGGTGTGCTTTATCATAGACTGGTTTGGGTTGGAAGGGACCTTAAAGATAATCCAGTTCCAACCAGCCATGAGCAGAGACACCCTCCAGTACACCAGGTTGCTCAAAGGCCAGCCCCATCCTTCAACACAGTCTTGAACACTGCCAGGGATGGGGCAGCCACAACTTCTCTGGACAACCTGTTCCAGTGTCTCACCAACCTCACAGTAAAGGACTTCTTCCTTATGTCTAATCTAAATCTATGATTTTTCAGTTCAAAGCCATTTGTCCTATCCCTACAGGCCCATGTAAAAAGTCCTTCTCCAGCTTTCACATAGACCCCTTTGAGGTACTGGAAGCTGCTAGAAGT
Source organism: Melopsittacus undulatus (assembly GCF_012275295.1). NCBI lineage: Eukaryota > Metazoa > Chordata > Aves > Psittaciformes > Psittaculidae > Melopsittacus > Melopsittacus undulatus. The sequence continues at coordinate 68,668,244 of NC_047530.1, read as the reverse complement.
TCTGCCTGGAGCTTTCTCTTCTCCAGGCTGAACAAGCCCAACTCTCTCAGCTTGTCTCCATATGAGAGGTGCTCCAGCCCTCTAATTATCTTCATGGCCCTCCTCTGGACTTGCTCCAGCAAGTCTATGTCCTTCTTGTGTTGGGGGGCCCACAGCTGAATGCAGTACTGCAGGTGGGGCCTCATGAGACCAGAGTAGAGCACTCTCACTTCCCTCAGCCTGCTGGTCACATGCCTTTTGGTGTCACATAGCACATGATTGGCTTTCTGGGCTGCAGTCACACATTAGTGGGTCACATTGAGCTTCTTATCAACAAACACCCCCAAGTCCTCCTCAGGACAGCTCTCAATCTAGCGCCTGCCCAGCTTGTATTTGTGCTTGGGATTGCCCCAGCCCATGTTCAGGACCTTGCACTTTCCTCTGTTGAACTTTGAGGTTAACGTGGGCCTACATCTCAAGCCTATCAGGGTCCTTCTGGATGACATCCCTTTCCCTCCAGCGTGTTGACTGCACCACATAGTTTGGTGTCATCAGTAAACTCACTGATGAAAATGTTGAACAGGATCAGTCCCAATACTGACCCCTGAGGAATGTCACTTGTCACCGGTTTCCACTTGGACATGGAGCTGTTGACCACAACTCTTTGAATGCGATCATCCAGCCGGTTCCTTATCCATCAAGCGATCCATCCATCAAATCCATGCCTCTCCAATAAAGGATTGTGAAAATTTAGGTTGTTACCTTTTCTTAATTTAGTTTAGCATTAGTCTTGATGAGTGGTGAAAGCATTTTGAGATACAGTCCAGTTTGTGTAATAAGCCACCAAACCCAGAACTTGAGCCTGATTTTTTTATAAAATATGAAGATAAATAGTAAGCTTAGCCTCAGAAAAATGCACACTTGTCAGATTGAATAACTTTTCGTTTTGTTTTTAAAGGAATTGACTGTGCTTGGAAAACCTAAAAAAACTCGAAGTGCCTTCAACATTTTTGTGTCAGAAAAGTTTAAAGCAAGTGAGGGAATTTCATCTACGGTAGGTCAAGAAAGATTGTTCTTTAAAATAGATCTGCTGTATCCAGAAAATCTGTTTTAGATTCTGTAATTTTCAACAAAACTGTTCAGTAGTTCATTATCTGGATTTTGCTTTGTTTAGGTTATAATTTTTTTTAGGCTGCAATGATCTGGCTATCCTGCTGGTGGCATGTCCTGTACAAACTGCTGTAGCAATATTTGTGCAATTTTTTGCACTTCAGTATTAGAGACTTCATCTGTTCATTCTGTAAGGAGAGAATTCTACTTCCCTTTGTTTTGGTGTAGAAATAGGTTAGTTTTTCAAATGGTTGTGGTTGCCTGCTACCATTTCTGTAGTAGTGGTTATTGTACCTCCTGTAGCACATTTGATGTTACAGAATATGGAAGAGTTCCTCAGCAGATGCATGAGGTCTGCACTTTGGGATGATTGAAGTTATGCTGGTGGATTACAGCACTTGAAGTGCTGTAGACCTCACCTGTATGCCCAATACATTTGTTATCCTATGCAGTTAGTCACTAAATCAGAGTGGTGGAAATAGTTTGTTCCTTGATATTCTATGTACAAGGCAGGCATCTTCAGTCAGCTGAGGCCCAGTTTGACACATCTGTGGACAAATACTCCTTAAGTAGTACAAAGTTTCCTGTGAACATGGTTAATACTTAGGGAGTCTTGGCTTAAGTTAGGGGTTGTTCTAAATGAAGCTGATAACACCCAGTGAGATGTAGTCATGTTGCTACAGATATGTTCAGCTGCTATGCCTGCTTGCTTTCACAGCAGGCTAAATGACTTAAACTGCTTCATGCTTATATTGTCTTTAAACATGCCCCAGATGAGGCTCAGCAACTTACTGAAAAGTATAGTTTATTATTTCGCTTTGTTGGGTGGGTGGGGTATTAAGCTTGTGTGACTGTGTGCTTTTTTACATTGGTTTATATTTATATCCTCTGCAGTCACCCTGCTGGTATAATAATTCTAAAACATTGCATATTCTATATCCTGTAGGCAAAGATGAAGCAATTATATGATACGTGGCAAAAACTGTCCAGTTCCCAAAAGCAGGTATGTCAGTGAATTTTGATGAGGCTCTGATCTAACCAGGAAATGATAGACTTGAGTCAAAATTAATAAATTCATACGAAGTCTTGAACTTGGTTCCTCAAAGTATGATACTGAAGATAATTCTTAGATTTCTGTAATGCATTTTGAAAAAGGCTGTCATTACTTTTATACCATTAATAACTGTTTCTTTACAGTGTCGATGAAATGTGACTCAGTTGGATAGGATGGAAGTTCTGTATGTCTGGACATGGATGCTGAGTGGCATTTAGGGAGGAAGGTCAAATAATTTGCAAGAATTTTATGTTTTTTCCTAATAATATATAATACTTTTTTTAATGCTAGCATAGTAATTCACTGCTCATGGAAAGAATTTCACAGCTAAAGGCAACAGAAGTCTGCAATTGATGTGCATGTGGTATTTTGTTAACTTTTTTTATTTGATTGCTTTGGGATAGTTTTCTGCCAGCTTTCTCAGTGTATCGAAATATGAACCTGTGGATGGGTACATGAAAATCTCAGGGCCACTGAGATTTTTATTTATTTATTTTTTACTAAAATCTAGACTAAACCTCCAGATTTTGAGTATTCTGTACCCTAGTGTCCTTCCTCCTGACTGCCCTTCTTCCAGATGCTTTGAATGTGTACTTAGAACATACCCTAGGTTCATGTTCTTCCTGTAGAAAAATAATTTGAAGTAGTTCTGAAGAAATACCCATTCCTCTTCCTTATGTAAGCCAGCTCTGCTCTCTCAAACCAGTTCTTAAAAGCCTTAGCTGTTAGTAGCAATATTGAATAAACTTCCTCCTCAGGAATAGCCATGTATTGACATAACTGTAATACAGTGATAAGGTTTTGCATTTCTGTGCAAATTTGATTTTTATTTATTAATTTTCTGGCAGCCATGGTGAATGCCTGAGATCCGCACGGGTCCTGTTTGAAGTCACCTTCACATCAAAGGGGAGAATGTGATGTGGCAGTTAACCAGACAAAGCCTCTTCTGTAACTGTCAATCCCTCTGTTTTTTTCCAGCCATACATGCAGCTTGCTGAAGATGATAAGGTTCGGTATGAGAATGAAATGAAGCTGTGGGAAGCAAAAATGATTCAACTTGGACGTGAAGACCTTGTCCGTTCCAAAGAGAAAAAGGCAAAAAAGAAAACTGCTAAAACTGCAAAGAAAGCTGAATCAGTCAAAGCTTCCTCACGTGAACAGAAGGTGAAACTGAAGTTAAAAAAATCAGAAGAATAAAATGGTCAGGAATTTTTATATTTTAATCCCTTTTGGTTGTCATGTCGTCATCATGCCGTGTTAATGCTGCAGTCAGCATTAGCACTGAAACTCAGAAAACCCATGAAGGGCTCATTGGAGAAGGAGGAAAGGTGATGATATCAGAGAGGATTCAGTGCCCCTCAGAACTGACTGAAATAATCATTGCAGGCATAGCCTGAACTGTACAACAATAACTGGTTAATCAAGCTGTGAATAGTGATACCCACTGGCATCAGCAGAGCTCTCCAGCAATGGTAGATTAACAGCTATAGCTTTTATATTTTTTTATAAAAGCAACAATATTCTACAATGTTACCATCTAAATTCTGTAAATAAGAGCTGAAGTCCAAGTTAATGCTGCTGTGTTTTATTCCCTCCATGGCAACAGTAGTGAAATGTTCTACATTTCAGCAGAAGGTGCAAGAAAGGTAAATGCTAACTTTTATTTCATGCATCTGACGTTTTGTACCTGTCAGCTTGTGTATACCACTTGCATTGCATTTAATTAAAGACCAGATGAGTTTTGTATAAACATATCTTTATTGGGCTTTTTTTTGTTGGGATACATGCAAACACTTTTGCCTTCCTGTTGTCACATCTGGGACAGCCTGGAAGGAACAGAAAATGTGTGAAAGGTTGGAACATGGAATTTCGATGTAATAAACAGGAATTTTCAAGAGCTTCCAGGGTTTGGGTTTGTTTTTTTTTTTTCCTGGGGTCTTAGTGAAAGTCTCGTGGGTGCTTTGTTGAATCTGTGTTTTTAGAAGGCAGGCAAGCTTTCCCAGTAGTCAGTGGATTTCATCCACCCGGAAGAGCCCATAAGAGCCATCAAACCTGGTAAGCGGAAAGACAAATAAGATTTCCTTGCCTCCCCTTTATTTGTTCCGCTTTTTGCCATGCACCGATGCTGCCGATACCCGGCCCGACTTCAGCGCCTCTCACTAAGGGGGCGGGCTCGCGCATGCGTGGTCCCAGCTTTGACCAGCTCTCGCGGGAGCGGACGGGGCGGGGCGGTGGTTGGCGCTCTTGTGTCGGCGGCGGGGCGGTGCGACGCTGTTGGCGGGATGGGGCTGCTGGAGCAGTGTGAGGCGGCCTTCGGCTCCCCTGACCTGTACCGAGTCCTGGGCGTCCGCAGGGAGGCCTCGCCCGAGGAGATCCGCCGCGGATACCACCGCGCCTCGCTCCGTGTCCATCCCGACCGCGCCGAGCCCCATGCTAAGGAGGAGGCGACGCGGCGGTTCCAGGTGAGAGCGGGAGGGAGGGCGGGCGGCGCTAGCGGCGGCCCGTGACTGACCGATTGACAACCCGGCCTCCCCGTGTCCCCGCAGATCCTCAGCAAGGCGTATGCTGTCCTGAGCGATGCGGAGCAGCGCGCCCTGTACGACGAGCAGGGCACGGTGGACGAGGAGGGCGAGGCGCTGAGCGGCGAGCGGGACTGGCAGGAGTACTGGCGGCTGCTCTTCAAGAAGGTAAAAGCGGGCAGGGCCCCGCAGGGCTCGCCCCCGCGGGGTGGTAGAGCCTTGCGGGAAGGCTGTAACCGGGACTGCCCTACTTGCTTTAAACTGGAGCACTGAGGGGGTGTGGGGTGTGTGTGTGTGTGCGCGCTGTCTCTTAAACTTCTGGCAAATACATCCTCAAACTCTGCAAGTGTCACCTCTTTGCTTCAGATTACTGTAAAAGATATTGAAGACTTCGAAAAGAAATATAAAGACTCAGAGGAAGAGCTAGCCGATATTAAAGCAGCATACATGGATTTTGAGGGTGACATGGACAGAATACTGGAGTCAGTGTTGTGTGTGAACTATACGGATGAACCAAGGATAAGGAAAATCATTGAAAAAGCCATTGCTGCTGGAGAAGTCCCATCCTACAAAGGTTTCGTAAAAGAGTCTAAGCAGAAAACGATGGCAAGAAAAAGGCGGGTAGGTTATATCAATCAGGGACCAAAGAGAAAGCATTATCTATTATAAGCTTTTAATTTCCCTTGGTAGAAATAAATGAAACTGCCCCTGAGACAGATGTTTGCCACAGGATCGCTGCGTTACAGATCTTGCTCAGGATCTTTGACTTCCATGTTTGTTCACCTGTGTTCTCTACGCCCTCCCACAAACTGTTGTGGAAAGCTTCTGAGTTGTAATAGGCTGTTGCATATTACTTTTATTTCATTATTATACACAATGGCTTATTACAGTTTAACATATTCCTGCATTTATTTACAAAGCCATGAGTTGCGAGAGTTAAGAAGTGTACATGGTGGGAAACATTATGCTTGCCTTTAGGCAAGTGTGCAATAACATTTAGGACTAAGTGGACCCCATCTGCTACCTGGGTATTTGTAGAATATGTTCTATACACATCACAGTAACCAGTTAAAGTATAATAGCTGCTAAGACAAATCAAAACTGGGTGGGGGGAACAGGGGTGCAGATAGACATCACATTCAGCATTGTGAAACACCAAAAAAACTGTCTTGCTCGGCTAAATTGCGGAGCCAGAATGGGCTTTCTTGGACTAATTTCTCATCTGTGGTGAAACTTAGAAACTCTTCATGTTTCCCTGCAGCTATTTGTATGGAGATGCAAAAAAATAACATTTGGTAACTACTGTAAGACTTTGTCAAATAACATGCAAAGGACTTTTTAAAAAACCTAGTTTGCTATTTTAGGCAGAAAAAGAAGCTAGAGAGGCAGAAAAGACTAAAGATGAGCTGGGCCTTGGTGGAGAAGATGACTTGAAAGCGCTGATTCAGGTAAGGCTTTTTTCTGTCTGTTAAACATAATTATGTTACTGGCTTAAAATCATGTTTTCCCTGAGTGTCTTTGTGTTTTGGATCCTTGCAGCTGTTTTGAGTTCCTGAGGTTAAAACCTGACCTTGATGTTAGCTGCCTACGTACTTCAATAATCAGAGAATTGTATGGGTTTTATTATCTTTTTAAAAATTAACACTTATTCTAGTATTATTATTGCATACACAAGCAGAGTATTTGAATTCTGGCCTTAGGCAGTTGCACAGAGAGTGTCAATGATTCTTTCTGATGGACTCCACAAGGATGTGTAGGGGTTGATAGGTCTCACTATTTTGCTATTGTGTCTGAGGGATGAATAAAAACTGTTTATGTTCTGCATTTTGGGACATTTTCTGGTTTTATTTTCTTACTGTTCAGTGGCCTTCCTAGAATGTTTATGCTAAATCATTCCTCAAAATGTAATAGAGTTTAGGGTATAAACTAGAAATTGCTTTGCTTTTCCTAGCCTTATGTTGTGAATTTTACAGCCACTCTTCCTCTCTCGGTAATTCAGGAAGTTAGGTATGATGCCTAGAGAATTCAGGTTGGCTTCTGCTTGGTGGTACTGTGCTTTCTGTAGCTTGCATTCCCTGTTGAATATATTCCAAGATTTTATGTAGCCATCTAACTTCAATAGGAAAATCTGCATTGGGAAGTAGTAAAAAAAAAATGTAAAAAGTGGTTTGGTTTTGTTTTTTCCTCCCCCAGAGCAGAAATAAAGATCGAAAAAAGGAAATGGATGACTTTTTGGCCCAACTGGAAGCAAAATATGCAAATAATACTAAAAAAGGAGGAAAGAAGACTGCAGCCAAGAAAGGAAAGAAATAAAGAACTGTATAGGCTGAAATATCAGGTATTATTTTGTATGGGAACACACAAATTTGGGAGAATTTCGGAGCTAACCTGGGCTACAGTTTTGGAGAGCATGTGCATCCACCTGCTGTGACTGGAAGGTATGATCCAGAACACATCATATGAATAAGAAAGGCAAAGTGTTGTGGTGCTATTGTCCAAAATCCTCTGGGTGCTCTTCGGTTAACATCAAGCAGATACTTGACTAAAAGTTTTGACACAGTAGGGAAGCAGTGTGATGTTTAGGCTGCCAGTGTGTTTATTAAACTTGTGTTGAAGATTCTTTCTTCCAGTCACCTTAAGGGTATCAGTACAGCTGATGGTAAAATAATGTAATCCCACCTTTGAGTCTTCAGTGCTTTCTTATGGTTTCCAAGTTGGAAATATTTTTGCTACTCACATGCCTTTTGTAGTAAACCTGCTGGTTTTAAAGGTCTTTGCACTTCAGCTCAACAAGTGTTTGTTAGATCTTCCAGGGGTTTTATAAAGATACTTTGGAAAATTGCAGATTTAATAAATGAAAACTTTTTACGTAATTCTTTGCTATGTTGCCTCCCCAGCCTGCTCTTCATTCTCCAGTTAGCTGTTCAAAACAAACTGATCATGTTGACCCTCCTGACTAACTTAAGTAAATACTACATACTTCTATAGCACCAAAAAATATGGCTCTATTATTAACTGTGTCAGTGCACATGACTGCATTAGATGAAAGGGCCATCTAGTATTTGGTCTTTGATTGCTTGTGGCAAATTAAATAACAGTATGAGACTGGAACATGCAGTAATTCTGTAACACTGAGATGAGGCAAAAAAACTTAAAAATACACAGAACTGAGTATCTTTAGGGTTTATGATGTCCTGTGACAGGGAATTCCAAAGCTTAAGAAATGTGTTGCATGTTATTTCAATAGCATCACCACCCAGTTTGCTGTAGGATGGTACTGATTAGCTACTTCATTGCTTTTGTCAACACTTCGGTTATTTCAGGAGTGAATTACTGCTGTAAGATGCACAAATACTTTAATGTTTTTTTGCTTCTGTTTTTAAGCCATTTGACATAGTGCATAGGGGTATGAATTTTAAAGGTAACTGGTTTTCAGTTAAAAGGAATGGGACTGGCTTTATTTTGTGGATCATTTTTCAAAGGCTTATGAGCCACAAGGTGAACATTTCCTGTTAGAGTTGAAGGTCCTCATTGCTGCAGTGGTAGCATTCAGGAACTGACTATTTAATAGAGCTTCCTGGGGGGAAGCTAGAGGTAGATGATAACTCTGTTCTCTTTTACTTGGCTTCTTGCAAGGATTATTCTGAGTACAGCATATTATGTTGTACAACATAGGACTTGAACATTACTTTTCCTATACAAAATAGACATCTAACAGCCCAGGAGAAGTCTGTGGTGTCAGCCATTTGTACAGAAATCAATAATCACCTTATTATGAGACTGCTTTCACTTTTTTAACACACTGACTCCTCTAGGATGTAAAATACTACATTATATTACTATAAATCTATGCAAGTTTATGTGTATATTTTTATAACTTATGCACTAGGGCTACAGAAAACTAACCTGGTCCCTGAGGAATGGCACTGATAAAAAACAGGGTGCTTATCTGCAGTTAAGCTTGTGATAACTAAATGACATTGTACTATGTTAAGAGAAACTGTATTTTGAAAGGGTTTAATGACTAGAGGCCTCTCTTTAGCATCAATTTCTCTCTATGCAAAGTTAAGAAATTTAGACTGAGCCCAGTGTGCTTTTTTCTTTCTAGAAATGCAAAGGAATATTAACCCAATTACATTTGCAGAGTTCTGCTTTCCTTTCTTTTCCCTTCTTTTTGATTTGAGCATGCTTGGATCAGCTGGACTCAAGAATTTCAATACTGCTTAAAAAATACTAGTAGTTCTGCAGGTACTGACAACATTTGACAGACTGCATAACTTAGAGTGGGGAAACAGGGGAACCACTTCAAAAAGAACTCTGACAAGTTTTTTTCCATATGAATTCTAATTTGAAACATAGTAATAAGGAAATTCAGGAAAAAGTGCTTTTGAAGTGGGTTATAAAGGAACAGCTGTTTTCATGCAGAGCCCTAACTTAGTTAAAATACAGTCAGTGGTTATCTTCCCCTTGTGTTTATACTTTACCTGTAGTCTGGTGCTCACTGTTTGAGACTAAAACCTTTTACTAATCACTTATTTTGAGAAGCCTGTATTTCATGTTTTTGTCTTATTTGGGGCCACAAGGGGAACTACAGCTAATACCTCCAGTATGCCTGTCACACAGTGCAGAACATTCCTACTAAAAGCTATGTTGCATCTGCGAGTTGTGGAATTTCAGGGTGCAGTGCAGAAATCTTGTATAATTGCAGGTGTTTCTGGAAAGGGAGGCTGACTTATTCTGTAAAAATACTGCAAAATATTCCATCAGGAAGATAACGTAATTTCTTTGAATACTGTCTAGAACTATTTGTACTAAAAGACTATTGCCTCTTAAATGTTCCTCAGTCACTGAGGAAGAGGTGTAAGTATACAACACAGGAGACGACAGTGGTGTGCTACCCTTGAACCTGTCAGTTTTGTTCATCTGGTTTGCCACCGTAGTTTTATACATGTATATTAATATTTGCTGCAATTACTACAGGATTCATAACTTAGGTCTAAGTTGATTTGTAGAAGCAGTGTCATGTGCAGTGCTTGCTTTTGATAGTGTAATATTGCTTTAAACATAAAAATACAGTTATATAGTTATAAAAAGTTTAGATCATTATTGCTGTGGAAGGCCTGATTAATTTTCTGCAGAGCTAACAGAAAAATCAACAGGTTCTGCAGAACCTTCCTGTAACAACATGAACCAGCCACAACCCTGTAATGGGAAAACAGCAGTGACCGAGAGCATTTGCTAGATTTTCTAGGAGTTAGGCTTTACTGCCCACTGGAGTGTGATCACCCTTCCACCAGAGTATAACTCTTCTACTGGTAGAAAATGGAATGTTTAAGTATACCCCTTCTAATCTTTGGCACCTGCTTCTTAGATTTATATAAAAATAACTATTCAAAAGGAAGGGTGTTTGAAAACTCTGTAAACAATGTTGACATTGCTGAGAATGAGAGGTGGTTCATGACTCTGTGGAGATGGATGAATGCTTCATGGCACGTTAGACCCCTGTCTGCTTTTTGTGACTGATCCACTTCGCTTGCGGGCTTTCACAGACCCATGCAGCTGAAGACCTAATAAACAGAGATCAGGTACAACTTTTAAGACTTCCAGAAAGTGTTAAAACTAAATACCAAATACAGCTCTGCTAGCTTAGAATAAAAAGCATGTTAGTTTTAATACATGGCTATCAACTGTATTATGTGTAACTTGTCTCAAACTTGCACAAGTGATTTGCCTTCCAAAAGGGACAAAGTTTATCCTTTCGTAATTGATGCATTGCAGGGAACTACTGTATTCCTTGATATTTCATTAAGTATTCAAGTTTTAAAACTAATCTTGCATTCAAAGATACTGTTAATGTGTTGGTTTCTTTTTTTGGGTGTGGGGGGAAGAGCAGGTATTTTCTTTCATTTCAGTAGGAACCACTCCTTTCTTGTTTAGAAACAAGTTACTTCAGTTTAGTGCCTTTAAAGTCAAGTTTCTTGTACTACTTATATTAAAGGTAGTAGGCCACTGTGCTATCCTCTAATAATGACCCATGTACTTGCTACTTTAACCTCTGCAGCTTACATTATCTTTTGCATGTTCAGTTATATCTTGTTAGTATAGTTTTATGTTGGAAATTCTGTCAACATCATACAAATCCCAAAACACTGTGATGAAAGGAGTCCAGTGTAACTTGCCTTGACAGACCTCATGTTCAGAAAGTGTATCTAAGGCTGTGCTCTGTGCCACCCTTTCCAGGTGGAGTTAGTGCTTGACTTTATATCGAAGTTAGCAATGAATGCTGAAGGCAGACTCAGCTGAGAGCTATCAAGAGGGCATTGAGAAAATCTGTTCCGGGGCACAAAAGTTAAATTTCTGCCCTAGCATTACTTGTGAACAAAATCCTTTTCAACTGACTAGGCTAGCCTTTCTGTGTGCAATAAGAGGTCGAAACCTAAATCTCTGAAGATAATCTTCACTGGTCTACTGTAACACTTGTGTGCACACATATAGCTTAGTACTGTAGCTCCCTACTATAAAAAATTAAAGATGTAAAAAAAGCCACCACCAACAAAAAAACAAACAAATAAACAAAAAAACAACGCCCCAAACAAAACCCAGCCCTGGCTATGACTGTGTAACTACTCCAAAGCATATATGAGAGCTATTTTTGAAGCATTAACCACAAACAACTTGAGATAACTTTGCAGTGAAGGAAGGGAAAAAAGATGGAAGAGTTAGGCATTACATTCGCACCAAAAATGCCTTCCTGTTGCCTTGATATTTGGGTTAATTAAAAATACATAATTTCAGGTAAGATTCATTTTAGGTTATGCCAAGTAACTCCACTGTTTATCCAATTGTTACAAATAAAACAGTACAAGAAACTCTTGATTTCACAGTACCGATGTGAATTGTACAGTTACTGGCTTTAAAATATACTTCAAGCTGATTAAAACAATTTTAAGATCTATTAGAACACCTTTCAGATACAGTGCAAATAAGTTTCCTTTGGATGTAAGACAATTTCAGTTACACAGTTGAGCAGAAGAAAACCCCTTGACAGAAAGCAGTTGTTGCTAGTTTATGTTTAAACTGGCAGTTCCTGCTTTTACCTTTGACATGAGAGCCACTGGGGCCAATTATGTGAAGCTTCCTTAAATCATTTAAAATAGCTGGTTGTAATAAAAGGTAATAATGCCTGCACCCAAACATGTTCTTTGCAACTATAAAACCTGTATAGTGGAAAATACAAAACATTATCTAGAACTTTAAAAAACTTCCTCAACACAGTTACCTATGTAGGAAATGCATCCCTGTCCTAAATGCCTACTTCTTCCTTGGTATTAAATTCCGTGACTGATGAGCATACCTGAACTTGCTGATCCTCTGCTTGTCCGAGATTGATTACTGTGATCAGTAACAGTGTAAGAATGACGGCGCTGTGGATCTAGCTGAAAAGAAAGTTCACATAATGTATGTATGCAGACAAAAATCTTAAAACATGGAAATGATAATTCAGCTACAAACTAATTAAACACATCTAAGATGTGGTAAAGGTCTAAGTAGAACTTTTACAACTTCAAGGAGAGTTGAATCGATTTTAGAAGTAGAAAATACACTTTTAAAACACTCAGAATGACCACAGTTAAAGGCACTCTCAACATTTCTGGAAGTAGTTCTATTTCAAAGTATACTTCAGAAAGTTTGTTTGCTCATAACTGCTAAGTCAGGGATATTGAAACTATACACAGAAACTAAACAAGCAGCTATTTAAAAGCTGTTGTTGAGATGATAGCTTTTAAAGCCTAGATCAAAATTCCTTGTTAGAACAAACTCGCAGTTGTGTTTCAATAAATTAAACCAAGAGAATTTAATACAGAACCAGGATGGATGGACACTGACAGCACAGCAAACTTGTGCAATAAAGCAGTGTTTCTGAATATAGTTGCAAATTTAGTTCTTCATGTCTACCCAAAACTTTAAAGCATCCTCTCCTACCTCACAGTTCTTAAGCCTTCACAGAAGATGCTAGATTACCAGTGCAGGTGACAGATTGAATGTTATACCTAAAGTAATGCTTTGCTTTCTGCACAAGCATTGCAAACTTCTATTTTTCAAGAAATAGTTTAGTAGCAGCAGCTGCACAGAGGCATAGTTCAGAGCTGGCTATGAAGACTATAGTGCATTAGCTATCCTGAACAAGTGTCTTGTTTCAGAAGTGCCAAGCAATGAAGTTTCTGTTAAAGTGAGAGTAGCTAACCAAATGGCAAACCTGATGAACTCCCTGGCACAGATCATCTATGACACTTACTTCTCAAGTAATATTTATTTAACTGTCAGAGCACCCTATTCAGAAACCAAAGATGATCTGGTATAATTTGCCATGCTTTACCAAGAATGTGTTGGTTGTGTTAGGTTTGGAGAAATTATCAGGTAAGAGAAGCCGCTCCTGTAGCTGTTGGTGGGTATCTTCTTGTGCTGTTATACTGTGAGTTCGACTTGAGTTCCCTCGAGATTTCTGCATTGAAGAACAGTTACAAGTTTTCCTTATTGCAGCAGCATATTTAAAGTAATTAGCCTAGAAATTAAAGCTGATTTTCCAAGTCAACCATTTTACATCTAGTTACAGGGAGGAAAAAATTCTGGCATTAACTGGAATTAAAGCAGTTGACTCTGGATGATGCTGATAGTCAAAACTGATAGGACTTTTTTGTGCATCATTTCAGTTGCTGTCACAAGGTAACAGACTGGAACTCTTGGGTTTGGTAATTGGATCAGCACTCATTGCAATTTTAGACTACTGAATAATAAAATTAAATTATTGTGCCTCTTACCGTTTGCTTCTGGGATCCTGCAGTGCTCACATGACCTGCCATACTGGTGGTATTAATAGGTGGTAGGAGATTATGTCGGTTTAGCAGCAGTGGGGAGGGTGAGGTAAGCTGCTCATGTGCAGTCAGACTGAAATGCACCAATAAGAACAGGAAAAAATATATAGTTTATATGTTTGCCATTGTGTAAACATACAGTATTGTCAGTTTGTTTGGCATTACATAGACAATGTTAAAAGTAAGCAACAATTGCAGAATTTTGCTACAAGATGCTGGTGTTAAGGCTGATTACTGGAAACATGGGTGAAGTTTGGCAGAAATCTTTTTCATCTATTAACAAGAACTTCTAGTTTTCAGAATGTTTAATATTAAGAATATAGGGAAAGTGAGTCTGAGAATGAATACCCCAGCAGAAATGGGTGTATATAAAAACTAGCTGAATAAAATGCATCCAGTGCCTGTTCAAGGGGTATCCTGTGCAGCTGGTACTGCAGAATAAGGGGGTGTGTGTGTATACATATATATATATGTATGTTATCTTCATGTGCAATTACCAAACAATGGTAGAATCTTGTTTACCTATTCCCAGACACAGCATTATTTTCTGCTCTTTGTTCTTAACCTTTAGGATGAAGTACTGCTAACTTCAGCCTAGCAAGGGGAGCTATGCAACAAGCCTATAAAACAACAGTGGCCTGCATTTTAAGCAGAGCAAGTGAAAAAAGCTATATAATGCAAGTGCAGAGTATAGCTCTTTCACTTATTACAAGCATCATGTAAAACATCTGGGGTAAAACAAGGCTTTCACCTTCATATTTTGCGTATTTGAAGTAATAGGTGCAAGAGGCTTTTAGAAGCATTCTAAAGGAATGCTAAACCAATCTAGTTACATCAAATGTAAAATTAATTAAGTTTTAGTCACAGAAGGCATGAAAAGATAAAGTGTTTTCTTTTCTAGAAAAAACCTCTTCCTAGGAAAGCCTTTTCACCTAAAAGATGTCTACAAATTATTGTATGAGAAGTGCTAGAAATGATCAAGAGGCCTTAGCTCTGTACATGTTCTGGAGTTGACTGAAGTAAGGATATTTTGTAAAGAGGCATTAAAAACTATAATCAGCATTTTAAAAAAATACTTTCCTAGTGCATACATTAAAAAATACATGGTACTAAACGGGAGATGTTAACAGTCATTAGATTGAACAAAGCCTCAGGACAGGGAACAGAAGCATTAAATACTGGAATTAGAAACATCAGTTACAAAGGGACAAGGACCAAATCTCTAGAGTGTATGTGACAAAAAAAAAGTAAATACCAGGCTGAATTAATTTATAGGTAAGCTGAGAAACTAAAAGGAAACTGTTACATATACAACACACATGGAATAGAGAAGTATATTAAACCCTACATTGTTTCCTGATAACCCAAGGTCCCTCTAAATGACATTCAGATCATTATGCCAAACAAAAAGAAGACGTTCTAGATGTAATTGAGGATTTACTGAGTTGATTGAGAATCCTTTGGTCAGATAACTTAAGATGGACACCTTCTTTATACCCACTCTGGACTAGAACAGCAACAGGTAGTTGGAGCTCCAAAAAATATAGACAAAATACAGCTCAAAAACAGGCTATAGAAAAAGAAAGCCAGTGTCAAGAAAGATGGTGGTATTTGCTTGTACAGTGTAATCTGTGTGCAAAACTACCTAAATATGTGATTCATTGACTCACAGCTTGTAGCACTATAAATACCAACTTTAGTAACTCAAGGGAGATTGTGCTTTAATGGACAGTTAATTCCTTTAATCAAATAATTAATGTTCTTTCTATTTAACTGAATGTTTTTAGTATGAACTGGGTTCTCTAGATATGGTAACTTGCAGTGAGAAACTGGTTTTAAGACATACAATTGAGTTCCCTTGAAGACATTATCCACAGACACTGGGGTCCCAGTACGAGAGTGGCTTGTGTTGATGGGATGCAGGGTACGTGGCAGTGGGTTTCGCCTTCTTGTGGAATGTGACGGGGATGATGTGCTGAGCTCTAATGGACGATTTGGCCACACTCTGTTAGAGAGGATGGAACTGGAACACAGCTGTTTGTCATCCAGATCCCTAACAAAAGAATTACAGAACCAAAAGAGATAATAGTTGACTGACACCTATAAAGTACTCATTTACATGTGACATTAACAATATTAGGTGTGGATAGAGATGATGTGTTCAATTTGGGTTTTTTTTAATATAATTTATATAAAGTAATTTGCAGCCAAATTAGAAAATAATAGGGGATGGAAAAGATAAAAAAAGCCTATATTTTTTTCTTCACTGAACTAGGAACTTTCTGATTGAAGATTCTGGGATCTGAGCAAATCTCTATCCCATCTTAATTTCTTTTCAGGGTGTCAGTGCCAACAGTAATGCCATGGCTGTTCACTAAGTGCTAAATCAGCAGCAATCAAACATAAAACCTGTTCTAGAAATAATACTGTTTCATAGAAGACAAATAAGTGAACAACCAAGCAGGAAAGCATTTGAGAATTGCTTTCTCCAGTGTAGACAGTTATCTCTCAATATTTCAAAGTGAATCCCTCTCACCATGAGAGTGCTCTACTTTACAGCAGATAATCTATAGTCCTTACAGCGTTTTCTCCATCACAGGCAGATTCCTTTGCTGTAGCTGGATCCCCTGAATTACCATCAATCCATTTAGATTATGTTGAGAGCCAGTACTTGACCCTTGAGAGAGATTTACCTGAAAGTTTAAAAAATAAATAAATTACAGTTTGCAGAGACATATACGCGTATTTACAGATTTTTGTCCCTGTGTGGAATTTTGGAAGAAAGAAATTAATTTCTTCCATGATATCCAGACATACACTCAATTACATTATTTCCCCATCTAAGGCATTTTTTCATCCTATTGTTCTTGCAAATGGTAGTGCTTAGAAAATGTATCTTACCATGCTATGTCATACTTAATATTTTCTAACTGAGCTTCTCATTTGCATGGCAGGATCTTCTAACAATGGCTATAATTCCAAGCTTTATAAAACTAATTTTCAGTGTATGTGGACATTTTTTGTCAAGAACAGAACTGCAAACTCCTTTTGTGGAATACAGACTGATCTGGAAAAACATCAAATTCCACGCACTGCTAACAATAGCAGATAGAAAATACCAGAGCTTTAATCTCCAGCATACATACTTGAGGTGGTTTTCTCCTCTTTTTGCTTTTGCGGCCACATCTGGGTTTTGAGCACTACACATACAAGTAAAGGGAACATGAGGAAGAGGCAGGGGGTGGAAATAAAGGAGAAAGAAATAAAAAGAAATAAGAAGGAAAGAGCTGAATTAAAATGGAGTAACAGATAACACCTTGGCGTTCACCCCTCTAGGAGCAGATAATCTAAAATAGACAATGTAGTCAAATTCAGTGTCTGAGGAAAAAAAAAACCCTGTTTTATAACTGTAGTGGGATTTGCCCTTTACTGCCTGATGAGTTAAAGCTAGTGAGAATGGGATCTCAAGCATGCAATCCTCTATCTCACAGTTTAGATCAAATATTAAAATGTAGAAAGAAGTACATCACTAATGAACAGTCAGCACAGTTGTCCAATATGTAACCAAGTTTTAAAGAGAAAAGGAGGAATTAAAATATTGCAACTGAGAAGTAACAGAACTTAAGTGCGGGAGAGTCAACATTCACACAAAATCCAAACTCGCTTTGTATTTAAACAGTCCCTCAATGTACTCAAATCTGTTTGCTTAGGTAGGACTGTATTGATTCATCCCTACACAAAACAGTTGGCTAAAAATACTTACCAGATTTGATGTCACTGAGGGCATTTTAGTTTGTGGCACACGAGGTAACACTGGCAGAGGATCAAACTGCAAAGGACTTCCAGCATCTGCTCTGATTGTTTCTACTGCTATGATATTTTTCTCATCATCTATGCAAAGCAATAGAGAATTCATGTCAATACAGACTGGCATTGCTGGTTGTGGACTGTGCTATTTTTGTGAAGAGAGTCATCTCGGATGGTAAGCTCTGTTAAATCTTTTGAAGGCATGTCTCACACTGTTAGCAAAATACACCACATATACCCACCAAGAGATTATTCCCAAATAAATCTCTCTCTCATTACATTCTTGCAAAATGAAAAACTGAAATCCCCTTCTGGATCTTCAGTTTAACTGTGATACTTACCAGAGGCTGACCCTTCCCAGTGTCTGCAGATTAATTCTTCCATGCAGCTTAAGACTTCACTCCACACATCATCAAACACAAATGTAAGCACAGAATCCTTCATACAAGCATATGGAGAGATAGGAGGAAATCCCAGTTTCTGTCTACCAGAGGACAGTCCCTTTCTCCTCTCATGCAACTCCTCCTCCCTGTAAAAACATAAGCATTACCTGTACCATAAACATATTTTCTTTGTCATATGTCGTTGCATTTATTTAATAGGATTAAAACATCAGCTAATGCTGCATTTCTGTTCCATTTTCTCCTAACCTGAAACCGGTGAAGGCAGCTGGCCAAACAGCTTGAAGACAAGCTGTTAACAATTCGAAATTTCAGGAGAAGTTTTGTATTTATCACACAGTATTAGTTTCTGAGAGCAGTATCAAATAATAGTCTAATACTGAAAGAAGCAAGCTTCCATACATCAGGCACTTGAACTTTCATTTCTTCGAGAATCTACTATTGATCTAAATAAGAAATGACAGGGACAATCACCTCATTACAGCACACCTTGTTTTCCCCACACAGTATCACTATAAATGATATTCATGAATAATAAATTAGTTACCAAGGAGATCAAAGTTCCATTTAAAAATAATTATTAAAAATTTAGATATAATTTTTTAGATGTATAATGTAAATCTGTATCTATTTATATATAAAATTAAACATTTATAAAAAATAAGCATCAATAGTTGAAATGATATTTGTTCATTTGTCAGGCTTCATTCAGTTTTAGACAATTAGATGTAATCAACAGAAGGAAGGAAAAACATAATGCACAGCAGCCACTGGCCTTTGCTGCGCTCTTCCACAATGCAAGAAGTATTCTGAAGTGTGAAACCTGGAAGACAGCTGCACAAAAAAGTTTATGTTCATCAGCCAAAAGTCACCTTACAGAAGAGAGAAAATACTGATGCAAGTACATTCATTATGGCTTTCCTGTATGTTCCCTAAATTAGTACTTACCATCCAAAAACTACAAGGCTGGGGGGAAAAAAACCCAAAAAAACTAAGATGCCACTGGAAAAAGCTCTAATACTTCCACTGTTGTTTTACAGAGATGGCAATATTGTTTGCTGCAGCCGTGTCCCTCTGGCCTGGTCAACGCATGCCACCTACCAACCTGAATCTCATGGTCCATTCAGTTAAGTGGCTTTCTTTATTAAAACCAGTTAAGTAGTTGGCAACTGACAGTACCACCCAGAGTCCTTACCCAGGCCATATGTTCATATTGTTGGGTTGAATGAAGTAAAGGGCAAAAAGAATCCTCTTCATACTAACTTTAATCCTTTCTTCTTAAGATAAAAATAGTGGTAATTTTTTCTTGGCAAGCATCAAATCCACTCCAATTCTTAATTTACCACTGAAAATCTGGAAAAGTACAATTCCAACCAACATGCCAGTACAAAACCAAAGTAGCACACTGCTAGTGCGTAACAAACAGCAACGAATTTGACTTAGTATAAAAAATAAATAGCATTTAAGTAAGTTTTATTAAATATGCATATAGAGAGTAGGCTTTTAGTTATGATGGAATGAACTATTCAACCAGGCACAAAAATGGTTTGTATGAAAACCTACCAAAAAAAAATTAAATCTGAAAAATAGTTTAGCAAAATAAATTGTTCCAGGAAATGGACTGGGAAAATTCCCAGTGCCCAAGCATCCTACCTTAGCCCTTTGAAAGTTCTCCAGGGAAAAGATATAAAAAATAAATTAATCAAATTTATCAGCTATCAATTTATCAAAAATTATCAACATCAAAGCTGAATATCTGTAATATATATATCTATTTTGTTAATATATATATTAACTGCAGGAATTCCAGGATACCGATACTAGCTACTATCTTAATATTCAATACCTACACATCTCTGTGGTCAAATGCTAAATATTCCTCCATTACGCCTTCAGAGACAATTACTCCATCTTCACCTTCATCACTCTCTGGAGAATACAAGGTCGGAGACTTGGAACGGTCAGCCTTTTTGTGAATGGGAGTAACAGAAAGAGGTACCTTCTTGCCAGAAACACTAAATCTGAACAGGTGACAGTTTTCAGAAAGCAGAAATTAAAACAAGTTGTTATTCCACTTCAAATAGCAGCATTTTGTGAACTGAGAGACAACATGGTAGTTAAGGCTGAGCAGTACTGAGGCCAACAAATTATGTATTAAAGGAAAAACTTTTGGGTTGGATATTTTTAATTCTTGCCAAGAAACTTGAATCTTCAAGGGAAAAAACAAAAATTAAAAAACCAAAGCTAATTAAAAAACATCCTAAAACACTAAATGATACCACTAAACTAGTGCTTTGTGGTTTTTAAGTTCTATACAAATTTAATAGATGATAACAATAAAATCAGCTACAATACATACATATTCTGAAGAAGTCAGTAGCAGCAAAGGTATTTCTATTTACTGTCCAGTTTACTGTAGTTAGCAACAAGCAATCTTGCTATTTTGAATGCTGTGTTCAGAACTCAGCCTGACAGAAAGGTGTTAGGCTCCATATTTTAAAAAGAATATCACTGAAGTCTACTGAGAACAAAATTACCTTCCCACCTTGGTACAGTCTGGGTTAACCACTGGTACTTACTCACTAGAATCTTTTTCTGGTGGTGAACTTGCATCTGAGGAACCTAAACTGACAGAAGGTAAACTTGAATACCATCCGTACCCTTCATCTGTGGGGATCACAATCTGCTTCCCCACAACCCTGCCGTGGCAAAAGCAAAGGATAAACACATCAGAAAACACCGACAGTATGATTATTGAAGAGTGTGAGAAAACACAGCAGCAAATCCTAAGAATTCTATGTGGTTTTCTTTATGACAGTTAAAAGTGGTTTCAGTTGTTTTTCTAGTACAGATTGCTTTGAGTCAGGTAAATACATTAAGAAAATGCTGCTGGGTTTTTTTACGCTCTGCTAATTGGAAGACTTTTGAATGTGGACAAAACTGTTCAAGTTCATGTAGCCAAGATTTAACATGTAAGTTTCTAAACAGCCATAAGGACTGCTGAACTAGGGCAGAAGATTTTTTATATTTAAGCACCTGGGTTTCAGCTCAACCATACATCTTTCTGAGAGAATTTGGCTATGTTAAGGCCAAGTCAGTTGCAAATAGCAAAAATCCTCTAGGAAGGAACCAGATGTGAGATAGCAGGATGTTTATTAATGATAATGGCAGGCAGACTACCAAAGTGATCTTTTTATCTCTAGTTATAAGTAGTTAATTTTGTTATACTATAATACTACAGAATTGCATAAAACCACCCTGTTACTAATGTTGTTTCAAAAGCAACTGCTTCCATCCCTACCTATAATTGTGATGGTACTAGCATTAGTCTATACAATACCTGAGATGAGGAAAGTTGGATGTCCACTGCTGGCATTCTTCCCGCAGTTCCTCAACCTGCTCATTTTCTTTCTGCTCATAGAGAAGCTCATCAATTTGTCTCAGCATCTGTTCAACTTGCTGTGTGGCAGCTTTATCAAATTCCTAGAAAAGAAAGTGATGCAATAAATACCTAGTGAATAGCATTCAGAGGGGGGGTTTAAATTGATTTTTCTATTTTATAATTGAAAATGGCAGTTAATTCTTTAAAGTTTAGTAGGGCTTTAACCAATTCTATTTTTTTTAACAGAAAGACATTAAATAATTTCTCTCCAGTGATGATGCAGACGGCTGTTAAGACTGATGTTTACACAGAAAGTTTTGACACTACAGATTAACTATTAAAACACTTTAAAATTACTGTTATATTAAAGACATAGCAATTTACAGAAAAGAAATCAGAACAGGAAGTATAAAATTCATCGACATTTTAATGAAATGGAAAATCTGTTGCTTGCCATGTCCATAGACAACAGCAAAGCAGAAACCAATGCAGGATGGTGTGTTACACTGTGCAACTAATGGACATTCAGGACCTCTGTTACACGTTCTAAAAGATGGGGTCAGTTCTTGAGTTATTTAAAATCTAAACAGTTCCATCTTACCTCAAAGAAAGCAATAGCATACTTTGGGCAGGCAGAGAATAAAATAAGTATTTCGAGATGAAAATGTTTTATGGTCTTACTGTATTTTGAGAAACATACAAGTGTGCAGAAGTTTGATAAACTCACACCAAGTACCTGAGTCATCCATTCATGTCTGGGATTCCACAATAGCAGCATTTATTATGTTGTACAGATAGACTTATGCTTTACGTGATTTGCATTTTCAAAATGCTAGATGGAAATGCAGAATATTAACTGAGAAACATGAGCCGGGTATGTTTTGATCTGAGAGAAAGGAATGATGGGAAAGAGGTAAAGAAGATTTTCTTTTATGATTTAGGGAGAGATCCAATCCTCATTTTTATCCTGCAGTGTATTTGCAATGGTATTTCAAATGTCCTTCTACTCAATGTGCTAGATTTGGCTTGAATGATTATATTCTACTCACATCGTAGCCCCAAGAGAAGGCTGAGCTGTCTTCGGTGGAGGCGTCAGCACAACCCTGAATAGCAGACCATGAATTCCCATGATCAGCTGGAGTAACAGAAGGGTAATCCGATTCCTTCTGTATTTCAGATTCCCTGAAATTAACATACTGAGTCAAAAAAAGAAAGAAAAAAACCCAAGAATACACAATGGCAAATAAACTTCTTTCCATACAACAGAAAACATATCAGAAGAGATCTTAGAAATGCTAAGAGTTTTCATAGGGTAAATACTTCAGAGGCATTTAAGCAGAACCTACAGTACACAAGTAATTATAACATCTGTAACTACTAATAATCCCAATGACACAGGAAGTCTTGAGGTCAAGCAAAGCATAGATTTTCCAAAAATTATCTCTGTTAAGTAGCAGGGTATTTCCAGTCTTTGTTCTGTACCAGTCAGGAATTATTTTATCTTTTCTCCTCGTTTCTGCCTTAAAATCAGATGACCCAAGCCATTTGTGGGATGGGAACAGAACACAGCTACATGCTTTCTATTACTGCCAAAATAGGAAGGATATGTTCTGCAGTGGTACAGTTCTGGGGTAAAGCCCCAGCCTACCACCTGTTCTACTTCTGTAAAGATAACTAAACACAAAGGTGCCTGCTCTTGCCATTGTCTCCAGACAAAGATTCATTTTATGTTGAGTACCTTGAGGTCTTGCCATGGTTTTCAGCCCTGGGCGTGGCTGGGTGCCCCTCAGCTCCCGGTTCTGGCAGTGGGTGATGCCGCAAGGTGTGTTTTGGAAGTCCTTGTCTAAATAAAACAAGAAGTGGAACTTGATATTACTTACAGCAACAGACATCTAAAGAGGTCCTATAGTGGGTTTTTGTTGGTTTTTTTCCCTGCTTTTAAGGAATGCATTAATTTGCATAACAGAGCTCTTTTATTAATATTAAGCTAATCTTTGTTACCAAACCTTTAGAATTAAGGTATCAAAACAAACTCTAACTAAAAACATGAGCTAAACATGCTAAACTCATGTTTAGCTCCAAGGCTAAACATGGAGTTAAAGGTTTTTTTGCTTAAAAGTCAGTCTTCATTTACCCTTAAAATGTGAATTGGTCTACAGTTCTCTAAAAGCAGATACAATGTCATTGTCCTTGTAGGTGACTTATAATGAAACAGAACAAGAGCAGCCACCAAACCAGGAACGGGCAAGTCAAGAGAAATAGTATTTGCCTTTTTTTGCTTGTTTGTTTTTGTTTTGCAGTTTATATGCTTAGGAAAGAAGGACAAGAAAAGTCACAGTAGTGGGAGACAGGGAAGTATCAATGCAGGAGCAAAAGTCTTGTCCCAGGTATCGGCTCAAAAAGCCTTAGGTAAAGATGCTGCCTCTCCTGGCATTTCTTTGCTGTTCAGAAAGAACGAAAGGATTAAGCAGAAACAAGGAATCAGAAAAGTGGCGAATTACCGAAACTGTTGTCTTTGTTTAAACCTCTCGCTCCCCTCAAAAAACAAATCCCAAACCCCAAAGCGCCTACACTCCCGTGAACCCTTGGGTCAAAAAAGAGAGAACAAGAGAGAACAAGACCAAGCGATGAGTACGCTCCTTGGCCAGGATCGGTGTGCGCACGCTACTGTGGCTGCCCCCACGCCCGGCAGCTGCCTTGGTACCGCCACCGCACCGCGGTAACGGCACCGGGTTCCTGCAACTCCGCGTTAAACTCGGCCCACCCCGGCGTTACCGGCAAGCTGCGCCTGTAACGACATGCGGTAACCGGGGCCTCGACCTGGCACGGGGCCCTGCTCTCGGGCTGAAGGGCAGTGCGAGGCGATCAGGCCCGAGCGCGGCACCAGGCGCTAGCAGGGCCTGGCTGGGACGGCGGGGGCAGGGACAGCGGGCGGTACCGGCACCGGAGAAGGCGGCGACGACTCACGTCTCCAGAGCGCCGGGAGGCACCGGCTTCCGCGAGTATCGCGAGATCATCCTCAGCTCCGCCGCGACGCCGCCGGCCACCGCGGGCCCACCGCCGCCATGGCCGCACCCCGCCCCTGAGGAGGCGGAGCAGCGCGTTACGGCCCCGCCCTGCCCGGCGTGGTGCGATCCGACTCGGCCTGGTGTGATGGAGGCGTTGGGGCAGGCCGCTGTGGCGGAGGATGCTGTGAGCTACCGCCTCTTCGCGGCCACGGGGTCCGGCGGCGAGGCTCTGCTGCGCCGCTGCGCCGAGGGCATCGCGCCGCGGTTCGCGTCGCTCCTGGCTACCTACATCTGGCAGCGACAGCCCTTCCGTTTGCGCTACGTGCCGCCGCGGGGTGAGCCTCGGGGGACGGGGCTGAGGGGAGCCGGGGAAGCGGGATGGGTGAGGGAAGGCCGGCGGGGCGCTGAGCCGCCTCTCTTTGACCCTGGCCAGGCGAGATCCCGGCGCACCTCGGCGGCACCACACTGTTCGGAGATAACGTGGAGGATGAGTGGTTCATTGTCTACCTCGTCCGGGAGATCACCAGGGAGTTCCCGGGGCTGGCGGCCAGGTAATGGCTCCGACCGCCGCTGCGGGCCCCGTGAGGTGCCCGGCGGGTGGGGCAGGGGGTGCGAAGGGACTTCCTGAGGGCCTGACGGGAGGTCGTGTCTTAATGTTAAAATCAAAAGCAGACATGGATTTGGAAGTGCGTGTTATATGTGCTGTGTGGGACTTTCTCTGGTAAGAAACCGATTTCTGCTTGGCCAGGATCGATGACAACGATGGGGAGTTTCTCTTGATAGAAGCAGCTGATTTTCTCCCAAAGTGGCTGAATCCTGAGAACAGCGACAACAGGGTGAGTAAAACCTGTTGCCAAGTGGCTCACAATGAATCTTTACCAGTTGGAGTTTTCTCCTGCACCTCAATGCAGCCAAGCAGTCTGACTGCCACTGAAAATCCAGACTGCTCTCTCAACCTTAGTAGTGAAGAAACTTCTGGTCAAGGCTCAAGACTTGTTTTAATTAACAGCAGGTTTTTTTCAGCACAGTCAGTTTTTATTCTGGTTTTAATGAACTTCTTTATGCTTGCCGTGGATGTTGAATGAGAGACCTAACCGCTGGAAATCTGATAACTTGATTTATCTGTGTGTTCTTGTAGAATGCTGTGTAGACTGGGTGAGAAGCTGCTGTAGGGATACCTGGAAATTGTTGCAGGTATCAGGCTGTTCTAGAATTGGTTTGTTGATGGCAGAAAGAAAGAAATTTCTTATACTAATACCTTTTTATGCTAACAGCAAATGTTCATATGGAGACTGCAGACCTTCCTGCTAGGCTGTGAGTCTGTGTTGTTGAGCTGGATCTGACTCAATTAATTCTTTAATTAATTATGACTCTGCATAATTAATTCTTTAAGGGTTGTCCCATAATGAAGAGCTGACTGAACTTTTTAAAACTTGCTACTTGTGGTGGCAGATATGAAAGCAGTGAAGCTGTCAGGGTATTGATTGATCTGTAAAATCAGTTTGACCAGCTTTCCATTTTCTAAGTTACTCGAGTGCAAGGAAAGCTTGGATAAGACAGGAGCTATGAAATGTATTTGGCAGTGTAGTACAAACTTACAGTACTGCACTGAGGAACACTCTTAGATCCACCTGAACTTTCTAGCTCTGCTATAGCCACTTGTTTTTTTTCTACCATATTCTTGAATGCTCAGGCATGAGGTTTTGCTGCCCTCAGAGTGGGGAATGCTGGAGTGTTGCTGACTGTGGGGAGACAGACTGACTCTGGCATAACTCAATGAGTGGACTCCTTCACCTGGAGATTGCAGCCAGATTGCCTTGTTGTGAATGATTGCTAGAAGCTATGTCACTGACTTCCTTGGCAGTGGATTTTAATGGAAAGAACTTAATTTTTCATGAGCAAAGACTTCGTTTTTTTGGGGGGTTTTTTTCTTGCCAGAAGGCTCTTGAAAGAAAAGGGGTGGAACACAAAGCAAAAATGAATTGCAAGCTTGTAGCTGGACTATAAGGACCATATTTTCCTTCCATTTAATGGAATGGGCAGAGTGAGGGAGTTGACGATGTTACATTCAGTTCTTGGGATCAGGATCCAACAGAGTTCATATGTAGCTCCTGAAATAATAAAATGTGTTTAAACAATTGCATTCATATATTAAATTAATTTCTCCATTGCTTAGTGTGTGATTGTTCCTACCCTGTCTGATGAGAGTGTTACTATCTGCCAGGTGTTCTTTTACAAAGGAGAGCTGCACATCATTCCACTGTCAGAGAGTCAGGAGAAGGAATACAACCCATCTGCTGACAATCTGACAATCTCACAGGCGTTAACGCTGTTATCCAACCATTCGGAGGAGTTCCTGGCTGCAGAACCCATTAGAACAGCAGTGTATAAACGTATCAGCGGGTATGTGGGTGTTTTATTTTGGTCTTCTGCAACAGTAAGTTTTGATTCTGGGCTGTCTGGCATACTTTCTTGTATTAAATATTTTTCTGTTAGATGTGATAAAGTTGCTTCCTTTTCAGGAGCAACCAGCTGGAGAATTTGGTGGCATTCTTCTAAAGAGGGGGACCACTGTCCTGTAGACTATTCTTTGATCTGGGGCCTTTGAAAGTGGTTCACTGCTATGACGCCACACCTGACAATGACAAGAGTTATTTCTTCCTTCACATCCTTCTTGTACTGAATAATCTGAAAAGTTCTGTGAGCCTTTAAGAGCCTTTGTGATGGGAAGGAGGAGGATTGCAAACTAAAATGTAGAACTAGCACACTTTTCAGAGTGTCAGCTTGTCACAGTTGTGTTCAGCATTGTATGTTATTTTTTGCAAGGATTTGTCAATATGACCCAGGGGACTTCTACACTCAGTGCACTGAGGGTACACTATAGAGATGGATGTGTAGTCAAGTTTACAGTGATTTGTTTTACTGCTGTAGGAATTGAATTTAATTAGATATTTATATTTTAATATATGTATATATACAAGCAGACATTCCAGGTGTTAGGTTAGCTGAGCTTTAAATTTAGTTTAGAATGATATTCTGGCACTTAGTCCATAATAGAGATTAATATTAAAATGAAAAAGGGAATAATAATTAATAAATGAGTGGTTTGGACTAGCAATATGCTTACTACACGGTGTTGTTATTGCATGCTACAGGTATCCTGAGAAAATTCAGGCCTCGTTTCACCAAGCCTACTGCTACGTTCCAGCAGGTATTGTGGCAGTGCTGAGGCAGCGCCCTTCCTTGGTGGCAGCAGCAGTCCAGGCCTTTTACCTGCGAGATCCTGTGGATTTACGAGCATGTCGCTCTTTTAAGACTTTCCGTCCAGAGGAGCGTGTGATGACAGTAGTAAGTGATCCTTTTAATGCAACTTGTCATTTATTTAGGTTCTGTAGCTGACAGAAGTTCTGTGGTCAACTGATATAAATATGTAAATTTAATTTTTAAAATAGAGTATTTTCTGATTTTGTTTTCTTTTGACGCTAGACCTGAATTTCTAGTTCATGATGCTAATAGCTTTTCTGCCTTCAGATTGACATGGCTAACTATGAGATCAGTGTTTCTGAAATCAGAAGTTACTGCTGGTAGTTCCTCTGCTGAGATGTGTGCTAAGTAAATTGACCTAGCTCTGTGATCAGAGCAATTTGACAGCGCTGCCAGCCAACACAGGGAGTTGTTCCTACAGCCTAGCTGTTTATTCTGAGGCTTTTCACTTTCTCAGCTGTGCTTACACAGCTTTGTGAAAGCTATTTTATGAAATGCTTTATGAGCATTGTCCAAGCAGCATCATATCAGGTAAGTTTGGATTGCAGAGTAATACCCCTAGACTCCTGAAAATAAGAGTTGCAGTCAAATTCTAGACTTCTAGACTGTTGAAATCTTAGCTGTGGTTTTGTCAGTGTAGGACAGTACTTACCTTTTTCAAAATAGACTTTGTTGGCATGAATACTGAGGCATTTTCCTGATGTATTTAGACTGCATGAAGCCTATTCAGATATGTCAACTTGGAATATACTTCATGAGATCTGAAAGCAACAATCTTAGGTGAATGCATCTAAGATGTATTTTGACTACAACCTCAGGTATCATCTGTAATGTGGGTGCTCTAAAGCAAAATTAGATTAGAGTGGTGGGAAGCTGATGCTTGTACACAACATAGTTGCACTGCAGTGAGTGTTTTTCCTTTGCTCTGGCTTTTTCAGGTTACTTTCACAAAGTGTTTATATGCACAACTGGTGCAGCAGAAGTTTGTTCCAGATAGACGCAGTGGATACACACTGCCCCTCCCATCTCACCCTCAATTCAAAGCCTATGAACTGGGCATGAAACTGGTAATTATTTGTTCATGTGTTTTGTGCTTAGTCTTTAGTTTGCTTGTTTACCTATGCATAAGAAATTACTCTTTGTTTTTACATTGACTGCTTATACAGAAAAAATGTGAGCAAATTCACAGCTACCATTTTTCTGGAAGTACAGAGCCATAGGAATTCTCTTTTATAGGACAGAGCACTCTTATACTTCCACAGATTATAAATACAGGTCAAGCCTTCATGTGTATGTAAGGAGTAGCTTTTGCACTGTAGATCTGTCTTCTATGTTGCTTTGCCAATGTAGAGGAACTTTGCAAAATGAAAATGATCCATTATTGCTGCAGAAAAACGGATTCCAACTTCCAAAACAAACACTACTACCTGACACGTAATTGGGATTGGCATCTGCTTCTCAAATGTCAGCATCAGGAATGCAACAATAGTCGTGTTTTTATGCAGTCATTTAAAAGTGCACTTAAATTTGTCACATCTTGAGAACCTTTTTTTGCATCTTTTATGCAGGCTCATGGCTTTGAAATTTTGTGCTCCAGGTGCAATAAAGTATCTCATGATTCTAAGAGAAATGTGTTGAGTGGTCCTCTGTGGGAGCGATTCCTCAGCAGCCTCAAAGAGAAAAATTACTTCAAGGTGAAGTTGTGTGTGCCTTTTAAACATTCTGGGAAAAACATGGTTTAGCTTTTGAACTTGTGTTAGTAGTTACAGAAGGGAAAGAAATCTAATGCTTCTCTCTATGGAAAATGAATGAATGAGTTTAACAGAGATATGTGCAGCTTGCTCCCCTTTGAAATTAATTAATTTCTTTTCGAAATAAGGAAAAAGCAGGATTTGGGGATGAATTTATTCATCTAAAGAAGGGACAGATATTTGAATAAAGGAAACCCCACAATATGGTTGTCTGTTATTACACATATTTTCACTGTTCTACCTCTAGAATTAAATATTCTTAAAGGTCTATACTTAACATCCATAGTCCCATTTAGGAGCATGTAAGTGTATTTTTTTGTTCATGGTTGGGTTTTTTTATTATTTTCATTTGCTTTAAAGATTCCTTTGACTACATGTTTAACATCTATAAATTGAAGGTTATAAAATTTGACAATTCTATCGGCATGTTTTAGGTTAATATCTTTTAAGTATAGGAAAAGGGCAATTTTCTTACAGTACTGCAATGCCAATTCTGTGGGTAATTCCTAAACAACAACAGATTTATTCACAATTCCTGTACAGTTGGGCATGGTAAATCTGCCCTCCTGTGGGAATCATAGTAGTCTTTGTTTTTAGTGTATACCATATGATACTGGAGCATAAGACTTCAGTTCATATTTGACTGTGAAATACTTTATGCCCATTCCCTAAATTCTGTTCCAAGTATACATGGCAAAGCTGTATACTTGTTTGATTTTCTCAGCACTAAATTTCTGTGTGACAAATTGTTATAGTTATGAAGCTTCCTTGTGAAAAGGAAGGGGAGGGAGAATTTTTTGGATTCATGCTAGTGACTTGCATTAAACAGGGACAAATGGAAGGATCTGCTAAGTACTCAGAACTGTTGCATATGGCAGAAGATTACTTCCAGAAATCTGTTACCAACCCAGAAAGGTAAGAGCTACTTGAAAATCATGAGTAATCATACACAAGTACTTTTTGAATACCTATTACAAATAGCCTGAACTCTTTTCTTCATTCCACACTTAACATGTGGCTAGGGCATATGGATATTAGTTCCTTTAGAATACTAGTAGAAGTTATTGCTTGAGTAACCATTTATCTTGGTTTTGTAAAATGTTAAGCTATTCCAAGTGTGTTAAGAAGTGACTGAAAAGCATCATTTGGCTGGTTGGCTATAGAAAGTGTTTTAAAGTTTCATTGAAAAGCAATCCCAGTGAATAGTAAGTATGGAGTAATCTGTTTCCTTAACTCAAGATGGGCAGCTGGCTGTGCATTTCTCCAAAAGATCAAATCCAAAAAATAATTCATTGCAAAAATATCTGAGGGTTTGCCAGCTCGTAATATCTTGACTGTTAGTTGCTTGAATTTCCAGTCTGTGCTGTTCGGCAATCCTAATGTTTACCAAGATAAAATAAATACAAAGAACAAGGGAAACATAACAAATAGGCTTTGGAGCCATCAATAGTGACTTATAGCAATTTACGATGTCTTGTTTTGGCTAATACTATTTGTGCACTATTCTGGTACTTCCCACAAATTCATTTATCTTTTAATGTATTTGCACAGAAGGAATAATGGGAAATTTGAGTGTGTGATGCCATTGGCACTGTAATGCTAGTAAAAATCCATTTCGGTAAACTGATTTTTTCTTCTTTTAGCTGTGTTGAACTGAGCCCAGGTGATGAAATCCTGACATTGCTACAGACAACAGCCATTGATTTGAAGGAATTGGAGAGAGAAGCAGCTTGTCTTCCTCCAGAGGATGGTGAGCATAATGGGGATAGGACTATTCCAATCACAAATGGTTATTTGGAGGGGGAGAGGGTGGATGTTCACAGCAGTGTGCCAGTCTTTGTATCTACTTAGTTTGTCTCCTATCCTGTGACTGCTACCCATGGCCTGTCGCTTATGATTGAGGCAACGATTTCATTGTACAATTCACAAAGCTTGGAGCTGTGAATTGACAAGATACATATCCAGTTTCTGGTTTGATACCACTAGTTCAGTAACACCATGCACACTTACACCAGACCAAATACTTTGTGTCAACTGTCTACCACGTATAAAGTATTTAAACATTTTATAATAATAAGCCAATTCCAATATTGACAATACAAAGTTAATTACTGTCTTGTCTGCTCTGATGGCCAATGTAAGGCTGGCATAAAACTTTCTGTAACAGATTTAGAGTGGTGAGGAACTGGAATGGGTTGCCCAGGGAGGTTGTGAATGCTCCATCCCTGGCAGTGTTCAAGACCAGGTTGGATGAAACCTTGGGTGCTATGGTTTAGTGTGAGGTGTCCCTGCCCATGGCAGAGGGGTTGGAGGTAGATGATCTTAAGGTCCTTTCCAACCCTAACTATTCTATGATTCTTTTCAGTCATTTGACAGAAATGTAGTTGTTGCCAATGTGCAGTACAGGTCACATCTACATTTCTGAATGATGCACACAAATCCACACTTAGTGTTAATGATCGTAGTTGAAGTGTGACTAGAACAAGATCTGCTAGTTTAAGCTGCATGTAAAATGGAGTTTCAAAGTAGTAAAATGAAATCTGAACTTTCTTCTGCTCAGCCTCTCACTGCCTTGTACCCTGTGTTATCTGGTATCATTGTGAAAATGTAGTGCAGAAAAAAGCTATCAAATGTTAGCAGTACTTTCAACTACCTAGATTGGGCTTTTCGGGTTAACAGACTTGTGCAGAATAACATACAATGTCCTATTTTCTTTCAGATGACAGTTGGCTGGAGCTTACACCAGATCATCTAGATCAGATGCTGAAGGAGGCAGGAAGTGAGTCCCTTCAGTCCTCCAATGAGGAAGAGCAGAAATATGACTTGGAAACAGTTGCTGAAAGTATGAAGGCTTTTGTATCCAAAGTCTCAACACATGAAGGAGCAGAAATGCCATGGTAGTTGTATTTTTAAGTTTGGTGTCTGGTGTAGAATGTGTTTGCATTCTGCTGCAGCTTTTTTATTGATTCTGTCATGCAGAGAATTCTACTTAGCAGAGATCTGAAACAAATCCATGTTAGTAGTGCTTTTAGTAGTTGCTAGTTAGTAGTTGCTTTTAAACCAACTTGGTGACCACTCAGGTTAAAATGCTGGAAGTTGTGCTGTTTCAGCTGTACTGGGCCTGTTTTAGCATTACTGAAGTACATAATGTACACCTGGAAGCAGGAAAAAAGAACCAGTGTGGATCTCTGTTGCTAATAGTGGAAGAGCTAACTGAAGATACTTCACTATTTGGACAACAGCAGAATGCCAGTAGATTAATTGTTGCACTTAAGAAAGTTTGTGTGAATGCTGTATGAGCAAGTCTTTAATTTAAAAAACCAAAGTGTCACTAGTGAATTGTCCAGGTTCTTTTTAATAGTTTTAATACTGAGTAAATAATGCTGGGTAAGCTGTAGCAAGCATATAAGGGTCTACTTTTAGCTGTTGGATCCTTATTAATTAGTGTTAGATCTTTTTAAATTAATGTCAGTGTTTAACTAATTAGTGTTTAATTAGTGTCTAAGTTATCATGTACTTTTTTTTTCAGTTATTTAAAGAAAAAAGCCCCACAAGCAACAAACCCACCCAAGTCACTGAGCCTTGAAAGATACCAGAATGAAGCTTTTAGTGTTCTTTCTAGGCAGGAAACCTCAGGATATTCTCAGCTTTTTAAATCTTTGTCTAAGGTTCCAGACCTTTGTTCCAGAAGGATTCAGGCATACTTGTTTTGGTTTTCTTCGGTGCAGTATTTGTTTGACCATGACAGATAATTAAAGTTGTTGGTTTTATTTTCCTTTTATTGCCTTGGAATTCCTCCACTTGCTCATTAATTTCTGACTCATAGAGGCCTCAGACTTGTAAGCACTTCCAAGACCATCAGTTCAAATATTGCAGCTTTAATCTAGGCTCAAGAGAAATCAGTATGCCATACGGTTTATGCCTGTGTGTGGCTTATGCAAGCATAAAAACTTATTTAAAAGTATTTTTATATTTCAGGTCATCTGATGATTCCCATGTTACCTTTGACGTAGATTCTTTCACAAAAGCATTAGACAGAATTTTAGGTGAGATTTGCTTCATTATTCTTTTGTTTTTATCAAATTATCTCATGGTTATTCACCTTCCCCGGGTCTTCTCATCATCCATGGGCACTGCACTGACTTGCTTGGTATCTGTACTAACACAAAATGAATACATAGGGGCAGATTCAGAAGAGCTGGATTCTGATGATCTGGATGAAGAGGAGGAGTTTGGTTTCTCAGATGAAGACGATGAAGACGATGAAGACGTTGATGCTGAAAATCAAAGGTCTGACCAGGAGGTATCACCTAACGAACTTATAGGCAGTCTCAAATCATACATGAATGAGATGGACCGTGAACTGGCACATACCAATGTTGGTAAAAGTTTCACCACCCAAAAGAAAGGGGTAAGTTTGCTTGAGTTTTAGTTTGTAGCATAATAATTTTGAGAGCTTTAGTAAGAAATACACTAAAAGTGGTCATTCTGAGTAATGTGATCAGAAACTTCTGTTTTCTGATCATGTGTGAACTAATTATTAAAAAATGTAATCCCATGTCTAAGAAAAATGTGCTGAAGTTGCACCATGGGTTTTTTGGGGGGTTTTAAGCAAAATATCTAAGTTTTAATTTGCACATTGTTTCCAAAACTTAGTTTAGTTTCCCTATTTTACTCTGGTTTAGTAGTAAGGCAGACAGCAGCAGCTTGACTTCTTGTGTTCTGTAGTTCCTCAGCTCCCATAGGAAGCTGAGCCCCAGCTCAGTAACCCTTTCCATCTTTCCCTTGGAACTTACTCTATATAATGGCAAGTGATAATTTTTAACTGGCATGAGCATTTGGTGACTAAATTCCTGTTTATCAAGACAGTGTGGAATGTACTAAACTTTGTTGGCTGCAGAACTGTTTCCTTGCGTCATTTTTGGGGGATTGTTTATTGTTTTTTGCTGTTGCTGTTTTTAATGTTTGTACGATTTGATAAACTTTCTCTTTAACCTCACTATAGGCAAGTTCTGTTAAAGCAGCTAAATCTGAAAGTACTGGCCATGATTCTGGAGCTGAAGATACTGAATTGACACCAGTTGATGTGGATATGAACCTAGTAGCTAACTTGCTTGAATCCTATAGTGCTCAGTCTGGACTGGCAGGCCCCACCTCTAACATTTTACAGAGCATGGGCGTGTATTTACCCGAAAATGCAGATCATACTGGCTCTGTCGAGCAACAGAATAAAAGACTGTCATAATTCAGAAGACATGGCTGTTTGAGAAATGAGCACAGAAGGACTAACAGTGTTTGGAAGAAGAGACAAAAGGTTTGAATTTGAAGCATTTTTGCATTAGTTATGTGTGAATTGAAAGATGAAAAGTGAATTTATCTGCAAAAGCCATCTGTTTGGATACTATCTTGGATAGGAAGATTTTTATAATGCTAGTGTTTTCAGAAAAATGAAAAATGATGTGTCTTGAATTAAACTTTTATTACAAATTCCATGTTCAGTTTTTCAAAGTAGTGATTCCATTTGGCATATTTCTATAATGTCCTTTTACCTGTTACTAGGTGGTTTCAATATTGGGAAAGCAGTTCATGTTCTGAAAAAGCTGCTGCCTTAGGGGAGATGGAGGAATACCGTCCTATAGGAGCAGTGTTCTCTTGTGGATTTGGGAATGCTGGTTAAATGTTCAGCAGACGCTTACTTGCTTTTCCAAAAGTACAATGCTTCGTTGTAAGAACTTCTGATAACTACTGAAAGAGTCTGTTCTGTATTAACCAGGAGGATTTGAAGAGTAATTGGATTGAATATGTAAATATTGGCTGTAAGTATTTTTGAAGTTATGTAAATAAAAGCAGAAATATAACCTGATTACTGGAGATTTTTTTTTCTTTGAAGGTATACATGGCTTCCTCAGTGTAGTATTTGAAGTTCTTGGAGTTAAAGCATTTTATAATTGGGCATTTTTGCAATTGTTATTGCTGAAAGTTGGTATCATGCCAGCAGTAGCTGTATGTGAGCCCAGTCTGAACACTTTCGTCTTGTGTTTCAGTGAAAATGTAGCTAGAAGGCATTCAGCATGTTGCTGTCACATGGAATGAAAAGTTTATTCTAGATAATAGGATTTAGCTTTAACAAGATAAAATTGGAATAAAATACGTAGAAATTCTCAATTTACAGACAGCAGGATACAGTCCTGCCAGATGTGGATTGGTTTCTACCAGATTCTGAATTGGATTTCTTTATTTTTGTTTCCACAAAACAATAAATTGTCTTAACTGGTAGAAGAGAAGCTTATTGGTTGAGTTTTTGGGGGGTTGGTTGGTTGGTTCTTTAAACATATTCAGGAAAATAGCATTCAATGATACAAAAGCCTAGTTGATCCTGAATGTGCACCTAATTGCTTTTAAAGTACACTATTGCTGTTAGTTTTAACGTTTGGAGTTCATTTAGTTGGAGTATTGGTTTTAATGTTTTTGCATGTTAAGTGCTGGTATTATTTTAGCTGACAAAGCAGAATGTAGCAAAAGTTGTTTCCGTGTAGGACTTGGACATTTGTTGGGTGATGAGTTTCAGTATCATCTGAAACTGTGCCAACTGAGTTTGACCAGTACATAGAAGATTCTTTGAAAGTCTCACATTGGCATGTTTCATTGAAATTAATGAGACCTTAACGATGAACAATGAATGCTTGCTTGTTGACTTCCCTACTGAGCTGTGCTCAGGATTTGTTGGTCTGGGGTTTTGGTTGTTTTGGGTTTTTTTTTCCCCAATTTGATGTTTGTTTTCTCAAATGACAAATATCTGGTAAAATGCTATGGTACAATGTCATATGTATTGGAGATTCTGTATGTGAATGCATGGAATTAATGTGGCTGAAGGGTATAATGACTATGCTCTCTCCAAATTTGCCCAGGGAGGTTGTGAATGCTCCATCCCTGGCAGTGTTCAAGGCCAGGTTGGACGAAGCCTTGCATGGCATGCTTTAGTGTGAGGTGTCCCTGCCCATGGCAGGGGGGTTGGAACTAGACGATCTTGGGGTCCTTTCCAACCCTAACCTATGATTTAAACTCTCCTGTGGCCTGTACTATACAAAAGGTCAAAATTGATCAAAGGACTCTTTTAGTGTAGTATGTGAAGAAAACTTCTAAGCCCATGTTCAGAACAAATGCTCTTTTGGAAGCATGTCAGTTGATCTTGCTTCTGAGATAATCTTACTTTTCCATGAGTTGGACTGTTATTTCTCTGGGGCTGTAGTTATTCCAACTATTTAGATTTGTTTAGCAGCTTCACAGTGGAGACCTTCAAAACTCTGGAATTGCTCACAAGAGATTTTGCCATCAAAGAAAGCATTTTCCTCCTGCCTCTTCCACTGCTCTGAAGGAACATATGAAGGGTTTCTGCTTTTAATTTTGAAGGAGAGTATTTTTAGTGAAGGAAGTCTGTTGGAATTAATTTGGAAAAACAAGTGTGGTGTGGTTCTCTTTCAATGAATTGCAATTAAAGTTTCCATTATATTCTAAATTAGTTTAACTGGAACTACATTCCAACACAATTTATTCACTTTGCTCACTTGAGCGTCTGCCTTTTGTACAGCCTTGTTCATCCTAGAACTTCCTGACCTTTCCCAGAAATGTAGTTTTCTTGTTTGTGGCTTGACCCTGAAGCCCCAGTTCTGAATGGTCTAATTGTTGACTGGTATGTTTCAAGCAATACAACAAATAATGGATCTTTCATCTTTCATACAGGAGATCAAAACTAATCCAGGGGACAGCAGAGACCTTTAACTTGTTAAAATTCTTCTGAACACCAGGGCAGTTTGGCTGTTCCCACTCGTCCCACCAGTAAGCTTTATGGAATAGTGAGGAGCTTAAGAGAGAGGGCCATTCTTTTCTCTGTATTAATGGAGGGCATGCAGTTCACCTCAGAAGACAGGGATCCACAGGCTAGCAATGTTTCTAGCATGAATCTAACTCCTTTGTGGTCAGTGGAGAGGAGGTGCTGCTTGGGAGGAATGATGTTTGACTACTGTGTTCAAGTGCAGTTTAATGTCAGTGATACTGTTCGGTCTCCTGCAAATAAATTGTTTTCTACATCCTTGCTGTGTAAGTGGGTATCAACCTCCCTTGTTGCCATGAAAGATCACCTCCCTGCAGGATACTTGCCTCCTGCTTTCCCTTTCTAATGCTAAAGTATAGGAGTAACAGTTATCTCCAGGGCATGTTAGTTGCAGCTGTGGAGAAGTATTTCTTATCAATGTTTTGTGCAGCTCATGCTGCAGCTACTTGTCTAACTCCTATGAGAAACTGGATTTTGTTTTTAATAACAGCAAGAGTTAGGACAGGCCCTTTGTACCACCTCGGGATCCCTTGGGATATTGCAAAAGCTACAGCAACAGCTGCCCTCCCTCTTGCCATTTACATCTTTGGAATGGAACGTAAAAGCATCTGTCCTGGCAAGTCTAAGATGGAAATTCATTGCTTTTTCCAAGTTTGTTTATTCCCCTAAGAAAATACCACCATGGAGGGCAGCTGGGCTTCTCAGCCTCAACAGCAGAATACAGAGCTATAGAAAAAAGTGACTTGCTCAAGAATATGAAGTCAAGCCTGTGAAGCCTAAAACATCACCTTAGTTGATGTGTATCCAGTGTGTTCCTCAGCCACCAGTAACCTGATTACCACTTTTTGAGGACAGAAAAGGTATCTTCTAACAAATTCCAAGTGCCAATAGTAGATAATTAACTCTACAGCAAAACAGTGCTTTCAGAGCAGATAACTGAGATTGCTGTTGTAGTCATGATTCAGTTTATTTTGTCTTTGAATTCTTATAGTAACATACAATAACAACCTGTCCTGTTGAAATAGAATAGAAAGAGGCAGATGTAGGAATGCACGCTGGCTGTGCTTCCAGGCTAGGGAACTGTCTTGTGGAGTGCAGTTATGGAGAAGGGTGTCTTGAACAACCTACAGGTTTCTGATGTGAAACTGTAGCTGAAAAGTAAAGTAATTAACAGAGGCAGAAGAATATCACATTGTGTATTACTTCTGTGTAAAGTGGGGATTGCTGTTTGGAATAGTACCTGTACTTAAGTGGGTCAACGCTCCCAGATGGATATTCCTCCTTTTGCACGCATTCAAGAGTGGGAAGTGAAGAGGAAGGCTAATGTGAAGGTAAGGCTGTTTATTCATAAAAAATACACAGGTGACTTGACCTGTGTTGCAGGTAGGAGGCAGAAAATTTTGTATTTCTAGTAAAGACTGTAATTTGACTGGGGAAAAGAAGTAATGATACTGAATGACTGCAGTGATGTTAATCTAAACCAGCCACTTTCTTTGTTTTTAATTGGTGAGGATTATTTACTGCAGTTACAAGGCCATACAGTTATAGTGCTGGAATATACTCTAGTTTAATCAAGGCCTTCTCCATGCTGCAGGCTAACAGCAGCCATATTTGACTGTCATATTTCTTCAGATCACTTATTATGTACCCTTACGACTGTAGAAATATTTCTTTCAATGATAAAAACTTACTAGGTTCTTGTTCAGACAGATCAGTTACTGAATGTTGTGCAGTATCTATTTGCATTTGCTGTGTTCCTGTTAACCATATCAGTCAACAGTGTGTCATAGGTAATGCTGCATAGCTGCTCTTGTCCTAGTCCAACACACATTTATTTAGCACCCTGACTGCAGTGTCAGTCTTACCATTAATGAATTTTCAGCTTCCCATTCCGTAGAAGACCTTGTTGAGATTCTGAAACTTATTAATAAGTGATGTCTGAATTTGCTTCCTTCCCAAACCCAGATCTCATATTTCTTCCTTTTCTGCTCATATTAATATACTGGTAAAGCTTCTGGATCCCTTTGCAATACTTCCAGTAACAGAAACAGGGCCTTCTTTGCATTTACTGCCATATGAACAACTTTACAGTGTATCACTCTTTTCCCCAGTTGCTTCAAACCTTATTGAAAAAAAACTCTTCCTTGCCTTGCTTGCTAAATTCTGCCATTTCTCTCTGCAGATGTGTTTTTTTATTCAGATGTGAAGTTTTGTGGAGAATGCTGTATACAAAGATGCTACACTCGGATGAGCACAGGGACCGGTGGAAAGGACATTGTATCAGCATTTTCTGTTCCTGTCCCTCCCTGTGAGGGAGCTGGGGAGCTTTGTTTCTGCTCCTGTGATCTTTCTCTTGTTTGTGACAGCTGATGCCAACTTCAGTTTGTCCATGTAACAACAGTTGTTGTGGACATCATTGAGTAAGTGTACCTGCTTGTCTACAAAATACCACTGATGAGTCTTAAAGAAAATGCATAGTCACACCATTTCCATATTGGCAACCCACCCTCTTTGTTTTAATAGAAGGAGTTTTGATGGTGCTCAGTCATTCCCAGGTGTAGGCATTGTTGGATGAGTGACATCTAGCAATGTTTTTTCCCTTACACAGCTGCTTGCCATCTGTTGCCAAGTTGAAAAGTGAACAAGTTTTAAATGGGAGATGAAGGCTGGAGCTGCTGAAGTAATTTCAGCAGTGCTTCAGAATGAAATACAGGAATTGTGTTAATTACGTGTTTTGACAACCTGTCCCATGCAGCTGCAAGAGCTGAACTGCTGGTGGTTACTTGAAAAATAATTACTTGAAAAATTACTTTAATGCAGTCATGATGTCAGGGTGTTCCATTAAGTGCTCATGTAACTTCTCAGGCTAAGCATGAGATTTGGGATGCATACACTGCACCTCAGAGCATGTTTTAAGCTGAAGTAACTTAGTGTAAGAGCTTCCTCCTTGACCTGTAATACTGAAGTCAGACTT
Organism: Melopsittacus undulatus; assembly: GCF_012275295.1. NCBI lineage: Eukaryota > Metazoa > Chordata > Aves > Psittaciformes > Psittaculidae > Melopsittacus > Melopsittacus undulatus. The sequence goes on along the minus strand of NC_047530.1, from coordinate 68,628,291 downwards.
TCTGCCATTTGCAATGGATGAGTACCCCTGTGGGTAGGAAAATGTGACCTTTCCATGCAGCAGCAGAGTAGACCAAAGTGATGGGAGAGCATGTGGTAAGTGAATTCTCAATCCACTCCATTTCCAGGTAGGATTTTTCAGAGCTCCCTCTATCAGAGATAGACAAGTTGTGTCATGAAGTTTGGTTACTTTAATCCTCTGCTAGCAGCTGTTGGAGATAAAAATAACTTTTATGGCCTGCCGCTTTTAGTAGGTAGATGGAATGCTGCTTTGAACTTGTTTGCATTGCTCTCCAAAAGCTATTTCAAATTAATTAGCTGAATGTTATTATTTTATGGCTGCCCATGTATCCTGCAGGCTGGTAATACTTGTGAACGACTGGGTTGTAGTGCCACATGCTGACTGCTTTTCAGTGGTAGGTCTTGCTGTCAGCCCCAAGCCCTGGCAGTCTCTGAAAGCAGTAGAGTGTCAGTAATTTACACAAGTCAAGTGTCCCCAGAGATTCATTTAATGGATGTGGTTTTGAGAAAAATATGTTGCTATGTCCCTTTTGCCTGCCTGATACCTTTTCCATGGGAAAGCCCTGCTGTGTTTTGTTGAAGCAGCTTCTGTCAGGAATTGTTTCTTTTTCCAGCAAACCCGCCTTTATGGAGCATGTTCCTTCTTGACTGCAGTGAGTATTACTAAGGCTTTAGCCAGCTTTCTGAGGTGAATGCAAGTGAGAACAATGTCTCTCTCAACATGTTTTTTTGGTCTTTTCATAGCTGTATTGCCTATAATTGTCTGTAATCATTCCTGCTTGCTTTTAACATCAGGAACAGAGGCCACCATTGTTTCATTCCCGAGTCAAAAGGGTATGGAGTAAGGATTTTTTTTCTTACTGATAATTAGAAGGAACATGCAGAACTTTAAATCTGTGTTTTAAAAGGTGAGTCACAGAAACAGATGAGAAAAATTTCCTGTAACTTTCTTCTTGTAGAAAACAGGCAGTAACTGAAGAAATCTGAAAAAGCCTGATAGAGTATTAGACAGACTGCAACTCTTGTGAGTTGTCCTGAAGTCTGCGGACATCTAAGAACTTCAGCCTGGGCAGTGTCTGGCCCACAAGCATCAAGCAAGGGGGCAGCAGTAATGAACACACCTCCTGTGACCAGCCTGCCTTCTGCTGAGGTGTCCACATCACCCCAAAGGGACACCCTCCCAAGGCAGGTCTGTATCAGCAGTATAGAAGTGACAGTTCAGAAGGAGCTGGTGTCAGAATGTCAGTACTTACTTTCTTTCAGTTAGAGCTCACTGATAGCCTGCAGTGTTGGTATTAAAAAACATAATTGGGTAAGTGGAGTAAGCCAGCATTTCCCAAACACAGGAGAATTTTCTCTGATGGTGGATCTGATCACACTGCAGCTGGTTTGACAAAGACATACACTGCAGATAAGTACTGTAAAAGTACAAAAACAAAGCACACAAAGCTCACATTATTGCAGAAGTCACACAGTTAGCCTCCTCTCACTCATAGGTACTCCTTTTGCTTTCACTTTTTAGTCCTTTTTCTGCCACTGGGATAACACATGTGTGGATATTCATAGAATCATAAAATAGTTAGGATTGGAAAGGACCTCAAGATCATCTACTTCCAACCCCCCTGCCATGGGCAGGGACACCTCACACTAAACCATATCACCCAAAGCTTCATCCAACCTGGTCTTGAACACTGCCAGGGATGGAGCATTCACTACCTCCCTGGGCAACCCGTTCCAGTTCCTCACCACCCTTACAGTAAAGAATTTCTTCCTTATATCCAGTCTAAACCTCCCCTGTTTAAGTTTGAACCTGTTACCCCTTGTCCTGTCACTACAGTCCCTAATGAAGAGTCCCTCACCAGCATCCCTGTAGGCCCCCTTCAGATACTGGAAGGCTGCTATGAGGTCTCCACGCAGCCTTCTCTTCTCCAGGATGAACAACCCCAACTTTCTCAGCCTGTCTTCATATGGGAGGTGCTCCAGTCCCCTGATCATCCTCGTGGCCCAACTATGGACTTGTTCCAACAGTTCCATGTCCTTTTTATGTTGAGGACACCAGAACTGCAGACAATACTCCAGGTGAGGTCTCATGAGAGCAGAGTAGAGAGACAGGATCACCTCCTTCGACCTGCTGGTCACGCTCCTTTTGATGCAGCCCAGGATACAGTTGGCTTTCTGGGCTGCAAGCGCACACTGAAGTTGGCTCATGTTCATTTTCTCATTGACCAACACCCCCAAGTCCTTCTCCGCAGGACTACCATGAACTTCCTTTTTGCCCAACCTGTAGCTGTGCCTGAGATTGCTCCCACCCAGGTGTAGGACCTTGCACTTGGCATGGTTAAACTTCATGAGGTTGGCATCAGCCCACCTCACAAGCGTGTCAAGGTCCCTCTGGATGGCATTCCTTCCCTCCAGTGTATCAACAGAACCACACAGCTTGGTGTCATTGGCAAACTTGCTGAGGGCGCACTCAATCCCACTGTCCATGTCAGCGACAAAGATATTAAACAAGACCGGTCCCAACACTGACCCCTGAGGGACACCACTCGTTACTGGTCTCCAGCTGGACATGAACTGTGGACCACAACTCTTTGAGTGCGACCATCCAGCCAGTTCTTTATCCACCGAGTGGTCCACCTATCAAATTGATGTCTCTCCAATTTAGAGACAAGGATGTCGTGTGGGACAGTGTTGAACACTTTGCACAATTCCAGGTAGATGATGTCAACTGCTCCACCCCTGTCCATCACTTCTGTAGCCCCATCATAGAAAGCCACCAAATTGGTCAGGCAGGATTTCCCCTTAGTGAAGCCATCCTGGCTGTCACCAAGCACCTTGTTGTTTTTCATGTGCCCTAGCATGGCTTTCAGGAGAATCTTCCAGATTTTGCCAGGCACAGAGGTGAGACTGACTGGTCTGTAATTCCCCGGGTCATCCATTTTCCCCTTCTTGAAAATGGGGGTTATATTTCCCTTTTTCCAGTCATCAGGAACTTCACCTGACTGCCATGATTTTTCAAATATGAAATTATTAATATATTAAAAGTACATTGAGCTGGATATTGGACTGGAAGCATACTTGGGGCACATTAATGAACTCTATAAGGGTGATCTTGAAAGGCATTAAGGAGAAGTGGGAAGGAGGATGAGAAGCGGGATATCTTAACTCTTCAGTATCTTTTACTGCAGAGAAGGGAAAGGAGTGAGGCTGAAAATGAAAATTGCAGATTCCAGAGATGAGAGATGAAGAGGTAAATGCTAAGGAATTAGAATGGTGTGATGGGAGAAAGCAGGGTGGATTACTGTGAAGAGACAGCAAGACATGTTTCAAAGAAAACTGCATGCAGGAGTGTTGTAGTTAAGTTCAGTGGTGCATGGGTTTCTGTGGTGTGTCTGGCTGGACTGGAGGGGAAGAAGCAATGCCCTTGGCTGTACCAGTGCACATTCTTACCAGGATGACTGATGGAGTTCACAAACACGAAAAACATGTTCTATCATATGCATTTAATTGACTGAGAGGTTGGGAAGGGTATTTGCCCATGCCAACATGGCCTGAAGGAATTCCTTCCCAACCTCCTAAAGTAAAATTAACCCGAGGAAATAAAGCATGTCTAAGTGGTGTGAGAAAACCTTCTTTTTACTTACTGCTCAGTTATCATGACTCCAGATTTTTACCATTGCTGAAAAGCTCTTTCACCTGCAGTGAATCCTAATGGTGACAATCAGCGATGCATTCCTATTCCCTGTTCAAGTATCTGTACTGATGGCCTTGCAATCTTTGCATTGAAACTGATCAAATAGGCAGAAAGGACTGTCAGCCTGAATCGGTGGCAGATCAACCTTCCATCTGTCTCTTGCTAAGCTTTCCTTACCCAGGCTGTCTCTGTCACTCTCCTTCCACAGAAGTGGTACAATTTCATCAGTATAATGAGACCATCTCTGTAGGCAAGCCATAGACACTGGCACAGGGTGAGAGGCGTTGTACCTTTTAGGATTTTTCTACGTCAGAAATGCAGTCCTTTCTTGCAGCATTTCCTCTCACCATGCATTATCTTGGGTCTTCTAATACACTTACATGTAGGTTTTGCTCTTCCACTCTCTACCACCAGATAGCCCTGTTCTCTCTTCCTTGGGATGGAAGTAACACTGGTGAAGAAAATGGTGCTTCTGAAGTTACTTTTATTAGCTCAGATTTATCAACAAAATAAAAACCTATTTTAACATTAAAAAAAAGTTGGATGTTTTTCATGAAACTGGAAGATTGAATGGGAAAGGAAGCAGAAGGAGACAGCATACAGGCCGTATTTTTTCTTATGGTTTTGGGGGAGTTTGTTTTTTGGGGGGGGAGGGGGTTAAGAGTTCTTCCAGATCCATATAGTAAACACTGAAAGGTGCCACTATCCCTTTATTTTTTTCTGGAAAAGATGTGCATTTGATATCCATCCAAGATGAATAAATGGTGAAAAATGAGACAGGTGCCAGGGGCTCATTATTCTGTTGGTTGCTGGGCAACAGTAGCAGCTGGTCACAGTAAGTGTGATACTTTGGAACCAAGAATTTTATTGTATGCTTACAGCAAGACATGGGATCTCAAAGATGATCTACTGTTCATGGAATTGTTTGAGGACAATTAGTTTAGAAATGGCTTTGTAGGTCTATGTATCAGAGTGTAAGACTGCCATCAGTGTGGTGCTATCCTCATTGTAACATAGACTTTGCCTTCAGTAACTTTGGAAGCCTTTTTTATTGAACTTTCATAGTTCTGGCATAATCACAGACTTGATGAAGACATGTCTAAGCCAGCTGGGAAGTCTGCTGCTTAACCCACTCACAAATCAGCTGGTGAGCAATGGCCTGTTTGGGAGGAAACCAGGGTAAAAAACTACCATCATTTTGCTTTGCAGATCTGGGCTGTCTCTTGAGACCCTCCATGATTTCTTCCAAGCCAAACCAATGGGCTTCCTCTAGTTCCAGCTTGTTCATACTGATCTGAAAAGGATCGGAGAGTATCAGTTCCTTAAATCAGATTTAAATATGGGTAGTGGTACCTTGCTTGTTCTTGCACCCACAAAGTTCCTATGCTAGAATGCCCAGAGTACTCTATCCATACCAGGATTAAGTGCTGAAGCCAGCAGAAGAAAGGAGGCTACTACCCACCAGTGTTTTGTTGTCTTGGTTTCCTTAGGGAATCCACAAATCAGCCCTACTCCATCATGGCACTGGACTGCAAAGTATCAGTGGCTAAGCACAGTAATTAATGTGGCAGAATGTGATATTAATGGCAAATACCATATTAATACTAGAGAGTATCTCTTCTGCAAAGTTCAGAGGAAAACAAATTGGAGGTGTTAGGCTCTGAATTTGTATATATGTTCAAAGATCTGTGCAAAATCTGGCATGTTGCAACAGAAAATAGTGTTATTTTGAAGTTTGTTCTTCACTCCTAGAGAAAGCTGATGGAAAACTGCATTTAGAGAGGCCCTGTTGCTCTCCAAACTAAAGTCTGTGGACTGAAAGATATTTTTCTATGTGAGGTGGCCAATGAAATGCCTCAGGGGAACTCAGGTCTGCTCACCTCTGCCTGCTGTGCCCTCACTAGAGCGTGACAAGCTATCATTAAGCAGCTACTGGGAAAGGGCCAATGCTGAGAAGCTGAGTACCAGAGTGACTCCACCTCTAGGCCAACCTCTTCTGCCACCTCTCGATGGACTGCCTCCTCGACGTTTTCACCTAAAAGCAACCATAGTCAGGTAAGGACAGCCTGGCCTCAAGGCAGTAAACCATGCAAAGAAAATGTAGGTACAATAATTTCTGAGGTGTTCCACCCCTGACTGCTCACACCTATGCAGAAGCTCTGGCTGTGCTGACCTGGAAACACTTGTCAGCAGGATGCTCAATTAAATTTATCAACAATGCTTACCTTCGTTAAGCAGAGACATCAGAGACATTTTTGCTGTGTCTATCTATATACAGCTGGTAGGCAGAACAATGCTGCCTCTGTTCATCATTTCCCTTTTTAAGCCATTTTCTCTCGTGTAACAAGAGGTCTGTAGTTTTTCTTCTGAGCAAGACTGCACTAGACACAAAATGGACTAAAAAAGTATCTGGGGTTCTGATCTGGTGAGTCTTACACATGTATTTACTTACCAACAGGGACTACAGCCACTGATACATACCCATAATTCCCATTCTCTTCAGATAAAAATACAGCTATTTTGAATTCTGTCTGGATGGGAAGGCTGATCTATTTAGATGCAGTATGTTTTTCCCTGATACCACTTGTGTGTCTGTCCATTCTTCTCTGTGAACATGTGTTCGATGTTTGCCCATTCTTCCCCCACATCCTGTATGTCCAAGGCCACTGTGCTGGGTCAGAGACCACCTTACCCATATCACAGAAGCCTGACAGAGCAGAATACATTCCCTGGGGAAATGAGGGCTGTCGTGCGAGGAGGCACCGGCTCCCATCAGACACCAGGGTGATAATCACTGGAGACATCTAGCAAATGCATCAAAAAGCAAAGCAAGAAGTTCAGACTAAACAAGTAATTGCAAATTGCTGCTTTTCCTACTGCACTGAGGGTCACTGGATGTACACTAAAGAAAAAATAACCAGGTATGTGCAAAACCTGTACAGATTCTCCTCCATGCAGCCCAGCAGCATTGGCTTGTCACCACGGAGTCCCTGTGTTGATTACCTGTGCTGTTCATATGCTCACCTGTGGATAGTAAGTTATTCCACTTGCATGACAGACACGCTTGCTGCCAGCTGTGTTTCTTTGAGTGGGCTGCCCAGTTTTGCTACAGTACTGGTGGGAATTGTGCCACTGGAGAAGGGACTGAGCCTGCAAACACAAAGAAACACAAATCTTATTTCTGCCTTCTTGAAAAATGGCCCAAGCACCACAAACATTATGAAGCAGGAAAATAAACATGAGCTGTTTCTACTTATGGGTCAGGAGAAGCTGATTTTCACACACAGGTCTTTTCATAAGGCTTCCAAACGTAGGGTATCTGCAGATTAATAGCTGGTAAGTAAGTAGTTTTGAAAGAGCAGCTCTGAGAGAAGGTCTGTACATTCATTTGTGAAATTCAGTTTGCCTAGAAGATTATAGAAAACCAGTGCTGCATAGTTGTTAAGCTGAGGACAAACTGAGATTGCTGTAAATGCTGATAAGATCAGTATGTTTCACACTGGACAGGAAGTAGGTTGATGTTAAATGGCTAATTAGTTCAGATTTTTATTTTAAGCCACTTGTCTATTTCTCTTTCCATTGCAGATTGCTTTTGGGATCATGAATTTGGGAAAACTGTTGTCATTTATAGTGTGTTTGTACCTAGGTCACTGAAAGTGTGCAGTACATACTTCCACAACATGTATTAGATCATAAAACAATATGGGAGACAAGGAGAAAGGTTAATGTTAGAAATCTCAACTTCTTAAAGTCCTGTACAATACCGAAGCCAGCAAAGGAGAATCCTTCCCATCCACTACGAAGAGAGCCTTTTGTAAGTTAGTAAATGATCCCTTGAGTTGAGACTCAATGACTGATTTTTCCAGGGCTCCTGTTTAAAAAAACAACAACAAAAAAATCTTTGATCTCATAAATCACAGTTGTTATCCCAACTTTACGCCCTACATTGTTCCGGTATACAATTTCTGGAAGTTCCTGTGGAAGTGACACCACATCAGTGGTAACATTCCCAAATGTTAAGTGACCTGCCAACAGCCCACCTTTACTAACACACGCACAGTTCTGTGCCTCTGACCCACCACACTCAAACCATCTCCTATTCAACTGAGATTCAACTGACTCTACTTTGGCAGTAAATATTCACCCAGCAAAGATTAGGGATGCTGCCTAGGCAGCATCTTCATCTTAGTGCATCAAATGTGATGCTGACACAGCCATCTGTGGAGTAGGAGTAGTAAGTAAGAGGAGTAAGTGTAGAGGAGTAATCCTAACCTAAATCCAAGGCAAAGTGTGGTATGTGCTCGTCTGAACAACCGATCAGCACCGACTTCTCTATCCACTGTTCTGTCTCTTTGAATTTCTCCAGGATCCTTTTAATTTCTAAACAGCAGGGGAAAGGGGAAGAAAAATGTGATGAAAGCGCATTCATACAACCATTATGCTCTCTCTGGATCTTCAAGGCATATACAATCTTGGCTCAGAGCAGGGTGCTCATGTGAGAGAGGGAACTAGACAAGTGGTCCCGCCTGAATGGAGACCAGAAGTCTGGCTTTCCTCTTAACTCTTGGAAGTTTTGACCATGTCAAGCTAAAGATGCAAATGCTGTAATGCCTTCGGAGCAGCTGTCCATTCCATTTCTGTCCTGCACTAGCCAACACCTTCCTCGTATTGAAAATTTCTCCTGTGTTACACCAAATAACCTTTGTCAGATAGACCTTGCTTTTTCCCTACCAGCCCTTTCTCTTCAGTAGGCATGGTCCCAAACGTTTAAAAATGATCATTACAAATCACATCAGGTATATGCTGATACTGTATGTGTGTGAAGAGCATGAGCTTGTGTATGCCTGACAAGGTTGTAAGTCTGAATAGTCTTGGTTGTTAGCAAAGAGTGTGCAGGATATTCCTGCACAGCTTGATAGATTTTCAACACCCATACGAGGGGTTGCTTATTGCAAAGGACTCTCTATTGTCTTAGTTGTGTGATCCAGGAGGTATTTCCAGACACCTGCTTACCTGCTGCACTGAGCTGTGGTACGAAATATTTTTCCCCAACTTTCTGCAGGAAGGGAGAGAGATTGTGAAAGAGGTAGAAAGTTCCTGAGGTCTGGGCTTGTCTACAAAGGCTGTCATCTTCCTTTAACACATTTAAGTATCTGCAATGAGAGAAGAATTGGAAAGATGAATTCAAGATCATGTTGAGATCACTTTGTTATGCTTAATTGGACATATTCATGTTTCATAAAGCAGGGGGGAGAAATGGACAGAATAGATTTTATGTATTCCATATGCTTCTAGAGTTTCTGACAGCTGAAGTCTACTCAGTGGTGGACTGTAGCCCTTAGCAAAGGTGCCATGTGGCAGAAAATACTGCAATTGCTACTACACAAGCAGCCTCAGGTCTTGGACATCCAAGAAGAACAGTAACCCAGTCTCTTCATCCAAGAAGTCTGCTTTATAGACATGATCATTTACGTGCACGAGACCTTCATCTTCCCTTTTATCCCCCAAATCTGGATGGCTCCAAGTCCTGTTTTGGAATGCTACTTGAGCACTTCAGATGTGGAATATGCTTCGCATCAGGCTACAAGCATTACTGCAGGATACGTTCTACCTGTCACACTGACATGAGAGGTAAAGACCAAGCTGAAGTCTTATGGCCCAGTTGGCTGGGGCCTGAATTAGGAAAAGCAGTTACTGGAAAAAGGGTGTCAGGATGTGCTGCTTTCAGACTGTTTGAAGGAGTATTTAAAAAGAGTTGAGCATTGCTTCAAGTTTGTTTGTACTGTAAGAGATCTTTTGCTAGGACAGCAAACTTAGGCATTCATTAACAGAGCTTCAGCCTCAGAAAACCAGCTTTTATCACTGGTGGACAGAGTGGAGACATTCTTGACTGTTATCATTTACAGAGCTCTCATAGCATTACTAGGTCATTGTTCAGCTCTTAAAAGATTTAGGTAGGGCTGCTTGTGACAGTGGATACAAGGGTGCCAAACTCTGGTCTTCTCACTGTACACAAGAACTTACCTCATTTTTCTGACATAGGTAGAGTGTAACCTGCAGATGAGAGAGGAAGCTCTTCTATACACTGCTTGATAAATTGCAGCCATAACCAACACCTAGAGGTAGCTGTCTCTGCCTAAAAAGAGAAGCATAGGGTATAATGCAGAAGCCCTACAAAGTTAAGTTTGATTTAAAGGTGCAAAAACCCACTAGCAGAAATCTCCCTCTCCCAGAGCCTGCAGAATGCTGGCATCTGCTTTCTAATATTGCTTTGGTCTTCACTCCTAGTCACACATCAAATCCAGTTTCAGGCAATCTTTAAGATTATTAAGATACCTCAATTTGTTTCCATCTGTGACTGTACACAGGTCTTACAGAAACTGCAGTAAGACTACATTGAATGTTCCCGTCCTAAATTCCTGTATCCCTGGGGAAAAGAGGAGTGAAGGTGGCTGCTCTCTTGTTTGTTTCCTACACAGTTTGTAATGGCCTCAATCCAACTGAACATCCTATTGCAGTACACAGTAGATCTGTGGGAAAGGCATGGATGCCAGAAGAGAATGAAAGACAAAATATCAGCTGTGGAACAGAATTCCCCAAGTTAGACAAGAGGCAGCAGTTGCAGCTGACTTGGATCATCTCCAGCTATGAATGCTTTTTGTGCCAAACAGTCCTACCACATTTTCATCTCAGGCAGTCACAGACTGCAGTCTGATCTCAGCTTCAGGATGTCAGAAAATAGCCAGAAATGCTATCATCTCTAGCATTCATCTGAAAAAATAAATATTATTCATAATCCTTAATAATTATTATGAATACTTTTCAGCCATAGAACTTAGAGCTCTTTAAGGAGGAAGTTGCATTTGCTTTGACTTACAGACACAAAAGCAGTGCCAAAGAAGAGTCTTGGAGAGGCCTTCCTTTCAGTAAAGGTCAGTGATGGCTCCAGAGCCTGAGTAGTGCCTGAGGAGAGGCTCCCATCTGCATGTGCAGTTGCTACAGCAAGCAGCATGGAGGCTGTGCCTTGCAGCTTCTGACATCTTTGCCTCAGATCCCTCTTTCCCAGTGTCTCAGCTGAGTGTGGTCTTCACCAGGATGATCCCTGGTGAGACAGGAGAGCCAGGCCTGCTGCAGAAGCTGCTGGGGAGAGCACTGGCATCCCTGCTCAGTGCTGCAGCCAGCAATGGGAACTCGGCATGCTGCCAGCAGGCTCAGGCAGACGCATGCGAGGACTGACACCAACACAGAGACCACGTCTGAAACAGTTTTGTAGTGTGATGATTATGTGCCCGTCACTTCTCCACCCCCACGTCTCATAGAGCCTGGCTTGTGAAAATCTGCATAACAGCAGCAGCTTGTGCTGAATTCAGGAGCTCTGTACTTTGGAATGAACAAAGGAGTGTGACTGGGGCAGGGAAAGAGGAATAGCTTGTACCTGGAACGATGAAATGCAACACATGCTGGCGTTTAACCCTTTCCTTCCTAGGAACCACAGTGCCAGAGATTGGTTAGGATCATCGGAAACTTGGAGACAGTACAAACTTGATCTCAGGAGGCCAGCCCAAACTCCCATTTTGCCTTTAAACCTCACCTATGGTGTACAGTTGGCAGGAGGTGGATCCAGGCCTGTCATTGCCCACACGTTTTCCCCACTTACTGTGCTCAGTGCGGGGGTGCTGTGTCCCGCAGCAGGGATCAGCTAGTTATGCGGGTCCCGCGTTGACCTCGGTTAGCAGCTCTGCTCCTACAACAAACAGCGGAGCATCTGGCTCCCTGGCTCTGACTCGCTCTTCCCCCACTGGGGGCGCTGGGAAATGTAGTTCTGCACAGGCTGCTTGCAAGCCATTGGCAAAGATAGATGGCTGGATTTTGATTAACTTCTGGCGTCAGTGCCTCATGCCTGACAGCAAACTCTTTTTATTTTCCACACCTGCTTCATGTGCCAGGAAATCAGATGCTGTATTTTACCACGCACAGACATGAGAACAATGCTACTGCAGGAATCTGAGCTGTTCTTGCAGAGAAGTTTGTTCCTGATAGTTTCTTTCCCTTTTTTCTTCTATGCTTGTCTGGTTTTGTATCAGTAACATAAAAGCACTGTTTAAATTTAAGAACCATATGGCTTTAAACAAGAATATATGCCAAGAGCTCTCTATATACCTAAAGGACAGAGCTGTTTATAGTGTTGAAGCACCCAAACCCGCAGTTGAATTTGTATGTGAATAGTGCTGATCAGATAGTGTGCTTTGCCAAGACAGATGTCAGAATAATGACAAATTATTCTCATGCCTTTATAGCTGAACAAACAGATTCCTCCCAAGTACTGAAAACATTATTCTGGGCTGGAACCTACCTGCCTATATTTAGCACAAAGAGAATTTTATAAACATATGAAAGTAAATGTTTTGCTTTTTGGTCATGAATTGAGACATTCTAATCAAGAATTCACATCATGTAATTTGAGAGCATAGCTTGTAAAAATAATAAATAGAATATGTAGGGAAATAGCATGTTTGTTACAAGCATTACTTAAGTTTAGGTTTAATTATGCTTGACTGCTATTTGTGTGCTCCCTGAAACAGACCAAGCCCAATCTTATTAATCCATTAAAGCTAATTGGATTAATGGACAAAACACGTCTTCCTTTAATAAGATAAAGGATTGAAATATAATCTCTAAGGAAGTATCCACCCTGCTGTTAAAATAAACTAACAGATTTATTGACCCTAACTGCTCCCAGAAATGGATCTTTCAAGAAGAGTTGGTTTTTGAGGGAAGCAGTTGGAGGAGATACTTTGGACTTCAAATCTTGGTACAGCCTCTCAACCTTCTGCAGCCCAAAGCAATCTGTCATTTGGTAACTGCACCCCTATCCACGTGAAGGATTAAAAGCCAGAGCACTATGCTGCAGTGTAAAGACTCCTTTGAAAGAGGTACAGTGCTGTAGTCTCCTGTTGCTATAAGCAGCTGAAAAAAAAATCGTGGATTAGCTCAATTGTATATGCCTGGCCTCTGTGCTGTGTGAATATATGCAGAGAAAATGAGATTAGAGTGATTCTGTGACTGATCTGACTGGTGGGAAGCCATACAGCCTGTGAGAGATTCCTTGTGCCTTCTCCAAGGATCCATACATCTGTGTGGGATTGTGCATTGCCCTAATAAATATTTCTGCAGTACATAAGCAGGGGAGATAATGTTGAAAGTAGCATAATTTATTCGCTTAATTAATTTAAGGAGCACAAATATCAGTTGTCACTTCAGCACTGAGTTGCTTCTTTGTAAGTATTTTTAGGCTGGGCTCTGAGTTGTTTGAATTGCATCTACAAACTATGTGTATTAGTCCTTGCACATACTGTACTTCATGATAGAAACCATCCTGTGAGTGAAGGCCTGGCCCTATAAACGCATCTCTGACAGCTTCCTGTTGCTTATTGAGCTTTGGCAGGCCACCAGAGGAAGTGAATCCTCAGACTCTCCTGATGTAAGAAGAGCAAACAAAAGGAACAGACAATGAGGACACAAGCAGTGGGAACAAATACTTGTTATCTCTTGCATGGGCAAGAGTGAAAAATGGACAGATCTTTGGTCCTGTGTTGCTAAGATTTTTTATTTTTTTACTTAATCTAGGTTAAAAAAATACTCATATTGGTATTAGCAGTTGGTAAAAGGATTTTCAAGCCAAAAGAAGTGGCTGGGAAAAATGTAATTCTAGGCTAATAATGATTATAGAACTAATCTTGCTTCTTCTTGCTGTTCTGTTTGGTATCTTTCCAGCTGCCCCCAATAAGGAGAAACAAGCATTAGAATTGCTAACGGGTGGCCTTTACAAAACAAATGTTAATTGCTTCAAATATATAAAATTAGCAAACTCCCATTAAACACTTATGGCCAAGCCACAAGAAAGCTCTTGGAGAAAAAAAGAGCTTCCTGGGGAAGAACCCAAGGAAAGAGAAAACCCACTTCTTTAAAGAGAAAGTTAATGTGTAGTCTTTCCCTTTATCATTACATTTTAGATGCAGACTAACCAAATCTGACTTTTTGTAAAGTGAGACTTGTAGTGTATATTATTTATATGGTGGACTCCTTCAGTTTTCATGGTCCAGGTGTGGACCTTGAAAGAAACTAATGTGATACTGCTGATTACATTCTGTGCTCCTAACACTAGCCTAGGTGTAGAGGAGACTCTTTAATATCTGAATGATATTCCAGTAGGATTTGCTAATTTCAGCTTATTGGGGTAGCATGTGTGGTTTTTGACTTTTCCCCTCCCTGCTGCTGTTGATTCAGGAAGATCCTGCAAGTCTGGCACTGATTTTTTGCACTGCACATCATAACTGATGATAGGATTTAGCCTCTTGGCTGCAGGTAATGACATCATTTGGGAAGCAGACTGGCACTGTTAGATGAACATGTGTGAAATGAGACTTCATCTCTTTTCAAGGGTAACCCTAAGTAGTTTAAAAAGCTAAGCAATATAGTGAGCTAACTTGATATGACAGAAAGGTGACTCACCTCTGTCTTAAAACATTGCAATGCAGGTGACAGCCTGTTATTTCCAAAAGAATACTGAAAAACTCAAAAAAGGTTCAAAAAGGACAACAGGCATGATCAAAGACTTGGACTACAGCCATTGCAAAGAACTAGGTAGGCTCTGATGCTTCAGCCTGTGTAAGGGATAGGCACCAACTGTTTGCTGTCTCAGCCAATCCAGGAACCTGGTTTATCAAATCTAACTAGCTGGTTTTCCATGCGCTTGCACAACTACTAGGTCAAGGATGTTGTGGATGCAAAACAGTTCTAGCTCAAGAGATCAGGAATACTTAGCAGAGAACTCTATTGAGGGTTACTAAATAGACCACATCAGGCTGAGAAAATCCCTGTTAAAATGTTTGGAAGCTGGAACAGTACTGTAGGCAGCATTGGCTAAACAAAGCTTTGGTGTGAGCCACTACACTTGTGTTCCTGTGTTTCTTTCTTGTTTTAGATGGAAATTTCTTTTAGTATCTTTCAGCTTAGGGCCTATGGAGTGTTTCTATAGAATTTGCTCTGTTTTGCTCAGAAAAGGAAGTATGTTGTTAGGCTTGTGCTTGCTAAAAGGAGTCAGTGTTTCTGCTAAACACACAGGGCTCTGCAAACCCTAAGGAAAGTCTGAAAGCCACTTGTTCTGCTGTAGTTCTTTCAAGAAGTGTTCCTGTTGCACTTGTTCTTAGAGATAGTAAGTGCTTCTTAACAAGGTGCCAATGTAACAAACTGCTTTGCTAAGGCATGCTTGAAGCTGTCCAGCCCTATCAGCATTTGACAGCAGGTGATAACCCCAAGTCCAGCATAAACCAATTTACAAACAATCTTTTAATGCAATTGGAAGGTCAGTGGCTGTGCTGGAGTTGAGGGAGACATGATAAAATGAGTAAGTACTCTCTACCTAACTGGCAAAAAGAACATAATGGGTAGAAACAGACTTTCAGAGCATGATGATGCCATGACTACTAGAAGCAACTCTTGATTTACCTGTATGGTACATACAAAAATCCTGGGCTCCTTTTAGCAGAAATTTCTTTGCCTTCAGCCCCACTCTGACCAGTACAAGCAAGCCTGCAATTAAACATGCTCATAATCATGTTGTTCTACACTGTCTGCCTTAGTTTTGATCGACACGTTTGTCAATAGTGCAAAAGATGTCAATATGGCAAAAGCAGTGAATCTCACTAGAAAGAATCTGAATGCTCTACAGTGTGTGAGGTTTTGCCAAATCTCTGGAAGCTGCTGTTAAATCTCTGGCTCTATATTATGGACTCTTTGGATAACAGGGCTTTAACTACATGCCTCAGCTAGAAGCTTGGATATCATTCCAGTATTTCCTGCTAGTTGTAGGAGTTGTATTTCTGTTGGAAGGTGACCAAAACGAGAGGAAAGGAAAGCTTAGTTTTTGACGGATAGCTCCACTAAAAACTGGCCTTCTTCCAGCTCTGGCACAGCACCACTTGCAGTACTGGCAGTGTAGTCAGCTGTGTGGACACATCTGTATCAACAGCTGGACAAGAAATTACTAAATTCATTTAATGTTAGTTTTTTTCTCATACGAGCTACGTCATATCTCATAGTCTTCCCTAAAATGGGGCATAACATGTGATGCTTGCTCTTCAAAAGACATTGCTTAGGGAGTTGAAGCTGAGGTAACAGTTTATGAATAAGGAAACAAACCGTAAAGATCATGCTGCAACCTCCAGTTACCTCTTGTGAGGTGAGTTTAAGCCAGTTGAAAAGTAACCCTGCTGAAGAATGTGTGTCAGAAAGGGATTTTGACCCTTGTTATGGCTTTGCCAGCACTAAGTAATTGTTGTTGTGAAAGGTTTTGAGCTGGGGTGGCCAAAAATGTCTATCTTAAGGAAGACCACAGGCTGGCCAAGCTAGTAAGGATTGTTTGAAGTTCACATCTAAAAAGAAGGGAAAACTTGCTTATGAATGTCCCTGATTGTAACTTAATTGCTGAAACTACAATGAACAAGTAACTGGTTTATGAGCTCCTAGAAAACAAAGAACAGTCAGCATATATCTGTCACAGCAAGATACTTGCAAGCAGCTTAATGTGTTTCTGCAATAGGGTGAGTTACACCTAGATCTTTGTGCTGCATCTTTTGATACTGCCTCACAAGGTGCCTCTTTGATCAGCCAAGTTGAGATGAAAGCCCTGGAACAAGGGGAGGCTGCTTCAGAAATGGCACTTGATGAAGGTACCTTCAATCTGGAAACACCTCCACCTGGGCTTTGCAGAAGATGAGTTAAAGTATTGCTCACCAGCAAAGACTTGGGATGGTGGAACAGAAAGCATGCTGTGGGCTACAGCAGATGACACCAGCTGGAGTGCAGAAGGTGCAAGGTTGGTTTAACATCAAAACTACGAATATAAATTAAAGCACAAGGCAAAGATAAGCTGTTGTGCGTGGAGGAAGCAGCTGGCGAGCCAGCCTGCTCGGGGAACGAGCGTCGGGGCCGACACTGCCAAACTGTGCCTCCCCCGTGTACCGCAGACCACACACTGGTGGTCAGACAGCAGCTGCCGCTGGACATGTCCCGTCCCCGCCGGGGAGCTCCCGCCCGACGGCCGCCACCGCGGACCCCGTTCGCCGTGCGCGCTCTCCCCGCCTGCCCCACGTGGAGCTGTCCGGTGGCGCCTGCGCGCTGAGGCAGCCGCCGCTGTGACCGAGCTCACGTAGCGAGCGGCCCGCACCGCCCCCGCTCGCGCGGGACGGGAGCAGGGTGGGCGTGGCCTGGCAGCCTATAAAAGCTTCCGCGGGGCCGTGCGCGCGCGGCCGGTTAAGTCCGCGGGTGGCTCGTGTCCGTCCGTTACCGGTGCTGCCGCCCCTCAGCGCCGCGTCAGCCGCCTCCGCCAACGGCCGCTTCGCTCAGGTGAGGCCCGGCCGCCCTCGCTTTCCACCGGCGGTGGGAGGGTGGGTCACGGGGACAGGGCGGTGCGCCGTGAGGGGAGCGTCGGGGTCCGGGCGAGGTGGGGGTGGGTGCCATACGTGGCAACGCTCCGCCGACGGCCCCCTCGGTGAGGGACCGGTGCCCTGGCCCTTCCGGCAGTTACGTAACGGGAGCCGGCGGCAGCCTCCAGAGGGGGGCGGGAGGGCGCCGGTCCGCCCTGCTTCCCCGCAGCTGGTAGACTAAACACTGCCGCCTCCACCGCCTCCTGTCGCCAGTCGCCGCCGTGAGGCCCGTTCCCCGCGCCGCTGTCTGAACGTGGCTGCGGGCGGCTCGGAGCCACCCCCCCCGAGGCTCGGCAGCCCCCGCCCAGCTCCCCTCCGGTGGTGCTGGGCGCAGGTGGTTCCCGTCCGCTGGCCCTACCCCGGTTTTGTGGCACCTCCGGGAGCCGGCTGTCGGTGTCTCCAGCCGGGGGCTGCTGCTCTAGCGTTACAGGCAGCTACGTGCGGCTGGTGGCCCGCTTGGGTGTGCTGCCTTAGGGGTTCCGGCGTGCCGGAGCACGGAGGCGATTTCGTGCTTGGGTGATGGAAAGTTACTTTGCATTAAGCACTGAAGGAGCTGCCCTGGTTGTCACACACGATGTTTGTAACCATACGCGCTGTGTGTAGTAATTACATCGTGAGGAATAAGGATTATCTTAATTTCCCTCTCTACTGTTTGGGATTGGATTCAGCCAATTGCATTATGTGAAATTTTGTATCTAACTTTGAGGTATGTTATGCCCTTGAGTATGATCTAACCTGACTAGGAAGAACTCCAACGTGAAGTCTTAAGCATGCTGTTGAATAAAGAGAGAATAAACAAGTCATATATGTTCAGAGTAAATCAGTTTACCTGAAAAGCTGAATGGGTTTAAAGGAAAGATACATCAGGATTACAGAGAGGAGGCATCAAAAGGGTTGTCCAGCTTTCAATTTCATAGGGGTTGTTTTCTGGTGAGTTCAGTAAGAGGAGTTGCAGAGTGTTAAGTGTTCACCTACTTTGGATATGTAAACATTCAGTGCTCAAAAGTTTTAGTAAATTAAAGAAGCAGTTGTTGGAACAGGTAGATAAATGCAGCTTCTCACATGCCAAAGGCTGTTCAGCTACACATGCAGGCAGCACTCCTGAAGGCATGGAAAGTAAAAGTAATGAGTTCTCAATTTGTCTGGGAAGTGCAGGCCTGCTTCTGGGGCAAATGATGTTCTTTGTCTTACTGTTCTGCACCCATTATTACTGTTGTGTTATTGCTGGGTGTGTTTGAGTGTCTTAAACCATACTGCAAAACATTTAATTTGACCTAGAGTTCTCTGTATTGCTGTTTAATTGTGTGTTAACAGAACCGGTACTGATTTCCCCTCCCCTAAAACCTCCTGTGATTCAAAGTAACAGGAATGTACCTAAATCTTGCTCTGCTAAGGGTGTCAGTTCTGCCATTGAAGCACAGTGATTGTGACATAGATAGGCACATTTCTTATAGGTGTTAATTAATTTAGAAACTAACCCTAACCCAAATCTGAAATGAGTGTGTGTGGGGTGGGTACGATGGGATGATCATTCACTTGCCTCCTAGCAAAAAAAATACAGCTGATGTTGATTAGTTCCCCTTGCTAACTCACTGTGTAGCCCTACACCTCATTGGGTGGAGGCAAGAGCTGCTGCAGAAACTTTGGTTGAATGCCCTTAAGAGCTATGCTAGGAGCCAGAAGAGAGGGCGGCTTTATGACCTGTAGAGGTTTAAACATCATTGCATAGCGAATGGTTTTAAAATCATAGCATCTAAAGCTATGATTTTTGAGGTGTGCAGTTTGAAAAACAGAAATGATAGCTAATGAGTAACAGTGTGGAAGGACTGAGGATAAATAGAGGTTTATGGGAGGAAAACTGCCTCCATATTGAGTTTGATACAGATAAACTGTTGTGGGTTTTTTTTGTTGAAAAAAAAAGGTGTCTCAAGAATATATTTCTTGAAAATTACTATATAAATTGTGTCTGTTTAACTTGAGGAAAGATGGTAAATAAAGTCTGTGCTGAAACATCATATTAGTTGTCACTTCTGCTCTGTGTTTCTAGGCAGCTTTCTTGCTCCAGAGGAGCAGACTTCCTGCTGCTGCAGAGCCACCTATGGAGAGCTCCTATCTGTTACTGGTTTCAGCCTTTGATCATTGGGGTTGTCCTGATTTTTTTACAGTCACTCTTAAATTCTGAAAACATTCAGTGTATCTCTATAGGTATTCTACTAATCCTTGAGCAGAAGGATAAATAGAAGGATAGTCTCATTCTTGTTGCATCTTATAAATGCTCTGCTCCATTGCCAGCATTCTTTGTCTTGGCTTAGAAAGTTAAAACAAGTAGGCTCTGAAAGGACTTGGTCCATTCAGTCTTGATTTGGAAGAAACTAAGGGAAAACTTGCTTCAGTTCCTTGGGTACAAATCTGTGTATGAACACATCTGCTGTATGGTCAAACTCAAGAATGTTGTCTTCAAGTTGTCAATAAATGATACTTAAACCACATCACCTACTTGAGTCTAAAGTCATATCTTACTAGATTATTATATTACTTATATATATGATTACTTGTATTAAAACTTTGCTATTGAAAAGAAGCTTAAACCATGCCATGTTCTTTTGTTAGCAGTATTTCTAGAAACTGTTTTTTCTTTCACTGCTTAGATCTTAATTTTAAAACAATCTTTAAGCAAATATAATTTGCTAGAAAACTTAGGGAACTGTATTCTAATGTTTCTGTCCTGTGGCACTGTTAAGCAATGATGACAGCTAAACTTTCTTGATACTTGATACTTAGTCTGGGAAAGTTCTTTCCTTTTGAGTAGTATTTCCAGTTGCATCATGTCATGAGACTATAACTTCAGTTATCCTTGAGACCAGAGAGGTTTAGTGCAGTGAACAGCTATTATTCCTGATGCCTCTTCTCCAGCTCAGTTTAACAGATTATTTTATTTTACTTTTACACACAGTGGGATACAGTAAGGACTGTGAGAGTGGACCAGTGTTTAAATCGAAAATTGAGGCTGTTGATGATACAGTTTTGACTCCTGGCCTTGCAGTGTACTTGAGCAGGTCACTTATTTCTTGGCTAAATAAAGAATCTGTTTTGGAATTGAGTTAGAGCTATTCCAGAATAATTCCATGCTGAAATACACCCTCAGTTTCCATTTTCTATCATGTTTTCTGGACCCTGGTGAGCACCTGGGAGCTTGGCATTTGCAGTGAGGAGACTTGTATAATCAGCATATTTAGTTAAATGTTTTAGTCTTCAGTCACCCATTAGCAAGACCTTGGTTTTGTGAGGTTGTATCTGTAGTTTGTTGTAACTTCACTTTTTCTTCTGCTTGTATGGAAGCTACATACATGTCCACACTTGTATGACTTGCAGCCTGTTTTGCTTCTAGTGTAGAGCTGAGATTTATTAAAGTCCTCAAAAAAAAAACACCTGTTAAGTTTCATAATTTGAAATAGCATTTGTTGTGTATCTGTACTGTTCAGGGAATCCTGTACTGTGCTTGGCAGTGCCATTCCTATAATTGTTGCTTTATTTGTCTCTATGTTTGTTCTTTTCTAGTTTCCCCATTGTTGTTTTTTGTTTGGTGGAGTTTTTTTGCATTGGTGGGTTTGTTTAGTGTTTTGGGGGGTTTTATGGTGTTTGGTTTTCTTTTTCACTGCATTGCCATGTTTTACTGTTTTCAAGCTTAGCAAATTTGCTTCCTGTGAAAAGTCAGAAGAGAGGATTTTCATCTTGTTTTACTTCTTGTCACTGACAGGAAGATATTAAGCCTACTTATTTGGCAGCTTGTGTATCTGAGAGATTTCCAGTGTCTATCTTAACTGGGCTTTATTGTCTTTGGTTTGGGAACCTGTGGCTGATCCTCCTGCAGTAGTTTTGAAAGCTGTGCTACTTGGCAACTGCTGTTAGGGCAGTGAAAGCTTGACTGGCCACTGCCTTGAGCTCTGTTTGCAGCTCTCTGAATTCTGTCTGGGAAGGAAGTCATCTTGGGTGGCTGAAAGCTATTATGGGAATCTGAGTCCTGGCAAGTGACAGAAAATCTTCAGACTGCAAGAAGAAAGAAAGATGAAGTTGGACATGACCTCTAGATGTCATCTAGCCTAGCCTCCTGTTTGAAGCTGGGTGAGCTTGGAGGTTAGGTTTAGGCTGCACAGGGGCTTGTCCAGTTCAATTTTGAAATTCTTCCACAAATGGGAAATCCAGTTTCTCTGGGCAACCTCTTGTAGTGTCTAACTGCTGTCATTGAGAGAAACTTTTTCTTTGTACCCCCTTAGAGTTTCCCATGTTGCAGTTTGTGACCATTACCATGCACTCACTGCTTTGTGCTTGTGAAGGTGTGAGGAGGGAATAGAGTTGCAGCTGTGTTCAGAATCAGCACAGTACTGGAGCAGGCTGTAAAAGCAGGTAGAGAACTGTTCCCAAAGCATGCTACTCAAACTGTCTTTAAGGCAACATTCTATTGACAGAGGTGTCACCAAGACTGTCACAAAGAGCAGTAGGTGGAGAGAAGACAACCTGTCCACCAACTGCTCCAGAAGGTGTTTTCATCCCTTTTTTGGTGCCTTTTTCTTTTTTTTTTCTTTTTTAGTTTTGTCAATAATATTGATTAATAATAAAAAGTAAACTTCCTGAAGCTGCTCTTTTGTTTCACTGAGTGCAGTAAACAAAAATAGCTCAATGAATTCTGAGTACTGACAAGGTTGGCAAATATTTATCGTGTAGTAGAACTGTGTGTGCTTTGTCACTGATTCACAGATGTATTGGCTTGAGTGCTGAATGAGCAGGAGGTATTTGGCTTTCTGCAGAATAAAATATGAATTGAGCAGTGTTTTTAAAAGTGCAAGGTATACATCAGTGTCCTTGTGCATGTGGATACAGCTTCTTTAAAGTAAAGAGTGCGAGGACATTTGCCAGCAAGAAAATTTGCTTCTAGGTGTGATCTCCTAATTTACAGCAATTATTCAGTTGGAGCTCTTTTTTAATGGGACTGACATTAGTCACAGGAGAGGTAGGTACAGTTGTAAAGACCATACCTAGGCTCCTTGGTGTATGCTGAAAACTAGGTAAGTCTTACAGGCTGGCTGGGGGTTGTATATTTGTTCATAGTGTTTAGGGCTGGGTTTTCACAAATGGGTTAAACCTGTACTGGCACCAGAAGCAACAATTTTGTCTTCCTTTGCTATCTTTGGCTGTTGGTCCCTGTATCTAAATTGCCCTTTTGTACTGGCCTGAATGTTACCTAGCTACATAGTGAACTGTATCAGAATTGAAGTTTGGATGAAATGAGCTTCTGGGGGGAAATTTTGTTCTATTACTTGTGTTTGAAATAATCTGATTTATCTTGTTGCCTGGCTGCCTGTGGAGGGGATGAGGTGAGAAATGATGCTGTGGACAACAAGGTTGGTTTAGAGCATTGGTGAGGCAGAGACACCTAACTCAGTTGAGGAAAAAGCAGGACTCCAGGCTTCTTTCTCCAGATTTTTACTTTACAACTTGCTTTGTGACAGCAAATATGTCAGGATGTTTCAGCCCGTCAGCTGTGGTGGTACAGATTCAGATGACTTACAGGAGTTGGAGGTTGTGCTGTTTTCCAGGCTTGTGTGAGTTTATTGTTGTTCTTCTTGGTTCCAGTGAAGCTGAATCTGTCCAAGAGGCAGGACACAGAGTCAGTAGATCTAAACCTGAGTACTGCTCCTTCTGTAGTGCTAGGGGTGGAAAAGAAATACAGGAACTGCTTCCTGACCTTTCAGGTGCAATGTCAGAAAAGATCCTGTACTCTGAAGACAAGGGACTATTTCCTGTTAATACCTCAGCTTGTGGATGGAGTAATTCTTTTTGGATGTAACTTTTGCACTTGTCGGCTTTGTTTACACCTTCCTTGTGTGATGGCAAGCCTGGTTTTGTGTTGTTTGCTATCAGTAGTGTCAACTAAGCATATTGCTTCCTTCCCAAAGTAGGCCAAACCACTCTGTGGCTGGGCTTCCTTTGTGATTTTTTTTTTCCTTTTTCTTTTTTTCTTTCATTAACTGTCTTGCCATTAGAAGAGTTGTAAAATAATTTCTGTTAGTACAGGTGGCTATTTTCATTTTGGTGAGCAGATACAATGCATGAAAGTTTAAGTTTTTGTATTTGTAAAGAAGTAAATCTTGTGAATTCCAAGACAGCATAATTACTTTTCAAGTATGCAGTAGCAAGGGAATCCTGTGCTGTTAAAAGGGTTCAGTATCTTGAAAGGCTGAAGGCTTGGCAGCTGTTTGTGAGAGAAAGCACTGCCTGTGAGTCTACTGTGGACTTACCCATGGACTAACTGAACCAGCTGACAGAGAAGCATTTTGTATAGTGTATGGAGGTTGTCTTCATGCTGGTGGCAGCTGAAGAGCAGCAGAATGCAAGTAACTTACTCTGTGGACTGTTTGTGTAGGGTTTTGTTTTTGACCTGTTCATCTTTCTGACTGATCAAAGGAAACTTTTTTTTGGTCAGTGGGTGGGTGAACCTGATAATATGTTTTTTAAACTTGGTGTTATGTTTTTTTCAGTATTTGATTTTGGCTTTTTTGGTTCTTTTTGAGAAGCAGGTCTATCTGCAATGTGTCTTAGATGTCAAAAAGATGAAGCATGCTTGTGAAGACCCTGTCTCCAAGCTGCTATTCTCTTACCACACAGAAATATAAGAAAGTCTGCAGAAGAAAGATCAGTCCTCTGAGAGCTGCTCAAGCTTGTAAGATTCTGTTACCTCAAGAACTAGTGGCAGCCCTAAGAGAATAAGCTGTCTCTTTGGAAGGTAGATTCAATTCTCTGGTGAATAGGGATTTATTCCTTTTTTAACCTACTTTGTTTCTTTCATAGGTACATGGTAACAGCTATGGCATTCAACAAGATGTGGTATACTGTAGCCCTTGGACTTCTGCTGCCTTTCTCTTATGCCCATACGGACTTCTTCACTTCCATTGGTGAGACATGCTTTGGTGTATATGCTGCGTTACCAAAGCATTTTTTGACTGCTCTCAAAACTGATTTTGCAGTGATATGTTAATGGCATCCAAGGTTTTAACTGGTACAGAACTAAGTCTCCTTACTATTTCTCACAACCTTACTGACTTCTGTCTTTTGAGGGAAACATGTTTCGAGTTAAATCAGTCCAGTTAGTCTAATGACCTAGGCTTGTCCTTGTGTTCATTCTGTATTCTTATAGGTATTTGCTTATAAGCAAAATTTTTGATGTGGATAGTTGCACATACATGGAAGCAAGCAAAATAGGTGTTATGGGTACATAATGATGGCAGTATGTCAGTGTAGTCTCTCTTGGGTTCTGATGGCCTGTGACACAGCTGAAGCTGTGGGCTGTATCACTTCATGATGAACCAGTTCAGCTGCCTGCATGCAGGAAATGAAACAATTACTAATTAATAGCAGAGTCTGTTATGGGACCTGTTGAAGTCATACAAATAATCTTAAAAAATAAAACACTGGATTAGTACTGTGTGTCAAACATGATGGTTTTGTATATTTCTGAAGCTTTGTCTGTACTTGCTCTACATTATGTATGCTTGGATGAAAGATTATTTTGTTGCAACCTACTTCCTTTTCCAAATGAATCCTCAATTAGTTCTAATAATAAATATGTGATATTACATTAATTTCCATGGCAACGAGTTTGGTTCAACATGAGATTTTCTCCTTCAGAAAAAAAAAATAAAAGGCAAGAAGCCTTAATCAGATACTCCTTCAGGGTTATTTAAGCAAATACAGAAGAGCTATAGGAAAGAAAGAGCTGAAGAGAGAAAGTAGAAGAGAAGAAGAATACCTCTAATTTCCAGGTTTATTGTTTCTCCTTGTCTAACCAAACTAATTTGTTTTATAGGTCATATGACAGACTTAATTAATACAGAAAAAGATCTGGTGGTGTCACTGAAAGATTATATCAAGGCAGAAGAAAGCAAGCTGGAACAGATAAAAAAGTAAGTAGCTTGTTTTGTAATGCTAGTAGTTAATAATTTGAGTCCACCCTTATGTAAAAAGTGCTTCCCAAGGCTGATTACGTCTGTGGAATTTTCTTCTGAGGCAAAGTTTAAACTAGTAGGTGTTGTTGGGTTTTTGTCCTAAGTTATTATCTCCAAGCCATTGGTTTGTTTTATGCAGCTTTCTAACGATGAGATCTAATTGACCTGCCTTTTGTATGATACCTTCACTTTAGGACTCCTGCTTGTTTGAGGATGGTTTCTCAGCTTTCAAAACTGTATATGAATCTGTGCTTGAGAATGTTTAAACAGCTTTAGATAGATGCATGCATTTTATTTTAGGATTTGTGTATTACATTCTGCTATCCAGGAAGAAAGATACTTCTGTCAGACAATATTTATTTTGATCACTTAAAATATAGAGTTGGAATTGCTCTACAGGTTTGGAATGTTTTAAGTATATTCTTTGCAGGTACAAATTAAGATAGCAGCATGCCAATTGGATATCCAAAAGTGTGTAAATACAGCTTATCATATAAGCATTGCAGCTGTGTTTTTGCTGTATTAGAAGTGCTCACTATCAGGACAGAAACATTAAAATAACTGTCACAGAACCACCTGGAAAAAAAATGCTAGCATCATTTGTTGAATTCTATACTTTGGCTGAAGTGTATTGGTAGCTTGTGTTGACATCAGCTGAGTGGAAGATGGTAATTAACTGAAATGCAGCGGATGGCTCACACCTCGTGGGTGGCTTGTGGTAGAGACTTTCATGAAACAAACTACAGGAAAGAAATTGTGGCCTAGTGGTTGTCTCATGGTTGCAGTGATTTTCAGCTGCTCGTTAGGTTTGATAGTCATGCAATGAGAAATAAATAGTAGATTTAACCACATGCAATGTGAATGCACAATTTTTTGACATTGGTTTCTTCATTCTTTGGCTTGCTAGTAGCTGAAGTTGGTCCATGGGAGCACTTTGAGCACTCCATTTTGGAGGGAGCCCCTTTACTCTTGTTGCTGCTGGCAAGAGCACAGATGGGGATGGTCAGAGTGCAGGAAAACAACTAAAGACAGGGTGGGAAGAGTGAATGCAGACAATGGCATCTTTGACAGCTGTAAACATTTACCTGTCTCAGGTGAAGCAGGGAACTGAATTCAGGCATATCACATTCTGGAACAAGCCAAATGCTGACTCATCTGTAGAGTTCCCTTCGGGCTACGGATTTAATTTGCTTTATATTGGTGTTGATGTTTGGCTTGGTTTTTTTTTGGGTGTGGCTTTTTTAACATTAATTTGTCCTGGGTTTAGGGTGGTGTTACATGTCTTCACGTTTTAGATCTGCATTATTTAGGCTAGGGGAAGTCCGCTTGTTTTGTGGATGTGTAATAGCATAGTGCTGGTGCTTATAGCATGACTGATGTGCTTCCTGACTTGAGACTGGAGCAGACTTCCTGGAAGTTTCCATTAAAATGATAGATGAACAACAGTAGTTGTTGAAATGTGTGCTTGTTTCAGTGTGCTGGAGTTGTGAATGGGTTACATCGCCAATGATGTTAGAGAGCTTTGTGGAGCCAGAACTGTAGTGCCAGAAATCTGACTTGTTCTCCTCATTTGGAAATGTGAGAACTACATGTTTGTTAAGATAAGCTTACTGTATGGGAGGTGGTTTTGTGTGGGAGGTAAGGGGCTTATTGATGTAAGGGTGTGTGTCTAAAGGTAAAATAATTTGAGGCAAGCATTTAAAAATAAAAGATCAAACATGCAGATAAAGATCTGTTCTGATTAGTCCTGCATGAAAACTCATAATGGAACTGCTGGCATACTGCATTGGGTTTTTGTAGGAAGGAGTTCATTCAGCCATGTTCCAACAAAGACTGCAAGAGCAACACAAGATCTGGGCTGCAGCTGGGGAAGAAGACTTAAATAAAATAAAATCGCCCCTTTTGTTCCTTGTAGAAAAGCTTTATGTATAGATAATGTAAAAACTTGCAATTTATATTGGGTTTTTATTAGTGAAGCAGTTGAGTAGTTTGAAATCAGTTTTATAGCGTATTGGCAGACTTTTATAAGAGACTTTAATGAATGTATACTTTCATTATAGATGGGCAGAAAAATTGGATCAGTTGACAGATACTGCTACAAAAGACCCGGAGGGGTTTCTGGGACATCCTGTAAATGCATTCAAATTGATGAAACGGCTTAACACAGAATGGGGTGAGCTGGAGAATCTGGTTCTGAAGGACATGTCAGACGGTAAGTGTGCCTGTGGCAAGAACAAGGATCACATTATAACTGAATTTACTTGACTTAATTTCCAAGGTGCTTTTCTGTTGCAGAAGGTGGCCCCAGGCCAGCCATTGTCTAGTTATTGTCTCCATTATGAGGAGAGGCTGAGGGAGCTGGGTCTCTTTAGCTTGGAGAAGAGGATACTGAGGGGT
This sequence comes from Melopsittacus undulatus, assembly GCF_012275295.1. Taxonomy (NCBI): domain Eukaryota; kingdom Metazoa; phylum Chordata; class Aves; order Psittaciformes; family Psittaculidae; genus Melopsittacus; species Melopsittacus undulatus. The sequence continues at coordinate 68,600,693 of NC_047530.1, read as the reverse complement.
GACCTCATCAGTGTTTACAAATATGTAAAGGGTGGGTGTCAGGATGATGGAGCTAGGCTTTTTTCAGTGATATCCAGTGATAGGAAATGGGGCAGTGGGTGTAAACTGGAGCATAGGAGGTTCCACGTTAACATCAGGAAGAACTTCTTTACTGTAAGAGTGACAGAGCACTGGAACAGGTTGCCCAGGGGGATTGTGGAGTCTCCTACATTGGAGATATTCAAGGTCTACCTGGACAAGTTCCTGTATGATGTACTCTAGGTTACCCTGCTCTTGCAGGGGGGTTGGACTAGATGATCTTTTGAGATCCCTTCCAACCCTTGGGATTCTGTGATTCTGTGACTATATCTTTCACATGTAATGGTTTGAATTAGATTTTTAAGTCTTCTTTTGAGATGTCATCATAGAAAAATAATCCTAGAAGTCCTGCCATTTTGTTGTCAGTGTGCTATAACTTGAGCTTTACAAGAATTTAGGACTGCGATGTTTAAACTGAATAATCCCCTGGGGTGCTTTAAGTTTTGCAAAGGATTCTGGCTTGCTGCATATATTCTTCCACTTCTTGCAAACAAGTATTTAACAAATTTTATATCTAAGTATGGTAACTCCTTTGAAGAGAAAAAAGGCAACAGACTCTTCTAATGCAAGACATGGGGTTGTCTTTGGGTATGATCAAAGGCTGTTGCTGCTAATATGCCCACAGTTGTCTGATGATTCAGAACATGAATGCTGGCAGAGACAGAGCATTTGTAGAACTGATCTGAATTAGTGTAGTAAACATTTCTACTTCAGCAAGAATAGAAATATTCAGTAGGCAGTAGGATATAAAAAAAAGTTGACTGTGAAAGACACTTAACAGCAAGGAAGCTGGGATGATTATATATGACCTGTGAGAATCTTTATCTACAACTAATACCAGGTGTAGGTGTTTAGTAAAAACTAATAAAGCATAGCTTTCAAAATACACCAAGGGTTAATGTCCAATTACCTTATTCAAGGATTCAGCACATTCAACTTTGCTGTTGCTTCTGTGAGGGACTGAATATGCCACCTGAAAAGGCTCTGCACTTGCCAGCCAGAAATCCACGCCAGTGCATCTTAAGTCCATCTTCTGAATGGGATGTGTTTTAAGAAAACTGTCAGGAAAAAAGAAAATACTGGGAAAGCATGGTGTAGTAAAAGAAAGGATGCATGGGAGTGCTGCAAGAATATGGTATTTTTTTAAAGCAGCAACTTCTTTCCATAAACTAATAAATAGTGTTATTTGGTCTGAATAGTTTAAAAGTACTACTAGAGTGTGGCAAAATTGTAAATTTGGCCAGTCATTATTTTGGGGATGGTCTTACAGCTGAGTGTTGCATACTACACTTTTATCTGGTTTTGCTCATGCTGCTTAGTTTTCTGCTGGTCTATGTTACATAAATTGAACAACCATCGTATTGGCATTGTCCTTGGTTAACACTGTGAAGCTTGTTGTGCTTCAGGATCTTGGGACAAGAGTTTGTTGAGTAGGAAAGTTACTTTTTTGAAAATGCCAGTGGCTGTCAGTTTGTTCAAACTGATGTTCTCATGGTGGCTTTTGTTGTTGCTGTTCCACTTTCGGCTGCTGGTTCTGCCTTTGTACCAGGATGCTGGTTCTGCCCTCCTCAGCTGCCCATCTGGCTTTCTGGAGTTGTTTACCTGATCAGTGCAAACAGCTCACCAGCTTCTTGACTGTGCAGAAGCAGAAAGGGAAAAATAGCATCAGTTCTCCCACTGAAGAAAGGATAATGCAGTAGCTCTTCAGGAGGGCCCTTCAAGTAACAGCAGGAGCAGTGTGTGTGTGTTCACTGGGGAGGAGTAGGAACCTGTTATAACATGTGACTCTAATGACCAGGGAACAGTTCGTAAAATATTTTTTTTCCTTTCTAGAACCTGCTTGTCTTCTTCTCTGTAAATGTCACCCTGGTGTTCCTCAGAAAGCCCCTAAATTGTTTGTTTTTAGTGTTCTTTTGCTTTCTTTTCACATATACACACAAATATTTTAAAATGCTGACTTTTCAGCATGTGTATTGACTTCAGTTGAGAGTTGCATGAAGATGGCTTTTGAGAAACCTTTTTAACCTTGTTTGTTTCCCAAGTTTCTCTGTGAATATGTTAATGTCCGAGTCCACAGAAAGTACGTAATTAAGTTCATAGTGGCTCCTGAGTTGCCTAAAGCCTTGTCAAAAGCTGTTTGAAGTCAAGACATCAGCAGTTTTGGTTTTCATCTTTTTATTGGCCAGCCTTATCTTTACACTGCTATCCTTAGCACTATTTGTTTTCTCCTCTTCTAAATTATTTGTAAACTCTGTGTTACTAAATGTAAAGCCTTTTGAAAGGCAGATTGAGTGGAATGTTTGTAAAACTTACCAATATATTATCCAATATATTATCTGTAATGTTCTCCATGTGGGGCTGGTCTTTTTTTTGTACTTAACCTAAAAGAAAAAAAAAAAAGCCCATAACCCCTCTCCAAAATCAACAACAGAAACCCCCAAACACAAAACACCACAAAAACAAACCTATTAAGACAAGAATAGTTTCTACATGAAACCAAAGGGGTACCCCCACAGTGTTTGTTGGTGCTCTGCAGGAATAATGGCTCTTAAAATGTTAGCTTTCTGTGGAGCATGGAGTCATTTCATAGGTAGAATTCATAGAATTCTCAGGACAAAGAAGGCCAAGTATTTCCTTGTCTTTCCCAGGCTTTATCTCCAACATGACTATCCAGCGGCAGTTTTTCCCAAATGATGAAGATCAGACTGGCGCAGCAAAAGCCCTCTTGCGGCTTCAAGATACATATAATTTGGATACAGATACCCTCTCAAGAGGAAATCTTCCAGGTAAGACTCATGGATGTTATTTTCAGAAGACGCTGAATCTCTATTAAATGTCCTGATTATAAATCATTTGATTCTGTTCCATCTGCAATCTGTGTGGTGTGAACATAACAATAGGAAAACATTTGAGCTTGCTAATATTTTATGAAAAGTGGCCTCATGTGAGTTGTTGAACATAGGTTGGTGTAGGCGTCAGTTTTAATTCTGCCACACATCAAGAGAGAGGAACTTGTTGCTTCAGGCTGTGCTGGTAAAGAGAAACCAGGAAGAGCTGACCCACTCTGACATACTGTTGGGGCTGTTGCTGCGGTGGTTCTGTTGGAAGCTTTATCCCTGCCTGGTGGGCTTCCTTATGCCAGTACACATGGATAAAACATGCTGCACAGAATGCAGATTTCTTTCTCAATTGAGACTCTCTTTTGTCCTGTCGTTCTCCTCGGTCTACTCACATGCTCATTTTCTGCTTGTGCTAGAACTTGAAGCATTTTGTTTTGTTGAAGTCTGCATCTCCTACTTACTGTAACATAATGCAGTGTTAATAGTTTTTTACTAAAAATGGATAGCAGTAAAATCTTGGTCTGGATGAGGATTTGCCTTAAGTAGTCGTGCACTGGCAGATAGGTATTTTTTTCTGCACAATGTAATGCATTCTAACAAGATGGTTCTGTCACTTATTATCCCTTTCCCTCTGATTGGTAAGGACCTGTCAGAGTAAAAGAAGTTTCTTTGAGCTTAAACTTCATGAAGTGTATAAACTGAAAAACAAAAGAGAGCACACACAGAGGAGCTTATGTGACATTATATGAGTAAATCCTTATTGGGTTTATATACAAGAGAAGACACACTTCTTTATTAGAAAACTCTATGCTTTGTTTTCGTTGTTTCCTCTGTTTAAAAATAGTACTGTGCCAACTGGCAAACAATCAAGTCTGTATAATCCATCTGTGTTTTTGGAAGTGCTCATTGTGGTCAGGTGCATAATAAAATTAAGGGGAATTTGCTTTATGTGTTATGACTTATAACTTTGCTTTTGTGTTTAGGTCAAGACAGTCTCAAAGACCTACTGATTCATTGTAATGCAATAAGCAATTTGTTACTGGTTTCTTAAAACAGCACAAAAATACAAGATGAAGTGCTTTGGGTGGACTGTAGCTTATTGCTTCTTTTGAGGCAATAAACTGTCCAGACTGCATGAAATAAAGTGTAATTGCAGAACCTAAAAGTTCTGGAGTATAAAATGGAATAGGTTAATCTCTTTAGAGCTCCAGAGAGGAACATCCCGTAGTCGTTTGTGCTCCATGTGTTTTTCTTCCCAGGGAGTTTTTGCCAGGTTGACAAGTTTTGATCAGAATCTTAACTACTATGAATATGGCTTATTAAGCTTCTTCCCTGCATTATGGGGTGTGCTGTTTCTTTATATTAGCTATCAACCATATTTGATGATGTGTTAAGCACCCTTGTAAGAGTTGTTTTTTTATATGTAGATGCTGCATTGCTTCTGTATGTACCAGCTATGGCCCTGCAACCTGTTATTCAAGAGTATCTCTTTAAGAGCACTCCACCACCACCACACCTGGTTCCCTAATGTCTGTTATTTTAGAGTTTGCAGCTTTGGGCTTAGAAAACTGAAACCACTGGCTATCACAGGATGGACCACAAAGTGTTTAATTAGGTAGCAGACCCAAAGCTGTTCTGTGGGATACTGCATTTCATGGACTGTCTCTTCAGCTATTTAATCTCTTAAGACATGTCTTCAACAGAATGCTCTTGTTTGAATGCAGCTGTGGGAGCTGCTATTAGAAACTCAGGATGTATTAAGATGTAATCATGAACGTAAATTTAGCTGTAAAACCGGCAGATCCTATGTCTTTATTACAAGATTAAATTTGGTTTTTCATTGGGCCTTAATTTACAGTGGCAAAAATAGGAATCTGTAATTTGCTTGCTGGTGCTGTAATCTTTCAGAGGTCTCTTCAAATGTTTCTAAAAATGACTGACTTCAAAAACCTTAAGCAGCTGGGAATTTACTGACGTTTTCTTTTTCCTTCCCCACTAAGTTGTTGCTAACAAGATGTGCTTCAGTAACACTTTGAAAGTGATAATGTGAAGTCTTTGAAAAAAAAAACAGATTTCTGAAGCTTCTTATTTGGCTTACTATTGCTGTTGCTCAAAGTGTTTGGTGTTCTGAAGAAGGAAGGTTTACCTTATGTAATTTTTCATTAATAGTAAAGACATTTAGCCAGTTGCTGGTATTCTGGCAATGGAAAACTGCATCTAACTGTTTCTGTGTTCTGCCAGGTATTTACAGGCTTTAGATACTTAAGCTGAGTCTTCAGTAAATAGCCAACACAGAAGAAAGATGTTGAAGAACAGAAATAAACTGTGCTGTAAAGAATAAGAAATAACTGAATGTTATTCTGAAGACTGGTTTGGAATTCTGTGTAAATTCTATGTGTTCTGTTTTAAATACAGGTGTGAAGCACAAATCCTTTTTAACAGCTGAAGATTGCTTTGAGCTGGGAAAGATTGCCTACACTGAAGCTGATTACTACCACACCGAGCTCTGGATGGAACAAGCTTTGAAACAGTTGGATGAAGGAGAAGTATCTTCTGCAGATAAAGCCTACATTCTGGACTACCTGAGTTATGCCGTGTATCAGCAGGGGGATCTGGGCAAAGCCATGATGCTCACCAAACGCCTTCTGGAACTGGGTATGTGAAAGGTCTGCAGCTCACCAAAATAAAGCTCTGTGTTTGAGCAGGTGTTAGTTACGGTTTTGTACTGAAGAGTCTGGTCTTGCCTGTATTCTGAGTTCTGTGTAGGTTTTTTAAATGGATTATTACTGACATTACCATTAACATCTTGATGTGTACTTTTCAGTAAAATAAGACTTGTATTACTATAAATCATATTTTGCTACTGTATTTTTAGATGGATAGTTACAGTCTCTACTATGTCAGAAAGTGCATTGGTTAAGGATCGCTGCTTTTTATTGAAGTATTTTCTGTTTCCTGTTGGCTTCTAACCATTTACTTGTCTTAGTCACTACTGCCTGAAATTTGGTTCTTTTACTATATCTTACTTGCTGATGTTGAGATTACTTCCCCTTAGGGTACAGGTAAGAACAGAATTCATGAACTTGAAGCTAAATTGGTGATACCAAAATCTCTGAAGATTATTTAAATTCAAATTAAGCATACTTGAGATGAAAAGCTTGGGAAAATAAGTACAGAATGCAATACAGTGAGTTTAGATTCTGGGTTTTGAACTATGAAAAGCATTTATGTTTTTCTAAATACATCAATTGACTGTTTAAGGGATGCTGTGGGAAGTTCAGAACAAAACCCAGTATAGCAGAGGCTACTGAGAACAATTTATTAATGAAATGAAGCTAATCCTCTAAGTTTAGTCATTCTTACAAGCTTCATCACAGGAAATCTTAATTCTGATCAGGGAAGTTTTTAGGTTTAAAGCCAGTCATGCTATCCCAGCATTTTCCCTGTCTAGTTCCCTTGTCTGTCCCTTGCAGGTGAGATTGGCTGGAGTGGCCAAACCCTTTTTCTTAGTGCTTGGACCTCTATGTATACTGAGGATCCATGCCTCACAGTAAGCAGTCTCCAAACTGGATGAGTTGAGATCAGCTCAGAAAGCTCATTTTGTTTTCCTGTAGATAAGTAAGGATTCAGGCAGGCTAGCATTGCTTCCAGCTTAGTTCAGTCTTTTAGCTATCCTGTGAATGCTTTCAAACCAAAGTAGATGTTTCTGATTTCTATTTGAGAAGCAGTAGTGTGCATTTGCTTTCTTTTTGTAAAAAGCCTCTTCTGGATCTTTCTTAAAACTGGAAACTTGCCAGTGATATTTGTCTGTTTCTTTGTCAATAGATCCTGAACATCAAAGAGCAAATGGGAACATGAAATATTTTGAATATATAATGGCAAAAGAAAAGGAAGCAAATAAGTCCAGTACAGATTCAGAAGACCAAATGGAGAAGGAAACTGAGGTTAAGAAAAAGGATTACCTGCCTGAGAGAAGGAAGTACGAAATGCTGTGCCGTGGGGAGGGTCTCAAAATGGTAAAGTGGAGTAGACTGTTTCCAAATGTATGAAACCAACTGTAACCAAACAATGTCAAGAATTTGTATGTGGCATGAAAGCAAGGAAGTTGTTATAGCAGTTGGCTGAGTGTGTGTAACTGAGGATTAGTGTGTGTTGGATTTCTTCCCTGTTTCATTCTGCTCGGTAGATGAAAATAAATTCTGCTGCAGGTACTGCTGATGAACTTGGATACACTGCATAATTGTAATTAATTAAATAAGAATGCTGGAAGTCTACACACAGAATTGAATGAGGGTGGTGTTCTAGCAAAAAGAAATACCTCTAATAGGACTGTAAAGTACTGCTCATTGCAGTATTACAGAATAACATCAGTGTGCTGAAAGTACTGACTTCTCAAACTTAAAGCATCTCTTTAACATAAATGCAGAAAAGTGAGTTGTTCCTGTCTTTTTATCTTAGAGGTATTAATGTTATATGGAAGCTCTCTGATTGTCTTGTTTCACCTTGCTTTTAGACTCCTCGGAGACAAAAAAGACTCTTCTGCCGCTACTATGATGGAAACAGGAATCCTAGATACATTCTGGGGCCTGTCAAACAGGAAGATGAGTGGGACAAACCTCGAATTGTTCGCTTCCTTGATATCATCTCTGATGAAGAGATCGAAACTGTGAAGGAACTAGCAAAGCCAAGGGTAAATGCCTTACGCTTCTTTGTCTTTTTGGAATCTCAAATTTCCTGTGTAATTTTCTATGTGTGTGTGTGATTCTGTCTCCTCTTGAATGCAGATGTGTGTGCAGTGTGCTCACACATTGCTTTTATCACCTTGCAGCTCATGGTGTCACACTTTTTGAAGGAGGCAGTGGGAAAGTTGGAAATTGAGTAATTGAGACAGCCAGGTAACAGCAATGCAGGATTGTTAAACTCTTTGAGCAGGCACAACTTCAATGCGTGCTCTTTTGGATAAGGAGGAGAATGTTCCACAACAGAAAACAATTGTGCTGCAGCTAGGTTGCCTTGAAGTATACCTATCATCTCATTTTTTGTTTTGCTCTTTCTTGTTAAATCTGTATTTACCAAAGTTGTGATGTGGAGAAGAGTGCTGTCAAGGGAAGGGCAGCCATTCCTCTGGTCCTGGAATGCCACATTATTGTGTAGAGAAGAATGGTTGTATCTGCTACTTGGTATAAAACTGACTTCTGTCTCCCAGGCTTTGAAGTTGCCTGCAGATGAAAGAGCTTCTAGAAGGCAGTACTTAGGTCGTACTCAGCTGCTTCATTGCGGTGCCACCCCATCAAATCCCAATTCAGAAACTGGATCCTGAGGTTCTTGTTTCTGAATGCAGAATAAACCAGGGCAGCTCAACTGTCAAGAGTAAACAGGAGCATCCAAGACAAACAGCAAACTGATGGAGTTGCCTTCTGTATCCAGTTGGTGTGACTATGCATCTCCAGATGTGTGTTAAAAATGTAGTTAGCTGAGTTGATTTATTTTTTTTGATCCATTACCAGCGCCTTTTAAAATAAGGTTTAAACTCCTAGAAGTACACTTTTCCTGCCTTTTTGTTTTTAGCCTGAATGGCTTTTTGGCTAGAGATAGCTGAGCAGATGGAGATTAGGGGGGATGATGAGTGCATTAAGTACAGGACAAACTGTTGGCTTGGTCTGCAGCAAAGTAAAGCAGTTGTTGGTTATACACGAGCACATCAAAGATGAGGCTGTCCTTGGTCACTTCACTGAGTACTTGGTAGCCTGAAGGTGATTTTAAAGCTTACTGAAGACTGCATTGTAATTCTCAGGTAACATTCTGAACTATAAGCAAGAAGTACAAGCAGTTCTCTCCAGTTACCTGTAAAACAGCTCTTCCTGCTCTCTTGTCAGAGCTGCAAAAGCTCCGGTATTACTGGCATGTTCTGTGGAATATCATCTAGTTACTCCTTTGTGGAGTAGAAATAAGTCTTAGCACTGACACTAAAAACCTATGAATTTGGTGGGTTTAACTTGTGAACTTGCTGCCATAATTATTTTCCTGAAAAATAATTGGCTCATGGTAAAGACATGGAGTTCATTAATGTGGAGGCATCTGTATGCAGTTAAAGTTCCACTTATTTCCTATGGCCAAGGCCTTGCAGAGCTCAGTAAAAAGTGTAGCAAAAGGACTGTGGTTTTTGACACCAAGAGGTCATCTTCTTTGTGATGCTAAGGATGTTACCGTTGCTGCCTCTGAGAAGACAGTGCTGTCTTATCTGTGCCCAGCCTTCTGCTATGCTGGCAGCATAAACTGGTAGGATGAAGCCTTATTATTCTTTGAGAGTCTGACTGGAAACTTGATTCTTATACATATCTGCATGGGATGAGAGGAGAGGCAGCAGGATTGAGCAACCTCGTCTAGTGGGAGGTGTCCCTGCCCATGGGAACTAGATGATCTTTAGAGGTCCTTTCCAACCCATACCAGTCTGTGATTCTAAATTAAAAGTTTCTAGTAGTTTTTCTTGTTAGTAGGCATGGAGGGGCCTTGATTTAGTTCATTTATTTTAACAATAGAAACATACTTTGAGTTGTTTGGGATTTAGTATGCCATTCTGTGTCTCTTCCAAAATTTGGGCTCTGTGGCTGAATCTTTCCAATTATGAATGATGGAGAGTGTCTGACAGTACATGAAGCAAGTTAAAAGGCACGCTTAAGGTTCCAGATCAGAGTGTTGATGTAGGTGGGATGGTGTCAAGTGAATGCAGCACTTGGTAAGAAAGGCCTTGAATCAAGAGTTCTGGCACTGTGTAACTTAGGAATACAGTGTAAATGTGCCTGTGGACTAAGCAATTAGTCTGTGTTAGCAGTTAGTGCTGAAGTTGTTCAGTGCTGCTTGTGGTGTGAACTGAATAAAAAAGGTAGGGTTTTATTAATCTTTTGCTTATACAAGATCACAGTGTTGCCTGGATTCAATTTAACTGTAGAACTCATCTTACATGTGCAAGACAGAGTGCTAACAAAGGCCCAATTGTACACATGCCATAATATTGTACTGCTTCCAGCAGTATGAAGGAAATGAAAGCTGCTAGTTTACTTTATTCAGGTGACTGTTCTTCTTGTTACAGAAATGGAAACATTACTTCCAGAAAACTTGATCTTCTCTAATGCTCTGTTTAAAAAAAAAAGAAAAAAATAAACCAAACCAAACACACCTCTCTTCTAGTAAAGCTGGAGATCCTCCCTCCTCCCCCATCACTGGGGAATGAATTTCCACCCCTTTCATAAAAGAAAACCCACTGCAAAATGTGACTGAGTGGCTTGTGTGACGGCTTGAGTGACATTTCCCCTTAGGCTTCTGAATGGTCGGATTGCTGTGATGCAATATGTGCTTTGTAATGCAACTATTCTGATGGTTCGCTTCACAGCTGAGGCGAGCCACCATTTCAAACCCCATAACAGGAGCCTTGGAGACGGCACATTACAGAATTAGCAAAAGGTAAGAGAGCTCTGCCAGATGTTTTGGGCCTGTAATGAGTGAGAAGATTCTGCTCATTATGGGGAAAGAAAGAGGTGGTCTAAAAAGACAACTTTGGCTTTGAGGTCCACCACTTTATTACATGCAGATTTGTAACAGGCTGTTACTGCTGAGTTTCTCAGTCTTTTCCTTCAGCTAGAAGTTCTGGGAGCATATTTTGATTTCTTCTTGGTCGTCTTCTCAGTGTGTATTCTCAATGATGATCTGTACAAGAAACGGGTCTCTACAATCAGTATTGAAAAGCACACGATGCTACAAAGCCTTCAGCAGAATGCAGTTTGTTTGGTTTTTTGTTCTAATTTTTTTTACTATTCCCTTCCCCTTGCTTTTCTCGCCAAACAAAACTTTTTCTCACTTCCTTTGTAAAAACTAGCAGACCACTTAAAGTGCCTGTGTGTAAGAGGTGCTTCGAGGCCTTACTGTGCATGACAGCTGGAGTGGCAATCAAAACAGTGGTTCATTATTCACACAGCAGCATTTCATTGTCAGAGAATCCCATGCTCCTGTCTGGGCTCTTTTATTTCCTGCCTGACACCAGTCTGGCAGAGCACAAGCTTGTTTTCACTCAGCTCCTGGTTCTTTCCAGCTTGTCTATTAAGTGCTATGAGTCTTGATTTTTAGCCAACGTTTTCCAAAATTGGCTTGCTTTAAAAGAAACCATCTGCCCCCCACGTGTCCTTTCTCCCTGCTGGCACACACCACCCCCCTCCTCCCCCAATTTTCAATAGTGTTGATTAAAGATTGGCCACCTACTCCATCAGTGTTAATCAGAAATTCTGGAAGGAGTTAAACTTCTGGTGAAGAGGAATTGTCTGTGAAACTCAGCACCATAAATTAATTGCAGAAAGTCTCTAGTTGAAAACAAAAAAAAAAAAACAAAAAAGGAAAAAATACAAAGGGAGGAAAAAAGTGAAAGGACAATCTCACCAAATTTTTCCAACCAATTTGTTTTGATTTGGACATGGCAGCTACAGCTTCTGTTGCCCTTCTAATATTACTAATTTAAGAGCATTGCATACCATCCAGACCAATCGGAACCCTTTCAAACACCTGTGGCTTGGCAAAGAAAGCAGCCTAATAGGTGGGTAAGCCCTTGTCCTTTCTCTTTTTGTAGCTGAGCCGTGCTACTGTTCATGACCCTGAGACTGGGAAACTGACCACAGCCCATTACAGAGTCTCTAAGAGGTAAGGGGAACGTCTTCCAAAGGTATACTCACTCAGAGGAAGTCTGTTCTGGGACTGTACTGCTCCATCTCTAAATGTGCGGCAAATAGGGTTTTTTTTGTGTAACTTTTCTATTCTTAGTCTCTCTAGAAGAAAGAGAATAGCCTAAAGCAAACGAAGCTCTCATATAACAAAGCAACTGGTCTGCTGAAATAGAAAGTAGCTCTAAATGTTAGTGGTAGCCAAGATGGAAGTGCCCTTTTCTGCTTAGCATGGCTTGTCTAGTGTAACTAATATACTAAAGTGTTAGTGCAGCATGGGGTTCTGCTTACACTAACCAACAGTGGAAAAGACCGTCTGGGTAGCTCACCCCTACCTCTAAACTTTGGCACTTGCTTAAAACTAGGCGCTGATGAGCTGCTGTGATTTGTGGGAATAGCGCATAATATAGCCAGTTGATAACTTTAGAGAATTTCCTTGTTTAAATGTTTGAAAAAGAAAACTAATATTCTTTCAGCTTCTTTGAACCAAAGCCCTGACGTTTGAATGGCCAGTAGTTTAAGGGTTTTATCTTTTTAAAGAAATCCGTAGCTAAATAAAAGTGCTGCAAAACACTGGATCACAAAAATTGATCAATTTAGGAATTACTATAACTCAGGGAAACTAAAAAACTAATAATAGCGGAAGTCTGATCCTTAAAGCCACACTTGTTAGAAGTAGTGGCAAGTTGAAAATGTTTATTTTTATACACTGAGAACAGCCTTGCACCTTCAGCAGCCTGCAGGTCACCTTATTCATCAGTGTCTGCAAGGTAGTGGGAGTCCTTTGGAAATTGTCTGGTGAGCACTTAAATGTTTGCTCTTTAAAACTGCCTGCAAAGGCCCCCTCCAGAACAGCTTCAGAAACATACATCTTCCTGTTCGACATGTGTTGCATTTAATTTTTAGGGTTTGTTTTTAATTTTCAAGTCTGTCCGTGTCTTATCTGTCTTGGTTATTTGTGACTGCATATTTTAAAAGCATTGATTCAGCCTTGGGATTTGTACTCTGTGACACAGACGCTCTGCGGCATTTACTGAAGATGCTTGTTAATCCTCATGGATTTCTGTCAAACTTAATGTGCTAATAATAGGAATTAGAAAAGGTGACCAGGTCACTAGTTGAAATTGAGATGCATAATTGCCCCCTGTTTAAATAGGGGACAATTGAAAAAAAAAAGCAACAAACTTGCCAAAACCTTTGTAGTTTTAATTTTTCATTAGTGGGAATTGTTACACCTTGAGAGTACTGCTGATGCCACAGTTGGATATGGACTTAAGATTGTAAAGAAACATAAAAGTAAATGGGGCATAGCACATTGTAAAGTTAGTGGAGACAATTCTTTAAGGGTAGGAACAGCTTTGAGAGTGGAGGGAGACTTCCCCTTCTCATGGTTCCCCCTTGCTGCATTCCTCCCTGTGCAGATTGTTTATGATTATATATACTTTTCAAGAGGAATTGACACCTAGATCTATAGTAGCAGGTAAAAGCCACCCTCAAAATCCCCAAACCAGGCCACTTTAGAACGATCCCATTATTAATGCTGGATCACTAAACTTCCCTGCAGAACCACTGGTAGAAATATCTTTCTGTTAGAGCTGTTTGAGCTGGTTTGGCTTTCAAATGAATCATTGCTCCTGAAAACCAAAAAATGTTTGCTTTATTTTTTTAATAGAGGACTGCCTTCCCCCCTCAAACATTCTTTCCTAGTAAATGCACTTCTAAATTACAGCATTCCTTTCTTTGAGACTACTGTTCACTGTGCAGTACGTGGCAGGCTGTATGAAAGGGGGCACCTTGCCAGCAGTACTGGGAGCACCATCAAGCTGTGCTGTGTACGGTACCAGAATAAACTCGGCCACTCTGACACTACTTTTAAAGAAGCTGCTGGTATTTTTTTCTCTCTCCTCCCAGCAGCCAGTTGGAGCTTACAGCACATAATGTTAGTTTCCACTTCAGAAATACCAGTCCCTGTTGCATTTCTACTAGTATTTTTTACATACTTTTCAGAAAGTTTTTTAACATAAATGCAGTATTTCCTGTGACCAGTGACTGTACAAAAGCAGCATTGAAATACTCTGTTGTCGTGCTGGTATAGCTGAGATAAGAGCATAGCCTTTATAATATCTGCTACTAGACTGACCAATACAGTTGGAGAAGATGAGCTTTTGGGTGTATAAGCCTTTATACATGATTTAGCTCTGGAAAGTTGTCTGGTTTTTTTCCTAATATACTGATTAATCTAAAATTGCTTCTGCATGTAAGTATTGTGCTATAAAAATCTCAAATAAGATACCTGGTACAGGAGTGTAAGAGGGGGGAGTAAATGCAATTACTGCTGGCTGTGTAATGAATATAAAAGTTGTTAAAAAACAGATCTGTGTGAGAAGGAAGAAAAGCCCATCCCCCCGTGTGAATTCAGCATGTGAATGATACTCTTTCAATTTCTATAACATTAGCATAGTCCATGAGTGTGTTTTTACAAAGCCAAGTGGGACACCAAAATAATATGCCTTTGTAGTCAGGGAATTTGGGGGTTTGGTGTGGTGTAGTTATTAAGGAAATACCAAATCTTCCTGGAAGTCACTCACATCTTAAACTGCCATGCTTATGACTTTCCAGAAGTAAGCGTGTCCCTTCTTGGTGTGATGTTTTCTGCCCTTAATGGAGTCAAAGGTGTCAGCTGGTCAAAAATATGATGAAATGGTGCTCATACAAATTATTCTTTCAGATGAGCAACTTAACAAATGCATATTGAAGAATAGAGCTCTGTGCATTTACTGCATCATGCTGAACCTTGAACTATGCTTATGTTAGACAAAAGTTTGCTGAGCACAGTTCAAGGAGGCTGCTTATTCTGCCCGGTGGGGGATAAAGACAAGAGCAGGAGAAAAGACTCCTTTGTATGAAGGAATATCTAAATGGCTCTGAATGGTCTTGAACTAGGCACACACTCTACTTTGGTGTCAGCAGAGGACCATGGCTGAGACTAGCAACAAAGAAGGACAGTATCAGACAGATTGTTATCATCTGTGAAGACCACTAGGCAAAGCCTGCAAGTAAGAGAAGCCCCCTATTGTATGTCCTAAATGCCACAGGCACAGAGACCTCCTGATACTGGACAATCAGTGCAAGGTTCTGCAAGCTCTCCTGAGTTCTCTGCCCTTGTGGAAAGCAGCTTTCATGATGCTTTCAGGGTTAAATCACACTCTGACTCGTCATAGGAAACTTCAGAACTACAGGTCTCCCCCTAAGTTTTGCTCAGCAGACGGACTGGCACTTGGAAGATGGTTTCAGTTCCCTGTTTCCTTAACCTTTCACAGACTTTGTGTCCTAGCCCAGTTACTTTTATTTCTAAAATACATACAGTACTTTCTCTTCATGAAAGGATGTAGTATTCTCCCTGTTGAAAGCATTAATTGCAACTCTAAATAGCCAACATGGTAAAAATGCTTGCTTTTGTATTACTTTGGTGGGGTTTTTTTTGTTTTGGGTTGTTGGTTTGTTTTGGTTTGGTTTTTTATTTCAATCCTTTATGTGTAGATAGGATAGAAGTAGCAAGAGCCTACCCTTTGAAGCTAGTGGCTGTGTTGGGGCTTTTCTTGAGTATTAAGTGATGTTAGGATTGCTTGTGAGTTTTAAGTGTTCAACATGGCTGCACAGCATGCGGCTGCATAGCTGTTTTTGTGTGTGTGTGCTTCATATAAATAGTCTTTCTCCTACCACCTTAAATAAAATTGCATTGTAACACTTCCTTTATACTAACAGTGTTCAGAAATGGATGGTATGTGTTTGTGCAAGTCTGTCTTGAGAAATCTTACTTCATTTTATCTGTAGTTCATTTGTCACTAGAAAAAAAAAGCTTGTAGAGATTCTGTAACCTGTGTCAGTGCCTTGTGTCACGTGTCATGCTACTGTTCCTCCCATGCACAGTATTTTGTTTGTTTGGGGGTTTTGAATACAAATTTTACACTAAAGAAAACAACCTTAATTTTAGTATAGGTGTGAAAGTTAATTTGAGTAGAAATACTATGATGTACTTGCCAGCAGGTATTTCTGTCTAACAGTCTTGTAAAAGTAGCAGGAACCTCTGATGAGCCGAGTCAGATGCTAGAATAAAGGTAGAAGGGGCTGTTTCCATTGACCTGCAACAAGGGTAAAAATGGGGCCAAATCATCAGTATTATCCATATTAGTGGCTAGTAGAAGACTGACAAAGTGAATAAAGAGGAGGACCACAAAGGTAGTGAGCAGGTCAAGAGAAGGAAGAGAGGCCTGGTTGAAAATGAAGGTGTGTTGGCTAGAATAAGATGAATAAAGCAGAAGGAAAAATGAGCAACAGGTGAGCAAATGAGTGGGTAGATGAAATGGTTATATTTTCATAGAGAATAAAATAACTTGTAAAGAGATGAAAAATGCCTATGTGTTTGTTTCCATGTAAGCAACTGATGTGTTCATGGCTGGTAAGGGTCTAGCAGGGATGCACAGAGCTGCAGTTATACTAAGCTTGTGCCTTTTTCTGCCAAACAAACACCACTATTCTGGGTATGTGGCTGCTTCTGGCTGGCACAGCTGCTTCCCAGTCACACAGCTTTCAAGAATGAGCAACCACATAAAACAGAAAATGCCACACTGGGTCTGGGTGATGGCAGTGATTTTTGTGTAGAATTGTTGCTTCTAGCTGTGTGTAGCTTTCTCTGCTAAGTAGCTTGCCAGTTATTTTAAATGCGATATTTCTACCTGAAAAGTTCCAATATATGGTAGGAGGTAGACATTTTGAAGATGCCTTTGGCACTGTGAGCTGACCTTTCACATTTATATTAATAAAAATTGGGGTTAAATACCAAATTTGAAATAAGCTGTTCTGGTAGAAAATGTTCAACAGGGAAAATGGTGAATTATTTTATGCATTATTTGTTTTATTGTTTTCATAATGATTTTTAGTACCATTGCACAGGTGTAAGTAATGTGAAAGGACAGATCACAATGTGCTTGCCTGTAAGTGTATGACACACAAGAGTCAAGTTACAATCACATAAACTCAGCTTACACTAAATAAAGTAACTCACCTATTCCTCTCTCAAGTGTTACTTCAAAATGCATCCAGTGTGCAGTCTAACTTAGCTGTTTGGAATGGGTAAGAGCAAAACTGATATTTTTTTTCTAAACCAGCTTTAAGCAGATTTCATTGGTTGGAATGTTCTTGTCAGCCATTTGATAGTCCAGTGTGGGAATTAAGGCACTTGGGTTTAGAGCTTCATTAAACAAGTGTTGCAAATGTTTCTTTCTAGAAAACATGTTTATTTAAATGCAGGCCTTCATAATGCCCTGGAAATATTTCTGGTCATCAGACCAAATTCTTGAAAACTATGAAAAAATAATCTCAAATTCCAGGTACTTCCAAATGTTGCTTTTGTGCTGCCAGCTTACTGCCAATTACTACCATATTTTATTAATTGTTTTTTTCTCCTTCCTACTTAGTGCTTGGTTGTCTGGATACGAAAGCCCTGTGGTATCTCGCATTAACACAAGGATACAGGACCTAACAGGACTTGATGTCTCCACAGCAGAGGAACTACAGGTAAACTGTTAAGACAAGCATGATGGCAAATGCCAGTTGGCATTTCATTTTGGTTGGCTTTGTGTGCAGCACCATGCTCGCTCAGGTGCCGTGGCCACAAAAGCTCATTCAGCCCAGAGGCAGCTGATGTCATGGCTGGTTTGAACTGAGGCCATGGGAGGAATGTGTGGTTTTTTACAGGGAGGAAGAAACAAAGTTGTCTTTGCAAAGCAGTGCTTGCTTTAGTGTGAATGGCTTTCTATTACTGGAGGGAAACAGTAATAACTGAAACCCCTGATGTTTGTTGAAGTGGATGTGTAAATCTTTTTTATTTATGCTAGTAAAAGTGAATTTTATTGCTGCTGCTACTACTACTGTGGTGATAATAAAAGTTTACCTTGTCTGATACTTACAGAAAGGGGGAGAGAATGGGTGTTTAGTTTTGGCATCCCATCCTTGGTCCTGGAAGGCCAACATTGTCTGATGTCTCTGTAATGTGGGAAAGACTGACTGTACTGTAACTTGAGTAAATTTTATTTTAGAAGTATTTACATTTATTCATTTGCTTGAGCCTTTTAAATGAATAGCTGCTTCAGTCATTCTGAGAAAGCACAAATACCTAGAAAGTGATTCCTGAAAGCTGTTGTGCTACTGTGCTATTCTGTCAAGACTTCTGATGATAAAATGCCCAAGCATCTGGTTGAAAATTGAAGTTGTATGTACGTAGAAGAGATTTAAAAATAAAAATTGATTGTCAAAAGAGGCAATGGATCCTCTTTATTGAAAGACGTCAAAAAGTGATTTAAACTTTATACAGTACCATGACCTGTTCTGAAGAGAATAGAGCTTGTGAAGTTTCTATAGAAGAAAAGCGTTTTTGTACCTTTGGGAAGTACCACAGATTGCTTACCTGGACTATACTCCATCTTGTGGTGCCAGTCTTGGATGTGCTGCTGCTTTTGTAGCCAAACATCTTGTGACTCCTTGGAGTCTGTAGCTGTCCAGGTCTTCAGGAGTTTCATGGTCAGGTTCTATACCTGGAAGTCACTAGATCAGAGAACAGCAGGCACTCAGTAACGGGGGAATGTCTTTACCTGTTCACCTGGGGGTGAACAGAAGAGCTTTCAAGGAAAGGTGACTCCTGGGGAAGGGAAGGTTGAGATGTGGCTTTGCTGGGGGCTGGTGTCCAGCTGAGAACTGCAAAGGTGGACTGAAGGGCTGAGTCATGTTCTGGCTGTGTGAAGTCAGAGCTATTTGTGAATAAACCCAGTAGGGTTTTGCTGCACATGGGACAGTTTAGCTGACAGCAGTTGGCAATTTCCTGTGGCTTGATTTTTAAACTTAATCTGTCAGAAGGTTGTAAATGATGGTCAAATTCTTGTCTGGATAAAACAGAGCTTTACTAGATTTTGTGCTTCTCCTTTCACTGTAGGTAGCCAACTACGGAGTAGGAGGCCAGTATGAGCCTCATTTTGATTTTGGAAGGGTAAGTCCTGTTTTCTGTTTCCATCTCTTTCTTCTTCACAAGCACTGTGTTTCTCTTTTTCAGGTGGCAAATTATGGAGTGGGAGGACAGTATGAACCCCACTTTGACTTTGCACGGGCAAGTAAAGAGATGGAGGAGAGATAGTCACCTGGTGAAGCCAGCCTCTTGGCTGTGGCACAGTTTTTATTCTTTAATGTGTATTAAATTTTGTAGCTCTTCAACTTTTCTAATCTATGGTAGCAGCGAAAAAGCCCTCTAAACCACCAGCTGAATCCATAAACATTTTGACATCGTGTAAACGTCACAAAACAACAAGGTTTTTCTTCAAAAATAAAATTATTCTAAGGAGAAAGGGCATTAGCTTTATTCTAAATATGAGGAAATGTTTAAAGTATTCTGGCTGACCAAGGCACTGACCAGGTAAAGGCATGTTTAAAGTCACTGAAGGATATACAGCTAAACTGGGTGAGCACTTATAATGCCATCCTCTATGGGAAAGGCTTTGGTGGCAGTGTAGGAAACCTTTCATTGCTGCTTACTGTGTAGACCTGCAATGTTGAGAGAGAACTTCTTTCCCCAGAGCTGAGACACAGCTACTCTTGAAGAGATTTTGAAAATACAAGTGCTTTGTTATTGTAGTTCAAGTGTTGATTGCTAGCAGAGTCCTGAAACTGGAAGAAGCCTCCCAAGGTCTTCTCATCTCACCATCCTGAATTTATTTATTTATTTTATTTACATTCCCAAATTATTCAAGCTTTAAATGCAGACTGCTGGAAATAATGCCACTGAATTCAGTTGGTTATTTATTGGGCATACTTGTGTGTGATTTAACACCTTCAGATTAACCTTACACTGTGAGTCCAAGCCACCAACTATTAATCAGAATCTCTGCTCTATAAGCACATGCTCAAAAGCATTGCAAATGATTAACAGTTTTTGTTTGGAAATGCATGGGTTAATTTCTGGAGTAATGATTCCTATAATTTTAGCACACTCAAATAGTGGTCACAGGGGGTGGGTTCTAGAAGTAAAAATAGAGGCGTGACAAAAGTTGGTATCACAACCCATTAAAATTGGGTTCTTATAAGTTAAGTGAAAAACCCTCTTAATTACCGAAAACCTTGTAACTTGGCTAGGTACAAGCTCTGCTGAGGCACACTCAGCTTCCTGTCTCCATCCCACCCCTAATGAAAGAGCAACAGTAACCTGCACATGCTGGAGTGTGGTGAGGAGGAGACTTCCCTTTGAGCACAGCATAGGTTTGGTGTTGTTGCAGCCACACCACGCGTGTTCTCATGCCTTTAGGCAGTGGCATACCTTACTGGTGTTGAAAGCTTCAGGAACAGCTGCCACAGACACCCTGTGGCTGGGGTAGCACAGTGCTTAATGCATCACTCGGTGGATTTTTAACAGCATTCTAAAATGCCTTTGTGTGCCAGGGAGGAGTGCAGAATGCAAAAGGCCAGCTAGGTGAGCAGCAGCCTGCCTGGCACAAATCAGAAAGGCAGGAGCAGGAAAGGCTTTAAGTGCTACAAAGGCAGAGCCACTCCTAAAGGAGCAGAGTTGGCAGCTGCCCTCAGGGCATGCCTGGAGCCACCCCTGCAGCATTGCTCTGCAGTAGTACAGTTCTCAGTGAGTGTGGAACCGAAGGGCTGCCCACACTCATCTTGGCCAAGGATGAGAAGGGATAAGTGAGTGTAATTAAGTAAGTTTGTGGCTGTGAAGAGGGTTTATATACTGCGACAGTAGAGTTGTTCTTTATCATTAGCAATTTGGGCTTATGCCCTCCCTGTCCTGCAGAATTTTAAAATGACTAGTTTACTTAAATTAATAGGTACATATTGTGTTCTCCCCTCCTTCCAAATAGAGGGATTGAATTAATTTTTCTGCATGAGTTTGTCTGCTGCTGGCTCTGCAGCTGTGCGTCATTGGCTCCTCTCAAGAATCAAAATGAAATGCTTACTAAATCTGCTTTTATTCACAGAAAGATGAGCCAGATGCTTTTAAGGAACTGGGAACAGGCAACAGAATTGCTACTTGGTTGTTTTATGTAAGTGATATATTTCTGCCATGTGTCAGTGCCAAAAAAAAAATCTATCACTGCATATTCTATACCACTGAATGATTTTGTTATGTTTTTTTACTCAAGTGACTTGCAAATGAGGGCAGTCACTATCTTCGTGGTGACACATACGGGGCATCTTCTTAGCCATATGTAATAGTTCTATATGTTCTTAAGGAGGCTTTTCCTCTTCAAAGTTCAGCATCAGTTTGAATTATTTGACTGTCTATTCATTTTTGTATCTGCATCGGTATTCGTAGCATGCTCATTGTCAAAGCACTTGAGCGTGTAACCTTCATGTTAGCTGTTGCATTGGAACAGAGTGGGTGGGTTGCAGCCTTTTTCAAGACCGTTAATCATGCAGCCTTTGCTCACTAACTGTGAGGTAGAAATTAAGTTTAGTAACCTAATTGTGATTTACTAATCTGTGAGAATGTGTCAGCTTGCAATTTATCCGTGCCATTTCCCACCTTTTCAGATGAGCGATGTGTCAGCAGGGGGAGCTACTGTCTTCCCTGAAGTTGGAGCTAGTGTGTGGCCTAAAAAGGTAAGCAGGTTTTTTATCCAGTGTAACCACTCCTCTCTCCACCTACTCAAAAATATAACAAATGTACAAACGTTTAAAAAGAAGCTTTACAATGAGTTTATGTAAAGATTATAGCCCTGTTCACAGAAGCACAGACGTACTTAATTGTAAGTGGAGCAACTAGAGTAGCACTGGTGATACCAAGGGCCTCCCGCTGTTCTGCCTGTTAATGCATAGTTATGTTTTGGACTTAACTGCTTCTGATGCGTAGGCTTTGCGAAACATGACAGTACTCCAGTCTGTAAGCAGGTTTAGTCTTGAGGCATCTGTAGGGAATTCTCCCTGAAGTTGCGAATTCATATTAAGTTTTCTCCTCTCGGAAGGGTTCCTAATAATGTCTGACTTTGCTGGCCTGCTGCTCATTTTTACTAAATCATCTTGCATTATAAAACCAGTCAGAGTTGAACGAAACGGGCTTAGGGTTTAATTAAAAATAACAGCCAATAATATATAGACACAAAATGAGTCAAAAGAGACTTATTCCTTAGGAAAGCAAATGTTAGAATATGGAAAAAAGCCTTGCATTTAAAAGGAATGTCTGAAATACAAATACACGTACCTTTGCTTCATTGTTAAGTGAGTGTGAAAGTGTGTCTCACACAGAGCAAAATGTTGAGGTTTTCCACTGCAATTTCCAGGGAACAGCTGTATTCTGGTACAATCTTTTTCCAAGCGGAGAAGGAGATTACAGCACACGGCATGCCGCCTGCCCAGTACTAGTTGGAAACAAATGGGGTAAGTACCACTCACGTTGTTCTTGCTGCCAGCAAACAACCTGGAGGTCTGGGGCTTTACTGGTGGGTTGTCTTGGTTTTCTTTTTGCTCTGCCCTTCATGGTGGAATAAAAAGCAGCCAGAAATTAAGTCTTTTACAGAATCATAGAATAGTTTTTTTTAAAGAACTATTTTGTAACTATGTCTGCTTTCATATCTCTGTATGTTACATTTTATGTATGATCTATAGTAGCATCTTCTGTTATATAAGTAAAACATGTATAAATTATAGATAACGCTATATCTGCTTCAGTTAGTCTTTTGTAGTTTTGCAGCTACTGGAAGTCTCTTTTCCATCTTAGATTTATTAAGAAGGTTTTTTTCTATCTTGGATTTATTAGACCAACTTCACATTTGTGTGTGTTTATGTAGGAAAATTGAGATAATCCTGTGCCTTAACCAAAAGCTGTCAATAGCATATATTTAGCTTAAATAGAAGCACAAGCTGCCTGGTTACAGTGATCAAATACCTTTATGTCTTTGCAGTATCCAATAAATGGCTCCATGAGCGGGGACAGGAATTCCGAAGGCCGTGCACTTTATCAGAGTTGGAATGATGCAGACGTGTCCTTTGGCTCTTCTGTATTCAGTCTGTAAAATGCACACATCTCCTACAGTTTACAATTGACTAACACTCCACTCCAGGTTCAGTCTTCAACTACACCGGTGTTTCATCTGTGGACAAAACAAATATGTTTTTAGTTCCCTTAAAATAGCCCCCCCCTTAAGGTTTTATGAACAGAATATATTAAGGTCTATGAGTGGTACAAAAAGAAAAGAAAAAAAAAGATGAAATAGAGATCTGTGCCCCAGCCAGTAGTGGTGTTGTATGTGGTGTTCCCTTCACCAGCACTCCTCTGATCAGCATGGAAAGCCAGTGACTGTTTGCTCAGAGTCCTACTCTGTTGATCTTCTAAGGGTGGGATGGTTTAATGGGAGAGCTCCTTTCTAAGGAGGGCTGAATTAAACCAGTTTGTATTCCTCAATTCCCAGACATTCAACTCCTTGCTTTTCTAGAGTGCCTGACCACTGCTGTTGAGAACTGCAGGCATGGTTTGTGTTTATCCAGGAACAGGTTATTACTTTGGTTTAGCGTGGTTTTCCACTTCCACAAAAGCCCCGTTTTTTTAAGCTTTCTTCCTTCTCAGCTTCTGTGGGGAATTTGGCAGCTGCACACACATAGATGAGATGCTTCAGCAGTGATGTCTCAAACACATGCCTGCATCTTCCCTCCATTCTTCTTTATTTTTTATATGTTTGTCCACATAAAGAAATGCTGCTTTTATTCTGTCTTAGTAGTAAACTTTTACATCTGTTCCTCGCGCAGTGGGGATGGGAATGTTACCATCTTCATGAATCAAAATAGTTGTGCCTTAGCACACTGGAATTTTTAATTGGTTTGAGACTTCAGGTGATGAGGTAGGTAACACATGGTCACCCAGAATAGAATACAGTGCTCTCCACACTCATCCTCCCATTTCTCAAGGCTTTGTGGGAAATACATGGCCCTATTTATATTTAGATGCTTTTTATTCCACAAATGTTTTTCCCACTGCAGATGCTGAATGCAGGCCACTGCTGTGACATGCCTTTAGTCACAAGGCAGCTGCTTGCATGGGATGCCATAGATTGTGCCTGCTCTGGGTGGTTTGGTATTGCTCACCTTGCAGAGACTGCCTCCACTGCATCCACATGAGTGTCCTCACTGGAAGAACTCACAGAGTGACTGCCAGCGACCTTAGTTTGTGATGACTCATCCTTACACTGAGATGAATTTGAAACTTCTGAGGGAGACTGGGTTGTGGCTGCTATAGCTGTTGAACTTCTGCACATCAGATTCCTGTGGGAACAGTAACTGCTGTCCCCATATACCTCCCAGCACAGGGAGAGCTAAACAGGATGGGTTGAGGCTTGCTTTCCTAAGCCCTTTCTCTTCAAGAGCAGGGGTTTTGGCAAAATGTCTAAATACTCCACTAACATGAGGATAAGAAGCCAAGTGAGTGGGACCAGCCATACCTGAACAATCAGATTTTCTGTATGATGGTGGTTTTGCTGATTTAGGGGTGAAGCCTGAAGTCTTTACCAAGGAATAAATTCCAGTGTCAGCTAATTGGATTTTCTGCCTCAATACAATCTTGAAAATTGAGCCAAAAGGTAGATGGAACCAACTGTTAGCGTGTTAGAAATACCTCGGGAATATTGAGAATGCAGTTTAAGGTACTAGAGTTTGAGAAACTGCATACTTTGAGAAGACACTTTAAAACCTTTGCTGGAAAACACATTGTCAGATTTCTACTGAGCCTGTTAGGCATGGGACCTATGGAACTGCTTATCCTTAGCCCTGCACCTTCTTGCATTTCACCTGTGCTTTTGGCAGGTGTGAAACAGAGTCCATCCAGCACTTAAGCAAACAAATAAAAATTAAAATCAGAAATAGTTCCACCTCATGTCTGTACTTCTCTCTCATATTCAGAATAGCTGGTACACCAGAGCAGTCTGATACAAATAGATTCACTGAAGAAATGGGTTATCAGAGCGTATTTTGATCACTGAATTGTAATAATTAAAAAAACAACCCTGTAACGTTTCTACTTTCCTGAATTTTCTGTCTTTGACATAGTGTCACCCCTGTTCCTGTCCATGGTCTCTTCTTTCCCCTATTTTTTACTTATGCTCCAAACAAATGTAACCACAGCTGCAGGTGAGTCTTGCCACTTTCCTGCAAGAAGAACAGTAGAGCAGGCAGCGAGGTGTTGGGAGTCTGACCTTCGGGGGCTCATTTTCATGCTGTAGCTCCAAAGCATCTATAACTGCTTTTGGAAAAGCCAGTCCTGCAAGTTAAGGAGCACAAAAAAATCCATGTATTGCCACTGTGACCACATTTAGAAAACCTCTGGTTTTGCCATCACATAAAAGAATTTTTGTTTCCTTCCTAAAGTGAGCAGAGGAGTTACTTGACCATAAAAATAATGAAAAGTTAAAAATTGCAGAGTTTACCTGAGGTAAGCAAGAAATACTACATTGAAAGTGTCACTGTGACTGCTTTAGGTGCTACGGGAGTAGAAGAAACACTGTGGCCTCCTGGATGTTGAGTGAAAAAAGGAATGGTTGAACCACAAAGAAATCACAGGTTTATTATATTAAGCAGTGGGGTTTTTTCCTCCCATCTCTCTTAAACTGGCACTAAAACCTGAAAAGCTTGAGAGAAGCTGTGCAACCTCTGGGGCAACTGAATCAATGGTTCCTTCCCTCACCTCAGCCATCAGCAAGTACCTCCAGTCTTAAACAGCATTTTAGGAATGGTCTCTAGGAAGCATTGCCTGGGGAGTAAAAATGGTTTAGACTCAGAATCAACTAGGTTGGAAAAGACCTTTAAGATCATCAAGTCCAACCTTCAGTGTGTCACTTTTTAAACCATTGAACTACTCGATAATCTGCAGTTCTCTGGGGAAGAAAAATTGTTGCCTTTGATGGGGGAAACTTTCCTTGGTTTAAAAAGAAATAAAACTCCCCCAAAACTAAAACTCCAGCCTGCTGAGGCACGTCAGGCTGAAATGTGCCAGATCATTGGAAGAGAAAGGGTACACTTAATGGTTTTAAACGAGAGACAATCCCATTTCCTCCTTCACTGCAGTAGTATTCACACACTCAACACTGTGTAAGGGATTACAGGTGGGGCTGCAGCTTTCTCCCTTACCCCTTCATTTCTCAAAGGGCTTTTGGATTAAGAGCATGGCTCCTGTGTGACTCTAGTTTTGTATTAAAGATGACTGAAAACTGGCTCACAGTGACTGACAACTGAGAAACTGCCTTACTGTTAAATTTTTGTGTAATTAAATTTTTAATGTAAAAAAAAGGGCTTAAAATAAAAGCCACTGCCAGTAGCAGTGAAAAATCCTCCACATCAAACTCTCCTCATATATGGCTGTTGTAAATCTGATGACACATACTTTTATCACCACGTGTGTTTCCTGAATACTGAGCTCATTTGTTTCACATCATCACCTAGGTGGGCAGGTACCAAAGATGCTCACACCACAAAGTACTATGAAACACATTCTTGGACTGGCACTTTCTGAGTTGGAAACACACAGCACTCACTGATGGGCTGCAAAGGGGAAGGGCAGGTGGTAAGGCTGGGCTGAAAGCCTGTTGTGTACAACATGTATGACAGGAGCTGAACTGCCCCGGGGCAGGACATGACTCAGCTGCTTTGTCTCTCTGATGCAGTGATTTATGGCAGTAGCTGTTGTGGGGTTTAATAGTAATGGGGGAACTGCATGAGCCTGTGGTTTGAAACAAAATGGGCACAGCACAGGGACAGCTGCTAAGAGATCCTTTTCCAGGGACAATAAATTCCTGAAGCCAATGGGCCAACCAACCAGTTACTCACAAGAGAGGAAGAATCACAAAACTGTCCTACAGCCCAGGCACCAACAGCAGGAAAAGGACAGTGAGTGCACTACATGTAGGCAGGGCAGACTTACGTCTGCCATGATCAAGACATCCACAGTTCGTATCACAGTGGTTGTTCTGTGCTTTGGAGTGAGGGAGCTCAGACTTTCTTTGTGGTCACCTCAGGAACCTGCAGAAAGAACACAATGAGTGCTGGTTAGAAGCCCTGTGGAGCAGTGCCCTGCACTGCTGATGGAGCACTTGGCTTGCAGTTAGGGACCTACACTCCCTTCCCCTTGCAGCCCATGGACAAAGCTAACGTGCTCACAGTTTGGCAGCCACAGGATAGGAAATTGGTCTAAAGCATATGAGCAGTTTTATTTTCATTTTAGAAATGTGAATTAATTCCATCCCCAGCCCCTCAGTGCATGCTGCTGAACTGCTGCACCCTCCCCAAGGTGGGTCAATGCCAGGAGAATGTGAGTAGCTGGATGGCTCTGTCCTTTTGGAGGACAGGGTTTGCTCTAAGCCTTTGAGATTTCTGGGGTGTGCGTGGGCTGCCTCCCTGCCTGGGGGCACTGTGTCCCCATAGCTGCAGCAGGGCTGCCCCTTTGCAAGAAGGCTGCCAGCCTGGCCACCGAGCTGCTACTGCCAAGCCAGAGCACAGGGGCGCACAGGGTCCTCATGAGATGAGATGCACCTCACAGCCTTACCCCCCTTGTGCAACAAGAGAAGGGCTGCCCTATTGTCTGCAGGCAGCCTGAGGCCCGTACCCAGGCTTGGGTGGATTTTACCTTCTCCCATGGAGGAAGGATTGTGGTTCAGCCCTGTGCTACCTCTAATCAGCACTTACCCACTGTGGCTTCCCACCCATTCTGCCTGGGTATCTAGGGTTCTTCCTGCACAGGTGTAGCTGGAGCACAACCAATGGGGGTCATGACCATGGGAGGAAGCTTGTGTGGGTAAGAACTGCAGCAGGTGCAGCTAAACAAGGCGGGGTAGGGTCAGGGATAGGGAAAAAGGCCTGTGAATCGCCTAAGAGTAGGACAAGACAAAGTAAAGGGTCTGGCAGTATCAGCACCTAAAGACTGGGGGGAAGCAGCACCAGGCTGAAGTAATCTGTCCAGAGACTCCTGGAAACTGGACCAGAGCATGAATTTGAGTGCTTCCTTGCTGTGCTGAGGGAGAGGGTTGTTAACCCTCCACCCAGCCTCCTCCAGCTCTGGACTCTGACCTGACTGTGAGGGACTCATCATCAAGCTGCATTTCATCATTGAGCTACATTTCTGGTTCTGATAACCAGTGAGTCATCTGGGTCCCAAACCAGGCTTTGAAACAATCACAGACTACCCACTAACCTTAACCACAAGCTGCCTGCTCCCCCTACTTAAGCTATGCTTAAACATCAACCAGCAACTAACTGAGCTGGCCAAAACTTCTAGAAAAAGAGCTCAGATCCTCTATCCTCCCCCATGTCCCCAGCAGAACACAGAGGGAAGGATCCTGCCAAAGCCAGGATCAGCACAAGGATCAGTGCTTGCTTTGGTTTGCCTGATAATGCAAAGTCAAGAGGGTTTCCAGCTTCATCCAGGAAGAGGGTCACTACCATTAGCATGGGGGGACACAGGCACATCCCACTTGCAGGAGGAACATCTGCCCTGTGGAGTAGATCAACCTCCTGCCTGACAGGAGCAGCTGCCAACAGTCTGAGAGTGTCATTAGGGGTGAGTGACTCATCGCAGCCTGAGGACTGCTCTGTATTTAAGCATTACAGAGTCAGAAATGAATGTGTGGAGTCAGGAGCTGCTTACCCTGAGGTCAAGATGAGGTTCAGAAACCAGTTGTCAGAGTTCACCGTTATGGCCACAGCATCTGAGTCTCTCAAATCAGAGAGAGAATAACTGCCATAGGGAGGGAGTATTTTCAACCACCGTGGGTCAAAGCAGTGTCAGACAGCCTGCAGTACCTGCTGCGCACAACTGCTTCAGGCAGCCCTCACTTGAGCTGCTGCTGAGCCTGGGCAGCAATTCCCTGCAGCAACTGTGTGTGTGGGGAGGTGTTGTTAGGCGTTTGCTAGCTTTACTCAACCCTACGTTTTTGCTCGTCTTCAGATCGTGACGTTTGGGCGCAACCAAGCGATTTGCAGCTGGACTGAAACCCTCCCCGGAGACTGGTGTGGGGCGGGGTGGAAGGAAAGAGGAGGAAGGAAGGAGAGCAGCTCATCCGCGGGGCAGGGCAAAGGGGCAGCCACATTTGGGGAGAGCAGTCAGACTGCTTTTTTATTCGCAGACTTTTGCTTCAGGACAACAAGCAATGAACTCACAGTAAAGTTTCCGACTCCTTTTCCCAGGCCCTGCACTTTGCCAGCTGCTCCCCCTGTCCTGATCAGTTTTCCTAACCAGTTCCAATTGCTTTTGTGAAGAGCTCAGGCTCCACACTCCAGCCAGGAGCACCCACTCCAGGCTGCATGTCCATGCAGCGCATAGCAGTGGCACAGCACTGACAGCTGACGCCACAGTCACTGTGTTTTGCATCCTCTGCAGTCCTGATGGTATTTCCCCCCTCTCTGCTTCCATTGAGCAGCACATGGATCAGCCACCAGGGAAAAGGGATAACAAAGAAAGCCACATTCTGGAATTGCCTCCAGAGCAACCCTACAAGGCTCTGCATAAACGCACGGCACCAAGCACAGCTGCCCAGGGGCTCTGCCCAGGGTTTCCAAGCTAATTCTGAAGAGCTGCTCTGCTCTGTTTTACATTAATTCCTGCCAGGCCGTTTCTAAGGGTGGGGAGCATGAGGGCTGCAAACCAGCATGTCACACAGGGCAGGGCCTCAGCCAGCAGCCACGAACAGCTCCACTCACTGCAAGACACGTGTGGGACTGTTGAACCGGGCCTTAGCCAAAATGAGGCTACAAAGAGAGTTTAAAATCAGTTTTAAGTTGGTTTGTGTTTGGGGATTTTTTTCTTCTTTTTGTTTTGGTTTTGTTTTGGTTTTAAATAACGTGCATATACCTGTTCTGCTCTGCTCCCCGGGCCCAAGCTAGCAGGAAACAGGGAGCACCAGGCCAGGCACCTCAGCCCCACAGAGCTGCAAGGAGCCAGGTGCCTCTGCCCCACAGCAGCCCTGGTCCCTCAGCCCAGGGCTGCATGACATTCCCCAGCCAGGGCTGCCTCTCCACAGCAGCTCAGGAGGGCCATGGCTGCTCTCTGGAGCCCACTAGGGGCAGTGTGCACTCCAGGGGCACAGTGTCTAGAGGAGACCCCCTGCACACCACAGCACTGCCCCAACACACAGGATGAGCCCATTTGCCCACCAGACATCCCACCCTAAGGCCCACAGCATGGCAGCCCCACACAGTGTGTGACAACCTTCCTTTAGGTCCACACCATGCTCCAAATCCAGAGCAAAAGGGGACTTGCCCTTCTAAATGTAGTGACTGAAAACTCTGTAGTGGGCATAGCATGGCTGGGACTGCTGTGGGTCTGAGGGAAGGTTTTGGTATCAGAGCTCTTTTTGGGGAGTCTCAGGACTCACCAAGTCCTGCAGAAGTGGTTACTCCAGGCACATCGCAAGGCTGGGGCCCTCCCTGCTCCTGCTGCCCCAGCTTTGCACTCTGGGCAGAGGGAAGAGCATCTCCACAGGCTGGTGGCACAAATGCCTGCCTGCTCCCCCAGAGCATTCTGCGTCTTACTGGAGAAATGTGTTACCTAGGAAGGAAAACAAGCAAGCACATCATTAGTGCTGTTCTCATCCTCTGCTGAACAGCTCATTAATCACTGGCTGAAGGAGGAAACTATTGAAACACTGCCCACTGCCTCTAAAGGTCTTGCTGGACCCTTCCAGAACTATTTGTCCATGCTGGTATCTAGCCCAGACATTGCAGGCTGCAAGTAGGGGGGATGCAGGGATGATCCCAAACCAGTGAGACCCAGTCTGTGCCCAGAAGAATGAACACAAACCATCTTTACCATCCTTCTGCTGAATTAAGGCCCAATTACTTTTTCCCCAGGCACAAAGCAAGAATTATGCTTTCTACTTCTTTCATTTCAGCTGAGACACCAATAGTAGCTTACTTTGCCATAATAAAGGTCAGGGCTCACCTGTGATTGCCACATCCATCTTCAGCTGAGCACACAGCACTTGGCTGTTCTGGCTGTAAGACTCTTGATTTTTCAGCAGCTAGTGAGGTCTGGAAACAAACAACTTGATGGATCACTCCCTTAAATCAGGACATTAGGATCACACTAGCAATTGCTGACAAATACCTCCTCCTGCTTACAAAGTCTCTCTGGGCATCTCAGGGTGGGAAACAGCCTGAACTGGGGGTAAATCCCTTGACAGCTTCCTTCAGCTGTCTGGGCAGGCAGGACTTCAACATCTTGCCCAGAATTTGGTCCTGAGGGGCTTCACATGAGGAGGCACATCCAGGCTGTGAGAAAAGTGCCTTTAAAGACAGGCACTCCCAACACAGCTGTGCTGCACAGGACAATGTCTGTTCAAAGCCTGCTTGCCTGGGGCAAAGCAGTAACAATAGGCCACTCACAATAGTAAGGAGCCCCCAAGACCATCTATTCATCCTGAAATACATTCACTTCCCCCGGCCAGTGTTCCAGTACTGCAGTGTCTGAGACCTCCTGCATGGCCAGCGGCTGTTCTAGTCAGCTGGCTGTTTTCCAGTCTCTTGGCATAGCTACAACAGCCTGAAGATATTAAAATGCATCAGGGAAACTTGCTTCCATTAGGAACCCAACTTCAGTTCTCCTCTAAGGTTGTGCTGATAAGAAAATGCCCTGAAATAAAACTCCTTGCAAAGAACAGGCTTCCTCAGCAATGCTGTGCTTTTACACATCAGCATCACTCTTCAGCATGCTGCCATGCAGGTCCTGCTGCGCTTGCAGCTCTCTTCTTCATCCCAACTATGCCCTGCAGCAAGCACACAGATGTCAGCCTTTGGTGAAACACGGCTAGCAAACAGTCAGTGTAACCCACCAACTCCATTCCCCCATCACAGAAGCAGCTATGGGAATGGCCATAAAACAGATGGTAACCAGACCACAGAGTGTATGTCATGTAGAGTCAGGAATGCCTATTATTTCTTCCTTGCTTTTGTTTTACTGTTAGCTAGAAAGCAGGATATAGGAGAGAGGTTAATTTTGGTGTCTTGGACTTTAACTGAGAGAGGGTTCACCAAAGGGCACTTTACAAATGATTAAACTGTTTCTCAGAGAGGAAGAGGAGAGGTTTCCAACAAGGACTCATCATGAAGATAGTTCATGTTTTGTTGATCACAATTCTCACGTGAGATTTTTTTTTCCTCAGGACAACTTTCTGAGACATAATAGCTGTACCTTCAGCTTTTAATGGAAGGTTTTCTCTGGAAACACAATTATCTCCATATCTCCAAGCAATCCCACTCCTACACTGAATTCCCACCTTATCCCATTAACTGACAATGTGCTGCAGAAAGATAATGTTGTCAATATTACAAGCAAATCATTAAAATTTGACCCCATCCTGCAAAACCCACGTTGGATTTTGAACTTGCCTCTGCCTCCTGCCGCCTTAGCTCAGGAACTTTGTATTCCGAGTCCCAGTTCTCACGCCCTTCCAAAAGAGCAACTATGCTGTGAATTGCACCAGGACCTGGGCGCAGCCCTCCTCTCATTACATTTCTTAGAAGCCTTAGGATATAGATTCAGATCATATATAGACATAATTCCTTCTCTCCTTGGCATAACCACCAAAATACTGTACTATGCAATGTGTCAGTAAACTCTGAAGTCACCCTTGCATCAACATACCTCAGTTACCGCAGAGTTATGTTCTGGTGCAAAAGCAATCCCATACTGATGGTGTGCTGCAACCAACTGATTTGTGCTCTTTGTCTACTGCTAGGACAGCTCTACCTGCTAAAAATAACAGTGCTTTCTGCACTAGAAAATTGCACCTGGGGCAGGAAGCAAATCTGGCCTATTCAAAAGTAGACAGAAAGGTTGAAATACCGTAGGTAACTGCCGTAATGGGAAATACTTTCCCACACAAATGCAATCACCTGGTGGCAGTGTCAGCTAGAGAGCTTTATCTTGGCTTGGGGACAGCCAAATTCTTGGTGCATACTGTATTTCTGTAGGGCTGGAGAAAACAGCATCGGCATCCCTCAGCTATTCCAGTTTGTTGCTCATTTGTTGCTTATTTGTTGCAAAGCTGTTGTTCAAGGAAAACCACTCCAGCAATATTTAATTTAGAAGGTGCTGGGAATGTTCTTGCATAAGATTTTTTTATGCATTTTCTGTGAGGTCTTCTCAAGAACATGGTAGATTTATGCCTCCATTAACCATTGGTATTTTGGGGACCTGGACAGAAAAAAGGGAAAAGCATCTTAAATGATGATCAGTGCTGACAAGAAGAAAACAGTGGAAGTGGAGTTTAAAAGAACTCAACCCTGCCTCAAGGGCTAAATTACATCCATTTTATGTCTATTTAAATTCTGTAGTGGTGCTCAGGGAAGCAGAAACTTAGCCCTAGAGGTGATGGACTTACTAAAGGCTCAGCTCCCACGTTTTTGTTGGAGTGTCCACTCAGCTTGCAAAGTTTTCCCAGAGCAGGGTTCAAATGTCTTGTTTTAGCACCTCAAAATATCTTAACACCTCACTCCGCATTTGAGATCTCCCTTTTACAAACCCAGCTGGGACAGAAACAGAACAAGCACTGAACACACATCAAGGAACAGTGTAGAGAAACACAAGTTTTAGACAGATCTAGTACCTATCCTTTCCTCCTTGCATCTCCTGGGCGAGTGAAGTGTTTGGGGATGCAGACCAATGGGGAGCTGCCTGTCACTCCTGCTTTTTGGTGCTCTTACTGGGAAGATTGGCTTTCCTAACATTTTTCCTTTCTTTCTCAGGGAAGGCTCCAATGCCACAACCTCACTACAAACCACAGGAACCCAACGGCTGTAGCTCCAACTTCCTGGGGCTCAAGGTACCTGAAAGTGTATGTACTGCCACATCTGCCAACCACAAATGATGCAATTCTCTAATCACAGTAACCAGCTAATAACATTAGGAGGGAAAAGGCTTAGCTGCATTACATAGTGTTGTGTGGTGGCTTCTGTTCACAGCTGAAGCCAGAGCTCTGGAAAAGGGAGGAAGTATCACTTTGTGTGGTGTCAGGGAGCAAGCTATCTGCCTGGGACTGACAGAAGACAAAGCCGTCTGCTGTCAGCAAGCAAGGCAAACATGTCAGTCTGAGCACTGCCTAACTAACTGTCAGTCAGGGATGCATTAAGATTTCAACTGCTGGTGGCAGTGAAACAGGTGTCACATAAACATGAGTTACATTTACGAAGGACCGGGCTGTTGCTCTGGTTGTCTTGGTAGGTGTTGAAAGAGAAAGTTTCCTGAGCAGGTTAGTACCATGAGAAGAAAAGGGAGCACCTGGCCAAGCAGAGGAACGTATTTTTATCAAGGGCCAGAACAATCCTGTGCCCTTGTGATAGGACAGGGAACACATTCCATGACAGCTCAGTGGCATGGCATGTTGTAGAAATGGCAATACTTGAAGGCATTCTCTACACCTGGCCCTTAGTCCCCTCCCATGCTTTTGCCTCTGCCAAGCAATGAAATAAACCTGTGGGCTTTAATACTACACCCACTTGTTATTTTAAAAGCAATTAATGAAATCCTATTAGAATCATCAGGAAAAGTACTCCCAGGAGGCTCTAAGAGCAGGAAATACTATTCACCTTATGCATTACTGCTGCCCATGAAGTCTGCAGCAAGCGGGCAGATTCCTGCTCCAAAAAGCCCTCTCTTTGCATCCCATTCTTCGTGTAATATTAGATCCTTAAATTGCATTTCACTGCAAACCTTGTGGGCTTTTCTGCAGTACCTTCCCCTTAGGCAGGTAGTCACAAGCACTGAGTGAAGAAACAGTATCCTAAATATCACATGAGGAAGACCAAAAAGAGGAGGAATTTATAACAAGCTAATGAGTCCAGCCTCTGCAGGAGGCAGGCCTTCTGCCCCATCACCCCCATGGTTATTAGCTAAGCTGCTGTTTACCCCCAAGTGAGTAGAGCTCCCCTGATCAAGCTGTATTTGTCCTTGGTCTCATAAGCGTCTCTCTGAGAAGTAAGGCATTAATAACACTTATAGCAGATTTATTAAGCCAACAAGCAGGACTTGTCAGGTTGTGGGAAAAGGAGGAAAGAGAAAAGGGGCCTTTGCCACTGCTGAAAAGGACAGGAAACTCCAGGGACACCAGGGAGTCCCTGGCACCAGGGACATGGGTGGTGGCTGAGCCATGGTGCGCAGAGCTGGATTCGTCCCACTGGAATGGGTTGCCCAGGGAGGTTGAGAATGCTCCATCCGTGGTAGTGTTCAAGGCCAGGTTGGACAAAGCCTTGGTGCCATGGTTTAGTGTGAGGTGGGCCTGCCCGAGGCAGGGGCTTGGAACTGGATGATCTTAAGCTCCTTTCCAACCCTAACTATTCTATGATTCCATGAAAGGACCAGTGCCATTGCTGACATGGGGTCAAGGATACGGCTGTGTACAGCTATCAACAGGACCGTAGGGGCTGCCAGCGAAACGTATAAAGCCCCAGAACTCAACAACATAAAGAGACAATGACCAAAATCTGTGCAGTATCTGTTGTATTATGTGTGACCATGGGTATTGGACGAGTACAGTGGGCACATTGGTTAAATCCCCCATTCTTGCTGCCTGTTACATGGTGTGTAGGATTCCCTGGTGTGCTGCATGTTACAAAGGTTCAAGAGACTTCAAACCAGACTAATCTTACTGCGATAATGCTGCCTGGAGTAGGGGGGGGTTATGTTCATTACACAGGTCAAGCAGGGACAGAGGGGACACACCAAATGGTAAGAAACACGCGAGCAAAACAGAAAGGGGCCGTGACAGGGGAGAACCCAAATGCACGAATCGATAAAGCATTGTTTGTCTTCAATTTCTTAACATTATCCAGGTTGGATTTACACACGGGCATGATGGGGAGCACCCAAAGATGGAGGGGGCACCCCAAAGGGCAATGGAAGCAGATGGGGAGCACGCAAAGGCTCAAACAGGCACATGGGAGCCCTCCAAAAGTACCAGGAAGGTGCCAAGGGACCACAGGGGTGAGGGATGCAGGGAGCAGAAGCAGCATCCCCATGGTGCGAGGTCCCTGGTGAGGATTTATCCCCAATGGATCCCAAAACTGCCACGTTCTGCCCCTGAAAAGCACCCAAAGTCCCGGGTTTTGGTGACCAAGGAGTGGTGAAGGCGTCATCCTTAAATGCCAGAGCCTGGAAGCGGGATCTGGCAACACGAGCCTCTGCACAGGCCCGGATCCAAGGACATGGCTGCTGCCCCAAAAGCCGATTCCCAGGCTCTGCTTTGGGCCAATAAGAGGTGGAATGGGGCCCAGGTTGCTGTTAAAAGCCAGTTTTCGCAGGGGGGGGAGGGTGCCAAACCCATGGAATTCGGGGGGGAGGGGTCGGGAGGAAAGAAGGGATTGGAATGGGATTGGGGCAGAAGGAATGGGATTTGTGGGGTGTTTCTGGAAGTGGGCATGGGTGGATGGGGCTCGGAGCATCCTGCTCTGTGGAAGGTGGCCCTACCCAGGGCAGGGGTTGGAGCTGGATGAGCTTTGAGGTGCCTTCAACCCAACCCATTCCATGACTCCATAATTCCATGACTCCATAATTCCATGACTCCATGATCCCACACCTCTGTGCTGCAGTGTGGATGTTCTCTGGTGCATGGATCTTAGGAAGGAGCTGGTGGCACAAGGGAGCTCCAGAACATCCCAGAAGCAGAGCATCCTATAGGGATTCAGATCGTTCCCGAAGCAGAGCACCCCACAGGGATTCAGATCATCCCACAAGCAGAGCATCCCATAGGGATTCAGAGCATCCCACAGACCTCCAGAGCATCCCACAGGGATGCAGAGTCTCCCACAAGCACAGCATGTCATCGGGTTTCACAGCATTCCATAGGGGTTAACAGCATCCCACAAGCAGAGCATCCCACAGGGCTCCAGAGCATCCCACAGAGCTCCAGGGCACCGCATAGGGATTCAGATCACCCCAAGCACATCAGAACCACCCATATTCCCATGCCCCCCCCCCCCATGGAACAAGCCATGGACACCCCCAACCTTCCCCCCCATGGAAACCCCCATGGAACATCAGCCCCAGCACCAAGGGACCTGCATCCAGCACCCATATCCCTGGGGCAGTTGCACTTTGGGAGCAGTGGTGGTTGCGGCTCCTTAGTGGCAGCTTCTTGGTTGCGGCTCCTTGGAGGCAGCTCCTTGGTGGTGGCTCCTTGGTGGTGGCTCCTTGGTGGTGGCTCCTTGGTGGCGGCTCCTTGGTGGCAGCTCCTGGGCTGCGGTTCCTTGAAAGCAGCATCTTGGTGTTACCTCCTTGGTGTCACCCTTCATGGTCACAACCCTAACCCAACCATGGTCACACCAATGGGCTGGTGGGAATGGGGGAGCCCCACTTCCTTGACATCACACCACGCAGTGGCACGGCGCAGCTATGGGGCACTGCATAGGGTCCGTTGTCCCTGCAGCACCCAATGGGGCGGGATGATGCTCGCTCTTCATCCCTAACCATTAAGTGTTGGGCTTCTGCTTCCAGATGGACCTGCGGCACCCGTCCAATGGCTGATTATTACAGGATGTCACACATCGTCGGAGGCGTGAATGCACACCTGGGTGCCTGGCCATGGATGGTCAGCATCCAGTTCCCCACGGCCACCGGCTTTGCACACATCTGCGGGGGTTCCCTCAGCACCCCCCAGTGGGTCCTCAGGGCCGCTCACTGCTTTGTCGGGCAAAAGTAAGTGGGAGAAGGGGTTCTAGCCATAGGGAATAGCCAAGGAGCAGCTCCCATCCCATCCCCTTCCCCATCCTGATGCACTGGGAAGTGCGCTCAGGAGAAGGCAGCTTTCAGCTTGACAACCCTTGAGCCCAAGGCACGCTGGGACAGTGCTTTCCTTTGGGAAGCAGCAGGAATGTGGCTCCTTCCCACCCCTCTTCTCCATAGAATGGAATAGAATGGGTTTGAATGGAATGGGATGGAATGGGTCATGGAATGGGTTGGGTTGGAAAGGAGCTTGGGATCATCCACTTCCAACCCCTTGCCAAGGACAGGGGTGCCTTCCATAGAGCAGCTTGCTCCAAGTTGGCCTTGAGCACTGCCAGGGATGGAGCATGCAAACCTTCTCCATCCATGCCATCCCAGTGTCCCAGCACCCTCGTGGGGAATCCCTT
This sequence comes from Melopsittacus undulatus, assembly GCF_012275295.1. Taxonomy (NCBI): domain Eukaryota; kingdom Metazoa; phylum Chordata; class Aves; order Psittaciformes; family Psittaculidae; genus Melopsittacus; species Melopsittacus undulatus. The sequence continues at coordinate 68,562,928 of NC_047530.1, read as the reverse complement.
CCTTATCTCCAATCTGCAATTCCCAGTCGGAACCCATCACCCCTTGTCCTACGGCTTCAATTCCTGCTCTTCCATTCCCTCCCAGCTTCACCACGGATTGGTTTGTGTTGGTCGGAATCACTGACCTGTCTCAGGCCACTTCCGAGATGCAGAAGCATTGGATGCGGATGGTCATCGTCCACGAGCATTACACCATCATCTCCGGCGGATTCGACATCGCCTTGGTGGAGGTGGACCAGCCAGTGCAGTGCGGGCACCACGTGCAGCTCGCCTGCATGCCCGATGTGATGCTCAGGGTATCCCAGCTCTCCGAGTGCTTCATCAGCGGATGGGGCGTGAGGGAGGCCAAAACTGAGTGCCCGATGGCCCCGTTGGCCTTGAAATGCCGGGTCATGGATTCATGGAATGGGATGGAAGGGAGGGTAAAGCTCATCCAGGTCTATTGGAGGTGTCTCCAACTGGGGATGGAGCATCCCAACCTTCTCCATCCAACCCATCCCAGTGTCCCGCCACTTCCTTCTCTCCAACCTCAGCATCCCTGCTTCAGTTGGAACCCATCACCCCTTGTCCCTTCGCTGAAGGTCCCTCCATGTCCTCCTTATGTTGAGGATGCAGAGCAAAGGGGATGCAGCCCAGGGCATGGGGGGGTGGGGGAGTGGGGGGTGGGTGGGTTGTTGATGACTCCCATTGAGCTTCTCGGCCCCCAGAACCCCCAGATCCATCCTTTCTCCCCGCATCCTGACCCCCTTTGTGTCCCCACAGCGGGGGCATCGTCCCCATCAGCCCTGCAGGAGGCCAAGGTCCGCCTCATCAATGTCAGCCTCTGCAACAGCAGCCTATGGTACTGAGGGGCTATCAAGAGACACAATCTCTGTGCGGGGTACCCGCAGGGTGGCATCGACACTTGCCAGGTAGGGATGTGCCACTGAGGCTCCCTTCTCCTCTCCCATTGCAGGGCCTTGCTCTTCATCCCCCCTTTTCCCAGCTTCGGAAGCGCATCCAGCTCCTGGTCCATCATCCCTGCGCAGGGACCATAGAGGTTGGAGCTTTAAAAGCATTGAGATTCCAGCACCAAACCATGTCATGAGCATGGATTCATGGAATGGCTTAGATTGGGAAGGAGCTTAAAGCATTCAGTTCAAAGCAAGGTGCAGGGACGCCTTCGATTAGAGCAGGTTGCTCCAAGCAACATCCATCCTTCTCCATCCAACCCATCCCAGGCTCCCACCACCCTCCTAGGAAACAGCTTCTCCTTATCTCCAACCCAAACTTCCCTGTTCCACTTGGCAGCCATCACCCCTCGTCCTATGTCTTGAATCCATGCAGAAGGTCCCTCTCCACACCCAAAGGATGAAGAAGAACCCTTCCATCCCCCTAGGGTGACAGCTGCCATCCCCTCCGGCATTGCCATGGTGACCCACCCCCATCCTCACCCTCACTGCTTCTCCTCCATAGGGTGACAGTGGCGGTCCCCTCATGTGCCGGGACAACTGCGCCAACTTCTTCTGGGTTGTGGGGCTGATGAGCTGGGGCCGCGGCTGCGCCAGGGCCAAGCAACCGGGGGTCTACACCTCCACGCAGCACTTCCATGACTGGATCCTTTACCAGCTGAGAATGTTCCGCTCCGCGGGAGCCTCTGCGACACCCCCGACATGGAGCCCCCAGCACGTCTCCCATACTCCCATCTCCCATACTCCCAGCCAGGAGACGATGCCGGCGCCCACGGCCTCAAGCATCAGTGGCTTCTGCTCCTTTCCAGTTTGGGTGCTGGTGGAATTCAGCAGTCGGGTGCAGGAGCTGCTGCAGGCTCTAGTGGGCAAGAAGACTTGAGGAGTCCGAAGTTGCCTTGAGCTTCAATACAGTTGTCCTATTTTCCCATAGAGAGGATGCTTTGCATGCCCACCTCTTCTTCTGGTCCATGGGGAGGGATGGGCATGAGGGATGGAGGGCAGGGAGCAGTGGGAAGCGGGAGCGTCATGGAATCAACCAGGTTGCAAAAGACCTTCAGGAACATCAAGTCCAGTCATTGCCCCACCATTAAACCATGGCATGATGAGGGAAGGGGGACAGCTTCCATTAGACCAGGCTTCTCCAAGCCCCATCCATCCTTCTCTATCCAACCCATCGCAGTGTCACAACACTAACTCTTCCTGATCTTCAACCTGAACTTCCCTGTTCCTGTTAGAACCCATCACCCCTTGTCCTACGACTCCAATCCATGCTGACAGCTCCTCTCCACACCCAAATGATGAAGGAGAACCCAGCCTTCAATGGTTCTGCTTCATCCCTGCATCCTGCTGGAGCATCCTGCTTCCAGGCTTGGGACCTTGCCTTAGGACCTCACAAGCTTCAAGGCTGTATCCTTCCCAGCACCAAGCACCCATCCCAGCTCCCAACACCCATCCCAGCATCCTTTGGGCCTCTCCCAAATCCCAGCACTGGTGTCCCCAGTGCCAGGAGCAGGGACTGGGGCCAGGGCTCACCCTTGTCCATGTCACTGGGTCCCCATTCACCCCAGTAACTGGCACTGGGACCCCATTCACCCCTCATCCCATTAAGATCCCATGAAGATCCTATTAAGATCCCATTAGGAATCCATTAAGATACCATGAAGATCCCATCAGGACCCCATTAAGACCCCACTGATATCATATCCCATTAGGATCCCTTTAGGACACCATTAAGTTCCCACTAAGGTCACATTAGGACCCCATTAGGACCACATTAATATCCCATGAGGATGACATGAAGACCCCCTTACGACCCCATTAAAATTCCATTCATATCCATTGAGACCCTATTAAGATCCCATTAGGATTGGTTTAGGACTGCATTAATATTGATTTGGACCCCTTTAGGATCCCATGAAGATCTCATTAGGATCCATTAAGCCGGTCCCAATATTCGGGGGGTGGTATCCCATGGGGTCTCTTCCACTGGGTGTCGGGTGCGCCCCCTCCCCCACACAGCATGCAATGGGGGTGTAGGCAGATAGGGCCTGGCGGGTAGAAGATACCGTGCTGTATGGAAAGAGAAGACCACTCTCCAGGTAGCCAATAGCGTTTAGGTGATGATAGCAGTTTTACAATGCAAGCAGACGGAAATGATATCGTAAACCTAGGCTATATAACACCGTGTTCTCTCTCAATAAACGCCATTTCCCGTCCACCACATTGGTGTCTGTGAGCATTTGGACCGAGCAGCCCAAGGGGGGGCCGTCGCGCTGTTCCTGAACCAGGTCGTCACGCCTCTCGAAGGCAACAAGTGGTGCCGAAACCTGGGAAGCTGGAAGGCAGGTACCCGGCAGACACTTGGGAGGCCCAATAGCAGGGAACCCAAGTGAACCCGGGAAGCCTGATAGTCAAGAACCCAGGGGGTCGGGAATCGCCTGGACGGGTGAACGGTGGCCGGAGCGGCTGGACCAGCCCGGCAGAGGGAGGACGCTCCTGTGATACATGGGTAACCAATGCACAGGGGGGTAATACAGAGAAATTGTACAAGGGGGTTAAAGGAATTCCTTTGCTTAAACAAAAGTATTGTCTGTCCTAAGTACCTGCCATTGCCATCTTGCCAAGGCATTGATTACTGCTGGAGGGGGAGAAGCAGATGCTAGTTCTACTGACAAAAGCAGATGATTGGTGCTGCTAATAAGCCGGGGAGAGGCAGACTGGACGACCAAGCCATAAGACCATGACAAAACCACAGGTGTTTGGTCCTACTGAGAAGTGGGGGAGAAGCAGACTGGGCACCTACCAGACCCTAAGGCCATGTCTGAAGGTTAAAAGGTGTAAAGTTTAAGAAGAGGAAGACTCATTTACTTCATCTTGAAGACCCCTGCCCACAGAAGGAAGACTCATTTACTTCATCCTGAGACCCCTGCCCATGACCAGAAGGGGCACTGCGCAGGTGCAAAGGACCTTCCGGCTCATTATAATACGAAGCGGGGATAAATAATACATATGTATAGGCAGATTGAGCAACTTCATGTCTATGTGTACCTTAAGAGAATAAATGTAAAGGGAGAACAACCCTGAGGCGTGCATGCTTTGCAGGAGCTATCCCCATGCACCTCAGCGCTGAATAAAAGCATACCTACTTTACAACTTTAACTAGTTGTGGAGTCTATCTGCGCATCACCCGGATCCGCAAGGAGGATGGAAGCTCTTGTGAAGGTCGTATCAGAATTACATAAGCAGTGGGATATTGATTGTAAACCTAGAGATTTTACTCTCATTGAGAGACTTGTGAAAATTGGGGCTATTGCCCAACCGGTGGATATTCTCCACCCAGAATCATGAGATAAATGTACTCATGCATTAGCTGAGGAGACAATGTCCTCGGGTAGTTGGAAACATCTTAAGTCATGGGGGAGAGTCGTCCAGGCTCTGCGGAAAGCCCTGCAAGAGCAGAAAACCTGGAAGGCGGCAAGGGAGTGTTTGATGGCCACCCCGAAATTAGGATCAGGGCAGCCACACAGACTTTGCCCCCCCCAGACTGTGCCGACTCCATTAGCCCGGAAGATCACCAAGAGGGTGATATGACCCCTCCATCCTCGGGCACTGACAGCTCACGGAGGGACAGGAACAGGCTGGATCCCTCTGGGGAGCGCTGCCCGAGGAAGCCAGAGGGGCCGCGGAGAGAGCAGAGCCCGCGGAGGTCAGGGCCAGACCGCTGCCCTGTGCGCCCCAAGATGGCGCCGAGCACAAAGGCGAAGGGCGGGGCGAGAATGCTCCTGGCGGGAAGAGAGAGGGAGCACAAGAAGGGGTAGAGGGTGCGGGTGCAGGGCGGACAGCCGATCTAAGCGGTCATCGGGAACAGTGCCCATGATGGGCACACACCCCCCGAGCAGAGGGAGGGGCGAGCCCAAAGGGGAGGAACGGCTCCGCCCACCAGAGAAGCGGGCGGGGTTGGACCCCGAGCAGAGGGAGGGGCGAACCCAGAGAGAGGGAATCTCACAAAGCGGGCGGGGCCGGAGCCCAACAAAAGGCACCGCAAAGCGGCAGTAGCTGCCAGTCCAGTCGAGTTCCGGCTGTGAACCAGACTCGGGGTGGGACGAGCGGTCCGGAACAGGTTCAAGTTTAGAGGAGGAGGAAACAGAGATAAACAAAATCAAGAGCCAAAGGATTCCCACCCAAAGTACAGAGGGACCAGGAGGGGAAGAAATCCCTCTGACAGATTGGAAGAAAATACAAATCGCGTGCGCCAACCGGACCTCACCAGCCGCATTAACGTTCCCGGTCCGGGTGGCAGCTGGGGGACAGAGGCACTATTCGCCCATAAGCCCCAAGGACATACAAGTGATTGTTAAGGCAATTACAGATAAAGGGCTTAACCCTGCCATGAGTTTCTATCCACAGGACTGGATTATCGGACGTCCCTGTAACCCGTATACCCCGGTGACAAGAGAGGACGATAAACCAACAAGCATCCAGCCCGCACCTGAGAGTTCTGCACCGATTAGATCCAAACGACAGCCAACGCAGTGCCTTTGTATACTGAATAAGCTTATGTCGTTTGTAAAGAGCCGGCTTAGAGAGAGTTAACATCATGTTAGTAGAATGCCAGCAACTGCTTTAAAAATGTTCTTGTCCAAAATTTCCTTTACTTATCCTCAGTTATACCCCGTTATTCCCAGTTATCCTCCTGTTACCTCTTGCTTAGTGTGCCTTATGTTTTCTATCCAAGTTTCTGATATATATCCTAAGTCTGTTGTAGAGCAGAGAACAGCAGTAGAATGCATTTTGTATATTTTTATGATATATAAAGATTGTTACATTTTAGTCAATTTAATTAAGTATAGGGAGGGGGGAAATGTAGGCAGATAGGGCCTTGCGGGCGGAAGATATCGTGCTGTACGGAAAGATAAGACCCCTCTCCAGGTAGCCAATAGCGTTTAGGTGATGATAGCAGTTTTACAATGCAAGCAGACAGAAATGACATCGGAAACCTAGGCTATATAACGTCGTGTTCTCTCTCAATAAACGCCATTTGCCGTCCACCACATTGGTGTCTGTGAGCATTTGGACCAAGCGGCCCAAGGGGGGGCCGTCGCGCTGTTCCTGAACCAGGCCTTCACGCCTCTCGAAGGCAATGGGGGGAGCGTGAGTGCGCAATGTGGGTGCAAACCCACCCCCCCTATCCGTGCCTCCCCCCCAAATTCTCCTCTTTATGGTAAAATCATCTTTAGTGGCAGGTACAAAAATAAACCCTGGGGGAGGGGGGAAAAGAAACAGCTCCCCCCCCTCCCAAAATAGCCCCCCCAGCAGAGACACAGTGACCGGGGAGGGGTTGTGCTGTCGTCGTCCCCCCCCCCCCCGAGGTAGTCTGTGCAATGGGGGGATGGTGCCAGTGAGAGGCTCAGGTTGGCACCGGGGGACTGGGGTGGGGCCTCTCTCATTGGAGCACCACAGGGCAGCTGCAGGTCTCCTCCCCCCCACCATAGTAAAGCTTAATGGGGGGGACAACCGACATCCATTACCCTGGGGGGGGGCATTAATATGATGGGGGGGTCGAAGCTTCAAACCTCCCACCTCCACTCTCCAATCCGGCCCCCACTCCGGATTCAAACGGATGCTCAGGACCTCCTGATTGGTCGCCTTGCCACTCCTCCCCTCCCCATTGGCTGCGAGCGCCACGGAGCACGCGAGGTGCCCCATGGCAGTTGTCGTCCCGCCAGCCCTGGCCGGCCGCCATCTTGCCCCCCTTTGCTCCGTGCCCATCCCTACCGCGGCCTCCGTGCCGGGATGGGCCCTGAGGCGGCAGAGCCGGTGGTGCAAGCGGACAGAGAGCAGAGGAAGGCCCGCGGGGGGCTGAGGGGCCTGGGCTCTGCCCCCAGTGCCAGCTGGTGCCGTGGCTGCAGCCACCCCAGGCCTTCATGGTGCCCTCCTCAGCTGACAGCCCTGGCACTAATGAGCCTCCCGGTTAATTCAGCCTTGGAAGGCGGACGCAGGCACTGTGAGAATGAAGACCTTGGGCCCGCTGCAGGTGCGGATCTGGTTCGAGACCACCTTAAGATCCTGAACGTGCACAAATCTGTGGGACCTGTGGAAATCCATGCACGGGTCCTGTGAAGGAGCTGGCCAGTGAAGTTGCTGAGCACCTCAGAGCAGCTTCCAGTGTCGGAAGGGGGCCTATAGAGATGCTGGCGAGGGACTCTTCATGAGGGACTGTAGTGACAGGACAAGGGGTAATGGGTTCAAACTGAAACAGGGGAAGTTTAGACTGGATGTAAGGAAGAAGTTCTTTAGTGTGAGGGTGCTGAGGCACTGGAATGGGTTGCCCAGGGAGGTTGTGAATGCTCCATCCCTGGCAGTGTTCAAGGCCAGGCTGGATGAGGCCTTGGGTTGCATGGTTTAGTGGGAGATGTCCCTGCCCATGGCAGGGGAATTGGAACTAGATGGTCTTAATGTCCTTTCCAACCCTAACTATTCTATGATTCCATGAAAGGACCAGTGCCATTGCTGACATGGGGTCAAGGATACGGCTGTGTACAGCTATCAACAGGACCGTAGGGGCTGCCAGCGAAACGTATAAAGCCCCAGAACTCAACAACATAAAGAGACAATGACCAAAATCTGTGCAGTATCTGTTGTATTATGTGTGACCATGGGTATTGGACGAGTACAGTGGGCACATTGGTTAAATCCCCCATTCTTGGCCTGTTACATGGTGCGTAGGATTCCCTGGTGTGCTGCATGTTACAAAGGTTCAAGTGACTTCAAACCAGACTAATCTTACTGCGATAATGCTGCCTGGAGTAGGGGGGGGTTATGTTCATTACACAGGTCAAGCAGGGACAGAGGGGACACACCAAATGGTAAGAAACACGCGAGCAAAACAGAAAGGGGCCGTGACAGGGGAGAACCCAAATGCACGAATCAATAAAGCATTGTCTTCAATTTCTTAACATCATCCAGGTTGGATTTACACACGGGCATGATGGGGAGCACCCAAAGATGGAGGGGGCACCCCAAAGGGCAATGGAAGCAGATGGGGAGCACGCAAAGGCTCAAACAGGCACATGGGAGCCCTCCAAAAGTACCAGGAAGGTGCCCAAGGGACCACAAGGGTGAGGGATGCAGGGAGCAGAAGCAGCATCCCCATGGTGCGAGGTCCCTGGTGAGAATTTATTCCCAATGGATCCTAAAACTGCCACGTTCTGCCCCTGAAAAGCACCCAAAACCCCGGGTTTTGGTGACCAAGGAGTGGTGAAGGTGTCATCTTTAAATGCCAGAGCCTGGAAGCGGGATCTGGCAACACGAGCCTCTGCACAGGCCCGGATCCAAGGACATGGCTGCTGCCCCAAAAGCCGATTCCCAGGCTCTGCTTTGGGCCAATAAGAGGTGGAATGGGGCCCAGGTTGCTGTTAAAAGCCAGTTTTCGCGGGGGGGGGGGGGGGTGTGTGTGTGTGTGCAAGTTCAATTGGTGCCAAACCCATGGAATTCGGGGGGAGGGGTCGGGAGGAAAGAAGGGATTAGAATGGGATTGGGGCAGAAGGAATGGGATTTGTGGGGTATTTCTGGAAGTGGGCATGGGTGGATGGGGCTTGGAGCATCCTGCTCTGTAGAAGGTGTCCCTACCCAGGGCAGGGGTTGGAGCTGGATGAGCTTTGAGGTGCCTTCAACCCAACCCATTCCATGACTCCGTAATTCCATGACTCCATGATCCCACACCTCTGTGCTGCAGTGTGGATGTTCTCTGGTGCATGGATCTTAGGAAGGAGCTGGTGGCACAAGGGAGCTCCAGAACATCCCAGAAGCAGAGCATCCTATAGGGATTCAGATCGTTCCCAAAGCAGAGCACCCCACAGGGATTCAGATCATTCCACAAGCAGAGCATCCCATAGGGATTCAGAGCATCCCACAGACCTCCAGAGCATCCCACAGGGATGCAGAGTCTCCCACAAGCACAGCATGTCATCGGGTTTCCCAGCATTCCATAGGGGTTAACAGCATCCCACAAGCAGAGCATCCCACAGGGCTCCAGAGCATCCCACAGAGCTCCAGGGCACCGCATAGGGATTCAGATCACCCCAAGCACATCAGAACCACCCATATTCCCATGCCCCCCCCCCTTGGAACAAGCCATGGACTCCCCCAACCTTCCCCCCCATGGAAACCCCCATGGAACATCAGCCCCAGCACCAAGGGACCTGCATCCAGCACCCATATCCCTGGGGCAGTTGCACTTTGGGAGCAGTGGTGGTTGCGGCTCCTTAGTGGCAGCTTCTTGGTTGCGGCTCCTTGGAGGCAGCTCCTTGGTGGTGGCTCCTTGGTGGCAGCTCCTGGGCTGCGGTTCCTTGGTGGCAGCTCCTGGGCTGCGGTTCCTTGGAAGCAGCATCTTGGTGTTACCTCCTTGGTGTCACCCTTAGTGGTGATGGAAGTGGCGGCTTTGCTCCGTGTCCTCATCCTGCTGTCCTTGGCCTGGCTGGTGCATGGCTCCTGGGACAGCTGTGGGTGAGTGGCACCAGGCTCCGGGGCTCCTGGTATTCCAGAGGGAGGTGCTGCTGCTCCCAACCATGGTCACACCAATGGGGTGGTGGGAATGAGGGAGCCCCACTTCCTTGACATCACCCCACGCAGTGGCACGGCGCAGCTATGGGGCACTGCATAGGGTCCGTTGTCCCTGCAGCACCCAATGGGGCGGGACGATGCTCGCTCTTCATCCCTAACCATTAAGTGTTGGGCTTCTGCTTCCAGATGGACCTGCGGCACCCGTCCAATGGCTGATTATTACAGGATGTCACACATCGTTGGAGGCGTGAATGCACACCTGGGTGCCTGGCCATGGATGGTCAGCATCCAGTTCCCCACGGCCACCGGCTTTGCACACATCTGCGGGGGTTCCCTCAGCACCCCCCAGTGGGTCCTCAGGGCCGCTCACTGCTTTGTCGGGCAAAAGTAAGTGGGAGAAGGGGTTCTAGCCATAGGGAATAGCCAAGGAGCAGCTCCCATCCCATCCCCTTCCCCATCCTGATGCACTGGGAAGTGCGCTCAGGAGAAGGCAGCTTTCAGCTTGACAACCCTTGAGCCCAAGGCACGCTGGGGCAGTGCTTTCCTTTGGGAAGCAGCAGGAATGTGGCTCCTTCCCACCCCTCTTCTCCATAGAATGGAATAGAATGGGTTTGAATGGAATGGGATGGAATGGGTCATGGAATGGGTTGGGTTGGAAAGGAGCTTGGGATCATCCACTTCCAACCCCTTGCCAAGGACAGGGGTGCCTTCCATAGAGCAGCTTGCTCCAAGTTGGCCTTGATCACTGCCAGGGATGGAGCATGCAAACCTTCTCCATCCATGCCATCCCAGTATCCCAGCACCCTCGTGGGGAATCCCTTCCTTATCTCCAATCTGCAATTCCCAGTCGGAACCCATCACCCCTTGTCCTAAGGCTTCAATCCCTGCTCTTCCATTCCCTCCCAGCTTCACCACGGATTGGTTTGTGTTGGTCGGAATCACTGACCTGTCTCAGGCCACTTCCGAGATGCAGAAGCATTGGATGCGGAAGGTCATCGTCCACGAGCATTACACCAACATCTCCAGCGGCTTCGACATCGCCTTGGTGGAGCTGGACCAGCAAGTGCGGTGCGGGCACCACGTGCAGCTCGCCTGCATGCCCGATGTGATGCTCAGGGTATCCCAGCTCTCCGAGTGCTTCATCAGCGGATGGGGTGTGAGGGAGGCCAGAAGTGAGTGCCCGATGGCCCCGTTGGCCTTGGAATGCCGGGTCATGGATTCATGGAATGGGAGGAAGGGAGGGTAAAGCTCATCCAGGTCTATTGGAGGTGTCTCCAACTGGGGATGGAGCATCCCAACCTTCTCCATCCAACCCATCCCAGTGTCCCGCCACTTCCTTCTCTCCAACCTCAGCATCCCTGCTTCAGTTGGAACCCATCACCCCTTGTCCCTTCGCTGAAGGTCCCTCCATGTCCTCCTTATGTTGAGGATGCAGAGCAAAGGGGATGCAGCTCAGGGCATGGGGGGGGGGGGGGGGTGGGGGGTGAGGGGTGGGTGGGTTGTTGATGACTCCCATTGAGCTTCTCAGCCCCCAGAACCCCCAGATCCATCCTTTCTCCCCGCATCCTGATCCCCTTTGTGTCCCCACAGCGGGGGCATCGTCCCCATCATCCCTGCAGGAGGCCAAGGTCCGCCTCATCAATGTCAGCCTCTGCAACAGCAGCCTATGGTACCGAGGGGCTATCAAGAGACACAATCTCTGTGCGGGGTACCCGCAGGGTGGCATCGACACTTGCCAGGTAGGGATGTGCCACTGAGGCTCCCTTCTCCTCTCCCATTGCAGGGCCTTGCTCTTCATCCCCCTTTATCCCAGCTTCGGAAGTGCATCCAGCTCCTGGTCCATCATCCCTGCGCAGGGACCATAGAGGTTGGAGCTTTAAGAGCATTGAGATTCCAGCACCAAACCATGTCATGAGCATGGATTCATGGAATGGCTTAGACTGGGAAAGAGCTTAAAGCGTCCAGTTCAAAGCAAGGTGCAGGGACGCCTTCGATTAGAGCAGGTTGCTCCAAGCAACATCCATCCTCCTCCATCCAACCCATCCCAGGCTCCCACCACCCTCCTAGGAAACAGCTTCTCCTTATCTCCAACCCAAACTTCCCTGTTCCACTTGGAAGCCATCACCCCTCGTCCTATGTCTTGAATCCATGCAGAAGGTCCCTCTCCACACCCAAAGGATGAAGAAGAACCCTTCCATCCCCCTAGGGTGACAGCTGCCATCCCCTCCGGCATTGCCATGGCGACCCATCCCCATCCTCACCCTCACTGCTTCTCCTCCATAGGGTGACAGTGGCGGTCCCCTCATGTGCCGGGACAACTGCGCCAACTTCTTCTGGGTTGTGGGGCTGACGAGCTGGGGCCGCGGCTGCGCCACGGCCAAGCAACCGGGGGTCTACACCTCCACGCAGCACTTCCATGACTGGATCCTTTACCAGCTGAGGACGTTCCGCTTCGCGGGAGCCTCTGCGACACCCCCGACATGGAGCCCCCAGCACGTCTCCCATACTCCCATCTCCCATACTCCCAGCCAGGAGACGATGCCGGCGCCCACGGCCTCAAGCATCAGTGGCTTCTGCTCCTTTCCAGTTCGGGTGCTGGTGGAATTCACCAGTCGGGTGCAGGAGCTGCTGCAGGCTCTAGTGGGCAAGAAGACTTGAGGAGTCCGAAGTTGCCTTGAGCTTCAATAAAGTTGCCCTATTTTCCCATAGAGAGGATGCTTTGCATGCCCACCTCTTCTTCTGGTCCATGGGGAGGGATGGGCATGACGGATGGAGGGCAGGGAGCAGTGGGAAGCGGGAGCGTCATGGAATCAACCAGGTTGCAAAAGACCTACAGGAGCATCAAGTCCAGTCATTGCCCCACCATTAAACCATGGCATGATGAGGGAAGGGGGACAGCTTCCATTAGACCAGGCTTCTCCAACCCCCTTCCATCCTTCACAATCCAACCCATCGCAGTGTCCCAACACTAACTCTTCCGGATCTTCAACCTGAACTTCCCTGTTCCTGTTAGAACCCATCACCCCTTGTCCTACGGCTCCAATCCATGCTGACGGCTCCTCTCCACACCCAAATGATGAAGGAGAACCCAGCCTTCAATGGTTCTGCTTCATCCCTGCATCCTGCTGGAGCATCCTGCTTCCAGGCTTGGGACCTTGCCTTAGGACCTCACAAGCTTCAAGGCTGTATCCTTCCCAGCACCAAGCACCCATCCCAGCTCCCAACACCCATCCCAGCATCCTTTGGGCCTCTCCCAAATCCCAGCACTGGTGTCCCCAGTGCCAGGAGCAGGGACTGGGGCCAGGGCTCACCCTTGTCCATGTCACTGGGTCCCCATTCACCCCAGTAACTGGCACTGGGACCCCATTCACCCCTCATCCCATTAAGATCCCATGAAGATCCTATTAAGATCCCATTAGGAATCCATTAAGATACCATGAAGATCCCATCAGGACCCCATTAAGACCCCACTGATATCATATCCCATTAGGATCCCTTTAGGACACCATTAAGATCCCACTAAGGTCACATTAGGATCCCATTAATACCCCTTTAGGACCCCATTAGGACCACATTAATATCCCATGAGGATGACATGAAGACCCCCTTACAACCCCATTAAAATTCCATTCATATCCATTGAGACCCTATTAAGATCCCATTAGGATTGGTTTAGGACTGCATTAATATTGATTTGGACCCCTTTAGGATCCCATGAAGATCTCATTAGGATCCATTAAGCCGGTCCCAGTACTCTGGACTCTGGTCCTGGAATGCCACATTATTGTGTAGAGAAGAATGGTTGTATCTGCTGCTTGGTATAAAACTGACTTCTGTCTCCCAGGCTTTGAAGTTGCCTGCAGATGAAAGAGCTTCTAGAAGGCAGTACTTAGGTCGTACTCAGCTGCTTCATTGTGGTGCCAGCCCATCAAATCCCAATTCAGAAACTGGATCCTGAGGTTCTTGTTTCTGAATGCAGAATAAACCAGGGCAGCTCAACTGTCAAGAGTAAACAGGAGCATCCAAGACAAACAGCAAACTGATGGAGTTGCCTTCTGTATCCAGTTGGTGTGACTATGCATCTCCAGATGTGTGTTAAAAACGTAGTTAGCTGAGTTGATTTATTTTTTTGATCCATTACCAGTGACTTTTAAAATAAGGTTTAAACTCCTAGAAGTACACTTTTCCTGCCTTTTTGTTTTTAGCCTGAATGGCTTTTTGGCTAGAGAGAGCTGAGCAGATGGAGATTAGGGGGATAATGAGTGCATTAAGTACAGGACAAACTGTTGGCTTGGTCTGCAGCAAAGTAAAGCAGTTGTTGGTTATACACGAGCACATCAAAGATGAGGCTGTCCTTGGTCACTTCACTGAGTACTTGGTAGCCTGAAGGTGATTTTAAAGCTTACTGAAGACTGCATTGTAATTCTCAGGTAACATTCTGAACTATAAGCAAGAAGTACAAGCAGTTCTCTCCAGTTACCTGTAAAACAGCTCTTCCTGCTCTCTTGTCAGAGCTGCAAAAGCTCTGGCATTACTGGCATGTTCTGTGGAATATCATCTAGTTGCTCCTTTGTGGAGTAGAAATAAGTCTTAGCACTGACACTAAAAACCTATGAATTTGGTGGGTTTAACTTGTGAACTTGCTGCCATAATTATTTTCCTGAAAAATAATTGGCTCATGGTAAAGACATGACATCCAGCATGGCTTTACTAGGGGGGAATCCTGCCTGACCAATTTGTTGGCCTTCTATGACGGGGCTACAAAAGTGATGGACAGGGGTGGAGCAGTTGACGTCATCTACCTGGACTTGTGCAAAGCGTTCGACACTGTCCCACACGACATCCTTGTCTCTAAATTGGAGAGACATCAATTTGATAGGTGGAGCACTCGGTGGATAAAGAACTGGATGGATGGTCGCACTCAGAGTTGTGGTCAACGGTTCAATGTCCAGCTGGAGACCAGTAACGAGTGGTGTCAGTGTTGGGACCGGTCTTGTTTAATATCTTTGTCGCTGACATGTATGGTGGGATTGAGTGTGCCCTCAGCAAGTTTGCCGATGACACCAAGCTGTGTGGTTCAGTTGATATGCTGGAGGGAAGGAATGCCATCCAGAGGGACCTTGACTCACTTGTGAGGTGGGCTGATGCCAACCTCATGAAGTTTAACCATGCCAAGTGCAAGGTCCTACAGCTGGGTGGGAGCAATCCCAGGCACAGCTACAGGTTGGGCAAAAAGGAAGTTCATGGTAGTCCTGCGGAGAAGGACTTGGGGGTGTTTGTCAATGAGAAAATGAACATGAGCCAGCAGTGTGCACTCACAGCCCAGAAAGCCAACCATATCCTGGGCTGCATCAAGACCAGCAGGTCGAAGGAGGTGATCCTGCCCCTCTACTCTGCTCTCGTGAGACCTCACCTGGAGCATTGTGTGCAGTTCTGGTGTCCTCAACATAAAAAGGACATGAAACTGTTAGAACAAGTCCATAGTTGGGCCATGAGGATGATCAGGGGACTGGAGCACCTCCCATATGAAGACAGGCTGAGAAAGCTGGGGCTGTTCAGCCTGGAGAAGAGAAGGCTACGTGGAGACCTCATAGCAGCCTTCCAGTATCTGAAGGGGGCCTACAGGGATGCTGGTGAGGGACTCTTCATTAGGGACTGTAGTGATAGGACAAGGGGTAACGGGTTGAAACTTAAACAGCAGAGGTTTAGATTGGACATAAGGAAGAAGTTTACTGTTAGGGTGGTGAGGTACTGGAATGGGTTGCCCAGGGAGGTTGTGAATGCTCCATCCCTGGCAGTGTTCAAGGCCAGGTTGGATGAAGCCTTGGGTGATATGGTTTAGTGTGAGGTATCCCTGCCCATGGCAGGGGGGTTGGAACTAGATGATCTGAAGGTCCTTTCAAACCCTAACTATTTTATGATTCTATATCACGGTGGTTGTTCTGTGCTTTGGAGCAGGGGAGATCAGACTTTCTTTGTGGTCACCTCAGGAACCTGCAGAAACACAGTGAGGGCTGGTTAGAAGCCCTGTGGAGCAGTGCCCTGCACTGCTGATGGAGCACTTAGCTTGCAGTTAGGGACCTACACTCCCTTCCCCTTGCAGCCCATGGACAAAGCTAACGTGCTCACAGTTTGGCAGCCACAGGATAGGAAATTGGTCTAAAGCATATGAGCAGTTTTATTTTCATTTTAGAAATGTGAATTAATTCCATCCCCAGCCCCTCAGTGCATGCTGCTGAACTGCTGCACCCTCCCCAAGGTGGGTCAATGCCAGGAGAATGTGAGTAGCTGGATGGCTCTGTCCTTTTGGAGGACAGGGTTTGCTCTAAGCCTTTGAGATTTCTGGGGTGTGCGTGGGCTGCCTCCCTGCCTGGGGGCACTGTGTCCCCATAGCTGCAGCAAGGGCTGCCCCTTTGCAAGAAGACTGCCAGCCTGGCCACCGAGCTGCTACTGCCAAGCCAGAGCACAGGGTCCTCATGAGGTGAGATGCACCTCACAGCCTTACCCCCCTTGTGCAACAAGAGAAGGGCTGCCCTATTGTCTGCAGGCAGCCTGAGGCCCGTACCCAGGCTTGGGTGGATTTTACCTTCTCCCATGGAGGAAGGATTGTGGTTCAGCCCTGTGCTACCTCCAATCAGCACTTACCCACTGTGGCTTCCCACCCATTCTGCCTGGGTATCTAGGGTTCTTCCTGCACAGGTGTAGCTGGAGCACAACCAATGGGGGTCATGACCATGGGAGGAAGCTTGTGTGGGTAAGAACTGCAGCAGGTGCAGCTAAACAAGGCGGGGTAGGGTCAGGGATAGGGAAAAAGGCCTGTGAATCGCCTAAGAGCAGGACAAGACAAAGTAAAGGGTCTGGCAGTATCAGCACCTAAAGACTGGGGGGGAAGCAGCACCAGGCTGAAGTAATCTGTCCAGAGACTCCTGGAAACTGGACCAGAGCATGAATTTGAGTGCTTCCTTGCTGTGCTGAGGGAGAGGGTTGTTAACCCTCCACCCAGCCTCCTCCAGCTCTGGACTCTGACCTGACTGTGAGGGACTCATCATCAAGCTGCATTTCATCATTGAGCTACATTTCTGGTTCTGATAACCAGTGAGTCATCTGGGTCCCAAACCAGGCTTTGAAACAATCACAGACTACCCACTAACCTTAACCACAAGTTACCTGCTCCCCCTACTTAAGCTATGCTTAAACATCAACCAGCAACTAACTGAGCTGGCCAAAACTTCTAGAAAAAGAGCTCAGATCCTCTATCCTCCCCCATGTCCCCAGCAGAACACAGAGGGAAGGATCCTGCCAAAGCCAGGATCAGCACAAGGATCAGTGCTTGCTTTGGTTTGCCTGATAATGCAAAGTCAAGAGGGTTTCCAGCTTCATCCAGGAAGGGGGTCACTACCATTAGCATGGGGGGACACAGGCACATCCCACTTGCAGGAGGAACATCTGCCCTGTGGAGTAGATCAACCTCCTGCCTGACAGGAGCAGCTGCCAACAGTCTGAGAGTGTCATTAGGGGTGAGTGACTCATCGCAGCCTGAGGACTGCTCTGTATTTAAGCATTACAGAGTCAGAAATGAATGTGTGGAGTCAGGAGCTGCTTACCCTGAGGTCAAGATGAGGTTCAGAAACCAGTTGTCAGAGTTCACCGTTATGGCCACAGCATCTGAATCTCTCAAATCAGAGAGAGAATAACTGCCATAGGGAGGGAGTATTTTCAACCACCGTGGGTCAAAGCAGTGTCAGACAGCCTGCAGGTACCTGCTGCGCACAACTGCTTCAGGCAGCCCTCACTTGAGCTGCTGCTGAGCCTGGGCAGCAATTCCCTGCAGCAACTGTGTGTGTGGGGAGGTGTTGTTAGGCGTTTGCTAGCTTTACTCAACCCTACGTTTTTGCTCGTCTTCAGATCGTGACGTTTGGGCGCAACCAAGCGATTTGCAGCTGGACTGAAACCCTCCCCGGAGACTGGTGTGGGGCGGGGTGGAAGGAAAGAGGAGGAAGGAAGGAGAGCAGCTCATCCGCGGGGCAGGGCAAAGGGGCAGCCACATTTGGGGAGAGCAGTCAGACTGCTTTTTTATTCGCAGACTTTTGCTTCAGGACAACAAGCAATGAACTCACAGTAAAGTTTCCGACTCCTTTTCCCAGGCCCTGCACTTTGCCAGCTGCTCCCCCTGTCCTGATCAGCTTTCCTAACCAGTTCCAATTGCTTTTGTGAAGAGCTCAGGCTCCACACGCCAGCCAGGAGCACCCACTCCAGGCTGCATGTCCATGCAGCGCATAGCAGTGGCACAGCACTGACAGCTGACGCCACAGTCACTGTGTTTTGCATCCTCTGCAGTCCTGATGGTATTTTCCCCCCTCTCTGCTTCCATTGAGCAGCACATGGATCAGCCACCAGGGAAAAGGGATAACAAAGAAAGCCACATTCTGGAATTGCCTCCAGAGCAACCCTACAAGGCTCTGCATAAATGCACGGCACCAAGCACAGCTGCCCAGGGGCTCTGCCCAGGGTTTCCAAGCTAATTCTGAAGAGCTGCTCTGCTCTGTTTTACATTAATTCCTGCCAGGCCGTTTCTAAGGGCGGGGAGCATGAGGGCTGCAAACCAGCATGTCACACAGGGCAGGGCCTCAGCCAGCAGCCACGAACAGCTCCACTCACTGCAAGACACGTGTGGGACTGCTGAACCAGGTTTTCCCTTCACTGGAGCTCCTTGGCAACAAATTCCAGGGACAGCAGCCCATTTCCACCGAGGGCTGACAGCCCAGTCCCCAGCATGGTGAACAGCAGGACAGGCCCGAGCTCTCCAGTCCTGCCCTGCAAAGTGCTCCTGCAGGGGAGCCCTCACTTCACAAGTGTCCCCACTGACTCCCTGTTCAAGAAAGGCTTACTAGAGACAGAGACTCGCTGGTTTCCAGGCTCCAGGGAACACACCATACCTAGTAGTAACCTGGCACCTTTAGCTTAATGCAAAACTTTACCCTAATTATCACCAGGCATTACAGTGCTCCACTTCCTTGTCTGCAGTGAGGACACTGCCAACCTCCCTCCCGGCACTCTCTGCCTCTCTCCTTGCGTTCATCTCCCAAGAAACAGAGCAGGTTTGAGGTTTCCTCAGAACCTCCCGCACACCTTTTATGTCCCCTTATCCAGTAGCTCCGCCAAGCTTCCTCCCACAGGCTGGGACAGTGGTGCACAGCTTTGGCTATGAAGCACCATTCAGGGAGGCACCACACAGGTATCAGCTGTGGCTGTACAACCAAATCACCTCTGGCTGCTGACCTGAGGAACCTGTGCATGCCCCTTCTGAGGGGCACAGAGCATGAACAAGGTCAGTGATGGGCATCAGACCAGATAAAGCAAGAAGGCAGCAGCTGGCTCTGGCTTCACACCATTTCACAGAAAAAGGACCAGACAGCTTGTTTGCTTCTTTTCCCTGCTTCCTGACTTACCTAAGAAACCAAGACCTGGCTGTGCTCTCTCCTCCTTATCCCATGCCTGGAGCACATAACACATGGCCGTATGCAGAAGGATGCAGGCAGGCAGGTGCCTCACAGCTCTGGTGCTTCAGAATCATAGAATCATAGAATAGTTAGGGTTGGAAGGGACCTTAAGATCATGCAGTTACAACCCCCCTGCCATGGGCAGGGACACCTCACACTAAACCATATCACCCAAGGCTTCATCCAACCTGGCCTTGAACACTGCCAGGGATGGAGCATTCACAACCTCCCTGGGCAACCCATTCCAGTACCTCACCACCCTAACAGTAAACTTCTTCCTTATGTCCAATCTAAACCTCTGCTGTTTAAGTTTCAACCCATTACCCCTTGTCCTATCACTACAGTCCCTAATGAATAGTCCATCCCCAGCATCCCTGCAGGCCCCCTTCAGATACTGGAAGGCTGCTATGAGGTCTCCACGCAGCCTTCTCTTCTCCAGGCTGAACAGCCTCAACTTTCTCAGCCTGTCTTCATATGGGAGGTGCTCCAGTCCCCTGATAATCCTCATGGCCCTCCTCTGGGGCAAGTCTCCTGCAAAACAGTAAAATGTCAGAACTTGCACTTACCTTTGCCATGTGTTTAGCAGTCCCACTGCCCTGCTCCTGTTGCCTCTGGGGAGTCTCCACTCTGCAGCCCAGCCAATCACACAGAAATGGCTGCTGAAGTTTGCTGCTGGGGCCCACAGAGATCAGCCGATCTGCCCATCAGCTACACGGTGGTTGTTCCTGAGAGGCAGTCCCATGCTGGGGTACATCCAAAAAGGTTCTCATGAGCAGCCTTCCCATGCCACTTCCCTTCCCTGCTCTTTATGAGTAGTTTGTGTTCTCTTTTGCTGCCGGTGTTCATTTGGTTGGTTTCTTTTAATGTTTGAAGCCACCACTGGCTGCACAGGCCCCGGGTCCTGACAGGCCAGTCCTAGCCAGGATCTGCGGCTGCCCCACAGGCCTGTTGCCTGTGGGCTTTGGTGCTGGCCCTCCCGTGCCGAGGGCCACCTACACAACATGTTTAGTTCTGTAGCACTAGCATTACACAAGAGCTGTAAGCACCAGCCATATAACATCAGCCTGCAGGAGTCCCAAAAGCCGATACACAATCAGTGATGCAGATGAGTAACTGGTGGGACACACCAAGGGGTCACCCTGAATGCAGTGTTTCTAAACCCAAACCACTCCTTAGCTGCTGGATCAACCCCTATGAGGCCCAACAGCACCCTCTAGCCACAGCAGAGCAGGACATGGTGTGTTTTGCCACCCTTTTCTGCCCTAGGCATGCAGGCCTGGAAAGCCCCTTCACATGACACGTGTGTCATCCCTGCGGTCCCTCAGGTTTGCTAGGAGCAGTCTCCCCCACAACAGCTAGCCTGGGGGGGTGCCTCATCCTACCCCATTACTTGCCCAGGAGAAAGGCAATGGGTGCTCCTCAGTCTGCTGCTGACCCATCACTGCCATTGCCTGAGCAGCAGATATTTTGGACAGAGATACGGTTCACCTCCCAGCAGGCTGGGGAGAGAGCAGGGCAGCCCAGGCAGTGCCTCTGTGGGGCAGACAGAGGGTCTCCCGTGTGCAGGCAGGCCCGCAGTCCCTCCTGGTGCCGCAGTGGGATTGTGCAAACTCACTCCCCAGTGTTTCTCTGCCGGATGAACTTGTTCCAAATCCCTGTGGTGCACTTTGCCCTCTGACTGTGGTGACCTCGTGCCGGCTCCCTCGGCACTGTGTAAAGTCCACGGCAGAGGGGTGCTTACCTGCCTCCCGCACGCCACAGCTCACTCCCACTGCTCCCGGCCGCACATCTGCCTGGCCCAGGGCTCTGGGCCTGGATCTGGACTGCAGCATGTGGCTGCTTTTCAAGGCAGCGGTTCTGTGCCTGACGCTGGGCTTAGGGCAATGCACAGAAGAAGCAACACAGGTGAACACTGTCCACCCATCTTCCCGGGCAGAGTCATCCTATTCAGACTGGGGCATTGAGACCATCCGGGACAGCTTTGAAACAGTTAACAGCTACTTTGACTCCTTCTTGGAACTGCTGGGGGGAAAAAATGGAGTATGTCAGTACAGATGTCGATATGGTAAGTGAACACTGCTCCTGCTGGCTCCTCTCTCCCTGCCCTTTCCCGCTCTTGTGCTCTCCCTTCCCTAAGACCACCACAAGCTCCTATCCATAACCTGACCCTTGCTCTGCTCAGTGCAGAAAAGTCACTGCAGAGTCACAGCTTCCCTGCTAGTGCCAGCACCAGGGCACTGACCCTCATCTTCCCCTCTCACTGAGAACTGAGAGCCTGATCTTGAAGCCACAGTGCTGTGTGCAAGGGGACAAGAGGAGAGGATATACAGGTTTTACATGAAGGGCAGTAGGTGACCAGGCTGCCCAGACCGCTGGAGAGAAGCACCAGGGTAGGCAGTGAGGCCCTGGAGGGGAGGGCGAGCAGCCTGTGGATGCCTGACTCAGAAGAGGTTGTTAGTATTGCCCTAACCTCAGCAATCTTCAGTGTCATTGTTCAACAGCTGCAAGTTGGTTAATAAGTGGGATGGAGGAGGAGAGATAACAGGAAGGCACGCAAGATGTGCAGTCAGCATGGAGGAACCTTTAGTACTCAAGGCAGAACGAGGCAGCTGCCACTTGCCTTGGACTTTAGAATGCTTTACTGAAAAGGAAGAGTTTGTCCTGGGGTCAGAATGAAGGGGGTGACATTCTGGGGAGAGCAGGGCAGGGGACTGGGAGCATCGAGGTGCAGCAGGACCTGTTTGGGAACAGGAAGGAGGCTTCTTACAGGCTGTGTCCTCCCCCTGTGTTCCTACAACAGTCCCCACAGCCATAACTGTTTACAGTTGACTCAGCCAGCCCATCCACAACTGCCTGCCAGCCCTTTTCCCCCAGCTTCATCTCACGTCCCTCGTGACTGCCTGGGCAGGGTGCTTGTGAGCACAGAGGTGATTTGAACCCCTCTCCTTCCCTGAGCTGTGGTTTTCACAGACAGACTCCATGCTTTGGAGAGACCCCATCAACTCAGTTTTGGTCTGTATGCATCCCACTTCTCCCAGAACGTGAGCTGCACGCTGTGCTGCACGTCTCCAGCCTGCACAGGGTTGTCTGTATTGCTGCCTCGACAGATGCCTCTGAGGGAAGCATTGTCTGCCCCTCCCAGGCTAGCAGCAAGGGTGCTGGGAGGAACAGATGCTGCAGGAGCTGCCTGTCAGGACAAGAGGGCAGATGGGCCACCCTTACCCAAAATGACCCAAAGTGGTCACTCCAGGCACATTGCAAGGCTGGGGCTCTCCCTGCTCCTGCTGCCCCAGCTTTGCACTCTGGGCAGAGGGAAGAGCATCTCCACAGGCTGGTGGCACAAATGCCTGCCTGCTCCCCCAGAGCATTCTGCATCTTACTGGAGAAATGTGTTACCTAGGAAGGAAAACAAGGAAGCACATCATTAGTGCTGTTCTCATCCTCTGCTGAGCAGCTCATTAATCACTGGCTGAAGGAGGAAACTATTGAAACACTGCCCAAGTGCCTCTAAAGGTCTTGCTGGACCCTTCCAGAACTATTTGTCCATGCTGGTATCTAGCCCAGACATTGCAGGCTGCAAGTAGGGGGGATGCAGGGATGATCCCAAACCAGTGAGACCCAGTCTGTGTCCAGAAGAATGAACACAAACCATCTTTACCATCCTTCTGCTGAATTAAGGCCCAATTACTTTTTCCCCAGGCACAAAGCAAGAATTATGCTTTCTACTTCTTTCATTTCAGCTGAGACACCAATAATAGCTTACTTTGCCATAATAAAGGTCAGGGCTCACCTGTGATTGCTACATCCATCTTCAGCTGAGCACACAGCACTTGGCTGTTCTGGCTGTAAGACTCTTGATTTTTCAGCAGCTAGTGAGGTCTGGAAACAAACAACTTGATGGATCACTCCCTTAAATCAGGACATTAGGATCACACTAGCAATTGCTGACAAATACCTCCTCCTGCTTACAAAATCTCTCTGGGCATCTCAGGGTGGGAAACAGCCTGAACTGGGGGTAAATCCCTTGACAGCTTCCTTCAGCTGTCTGGGCAGGCAGGACTTCAACATCTTGCCCAGAATTTGGTCCTGAGGGGCTTCACATGAGGAGGCACATCCAGGCTGTGAGAAAAGTGCCTTTAAAGACAGGCACTCCAACACAGCTGTGCTGCACAGGACAATGTCTGTTCAAAGCCTGCTTGCCTGGGGCAAAGCAGTAACAATAGGCCACTCACAATAGTAAGGAGCCCCCAAGACCATCTATTCATCCTGAAATACATTCACTTCCCCCGGCCAGTGTTCCAGTACTGCAGTGTCTGAGACCTCCTGCATGGCCAGCGGCTGTTCTAGTCAGCTGGCTGTTTTCCAGTCTCTTGGCATAGCTACAACAGCCTGAAGATATTAAAATGCATCAGGGAAACTTGCTTCCATTAGGAACCCAACTTCAGTTCTCCTCTAAGGTTGTGCTGATAAGAAAATGCCCTGAAATAAAACTCCTTGCAAAGAACAGGCTTCCTCAGCAATGCTGTGCTTTTACACATCAGCATCACTCTTCAGCATGCTGCCATGCAGGTCCTGCTGCGCTTGCAGCTCTCTTCTTCATCCCAACTATGCCCTGCAGCAAGCACACAGATGTCAGCCTTTGGTGAAACACGGCTAGCAAACAGTCAGTGTAACCCACCAACTCCATTCCCCCATCACAGAAGCAGCTATGGGAATGGCCATAAAACAGATGGTAACCAGACCACAGAGTGTATGTCATGTAGAGTCAGGAATGCCTATTATTTCTTCCTTGCTTTTGTTTTACTGTTAGCTAGAAAGCAGGATATAGGAGAGAGGTTAATTTTGGTGTCTTGGACTTTAACTGAGAGAGGGTTCACCAAAGGGCACCTTACAAATGATTAAACTGTTTCTCAGAGAGGAAGAGGAGAGGTTTCCAACAAGGACTCATCATGAAGATAGTTCATGTTTTGTTGATCACAATTCTCATGTGAGATTTTTTTTCCTCAGGACAACTTTCTGAGACATAATAGCTGTACCTTCAGCTTTTAATGGAAGGTTTTCTCTGGAAACACAATTATCTCCGTATCTCCAAGCAATCCCACTCCTACACTGAATTCCCACCTTATCCCATTAACTGACAATGTGCTGCAGAAAGATAATGTTGTCAATATTACAAGCAAATCATTAAAATTTGACCCCATCCTGCAAAACCCACGTTGGATTTTGAACTTGCCTCTGCCTCCTGCCGCCTTAGCTCAGGAACTTTGTATTCCGAGTCCCAGTTCTCACGCCCTTCCAAAAGAGCAACTATGCTGTGAATTGCACCAGGACCTGGGCGCAGCCCTCCTCTCATTACATTTCTTAGAAGCCTTAGGATATAGATTCAGATCATATATAGACATAATTCCTTCTCTCCTTGGCATAACCACCAAAATACTGTACTATGCAATGTGTCAGTAAACTCTGAAGTCACCCTTGCATCAACATACCTCAGTTACCGCAGAGTTATGTTCTGGTGCAAAAGCAATCCCATACTGATGGTGTGCTGCAACCAACTGATTTGTGCTCTTTGTCTACTGCTAGGACAGCTCTACCTGCTAAAAATAACAGTGCTTTCTGCACTAGAAAATTGCACCTGGGGCAGGAAGCAAATCTGGCCTATTCAAAAGTAGACAGAAAGGTTGAAATACCGTAGGTAACTGCCGTAATGGGAAATACTTTCCCACACAAATGCAATCACCTGGTGGCAGTGTCAGCTAGAGAGCTTTATCTTGGCTTGGGGACAGCCAAATTCTTGGTGCATACTGTATTTCTGTAGGGCTGGAGAAAACAGCATCGGCATCCCTCAGCTATTCCAGTTTGTTGCTCATTTGTTGCTTATTTGTTGCAAAGCTGTTGTTCAAGGAAAACCACTCCAGCAATATTTAATTTAGAAGGTGCTGGGAATGTTCTTGCATAAGATTTTTTTACGCATTTTCTGTGAGGTCTTCTCAAGAACATGGTAGATTTATGCCTCCATTAACCATTGGTATTTTGGGGACCTGGACAGAAAAAAGGGAAAAGCATCTTAAATAATGATCAGTGCTGACAAGAAGAAAACAGTGGAAGTGGAGTTTAAAAGAACTCAACCCTGCCTCAAGGGCTAAATTACATCCATTTTATGTCTATTTAAATTCTGTAGTGGTGCTCAGGGAAGCAGAAACTTAGCCCTAGAGGTGATGGACTTACTAAAGGCTCAGCTCCCACGTTTTTGTTGGAGTGTCCACTCAGCTTGCAAAGTTTTCCCAGAGCAGGGTTCAAATGTCTTGTTTTAGCACCTCAAAATATCTTAACACCTCACTCCGCATTTGAGATCTCCCTTTTACAAACCCAGCTGGGACAGAAACAGAACAAGCACTGAACACACATCAAGGAACAGTGTAGAGAAACACAAGTTTTAGACAGATCTAGTACCTATCCTTTCCTCCTTGCATCTCCTGGGCGAGTGAAGTGTTTAGGGATGCAGACCAACGGGGAGCTGCCTGTCACTCCTGCTTTTTGGTGCTCTTACTGGGAAGATTGGCTTTCCTAACATTTTTCCTTTCTTTCTCAGGGAAGGCTCCAATGCCACGACCTCACTACAAACCACAGGAACCCAACGGCTGTAGCTCCAACTTCCTGGGGCTCAAGGTACCTGAAAGTGTATGTACTGCCACATCTGCCAACCACAAATGATGCAATTCTCTAATCACAGTAACCAGCTAATAACATTAGGAGGGAAAAGGCTTAGCTGCATTACATAGTGTTGTGTGGTGGCTTCTGTTCACAGCTGAAGCCAGAGCTCTGGAAAAGGGAGGAAGTATCACTTTGTGTGGTGTCAGGGAGCAAGCTATCTGCCTGGGACTGACAGAAGACAAAGCCGTCTGCTGTCAGCAAGCAAGGCAAACATGTCAGCCTGAGCACTGCCTAACTAACTGTCAGTCAGGGATGCATTAAGATTTCAACTGCTGGTGGCAGTGAAACAGGTGTCACATAAACATGAGTTACATTTACGAAGGACCGGGCTGTTGCTCTGGTTGTCTTGGTAGGTGTTGAAAGAGAAAGTTTCCTGAGCAGGTTAGTACCATGAGAAGAAAAGGGAGCACCTGGCCAAGCAGAGGAACGTATTTTTATCAAGGGCCAGAACAATCCTGTGCCCTTGTGATAGGACAGGGAACACATTCCATGACAGCTCAGTGGCATGGCATGTTGTAGAAATGGCAATACTTGAAGGCATTCTCTACACCTGGCCCTTAGTCCCCTCCCATGCTTTTGCCTCTGCCAAGCAATGAAATAAACCTGTGGGCTTTAATACTGCACCCACTTGTTATTTTAAAAGCAATTAATGAAATCCTGTTAGAATCATCAGGAAAAGTACTCCCAGGAGGCTCTAAGAGCAGGAAATACTATTCACCTTATGCATTACTGCTGCCCATGAAGTCTGCAGCAAGCGGGCAGATTCCTGCTCCAAAAAGCCCTCTCTTTGCATCCCATTCTTCGTGTAATATTAGATCCTTAAACTGCATTTCACTGCAAACCTTGTGGGCTTTTCTGCAGTACCTTCCCCTTAGGCAGGTAGTCACAAGCACTGAGTGAAGTGAAGAAACAGTATCCTAAATATCACATGAGGAAGACCAAAAAGAGGAGGAATTTATAACAAGCTAATGAGTCCAGCCTCTGCAGGAGGCAGGCCTTCTGCCCCATCACCCCCATGGTTATTAGCTAAGCTGCTGTTTACCCCCAAGTGAGTAGAGCTCCCCTGATCAAGCTGTATTTGTCCTTGGTCTCATAAGTGTCTCTCTGAGAAGTAAGGCATTAATAACACTTATAGCAGATTTATTAAGCCAACAAGCAGGACTTGTCAGGTTGTGGGAAAAGGAGGAAAGAGAAAAGGGGCCTTTGCCACTGCTGGAAAGGACAGGAAACTCTTTAATGAACTCAGACAAACTAGAACTAGCAGATTCATGGAGGGGCTGTTTACCATCTCTCTAGGAGAAGTTAATCCACTGCAACAGAAAGAAGGGAATGTCGTCTGTCCTGTACTGGACCTACACTACTGTTGCCCCTTACTTTAGATGGTGAGGGAGAAGCATGGGTTCCCTCCTGCTGCCCCAGCTATCAGAAGTAGCTTCTAGGACAGGATCCAGCTGGGCTCTGCAATACCTCACCCAGTTGGAGCTGCTTGATTCTGAGGCAAGGACGCAGCCACAGGACACTGCTTTCCTCTCTTTCCCCAGCTAGATTTGGGCATCCCTGCCATGACCAAGTGCTGTAACCAGCTGGACATCTGTTACGACACCTGTGGGGCCAACAAATACCGCTGTGACGCCAAGTTCCGCTGGTGCCTCCACTCCATCTGCTCTGACCTCAAGCGCAGCCTCGGGTTTGTCTCCAAGGTGGAAGGTAGGCTTCCTTGCTCACATCCCCTATGGAGGGAAGGAGCGATGGCAGGGAGGGAAGCCTGTGGCCAGGGAGCTCTCTCCTTGCCAAAAGCAGCGAAAATCTGCAGTAGGGAGCAGAACATCTGCCCCATGCTTGTCACAGGTGGGTCAGAAATGAGTGAGAATACCGAGATCTCCCTCTACACTTACACTTCTGTCCCAGGACTGGGGACCTAAATTATTTACAGTTGGAAAACATTACAAACCACATGTGGGAGAAACAAAACCCAAACAAAACTCCCCCCTCTCCCAAACAAACAAAAAAACCCAAAACAAACCCACCAACAAGAAAACATAGTTGCAATTCCTTCAACCCCTGGATGCTCTCCCCAAGGCTTAAAATGCCTTCACATGGTCAAAAAACATTCCACAGCCAGTAAACCACACACTGAAACCTGCACATGGCCAAGGGCCAACAAATTGGGAGAGCCAAGGACAAGGGCTCTCTGGGATCTGTTTCACAGGTAAGAGATGACGATGGCACCAGGGACATGGGTGGTGGCTGAGTCATGGTGGGCAGAGCTGGATTCGTCAGAAGCCCCCATACTAACAAACTTCTAGTGACGTGTCAGCAGCTCAACAGCCATCCTGGTTTTGCCTAGTTTTAAAAGCTTCAGACTGCAAGTTTGAGAAGAGCTTTTTGGTAAAGGCTGCATTTGGTAACCTTTGTGAAGAGTCCAAGCCTGCCTCTTGGTCCCCTGGGCCAACTTCAAGCACTTCTTCACTGTATGACAAGGAGGAAACAGAGACCCTGCCACAACTAGTAGTCAGCCATGGCAGGAGAGCCTCTCCCAATCTGCTCCTCCTGAGGCCTGATTATGGCACACAGGTAAGGCTGCATGACTAGAAGTACTAGTGCAGATGGCTTTCTACTTCATCACAGATAAATGGAAAGAGTGTCCAGGCCAGCAAGAGAAAACAAAGACATGGACTAATATATAAGTGCTACAGGCCAAAGTACAGCAAATCTTTCATAGTCACCCCTGTCCACAAATCCTCATGCAGCCAATCTCTTCCTGTTCCTTCAGATTTTTCCCCTGCAAATTTTTTTAGATCCCTCCTTTTTACTTTCTGCCTGCAGCAGTGAAACAGAAATACTAGGGAGTAAAGGTGGAGCAGAGCCCTTGCTTCTAGGCTGAGCCAAGCCACCTCTGCCCATAGCCAAGCAGGACTAAATACCTCTATCATCTCTGTCCTGGCTGGGGCAGGAAGCACAGGTAGCTGCAAACTAACAAACCTCTGAGTCATCCTCTCCTCCCCTTGCTCTGCCTCTTGTCCTGCGCTCTATACCTGCCACTCCCTGCCACTCGGTGCTGCTATGAACAGCTCCTGTTGCACAGCCCTCCCCCACCACCATCCTAGCTCTTATCTGGGATCCTTTCCACTGAGTCACCACGACAGAGACAGCAGGCAGGAGAACAGCATCTGCACTCCCTCCATATGGGCACAAACATTCCAACTGCAGCAGTGCCAGTTAACCAAAGCCTTGGTCTTCCCATGACTCACTACAGGCTCTCCAACACCTACCAACTGAGCAGACTCCTAAAGCAGCAGGAGCAGAGTGAGGTGCTCTGAGAGGCTGAAGCAAGAGGAGACAGCCCCAAGGCAGGGCTTTCCCACATGCATTCAGCAGTCAATGTTGGTTGGCAGTGAGTAAACCCTAAAAGACTTCATATTAACCTATTTATTTATTGAGAAGCAAGTTATGGGCTTGTATTTTTGGGAAGAGGAGGGGCTAGTAGTCAGGCAGACTATCAACAGCTCTGCTGTTACAACTGCAGTAGGATTTTCATGCTGGCTGGCAACTCCCAAAAAGCAGAAAAGGTTGGTTAGTAGTAGCTATAGGCAAAACTGATGGGAGAAAAGACAGGAAAGACAGTATTGTGGAGATCTTCTCGGAAGTCTGCTTGGTAAACAGTGCTATTTGCAGTGCCCCAAGAGCTCCATCAACCAGAAGAGCCTGAGAGAGGCAAAACCAGACAGGGGCAAGAAGTTAGTGTCAGACTGGTGCCACCCTAGGGAGAAAAGAGCCCCCAGTTAAGCAGAAGGGAACCTCTGGATTTATAAATCTGCAGTACCCAGAGATAAGACAACAGTCCTTGCTTCCAACTGTAAATACCACAGAACTCGGGGCAGAGCTCAGTCTAGGGTGGTTTCCACCCATCCCTCAGATGTCCTGAAGTGCCTGTTACTTACCTGCCTCACCTTTTCCTTCCATGCAGCTTGTGAATCTGTTGCAGACACAGTGTTCAATGCCGTCTGGACCCTGGGCTGCCGGCCCTTCATGAACAGCCAAAGGAGTGCCTGCATTTGCAATGAGGAAGAACGAGATGAATTGTGAAAATGAGCAGATGCCTGGCCTCCATGAGCCTGATACCAAGCATCCCCTCTGCCACTGCACTTCAGCACAGTGACTTCTATCAGCCCTCTGGCCCAGCACAGGATGGGGGGACCTGGCCAAGCAATATACATCAACCACAGTTTTTGGGCAGAGAGCTGCGAAAAAGGAGACAGTCTGTGAATATAGGGCAGTGATGCCTGCTGTCCACCACAGATGCAGTCTAACAGCCCTACCCCTTTCCAAGTCCATCAGCCTGAATGATCTGATTTTCTCTGCAGACTGATCAGGAGAGGCAAGCAGGATGCAGCACTGGTTATAAACAAGATACTTTACTTGTTTGCCTTAGACATGCATGTATTAGCCCCCTCCCCCCTCTCTTCCCTACCTTAACTCTGTAATTCGCAGTGCAGGGCATTAGGTTTCTGCAACCACTGAAAATCTCAGTCCGTGGCCATGCTATTTACAGTTTGCACCACTGGTGAGAGACTGAAGAAGAGAGGTAATTTACTTTCAGTACCATCCCTGACATTTTGTATCTTATCATTACACACCCTGACAACCCTGCTTATTTGAATACTTGGTGGGTCCAAAACTGATTTAAAACATCCAGGGAGATTTGGTAAGCATGAGAAAAAACTTTAAGTGTATGTGATATAGGCACAGTTCATTTTGGGGCAGATGGGGACCAAAGCCCATTGTGTCTGAGGTGTGAAATCACAGCACTCTCCCACAGTCTCAGGAGAAAAAGCTACTTTTCTTTTGCAGTGTCATCCAGATAAATTTACTTATTTTCCTCCTATATCATTTAACAAAACTTTTCCCTTAGGATCCCTTTTTACACAAAATGACTGGGTATCCACCTCCATCTTTTGCATGAGGGAAACAGGAGGCTCCCAGTTGCCTTGGATAAGACATTCAAAATCTGAGGCTTACCTGTCAGGTGGCAGGGTTTACATGCTACCTCTATGGGGCAGAGACACGGCCAGCTGAAGAGCTGTCAGCAGCCTCAGACTGCTTTCTTTCTAAAACGTGGTTAATACTCCCATCTGCTAAGGGGAATTTTTTTTTGCATACAAAATGAGAATTTTAAGTAGTATATGGAATTTCATCTACATACAACATTTGCAGACAACTTTCATCTGTTTCTTGTTGAGAGGAAGTTGCTACTGATGTGTTGGAAACACCACTAATATAAATCAGTTTCTTATGCTTTCAGACCACCATTCATCCCAAACACTACAGACTGCTGCACACAGGGCAGCTACTGAGTACTGAGTAAGTGCATTCTTCACAACAAAATTGAACTGTGGCAATCTGAAGAAACCTGTGAGCAGCTTTGTAGAGCTGCTCAGAAAACGTTTGAGCCTTCAAGTGGTGGCAGTGACTCAAGAAAACCACCAAATAATCCTGTATAGGAGAAAACCAGTACATGAACTACAGTAAAACTTCTGCATCCAAACTAAAAGTCGCTTCCCCTTCACATTGTTCCTGCTACTCAGTCGGCGTACAGCCACTGAAGCAGCTGGTCACAGGACTCTTCAGGTCAATGGACAAACCTTGGGTCATCTTCACTTCCATCCTGCTCTGAGCAGGAAGACAACACTGTGCTCACCTGATGGCTTCCTGACGACTTTCTGCATTCGCAGGATTGTTTGCAACTCACGCAGATGTTCGACCACTGCTTGTGCAGTATGTTTTGCTTCCACTATGTGGTGTAGCAGATTAAATTAAACAGACAAATACCTTGGCTCTCAGATGAGTTTGGTCTTTGATTTCATCTCCAGGTTGTAATACTGAGAAAGACAACAGATGGAAGCAAGAAGCAAACTGGGGAGAGCTAAAAGACTTTGAGAAATGGTGGTGTTTATGCCTAAGAGCCATTCCCTTTGTGTCAGTGGAGGAATGGCCACAGGCCAGTGAAAGACAGTAGACCTGCTATCCTGCTTTCAAGGCACCTTCCCAGACTGCTCCATTCACATGGCCACACAGGCCAGTGTTTCCTCCTCATTACTCTTCCAGATTATTCAACTAAAAAGCTGCAAAGCAGAAAGGCTGCTTCATATGAGCCTGTCAGGAAGAATGAAATAATGTGCACAATAACTGAAATAAACCAGGAAATTAATCTCTTCTCCACTACTCCCCCATGGCCCTTTCACACAAACAAAAAACACCAGTTGCCTTTCCAGAAGGCACCAGCTAATTGATTTAATTTTCCAGCTCTTGTTTTATCTAAACAAATATATTTAGCAGGGGGTGCCTGAACAAAGAAATGACAGCAGGAAATTGCCCATGTGGTCCTAATGCAGATGTGCATCAGCAGAGCCAGGAGATGCACAGAAATGCAAGGAGGTGGCTTTTTGATTTCTTTTTCTTTCACATTTGGCTAGGTAGCACACGAAAGTGTCTTTCCGCTTACACTGACATATCATCATAGAAACATTTTCATTTCTTCTACCACACACACATGCACACACACATATTCCCAAATGGGAAAAGCAGCCATGAAGCTATTCAGAAAAATCATTAAGCTCCCAGCCCATCACTGTGTTCCTCACTGGAATCTCACTCAGCAAAAGAAATAAATCTGTGAAATGGAACATTGCTGAGGAGATTTGCGACTCCCTTCTAAATGGGCCCTTCAAACAGACTCCCTGTCCATTTGAGAGCAGCAACAAATTTTGGCCTTGGCAGCAATTTGGTTGTTTCCAACCAAAGTAGAAAATGGGTAATGAAGGCTAGGGGGGACTCCCAGGACACTTCCAGACACACGGGAGAACACTGCACACTGTGAAGCTTCTTGCAGAAAACCTCATGAACACACTGTGGTGCCACAGCCAGTGGTGGAGATGGATCCCTCCTCTTTCACCCTCCAGCCCTGCCTCTCCTACTTAGTCCTTCACTGTTCACTGTGCCTCCTTCCTTTCACCCCATATTTCCTTCACCACACAGTACTCCTCCTCCTAAATGAAGCCCAGAGGAGCCCAAGCTGATCATCCATTATGTTTTCTTTGGAAGGATCTTAACAGCCCAAAGGGATTCCTGACAAAGAACCATGACGCCGCCACCACCACCACCAGTAATTGCATCCATATCCAGCTTCCACCCACCAGGGGACTGCAAATGTGCAGAGTCACTCAAATAATGCTGCCGTATCTCCTGTCAGCAGGCTCACTGGGGACAACCCTGTCCTGAGAACTACCCACATTACAAATGATTGCTAGAAACACGTAATGTGCATTCCTCTAATCCCTTTGTCAGGGCCAGAGCCTCTCTAGGCCAAGGTAATGATGCATGACAACTTTCAAAGACTTGGTAGCGGCACACTTAGGAGAGGGGGTGCTGCTGTTTAATGGCATTTTTCTTACAGTCAAGGTACTAAACAATACAGAGGATGTTTTATGGTCTTTCTCTTACAATGAAGGTGCTATAGCATTTATGAAAGGGACCACATTTTTTGGGGGGGCAGAAAAGGGAGAAAAATAAAAGAACACTAAATACAAAAGAAAATACTGCTAAAACTGCATGCAATTATAAGAAGACACTAAAAATCAAGTTTTATTAAATACCTTTTACTATTTAAAAATAACATTTAAATGTGCATGCAATGACAACTGTTTTATAGCTCCAAGGAACTTAGACATTAGGAGATATAATATTTTTACACATGCTTTCTAATGGTCAACCCAAAATCTCAGTACATCCAAAGCTTCAGCATCATTCACAGAACTGCATAGCAAACACGTTCAGCTATGATAAGATAGTGTTTGTATTGTCTGATGACAGAAGAGCTTCAATAACATTGTCAAGGACAAACAGTCCTTAGGTGGATGCAGGGAAGGACCAAGTTGGGTAATCCTTCAGGCCTGAAAAGCAATAGGGTCCCTTCATCTGAAGGGTTGTTGGGAAGAAATGGCAGATAAAACTGTTCTGCAGTCCGGGTTGCACTCAGTCTATACACACTGCCTTGCGTTCCCAACATACTTCACAAATAATCATCACACACTTAGGGAAACATGTCCTAAGGGGTTCAGTGGGGCTTTACCAAATTCATCTTGTTTCTTAAACAACCATGCAAGCAGGCACTGACAAGGAAAGTCGTCTCAGCAGAGATGCTGTTCCAGTAGGTTGGTGTTAGTCATCAAAGTCGATTCTGATGGGGCCACCTGTCAGGATGTGGTTTGCCATGTGAACAGATTCCTCCTCTTCCTCTGTCTCAGCTGACCTGCGCACCCGTCTCCGGCAGCCCTGGGCACAGCGAGAGCTCTCATCCAGCGCCCCACACACAAGGATGCGGCAATGCAAGAACACCTCCTGGAGGGTGGCAAGACAGCAGGCCATGTCAGCACACAGCTCTGGGAATCACACTGGCACTGCTGCCAGCTCTCTCAGAGAATGGGTGATGCTATTCCCACGGTGCAGCCATTTCCATTCCCACATCAACAAGGTCTGCATCCACCATTGCCACCCACAGCCAAACTGGCTGCTTCATGTTTTCTTAAGTGCCCAGGAGAGGACATGTTTTCCAGAGCGGCTGGCTGAGATGTCAGAGTATGGCATCTGTCTGTTAGCCAAGGGCTAAACAGGTAATGCAAAGGCATGAAATGATCCTCCAGAGGCAGGGATGAAAATGCCAGGGACAAGCTTGGAAGATCTCACATGAACTGGAAGGAACTGCATAGCAGGAAGCAGACGAAGAACGTGTGAAGCCTCACAAGGAGATGGACTGATAGAAAGATGCAAGAGAATGGACTGATAGAAAGATGCAAGAGAATCTGACATGAGCTGAGAAAACAAAGCTAGGAGACTGAGGGGCAAAGGAGAAAAACTCAGGCTGATGAGGAGCTAAAACTGGTAGCTGAGGGGAGAAGGGGAAACAAAGGCCAGGGAGACAGCTACCCTTTCTTTCTGCCCAGTAAAGTCAGGCAGTGACAGGATGGGTACTCCTTGCCTTCTAAATGACAAGGAGAGTAAGCAAGATCCCTGCAAGCAGGAAGTAGGGAAGAAAATATTTGTGAATGTTTGGTCTATGGTGAGGTTTGAAGCAAAATCCCTTGCACAGGCAGGGAGGATGCAGTTTGGAAGCAGC
This sequence comes from Melopsittacus undulatus, assembly GCF_012275295.1. Classification (NCBI taxonomy): domain Eukaryota; kingdom Metazoa; phylum Chordata; class Aves; order Psittaciformes; family Psittaculidae; genus Melopsittacus; species Melopsittacus undulatus. The sequence continues at coordinate 68,528,030 of NC_047530.1, read as the reverse complement.
AGTGGCAAACAGATAGCCAAGCAAAATCTTTGAATTTTGAAAGATCTCATCTGTTTTAACTCTACTGAGGCTGTAATTGGAGTGGCAGCTTTATGACTTCTGGAGCAAACAGCATTGGCTGAACATAACAATGACTGTTAAGACTACATTTCTTCTAGCACAGAGAAGTTATTAGCATTAGGAATATGGCATTATCCTTCAATTGTCCTCCCACTACAAAGCTTTTGCCTCAGAGTGCCACCAGCCTTGACAGCATGGTTTCACATTGAATTAAATAGTATGGTGGCCTTGTATCTGGAAACCTGGCACCTATACTCACAAGAGCTAGAGAAGATATAAGGTTGAAGAGATTCAAAACCATAGACCATCTTGTTTTAAAGATAGGACACTGTGCCCTGGGCCTGGTGATTGGGAACACTTTTCTCACCCAGTGTACAAGTGTCCAGTAAGACTACTCAGAAAACAACAACGATTTCAGCCTGCTATAGCAACCGTCCTTCATGCTTTACTTAATTTTAGCTGGTTTTATCACTCTCTCCTAAAGTACCTGTGTTAGGGTCCTGAAAGACAACACTGCTGGAACAGGCACAGCACCATCTGCCTTGGGGAAGTCACTCCTCTCCTTTGCACTCTAATACAGCCAGTTCTGTGCTGAGATTCCCCAGTCAGATCAGAGCTGATGCAATATCTCAGAGGTGTGTTTTGAGCTTACCTTGTTGTCTTTGCCCACAAACTTGAACACAGGAACCTGGAAATGCTTGGCAAGATGGTCCTTTGACGTGTACTGCTTCACTGAATCATCAGAAACGCAGCTGAGGAAAGCAGAGGGATAGGCTTTAATGGGTTTCCCAGAAATGGAAAATTAAAGAGAAAAAACATCCCAGCATATTTAAGCGCAGAAAGAAAAGGAGAACTTGGCTCTCTCAATCTAAGCTACCATCCATGTTACTTCCTCTTTGGCCACAGGAGAAAATTCACGAATGATGGGGAAAAACAACAGTGGTGATAATAGCATATCCAGACAAAGAACAGCTTAGCAGCAGAGAGCTGGCAGGACGTGGTCCAGTCCCCTTGTCAGAGGGACTTGCCAGAGAGCTGCAGGCAAGTTTGTCCTCATTTCACCTTCCTGTGCAACAGTCTGCAGTGATCAACAGAGCTGTTATACAGTATACATTATGTGCTTTCTATACACACATATATATGCACATAAATCATGCTTAAAATGAAGAAGCCTGTATTCACATTACTTAAATATCACAGATTATGAAAAACATAAAAATCCAGATTTACTTTGCTTTACATCATTTATGTTTTACTTTCTGCTACACTTGGTTGGACAGCTAAAATTCTTACACTAAAATTCATCATTTAAATTTCTTCATCACTAGCATTATATGATCATGCAAGACATCACAGAACTGCAAGAAAATAGCTGCTTTTATAAAAGTCACATTCCAGGTGCAGTCTATTTATAAACTGTTACAGCCTATTTAGAGTTTGACAGAGAAACAGCAAGACAAAAAGTTACAGTGACTTGGTAATTACTGCTGCCTAGTGCAAAGCCTGAAGCATTCTGAGAGGCCCAGCTGCTGCTGTTAACATTGCGTTGCAATGCGGCTTGTCCTTTCTAGCAAGTTAATTCCACAAATGTGGACTTTGCAAGATATTAAACAACAAAAAAAGTGATAGTGCAAGAGACAAGAGGTAATGGTGGGAGAGCTGAAAGTCCTACTCCTGAAGCAGCCTTTAGCTTCTATCTTTACACCAGAAACACGTAAGGCGTTGTCACAAATGCTGACATTTGATGTGTTCAATTATCAAGCAGCAGCAAACCCCACATCTATGTGTAGCTCTGCTTTCGCTGGAAATCTCTACACTGCTTGGCTGACTAGGCTGTGTGGGTGGCAGACTGCTGCAATCGCCCTTCTGCTGAGTACAGTACGTTCATGGGAGCACTAAGCATTGGTCTGATCCTAGCACTGTTTTCACCACCATGTATTTCTGTAGCTTCACTCAGCCAGCGGCGGTCACGGTCTGAAGGGATATCCCTGTCTGCAGTGCTTGTCTAGTTAACTTGCCTGGAACACAAACATAAAAGCCACCAAGGGGAGCTAATAGATTAATATTGTACATCTAAAAAAACCCCAAAAAACGGCCGAGATTCCTTCCTCCTGAGGCCGAACATTAGATGTTCCTAAATTGCTTAGGATAAAATTACTTTTAAAAGTAGCATTCCTGAAAGCATCCAATTGTAAAGAGTGACAGTTACAGACCTGGCAACTAGCCAAGCTTTGGGGCCACAAAGTCATTTGTGCGCATATAAAGTGTGATGACACTGACTCAAAGTGACTCCTAAATCCCAGGGTCTCCAAAGCTTCTCTACACTGGTAGAGCCTTTCAATGGAACTACCTTAACCCCATCATGCTCAGATAAATCGCAGCTCCTGACCACATCGGATTACAACAGATTGCCCTCAGTGACACAACCTTGCTCAAGACTGCCCCAGAGAGCTTCAGTGTTTGTCACCTGTGCTATATAGATCAATGCCTTTTACTTATTTTTCTTTTGAGAAAGAGGAAGAACGAAATCAGGAGAGCTGCTTGGGAGCTGGCTGGGCTGGCAGCAGTACAGGGTATTACAGAGACAGTGCAGAGGGATCTGGGAAAACCCTGATTTCCAGCATGGTCACATCAGCATAGAGAGGGTTGAGGAGTCCCACAGGAGAAGCCTCCCATCCCACAGCCCTTGTGAAATGGCCATAGCAGGGAATTAACAGGCAAGAAAGAAGGAGAGGGAGTGTTCCCATCCCTCAGTCTGAGATACATTCCCTAAATTTAAACAGTGTTTCCCCGTGGAAGCTGCAGTTAACTCCTGCAGGTCTGATCCTACAAAATCAAACCTATTTTAAAACGTTGTCTTTATTGGCTTGGGCTTTCAGGGCTGAGTTGATGGAAGGAAACTGAGCTATTACAGAGCTGTTTGGAGCATCAACAAATCAGCAGTGTATTCAGCTATTTTTACTTTTTAATTGCTGCTAGCACACAGAGAGACAAAGCACTCCAGTTAGCTCAATAGCACATCATCAGCCTTTGCTAAGTGAGCGGTTCAATTCAGATACACCACAGCCCACTGAGCTGGCATGTCTGAGGATGCTGGAGCCTTCAGTGACTGGATGAGGCTCCAGCCGGCTGGCTCCAGCCCACTTTCCCTTTTGATGAAGTTTTAATGCCCTCTGCAGGATAACAGTACCAAAGGGACTGCTGGTGCCATAAATCCTCCAAGTTGTGCTGTGGTAAAATTGAGAGATGACATTTTCTGCCCTCTCCCTTAACTGCTAGCTCAGGTTTTGGCCACTGTTTTGAATCCTGTCATTTTCACTCATAGTGAAAATGAATGGATGTTTGGAGTCATGACTGTGTGAAGGGTCCACAGGAACAGCCAAGGCAGGGAGTTAATAAATCAATCCTTCCATTACAAATCCACTCATAAACCCCCAAAATGTCAGGCACAGAAGGATTGCAGCCTAGGATGGGGGGAGAGCAAGCTAAAGCCAAAACCTTTGTCAGAAGGAAACAAAACAAGTATTTTTGTGTATGTACTCTGCAGGACCCCTTTGTTACAAGGTAATCACATAGGACTTGTCATCACCAGCTGTAAGGGTGGATGATTTAGCCTGGCAGCTGAGGAAATAATTGTTGTTCTCATTAGATGGGCTGTCAGACAGAATATCGAACTTCTATGAGGCTGTCAGGCTATGACATTTGGGTGCATCTTAGATATTACTTTTATTTTCTCCCTAGATGGTATCAGACTGGTTCCCACATGTGATGTTTACCACAGTGTTGTCTGGTTAAGCTGCCAGGCACTGCTGGATGTGAACACTCCACAGCAGTACTGTACCATGGCTCTGTCATGTTACCACCCAAACAAGTGTCTGAAAACAGGGGTCCATCTTAGGAGCCACAGCAGAGCACACAGCAGTGCTCCCCAAACCTCTGATCCAAAATCTGTTAGAGTGAACCCACAGATCCACCCTGAGTTATCCTGGAATGATCTCTAACCCCAAATGCCTCAGAAAATTACAGCCAAACTGAGGGATCCCAAATTTACTGCACTGCCTGTTATGAGACAGAGGAAAGCAAAAGGAGATCCTGGACCTCCAACCTGGACCAGCCACAAAGTCTTCTGGCTCATACTATAATAAGGCCATGATGGGAAAGATCAAGAAGTCTGCTCCAGTTGCTGTGGCGGCTGGGAGGCAGTGGCACGCAGCCATCGTGGGGTTCTGCCGATTGGTTTGGCACTCAGCAGGCTGGCAGAGAGAGGATATCAGGAAGGATATCTTTTCTACAGTAGCTAACTCAATTATCTACAAAGCTAGCCAGAGAGAAATATGTCCTGTAAAGGCTGCACTTGGAGTAACCTCCTCCACTGCCTCTTGCTGTTTCTGCCAATTACTTTAGATGGGACAGGTGGTTTCAAGTTGACAACTGAAAGGCCTGGCTGCTGCTGTTCTAGGAACACAGCAGATAGGCTGCTGTGAAGAAGTGATGGTGTTTCCTGAATCACACAGGCAATGCAATTTAGCCCCACTGCCAATTCCAGTCAAAGAGCCAGCAAGAGAGAAAATAGTGAACTCACCCATCTTGAATCAGGTAGTACTTCAGGATCTCATCAATTTTTGAGGTGGGAGTGGCAAAGCAGCTCTCTACCAGTGTCTCTAGCCCACTGACATGTACCAAGGGTTCAATCCCAAAGTACAATGAGTCACGAAGCTTAAGGGTGGGAAGGGCACCCCTGTAGGGTTCATCAAAGTCTTTGTCTTTGAAGATCTCAAGAGTGAAGGGAAAGATGCCCTGATTGCGGCTCATGATTTCCAAGGGAGAGTTCTTAAGGTTGGGCACATAACCTTCAGAGATGGTGTAGCGGCGTGGGAACTCGCAGGTCACCGGGATCAGTAGCTTGCTGGTGCGGACAATGATGTCCCCATTGCTTCCTGGAGTCTGCTTTGGCAAGCCAGTCACCAGATTGGTGGCAATGATTTTATCATTTATTACCTGCAGCAAAGAAAGGAGTTTAAGGGAAAGGGGAGATAATTGAGAAAGATGTCTCTGAGTTCAGACTAGCAGCTGAGTTTACCTTGTTCCAGAAACTCAGACATAAACTAGACACTGAAATACAGCTCGTGAATTCATACACTGCAACCAGAATGTAGGTTCCTCCTCACCTATGAAATAAAGGCCTCTATCAGTTTGCTCTCAAATTTGATGCACTGTACTCCTGCATGAAGCAGAGGAACTTGCTTCCAATTTCAAGCTGTCTCCCGAGATGAGCTCTCTGGTTCCTGACTGTTTGCCATTCTAAAACTTTGAAATATTATTGGGGGATCAAATTCTATCTCAGCAGGAGGGTGAAGAGTGGCACCACTTGCACTTTCTGCACTGGAACAATGGTAAAGCTGCCTCTGTGAAGGGTTATGTGAGCAGAAAGTTGTAGCCATGCTGACAGAGACACACCTCTAAAGAGGAGATGGAACAAGCTCTCCTGCTTTGGGATGTGACCCCAGGTCTAGTCTGAGGCCAGCTGCATGGCAATAAGGAAACTTCTCTGATGGTACAGCTAAGCTTATTCCCCAAATAAAGCACAGTCAAGTCCCCAGATCTGAGCAATCCCAAGAGAGAGGACAGCAATAGGTATACATACGTCTACAACAGTGCCACAGGACTTCAAGGAGAAATGGATGTTGACATGAGTGCCATTAGATACTCCTCTGCATGAAGTGTTTATAAGAGAAAGGTCCAGGCCTCCAACCAGGTCCTTTGGGATGTTCACCTCAATAGAGCTGGACTTGCACAGCACTGGAACTACAAGAAAAGTCCCCAGAATAACCATTGGCACTACAAATCTTCCAGGGAGCTGGGAAAGGGCTATATCAATTATTATTGGGCAAAAAGGGGGATCATATGCTGTGTTTATGGTTACTATCTTACCATAGTAATCTAACTACCTATATTACATTTCTACTTACAGTACACCAATCTTCTAGGTTACCACTGCCCCATATCCTCCTGGCACAGTGATGCCACAAAAGATGGTGAAGATGACTGCTAAACTTGTGGCAGAAACTCTGTGCAGATATGGATAACAAATTCACAACACCCCAAACAAAGCCATTTTTAAAGACCCTTAATCAGATTTTATATCAAACCCAGAACAGGTCAAAACAATTCCGTAGAGATGCTGAACTGAAGTGGAAGCACCTCAAAATGCTGCAATAATACTTCTTATACACAATAAACCCAGCTCTGACAAACAAACCTATTAGCTCACTCATTCCACCTCCTTCCAAACTTTGAATTTTAATACAGATCTCCATGTGAACTTTTAAAAATTAAAATTCCATTACTCAAAAAGTGAGAGAACATGTAGAGATTGGGAAAAATGAAAAAGGAAATAAGAGGGAATAATCTTCAATTAAAAAAGTGATTGCTATATATATTCCTTGAGTGTATACACATCCATACAGTTAGGCAGAGGACAAGAGTAGTTGTGCATATATTCTGGTTTCTTCCCATCCATAAAAACATCCTCCCCCGCAGAATTTCCATGTATCATTTTAAAATCACATGACAAAGCTTTCTGCAAATACACTAGTTACCCAAGTGTTTCCCTAAAATTAATTACAGTCCCAATCCTGACATTCATATGATCTTTCTCTCCTTAATTTTGATCCTTAATTGTATGGTCCACGATTCTGGACCTTGGATACAAAGCACACAGCTAAAACATACCTTTCACCCTCCTTAAGAAAACTCTCCTGTCCCAGCTGAGGTATTTGTAACAGCTACTATGTACCTGCAGGGAGTATTTTTTTATTAAAAGTTGATCTTTTCAAGGTTATATGCTAAAATGTATGCAGTGTGCCTAAGGCAATATGCTCACATAATGAAGCTGCTGGGTTGGAACAGAAAACTATAGAATTACCTTCAATTTTCCTCTATCCACAGTAGAAGACAAGTGGGAATAACTGAGCACATCAAGTGGCAAAGCTCACAAGGAGACAAAAGGACTTTAAGAACACAGTGCAATGCAGAGAGAGATGAACTTCCTTTGGAGACCTGGTTGTCTCAACTTGGATTTAAAGCTTCACTGTTCTAGTGACTTGGTAAGAAAATACAATGCTTTTATAAAGGTGTAATTCAGGGCAAGATGGTTTGGATCCCAACAGCAATTCTCCAAAGTTCAGGATCAATTTGGTTCAGACTATCTCTGTTTCTAAATGCCTTTGATTGGCACAAAGCGGAAGAAAGAAGAGACACCCATTAAATCTCTGCTCTGGCACTGCAGGAGTTGCCTGCTTGCACTCCACCACCTGGGCACAGAAGCAAGTGAATGGAACCTATGAGCAGACCCACTTTTGATTCAAGCCAACTCATCATTATTTAGGAAAACAATCTGGGAAACTCCTTATACCAACCATATTGGAGTAACTGGTAATGTAATTCAAACCACCCTACACATTTGTATACAGAAGAGTAATCAATACTGAGAACAGTGTTTCAGTTCTATCAATTTAACAGTGGTTCTGCAAGCAAAGAGACTTGCATTCATCAGCATGATTCACTGAGTGGGCCTGATTTTCCCAAGAGAGACTTCCAGGAACATCATAGGGGGAGCTGAAAAGAGGCTGGAAAGGTAGCCCGTGGCTATATGCAGACATGTTATTCCAGGTGGGGTCCTGACTGCCAGCACTGAGATGCCCAGCAGAAATTAGTTACCCTGGGTGCCAAGAGTAATTAATGTAATTTGCAACTTCTTTTCTCTATTCAGAGCACTGCACTCTCCTGACTTGCTGTCAGCATCCATCTCTTGCATCCCTGTCCTGGGCTCACCCCAAGATGCAAGCTTCTTGAGAGCCTCAGCCAGTCTTTGCCTGTCAAACATTTCAGTTATTTACCCTCAAACACCCCAGAGCATCTGTAAGTACTAGGAAAGCCTCGGCATTACTGCTTTAAACTCTGCTTTGCACCAATGCCTGCAGTACCATGATGCTGGTAGGAAGCATCTGTGACCCATTCTACTGTCTGCTGTTCTTGCCACCACGTTCCTTGTCCAGCCTTTGGTTCCTTCCTTGGCCTTTCAAAGTACAGCTGCTTGGAGCAGAGGTTATCTTTTTGCACAGGCTGCTCAGTGGAACAGGCTCTCTGATGCTGGGGAGCCCTGAACCACTACTAGCAAACCGCAGATCAACAGCACCATTGTAGCTGAACACAAGGCTTGGGCACAGGAGAGGGGAGAAGGAACATTTCACCACCACACTTCAGAAAGAGGTGGGGTACTAGGATGGTCTGCAAAGTTCCAAGTATTTATTTGGCTGGTACCTTTGTGGGAACATTGTAGCCAAAACTGTGATTTCTGTGGAGGATTATTAATGTTTGTTCTGAATGTAGAGACAGTGCAGAGGAGGGTTGATAGGCTGCAGATCCAATTGCTTCAGGCAACTGTGCCTGCCCCGCACTATTAATTGTACAACTATAAACCTGATTAGATGCCATAAAAAATTGTGTGGTACAGTTCCAGATATATTCTGTCACATCTTCTCAAAATTGCAAACCACTGCGTGGGGACATAAATTCATGAAATGCAAAAGAACAAGCAATTTCACTTTATGAGATGCTGTATCCTGAGCCCCAGCCTTGCACCCAGCAATGCTGCTGCTCTCTTTAGCAGCCCCAGAAGAAGAAGAAACACTGGCTAGAAAATGAATGGCCTTTTAACCCTGCTAGGGTTGCTCCAGGGAGCCAGGGATGAAAAACATTACTCTCTCCTGGCTCTTATCCATCAGTCAGTCAGACCTTTAATCAGTAAGTCTAATCACGGCTTTTGGAAATCCCCATCTCCTCCTCCCCACCTGGGTCTGCTGGAGCAGCACTCCTGAATCCCAAGTGTGAGTGCTCATCCTTGAAAACAGTGACCTGCGTTTCTAGTAAGATTAAAAAGCAGAAATTTCATCAACTAGAACCATTCCAACTTCCTCTCTAAGGCATGCCTGCCCTGTTGTCCCCCATGAAGTATGGGTCTGTTCCTCTTGTGCCTGGGTGCTTTGTAACACATCAGACTACAGAAAGTTCTGAGCACACCAGGTAACACCAGCACATTGGTATTATCTAAAGCCCAAGTGAATTAGTCTATGACAGGCTTCCTTTTGTTGCATTTTTAGATCCTACCGTGGGCTATGGCCCAAGTCTAGCCCATTAGCAAATTCCCATGCAAACGTCTGGAAGCAACTGCAAAGGTTATTCATGGGCCCACCGACACAGAACACAAGCAGAGAGCTACGAGGTCTGTCTCTACCAGCTTTGTACTGAGCCTAACATGTCTGAGAAGTGGCCAGGCAAGTCAAGTGAGTCCCACCAGAGAGCATTACCCATCTTTCATATGCCCACACACCTTTCCTCAATACACAATTTTGACTGAATATCCTTTCGTCAGCAGATCATAGTAGACATCTTCTCTGTAAGACACACAGGCTTCTCGATGCTTTTGGCACCTCAGGAGCTCAGCTAGCTGTGGGATTATGAGACCTGGAAGAATCCTGGGTGCAAGTCCTTCCTGGATTGTAAGAAGTCATTGCATGAGGAGCTACAGACCCTCTGCTCAACTTTGAAAGTCCTCAGGAACTTCCCCCTGGTCCTCTACTCCCTGCACTCCCTGCTGCAGAGCTAAACTGACCACTGGGAGCCTGGATGTAGTTGTAGAGAAAATCTCATTCAGCTCTTGCAAACCAAAACAGAGAACATGTTTATTGTAATTGCATGCTATAGGTGCAAGTGGGTCAGTGAGAAAGACTCCCTGCATACAGGAATGGAGCAAAGTTCAGATGGAAAGTCTCCCAAGGACAGCATTACCCTTGCCTCTATGCAGCAAAAGCAACAGTCAATTTTCAGATGCTATCTTGGCTACTTTTCTAAGGGACAGCAAAACCACCCTGTATCAAAACTAGTACTCTGCTTCAAGCCATAGGAATACTTGTTGGAGTGGCTATTGAGATACTTGAGCAAAAAAAGCCTCTCTCACCCCATTCTTGGAAGGGACTGAAGCTTTTTAGCTGAAATTTTAAAAGCCCAGTTTGAGGCATGAAAAATTCCAGTTCTAATGGCATAAATCTGTTAAAAGCACACACAGCTGAAACAGAGCAATATAATGGGATATTACACCTGGGTTGGAGCAAACCCAGGCACAGCTACAGGTTGGGTAGAGAAGATATTCAGAGCAGTCCTGCATAGGAGGATTTGGGGGTGTTGGTCAATGAGAAAATGAATGTGAGCAGGCTTACAGTGTGTGCTTGCAGTCCAGAAAGCCAACCATATCCTGGGCTGCATCAAAAGGAGCGTGACCAGCAGGTAGAAGGAGGTGATCCTCCCCCTCTACTCTGCTCTCACGAGACCTTACTTGGAGTACTGTGTGCAGTTCTGGTGTCCTCAACATAAAAAGGACATGGAACTGTTGGAACAAGTCCAGAGGAGGCCACGAGGATGATCAGGGGACTGGAGCACCTCCCGTATGAAGACAGGCTGAGAAAGTTGGGGCTGTTCAGCTTGGAGAAGAGAAGGCTCCGTGGAGACCTCATAGCAGCCTTCCAGTATCTGAAGGGGGCCTATAAGGATGCTGGGGAGGGACTCTTCATTAGGGACTGTAGTGACAGGACAAGGGGTAATGGGTTCAAACTTAAACAGGGGAAGTTTAGATTGGACATAAGGAAGAAATTCTTTACTGTAACGGTGGTGAGGCACTGGAATGGGTTTCCCAGGGAAGTTGTGGATACTCCATCCCTGGTGCTGTTCAAGGCCAGGTTGGACAGAGCCTTGAGTGATATGGTTTAGTGTGAGGTGTCCCTGCCCATGGCAGGGGGGTTGGAACTAGATGATCTTAAGGTCCTTTTCAACCCTAATGATTCTATGATTGTATGATTCTATGAATCTTAATTGTAAGTGAACTCTGCCAAAACCACCTGTGATGCAAGAGGCACCTAGCTGGGTTCTGTGTCTCTGTTCTCCTGCCTGGGAAAAAGAGCAGTATCTCCAGGCTCTCAGCTTTGGATGATCTGTCATTAATGACAGAGCTCCACTAACCAAACTGGAAAGGTCAGACTAAGAGAACACAACAAAACCAAGAAGTAAAGTTCCTTCAGACATACTTTTGGCATTCAGGGGACAGAGGCTGTCAGGGGGATTCTGTTGACCTACCTTGGCAAGTGTGATTGTCTTCTGACAGAACAAGTCCCCTCGGACATTCACATTGGTATGTGTCTTCCACTTCAATACAGGTGTGGCTGCAGCCTCCATTGTTATTGTGACAGCCTTCAATTTCTGCGAAAGAAAGAAAACTCAGCACACACTGCTCCTCAGACAGTTGTGTGGCAGCTACACAGGCCCTCAACATACTCTCCTGGATGACTAACAAACAGTATGACCAATACAGAGCTCAAAGGCAACAGCACAGCGAGAGCTTTCTTCCAAGAAGATGTGGTGAAAACCTGTTTTTAATTGTACAATCTCCTGTGTTTCTTATTTCACCATGAAGTTAACAAGGAATTTTGTGAAAAAGCTTACCAAACTAAATCACATGCTATAACTGGCATACATAAGGCGGCTGAATAGGCAATCTTCAGCTTGTCTCTAACTTCTAAGACATCCTCCTAAACTAAATTTTATGTTGTTTCTTACTTCAAAAGGGTGGGAGGAAAACCCTCTTAAAACTTCTACCATGTGGAACCATACTCACTCCCTTCCTCATCACCAGAATTAGAGCCCTGAGATTTGCAGGGGAGGTGTTCTGGGGAGAACAGACTCACAGGTAGCCAGCTCCTACTCCCATCAGGAATACAAGAGAGAAGACATTGTGCTTTTTGCCTCTGGGTTTGCCAGCTGTTGTGGAGGTGGGTGTACTGAGTTTCTGCATCCCCTTTGTAGGCTGAAGATAAAGCACTGCTTGTAGGAGTATGTTTAGCAGGAATTTTGACAGTTTGTGACAGATTGACACAAGATCATAGTGTAAGGTCAATTCACCTCCTAATTCTCTCCCATTCTAAAGTGCACAAGAGAGACAGCAGCACAGCTAATTGGAAGATTTGTCATATTTTCTGCAGCTGTAGTGGCTAGGAATATGTTTTACATGAAATCTCAGTTCCTCAGAGGATTGCCTCACCTGAACAGAAAAGAGCCTGAAAGGTCAACCAAACACATTCTGAAGATTTGAAAAACTAAGGCAAGCAAGGCCATTATCAGTTGTTGGCTTTCTATTATAAAGAAAATAACAGAGTAGCACCATTTAAAGAAAACCAAAACCTTCTCTGCTTGATATTCTTTTTACCTCTTGGAATGAATACCTATTCTCAGTAGAACAATAGTACACATAGTGTAAGAAATCATAAATACAAAATATTTCTCCCTAAGCCTACCATCAGAAATTACTGTATGGTTTTCACTGAAATATGAAGGAAAGAATGCAAATCCCATACTCAGTCCTATAGATTACATGAAAAACAACAGCCTGGGCTCTCCATGTGAGTCAAAGTAATGGGTAAGGCACTAGAATGGAAATGTTGAGATACTCTTGACCTTACCAAGCCTCACTAGCTCATATAATCAAGATAAATCTCTTGCATTTGTTATTTTTAGCAACAGCTGTGAGGTGGCTCACAAGTAAATCACATACTCTAATGGCTCACAAAGCTCAGGGCACATCCCTATAAATAAAACTCACTAACAAGATTGTAAAAATCCTCAGCAGCAGTGTCAAAACTCATGAAAAGCACCATCCTTCTTACAGAAGGAAAAGTTAAATGATATATCAAAAGGTCTTAAAATGCAACTCTAAGAACAGCAGAAACAATCAAGCTTCCAAGCACAGACTACTCCAGCCCTGTTAGAAAAGTGCAGTGCTCAGGAATAAAGACTGCCATGTAGCACAGCTGGGTTTATGTGACACCCCACAGGTTCAGTGCTGGATGTGGAAGGGATAAAGCCCACAGATCACTTTTGGCCCCAACCAACCTAACAAGTATACTTAAGGAGCACCCTGCACAGCAGCTCCCTAGGGAAGTGTCATTATCTGGATGAGTGATGTTTATTAATAGAGCTCAGAGAGGCAATTTTCAGAGAAGTGAAATGAAATATGCTTTGTTATCAAAGAGAGGGAAAAGAGAGACTGAAACTGCAGCTTGGAGCCATTTGTCAATGAACTACAAAGAAGGCTGGAGTGCAGCCCAAAAATACAATGGCAATCCCTCTCTCTCTGCACCATGGATACCAGCCACACAGTAGCTAATGTAAGCTTGCATGCAGACTGCAGATATATTCAATTCTGGCAATCAGGTAGCTCAGAAGTGAGACACATATGTAAGCTATTATTTTTGTCTAAGGCCCCACAGTATCTGTGAACATACAACACAGCAGCTTTGCCTGTGAGGGGGCATAGTGCTCTTCACAGCTGACCACAGAAAACATCAGGCACACGTCATTTTTTCCTGGGTTTTCCTATTTCTGCTCAAATATGTCTGTACATTGTTAATGACAACAGACGAAACCTACAATTTGGTCTTGAAGTCCCTGCTAAGCTATCAAACTCATCAAGGGTTTTCAGGCTGGCTATTGCTACCGCTGGGATGTAACTGTAGCAGGTGCACACAGCAAAGCCCACAACTAACTACTTAGAAAAATCAAACAAAACACATCCCTATTCTCAAATCTAGTGTCTGTCTACAGACTAGCATCCCTTCTTCTCAGTCTGTACTCTAGGTTAAGTGATCCTACTGTTGTCTAATGTCATGATATTTACCCCATAGCTAATGGTAGCTGTCAAAAACCAGCAATGCTAAAGCTGCCCCTGCACAATTCTCATACAAATATACAGAGAAAAATCCCAGCATCTCCAGCAGTAACTAGCTCTGTCTGGACAACCAAACTTTAAGATCCACTGCTGCCTCTCCCCCCCTAGAGACAAATACAAGCAAACCCTAACAGAAATGCACAAGACAGAGAGAACAACAAGGAGAGTTCTCTCTGCTTGATTAGAAGGTTATTTCAGTAACAGCACCACTGGGAAGCACAGAAGTGATAGGAGTGACAATCCCAGCTTCAAACAGCTACAGAGAACTAGTGCTACAAGTGAAGGGGAATGATTTATATTGTTTCCAGCAGACTGTGATAGCTGAAACCTCACCTTCACAGGTTTTCCCATCGCTTCCCAGTGTGCGCCCAATCCCACACTCACAGCGGTAAGAGTTCTTCAGGTTAACACAGAATTCACTGCAGCCTCCATTGTTCTGCTCACATTCATTTTCATCTGAAAAAAAAGAAACCAGTGTAATAAACAACCCTGTGTAAACAGAGCTGGCAAAAAGGGGCTGTTACATGGGAGTGCTGGTCAGATCATGGACTGGCTTTTCGGGCCTCATAATCTGGATCTTGGCCACATAGATGATCAATCCCACTAAAATGCTAAAGAGCACTGCCCACTGACAGTACCAGAGCGTTATGCTATGCTGTGTCTACATCAGGAACTAAGCAGACTGGGAGGGAAACACTACATGCACACAGCTGCCATTTCGGAGTGAAGATGGGCACAGTCCCACTGGGAAACTTCCAAACTGGTTCCACATACTGGGGAGTTTGTGTTTGCACTTATCTTGTAATCCTAAACTATTCTCCACTCATAAAGAGGTTAGAATAGAGCTATCATGACTTCACTGCATCGTAAAACCAGGCGATTATGAGAACTTGTCAAAAATTAACCCTATTTCTGTATCACACCTGCTACTGCTACATGTGACCAACTATCCTACAGCAGTTTTAAATGATTTACCCCTTATTTCTACAGAGACACAAGAATGAAAAACAGCTGTGAACATATAAACAAAGCTGAAATCAAACCAACACACTTTAATGAACTCCATGAAACTTTCCCAAGAAAAGCCAGTCATGAGAAATTTCATCATTTCACCCTCTTGCCACAGCTCTAGCTGCTCTCCGCACCACACAGCTCAGGTGCTCGTGCAGAACAGAACTGTCAGCTCTCTGTGGTAAGACCTAACTTGGGCATTGGTGCCTCACAGACCATCACAGCCATTAGCTGCTTACTCTGGAGATAAGCAAAGAGGTCCCACGGAGCTATGGCTCCTACATTTCCAGTTCCGAAGAAAGAGAAGTGCCTGAGCTGGCATCCTGTTTTCTGGAACGGACTCTGGAGAAAGGTCGCAGAACAAGCTTTTGATAGGCCTGCACTCAGTTTTTATAACCTATAGCAATATACCCATGTGTAATACCTGTGTCATGCTTCTGTGCTGGCTGCACTCACTTCTACAGTAGAGCCCTTTAAGACGTTGAGGGTATTTGCTGAAATAAACCCACAGTAGATGCTTTTGAATCTCTTGGTAAAGCTCTGAAAACCTCCTTATTTTCTGCTTTAAAGGCTAAAGTTTCTGTTTGTCTCTCTGCCTTTTTTTTTTTCCAAAAGTACTTTGCTCTCCAAAATTCTCATTCTTCAATCTGATTTCACATGAGGTTTCACTAAAACAGCTTAGAAGTTACCATTTACTAGATGTCAGAAGCTTTAAAACCAAGAAAAAAGAAAAATACCATTTAAGGGACAGGTCAGGGATGAGCTCTCTTAGGTGTAAGTGATCCCACACATACACAGAACTCACAGCCTGCAGTTACCGATGTTGTCTCCTTCCACAACCAATGTGAACTGAATATTTTTAGCCAAAGAAATGGCTGGTACCCTGGCTGGGGAGGCAGAAAGCACGTCCAGGACACACACACAGACAGGGTCCCTTTTCACACATGTGACAGGCTCCACATTTTCACTTCTAACAATAAAACTAAAGCTGCCTAAAAAACAGAGTGAAGAGTGAAAGGGAAATTGGCAGAGGTAGAGATGCTGTTAGAAGGCCCTAAAGGATGGCTTGGTCAAGGGCTGTAACCAGCAATTCACCTTGCTGGTCCTCCAAGTTCTACAACACAACAGAATGGTGTATCCATGACATCATGGACCCATGGCAGAAAGTCCAAGACCTGACCTAAACTCTAAGTAAGTTTGCAAATGAAAATATAACTCAGGATCAGCAGTTCTACTCTGGATTCAAAACATACAATGCATTGAAGAGAAGTCAAGCTAGCACAGGGAGGTTCACAGACAATGCACAACAGAAAGTCATTAGAAAGATGAATGAGCCATATAACAACAGAGAGTGCAGGTAGGTAAACTAGTGTGATTATTACAACTGAGGTGTTGTGCCATCTGATTATCATGAAGAGAAGCAGCACTGCAGAAATCCTGCTTGCCCTGGCCATGTGGGGATGAAGGCAGCTGCAGCACAGGTACACAGGCCCAAGACTCCTGCATGCTTCCCTACTGGAGGAAATCATTTTCTGTGAGCCTGCCACAGATTTAATGAGTGCTGGTGCTTGTCAAGGGCACTTCTGTGACTGAAAGCCTTATACAGCAGCCAATAAATGCTTTTAATTAGCTGACAGCTAACTCAGTCACTCAGCTGCAGAGATGTGGAGCAGCTTAAGAAAAACCCTTCTGAAGAATCAGTGTGAGCAAGTATAAACCTGCAGCAAGGCCAGGCTGCTCTCTTCACAAATTATAATGACTGTGACCCCTACCCTGATGCCCACAGACATGAGGAATACAAAGAAAGAAACTAACTACATGCCTGCTTTGTCAGCTATAGTCTGTATGGAAGAAAGTGACCTGCCACACAGCCTCCTGGACTAATTCTGCTTTCAACCTCTTAATCAAATCAAGACACAAGGACAAAGATGAGACCTAACTTTCCGTGAACACTAGCACCCCTTTCTCCTTCTGTGTTACCTCTACCTGTCCATTGGTGCTGCTCTGCAGCAATCCAACACCCCTTTACATTGCCTCACAGACCATCTTCTTCCTAAGACCCCACAGTCCAGGCGCTCTCCTCCCAGTACCACACACACAACCACAGCTGTCCTCTCCTCAAAGGTTCATGGGGATCCCCTCACAAATCCCTCAAGCCCACATTCCCAGCACTGCTCTCACAGCCATCCACCTTCCTCCTGGTCATGCTAGTCTCTGTCAGTGCAGCCACCAAATGCCAGCCCCTCAATACCACCTTGTCATGCTGGCTAAAACCACTTTGGCTCTTCTCAAGCCCCAGGCCCTGGACAACGCCCCACAGGAGCACTAAAAGTATGTTGAAGCTTTCACTAGCCCTTTGCCAGCCAGTGAAACTTTTTTTGGAGGAAAGGAATATTTAACAGGGTGGCAGAAAGGAAGTCTCTAATGACAGACTGCACAACTGTTCCTGAATACCAATGAAACTGTACTGTGATCTTGCAGAGACTCTACTAGTGTCAGTGAAGCTGCTGCCTTCAGCAGCTGAGCCATGCAGAAAGCAAATGTGGTCTGTGTAGCTCCAGGGGCACCAGAATGCATTCAGTCAATGGATGTTGTATCTCATCCTGCAGAGAGAAATTGGAAACAATTTACAGAATCAAAGACCTGTTCTAGGCAGCAAGAGGAGAAAACTCCTCCAGAATACTTTTCCTTTTTTGTGCTGCGTTGTAGGACAATGGACTGAAATGTGAGCAATGAAACAAAGGAGAAAGAAAAGCACCAGTAACTGACACAAGTAGTTTCCACCCTTACCAAGACATGTCTGTCCGTCAGGTCCTAGTGTCGTCCCAAGGGAACACGTGCAGTCACTGGTGTCCAGACAGGAGCCCTGGCAATCCACCACATCACAGATGTCATAAAAATCTAGGGCATGACAAGAATGTTGTCAGCACAAACCACTGAGCATGCACAAAAATACTGTACTAGTATTGACAACTTCAAGCCCTGTTTCTAGTCCATCAGTTATAGACCTAGCCCACATTAGGAAAGTTGAACCACTGAAGCTGATAAGAAACAATTCAGTTTAATCACTGCAAGTCAGAGATGCAAATGTTGGCTTTGGTAGCATGCCAACACAAACCACAGGGTCCACAGAGAGCATTCAATCACTGCAGCCAGGACAGCCATGGAAGATTTCTGCTAGCTGAGTAAAGCCTAGAATTCACATAGGTGAAGTTGCCTGATTGATCTTGCATAGACAGGCCACCAACTGCACTGCACCACCTGACACACTTTAAGGTGAGAAGGCCAGAAACCAGTCAGCACCTCTCTCAGGTGTATGGATGCTCACTACCTCTCCTGCACCACAGCGACTAAGGGGTTTCAGAAAAGCGATCTCAGCAGTTACTTACGGCCACAGTATGCATGGAAACAAACGCTAGGTCTGATTAAGTGATACACATAGTACCCGCCCGGACACGCCTTGACATCAATCGTGGTATTCCAAAGGCAGCAGTTCCCATTGAAGCTGGCACAAGCCTGGCGGGGGACGATGCCATCTGACTCTCGTGGGTGGCTGCCATTGAGCCAGATGGGAGCGTGGGTGCCACAGTGGTTCTCTGGGATGCAGAAGGTAGGCATAGCATCACCAGCCATGCCGGTGAAGCGATACCACTCCCCGTCAATTTGACTGTCACATGTTGGCTGGCCGTGAGAACCATTTATCTGATGATCTGTGTTCCTCCAGGGCTCATTCAGGCTGATGTAGGCAGAGCAGGGATCCAGGGCTGAGACATGCGGTAAGAGACAAGAGAGAACATCTGGTAGATATCAAATCAAGTTGATGACTGATAATTGCAAGGAATTTCTTGCAATTTCTTTTTCTATTCCTGACTTTACAGAATCATTGTGATAGATAAAGATCCCCAGGGACAAACTGTGATACCAGCTAGCTAATTGCCTCATGGAAAATTCTGACAGGTTGGCTTAAATGTCTTGGAAGAAAAAGTAAATTAACAGAGCTCTTACAACATTATGCAACAGTCTGACTTGCTGTTTAGCTGCTGTAGATTATGACAGGGGAGAAAAAAGAAGAAAAAAGGAAAATCTGGGGTGTAGGTAGTGACTTTACCGTAGGAAATATGTCCTGGGAGCACTGGATCTAGTCTAGGACATTCACCTTTTCTTCAAGTACTAACTGAGCATCTGCAAACCCCTCATGAAGTCACTGGTAACTGTCCCACATGCCTTGGAGAAAAGGACCAGACTTCAAGCATATTATGCAACCTCTCTCAAAATCCATCCATACCTGCTGTCTGCCCTCACTGTTGTGTTACCATAACCACAAGGCAGAGATCACCATGCAAAGCACCAGTTAAAATGTGAAATGCAAGATATGCAATAAGAATGCTACATTCAAGGTATGCAGAACAAAAATATTTCTGTTGTTAGACCCCTATATAATTGTAAAGCATCTCTAATTATCAGCTCCTACTCATTTCAGGGTTTAATTTTAAACAGCTAATATAAGAACTGCTCTCCCAGGTTACAATGAAGTTGATCTACAGCTCAGCAAGTTGTCTCTAACCCAGAGTGTCTGCTTAGGAAAGTGAGGCAGAACAAAGACATCCTACTCCATTTTCCTAGGTTTTGTTCTCCACTGTCTCTCCTTATAGCTATGTACATATGTCTTGAGGTGAGTAGAAAGAGCTGTAACTCAAAACCATGCACTCCGTAATATTCTGTCCTGGGGCAAGAGAGAGATGTGGCAGCTCCCTGTATTTAAAGATCCACTTAGATATGCCCTGGTTCCCTCCAGAAACTGTTCTCCATTTCCCTCTCTGCCAAATACTAACCACCTCTAGGATTCACAGTATCTGTTGTGGATTTGTGTGACATCACAGCCTCCCTGCATCTGAAACAGCTTCCCCATATCTTTTTTTATTATTAAAATCTAGAGAGCATGAACATCTGAATCGTCACCTTCTGAGGAGCAAAATATTCAACTCTTTACACAGTCATATTCCTCATAAGTCCACAAACCCTCCTAATCTCTACTAGAGATGAGATGTTTGTGAGTGAAGTGTGTTTGAAGGGGAAAAATATAAACATGTGGACCTCTTGACATATGCACGCCTGTTCATGAAGTGCTCAAGGAGAATATTCTTTTTAGAGGCCTTTCTGAACCTTCAGCAAACAATTAAAACATAAGAATACCATATTGTGAAAAACCCCAAAGAACTGAAGTGTTCATTACATTTTCAGTCTTCTGATTAACTCCAGTTTGGCAGCTTCCTCAATAGAAGTCCAGAGGTTTCATTTTCACTAACATTTAATATCTGATTAAGCACTACTTATCCCTGACTATTTCCTATTAAGCAAAATGAATGCTAATCCTGTCTTAAGCAAAACTGATTACCATTTCCTAGAATTAGGCTAATAAACCAAATCATTCTGATTAAATGCACCTCAGACTGGAATACTGTCTACTTTCTACTTCACGTTTCTTTTTAAGTATTAAATTTGCTTTCTCCGTTTTGTTTAAGCAGTAGGGTGATGCGAATGGGTGGGGAGGAGACACTGTATTGTTTCCATTAGAATGCTCTAGAGGCAGACAAACCTTCTTGGTTCATCATTTTTTGACTCACTGACTTTAAAGTGGGAACTACATGTGCCTCAGAGAGCGCACTTCAAGTCATCCTTATTCAGCTGCATCTCCTGTAAGGATCTGTCCCACTGACATGCTACCTTGTACCTTCTCACAAATGTAATATCTCTTTTGTCAAACATCCTTACACCTTCCTCAGCCATAGGCACATTTTGTTTGGCCTCCAAACCAGCCTAAAAGGCAGAAGCAGCTGCCATAGTCATGTGAGTGCTGTAGAGCTGCAAGCTGGCAGAGAGAGCGCAGATCTGGGTTTCAAAGGGAATCTCTAGTGCCATAATTCACAAGCTAGGAGAAGCAGATTCACTCCCACCACAAGCAGCCTGTTTCTCCTCAGCAGCAGCAGAGGAGGGAAATGCAGCAGAAAATCTCCGATGAGATTCATCAGGTAATCCCTCATGAGTTCTCTCTTTCATCTGCCTTTCCGCATCTCCCCTTAGCCACAGACAGCAGCAGCTCTGATGAATCCCATCCTCCAAAAGCTTGCTTGACTTCTTGCAACAGGAAAGAATAGGTCCTTGCCTTTTCTCTGCACACAACTAAACAGAAGTTCCTCTGGGCTTCCCTTAGTGTAACTCCCTCGGTTTCCACAAGGTGATTTGGCATGGCCTTATGGTAAGCCATTGACTAAGATTAAAACGTTTTAGTTTTGTTAAAAGCCAAATGAGGTGAAGTGAGAAATGCCCTGTCAGCTTCCCAGCTGGGCAGCACCAAAAATACACACTCATTAGCTTTCATACAGTGTAATTAACTTTATGAAATATCCTTTGTAAACAGACTCTAAAACCACTCATTTAGGGAGATCATATTGTCTCCTGAACGTTCAGAAGACAATTTTAAGACAAAATCCACTGAGATGTATAGAGGGAGCAGGAAGAAGGCACTTCAGAGGAATGGGGTAGCATACCCTCACATATTTTATTTCTCTGAAAGCTGCAGGCAGGAGTGAAGGGGACACAAACAAGCAGAAAAAGCAGACAGTGCTCTTTTGAGCACTTGATCCTCACAGCCACTCTCAGACTGCCAGCACTGCCCCAAGCCACACTCCCCGCAGACACCAAGCAGTCTTTGGCAGCAGTTTACTGAAAACTAACTTGAGTTCTTAAGGAAAAAAATCCTCAGAAATACAGAAGCAATCAACCTCTCATCTCTTCTCCCAAAACAACAAAAGCACGGGCGTTCCGCACAAGACATGTAACTATCTCCAGCTCCCTGTTTTTCATTTTTCTTGGCCCAATTTTTTTCCTCTCCAATACTTCTTGTGTGGCCTGAGCAATTCAGCCTGACAAGCCTTAGCTACAAAGTAAAGCTTTTCAATTTGTAATCTTGATGATATCATTAGTTTTCTAGCTGACATGCTAGCATATATATTGGATGACAAATCAATCTAGCAAGCATTTGTAAGTCCACCATTCTGCAGAGAGATTAATCCTGTGTGTATTCCGCAATTCGAGTTCTCTGCTCTGGCACAACTAAACAATGAAATGAGCAGCACTGCATTATGACACTAAATTCAGTAAAGATTTGTCAAAGAAGCAGGTGATAAAGTAGCATAATATCTACTCATAGAGTCTCTCCTCTGAAGGGAGAGGAAAATCCCACAGTGCTTTGGCAGTAGACATTCTCTCAATATGGGAGGCTTCACGCTATGTGACAGAAAGATCTTTCCAATTGGAAAGAATTTCACACCACCTTCAAAGAAAATTTGTCACATCTTCCAGTCTTTCACCTAAGAATATCAAGGCTCAGCATGAATCTTCAAGATGACAAACACAAATAAGTTTGAAGGCAATGCCTCTTTACTCACCCATCGAAGACACTGGCTGCAACTGGATAATGAAGCAGATACAGAAAAGCAAGTACTGAAACATCCCACTCAGGCAAGGAACAGTTACCACTCAAGTAAGACAAGCTTGAAAGACCCTGCACACCCTGTGGCTCTTGCAGCCTTCCTCTCAGTGGAGCTTCTGATCCCAAGCTTTCTGAAGAGCAAGTGTGATGGCTTTCCTAGAAGTTTATCAGAGGAAGAAGCTGAAGGGATGTGGGGTACAGCTCCAGCCTTGACCTTCACAGAGCAGCTCTGCCCCTTATTGACAACAGAGATGTACTTACTGATCAATCTTGTTTTTTTGGACTCAACCTGCTATTGTTTTCTGGCCTGACTGCCCCACAGTGACACCTCCCTATATCTTATCTGGAGACGAATTCTAACCAGGGACACCCGGACATCCCGAAGGGATGGAAAAGAACAACAGATGGGTGCTTGTTGTTATCTCTTCTCCTTCCACTAGTCATATGACTTCATGGCTCCCCACAGGCAAAAAACACCAGCTAGAGTGCCTTAACTGCAGGAAATAGTGGCCAAAGGAGGAGAACTGATCCTTCCGAGTAGAGATTGCAGATGAGTGCTTGGAGCAGAGCTACAATAGGAACATCAGTCAAAATGAAAGACTGGTGTCCCACAGAGAAATAAACTGTTCCTATGCTACACAAAGACCCTTTCCACTCCTAGTCACATAACTTGATCACTGCAGCAAAATTATCAAACAAGGCAAATAAGGGCATTTTTCTGCAGCAGTTTTATGATTTCTGTCTTAAAAAAAAAAAACCTCAACAAATGAGCAATCAAGAAAGCCAAAGTTACTGAATTAACTTCCATACAAAACTGAGTAACTGAAAACCTCTCTGCCTTAACAGTTGAAACCAAACTAGATTGAGTCACAGGTCATAACCATCAGCCCTAGCTACAGATGAGATGTAGGACACTGAAATTTATACCAAAACAAACGAAGCACACAAGTAGCAGTGAGAGATATCAAGGGCAACATGAATAAGCAGAGAGGAATCTTCCCTCTCATCCCCGTAGCTGTAGCTCTTAATATTCAAAGCTGTGTTTTTAACATATATTGGAATTAGATGATCTTAAGGTCCTTTCCAACCCTAACTATTCTATGATTCTATATATACACACGTACAGGTCCCTCCCTGCTTATGAACAAGTCAAAGAGTTCTCCAGAAAATCATCTGCAAGCAAAAAGCTCTCCATGAGCAAGGAAGTACAGGTAAGCATACAGTAATTGCACAATCAAACAAGTGTAAGCTATTTCCCCATTTCCTTTGTAGCCTGCATTTCTGTAGCAGGCTAGTGTAAAGAATAATGTCAAGGATGATGGATGTGGTAGCTTCAAAACCCAGTAAGGAAAAAATTGCTTTCTTATTTTCATATTGAGTTTGCATGAGACAAAATTAGGCCTTTGCCTGCTTTGTAGGGATTATACATTATCAAAAGTTCTCAATGGCCTCTCTTTT
Organism: Melopsittacus undulatus; assembly: GCF_012275295.1. Lineage (NCBI taxonomy): Eukaryota > Metazoa > Chordata > Aves > Psittaciformes > Psittaculidae > Melopsittacus > Melopsittacus undulatus. Next base: position 68,504,178 of record NC_047530.1, on the reverse strand, counting down.
TATGGGGGTTCCCCTTGCAGTGAAGTGCAATATGCTGCTCTGCTCCACCCCAAAGAGGAGGCTTTTTCAGTGGTGAATGACTCTAGGGAACAATAAAAAAAGTGTTATAAATGACTGCCATTGCTCCCCCCCCAAAAAAATTAAAATAATAATAATAATTAAAAAAGTATACATAAGTCTTTGTGGCTATATTATGCTGACAGCTGTGCAGTACCAGAAGTGTTTTTTTATAACAGGAAGCAAATTCACTATGCAAAGCTAGCAAGGCAGATAACCCTCAAAAGGTGATTATGTGAATTCCCAGAACTAAAATTGAACAGAGAATAATACAGCAAGCCACAGGAAGTTATACTTGGCCATTTTCATTGAGAGGTTTATTCATACTTAAGACCCTGGGTAAATAAAACTGACAAGCTTCAATTGAATTTCTATTTGTGTTAGAGGTGTGTGTGTTTCTCTGAAACAATTCATTACCAGCTGCTTTTACTATTGTAGGTGGCATATTAGCCCTGACACTGGTAACATTTTGACAGTTATGTGTGACTGACAACTGACAATTAACATAGGGAAACAAACTACATCATAGCAGTTTTGAGCCTCAAAGGTTTCATAAAAAAAAGCCCAAGCTCTTCAAAATGGATAAAAGCAGGAGATGCCCCACCATCCCCAGAAATAACACTATTCCAAATCACCATAACATCTAGTTCAAGGAAGGAGTTTAGAGAAGATTCAGTGTGCTGCCTCTAAACACTTTGGGAATCTACAGGAAAGACAAAGACCAAGTCAGTCCTGAAAGAAGCACTGGGCACAACTCTTCTATCAGCACTTTCTCTTTTCTGTATGTTATTTCCGGTGACATACATAGCTCTAGTTCCCTCATAAACAATAGTACTAGAGTAGGCCACTGCAAATCTATGCCCCAAGGAGCTGGAGCTAAGAGGGTAAAAGAGGAAAAAAAAAACCCAACAAACTAAAACCCTTCCTGAAACAGAACCTCTGAGATAGAGGACAGAATTCCAATTGAATGCTCTGGGTGCTTTAGGGTCTGCACTCTCTTGGCAGTTCTGGTCAATCTACTGTTCCTGACCTCTGCTTTCCCACTCCAAAGATAAGGGAGCCTGACTACCCAACAAGCAAGAAGATTCAGGATTGGTTTTTATTTCCTAGAAATAGTCAACAGTATGGGTTAAAAGGTACAAAGAGAGAGGGCAATATTAAAGTAGGGGGCTAGGATTTTATTTTTAGTACCCAAGAGACAGGATCTTGTAAACCTGCTGCTGTCTAAACCTGGATACTTAACGCAAGAAAGGATGCTAATTTTGTAGGCAGCAATCACACTTCTTGCCCTTCCCAGAGATTTGGAGGGCTTTACCATCTTTACACAAGGAACATGAATTCTCCAAAGCACTGGTTAGGCTGGAAAGCCTCATACAGTTTGTAATGGACTAATGAATAAAGATGCTCTGTGTCAGATGTTTGCTGAAGCAGGCCTAGTCTTTGTTATAGCCACCTCTCAAGACACATCAGCATTTGCTGAAAGTGAGTTGTGTGAAGAACAGTTCTTAAAGCAGGACTAACTCCTACAGCCTGTCTGGAAGGAGAAGGCGGAAGAGCTAATCAGTGCTTCCTGTCGCTGAGAAAGGAGAAACCGACACACACAACAAGATCCCTTGTCTGCAATTGATTTTAGGATGTATGTTCACAATAAGCCTTGACAGGCTGCTGAGATGGATTGCACATAAGTCAAGGACTCAAAGATAGACACTGTTGCTGTAAACAACTTGTCCCATAACTTGGTGCCAATGGGAAGGGCTCTTGCGATCAGGAAGTGAGCATGAATTTGGTGAAGTATGAGCAAACTCAACAGAAGTAGTAAAACACCAAGACCATGGTAAAATCAAGCAAGTACATAACTCCTAGTGAAGAGTAGCAGTTATTTTCTTTCCCTTAGTCGAGCTCTGTGATGCAGAACTCAAGTGTTTTGAGACTGTTTTTCCACAGGTCCTGCAGAACCCAGTGTATCATCCAGGATCCTCAGTTTCCAGATGAAGGAATTAGGGCACAGACGGTATGCCCACAATTACACAACCAGTCAGGGCAGAAACAGGAGCAGAACCCATCTTCTTTTACAAGTTCACAGAGCCACAATGACACAGCATAACACCAGCTTCTCTCATGCTTCAGGACTTAGATATACTGCAAGTTTAATTTCCATTCCTGTATTTTATTTTTCACCCCTTAAATGTCTGTATAGAAGTAAAACTGTTGTTTTGGGTTTGTTTTGGTTTTTTGTTTAAGAAAATATTTATAATGTCTTGGGATAGGTAAAAACATACTTCGAAATCATCTTATGTGAAAAGAAAGTCATACAATGTGGCACAGAGGGAAGCAGCTTGCATTTACAACTCCACACAAAAAAAAACCCCTAAGAGATCAAAGAAATTGTTCCACTAGCTCAAATAGACAGGGCAATTCAGCCAGCTTCACTTGACTGACATAGTGCCAGGGTCTGACAGCAAATTGTGCAAACCCTCTTGGAGCCAACATGGAAATGTAAGAACGTGCAACAAGGTGATCACCATCACTGTCAGGTAGGAAGGATTACAGAGGGAAAAGGATTTCTTGCTTGCTCTTCAGGAAAAAGGAGCCATGAACACTTCTCCTGGAGAGCTTGCAAGATAAAGCCTCACAGGCATGGCAAAAGGGAACCTAATACATTTCTCCAGACAATTCTGAACTTGACATGTATTTATATGAACTCTGCCATAGAAAAAGAGGGAAGGAAGGTAAACAAAAACACCAAGAAAATTGGTAGAAAAAGCAGCATTCGAACACTGCAATGTACGTTGCTGTTTATCATTCATATGGTCTTATGAACACAGTGTTACATTAAGATTCAGGCAGCACTGCCTGCTCTTAAAGTGCTGCTGGTGGGACAGGGGCCTACTACCTGACTGACTCCTTGGTATGAAATAGCTACTGCAAGAGAGCTTGTTGAAGTGTTGATGTGTGTACAACTGTGATACAATCATGTGTATTTGGAGAGCAATCAAACATCATGCTTCCCTTCAATGTTTGCATTCAAGGGCAACAAAAGAAGGGAAGCACTGAGATCTAAGATTGAGGTTTATGGCACATCATCCATCCCTAGCAGAGACCACATGCCCTGGTGGTGCAGAGAGGAGTGAGACAGCAATCTTCCAGGGGTACAGACTAACGAGACCCACTGGATAGCCCATATTTCAGGGTACAATTGCAGACTCTTACTTTACTCCTTTTCTCAAACAGTCCCTAGACCAACATTAAAGCATGTGCAGGAACAACTTTGTCACAGCATTTTCTTTTCAAAATAGGGATTGTGGTGCTAGATGTCAAAGTCTTCACTTCCGGATACCAAAATAAATGAGTTCTTATGCAACTGATCCAAGCAGTTTGTTTAGGGAGGGCAGCAGCTCATTGGTACACAGCATCAGTCAAGGACTGGTTGGAAGAAGAGAGTTTGTCAGCATTGCTGAACTAAAATTCAACAGTGATTAAAGGTAGGTCACAACTAGCAGCTTCCAGCCCCTCTCCTCCAACTTTAATAAGCAAAAAAAAAAGAGTTGGCTGTTTTAAAAACCAATTTTTAAAAAATAAAATAATGGATTTTATTTTTTGCTAAACAGTCAATGGACATGATAGAAACCTGACACCAAACATATTCTACCATCCCATCAAGTTAGGATAAAGTACAGTCTGCCAGTTCCCAAAGTTAATGAACCACCAATAGGTCACTATGACAAATCTAACTACAGCTATTTAAGGGTCCAGAAAGAAAGTAACAGAAGTTTAAAACGCCAGTTTTCCTGTGAAATAGCACTTGAATGCAATAAGGAAACGCATTGACACCACTTGGTACCTTTTAGGTTGCTGAGCATTACACACCCATATATATTCTTATCCTGCAACCTGCCAAACATCTCCAGGTTTTGTCAGCCTCCACATGGAGCTCTATACAGGGCAAACAAAGGCAGATCTTTGCTGGACCCAGTATCTCTACCTCACCACCTCAACTGTTCCTGAGATCCCTGTGTTATGCAGCTAGGCATGGCAGCAAGATCTCCATCCGAGCTTCTTCATGAAAGCTATTATCTGCATCACCACCGCCTCAGTCATGTCAAGAAGAAACAACCTAAACAAAAAGAAATGAAGGAAACTCAGGAGACAGCTGCCACACATAGAATATTCTCAGCTGGGGAAAATAACATTATTCAAGAGCACTGATTCAAAAATTGAATAGTTATTTATTGTTCCAGAAGTACATTGCTCTTTTATACATATTTCATAAATGATACAGGATTTTACACATGTTCAGGTTTTATTTGTTTTGTTGTTTGTTTTTTTTTTTTTTGTAAAGAAGGACTTTTCTCCATGCTCCCTCCCTCATCCCAAACACACACCAAGGATTCAGCTACAGGATTCTGTTCATTTTTTTCCCTTTAAAACTCATCACACAAACAGGATAAAACAGATTAAAAAATAATCACACAATGTAAATTGAAAGACAGAGGGAAAAGAGGAAGGGGAAAAAAAAATAGAAACATGCACCCATTCAGTCCAACATGCCATTGAGAAGAGGCAGCAATCCCAGCTGTGTTTCCACATCTGCAAGGCACCTGGCAACTAGTTAATAACTATTTGTTTTCTTCTTTCCTATTTTTTTTAAACATAATACTCCAAAAAACCAGAAGCCTCTTTCCATGACAGTGAGGAGTAGCAGTGAAACATCAAAAAAGCAGCCAGCCATTGTGCATACCAAGCTTAGTGCCCTTCTCCCACCTTCATCCTGTCTCCACGGTATTTATCAGCAGGATGCTAAAATAGACTGACATGCTTTGAATGGAAAGATGTTTTATCTACTTAGAAATCAGCCAGCCTTGGCTAGAAGAGAGGACAATGGGCTGACTTTCCTTCCTCTATTTCTTTTAGCTAAGAACAAGAGATGTCATTAGCCAATCCTAAGAAATTCTGACCTGTGAACACAAAGTTCATTTAAAGCTACTTAATTAGGGGAAAGTGCTAGAGAACTGGAGTCATTCTGTGTCTTGCACTGTAAGAGCCCCAGGCTTTAAAAAAGACTGGGTACAGAAAATGTCCATATATGAGACCTTTTATCCCACTACACAAACAGTCAAATATCAAGTTTAATTATTCCATATCCAAAAACTGTCCTTTTAAAAGCAGAAGTCATGATTCTGCAACAGTTTCGTAATCCTTTAAGCCTTCATAATTTCATAGTCCAGGTGGCTATTAGATCTGGGGTAGGAAGAGGGGAATCTCCCTCCCTTTAAGACTGAATATAAAAACCTCTCATGCAATGCTGCCACTAGGAGCTCAAGGGCATTAGGACACAAAGTTTAAATAGTTATTATGGAATAATCCAAAATAGCAATTATCAAATAGTCCAGAAGAAAATTCATTCCTTCTCTCACTTGGCTACAACCAATATGTGCTACAAATAAACAAAGGAGGAAGTCAGTGGAGCACATGGGGTAGGCTGGGAAAGGGAAAGCTCACGGTTTTCCAGTAGAAAGCAGTCTTGTAGTAACTTTATAAAAAGAGACCCGGTCTGATCAGAAGTGTGCGTGTTAATGGTGGTGGAGTGCAAGTTCTGATCACCAGCCATAGCTCCAGGTAGCTTGGGTTCTTTTTTTTTTCCTCCTTATTTTGTTTTGAGAGAGAGAAAGAGATCTGAATCAGGTAAAGGAAAATTTAAAAAGCTAAGCAGGCTGCTGGTGTCTTATCAAGTGGCAGACCCTGCAAAGCTGGAAGAAGACACCCCTACACCCCAGCATTACATTCTTTTCATGAACCCCCCCCAATCCTGTATTTGTACACAATTGCCATTCAGACAGATTTTAAATAGGACTATTTGCCAAGCCCTTTTCAGAACTAACATTCCACCATGTCCCATCTTCGGATTTAAGAGGTTCCCCCCATGCAGTCCTTTGTCTTGATTAAAGGTAAAAACCCTCCACCCCCACACCACCTCCCAGCTTCCACCTGCAATACGTTAATTAAAAAGGCGAGCTATGAACAGGTTTTTGTTGCCGGGGTTCAGAGCTTCTTTGCTGATCAGTCCTTTTCATCAATTTGCTGGATGGGCAGGTGAACCTGCAGCGGGTCTCGAAGCCTCTTAAGGTCCAATTCTGCCTAAAAGTAAAAGACACATTATAATGAACAAGCTCCCAATACACCTTCACCAGCCCAGCTCCTCTTCACAGAATGGAAAGCTTTGCTGTATTTCTTTGTTTTTCTTGCCCAGGAGGGAAGCATTCAAGAAGTAAAGCAAAGTCACAGGCTCCTATTTAGGAAAACTGTTCTCAGCACTAAAAGACATTTACTTTGTGCTTCTCTAAACTTGTCTACATGCAACCACTTAAAAAGAATATGGTAGGGAATATTTGATTCCCATAAGCTCACTGGAATCTTTTTTTTAAAATAAAAATTTTATCTAAAAACAGATTTTTAAAATGTTTAAGATAATTTAATTATTTTTTAATAAAATATTAAAACAACTAAAACCAAACCAAACCATCTCACCAAAAAACTCCAACCTAACTAGGTTAAGGGGAATGGCTGATTCTACAAGAAAAGCTCCACAAAAATATAGCCACCCAAGGGTATCCATATTCAATACAGCATGAGAAATGAGAAAACTCTGAGGTCTTTCTGGGTTTTCTCATTAAACCAAGAGAGCCTTGCCCTGACTTCCCTGTCCTCCTGGCACCGCCCCTTCTCCAAAGCAGGGGGAGAACACACCTTGCCCTGGATATCCTACCCTGTCATTTCCAGAGCCTCAGAATGATATGGGGCAGTGAAAAAGAATGTGGTAGCCCTGCTTTTTCTATTCATGTAATCTTTCTGCAGAAAGACTCTCAAACATGAGGAAAGATCTCTACCCTACTCCTTTGTTGAACAGATCCACAGTGTGGACAGTTTGCCAAGCGTGTCTGTCTCCAGATTATGAGAAATGTGTCCCCATTGCATCTAACAATACAGTTGAATTTTTCTAACATTATTTTCCAGGATTGCAACCAGTGTACTGAAGTGCTCCATGTCAGGAAGACATGAACTGAATGGATGCAAGTCTTCATTCCTCACTAAATCCATCTGGTGTGTGGGAGCTGAGAAGAAAGGAAATCTTGAATTAGGCTCCTCTGAGGCATGAAATGCCTGAAGCAACTCAAGACTTGCCAGCAATTTCTAAAAGGCCCTTACAGATAGAGGCAACTGTTCCATGTTCATTTACACATCCAGCAGGTCTATTCATGGGCATATCAAAGCCAATTCAGTGATTGCACTGGGGCTATAACAAGAAAATGTGCTGAAAACTCAAGATATATCCATTCTTGTTTGAGGTACACCAACTAATAGAAGAACTAGCAAACAGCAATTTCTTTGCCTTATATCTGGAAAAATTCTCGTTACCTGAGCAATTGCATCCTTGAGTTGATTGTATTTCTCTAAATCAAATCGTGTCTTTTTGGCTCCTTTATGGAAAAATAATAAGTACTGTCTGTCTCTGGCTTCTGGATAAACATATTCCTAAAAAGAAGAAAGGAGAGAAGATACAAATAAAGCCACAAAAGGATGCAATAGGATAACATTAGTACAGTATCTCTCAGGTGTGCTTTGGGAGGATGACTGGTTTCTGTCAGTGAAGGCACATGACCAGAGAGCATTGTCTAAGCTCACCCAGTGTGGTGGGGGTGACCCTAGCAAGTAACTAAGCCCCCACCAGTCACTCCTCCACAGCCAGATGGGGGAAGAGAACTGGAAGGGCAACAAACAAGAAAAACTTAAGAATTGACATAAAGACAATTCACTCCTTATAAAGAAGAAAAAAAAAAACCCAAACAAATAAACAAAAAGCCCAAACCAAATAACCCCACACGGATGACAGTGATGCAAACACAATCACTCCCTATCTCTCACCAGCAGACCAATGCCTAGCCAGTCTCCAAGCAACAGCTACTTTAGAGAATCCGTCCATCCCCAGGCTCCCTCCTACCCCTCTTCCCCAGTTCACTGCTGAACATGATGTTATAGGGCATGGGATCTCTCTTTGGTCAGTTGTCCCAGCTGTATCTCCTTGCAATGCCTTGCCCACCCCCAGCCTATTCCTGGGGGTGAAGTGGCGGTGAGGAGGGTGGAACAACAGAGAAGGGTTTTGATGCTGTGCAAGCATGGTTCAGCAACAGCAAAACCACTGGTGTGTTACCAGGACAATTTTGGTCACAAATCCAAAACACAGCACCATACCAGCTGTTATGAAGAACACTAACTCCGTCCCAGCCAGACCCAGTACAGTCAGGCGTTTGCTTCTCTGCTAGTATATCACATGCCAGCAGTGAGTTACCATCACCTTCCTGCTGTCCTAAAGTGTGAATCCTCCCATGCAGAAAGAACAAAAACTAACACATTTGAGGGTTCCAATACTGACGAGTTTGTAGGGAGAAAGGGGAGGAAAAAAAAAGCAGCTATAAATACCAGCAGAAAGACTTTGTAAGATGGCCTTTACGTTCTTAAGGTCACAAACATGCAATAGCTAATTAAAGCAACAATAGTTGCTCATGGGTTCATCTTTCAACCAAGCTATGCAAGTGAGAACAAAAATCCAATACCACAGCTTTTGCCAAGGATACTCTGCTGCAAAAAGTCACAGCCTTTTAAAGTGTTCAGATAACTTGGAACAGCAGAGCTGTTCACACCAAATCCCACATAAGCCCTACAAAGCACAGGTCTGCTGCTGAAGTTAATTCTCCCCTGCACTGGAACATTACACAGCCTCTGTATTGGGTACGCATTCAATGATCAAGGCTGTCAGGTGGACAAAAGCTGCATTCAGAGTCATGCCATTCATGAAACACTAAGATCTTAAGGTCTGGCAGAAGACGTACTAATTGATCACAGATGATAATCAAATCCGGATTCAAATATGGCAGAAGGTCCAACTGAACTCTGACAATTGCAGCAGGGCTTACAGAGGCCCATGTGTTCTCAGCCCCTGAAAACAACACAGCTGACAGAACCCTGCAGCATTTGTTCTGATGGTCTTGTGGCAGCAGGGACTCTTCGAGCTCTCCATCCCTTATCATTTCGAAAATGTTATGAAGTTTAAATGTTGAGTGGTGAGACAAACCATGTACTAGAAGATCCACAGTCTATTACAACTATAAGGACGCAGAGAAAGATCCTTCACCTGGTTCTGAAGCCAGATGTATGAAATACCTACACAAAGGCATTTCCAACAAGATCCCTGAACTTCAGCCTCTTTAAAAAGGTCAGGGACTCATGAAAAAGGTGGACTTCCTTAAAGCTCAGAAGGTACTTCATACCCACATAGTTCATTTGGGCTGATAAATCACAGCACTTCACTTGGACCAGAAGCTTCTAGTCCAAGCTTCACTTGACTGGAAAACTCCAGTGCAAGTCAACATGGGAGGCTGCACGTGTGTGCATGCAGAAGCCATTGTGTGTCAGATGCACCTGTTATAGCTAAAGCAGTCAATCAACAAACATACATAAGCACTTAAGGCAAGACAGCCAAAAAACAGCAACGACCACCACCAGAAAACCACATAATCATACACCACCATCCTGGACAGCAAATATTAAATCAAGTAGCATTTAGATTCAAACAAGATAAGGAAGGGGCAAAGCCACTTTTAAAAGGCACAGTTTTGCTGTTTTTCTAGGGAGAAGAGCTCAAACAAAGTCTTCTACTGAAGTGTCAATGTCAGCACAGTAAGTCCTACCTGGCGAGTCATTACGAAATAAGCGTACATTGCCATGGCACTACCATAGGTGATGAAATAGGTGACTGGTTCCATAATGTCCCAAGAATACTCCCACCAGGTGAGGCGTGCCAGAATCCCAAACTGAGTGGCCATGTAGGCCAGGCCTCCCCACAACACCAAGGTTGTCCTCTTCTCTGCTTTCCTGCTGAGCTCCATCTTTACCTGCAGAAGACAGAAGCACACACCTTGCATTCTCAAAAATAATTATGTTAATATCATTCAGAGATAATGTAAAAACAGCACCTTATATTTATATTAGGTGGTTTGAAACATGATTTCAATCTAGATTATGCAGACAAATCTAGACTTCTCCTTTAGTATCTTGCCATCATCTATATTTTCTTCTGAACATCCTCTGGATGCCTCACAAAGGTATTTATTTTTCTATGTTCAGAGATATTCTGCTGCATTAGCCTCAGTCTTTATTTAACACCAAGTTAATTTCCATTTATATAAATCCAGGAAAAAGGATACTTCCACAGAAACCAGAAACAGACATGGTTTGGTAGACACTTGGTGTATCTTCTGCATCAGTGATCTTGGAACTATTTGAAGCATACCAGGGACCAAATTAAAATCTTGAAATAAACTGAGGTTGCATTTGGAGGTTAAGTAAAATATAACAAGAAACTTCTCACTTTTTCTAGCGGTGCTATTTGTTCCTTCAATTCCTCTAGTCTCCCTATGAGCTCCTTCTCTTTGTTCAGCTGATGCTCCTCAATGCACAAGGCAGTATACAACTGCTGAACCAATGTCTTGACATCATTCAGCGTCGTTGCATTTTCATGGCTTAAGAGCTCTAGGAAAAAAAAAAAGAGACTTCTTTATATGTACAGAATTTCTCATGTACTCTTCAGAAACTGCTATTAGTCTGCACAGGAAATATATGAAGCTATCTTTTCAACAAAGTAGTCTTAGGAAGAACACCTTAACTCTAAGACATGCCATTTCTTCAGAAGAATAGGCTTTATTATTGGATCATCCTAAAATTTGATAAGAATAAGGACAAGAGATACTATTAAGCTTCTCAGATATCAACAGTTACTTCTGATCCCATATTTATATTTAAGACTTGAAGACATATGAACAAGTAAACTAGTATGATCCATCACACCAGCTGTCAAGAAATAGTGGCCCAGAACATGTAGCCTTATGATAATTCTGTTGCACACCAATGCCAGGAACTGTTTCTCAACACTCTGTGGGCACCCTCCTCCTGTGCTGCCTACAGGGCAATTAAATTCTCCCTCACCATATTTAAACAGTGACAGCAACAGAGTCACTAACTGAAACTGCCTTTATCCCCCCATTTCAGTGCAAAGAAGATTCCTAAAGAAAATAAATTTGTAAGAGAGTTGTGACTAGTGGTATTGTATTACACACTCCATATGGAAAAAAAAACAAAAAACCACCAAACTTTCAAATTCAAGCAAAAGTACTTATATTAGTCAAATAAAAATAATTTCTGTAGCCTCTTTGGGCTTATACTTTAGGTTATGTTCTCAAAATAATATTTTACAAAGACTTGAACAGCTTAAGTTTTAATACTAGCAGATCAGGGGAAAAAAGTGTCTCAGCTGCCTGTGCCAAGGCACAAAAAGCACACTATATCCCCCTCCCAGCTAAAGGGGGCTCCTGTTCCCCTATGAAGAAAAACCCCACGTTTCTACTGAAGTGACCATCAAAAAGTATTTAGTGTTTAGCATTACAGTGCTCCTCATTTCCATTTCAAAATACACAGGGTGATTTTACATAAATGGAAAAGCAATAGCTGAAAAGTTTAACAGAACTAATCTCAGAGCCTATTTATGGGCACATTCATTTTAGTACAAACTAAGTATAGAAATCTCCTTGGCAAATGAATCTTAGGTGGCAATTTCATGTAGCCTAGGTGATCCCAGAGCTCACCTACCAGCACACAATGAGTATATCATGCAAGCAACCTAACTGAAAACCATACCAACTCACTGACACAGATTTTGCTCTCTCAAACAGCAGGCAAGTGGGATGTATGAATTGCCTTACCTCAGGACACCAATTTCTCCAATGAAGAAATAGACACCATGTTCGCATTTTCATTTAGTTGTATTAAAAATTAGACTAGACCAGTAAGGCTGGATATCACCACCTGCTTCCAGGGGCTAACAGTTAGAAGAGATACTTTGTTAAAATCCTCACCCTGCTTCTCTAGCTTATAATGCCTTCTAAGCATGTGAAAACAGCACACTGATGACAGAGCAGTCAGCAGAGGGTAACTTGTTTGTGTGTGTGATATCTAGTGATTTAAATATCCAGTCTTAACAGAGTTTCTGTTCAGAGGCTTTTAAGAAGTCTGGAAAAAAACCTCTCTCTAGTGGAAATAAGTGTAACCCAAAGATAAGAAACAGCATCTCACCCAAGGCTGCGCTCCCAGTTCCAGGCTTTCCCACACACTGCACATAAAAGGCTGCATACAGCTTCCTAAGACAAATTGCTTTTTACTCGGTATTTTCATATTGTGTATAATAAAATGCTGGAATCTATTTTTATTATTTTCCTTGCAAAAAGGTCCTTGGAAACTTAACTACATCTGCCGAGGAAGATGGCATATATCAGCAGGTATTTCTGGAGGTCACTCACTCACTCAGGGTAGTCTCAGACTCAAAAGATACAGTCAGTTTCCTGATATCTGATAGATTACCTTGCTTTAACAAGTTGCCTTATTCATGCTTGTCAAGATCACAAACAGAACATTAACAGCTCCCTCACAGCTTCTGCTTTAGGAGTTATTTTATTTGTAATCCACTGCTTCACCAGAGGAAAGCCCAAACACTGAGGAAAAACACCAGATAAACAGAGGAAGGTATTTCCACACCATCTCACCTTGACTGGACATGCAAGTCAAGTTATAAATCCTTCCTAATTTTGTTTGCTGTCTACAGGGCTAAACAGGGTTTTTAGAAAAAATACTGCTTGCAAACTCCACATTATTGCCTGCAACAACAACAGAACAATAAGGTAGACAAAGATCCACTAATATCTGTGAGCCAAGCAACAAGATGAACAACATTTCCAAAACCAGTTCTTTTGTTTAAGTCCTCAGAGGCAAGTATAGACTTGCAAGAACCTGGCGCTTTATGACGCCTATAAAGTTACGTATGGGAAAGGATAGACAGCAGACAAAAACACCAAGTTCCTGCCTCTGACAGTAACTCTGGAGCATCTCAAAGGCTTCTTGACAGTTTTCATATCTCAAAAACTACACAAGTGTCCAAAGCTCCTTTTTTAAAAGGATTTTTTTATTGATTCAAAATATGTTTGTTTCCCTTCCTATCTGATTCTTAGTAGAATCATAGAATTATTAGGGTTGGAAAGGACTTTAAGATCACCTACTTCCAACCCCCCTGCCATGGGCAGGGACACCTCACACTAAACCATGTCACCCAAGGCTCTGTCCAACCTGGCCTTGAACACCGCCAGGAACAGAGCATTCACAACATCCCTGGGCAACCCATTCCAGTGCCTCATCACCCTTACAGTAAAGAACTTCTTAGTAATGTAACCTTGTAAGAGCATGGTCTCATTCATTTCACTGTTTCTAAGTTAACAAGGTTTCGAGGTTTATTGGCAATATTCAAAGTACCACACTTAACAGGAAACAAGGGTTAACTGTCAGATGAGGGGGAAAAAAAAAACATTCTCCCAAATCACATAACGTAAATTTAAATCTAATTCCTATTTTGCATTATACTCCTTGAATGAGTTAAATTAAATTACTTTTCAGTAACTAGAGAACATTCAGAAAAAATTTAGAAGTTAAAACAAATTATATTTCTTTATTTACTCCTCTAGCATGTACTGGTTTCGAACAGAATGAATATTAACATTTCATTACTGACTATTCTGATTACTTGTGTATCACTAAATTAGACTCCAAGGGTGGGATTAGAAACTGCAAGGTTCCCTTTAGAAATAAAACTTAATGTTCTTGAACAAGTTAATAAAGCCTGCTACAGTTAAACAGGGAACTGAATGCTGAAATTTCTGATGTTTACCAGAACCAGGCTGGTTTACCTCTCTTTGGCGGTCTAACATAGTATGTGACATCATTAATGATCAGTTTGAAATCATCCAGCAGAAGCAAATCTATGCCTGTGGAGGATGCGACACGTGTGCCATCTGTAAAGCAAGCACAGATGACTCATTAAGCAATAGAAACACAGTACCTAAACAATCTGTGACCAAGTTGTAATGCCATCCCAAATCCAGCTGTTGGACTTCTTCATTTTCCCCACAAACAACACTCTTCAAGATAGATATATATATACTGGAAGACCTTACATGGCAAATACTAACTGAGCTATGCATGCAGCTGCTTTTCTACATATATGGTATTTGGATCATCTTACAAAAAGCAGTTCCCTTCATCCTGCACACTTTGAGTAATGTATCCCCTCCAGAGATGGCATTTCTAGCTTCTACTTTCTCAGGAATGTCTAAGAACTCACAGCATAGCAAGCTTCTACTTAAAAAGCAAAACGCTATATGAAAATAGCTGGCAAGCAGATAAATCAATTAGTTTGTAAACAACAGTACCTGCTGAGTAGATTGCAACCCGATCAATTCCTCGGTCCTCTGCTTGCAGCTGTTGTAAGAACACACCAACAGAGTCCGAGATGGGTTTAAGCGTGAATTGACAACGTTCACGCCGGGATGGAAGACTGACAGAAATCACAGGTAGCCCATTTTGGTAAACCACCGTCACTTCTACAGAGAAGACAAAAATAAAAGTTTATCACTAAAAATTAACATGTCTTCTTGTAACAGGTATGTCTCAGAGAGAAAAAGGCAAACATAGTTATGAGCTGAACATAAACCAGACTATGTTTATTAGTTATCTTTTATCAAGAGATGTGTCCATCAAAGAAAAACTGAGAGATGTCAGAGGCTTCCACTCCTATTAACTTAACAACATTTGCCAAGTGTTCTGTGTTTTGTGGAAAAGTAAGAGATACTTGCTTTAAGCACAATCATGTGTATACTAAAGGCAACATGATATCTAAAAGCCATAACACAGCAGCACACTATGCTTTGGTTAGTTTTTGACAATTGAAGTATTTTGGACTCTGGAAGACAAAACATTGTGCTATTTATCAGGATTTATAGCCCAGAACACAAAGACAGACTATATATATTAGGAAACATTAAGGAAGGACCTACTTCAAACCTTTTTATTCTTGTTTAGTTTTGCTTTCCTCCCCTTTGTCCTGAGACAACAAATATTTAAGAGAGCAGTCAGGAATATGAGGTTCTAAGAACAGCACTCTGAGTTTAAGTTTCAAGATTATTTCATCTAAAATTCATGGGATCAATACACTTTGTACTTCAGAAGACAGACATTGCTTCTTAGGTGTAGATAA
This sequence comes from Melopsittacus undulatus, assembly GCF_012275295.1. NCBI lineage: Eukaryota > Metazoa > Chordata > Aves > Psittaciformes > Psittaculidae > Melopsittacus > Melopsittacus undulatus. The sequence goes on along the minus strand of NC_047530.1, from coordinate 68,488,937 downwards.
AGCAACATTTTCCATTTCTTTAGTGCTGTCAGGAGCTTTTCCAAGAGCATTCTTCAGGATTTCAGGGCATCTTTCTACAACATATAGTAGTGACCTCTATGAACTATAAGCTAGTTATTATTTTGAAAGAAAAGCAGCTCGCTCTGTGTGCTCCAGGATATTTATATGTAGAAATGAAAAAAGTTTATATTCCCTAAGCTCTCTGCCGAGTCACAGTCAAGATTTTCCCCAAACGCAGCAGTTGCTAAGATAAAATTTACTTTGGATTGTTATGTATTTTTTTCACGTAATAATGCAAGGTCTTTATTGTACAAACCATTTGCCATGTCTGAAGGACTGTGCATCTGGCTGCATCTGGCTTACTATTCCCACCTGTGGTAGCCTTGGCCAGCTACATGACCACACAGTCTGCTACTCATCTAACTCATGTATTGAAATGCCAAGTAAATTTAAGCAGCTGATAACAAAATTAGTTGGCCAAAGAAGTCAACACAAGTAGAAACAGAAGCAAATAATGCCATTTTAACTACCAAAGGGAACTATTTTTCAGTATGCCACTGTTCATAAAGTTCTGCCACCAACAGCCTTTATACCTCCCCATTCAGTGATTTGCTGCCAGATTATGAACTTGTCTATCACAGGATCATTTGTGTATTAGGACAAGTCTTGGGAAGACATGCCTTTCTGAAAAGAAAGCTCATGTATGTTGGGGAATGATGCACCAAGTACACTTTTACAAAGCCAGAACAGTTCACTCAAACTTTTGAATTTATTGTCATATACCTTGCTGAATTGAATCAACCCTACAAAAGCTTTTTCCCTTCTTCCATGAGATTGCTATCCAGTGCTGACAAAGAGGTCTTCATGTCATTGTTAAAGACTAGGTGGAAGTGACCAAGTATAGACAACTCAGATGACTGAAACATCCTGAGAGACCCCATTATCCGTGAGCCTATAAATGCCTATTCTCAAGACTCGGACACTTGACAGGATTTTAGCAGCTTTAGTGTTTCAAAGTTTAAAATTCAGAGACAACAGTCAGATATTTACTAAAAAAGTCAAGGAAGTTGCCAATTTATTTGGACAGTTAAGACATACTTTCAAGCTCCTTAGCAGCAGCTGTTATGACACCAGCTATCAGATTTTTAAATTGTTTAACTCAAATATTTGAGCAAAAGACTTAAGAAACAGATTAAGATTAGCAACATTTGTGACAGCAATCTCAGAAGGAATGATCAACATGTTTAGAAGCTTAAAGTAACCACCTAAGTATTGAATTCATTGGTTCTGCAAGCCGCATATACAACATTAACTTACGGTCTGCGTACATTACTACAGGACACAAAAAACATTCTGTATTTAAAAAGCTAACTTGATCATACAGGCAGTGAGCCAATTTATTGTAGAGCAGAAGAGATAATGCAAATATTATCTCTTCTACTGGGGATACACACTTTTTGGTGTATCCCCAAAAAGCACAGCTGCAACAATGCCATGTTTAGAGCAATCCTCCACAGATCAGATGGAGACCACAGTGACAAATGCGATAGGTCAAACTGCACCAAGAACCACCAGCACTGGTTGAACACACAAAAGACTTCTCTAGGATTTCCAGCTTTGTTAAAATGTTACAGACCAAATTATTTCTCTTCAGAAGACAAGCTCAGTAAATCTGGAATTACAGCTGGTTTGTTTTCCTTATAAAAAGCTCATAGAAGTAATTTTCTATCCCAATTCACCAGTAAGGAAAGTCCGTAATTCCAGTTTGATTCTCTCATCACCTCCTACACAAGTAATGTCTGATCAGATTTTTCCTACATTAGAGAGGAAAGAGCTCAGAGGCAAAGAAAAAAATCTCAAGGACATGTCAGTAACACAAATTAACAGTCAGCAACAGCTACCTCCATTATAAGCTATCAAACAAGACACTGTGATATGGCCTTCTGCCTCATTCTCATCTGCTCCGATAGCCCTGTGAATTGCCTGCATGAGGGCAACTACAGGTTACTAAGGGCGCAAAGCATTTTGGCATTTCACTAATTATACAGCTAGCATTTTAGTTAATCTTCACTGATTACGTTTTAAGCTACTATTTAAATGCAGAGAACAAGAAAAAAAGTAATTTTTATACAAGTTGTATTTCACTTACATTTACAGATATACAACCTGACCAGGGATACTGCTAAATAAGATCATGGAGGATTTCAAAAGCTTTAAACACTATATTAAGTGTGAGGTTCCCTTAAGGTATGAATGTCATCCAAGCATCACAAAGGTTTGACTCAACCATATGTGCACCAGTCATAGGTTATTAGTATTTTTTAAAGATTTCTATTCTTACATATGAATAATTTAAGCAATACCCTAGGCCAAAAAGTACAGTAAAAACCCTTTGAAGCCAAAGAAGTCAGTGTTGAACATTTACTACTGGTAAAGGGAAAGTTATTGGAAGAAATGACAAGTATTCAAGCACAATGTGAAGAGAAGTAAAATCAAATCAGGCAACTAGCTACACAAATTATCCTCTCAACCCTACATGTGTCCTCTACACTTCTACCTATTAAAGCATTCAGGTGTTTGAGTTCTTCACAGCAGCCAGTACTCTGTGTTTGCACACACTATCCTGGCAGGGTAAGCAGTTGTGCTGAAATCCTTTAATTTATTAGGTTTCAGACTTTATTAACAAGCCTTAATGGGGACAGGATTCACTAACTGATTGTGTCAGTCAGCATAAATGCTCTACCCTTTGCGTACAGCATGCAGATGTTAAGCAGGCAATGATCTCAAAGCTGCTTGTTTCCCCTTTGCATTCAGATACACTGATATTTTTTTAAGTTCCACCAGTGCATTCTTTTGCTATATGTTATGAAAACCTTTATCAGAAAAGCTTAATGTCTGAGCTGTCCCAGAATTCAAATAAATGAACGTAATTGCCAAGCCTTCACAACTTACTGCAGCAAATAGTGCTTTCAACTGTTTGGGCAAGTAGCTGGTATGCACTGCACTTTCATTACATAAATGAAGTTAACAGGGCAGACAGTAGCCTGAAAGTTAAAACATCACACAGCCCCCACAGCCATGGCAGGGAAAGATGCAGCAAAATACATTTGGACAGTTACATGCAACTACATCTTTCTTCACGAAACCTATCCAGATTTGTCAGAACAGTTATTGGAAAGGTTGACAATTTCCTTAATTTTTCTTGACTTTGTTCTCTGACATTTCCTTAGTTCAAAACTGGATTACCTCCAAGCCAAAAAAGCCTCAAGCAGAAAAGAGGTCAGGGAATACCGTTTAAGTTAGTAAAGGCTAGCGTGAGCAGAGTTTCTCCGTGTCAATACTCACCATCAGAGGGCACTACTGTACTGCAATAGACCACTCTCACACTCTGCCAAGGAGAAAGCCTCTGATGCTCCTAGAAAATACAAACACAGCAGAAAGGACAAATGTTCAGTGCCGCTCGTCTGGCGGAATCACACCCCAGTGCCACCTCCTGTCCCCCCTCCCTCCATCACCTGCCCCAGTGCCAGCGCTGGGCATTTCCTCCCATCCGCCGCAGGGGTAACCGTAAACCAGGAGCACCTGTCAAGAACAGCCTCTTCTCTCACCATCTGTCACCCGGTAGGGTTTCCCCCTTCAGCCAAGTTCACCTCCACATACCTCACTCTCAACGCACATAGTTTTGCGTGAGAATCTGTAATGGAACAGCTGTGATTTTCCTTTTTTCCTCCCTTAATGTAAAACGCATTTTTAAAGCCACATTGAAGTTAACCAGTTTAAGAAATTAGTTTGCATTACTACACAGATACGGAAAACAGAAGTCATAAAAGCATCAGTTATTAAAAGGTTAAAAAAAAAAGTTTTAGCATAACAGCAGGGGAAGGATAGGGATGTTAGTTGTGGATTCTCTTAGGTTCTTTCTTTTAAGGCTGGTTTCAGTGCTGAAGTGTATTTTTTTTTGTCCTTACAGAAAGCCAGACTCTACAAGCTACAAGTAGTAAATATGCCTGTTCATAGAAGAACAAACTGTTAAAGATGAAAACAAAGAATTGTGATACTGAGCTGCATTGCAATCCTCCCCCAACAGTGAAGTTACGATTCTAGCACAAGAGGGACCAATCTTCAACAAAAGTAAAGAGCAACACCAGCTGCCATCTGTCTGTGGTGGTATGTATTTTGGTGACTACCGCTCAGGTTTTCAATAGTTTTTGCCCAATATGGGCATTCCCATGCTCTAAAATACAGCTGCTAAACCTGCATTTCTATAAAGGTATCTCACAGGTAGGACTTGTTTTTTAAGCAAATTGCTAACAGAAGTTTGCAAACAAAAGCCAGGCTGTTGATTATTTCCCTGACAAATTGTCCAGACCTCCATATTTTGTGAGGTTGCTTTCAATAATCTACTTAAAATAGCTTTATCTGCTACTTCACTTTTCTTCTGAAGCCTGCTATACAAATCAAGGAGCCTTTCAATTACAGTAGTGTCTTGAAAGCAGGACCAGGTGGTCCTGTGGCAGAAAGCCCCAGGTGGTCAGTGCATTGACAGCTCTAGAAATTCACCCTCGCTTGTGCTGCATTTACACTCCATTTTACTAGGTCTTGACACTGAAAATCAGTCAAGTAATTCTCAGTTTTCCTCCTTGCAATTGCATTTTCAGCTTCCCACACGCAAGTCAAATCGGCAGCTCACAGGAAAAGAGAACTGGGCATTAAACTGCTGTAACTGAAATTAAGTGGGAAGTTGCATGCTTTGGCAAAAGTAAAGTTTAAAAAACCCTAAACCCTACGTGTTGGGAACCAAAGGACAAATTTGCCTTTTGATATGTGAAAAATAGCAAGTCTTCTGGACTGACAAACACCCCTGTGCTGCTACTGAGCAACCAGGACCACCTCCACACAGCTGATGAAAAACATGTTTAAAACTAAAAAGCAACCAAGCAAAACAAATGTCTCTCATCCTGGACAAATCAATCTCTGCTGTCTTAGCATCACAAAGTATGAAAAAAGTCAGAAGCTTCGATGATCAGAAGCCATACCACACATAGGCAATTTCCTGAACAAATTTTATCTAAAGAGGGGAAGCCTCTATAGGAAGTTTGGGTAGGGGTGGGGGGTAGGAGGAAAGGACTAATTTTTCTTATTTGAAACCAGCAACTTCCAATTTTTATCCTTCCAAAAATAGTATCAGACCACATACAATTGCAAATGGGCAGACTTTATACAGCAATGCACAAAAGCTCCTGTCAGAGTGTGCTACCACAAAGCAGTTTACATACTTATTTTACCCAATCCCATGGCAGAGCTGGCACTTTCGGATATGCACTTTTCACTGCTTTACTCTTCCCTTTCACATGGCATTAATCATTTACTTCTGAAATACTGCACATCAAGAGCCTGCCTTTCTACCAGATTTCCACAGCAGCCCAGAAATTCAGTGGCAGTTTCCAGAAAATCCTAAACCCCACTGAACCCAGCACTACCCCATTGCAGAAGAGCTACGTAACTGAAAGGTATTATCAGCTAGCATCCTCAAAGACCTTACCTGAAGACCACGAGTGTCTGACAGGTATAAGCTAGCTCCAGAAGTCTCCTGCCCTCATACAATACAAGCAAGAACAAGGAAAAAGGCAAAACAAGTTAAAACCCAAGACATGTTGGGTGGCTCATAAAAAAGCTGAGGCATCCCCCGGATTTAACCTTTTTGATGATTCTTTCACCCCAATTCAGGTTTGAAGCAAGCCTGTTTCATTAACCCCACAGCAGTATGCTGCCATTATGTTTTACAGGAAAAAACACTGGTTAAATTACAAGTATCTGTCAACTCCTGTAGTTCCAAACTGCACCTTAAGATACAAGCTGCTGTTGGAAATGTCTTATCTAAGAAAAGAGTCTCTACTGGTTAGGAAAAGAAAAAAAGGAACAAATGAACTCAGCAGAGACCTAAATGCCATCTTCTGCCATCGAAAGTTAGGGAAGGCTTAAGGTATCAATCACTTGAAGGGCGGTAGCTATTTTAAAACTGAGATGGAGAGAAATATCTGAACACCTCATACAATATCTGCAATCCAACAGCTTTATGCAGAAATGAAGCTCGGGACAGAAGCAGTGTGAGGCAGAGGACAAGAACTTGTCTTCAAGCTTTGCAATCACAATCATTTGCCTGCAGACAAACAGTCGACAGCTCACCACTTCAGCAATGAAGTGTGGAATAACTATATCCACACAGGTTTCAGTGAAACAGACTTCTCCACCACTTCCAAAATAAATGGTACTTGCAGGGTGAAAAGCACCAAAGCCAGACTATTGAAATCAGAAGCTTTAAAGCACCAGAAAAACTTCCTGGGTCTCAAGAGAACATATGCAAGAATTTACTTTTCACATCCATTCGAACCTTAGTGTTTCCTGTCTTTATCTGCAGCAAGATGCATTTTAAGAGGCTCCTGGTTATGCAGCAGCTTCACTCCCAGAATGATTAAAGGAGCAGGAGGAAAAAAAACCCAATAAAATTTCAGTCCTTTGTCAAAAACTAACACTTCCTCCAGTCTTGTCAAGGTCTTTATTAGACAATCTAAAGGTAAAAATAGCTACATTAGGGCCTATAGAGATGCTGTTATCCCATTCTACATGGTTGACGAAGTTAATCAAAGCCCTAGTGGAAAAAACCCTGCCTTTTAGCTATCAGTGATTGCTCTCTGATGGGAAAAGAGGGAGCAATCTGGCAGAGCTCAGATTCTGCATTTTATGTAATTATCAGTGATAGATTGGTAACAACTTTGGGGTACCACTTCTCCAATCCCTAATTAAAATCAGGATTGAAGTTGTCTAGAAAAAGAAGAAAAAAACCCCAACAACTCACCCCCCCCCCCCCAAAGGTGGATATCTTAATGTGGAAAACCAAGCAAAACATGCAGTTAACTCATTACCTGGGGGACAGCAAAAGCCACAGAGCTTTTATGAAATATGGAGCATTTGCTGTGTAAAAATTGCTTACCCTGAGTGAAATCTTTATGAGATATATTTGCAAGTGCCAGCAACAACATCTATTTTACAGTTTATTGAGGTCTTCCATTAAATGAGGCTACCATGAAGCAGCCCACCTTTTCCTACAAGCAACAGCTATTCTCCTCTCTATCCCGACTTTCACAACATGAAAATCTATGTGTCCTTCCTGGCTCTGATAGTGGCTATCCTAAAACCTCCTGGCCAGCCTCTTGGTGACAAAAGCTGCTGCAAGGTTCCCTGAGCAATCACAACAACCCAAACAACCCAATTCAAAAGTGCCAAAGAGCTCCATTTACCAATCTTTTCTTTACCTCAGGGCTTCCACTCCTGCTGGTCTGCTCAGGCTGTTACATTTTGGTCTCTGAAACAGTACTTTCATAAGAAGCCATCAGGTCCCCTTTTGCACTCCCATTTTGCTGCCCCTGACCACCAGAGATACAGAGCAGAACCACGTTCTGTCCAGAAATTGCAGTCCAAGTTCCATGTGTAACTTACCAAAACAGCTAATATTTTAGCACCAGTAAATAAGCTCCTACTGGATTTAAGCACATGTAGCAGTGGTGGATTGACTGTGGCCAGCTGCCCAGCCAGCTGCCCTCTCACCTCTCTCCTCAGCAGGACCAGAGGATGCAAGATGGAAAAGCTCATGGGTCAGGGTATAAAGGCAGGGAGATCACTCACCAATCACTGTCACAACTGGGGGAAAGCTATTTACTGCCAGTTAAAGTAGATAATAGCACAAACCAGGCAGAAATAAACACCTTTGCCTCACCTCATCCCTTTTTCCAGGGCACAGCTCTCACCCTCACTGTCAACTCCTTCCCCCTGCTTGAGGGGCGCAGGGCAATGGAGGTTCCTTCTGGAAACATCCATGCCGCAGCTCATGGAGGACCCATGCTGGAGCACAGGCAGCAGGGGTGTCTCTGCCTTGGCGCCTGGAGCTTTCTCCTCTCACCCCAGTGTTTGCAGGGCTGTTCCTCACACTGTTTTTCCTCATTCCTCTAATTTTCCCAGCATTTTTCCCTTTTCTTACCTCAGATTGCCCAAGGCACCAGCCAGTGGGGCTGAGCTGTGCCTCGCAACCAGAACCTGCCCAAAACAGGCCTGAGGCAGCCCCAGCTTGTCCTCATAGACTCCTCAACCTCTGGGCATCCCATACAGCAACTAATAAAGCAAGGCTTACAAATAACATCTCCTACATGTGAACCAATGCAGGACTCTGAGCACAGACAGGATCTTTTCAGCCGTCCGACATGAAGGATGCCTGCAGCAGTGCTTCATGTGGGCCTGAGGAAAGCAAGGAGACAAAGAGAAGATCTGACAGCAGCCCTTATGTCCACAGTACCAGCAAAGCCGGATCCTGGATACTAGTAAATATTATGTTAAGTATTTCCTTCAAGGCACACCCTGTGCTTCTGTTTGAGAGCCTGGTATGCAATAAAGCAGCACCTGCTCTTGCACAGGTAGCACTCACACTGCACCACTTTGCTGCCCTGCAGCAAACTGGAATGCACAAACACCAAATACTTGGCCAGAGGGGGAAGCATGGCAGGGAAAGCCTTTGTACCTTGGAGATGTCCTCCTGCAACACACCTGCGGTGAAGGCACGAGAACCCCATGCCTCTGGACACAATTTTCCTCCCAGTTTCCAACAAGTCCAAACTGCTGGCTTTTAAACTATATGGCTTGTTTCCCAGGACCTGAGCATTTACCCAATTAAATCCCACTGTCTTGAACTCATCTCTTTGTCAGTATGTCCTTGCTCACATCCCACTTGAGAGGACAGCATTTGTCCTGAAAAGAACATTTCACACCTGCTGCCTCCATAGGGCAGTGTTTCTGCAGATGAAGGTCAAAAAAACAAGAACACATCTGAACTGCAGTGTTATTCCTCTTCAGTTTTTCCTTTTTTTTGTTTTGTTTTAAAAGTCAGATGGAGAAGATGAACACAAAAAAGGCAATGCTAGAAAAATGTAGGAAGTGTTAATCTTTGCATTTGGAAGCACTTTGTTTGACCTACACACCAGCAAATGGTTGTCATTTGCTAGACTTATTCCTGTCTGAATTCTCTCCCAGCATTAGTACAGAGCTACATCACATCTGCTAGGAAAGGAACATAAACAGGAGGTAAGCTATAAATATTCCTTTCTCATTCTACTTCCTTTGCCCATCTGCCTTAAACAGGTAATCCACGGTGTCCAGGAAAAGGTGGGGGCAGGAGGAAGGAGATAAATTCTTTGCAGAAAAAGGAAGAGGGAAAAGAAAAAATAAATGTATGAAGCAATTGCTCCTTGTTCTTCACTGCACCTTTCTCCCAGGCATTACTGCTGTAATCCTGTAAGATGAGTCTTGTAACAGGAACATCACTGGTTTTGACAGCTTTGATAGAGCCTCTTCAGGGCAAGGGAAGGAAGAGAAGGTAATGAAAGGGAAGAAGTTTAACAGACATGATAAGCATATTGGTCAAACAGTCTCTACTGCTTTTAACAAGTGTTCCCCTTGTCACCATCCACATCAGTGACACTCCTCATCCCACATCCCTCCCCTTACAAAAAACAACCCAAATTTTTTTCTGTCTATATTCTTAAGGTTATTGCTGATGTCAACAACTTAAGAGAATTACACTATTCCTGCGTTACTTGAAACAGATGATAACTGTGGTACACCAGACCACTCCTCTTTCATCCGAACTTCACACAGTCCTCTTGCAGGCAAACCAATGCAGGGCTGAAACATCTCCCTTGCAGTCTGTGATGCCAGATCACAGTTCCACTGTGAAAATATTTTTACTTTACTGGAGGTAGAATAGTTCAATTTCCACTTCTTTAACACAGCCCTCACGGTTACCAGGAAAAAAAAAAAAAAAAAAAAAAAAAGCTGAGAATTTTAATTCCCTTGCACTGTGAAGGTTTGACATACAAACCAAAGTACCATGGTACATTTAAGCCTGTATCAGCTTTGAAACCTGAGACAAAGGCAAGGCAGAGCTACTCTTTTTCCCAATTTCCACATTCATTACTCTTGAATCTTCCTGTACTGTACCTTCTCTTCTCAAATAAAAGGGTCCTACCAACCCTTGTTTAAAAAGCAGTCTGAAGAATTTAGTGAGTGCTGATGCCACTGACTTCAGGGTCCACGATTTTGTCTTCCTCAGTCACTCACAGCTGAAAACCACACAGCCAGAGAGAAGGAATAGAATGGATTCCCCACAGCATTCCTCCAGAGCACCTTACTGTTGCTTTGTTGTTCTTTTTTCTCCCTCTAGTACTTTTCAACACCATTAGACAATTAATTTTGTCTTTGTTACAGACAGTCTGTAAAAAGAGCCCTTACCCCCCTTCTCCTCCTTTGCTTCCATGCCATATAAAGTACTTCCTGGTGAGCAAACAGCAGCTCACTGACACATCTCTGGCACTCACAACACCAAGAACGAAAGAGTTATGAAGTGAGATTTCCACAAGAGCAAGGAAATTCCTTCTGCCTTTGTTATGAGCTGGGGAGCAGCCAACTTGCACTCACTTTCCAGGGAAATCAACTCAGAAATGAGAGAACCTTGCTTTCAGCTCTTGAAAAGACACAGCAGGCTCTTGAAGGCTTCAGCATCAGCACCAGCATATCTACAGTTTTGGAGAAGCTGCCCACACTGAAGTTCAGAGGTACAGCACTCTGCAGCCACAGTAGCCCAGTACATCCCCAGTACCTGGCAAGTCCTACAACATCAATCCCCTGCTCATTTTCCAGCAGGAAAGAGCATCACCAAAGAAATATAAATATATATATATATATATAAAGAAATAATAAAAAAAAATCTCATCTCTCTACCTAGCCTTACCTGGGTTTTTCCAAAAAGGAAACTGGTGCAAGCAGAAACTTAAGTACATGTAAAGAAGTGTCTTGGATAGCAAAAGGCAGGTTTTTTGCACTCAAAGTCATATCTTGTCAGTCCAAGCATTAAAGACAAGTAGTAGTTCCTTCTGCTGGATTATGAGCTTTACAGGGTAAAGCTTGAGACTGAATTAGGTTTAGGACTGAATACTTTATTAATACTTAGTCAGGGAGTTTGACTGTTGCCCAGAAGTGGCAGGTAAGTTTTACAGATACTCTCACATTCATATATTCAGGTCCTAAGACAAAACATAGGGTTTGATAGATGGCTGCAAACACCTATAGGCCAACTAACTTTGGCCAAGTTTCTTCTGTAAGAAATACCAAAGCATAGAACATTAACTTGGCATGCTTCTTTGCTTTTTACATTCTGGTTGTATCACTTCACCATCAGATGTGTTTAATACAGTGCAAGTCAGACACTTTGCTAGTCCCACACACATCTTGCCATTAAGCCCTGAAAAATTCTTCCATTTGAACCCTGGAAGTTCAGAGTCAGAATGGAAGCACATTTTTCCCCTAGATATGCTATCTGCCATAAGGACTGTTACTGTGCAACTCTGACTTCTAAATCTCTTATGTTCCCTGGCAAGTTACCATCATTATGACAGCCAAAAAGAAAATGAAAAAAAAATCCAATATTTTAAAGCCATTACAAGGCATTGTTTCATTGTGCTGTTAGACCACAGATCACGGAAACTTATACACAAACTTAATATCCCTATATCGTTAATGTTTAATGTCCTCTAGTTAACGATGTACCTTGTAACTTCAGTGGACAGCCTCTCGCACCCACCCTCAGAGAAGGTGCAGTGCTCACCTACTGTGTGCCATAGGTTAAATGTCTAGAGAAGGCAACTCAGCAGAAAAACACAAGTGCAATGCAGCACTATAGCGGCAGATCTTTACTGACATACTAATGAACTGCAGTAAGAACACCAACATACTTATTTTGAGCCTGATGTTTAAATAGCCTGTTAAATAACAGCTTTGAAGATTTCTCAGTTCAGCTTTCCTCAGCTCATCTCACCTGGCCTGTTTGTGAAAGGAGACAGGAAACTGAGGTTGACCCCTTCTGTACAGTACAAGGAAGAGCCATATGGTACCCTGTAGCATTCTGTGCATGGCTTCAGAAACACAAACTTGGCAGTATTTCTGAAGTTCCTCAACACTGTTCCACCCTGGCTAGGAAATGCACGGAAGAGCCAATCTGGTCCTGCTCCTCTAGAGGAGGCTAACATTTATCATTTGTGGGACTGTTACCCAAAACCCCTTTTCTCAATCTTGGCAGCAGCACTTCTGACTGGAGCTCCAGTTCCTGTACTGCCCACTTCATAATCAGTCATCTCTGGGAAGACAAGGCAGAGACGCAACAATCAAAAGGGTTTTATTTAACTGACCATTGATAAAGGAAATAACTGTAACAGCATCTCCTATAGCACTCACTAGCTCAAAACTATTAATTTCAGCTTCTCCTGTACAGAATTACTGTGCTACGAAACTGAACAACATAATTATTCTTAAATGCATGGAAGCATAACAGAAGCATTAACAGCTAAACAAAGTTTGAGGAAAGCTAATAATATTGAATCATTTGAAATAGATCATTTAATCTGACAGCCAGCACCATTCTCAGAGCAAGCTCAGTCATGGCTATCACTCCTTCAGGCTGAGTGCAGCAGGACAGGAGGCTGAACACCCTAATGAAGGGCTGCCTCTCAGTGTCTGGTGCCATCACAGAGTCCACGGCCAGGCCATCATCATAACCAATCAATTCTGTCACTTCCTGAGCATCCCTCCCCCATTTTAGGGCAAACAGTTGAAACTGGGCTGATGGATTTCCCTACACATTTTCAATAGTTACCATGTTATTAACTGCCAGTATATGTGATAAACCAAGATCACAGGGGAGTATTACATAAGGAGCTCCCAAACATTTGGTTCCAGTTTGGGTTTTGGTTTAAAAATACTGTTTTCTACTGATTTTATATCATGCAGATTACAAGGATTATTTTGGTAGGATTTTAATTGAACATTTCCAGATTGTTTCAGTGAAAGTATATTTTTGTTTTAAAATCCAGAATATAAGTTACTGTGTTTATACCTGTAACCATCTAATTTTTTTCCCCACAGAAATTGTTAAAGCTTCATGCAAAGAATAAAACACAAATCAGCTTTCAGCAGCCAGCCCTGAAAAGCCAATTTGTACTACTTTCCCCACCATAATCCATAAACCACTCAGAGATATGCACGCTAAGGGCAGTTCACACTTCTTTCCAATACGAACACTTCACTATAATCCATGTTAAGACACTGAGAAGTCTTGGAAACAAAGCAGTAGAAAAATTACCATTTCTCTTAAGACAGTTTTAGAATTACTGGCCTTGGGAAAAGAGATAATCCTGGGAGAGGGGGATTTGGAGTGGAAAGTAATGGGAGGTATTTGGCTAGGTCACTTCCTTAAAGCTTTTCCAAATCAATTAAACTGGGTTTAATATATTGTGATAGGTGTTCAGTGGCCTAGAAGACAACAATTTGTAATTTGGGTCTGAATTACATAATCTGTCAGACACACCTTTACAGTTGGTATTTTCATTGACAGCCTCAGCTAGTTAATGAAAATTGAATCATTCTTCTCAAGAAAATTAAATACACACATGAAACAGAGCGAAAAAGCCTCCGTAGAGAAACACAAAGGGACAGGCAACATTCAAAACATGCTTTTTATCCAAGCAAGGAGGCTGGCTCAGCTCATTCAGAACAGAACCTTTTTAATATTTTTTCACTACAGTAAATAAGCCTGCAAGACTTTTCCTTTCATACAATGTTAATTATTAAAGTCCTTTCAACCTTGAACCCCAGGTTTCTTCCCCTCTGTAGACAAAGTCTTACATTGCCAGAGAGCCCATCTACTTCCACACAACTGTACCACTTCACATGCATGTGTGCTATTGCAAGTTGGGTGAAAGCCCCCTCAGTTTCCCAGATACATACACCTCCTTTGGACAACTTCATCCCCTGCCTTCATGTCAGACAGCGAGCAAAGAGCCAAAACCCTTCCCCCTACAACGTTCCAGGCCATGCAAGCGACTTGCTATAGAACAGCTACAGCACTGGAGACAAGTTACACTTTTGCTGGTTCTGCTGTTTGCATTATACGGATTTAACACATACAAGTGAGAACAGACTAAAAAGCTCCAAATAATCTGAGACCTTCACCAGGACCAGTTTGGGTCATTCCTGAAATGAGAGAAACTGAAGTCCTAAGGCCACTTTCCACTTTAAAATGCTGTCATCTTAAAGCAGCTTGGAGTTTTCATCCCCATCTTGCTGTAATCTTAGGTTTAGCTGCATTAAGTGAGCAAACAACAGAGAGGGCACATTTCAACAGCTCACATACTGGTAGGACTCTGCCGTGTTATCAAAGCTTGTGAAATCTGCCAGGATCACAGTTACGCAGTCTTGTGCTTGCACCAAGGCACAGCTTGCAATCATCTCCAAAATAGATACCAACAAACTTAAAAGATCCAAAAGTAAAAGGGTGATTCAGGGTTAGGACTCCATTATCAGCAGTTGCTTTCATCCTTGTCTGCTTATACTATTTCAATAACAGGTGAACTGGATCAAAACAAATTTTTCTAAATGAACCACAATTAGCTACCACAGCTGCTAGTCACAATGATTTCCGGCTGTATCAGCTAAAGGATTACATGTCCAGAAATATTCTCTAGAGACCTGGAAAGCAGGTTCCTCTTTTCACGGGTGTGTTTATTTGTTTTGGAGTTCTGTGAGTTTGTTTCTTTGGGGTGTTTGGTTTGGCTTTTGTTCAGCTGGGGTTTTGGTTTGTCTTTTTTTGTTTAGTATAGACAAAGCTCATTACTAAAACAAAATAGAAAGCAGCAAGGCATTACTAGTTAAGAGTTCAGGTATGAGGCCCAAACATTTCCAACCAAATAAGTTCTATTTGTAGCAACCAAGTCCCGTGATAGCACTCTCAAACCAATTCAGGTAGCATGCAAAGTTTCTGCTTTCTCAGCACTTTCTCAGCAGTGAAAACACATTAGCCATTGAGAAAACATTAAAAAAAGTACTGAAACAGGTAGCTGTAAGTACTGTAAGTGGATGCCCAGCTGAATAGTAAGCAATTCCATAAGAGAGCTCTAGATGTCTTAAAAAAAATAAATTAAACCAGTGGAAAGTAGACCACTGTTTTAGACACACAAGAGACACAAAACCAGTAATAATTCCATGAAACGCACATTAAAAAAAGATCACTAATTTCTGAGGGTAACAGTCATGACAGAAACAGAAAACATGCACAAAAGCTTAAAAAGCAGTAGTTGGCATGGTCATAGAGCAGCAAAACAGAAGGAAAGCAGGTACAACACTGCAAGGCAGAGCAGGACACTGCACCAACTGCAAACAGTACTTTTTGAGGAACATGAAAACACAACAAATCTACTCAACCAGAGTCCACCCCACACAGGTGACATGGCAACATGGTTTGTCCAGAGAAGTGTGACTTCCGCAGTGGCATTTGGAGTAACCTTGTGCTATTAACAGTAAGGAGGCTGTAGAGCAAACAAAAATCCATTTACCTTGCCCTTTCTCACAGTGTACTTATTTTGAGGGCACAGTGTACATAAGTATTTTGAGGCTAATTAAAAAGGCAAAGTCTCATTCTACATTGTGCTCCTGTAATTTAAGAATGTAACTATGATCTTGGAAAAACATTAAGAAAGTGTTACCATTGCAAGAGTTTCAATACAATTTGTGAAATCATGCACGGGTGGTGGGTGACTAGCATACCCTTCTCTTATGACAAATTTTCCACATCAGAAACCAAGGTAGACTCATAATAAAGAGATACAGTAAGAGTTTTATAGGCTGGAATGTAGTCTGTGGTCCTTGGAAGCTTTTGCAAGTGAGACCTGTTCTGTATCTCATGGAAGGTGCAATTTTTTTATGTACACATTATTTAACTACAAAAGAAAGTTTGGCAGACCAACACTACACAGTAGTAAATCTGATCAGTAATAACTGCTGTTCTCCTTGCCTACTGTGGAATGGGATGATAGATTTAAGTTTAGAGTACTAAATTAAATGAGTTTGGCACTATGACTCTTTGGATTACCAAAGGCTTGCCAAAACCTCCATCCTGCAGAGCACTGAAAATTTCAGAAATAATATCTCCAAGACCACGGGATAACCACCACCCTTCTGCTTTTGGCAGCTGATGAGAAAACCCATTCACAAGTTTGTAGGAAATCACATTGCAATTGAAGGGATGACTTCTGGGAGAGGGAGTTCTCCCACACACATTTATTATTCTTAACTCAGCTAATTTGAAGCTCCTTGTTCGGAATTCTGCATCTTCCAGACAGAAAGTCTTGCTTAAGGAAGATTAAATACCTGGTTCCACCAAAGAAACAAGATCTCTAGAAAAGCACCCTGTACAAATCACTCCTCTTACTCAAGTGTCAGATCTGTATGTAACTTCCCTAAACAGAGACAGCTCCTCCTATGATATTTAAACACACAATCCCTCCCAGAAATCACAGCAAGACATTAGAGGACTCCTCATCCCTGCTAGCTGAACCATGAGCATGCAAAGCCACCTCAGCTTCACACTGTGGTGCTGTTACTTCACTGATCTGCATTCCAAATGTCATTGGCATCATGGGCCCTAGCTGCGCACCAGGAAGTTGGTATTAGCTGCCTCAGCCCCTGTGGTCATTCCTTTCACAGCCACTTCAACACTACCAAGTCACAAACAAGCCCCTGCAGTTCTGGAGAGGTCCCACCTTGTTTCCTCTCGGATACTGGGAGATTACAAGACTGGACAGATGTACCTCCCCCTCCCCCCTTTAAAATAATTGCACAGAAGAAACAAACACTGACACTTGCCTGTTTAGGTGGTGGCTTATTTCTAGGCAAGAACAACAAGTACTCATGGACTTGGTATAAAACGAAGTTTGAAAGACAAACAGAAAGCAAGCCTGGATAGCCCAAAAGAGATTTCAATAAGCCTTCCCACACTAGTTCCAGGCCAGCAAGAGGCTTAAAATACTCATTCTGATCTGACTAAAAGTAACTCACAAGTGTCAAGCTCACATTAGGGGGGTGTCTTGAACTTCTTTTTATGCCCCAAATCTTCCTAGAATTGCATCTAAATGCAATCTCTTTCCCTGCTTCCCTCCTCCCCACATGAGCCAGGACTTCTTCAATTCTCAATGTAATTAGGAGATAATTTTAACTCTGTCACTAGACTGATTGCACTGGTGCTTAAACTGCGCTATTAAGCAAATCATTAGCTAACATATACGGTACTTTTTCCGTCTGACAGAGCAACGCTCAGTCTGGGGAGGTGGGGAGGAAATGATACATGACTCCAGAGAAACAACCACCACCGATCCTTAAATTGCATAGGCATACAACTACAGCTGTTAAAGCACTCCTTGGGGAACCATATACCCTTTACCATTAACAACAGAGGCAAGACAAGAAACCATAACTTAATCCAACCTGCTTGGCATCCTGCATCAAAGGTCACTTGTGAAGGACAGAACAACAGCTAGGTACTGGAATCACCACTGGGCAACTTCAGCAGCACTACTGTACGTATAAGTTGTAACAGCAAAGTAGAAGAGCATATATTTTCTGTACTCAAGACTGTACAAAGATCCTTCCCATTTTATTTTTATTAGCCTGAGGTCTGAGACTTACTGTGACATATTCTAGGAGCAAAGGGTATTAGAGCCCATAAGCTCTGACTTTGAAATGCTGCTTTAAATGTTTATCACAGGAGAAAATACAGCATATTCAGTCATACGCTGCTACCTGAAAAAGGCTCCTGGGCCTCACATTATTTGAATTAGTCTGCTTCCAAATACAACACAAAGTTAGGCAGTACAGTGTGTAGCAAGAAGCTTATTTAAACCACATGACAGCTGACTAAGTTCTATGAAGGAAGTGTTTTTCCACCTATTCCATCTGGTGATTCCCTCAAGAATCCCAAATTAAGGAGTAAAGGATAACAGTAAGAAATCATTTAATTAAGTCTTTGTGCCCAAAAGGATTGTCAGAGCATCAAGGAATCATAAACAACCTAGTTCAAAACAGCTGTTTTTCCCTTCTAGGAAAACCTGTCCAAAATACAAATTTGCACAGGAGAACCATTTTGCAAGTCTGTGACATCAAGGTCTTTTGCAGCAGCAGCCACGGCTACTGGCTTTGCCAACTACCTGCTTAGGAGCTGCTTCAGCAACTTACTCCCTCCACCCCTTCTCTCTGAGCTTTGTGCAGCAGTGGATTTATAACCACAACAGCACACGTTTTATAGACCAGCCCAGGATTAAAGCATCTGAAATAGCGTTATTTGAGCTGAATCTTCTTTAAGTCAGATCCTGTTTGCTCAATCTAAGCTTCCTCAAAATTCATGCCTATTCTGTCCTACATAAAGTTTCACCTAGTTACTTGGTTTGACTCTTACAAGCTAGGTCGCAACCCAAGTCTAACGATATGCAGCAGGAGCAGAATGCAGACCTCCCTTTCAAATAAAGATGAACCTGTGAAGATCTTGGCTGACAGTGGAAAATGAAGCTACACAAATACACACCTGAACATGCACACCAGCACAGCATCCATACAACACGGCTGACCATCCTTCCGTCTTTACCAACTGCCAGAGTGACATGACGTTTGTTTTTAACAGTGGGCCATGTGAAGACCTAGAAACACCAGTTCACTCAAACAGCCAAGTGTCACAGGTTAGCTGCCTTCTCTGTGGTAAGCGGCTTTGTCTCATTCTTGAGGACAATAAGAAAAAGCAAAGAGCTTGCCTGTAGTGAAGGTGAGACAATGGAAGCTTTAAACTATTGTCAGTGTTGGCTCTTCACAGAAGGTACATTTCACAACAGCCATTTGGGTGACTGACACCTTTTCTTTTCCTCTCCAATGTGCTGCAGCACCTGGGAACAAGAGGAGTCTGATACAGAGACCAAAGATGTTCCATGTTGTTTAAAAGGAATCTCACATAACAAATCACTGAAGTATCAAAATATACTATTCTACCACACTGAAATAAAAAACAAAAAAAAACCAAAAAAACCCAACCAACCAAAACCCAAACCAACCACCACATTCCAAGTTCTCTTGCGAGCAAACCCTGAGAATCTTTCCCCCCTCCACACACACACCCTTTTTGCCACAATAGCAAAATTTATGTCCCACACCTGGAGAAGGAGCCAATACAGCACAGCTGGGGAACCAAACTAAATTCCAGGTCTTCATTCCCGACCTTAAAATACAACACAGACTATCAGCACTGTACTGAACATCGCAGCAGCTATTTTGCCTTAACATGCCAGCCAAGCACAGCCCCTACTGCTCCACAGGGTAGAGGGTTGGAGCATCTCTGTAGATGTCACTGTGGCCATCTTAGAAGTGACCGCTACAGGCACGGAACTGACCGCATGAACAGGAGACAGCACGCAAAATCAGACGGCTTGTTTTACAACTGTTGCCAACAGCACATATTATCTGTGTAGTTAAAACAACATTTTGCAAGAGTGGTAGTGTTTCAAGTTGCTGCCATCATTTCTGCAGCCATCATCTGGTAGAAGCTTTAATGGCTACCGAGGAAAACAAAATAAATAGCAAATTCATAAGCTAGCAAGGACAGTGCTATTAGAGCAGCTCACGAACTGTCCATACCATTAACACATGAATAAATCTGTAGAACCCTCTACAAGCTGAAAGACCAGAAATACTTCTTTTTAAGCTACAAAAGAAAACTGAAGCTTTAGGTAACCTCAAAGCGTTAAAAACATTAATACACCAAAACCGAACAACCTAAAGATGAGTGAGATAACCATTTACTATACATCTATTTCTCTGAACCAGTGCATCTGTACTCTTTTTTTCCCCCCACCTCTCGTAAGAGGGGCACCATTTAATTTACTGCACATAGTGAGCAACTGATGCAAGGAGATTTTATTCAGCCAGTTGATATGTATTTCAGATCGTAATTTTTATTTTTTTATTATGTTTTTTTTAACCAAACAGCAAGAGCTTCATTAGAATCCAGAGACATCCACACCTGGCACACAAGAAGGTGTCTGAAGCTGTAGTCATACTGCAGTTCTGGATAAAGGCACGCTAGTAACCAACATAAAGTGGAGGGTGACTAGATTTTCAGATCAGTAAGCCATTTCTTTGCAAAATAAAACAGCGACAAGCATCTTCAAACACCCATATGTGTCTGTCAGGTTCTTCACAGTAGAAAAGAGCCAGTTACTACAAGCACCAGCTCTGCTGTCAACCTGCAACATTTCCACAAGCTCCCTATAGCCAAAGCTAGCTGAAAGCTGATCTTTATGGAGCACTACATCACAAAACCCCAAATGAATCCTTAAACCCAACAACCTAATCATCTTTGAAAGGCAGACAGCCATCACATCTTGAACTTGCCTAAAAAAGTACAGACATCTGGATTTATTATTAATATGTTTTCAAAGCAAACCTAAAATACAAGAAGTGATACACGGTTGGGCTATGTCACATATTAGGCAACCTCATATGTTACATTTGCAGCTGTTTCATCAGCTGTCACCAGTCATCTAGCACTTACCATGTACAAGAGAGGCTGCCCTTGCCATGTTTACCAGCTTCCCACACACAGTTCTGATCTCAGCCGCTTCAAAACACAGTTCATGACACCATATACTATACACACCCTACTAATATAAGCACTACATGCACCCCTTGCAAACAGGAAGAAATAGAAAAAGCTAAAATTTTCTCTGTATAATGGCATGACTGGTCAACAGTTACAGGGTTTGCATTAAAGTGAAAATGTATGTAGTTTTGTCAAAGACCACCAATTTTGGCTTAAAATGTGAGTGGAACATGCTTCTGCCAGTCACCAGTTTACAGAACAACTTAAGAGCTTAAATCATATTGCATAGGGAAAACAAACTCTGCATTCCTGGAACGGAAAAACAATAAAAGTGGAAAGGGGGTGCTTATATATGTAGAAATACTATGTTGCTTTGAAGCAAATAGCTCAGATACTTCATTTTGGGTTTGGGGGAATTTGCTTGCATGTCTCTTTCAAAGCTGTTGGGAGAATAGAACAGAATTTTTCACGCTGCCACATCAGAAATAGTGGCTCAGCTGCAGGTTTTCTCCAGGAGCAAATTCATGGTGGTGTAGCAAGCACAAGGAAGCAGATCCACTAAACCATACTCGGTAGTATGAATTATGAGGCAAGGATCAAAATCAAAATGTTATCGGTTACTGAATGTCAGGTACAAACTTGAAACCTGCTTCTATATGGCACTGTAAATAGTTATGTGACCCTTCACATACCTCATTTCAGGTGGTTTTAACAGGTCACCAAGAGATGTGTCCTCTGACAGCCTCATCAGTAGCTTTATTAAATGTTAAGCTTCTCCTCTTCCCACGTAACAGCCATACAGTATTCGAACATTTCATAAGTGCAAGTCACATTTGCCTGAGGAAGGGAACCAATACCTACTTCCACTGTCCGTTTTCAGTCAGTTGGACTGGACTGTGCTGTTATCAGCCCAGGACATCCCACAGCAAATCGCCAAACCCCAGTACTGGGCACAGTGTGGTGGTGAAACAAGCTTTCATAATATTCACCTTCTTCAGGTGTCCTTGCCTCCTGTCATTCAACTACTCATTGCTCTTTATTGCAACCCAGGGAAACTTCCACAACTGCTTCCTTACAGCTGCAAGGCTGAGAAAGACATTTTACTGAACTGTGCACCCTTCATTAGCTTCTTGGCTCATGGACATATAAAGTTATCACTGGCTCATACAAAGATATCCAAGGATATTTAATGCAGTTAAAATATTCTGGCACAGAAACAAAAAAAAAACCTGAAGTGTTTCAACGTTTGGCTAAATTTGCTATTTGGTGAGAAAGTACTTCCTAAGCAAGTTTATCCATGAGATCACTGCTTTGTGATATACATCAACAATTCAGTTCATCACAGAACTATTTTCAAGGACTTGCCAAAACCAGAGAAATAATAGAATAGACACTGCAGAGGAGTTCAACAGAGGCACACACGTGAATGCACACACACTCTATCCTCCTGAATATGGAGCCATACAAGTGTGATCTCCAAATTGAAAGCAATTTTTTTCCTATTTAAACTGACTAATGAGTGTAAACTAGCTGTGTCATTTCTCAAGCAGCACCGCCTTACTCTCTACAGCCCTCTGTTTGCACAGCACTTTTACTCATTCTTTCAAATGGAAGATTTCATATAGGAAAGGCCCCAAAGAGGCAATTCAGGTAAAAAGCAAGTGATTTTTCCATGTACCTGCACATAGAAAGCATTCTTCCTTCAGTCAATAAACTTCATTATTCCTTGAGAATGATTTGTCAGACACCAAGCACAAATAGATTGTCCAATTCAAAGCAGGAAGTACACAGGTCAAAATGCGCTATCCGGCTTCAAATCACCATTTTTATTTCTGTCTTGCTCCCTGAAAAATAAACTTCCATTTTATACTCAGGATAAATTCTTAGTGCTACCAGCTCTTGTTTTAATCCCCCAATCTCCTTATTCACCCTTAGCAATCCTGTTATCCACTGTACACACTGGGTATACTGCCAGGACACCACTACTTACTTAAACCCTCCGATATTTATGTATTCTGTTCTACATGCTGTAAGTTTAACCTCTATACATGGCACTCCTTGGGGTACAGCCTCTCAGGCTGTTGCATAGGGCATATGCATTGCACAGAAGGCAAGCAACCGCTGTGCTAAGCAGGATAAACTGCAAGGACAAACTTCTTAAAACAGTTCTATTGCCAAAAAGCATAGTATGTAATTTCCAGTATTACATAGTGCAATAGTATTAAAGAATATGAATCATCAGGATAAGATTAAAAGGAATTAGTTTTCTAATATTGCCAGGAAAAAAAAAAAAAAAAAAAAGAAAGAAAATTGGTTTGTGGAAGTGACAAGTTATGCTTCTCAAAGTTCTTCTTGGTCTACTTTCCCCTCAAATGGAAGCTGTCATTTTGATGCATCAGTGGATGCTAGATCAATGCAATCCTACACTTCACGTCTTCGAGAAGTTATGTTCCAAATCTGTCTGGGAATTGTTCAAATATTACACAGGCTGACGAAAGAATAAATCAAACTTAACTATTGAAAACAGAAGTCATTTATCTTGCAAGATGAGAGCAGAGACAATAGGCTATGAATAATGCAAAAGAGGTAAGGGACAAAATATTCAGTTCAGCCTATTACCTGCAGCCTGAAGTGGGTATAAAATAGCTGATTAAATTGGAGAGTGAAAGCTGTTCACCGTTATTACTGAATAAATATTTTAGAGCAATTTTTCTGTTAAACATTCAGATTTCATCTGCTAGCCTGCGTTTCACCCAAGGACACTTGGGTGAGGGAGAGCAGTAGGCTATAAGCCTGTGCTTGCATTAGAGAAAGGCTAAAGCTAACAGGATGTTTTGAGGAAAGACCTCTACAAGAACGTGTGCCCCTTCAAAGGCAGCAGTCTGCAAGGGTGCACAAGGTAAGGGATGAGTATTCCTAAGACATATTGGCAGGCTGCAGGTCATGCTTCCCACAGCTGCTGTGAGGCTACCAATATAAGGAAAAGCAACAGCATCCAACCCCAAACCAAAAGCTCTGTTTTTATTGTAGCTACAACTTCAGCAGGTGTTTGCTGCCCCTCTGTGAAGCACACTGCATGTTGGCATGTCTTAAAATAAGGCTGAAATCAGGATGCATTTCAGTGCTGTGCGCTTAGGGCTTCTCTTCCCATCACCAGGGCTAAAAGAGACACATCCTGAGAACTGATGGGAAATCTCTACTCCCCCTGGTGAAATTGCTCGTTGCCGAGGCAATAAAACCCTCCCCAGCAGTTACCACCCTTTTGCCTAGCCTTCAACTGCAGTGTCATTTCACCTTCCTGTGCTCACCAACACAGCCTTACAAAAAACTAGTTAAGATTTGTATACCACTTTCAGCAAGTTAATTTCTTACATTTAGCTTCATACACCTCTTGAGGAGAAAACCTAAAGTTAATGATTCTGCTTATGAAGGTGTGATGTCAGGGACAGCTTTGGGAATAAAATTAGAGCCCAGAGAGCAGGTATCAGATCATTTAACCTGCATTTTCCCACCTCATCTAACATCATAACTGCACTATCCAGCTGTTACAGGGAGCATAATGGATAGAACAGAATTGTCACCTGATAATGCCAATGTAAATCACTTAAACCAGTTATGATTCACATTATTTCCATGCAATTTGTTTCAGAGAATGATTTGGCACACAGTTAACGGAGCAACTTGAAATTCAGTAAAAAAAATAATCTTAATTGCATTTGAACTATAAGGGAGGTATTTCTCAGTGCTCACAAAAGAGCAGAACTTGTGCAAAGACAGAACCTAGCCTGATCAGCAGGTGATCCCCAGCAGTGCCTCTGTGCACTGCCCAGGATGTAATTATAGTCCTATCAAGACTTTAGGTACTTTTCCTGAAAGACCTATGCCTGTGAAATGCTCCACAGTAACTCTCACCCAGTATTTGGCAAGGGGAAAGAAATATGTTCACTAAAGTTAATTTTTGTTCTAGCAAAAAATAAGTTTCAAGTTACAGCTTCTTTCCCATCTTTTTGCTCCAGCCTCAAATACTGAGAAGCAGCAAAGATATGTCTGCAAAACGAGAAAAACTCCAACCTACATTAACAGTTACCTTCAAAGGCATGACCATAATAAAAAGAAAAACAAGTTTAAGCATGAAAATCGCAGAAGGGCAAAGGGGTACAGCTTCAGCAAAAGGGGTACTGCAGCTCAGTGTTTCAGCTGCAGTTCTTAAAGATTAAACACTCAGGAGTAGAAAGGTTGGTTATATACACTTTTAATTAAGGAAAAAGTACATGTTACTGGACTCAGTCAAGCCTGGCAAAACCTGCTTGCCTATTATTTGTGGCTGGTTTAGCAATGCTGCAACAAAAATTAGTTTTCGGATACATGACTTCAAAGTCAAACAACTTCAAGAATCTCTAGCTTCAGTAAGTCACCAAAAGCAGGAAAACTCATTTAAAATAGCCTTAAATATATGCACTACTTCTACTTTAGTTTCCTGAAATGCCACCACTATTCAGTTTCATGAGATCTACCTATACTCAGGTGCATCTATTCTATTCCCAGTTTAATACTGTGTTTATTATCTCAGAAAATACACAGCATGTAAATAACAACATAGCTAATATACTTTTGGATTTAAACAAAAAAAGATTTACTAAATAAGACATTCTTATTCATATTGTTATTCAAACAGAAGTTGAAATATAAATATTTAAGTCAAATGTAGCTAACTCATGGGTAATCCATAGACCAATACTCTAGACATTACTCATAGCATTCAGGTTAAACATGAAGCTACTGCTAACTGCAATAAAAATTTAGCACATGCAGAACAGAAACCCCACAACCAGGTACTTTTGAAACATCCAGAACAATATGGGAGCTCTGATGTCTTCCACTGAAACTGAAAAGGAATAAAAATGAACATAAGTAAACTGTTTGCCTTTTCAATGCCTAAATATCTAAAACTCTAGTCCAACATGCCCCCGATTTTCACATGAAGTTTAACCTGTTTCTTGTTCAGTTTCCATAAACCAGGAAGGGAAAAAAAAACCCCAAAACCAAACCCACCAAAAAACCACTAAAGAATCAGGAACTCTTTCTCACAAGACAAATGAAGAGCACATACACCTGGGGAAAAAATAATATGGAATATCTATGTTTCCTGCTGCAAGAACAGAAAACATTTTTAATTAATACATGCAATTCTGACTTCTACAGACTGGGAAGTGATCTTAATGATGAGATACAATCCCTTCTCTCAGCCTGTATTTTAAAAAACAGCCCCCTTGAAAACATTGACATTTCAAGGTTTATGAGAATATAGTGAGTAAAATACACTTTGGCATACTTAAGACTATGCATAGATTTCCCCCCATGGAATAAGTCTGATAAAGTTAACATGCAAAAAATAGATATTCGGGCATCCTTATCACAAAATATTCAAAGCCTAAGACCTGACTTGTGATTTTGACAATCAGTACCTTGCATTTGGCTTTACCTGCCTTGTAACCAAAAAAAGAAAATAGAGCTGGAACTGCCCAAGACTAGAGAGAAAGAAAGATGCTTCTTCACTCACTCTGATAGAGGAAGTCTCTTTCAAGTGAGAAAAAAGTCATTGCCCATTTGATTCCACAGAAATCAGCTCTTCCCATTTGTCACCCTTGCAGATTTTTATAAATAAGCTAACATCTTTCAGTAGACATATAATCCCATCTATCCCGCACTTCAGACAGTAACTTTAAATTCAATCTGTCTGCAAAATCTGTGCGGAATCCGCCAGTGATTATGCCAAAAGAATGATTTAGAAGGTGCTTTTATTATGCTAACTTCATCAGCATTAAGCGGGATCTCAAAACAAATCACCTCATTCATGCTTCACTCAGAGCAGACTGCAATGTCACTCCTTATGCCCAGTACTTTCTCCTTTTGTTTGCTTTCAACAGCGTTTGAGACCTATAAATAAATAAAGAGTAGGGAATCCCAGTAATGCTTAGGACTCTGTGACTGCCTTTTCTGCCAGTGAGACTGATAACTGGAACGAAAGGTTTCGACTCCCCTGCTGTCAGCACACAAAGAATGCAAGCAGGAGAAGCCCAGAAGGAAGACACTTTATTTCTGTGTCACAGTTCTGAGCAAGGTCTTTCTCTGGGAAATGACTCACTGATCAGGTTTCATTCATACTGACTGACCATCACTGGTTTTATTTCCACAAGGACAAGCAGTGCACGTACAAAGCAGAGGCTTCCCCCACCCTAAACCGTGCCCTGGGAAGATCGTGTCCAAAATGCTTACAGAGACCTTCTGCTTATGCTAGCAACAACAAGGAAAGCCCAAGGAGCCTGTGGTGCTGTGCTGCCAGCTCAGCAGCCCTGCTCACCCAGGCAACACTGACCCATGGTTAAGGCTGTTCAATCAACCTGTTTTCTTCCCAACTTGGCACTGAACTGACAAATCCATTAAAATAGTTTCGGGTCCTGTCAAGAGATACCACTTCGAAAGCATTACTGTAGTTACAGTGGTCAGTGGGTATCACAATCTCAGTAAATAAACTGAGAAACACAAGTTTTTGAACAAGCAGGAGTTAAGGTTCTGAGGTTTTAAATATTAATTACCTAACAGTGATTCTAGAGGCTAATGAAAAATTAATCTCATTTTTTTTTTCCATCTCAACACAGAGCAGTCTTAGAGATACAGAAATTTCTGAATGGGTCAACTTAATAAATGGCAGCATCCCTGCTCACAAAAATTCAGGGCCTGTCCTTATACCAGAGTAACAAGGACATGTTCCTGCCCAGCTCAACGAGAACCCCATTTACAGCATAGGCAACTCTAACAGCAGAAACTCTGTAGCACGGTAATACAGGTATTTGCCTGAAGACAAATTTATGTCATCCCATCTATGAACGAGACAAAATTCCTCAGGGTTTTGTTTTATGTTTTTCAAGGTGTCTTGCATCCTGGGAAATTAATCTAACTGCTACACTACATGAAAATCAGAAGTACAAGGTCCCTTCAGCCTCTCCACAAGGCTCAAAGCATTGCACATGCACTGCTGCAGTGAGGCATTTCTTGTGCTATTTCCTGGCAGTTACACCAGCAACATTGCTCTTGCATGGCAAGGTTTTATGCACCTTTCAAAGAAAGTCCAAACCCTTAGACTGTGTAACATCACCAAGCTCTACCTTTGGGAAACACTCCTCATTTGGTAACTTCATTATTACATCCCTATGTTGACACCATTTGATCTTTATACTGTTGATCTGCCCAACATTGCAGCGGATAGGAACTCCAGGGAAACACCACACCTCCCTCTCAAGGATGCATTTTAAACAAGACTAAGCTTTGGCATTGACATATCCCCTGCATCCCTCTCGAGTATCCACTGCCTGCTTGCCAATACATTCCCCACAGACTGTCAGCATGTACCATCCATCTCACACCTGTCTTAAGTGTCTGTCTGCACAGCATTTTACCTTCAAGGAAGCTTTAGGGAAGACGTTTCACTGCTCCAGACAATGCTAACAAAAGCAGATTATGTGAATCTTCAGTGTTGTTGCTATAAAAATATATCTTAATTTACTACTCAGATGAAGCTTTGTAACTACTGGAGGACAATCTGTTGCAGTACCTTAATTAAGGAGGCCCCAGACTGTGCTGCCACTGAGAAGGGGCTGCCTTCCCAACATCTGCCCATGAGGATGCTGTCATGTCCTCTTTTTTACTCAAGCCAACTATCTTTTTTTCCTGTAAGGACAGTTAGTCAGCTGAATGAGAGAATCAATACAACCTGCCATCTAACCTCATGACCATGGTTTTCCCTGCTTGTGGCATTTGCAAATGGAAGATGAAAAGTACCCTGTCATCCCTGCTCACATCTGGGGCTGACATTTTCTAAACAAAACTTAAGGCTAGCATCAGCAGAAGCTTAAACTTCTTAACTTTACTTTTGTTTGTGTCCATTCTTGTTTTCCAGTGAAAAACACATAAGCATCACCAAAAGTGACAGCTGAAGCTTTAATAGTTGAATAAAGGCTAGGAAAAATTAAAGCCTTGAATATTTCTTTAAGTGTTGAAAAGAACTCTGTTCTCCATGAAGCAAGCCTTCAAAAACAACAAAGTCTAGCGATTATCACACTGTCCACCACAGTAAGACAACAGACTAGCTTTGGGATCCTCAGGCCAAGAGCAGGCCTTCTTTTATTTGATACGATTTGGTACATCTGACAGATTTTGCCCATGATCTCTACCTCCTCCTGGCAAGTGGACCACGTACATGCATAAAACAAACCTCACACAGTTACTTAACTAGGAGATGTAAGAAAAAGGTCTTTTTATTAAAAAAAAAGAGTATCCATTCTGAAAAGGAACCTGCTGAAGACATTTCTTCTGGTGAGGAAGATGTTAAGTGCAGCTCATATATCGGCCATACAGTAACTCATCCAACCAATGTCCCTGATGGCCATTTACCCAGCTTCAGTACCAAAACTGATCTCAGCATCTGCTGGAGGTAGTATCAGTTCAGTCAATATGGACTGAAGCATAATACCTTTCATATCCAGCATGGATGAAAGTAAAATTAGATAAAGTTGCAGTCCTAAAGGCAAAAGGGCAGAAACACCTTCATCCCTGCTTTCCTGATCCCATTCCAGCAGCTGTAAACATCACAGACTTTTAAAATCAGTTTTTGCCAGGCTTTGTTTAGAAAAATAGTGTCTTGTTTGGAAAATAAGGCTGATCAAAGTCCTTAACAGGAACTTTAGTAGATTTCTACCTACAGAGAACTGAAGTTCAAACCTGTGACGGGTTACTCCTCTTGCCAATAACTTACAGAAAACAAATACCAGACTTTCACAGCTTTGAAAACACACAGGCCAATCTTGTCTACCACATAAAGGGCAAGGATCTTCACTATGCTCAACTTCTGTCCTTCAATACCAATAGCTGTTCCTGTGCTCAGCACAACCCCCCACAGTTGACACATGGAAAGCCCACCTCCAGAAGGATTCTTTCCTGACCCAGGACTGTCCCTTTGTTGCCTGTAGCACTGCCTGATCACAGCAGTGAGAGTTCTCTTCTTCCTTGAAAAAGGGAATGAACTCTCTCCTGTCCCAGGGCATTGCTCCTCTGCAGTTTGCACTTCTGGGTTCTGGTAAGATGCTCAGGGGCCCAAATACATCCTGTTTGATTATCTCACAGCTCAGGGAACTAGTTACAACTTTACATACAGAGCAACCTGCATACAGCTTCGTGTTTGAGGAAAAAGTACAAAGGACTTGGAAAAAGGTACACAAAGAAGCATTCTAACTAGCAGGGATTTTACAGATTAGCTTGCATCTTACATTTGAGAACATTTAGCCATAGTGTGTAGAAATACGTAACATATTTCAAGGAATCTAATATCCTCAAGTGTACAGCAGTTAAATTCATACTCAGAGTCCCCATACATATCCCCCCTACATTTCCAGCATAAGCTTTTAATACACAGTCTATCTGAAAACATAACTAGAAACTTCCCTGTACAAGTTGAGCTTTTTTTTTAATTTAAAAAAAAACAAACAAACAAACTTAGTTTTATTTAAGGGGCTGACAGTACACATAACTTACAGTGTTCTCACTGAACTCACTCTCAACTAGATAAAAATAGACATTATTTTTCCTTTTTTGTACCCCAATGCTTTCACCAAAGCCAGTCCAAAACCGCACAGGTACTGACAGTTTACATGGGAACCATCAAGACCTCAGTCTGAATGCAGTAAGGCTTGGCAGAGTTACCAAGACCTGGGCTGATACGCACAACGCAAAAATCTACATGCAGAGCAATTGAACCAAAATCTCCATATATTCTATACAACAAGGTTACTTTGAAAATAGTCTCATGCTAATTCTGACACTGCTAGAGTAACTTTTCAGTGTGGATGCTGTAATTTGCTGTCTGCATAAGTGACATTGGTTAAATCCTACAACCTCATTTTAAAAGACACTCAGATTTGTTTCAGGTAGCCTAAAAATCATATACAATCATATTTTGTCTGCAGAGAACTGAAGTCTATCTAAACAAGCAGCTACTATCTGATTTCCTCCACATTACCAGTAATGCACAGGACAATGGCTGAGACAGTGATGTTAATATGCAGATGAGCAATAAACTAATTAAGTCACCTTTTTTTCCTCTTGCATTGCCTACAGGTCAAAATATTTGATTCACTTTGAAAAGCAAAATGTCATAAAAAACCATGGCTGTTCTGGGAAATCCCTACACCGTAATTACTTTAACCAGCCAAGTCACACAGCAAGGTTTGCATCTCAATATGAATAATACTTAATGGTGCAATGAATACAAACAAAGAGATTTCCATTTAATGTGCACTGCATGGGAAGCAAGTCTTCATGATTAAATGCCTTCCTTGTCTCCCTGCACCAGAGAACCCCAGGATAATTAACACTCTGGGACAAGAACAATCAAATCACGTTGTTTCTAAAGGCACTGATCAAACCAAACACACTGAGACCATCTGTTACAGTCTTCTTATTGCTTATGTATTTCTCTCTTTTAAAAGGGAAAAGAAAGCTAGTTGCTAGCAGCAGACTTTCCAATACAAATTTTGCTACTCCAGCAGCAACATTTTCCATGGCATGCTCTGGAAGGAAAGATATTATCTCTTTTTATATTACTGAAAAGGGGGCTTGCTTTAGAGACAAAGGGCACCCCAGAAAACCTGACATGGGAAATAAAGTTATTGCTTTCAGCCGATACAAGCACCAACCGTGCTGCAGGAGCTTGGAGTTTATTCATAGAGCAGCAGAGGCAGCTTGTGTCCACTGCAGCTTGCTTTGCTGAGCATAATATGGAGGTGGAAGACAGGAGATACCCTTGATGTATGATGCAGCTCTCCCTGCATACTAAGTGGCAAGGTGGGGGAAGAGTGATGTGGTACAAGGAATCCCAGCTCCCCTGCCAACAAGATGCCTTTGCTGATAGATTTCAACCAGGCACAATAAAAGGTGGTTTTGAAATTAAGTTAAAACAAATCTGCATCTCTTCCCTTTCCCTGCTTTCAATGCTGCTGGCAACTGCTGCTGCGGGGAATTACCTCTGCTGCAGGGAACTCCCACGTTAAGCATCAGAAGTGCAAGGCAATTCCGGTCTCATTTTCAGCATGCTGCTCTGCCTGCGTGTTAGGGGTCCCCCAATGCTTTGAAATTAGAGCCTTATCTCTGCATTGCACTTACGGCTATAAGTAACTGCAGGGAGGCAGCAATGTACAAGAATAGATCGGAGTATTTTCGTCATCAACTCCCCCAGTTTTTAGTGTACTACAGCATGCAATACCAGCAGATATATTAATGTGTTTCTACTCTCCTACCTCATCAATTTTCTGTTTGAACATTGGCTCCCAGAAGTAGTTACACTGCTGTAAGAGCAAAGCAAGAAAATCCACAGAATACCAGAAAATTAGCATTTAGAGATAGTGTTGAAAAAGCAGCCAAGTGATTTGAATGAAACAAATTACCCACCCAAAAGGATGCAGAAATTCTTCAGTTTGTAGATTAATACAGCAAAAATGGACTTCATAAATTAGTCTAAAAATATTAACCTTTCGGGATCTTTTGCATTCACCTATCTTACTAAATAAAAATTAAGATTACTCCATGAATATTTACCTAAGTGCAAGCATGATCCGGAGTTGCACTAACACTATGAGCTACTCCTGCAGAAATCACTCTGCTCTTCTACTGAAGCCAACTGCTTGTCCTGTAGATACTGCTGCAGAATGAAATCTTTTTAATATGCTGCAGTATTTGCTGAAACTAAGAATCAATTCCTTTTTTACTCTGGTGCACCCGCCTGTCAATGTTACATCTTCTAACCACGTTACACTAAGCAGCAGAACTAATTGTGGAGACTACATGAAAGAACAAACATGACAGTTTTTTTTCTGTTCCAGCAGATGACATTTCCTTCAAAAAATTTAATCAGGCTTGAGAACTGAGAGTGTTCTTAATTACATTCTGACATTGGGACTGGTGGGCAGTCTTCAATTCCGAGACACCAATGGAGATTTTAACTCGAAAATAAACTTACACAGCACAGTTTTTACACTAAACAGAATGCCTCTAAAGATTTTACTTTCTCTTGAGCATTCATGCTCCCCTCAGAAGCCCATTTCTCCAACAGAAGCATTAAGCAAGCATTACTTTTCTTACAGTTGTCCTTTCACTAGCCACAAGAGTGCCTAAGACCTACCCAAGATGCCCCTGGCCAGAGAAAAACTGCCCCAGACAGTGTGCTCCAGGCAGCACACAGCAATGAGTACACGGGGTTGCATCAACAGCTGGTTTCCTGTGTAGTAACATACCGTATTCTGCAATTAAATAATTCTATATTATTTCTTTCAATTATATTTGAGTTAGGTATCTGATTCAAATAAGTGAAGATGCTAAACACACACACAACAGGTAAGGGCTTATGTTTACAAACTAAATTCATATTTTCAGCAAATGCAAACTGAGACATCAAGATTTCCCACCCCTGCACACCACCTGCTTTTGTACACGTTTTGAATCAGGTGAAGATTAATACCAAGGGTTTGGTTCTACTTCTCAAGCTCAGAGGAACTTCATGAGCTGCAGGCAAAACACAAAACTAAATTTTACAACTTAACTTCAGCTGTTTATAGGCATAGTCTGCTCTGTGTATTTATCCAATATCCTGTTCTATACTCCATTTCAGGAACCACCAGAGAGAATACCAGTAGGACACCGCTAAATGGATAAATGTCAAATGTGAATTTGGATCCCGCACATGCAAAAAATAACTTGGAAGTCAGGAAAAAAACAACAAAACCGAATCAACCTAGAATACTTCTAATTGTCCTTCACAAGAAACAGGGCATCTCTTTAAGTCAGCTGTGGTACCACAACGAAGAGTGGAAAACTCACATTCATAGTATTAGCAAGTTTAAGAAAAAGCCTAAGCTCCACAGTGAGATAATGTCTGTTGATACTAAGTAATTGTATACATCTGAGAAAAAGTAAACACACTCTGCCCCCACTCTTTCTCCAAGGCTCTGCTATATGATTCCAGTAAAGAGAACAGCTCACAGGATATTACATAGCTGGAGGAGCATGTTTGCAACAAAACACTTCCTGTGTCACAAGGCTATCAATATCATGCAGATAGACAGGAAAACTCACGTCTTAATCTGAAGGTTGCATGACAGGCAGCAAACATCTCTGATCAACACTACACATTAAATCTCCCTAGCACTGTAGCCTTGCTTACAACCTGTTTTCACCACCCTTAAATGAGGACACCACCACCGCCAAGCTTTAAAGCATGTAGAGAGCCCATATAGATCTGCTTCTAGCGTTGTGTTCACAATTTCGCTTCCATTTTGATAGCGGCAAGCCACGTTTTTAGTTTATGGAGGTGGCAGGGCTTGTAAGTGCAGACAAAAATAAACTCAGATTCACAAGCTCATAGCAACCAGCAACGCAAAAGTTTTATTGAAGCTGCTCTTAAAGCATTCAGTCCTATAGGGCCTACATATGAAAATGCAGCCTCTTTCTTCCCTGTGAAAGGATGGTACAACAAGAAATCTGAGACTTCCAATCATCAGGACTTTTCAGTTAGGTGGGCAAAAAAGGGAAACATAAGTTACAATCTCTTGTGACATCTAAGGAAATATTTTCTTCCACATTTCTTCAGGATGGTTTATGACACAAACATTTAAAGAATCACCTGTCTCTTCCACTACCAATCCTGATATTCATTTAGAAAATGTATGCCAGTACCAACAACCTCAGCCACCACTACCCTTTTGCTTAACAAGCACACAGCCACAGAACATACAGCACAATGCTGCTTATTAACAGCACTGACTCAAACATCTCTCTCCAGCTCCCAGAGGTATTTCCACAGTCCACTGGCAGAAAACACAGGATTTCCCATCCAATCTCAGGGAGAGGAAAAACTACATTCATTACTTCAGGTCCACACCATTCTTGCTATAATTGATTCCAAAGTTGATGCCATTTTGAGCTTCGTTTAATTCTACAGTTACAGATTTTCAGGAATTACATGCAAACAGAAGTGTAATGGAAAAAATGTAGAAACCCGTAACACCTGCCCTACCAGAGCAGGAAAGCTCATGCACTAGGTAGAGTATTTCAGGACTATGCTGCTCCTTCCCCACAGGTGGACTGAGGTGAGATGAGTGTACTCGACCAGCATTAGAAGAAAAGCATTTTCCCTTACAGAGTAGAGCAGCTGAATGGATAGTGCCCCTAGACAAAGATTTCAATCACAACAAAGGGCTAAAAATAAACAAAAAAAACCCCAAACCAAAAACCAAACCAAACCAAAACCACCACACCAAAAAATGGCCAATATTAAAGTTTTTTTGCGAGTTTCTTTTTGCTCAACTCCGAACTCTGATGAGCAGACAAAGAAATCTCTTTGTTCCCATCTCCTATGACTATTTTTACACCACACGACTTCCTAGCTTTGCTGTACCAGAAACTCACATCATTTTATTATCCCATCAGGGCATCTGTATTTCAGACAAGAAGCAGTCCCTGAATTTATCTCACTCCCTGTTGTGAGGCTTAACTAACCTCAGTTCCTTAATGTCAGGCAGATGCATGAAAACATCACTTCCAATATTAAAGCTTCCCCGCTCCAGAAAAAGATGAGGTACACGTGTTTACCACCAAAAGTGTTGCTTTCCACAGCAATAGGCACCTACTTTGATAATGAAGGCTGTGAAGCCAAAGTGCCAATGGATTCTCACCAATTCATTCCCATGATGTTTCAGGTCCTAGATATCATTACATTCCTACTGCTAAATATTGAAAGCCCTACTACCACATGAGTCAGCCAGGGCTAATATCCAGTGAAACCAGCCTAGGTTTCAGGTAATAATAAAAGTACCTTGAGTCATTTCAATAACAGAAGGGCAGTTTGTCTTCTCCTGGAAAGCATCTAATATGCAAGATTAACATCTTCATGGGAAGGGATAGGGGGAATGCAGGTATTTATTTCCAGAATTCTAAGAGCCATCTTCAGGTTTTCATTCACTCAAGTACATTTAAATGCCATCTGCTCATCCTATAGACCTCTTTAGCAGGTTGTGATTTCCCAACAAATACACTTATTGCAAGCCAACAGCCTTCTAAGGCAGGGTACAGAGGAAGATGGAGATCAGGACTACCCTGCCACACACTATCATTTTTATCATCTACCTGTGGAAATGCAGCCCTCTAAACCACAACATTATCTTTTAGCTCCATACCAACAAAATTCACAAGTCAGTCACTAAAATCAGTCAAGAATTTTTCTATCTTCAAAATAATCCCCAAAGACCCATTTGGTCAAAGGTCAGGTAATCAGGATGATAGGAACAAGCTGACTATGGGGTATCTCTGAGAATTATAAACTGCTAGCCTTTTCATAACTCCTTAGTTAATGACTAACTATCCCCTGGAGCTGCCACTATTCTTTCAATCAAACCCAAGTCAGCTACAGCTCTGATGTAAAATTTTCTTGGGTAGGCAGCTCAGGAAGAAAACAAAACAAACAAAAAAAAAACAAACACAAAAAACCCCAACCCAACAACCGAGGAACAAGCTGCTTTTTTAAGCATTATTTCTAGCATTTTTTACTATAGCTTTAAATGGAGTATCAAATATGCCAAAATATTTCATTCCATAGCTGTAAAAAAGAGTATACAGCATTCTGCAGTACAGCTAAAAGGGAAAAAACAGAAGCATGAATTTCCTGGGAGATACTTACAAGAGAAACCTGTCCAAATAGAACTCCACATGGGTATTCTAGGCAATTAAACATTCTTGTTAACCAAACTGCAAGCTAAGTTAACTTGAACAACACTGCTATAAAGCTTGATTGAACTATGGTTTTTATATCCATCATTACAAAGAGTCTATCTATATCTAAGCGCCTTTTGCACGAAGCTCTTTGACTTCCCAACATGCATGCAAGTCAAACCAGTGGTATTTCATATGAATTAATGACAGATGCTATCAGCAGTGTTAGACATAAATGAAAACATTTTCAATGCCTTACAAATTCACCTTATAGATATTTCTGCCTCCCTATAGAAAGGGATAGTTTAATACTGGAGACTTGCATTAAGAAAGTAATCATCCCTACATGAGATATGAAATTTTGGTTTCACTTAAAGATGGCTTAACAGATAAACAGCTGAAATATGATAATATACTTGGGAAGAAAAAAAAAAAATAAAAAAAAAACCCAAAACAAAACCAAACAAAAAATCCCCCCCAAAAAAATCTGCTCTCATCTCAGCCGAATCTGAAGGATCAGCTCCTGAGAAGAATGAAATGTTCAGCAGCTTTCCTCTTGTGTACATTCACAGCTGTCCAAACCCTACTACCATTATCATTCTAGGAAGAGGCACTCCAGTTCACGTGTTCTGAATGACTTTGAAGTCACTTCTTTTGTGTGTTCATTAGATATGCTCTGAAAGCATGTTAAGCATCTGCTCTGTGTAAGCTGTGTTAGTGTCACTGCAGACTGTACCAACCCATTTCCCACTGCTGCACTGGCAACCTCTCTGAGCACCCTGGGACCTATTACTCTTCATATCAATGCCATATACTTTGGGATAGACTCAAACAACACAAAAGTGCTGAAACAATGGCTTTTGAGGTATTTCTAAAACAAGCTACCTCAAATTATTTTGATGTGGGTTTTTAGTAGCAATTTTTAGTAGCGTACTTGCCTAACAGTCTACATTCATCAAAATCATCTCAATTCCATCTTCTGATACTCAAGGGATGACTTAGAGAAAATAAAACTCTCTTTTCATGCATTTATGTAGGGAAGCTTCACAACATGTGATACGATCCAATTATGCTGGCTACAATGTAATCAACAACTTCACTTCTAAAAAGATTCAGATATTAATGCCATTTTTTTTCCAGCTGATACAGGAATGTCAGCTTTCAGGTGAAACAGTAAAGCAACAGTTTTCAGCTCTTGTAGTAGCACAAAGAAAATAATCAAGTGAGCCTGTGTAACAGAGTGATTAGGTCACCTACTTGTTCCTCATTACTACAATTCCCACAAATCAGGCAGTCATACTCAAGCCATCAGCAGCTCAGTCAAGTCCCAAGCACCCATCTTATTTCTTGCCTCTCTTGTAAGGGGAAGCATCACTTTTTATGAAGCTGTCAGACTACGAGGGTAACTGTTTCAGTGCCAGGTGGCCTCTGGAAAGCTTGAGAAGATGGTCTTGACTTTAGTGGAGGTGCACTTCAAG
This sequence comes from Melopsittacus undulatus, assembly GCF_012275295.1. NCBI lineage: Eukaryota > Metazoa > Chordata > Aves > Psittaciformes > Psittaculidae > Melopsittacus > Melopsittacus undulatus. The sequence continues at coordinate 68,451,083 of NC_047530.1, read as the reverse complement.
CCTGGAAAATATCAAGTCTCCTAAACACCTATTAAAATACATGGAAAACATAATTGCATGACTGTGCCCTAAAACCAAGGGACTTGAGATTGCTCACCTTACTTGGTATTATTGGAGTGGGGGGTATGCCTAACTGTGCAGTTAAACCTGTGAGCAAGAATCTAGCTGCTATCTTATTTCCACTAGTTAGGTATGAAAAAGGAAAAAAAAATAAAACAAATGAAAAAAATCACTGAAAGGATGATTGAAATTCATTTTGGGCAATAAATTATAACACTTGCTCATTAATTTGAAGTGTGTTTTACTGCATTTTCAACAGCTACAAACATTTTGTGCCTTCTGGCTCAACCTGAGATGATACTAGCAAGTTAAAATAACCCTTTGTTAATTTGTTTCCCTATTTTAAAAATACCTGTAATATCCAGGAGAGCAGCAGTTGGCTATGTGCACATACCCTGTTATGTTTGGGACAGGAAACAGCATTGGGCAGAGTAGAGGTTAACCCTCTTGCTGTATTCTCCTCTTCTTCACCTCAGCCATGGAACATAAGGATCCCTACCTTCACATGCACAGCAATGTGAATGCATTACAGACAGTAAAGTGCAAAATATTACATACTGCAGCTTGCTCCTAGGCAAGATCTGTGATTATCTGAATGAAGACTCTTTCTCCAGCTTGCTTGCTTAGGCTGTTTGATCACTCTAATGGTCTCATATTATGAGGCAGTGTCAGCAAAACTGCAATTTTAGTTTTCTTTTCATTACAGCTTATAAAGTCATCCAAGTCCTTTCCACATGATATTCTTCAGCTCCCCAGGGGCTCAGCTGAATACTGAAAGCCAAGATGAAAACTACCTAGTACCATTAAGAAGTTCCCATCAAAAGGCATTCCCTACTTCCAGAACGATCCACCCATCACTCTTCCAAGTATACTGCTTGGAAAAGCCAGCCACAGTCCAAGACAAATTCCTATAGGGTCAAAGAGAATAGAAGCCAATTTCTACGCTGTCTGCCCAGCCAAATAATGATTTTTCTTTTAACATACTTTATTATATTTCCTATTACAGTCACCTTCTCCCTCTGCAAGAGTTCATATGAAGCTGTTTGTCTCAGGTAGCCACCTCCTTCTAAGTATGAAAATAATTCTCCAGAGACAGCCTTTCAAAGAGTTGTGGGGTTTGGGATTGGGGTTTTTTTTCCAGTTCTATATGGTAAGTGCCAGTATCAAATAACACTCCAGAGTAGTAGGATATGGCAAAACATAAAGAAGGCAATTAGCCCATCAGCTTTGTCTTCTGTCTAAGGAGCTTATAAAGAAGTCTTTATATCTCTTCTCATAGCAACCAAGACAGGTTATCAGATAGATTATATCCTGACAGTACAGAATAAAAAGCCCTGAAGATCTTACAGTTTATAACTATAGCCAATTCCAGTATACCTTCCAAAACACATGCATTGTTATTTATTCTAAATACACTTCAGGTAAGCTGCTCCTGTCAATCCCATAAGTAAAGGGATCTACAAATCAGATGTCAAGTATCACTAATGACATCTTCACTTGGTATGTCTTTAAGAGAGTTGTATCACACTAATCATTTTCAGTGGAGCCACTGAAGTAGGAAACTAATGTTTTTAAGGACAGAAATATCTCTATGACTTGTGAACCCTGGGGCTTAGAGAAATAAATGGCATACAATAAAACTTTGAATAAACAGATTTGGAAACAGTACTAGCATTTCATTTTGCATTTGAAGCCCTGAAAGGTTACCCTTACTGTGATAGTGTTGTTGCTTTAAGACAGAAATAGAAAAATGGGCCTGATTACGCATTTTCTTCAATAAATAATGCAAAATGCCTCTGCAGTTCTGTGAACAGAGATTCAAACCCAGGTCACTTAGGTAAGCTTCCAACCTACTACAGATACATTATAGAAACAGCTTTCCTAAAAAATAGCCATACCTACTTTGCAGAAATGAGTCCCAGTAAATCTTAACTTGACCATACCATCATTACCATTAGCATTTATAATAAATGATATGCAAAAGAATTTACTATACAAGTCATTGTGTGGAAAAAACAAATGATAGTGTACATTCTGGAAAGCAGAACGCATCAATTCCACTGTTAGCAGAACTTATTGCAACTTGGGTTTTTTCTGTGCCTGATTTTATGTATCTTTGCCTAAAAGAAGTATTTGCTCACTAATAAATCCACAGTGAATTATAAATTCTGGCTATAGGAAGAGAAAGCAAAAATTTTTTTCAGGGGAAGAGGGACAACATACCTCTGAAGAATTCATGAGCCAGTTACCTATGAAGTTACAGCTGCTGCTCTTCTATGCTTGCTACTCCACATGCTCAAGGGATGGATAATTACTGCAGGATGCTTTCAAGAGCTAAATATTAGTCAGCAGAAGTATTTGACAGCTCTAACACACAAAATCAATAGCTCAACCTCTGTTTTAAGACACGCTAATCTTGCATGCTGTCAGGTGCAAAAACTGAAACCTTTGCATTTGCATTTCCACAAAGCCCCTTACACCACCTCTCCCAAAGCTCAAGTGCAGCAGTGTTTGCACCGCTTTCTTCACAGCATGCACCAAAAAAAGTACACAGGACATCATTCTCTTCTAAAATGCCTGGAAAGGCATCTTGCTGCTGGTGTGTTGATGGGCAAGATAAGCAAACTGCCAGACCAATACAGTGAGGCATCTATTTTTACTGACAACTTCTTTCTTCTTTATTAACTACACATGAACACCAAGCATTTTCCTACCCTGCTATTCAGGAGAAGCAGCCAAAACAGAGAGCAGGCAGACTTCCAGCAGCACAATTTCAGTAACCGAAGACTTCTTGCTAGGTATCCTCAAGCCATGCAGAACCAAGAATATAATGCACAAAGCCTGTCTTAGCAGCATTTATGGCACACAGCTAAAACACTTCCCCCACAACACTGGAATAGTTTCAGGGGTAGGAAACAAGACCACAGATTGACAAGTTATTGACAGCATAGAAAAGGGCATGTCAAGAAAGCAGTTTTCTGTTTGGCTAACCACCATCTAATACAGTTAAAATTCAAAAATTCAGTGATACCTTTTGGTTTTCCTCAAGCTTTTTTATAAGCAATGCTCAAGTTACTTGCCTCTTCCTAATTTCATAGTCCATCTCTTAAATTCCTCACTTTTTCTTTTAAATGCTTCCTTATAGCCTCAGCTGTTCTGGGTAGTTTGATATAGTCCAAAATGTTAAGGAAAAATAATTTGACATCAAAAATCAAATTTGCTAAACCCCACAATTTTTAGGGCACTACCATGAAAAACAAGTCACTTTTTCCTCTCAGATTCCAGCAGTTGTAGATCTCCATTTCAGGCAGTCCTGATACCTCAACTGACCTGCATCTTCGAAGTCCAGCAAATTTATTCCAAAACAATTCAGCTACCCAAGACCCCAGCTGATTAGCTGGCTTTGTTCTGTTTCGTTTGTCCTTTTTATTTTCTTCCCCTGTACAGGAAAAGGCTCTCTTCTTATCACACCGAGATTTATCCCCAGGAATATTTTTCCAGCATATGCTTGTCTCAAAGCACTCAGATGATGAAATAACAAGATGTGTTACAGAAAATGCAACTCATATCACAACTGGCAATTGTACCCACTATTAGACTCTCCTGTGTTTGTCACTTGGTACATCAGCTCAGGAGCCAATGGTAGCTTAGAGGCAATGCAAGCAGCTGCTAACCTGGATGTGAAGTCTTGGATGCAGTATTTAAGCTGGAACTTTATGCATTTTTACTCTATTATGCCAACCAGTTTCTTAACAACAAACTCTGAGAGCAAAAGAAAAATAACTGATACACTGAAGGCATTTTTACAGTCTGTCCATTTCCTCAGAGGGCAGCGCCCTGCAAATACATTAAGGTCCCAGTCTGCTACACAGCTCAGTGTCATAACAGACCTTCAATAGAATATTAACACACAGTATACTACTATTTGTTCTTCAGATTTCTACATCACAGTTCATTGTTTTCAGGGTACAATTTATTATTACAGTTATTCAATGTAATCAAGGCTTCACAGTATGTTGCCAACCTGTACCATGCTTTTTTTATTTTACATAAATAAGGACTAATTTTGTAGACAGTCTGTTGACCCAATTGAAACATTTTGGTTTCTTTGGTATTCTGCCACATTATTAATAGAAATTTTTGTTTTAAACGCTGCAGACATTCCTCATTGTGGATTAGTGTTACAGGCTTTATTTTGGAAAGCATTACACTAAATTAGCCACTGCACTTTCAGCAATGCCACAGTATTTTAGATTTTTTTCACATCTGCTGTTGCAGCAACAGCTGTGGAAAAGTGCCCAGGCAATACTATCTGCTAGGACTTGCACAATCTACATCACTCCCAGCACCACGATAAGCCTCTAACACTCCTGCCAGCACAGTGCATTATTCATAAGATAACAGATCTTTTTATAGATACAGTATTTAAATAACCAAGTTTTTTGCTCTCAACTCTTCTCCGTGGATTTTTTGCTAGATGATTTTAAGCCAAGATTTACAAAATTGTGAAGCTGGACTAAAAATACTTATTACGTGCAGTACTGTATTAGAACTTAAAAACCACGACAAAATGCAGTATTCACAAAGTCAGTGAAGTGTCAAGAAAACAGTTTAAGAGATGAAACAGAAATGTTCTCTAGACATGCACCAAAGGATGTGCAAGTGAAGAAACAGTTTCCCAGTGCTATTCTAGTTAAGTTCTTCACACTCATTTATTTAAATGTGTAGAGGCTTACTGATACAATTCTTCTGCAGAACCTTTGACTTTTCACTAATATCCCTGTAGAAACAAGACCTTCATAGTATTGTTTCTTATCCCCACCCTTTCCCTGCAGAAGACTACAAGCTTCCAAAGGACGGCAGGTCTCCAGTGCCAGTCATTAGCAAAGTCAACAGACTAAGGAATCAGCTAACATCTTCAAAGAATGGTTCATCGTAAGTCATCTGAGCAAAAAAAACTTCCCAAGAGAACTGGACAAAGCTCAAGGGATGCAAAAAGCCTTTTCCACTCTTTTTATCTGTGCCTGGAAGACCAAAATGACTTCAGAATCCTGTTAGATTACAAAAATAAAAACTAAAGACATTGCTCCAAGCATAGATTATGTACACTCAATATAGAAAAAGATATGTTAATGAGCTGAACAAAATTTCTTTCTCTCTCCAGGACAAGAGAATAAAGTTACCTCTAGTCACACAAGAGGAATAAGAATGCTCTCCACTTTCTGGGAAACACTGTCCGAGACCTCACCACTTACCTCAATGCTCCAAGCTTTGAAATTATTGCAGTCTGAACTGGGGAATATTAACAGAGGGAGAGATAAACAACAAAAGCAACATATAACAGAGGAAACAAGTGCTCTCTCACAAAAATAAACACTTTCTCCAAAAAGGAAAGCAACCTTGCTAATCAACTAATCAAGAGAGTAATTATACAAGGCAGAAGGATTGGAACAGTCATTACAGTTTGAACAAAAATTTATAGTCTACCACAACAGGTATAATATCCAAAGGCTAAGTAGAAGTATTCCTAGATTAAGGCACTTGCCAAGCAGTAACATATATAAATATCCTAAGAGTTAGATCTGAGAAAAAGCAGTGGAGGGTCAGGGCTACTCCCACATCAGACAGGTTTCTTCTGATGGGCCAAACCTGCACTCATGCCATGATGCTGAACCCAAGCAATGTTGTTTCAACAAAACAAATGGGGTATGCCAAAGGCTGCCCTACAAACCTCCAGGGCAGGAACCGTGTGAGGCCTGCCTGCCACTGTGGACATGACTCTGACCCAATGGGCCTTAACATGGCCTTCAGGGTTCAGATCTGTCCAGGAAAATTAAGAGAGATGTAATTGGACAGCTATTTCTATATGTTCCTGGAAATATCCCGACCTGCAGTGTTACACCGAGGCTTTCAAGGCAGCCAGTGAAAGATGCAATTGCAGGAGTTCAAAATCTCAATTCAGGAGTCCTCCTTTAAAAGGTCAAATATATTTACTCTTGATAACAGAGCATCATTAAGGTGCCAGCTCTCATCTCAACCAACACTCAAGGATCCTTCATCACTTCAAATTAGAGTAGCGCTGCATGACTGACTCCCAACTTTTAAGATGCCAAAATTCATGATGACCATTACAGGGTTCTAATGGAAATATTGATGATGTTGCTGTCCTTAAAACCTTTCCTCAGCAGAACCATTTATTTAAATTCAGAAACAGCATGAAATTAAAAACTTCTCTACTCTTCAGTGTTGACAGGAGCTCTGTTTGTCTAAACAAGCTTACCATACACAAGGGCTTATTACTTGACTTAACAGCAGACTATCAAATGACCTGATAGTCATCAAGTTGTACAGATGTCTTCATCCCACTTAGAAAGGTGGAAGCACAGCAACATTACATTTTTTTTTCAGTAATTACACTAGGTTACAGTGTGAACAGAAACCAAAAGGCATCATATATCAGAGAAAGAGTGATGACCTGGGAAGAGAGAGGAAGAAAGACATCACTATTATCACATCCAACAGAAAAAACATAGGAGGATCAGCCAGGAAAAATAAAGAGGGAAACATTGTCACTGAGGGACAAGGCCATCAGTGACTGGGCGTGGGAGAAGAACATGTGACACCCACAGCAGCCTCTTCCCAATACTGCAACCATTCTATAGAAATGAAGCACTTCAGGAATGGATGGTTCCTAAGAGGAATTCATCACAGCATCTGACTAACGGGTTTAACTTCAGCCTACTTATTCACCTGCTGCTGAACCCAGGACTCTCATTTTCAATATAGCAAAGATAACTCTTGTCACAGTATAGCGACTGAAAAGACCAAGATTTACTTCAATGCAGTAGTTATAAAAATGCAGCTATAAATAATAATAAAAACCCCAGTAAAGATTGTTATTAAAACTAAAGCACACAGCTCAAACAATTGACAGGTTTCTCTTCCTGCTGTTACGGTGAAGTAAACAGATTTAAAGTCTTGACAGTTACCAAAATGTGCATATTGAAGATAACTAACCGTGTGCAGCTACTAACATGAATGTTTTCCACTTGCCAAAAGATTCCCATGTAAATAGCACTACAGGATTTTCCAAATAACTGTTTCTATGAGCTGCAACAGGCTTTGGCTCCTATCCTCCTACCTGAGCATATGCGTTATCACTAACTTCTATCACATTTACATGGGATAAATCACTTCAATGGACTTTAACAGCAGCTCAGAATTTCCTGGTGAAGAAATGAAGTCATTAAAAACATTATCTTTAAGCCAAGAAACATACAAACTAAGAACTAAAAGGGAAAAAAAGCAGCAGCCCAATATGTCTAAGTATTATTTATTGCTAGTGCTTCTCAATAGCCACACCACTGGTGCCACTGTTCTGTTTGGCCACAGTCACAAGCATTCATCCTAGTCAGAAAGGGACAGGCTCATCAACAGCTTGCTGCTTCATTAAGAGTTTAAGCAGCAACAGAAAGGACGGAATCAAGTTAGAATTTTTTCCCAATAAAGTCTCTTAAGAAACAGTGCTGCAAGCCACTGAAGGCTAGACATTCAACTTCCTTGAGGATAAAGCCTTATTAGCTCCCAATCTCCCTCCCTCGCATCCTAACATGCAAAGGCATAAAGGGCTCAAAGACAGAAGGATGTAACTTGCATAAGAGCTCAAGGCGGGTGGCTTACTAAGGTGGAGCTTACCAATTAGCACATATTCTGGAGTACTACCTACAGCATGTCATTTCAAGCTATTCAGAATATCTCGCAAGAGCCTTCCCACAGCAAGAAAAAATATATACAAATGTCTTTTTGATTCAGAACTCAGACATCAATTAAGCTCGCAGTATGTCTACAAAAACCTCAGTATTTGAGATTGCAGAGTAAATCAGCATTTAGCTCCACAACCACATGGAAATTATACTCCAGCTGGTAAAATCCCGACTGGATGACCGGGGGGAAAAAAAATTAACCAAGGGGTTTCTACATGGCACAAGCAAAAAACTTAAACCAAAGTAAGGCTATTTTTGGTTTAGAGAATCTTAATTGAGGAATTACATCAGGCTTAGTATCACTGAAAATTCCAGAGGCTTAAATTCCTGTTCTGACACCACTGTTTAATCCTTACACATAATTAACTTGAAGTTACATTTCACCAATCAGCTCATCAGAGGCAAGTACTTAGATGACCAGCTGCTGTAAGACATGTCAAACTGCTTCCTATAAGCAATAGGAACCGGATGCTCCAGAACTGAATTGAATCTCAGCCTTAAGAGGTTTTTATTCCAGAACCTTTAAGAGGTTTTTATTCCAAAAGCACAGGGAGTTACATACAGAATGCTGAAAGGGAAGACCCAAGCTATACAAGGACAGTACTCCAGGCTGTCCTAGAGGGAAAATAAACCTTGCACTCAGAGAGGAGAAAACAGGATTTTAGAAACTCTTTCAATATATCAGAACCATGTCATTTCTTCTATCAGGTACCATTTAAGCTACAGGGAGTTTTTTCTTGGCTTCCTCTGCTGCTGTTGGGGATTTTTTGTGAGTGAGATTGTTGGTTTGTGGGGTTTTTTGCTTTGTTTTTGGTTTTTCTTTTTTGTTTTTGTTGGGTTTTTTTTTTTTTGGGGGGGGGGGGGTGTTTTGGCATTTTGTTTTCTTTCTGGGTGGCATTCATGTTTTACCAGAAGTACCCCAAATCCCAGGCAGATTACTATTCAGAACACGCTCTGTGTGTGTAAATATACAAGCTTGCTATTTTGTATATTTACAGCAAGGTTGACAACTTGCAAGCACTCTGTCACCCTGAAAGAATTTGCTTTACTGGGGGTTCACGTTAAGGTGGATTTGTCCAAAGAGAAAACATTTATTTTCTTAATCATGCAAGTGTTTCTGAAGCTTCTGAAGAGACACTGCAGACATTTCCAAGTGTTGCAGCCCTCCGGCTACAATGGGAAGAAAGAGCACACAACTTGAAAAGGACTTCAAGCTCCAACACCTAAAGACAACACTGAATTCATCTACACCATTTTATCAAGCCTCAGGTCTCCCACTGCCTGTCTTTTCTTCTGCTTCACTCTGTTACCTCAAAGGGAAACTAACTACTCCAAACCGAGGAAGACAGAGTATGTCAGAGCTCCTAATGATACTCAGATACCTTTCACACTAGCATCCTCACACGCAAGTCATCTCAGTCAAGGGGAAGAATATACACAATTAAGATTAGATGAATATACTTATTTTCTTCTTCAAGTAGGTGCTGTTCACTTCCCAATTACCTAATGCATTACACCTAAAGGTGCCCAAAGCACTAATGCTCAGCATCTCTGTGGATCTCTTGCTACAGTACATTTATTTTGGCTGTTCCATTCGTTTATACCAATGGTGTTATATCTACAGCTTTGGGACATGCACTGTGTTTTTCTGAGGGTGGGGGGGTGTGTTACAAGAGACTTATCCGAGCCCTCACATTCCTGTTTGAAGGCTAGTTCTCTTAGGACTTGCAGTTGGGAACGTTGTGATGATCTTTTACTACAGAAGGCAGCATTTACATTGGTTTAAAACTAGTGGGCCATTGCAATCATTAATTGCCTGCAACACCAGCCTCCCTTCAGTAAGGGCTTCCTTTGCCAGGAATACAAGTGCAGTCTTTAATCAAACAAGCACTTTGATCCCCACTTCAGATACAGCCATCACATGATGCTGAAGTGGAGATACCATTGGCAACACCAGTTAGTAGCATCTCTATTCTACACTTCAAGCTGGTGCTTTCTGCAAGCTCAAGCTTGGCAAAACACTTGCCAGGCACTGTATAGAGGAAGGAAGAAAGGGTAAGTGTATATATATATTTGTTACTTCTAAAGTTAACTTCCTTGTATAGGGATCACCATTATGTATGTGCGTTTGTCACATGCGTGGAGAGCAGCTGCTGGTCTCACACCAAAATATGGGTCTCAGAGCTCTAGGACCAGCTCAGGTCTATCAGCAGAACAGCAGATGCACAGCAGAAATCCAGGGCACAAGAGGCCCACACTAGCCCCTTTTTGATAAACCTGGTCCGGTGAGCTCTAGGATTGCAGAGTGCCACTGCGACTCAGTCACAAAATTCTCAACTCAAGTTGCTCACAAATCAGAGAAGCTCATTGCTGGCCTTGACTTCAACCTTTTGACAGCTCACAAAACTTCCAAACAGGATATTCAAGTAGGGATGACCAGACAATCACAGGAAATTAATTTTATATTCTGCTAGAGGGAATGAAGCAGGTTCTTTCCAGCTGAGAGCATATAATTATTTGGCACCAACTGACTACATCTCAGAAGCTAAGACAGGAGCTGAACAATCCTTTTTAGTAGGATAAGCTTATTTTTCCTTTGTCTCAACTCTCATTGGTTTTCCAATCCTACAAATTGCCTGAAAAAATATAAGCTGTTGTCAGGATTTGAGGCCATGATGCCCAACATTGCATTCTTTTCCATACAATTTTGCAGTGCACTGACTACAGTCAGGCCAGGTAAGCCATCAAAGACACAGGAGGGGCAAAAACCACAGCATAGCCCAGGCTACAAGGGACTTTGGAGACACTTGAAGCTATTTTCAGGCTTTACTCCAGCATTAACATTGAGCATAATGTCTCAAAATGTATCTAGCAGACTCTGAAAGGAAGAATATCTGTCATTATCTGAGGATATGAAAAGCAGATGGTGACCACAGCTTTTATCTCCCCAAAGCAGTGAGACTAAGTTAAAAGCCCAAAGTATCCCATTTCTAACTGTGCAGTGCAGCTCAGCTGAAGCTACACTTGACTGGTTTTTAAAATAGTTATGCTGCATTAGGAAGAACTTACACATTTTTAATAATGCATCATGGTGTTTAGGAGAGATTTCTTAACCAGTACTATCCAAACTACCACAGCTGACTCAACTACTAGACCAAACATGACCAATGACAGCAATGTCTCATTAGTCCACATATTGGTATTGTTTCTGGGGCAAATATCAAGCAAAATTAGATGTCATTGTTCTTCCAAGCTGTCTCTAGTAAGTCATTTGAGGGGGAGGTTGGTTTTTTTTTGTTTTCAAAATCATAACTAGTTGCAGCCTTTCTATAAAGGGGAAAGAGGAATCCAGAGCAAGTATCTTTAGGGTGCCAATATTGCAAAAATACCCAACTTGCATCATCTCAAAAGCAGATGGGATGCTCTCATTCAGAAAAAGACCTTTGATGATTGCTGCAGTTTTCACAGCCAGGTTTGGTTTTGGGTTTTTTTGGGGTTTGTTGTTTTTTTTTTTTTTTTTACAGATTCAAACTATACAAAAAAATTTAAAGAGTAGTAATTGTAATGCTGAGCACGAAGAACATGCTGAACGCATGGAGACCAGAACTATCTGGAGAAGCCTTCAGACTGCTAACTTTCAAGCATCATACCAGAGATACTGAGAGACTTTAGAAGAGCTTTTGTTTTTATTGGGAGACACAGAGATTTTGTAAGAACAAGCTCCATGCCAAACAAGCTCCCAGTGCCAGGAGATTAGCGAGGAGTGACCAATATGAGGAGTCTCTGATGTTCTTCAGAAGCAGGACACCAAACTCCAGATACACGGACTGCATTACATGTTCCCTGAGTATTTATAATGGAAGCAAGATAGTTAAGTGTCATTTCTAAGAGGTGACATTAGTGCAAACAGAGCACTACATCAATGAGAACACTTGTCACAAAGTTAACCAGGCTGCATGGTTCCTTGGCAGTTGACGAGGAGCTTGAGCTCATCACCTATTAAAGACACTCAGCACATACATCTGCACCTTATCTTTCCTTTCCCCTAAAGCCTCAGAACTGTGACAGGCAAGATGGGTCCTCCCAGTTCCTTTACATGGCCAAGAACAAGCATACATACACTACGCAGGGCATTAAGGGGAAAAATGCTTCTGACAACAAATTCCAGACACTGTCCCTAATATTTTGATTTCCTGCAGCTTTACAAGGAAAACCTGGACTGAAGACTCTGTGTATTTATTGTGTAGCTGTTCTGCTTCCCAAACATCTAAGGAGAAAACTGGCTGAAGAACAGAAGAGCACAGGCACTAGGAAAACACCCAAAGTGCCTGTACAGTTATGTACCCCAGACAGTTCTCATGACAGGAAATAGAACAGTGTTCCCCTTGTCGCAAAGGGTTCACAGCTCCCATGCCAGACATCATGTAACCCGGCTATCCAGCAAGGGGTTCCTGTGGAACACTGAAGAAAAATGAAATCTCAATATATGTTTTGACAGGCTCTTAACACAAGCTAGCAGGAATATATTAGAGAAATGTTAACTCATTCTGTAGTCAGTAGAGTAACTGTGATCCAAGGGGAAGTAAAAAGTATTCCTCTGCAGTATTATAGGCAACCCCTCAATTTCCCCATGAAGTAGTAACATCCCAGTAGATATAGCTGTAGCCCATCAAAAGTATCTGGTTTTACTAAACTACCCATTTTCCAAGCAAAATGGTTTGCTTAAGCAATGCAGTCAAAATGTTTTTTAGGGCCAACTTTGAGGTACTGGTAAGAAATAAGATTATCCACACATCTTACAAGCAACTTTCCTCAAAAAAAAAAAAAAAGAAAGATTATCTGGTCCTTCAATTTCAAAGGAAGGCTACAGTAAGACAACATTCAAGCAGCAAAGACAAACCAAACTATCACAAAAGAAAGCAGCATCACATACAGACAACTTGTTCCTAGAAGACAAACCAGTGTCCAAACATCACAGCGGTCCCCTACCAAACACAGGGCTAAAAGAGTGAGGGGGCTGGAAGCAGTCAGCTAAATGTTTGTACAGACTTCTGAAAAGATAAAGGACTGCAAACTGATGTAGACAAAAACTGCAGCTTTCCTTTTAAACCAAGAATATACTTCCATTATGATTTTGAAACACTTAATGGCAAAAGGACACAACTCATTCAATGGTCAGAAACTAACAAAAAACTGCATTCAGACCAACAACCTTTTTGCTGGACTTCTAGATTTCCATTACACTTTTGTGCAACACCACATTAAGCTCTACTGAATACTCCAGAGAAACAAGGAGTAATTTGTTCTACTTGTTACCAGTTACATTTGGACATATTTGAGAAATGTAGTAATTTGCATATCCTTTGTCACCTGTTATTTCAGAGATTAAGCATTAAACAGGATTCAATTATGTAATTTTGGCCAAAGTAACATCATTATTATAGACACAGGGATTCACAGAGGAAATCCATTCTCCACACGATTTTTCTGTGAAAATGATGTTAAACATTAAAAAATTATCTGTAACATACATGTGTTATGCATAAACTTCTATGTTTGGGTACCAAATTTGAATCAGAGAGTTCCAACAGCGCTCAGTAGTAAAATCTGAAAAAGCCTCTGTGCTTGTCTTTTAGGACAGTATTTTTATGTACGGCAACCTAATACTGCAAAAGATTTTAGGAACAGGGGAGGAGGACAAGGGAAAGAGATAGGAGCTGATCCACAAGGTTAATGTTAACAGGATCCGCAAGGCTGCAAGCATCTGCAATGTTCTTTGATCTGCCAAGATTTTTATTTACAGCTGCTGCAGGAAGCCTGGAGAGGGATAACAAGTGCTGAAATTTCTACTTCAGAAACCCAAATAAGCAGCTGATCTATAGCAAAAAGCAAAAAATTTGTCAGGAGCCTGTTCCATCAATAATCAAGGAAAAACTTAAGGGGGTGTAAGCAGCTGTAATTCAGGTACTATATAGTACTATCATGTCAGTAGAACTTTTCTGTCTCTTAGATGACTTCATTACTCAGAAGAGAAGTCTGGATCCATCTACTCCCATTAGAGTGTAAAATGGCTTGGTGTGACTCCTCTACAGCCCTTTATTGCAACACACATCTGTTCTTCCTCTGTTCAGCCTTCCCATTGCCCGAGCACAGTAACACCCCCCCTCCCTCTAATGCTAGCAATAAAAATATATACCAAAAGAAGAAAAACAGTTTCCAGCTGGCAACTATAGCCTTACCATTTAGTCCACATGAATTTCTAGGAAAGCACATAAAGCACAGGTGTTTGAAATAGCTTTCCTATTTCAGAGGTGCTACAAAAAACAAACCCAAAACCCTCTTCGATGTAGCTCTTCTGGCTACTGTGAAACTCTGCTAAACCTGAATAAGAAAGCTATTCACAATCAGACATAGAACACTGTTGAGTCCTGTGCTGCTCCCAGGCCTCTGCAACAGCTTTTAAAGCACTTTCTGGCAAGCAGGTCTGTCTTTGCTTCTTGAGGGCACCTCTCAGACATCCAGCAGATTAACAGCTTGGTTACTTCAAGTATTTATTGCCTTTCACAGTATCTTCAGATATACCACCTTGCCACTAACCTCTTCCAAAAAATCAAAGGCATCTGAAGGAGGAAAAACAAAAATAGGTGGGAAAGGACAGGTCTCATTGGTTCAGGGGAGCTAAGCAGGCAAATAACTCACCCAGAAGTATCAGCTTAGCTGGTCAAAATCTATTACAGCCAGGGCACCCATAGCACTGCTCACTGATTTCTCCATGGTTAGGGTTTTTTTAAGCTCCAGATAAGACTTGGGTGTCTAGATAAATCACAAAGCTGCAGAATTAGTATTCAATGTACAAGCCTGCATCCAACATCATACCTAGCTTTGCATTCCTAAGAGAGACTTCTTTGAACGCAGCTAGATTCATCCACTTCACTTAGCACAAAACTTAGTTTGCAGACTGTGACAAGAGTTCAAGATGGCTTTGGCCAAGCCATGACCCTGACCCAAATGGGTCATCTCTACAAATGGAATTTGTTAAAAAGATTAATAGTAGGGGAGAAAAATGAGTAGCAGAACTGAAACACAGAAATCATAGTCAAATATTACTAAAACTGCACCAAAACTCTTACCTACCCTATGAGAAAAGTACCTTTTTGAGCCTGTTTTATCGAAATCCCTCTACTGTACCTCTTATAGACCTTGATAAAACCACCACTAAAGGACAGACAAGAGCCCATGGAAAAGCTTCTCTCAACTCACATCATCATTACCTACAATCCTGCCATCTGCTCAAAGTACACAAGGGGAAGCACCATGAGCTAACACCAAGCTGGGGAAAATCAAAACCCACACAAGAAAACCCACACAAAAAAAGAAGGGCGGGTTGGGGGTGGAACAGGACAGGACAAAAACCCCACAAACCCACACAGGTCTAACCAGCCTCACACTGTTTACATACATACCAATCTCTACCCATTGATAAAGGTCTCCGATTTCCTTTAATAAATTTGCAAGAGAATAGGCCTCTGGAGGGATGAAGCAGAATACATCCTGCCTATCTTATCTCAGCCAGTAGTCCTAAGCAGATGCCCAGGCATGCCTGTGATCACTGCTACTCTTGATCCTCACAGAAAAAAACCCAAACACCACAACCTACTAAAAATCTATTTCTATTACACTTAATTTTATACATGCTTTTCAGAGGCTGGGGTGGGGGGAAACCAAACAATACCTTCTAAGAGCTAACATAGAATCATAGAATAGTTAGGGTTGGAAAGGACCTTAAGATCATCTAGTTCCAACCCCCCTGCCATTCTGACCAAGATTAGCAAGAAGCACAGATTACCATCAGTTCCCTCATGTCAAAGAATATTTTACTCTGGTGTAGCTATAACAAGTGTTGTGTTATTATAACAGTGTTTACCACCACCTTCAGATAAACATATGCAGGAAGATAAGCTTGGCACAGAAATAAACGGAGTGAGGTTAGTTCAGCTATACAACAGGTATTTAAGATCTGTTTTCAGAGAGCAGCTGACAAATTCCTATATGCATTAAAAAAATAATTTAGCATTAAAAAAAAAAACAACAAAAAACCAGAAAAGGTCTTACAGCAATACTGAATCAGTCCTTTGCATAGAAGTTACAGATCAGGTTCTCACAAGTTTAGCCTTGAAGGAAATGAGTTCCTCTTGGCTCCCCCAAACTGAGTGAACTTACTGAAAAACCACTCCATCTGCTTCCTGTTAAAAATTTCCCTCTCAAGCCATTGGTATGTAAGCTATGTTTATCACCTGAAAAATCACAAGCTTAGCTTCAATTTTGAACAGATCTAATATAGCAAGGGCAGGGGAGGAAAGAAACAAACCACAACACTCAGCACAGACTAAATGTCTGTCAAACTGAATACAGTGCTCACTTTGACCTGAATGTAGCAGAAGCTACAGCTGAAAGTCCAAATTTATTTCCTGAACTTATCCCAATGTCATGTGTCTACCCCCCAACCCTATCAACTGCACTGGAGATTCTGGCCCAGAACACCTCAGTAGGGAAGAAAGCAAAGCAAAACCACCCTATATCTTTGTAAACTACACATTATCCATTTAAATACAAATGTCCTGTACTTGTGCTAAAACCAAGCTAAAAATAAATTGATTTTGTATCTGTAACATTAATACCCAGTCTAACGCTGGGACAGCACCTTGCCGTTCAGTATCAAAAGCATCTATTTTAACCAAATTCATGCTTGTATATTCTCATTTAATGCTAAAATCTACCACAAAACCAAGGTAGAATTCCATCACTAACATCTAAACTGGTGAGAGAGAAAAAATAGGTTGTATGTTCATACTACAGATTTTGCTTGTTTTCAAAGACAGAAGCGGCTGCATGAACGATTTTCCACGTTTCTGATCAGCCTCATCACGCAGAATATAGCGAGAGACTTAAAAATATACAACTGATAAATAAATACAGGCCCAATCTACAATTGCAGGCTATCAACAAAATGTCAGCACACATCCTGTGCTTTAAGCATTCATGATAAGCAAGTAAGATGCGTCACGACAGTAAAGGCTGCTGCAAGACAGTACTGGAGGATGTATGTAGGACATACCAAGTTAATTGTTATAGTATTCAAAGGTTCTACAAGTTTGCCAGATAAATACACATCAAATAACGTCAAGAATGTAAATCCACCCTCCAGCACTGGTCGTCCTGCTCTTTCTGTTTATAGACTCCTGCAGAAATGATAAAGTTATAATAAAAGAACTCCCTCATTACCACCTGCTCAGCCTTCAGTACACTCTTCAGAAGAGGGGAAAAAACAGCTTCACAAGAACGTACATATTGCCAAACTGACTCTCACTGACATGTGCAACATTCTTCTAACAAAACAGTCTTACCATGTTGTACACAACTGGGCCCAGACTAAAGACATAGGAAGGAAAGCAAGAGTCAGGCACAGCTACTGATAAACTGGAAAAGACAGTTTCATCTGACATTTCATTATTCTTTCATTGAAAATGCAGGCATTCAATTTGTTTCAAATCATCTATCAGGTCAAACATTAGGAAGGTAAATAACTTCATTACCAAGATCCACCATGCTCTAACCCAAGACATTTTCCTGCCCAGCAAACACTCCTAGCTCAGAAAAACCCTGATGACTTCTTTCTATTCGGTTCCCTGTACTGGCAGAAGTGTGGGGGTTTAACAGAGGCACAGATTACCACCTCCTGTCAGCGTTCAGAAGCTCAGCAGGCATCTAAGCAAATACTACAACCTGGAGAAGGACACTTACAATAACAATTCTGCTAAATCTGCCTAAATACCTGCAAAAACATGACAACAGCTAAGAACAAAGACTTTAAATAAAAGCTTGCACTTGGTTGAATACACAGGCAGTTCACCAGAAGGACAGAAAAGCACACACTAGAGATGTGGGGAGTAGTTTCTAATGAATGCAGCTATTCAGCTGTAAGCTCATTTCAACAACGGTAAGGTAATACAGTAACCACTAAGTATTCCAGCTCTGACCACTACACCCACTGGTTCCTGAGTCACAAGCACTCACCAGCTCATTCTCAGCTTTAGGCTGCTAGGAACTTCTACATATGGCTGCATTCATGAGGAAATGGGATTAAAAGACTCAGCCACTGAATTAGTAACACCCTTGACTTAGCAGATATATTAATCACTCAGTTAACTTCAGTGGGTCTCAAAATACTGCATCACACTGAATAGAGACCTCCTCAGTCTATGCCTTTCACTGACTCAACCACCCAAGAACAGCATGCTCAGAGCTCTAAAACACAATGATAAATACATGCACCTGGGTTGGGGCAATCCTAACCACAGACACAGGCTGGGCAGACAATGGATTGAGTGCAGCCTTGAGGAGAAGGACTTGCAAGTGTTGGTTGACAGGAAACTCAACATGACCCAGCAGTGCATGACTGCAGCCCAGAAGGTCAACCATATGCATGGCAAGCAGGTCAAAGGAGGTGATTCTATCCCTCTGCTCTGCTTTTGGAAACCCCACCTCAAGTACTACAAAGTCTGCCCACTCCTTCCCCACCCCACCCCCCCATACAAGAATGACATGGACCTGCTCAAGCGAGTCCAGAGGAGGGCCACAAAGACAATCAGAGGGCTGGAGCACCTCTTCCATGAAGACACGCCAATAGAGTTGGGCATGTTCAGCCTGGAGAAAAGGCTCCAATGAAACCTCATAGCAAACCTTCAAACATATCAAGGGGGCCTACATGAAGTCTGGGGAGGAATTTGCTATAACAAAAAGTAGTAATATGACAAGGGGGGAATGGCTTTAAATTTAAAGAGGGTAGATTTAGATTAAATATTAGAAAGAAGTTCTTTACTATCAGGGTGGTAAGACACTGGAAGAGGTTGCCCAAAGACATTGTGGAAGCCCCATCCCTGGAAGTGTTTGAGACCAGGCTGGATAGTGCTTTAAACAAGCTGGTCTAGGAGAAGGTGTCCCTGTCTGTGGCAGGGGGTTTAGAACTAGATGGTCTTTAAGGTCCCTTCCAAACAATTTCTCTATCAATTTCATTCAGAAATGCTATGGCAATTTCCCTCATAAGCAGATAATCAAAACCCATGAAATAACATCTTACCCATAACAATTCATATCCCATTCTATATTACTCAAAAAATCATCTGTCATTGCTAAACTTAAATAGAGATTAGTCTAACTTTCTGAAAAAATCCCATTTAGCTCCCCCCAGATTACTTTTCAGTCAGTCTTCACAATAAACAGGAGGATACATCCAACAAAGTCAAAACCCTACTGGATTTCCAAATGTGTGATGAAATTTCTCAAGTTATTCTCAAAGAATATTAACAGTTTACACCTTCAATGAAACTTTAGCACACAGAGAACCAGTATTTTCTTTTTGCCTATGTAAAAAGCCTCAGAAGTTCATTGACATTAAGATACCAAAACTTGAATCAACAATGATATTCAATACCTCAATAAATCTCTGAGAATTGAAACCTTTACTACCCAAGACTTTCAGGTTTTTACTTTCATGCTTGTAGACAAAAGCATGAAGATCAAAATGGTAAAATACAAAAGCCATGAACAAAGAGATCGCAGTAGAGAGCAAGTAATGTGGTGGGGGCGGAAGGGAAGTGGTGAAGAGCCTTATTAGTCAGGCAACAGTTTAATTAAAGTGTGGAATGAAGAGTACTGCCAAACTCCAAGATTAAATTATTTTTTAACTAGAAGTATACAGGCCCAGAATGCAGACAGTTTAAGACAACTGAAGTTTAACTGCACGTGCATTAAAATAGGACAGGAAAGCAAAAGCATATCTGTCCACTTTGGTTTGAGTCATAAATCCATGTGCAAACCAAATTATATTTGGGCAACACTAGTACCTTCCTCATTGACCTGGGTGAGGGCAGAGAATTCACTCTCAGCATGTTTAAAGACCACATCAAATAAGGGGAATGACTGATACATTAAAAGGCAAGGCTTTCGCCTTGGGCATCTCAGTGGGTTAGACGAATGTTTGGGAGGTTCCAAAAACATAGTTATAACCACATATTGTGCTGCATTAACAAAAGCAAAACTGAGTCCCTCTGCCTGCAGGTTATTTGCCTCACAAGGCTACATCCAGAAGAGCACAGTTCAATTGTACACACCCCCAGTACAACAGAGAAGTCTGAAATTGCAAAGAACCCAGGAGAAGGTCTATCAGATGGTTGGGGTCTACAGCACTGCATAATAAAAGTCTATGGCAGCGGTACATGTAAAGAGACACTAGGGGCTGTTCAGGTTGAAGAAACAACTGCTATCTGATCCAATCCATCTCCTCCTAAAGAGGAACCGCACGCAAGAGGGACACAGACTCTTTTCTCGGTGTTGCATAGCAATATCTCAAGACACAAATTGTAACAGAATTCTTATTGGCAAAAAAATGTAGGAAGATTACCATGAGAGCTGTGCAGCACCAAAAAAAGGAAGCCCAAAGCAGCAAATTTCCAACTTTGTAGATTATTCAGAGCATACCTGGATAAGACCTTAAGTAACCTGATGTAGCAATGAATCTAGCCATGCCACAAGAAGATTAAAGTTGCCAACCTGCTGAGGCCCCTTTCAATAACAACTACCTAATAATTTTCAACAACTGTTTAGGTTTACTGCTGATTAACATTTATAGGGGTAACTCACAAAATTTCATTTTCCAACTTGAACACTGACAAAGCCATAACAAGTATCATTTAAAATACTTTTAATATCCTTCAAGTTGATGGAATTCTCCATTCTAAGAGTTCCTAATGTAAAAACCTCCAACAAGTTTGTACTCAGGTATACATTGCAAGCAAAATCACCACCAATCTAGTAAAACTAATTTTCACATAATAGGTGTGGCAAGTTCATAATTTCTTTGTCTATCAGATTAGCCCCATCTGAAGATCCTAATTGGATGCAATTTCAGATAAGAGTGACCATAGTCAGCTTTTTAAAACCATGATACCACACCACTGATATCCCAGTGACTTTTAAACTGAAAATAATCAGCCCATGTATTTTACTTCAAGTTTCATTCTCTCTAACATTCCAATGGTCACACTACTACTAAAATCTCTTACTATCATTCAAATGACATGTCCCATGCTCAACAGCCACAAACTGCTTGGCAGAAAAAGAACATGAAAACCCAATTTCATGAACCTGTTTTGAAAAGGGAATAGCTACATTCCTAATTTAAATCAAATCACCTGAGAAGTGATTTGAGATGCACCTGCAGTAAGTCACCAACACTGCCTAAGGCTAGCTCAGTCCCAGTGGGTCACTCATGCAGTTCTTAAGCCCTGCATTATTGTTGCCATTACTTACTCAGAAGCTTGCAAGCAATCTGGCACATGTATACCTTGTAAAGAACTTAATTTTACCAAGCAATGTTGAAACAGGCAACATTCCTACTAATTCTAATAATAGAAGGACTCATCATCAGTTCTTGTTATTATTAAATCTGTATGTAAATTCATTTACTCTTTGTATACAGAATTAATGTTCAGCACAAGGCAAGCTAATGGAGGACATAGAGTTTTAGATTTCTGCTAATACTTCTTCCTGCAGAAACAGCATTCCTTTGTAGTCCTGGCTATGTCTGGATGGCATTCACTTAAGACTAAGGCCCAACACAGACTGGTATGATCTTGTTCCCTTTGGAAAAAAACAAGATACATACAACTTCAGGTTATTTACTTGACTTGAAGTTCGTAATGAAAAAAGCAACTTCACAGTTTTTAATAAAGACCTGGCCAAAACATTTGCTAGCAACATTTGTTTAGCCTTCTGTGCCCAGGAAAATCCAGATAATCATGCCTACACAATTTCGTTGAAGAGGTGACTGCAGAATTTTTAATACTGACCTATTTATTTTCTTGAAAACCAAAAATAAAACTGACTTTATAAAAAAGAGGGAGGATTTTATTATTTTAGATCAGACACCAAGGGGTTTGGAACAAAAAATACTAAACACTGTGTGTTTACCTGTTTATCAATGGAGAATTTTGTACTTCTGCGACCAGGAGCGTGGCAAACAGAGCAGGTCGAGGCAGTTTGTGCGGGCAGGCAAGCGGGATAACCACCCGATCAAGAGGACTCGCCTGGAGCGCAGGAGGAGGAAGGAGTGCTTGTTTGTGTGGAGAACATGGACAGATCGATCAACCAGATAGATCATGGTCACAATACGATCAAAAGCGGTAGTAAGTAATAATGTGGGTATCCAGACTGAGCCTTCCTGCAGACATGCGGCTGTGCAGGTCTCTGGCTGCAGCGAATGCCTGAGCCTGGCACTTGCATTGGAGGGAGCCAGTGACACTGCTTGTGTTCGCTGTGAGCAAATAAATGACCTGCTCAGGCAGGTGGTTGAACTGAGGGAGGAGGTAGAAAGGTTGAGAGCCATCAGAAAATGGGAAAGTGAAATAGATCGGTGGAGCCATACCCTAAGGCAAGGGCAGAGGGAAGTGGTTGAACAAGTGATGGATCCCCTTCCCTCCTGCCATCAGACAGAAAGAGCAAACATAAGGTACAAGGATGTATGGAGGGAGGTCCCTCCTTGGAGAGGTAAGTGAAAACCCTCGCAATCCCTTCCTCCCTTCCAGTTGCCCTTGAATAACAGGTATGAGGTCTTGGAACTACAGGGCCAGGTAAATGGAGATGGAGAGGTACATCTATCTAGTGAGTCACCTAGGGCTTGTCACTCACCCCCATGCCTTAGAACTTCTCCAATCAAGAAGAGTAATTGTGGTGGGCAACTCCCTTCTGAGGGGAACAGAAGGGCCCATTTTTTGACCAGATCCATCCCACAGAGAAGTCTGTTGCCTACCTGGGGCTCAGATGAGAGATATTAAAAAGAAACTCTCTGATCTGGTGCAGCCCTCTGACTACTATCCGCTGCTGGTTTTTCAGGTTGGCAGTGATGAAATTATTACAAGGAGGGCAAGGGCAATGAATAGAGACTTCAGGGCCCTGGTACGGCTGGTTAAAGGGTCTGGAGTGCAAGTGGTGTTTGTCTCTATACCTGTTACAAGCAAGGGTGAAGAGATAAATAGGAAGAGTCTACAGATTAATGTATAGCTACGTGACTGATGCCAAAGGCAGGGGTTTGGGTTTTTCAATCATGGGCTGCTGTATGAGGCACCTGGTTTCCTGGTGGCAGGCGGGATACACCAGTCCCAGAGAGGGAAAAGGGTTTTGGGGCAGGGGTTAGCAGGGCTTATTGACAGGGCTTTAAACTAGACATGAAGGGGGAAGGGGATTTAACTGGACCTTTTAGGGACAAGCCCAAGAGAAACATGCTAGGGCTTGAAGGATGGCAGACTAGGGAGGACTATCAATCTATTGTTTCATTTGTGGGAAAGGATAGTTGTTTAGACCCTGTCCTGCAGGGGAAAAGGGGTACTAGGGCAAGAGTTAGCAGAGCTAACTCACAGAGCTTCAGGTTAGATTCAAAGTGCAAGGGGGTCATAGCCGAGTTTGAACTAGTGGGGCACTGTTCTAGCATTAATGAAGACCAGAAGTCCTCCTGACTCCTGAGAGTGCCATCAGCGTGCTCTGCACGCTCCCTGAAATGCCTGTACACCAGTGCAGGAATAAACAGGAGGAGTTAGAAGTCTGTGTGCGGTCTAAAGGTTGTGATCTAGTGGCAATTACAGAGACATGGTGGGACAGCTCACATGAGTGGAATGTGGTCATGGATGGCTAAGTCAGCAAAGTGAGGGGGTGGAGTCGCTCTTTATGTGAGAGAGCTACTAGAACGTATTGAGTTCTGTCCAGGAGCAGATGAGGAGCAAGTGGAATGTCTGTGGGTACAAATTCAGGGACAGACTGGTACGGGTGATACAGCTGTGGGGGTCTATTATAGACCTCCTGATCAGGACGAAGGAGTTGATGAAGCTTTCTACAGGCAACTGAAAGCAGCCTCACAACTACATGCCTTGGTCCTCATGGGGGATTTTAACTACCCCAATATTTGCTGGAAGACTCACACAGACAATCATCCACAGTCTAGAAGGTTCCTCCAGTGCATTGATGATAACTTCTTAATGCAAATGGTGGACAAACCAACTAGGAGAGGAATACTGCTAAATTTAGTACTCATCAACAAGGAAGGTCTGGTTGAAGTGGTGATGGTCAATGGCAGCCCTGGCTTCAGTGACCATGAGATGGTGGAGTTTAGGATCCTGTGTGGGAGGAATAGAATACCTAGCAAGGCCACAGTTCTGGATTTCTGAAGGGCCAACTTTGGCCTGTTCAATCAACTGCTAAGGGAAGTCTCACGGGAAAGGGTACTAGGCGGTAAAGGGGCTCAAGATAGTTGGTCAGCATTCAAGGACCACTTCTTCCAAGCTCAGGATCAGAGTGTCCCAATGGGTAGGAAATTAAGTAAGGGAGCTAGGAGACCAGCGTGGTTAAACAAGGAACTGCTGGGCAAACTCATGTGGAAAAAGAGAATCTATGGATTATGGAAGGAGGGGCTGGCCACTTGGGAGGAATATAGGACAGTTGTTAGAGGATGTAGGGAGGCAATTAGGAGAGCTAAGGCCTCCTTGGAACTTAATCTTGCAAGTTGGGTTAAGAACAATAGAAAGGGCTTCTTCAAATACATAGCGAATAAAACTAACACAAGAGGCAATATAGGCCCACTGTTGAATGAGGTGGGTGCCCTGGAGACAGAGGATATAAAGAAGGCAGAGGTGCTGAATGCCTTCTTTGCCTCTGTCTTTACTCCTGCAGACTCTCCACAGGGGCCCCAGATTCCTATAGCCCCAGAAGGAGTCAGGACAAAGGAGGCGTTTGCTTTGGTAGATGAGGATTGGGCTAGGGATCAGTTAAGCAATCTGGACATCTATAAATCGATGGGTCTGGATGGAATACACCCACAGGTGCTGCTGAGGGAGCTGGTGGAGATCATTGCTAGGCCACTTTTCATCATCTTTGGTTAAGTCGTGGGAAACGGGAGAGGTGCCTGAGGATTGGAGGATGGAAAATGTCACACCAGTCTATAAGAAGCGCAAGAAGGAGGATCCAGGTAATTACAGACCCATCAGCCTTACCTCCGCCCCTGGAAAGGTGATGGAACAACTTATTCTTGACACCATCTCTAGGCATATCAAGGATGAGGGGGTCATTAAGAACAGCCAACATGGTTTTATCAGGGGGAAATCATGTTTGACCAACCTTACAGCCTTCTATGAGGCAGTAACTAGGTGGAGGGATGATGTAGAGCGGTAGATGTGTTTTTTTCTTGATTTCAGTAAGGCATTTGATACCGTCTCCCACAGCATCCTCATAGATAAGCTAAGGAAGTGTGGGCTTGATGATCAGGTAGTGAAGGTGGATCAAGAACTGGTTCAAAGGAAGAAGGCAGAGAGTTGTGGTCAATGGGGCAGAATCTAGCTGGAGGTCTGTGACTAGTGGAGTCCCTCAGGGGTCGGTGCTGGGACCAGTGCTGTTTAATATTTTCATCAGTGACCCGGATGAGGGAACCGAGTGTACCCTCAGCAAGTTCGCTGATGACACTAAACTGGGAGGAGTGGCTGACACACCAGAAGGCTGTGTTGCCATTCAGCGAGACCTGGACAGGCTGGAGAGTTGGGCAGGGAGAAACTTGATGAAATTCAACAAGGGCAAGTGTAGAGTCTTGCATCTGGGGAAGAACAACCCCATGAACCAGTACAGGCTGGGGGTTGACCTGCTGGAAAAGAGTGAAAGGGAAAGGGACCTGGGGGTCCTGGTGGATAGGAGGATGACCATGAGCCAGCAATGTGCCCTTGTGGCCAAGAAGGCAAATGGCATCCTAGGGTGCATCAGAAAGGATGTGGTTAGTAGGGCAAGAGAGGTTCTCCTCCCCCTCTACTCTGCCTTGGCGAGGCCGCATCTGGAATACTGTGTCCAGTTCTGGCCCCCCCAGTTCAAGAAGGACAGGGAATTGCTTGAAAGAGTCCAGCGCAGAGCCACAAAGATGTTGAAGGGAGTGGAACACCTCTCTTATGAGGAGAGGCTGAGGGAGCTCGGTCTCTTTAGCTTGGAGAAGAGGAGACTGAGGGGTGACCTCATCAATGTTCACAAATATGTAAAGGGTGGGTGTCAGGATGATGGAGCTAGGTTTTTTTCAGTGATATCCAGTGGTAGGACAAGGGGCAATGGGTGTAAACTGGATCATAGGAGGTTCCACGTTAACATCAGGAAGAACTTCTTTACTGTAAGAGTGACAGAGCACTGGAACACGTTGCCCAGGGGGGTTGTGGAGTCTCCTACGTTGGAGATATTCAAGGCCCGCCTGGACAAGTTCCTGTGTGATGTACTCTAAGCTACCCTGCTCTTGCAGGGGGGTTGGACCAGATGATCTTTCGAGGTCCCTTCCAACCCTTGGGATTCTGCAATTCTGTGATATTTCCCACCACACATTCAGGAAATATCAATAAAATATGAGGAAGAAAGAAATGAAAGAGGCATAGTTTTTCCTTTCACATGCATAGGCACAATGGGAAAAAGTTCTTTTCTCAGCTACTAACTATATGTTAAAAAAAACCATTGTAGATGAGCAACAGAAGCAGAGCAGTCACCTAGTTGGTAAACAAGAATTAAAAGGCAACCGTTTTTTTGATAAGCCACTGACTAACTGCCTCCATAGGAACAGAAATGCAGTTTCAGCCATGGCAAGCCCTAGTAGAAGAAAATCCAAGCCTTCATTAGCCACATGAACAGTATACATATATTCATTCAAACTCCATGTTTTTTCACTAGAAAGTACAGCTCCCAAGATAAGTTATAGGAGAAGGCACCCAGTCTTACTTGAAACTGCACCCAAAACCCATTTCTTCATGGGCAGAAACATTAGAAAGCAGTCCTAAAGTCTACTCCACACAGAGGGCACAGCTAGGGGTTTATAGTATATGCTCAGAGAGGTGTCCCTACCTCCTCACACTCAACATGGTCTTAACAGAGTCAGCTTTCCTTTATTAAAAGTTGGATATAATTATCTGTTTCACCCTAACAGATAAGACATATATCCAGGTTTGAGGAGGGAAGGGGGTGTGTTCAATTTTTAACATGATACCTAGTACACTATCACACATAACCCAATTAGCAGATAGAAATGTGTGGAATTACCTTTACTTACTTTATCCAACCACTTTCATGCTTGAAAAACCTACTCTTCATCCCTTGCCCTGCCAATATAAAGGACTTATTTCAATGTAATTACACACATAACCACCAAGACATCAAATGTTGACTGCAAAGCTTCCAAATGTTTTCTTCCGAAATAGATTTTTTTTCATGAAGTTATTACTAAAGTATAAACACAGACAAGAGGCACTGAGAATACCCATACCATAGTTTCCAAGTTCATTATGTACTCCCTTTGAGGTATAGGGGAAATACTGGGAGAGAAAACAAGGCTTCCAAAGCAAAAACATTATTTCCCCTGGGGCAAGTGTCCTGGTGGTAAATAGTACATGCTTTCTCTACAAGGAATGTCTTACTTTCCCCAGCCACCAAGCTTTCATAATACCCCAACACATAAAGATTAGAGGACTTACAATGCCAGATAATTACAACACAACACATTAAGTAACTTGGAAGGCTAATTCAAGCAGAAGTGCAAAACCCTGTAGGCAGAAATAACACATATTACTCAGTGCTCAGTGCACACTCTGTACCAAGGAAAGAGAAAACCAATGCAACACCAAGCGAGGTGGTGATGCTCTTGCAAACCTTTTGCTCTGCTCAGCCCATGCCTGCTGCCATCCCCCCAGCTTCATCAGGGGAACCAAGGCCCCTTCCACAGCTGCTCCTCATTAGGCTGTGTTGTGTTCCCTCTGCTTCTTTTTGTATTTAAAACCAATTCCCTTAATGTATTAATGTTCTTAACTGGTTTGATTTCTATCCTAACAGCTTGTGGATTTTTACCATAAAACATTAAAACTTACTAAGAGAAGGTTTACTGGACACTGCATGGAGAAAATACCCAGTTAAAGGCTACAATGGTAGAAAGGCAGACAATTTTGGAAGCAATATAAACTCATTTCTTTGTAGGTCCTGGAAAAAAGGGTAACTTCCTCACATGTTAAGCAGTTCTGCCCTTCAAGCTTCCCGCACTCTTTGCCCATCAGTACGTTGCATACAAATTAAACTCTAACCCTTGTGCTGTCACAACCACAAGTACAGATTTGACACCACAAAGGTACTTCCTAAAGCACATCAATGCTAATAGCATATTTGAAGAGATTCTTATTTTTTTATTGCCACGCTGCAGAAGTAGATATGTCATCAGTTCAAGGAAAACCAACTGCTGATACAATCTCTGGAAACTGCAGTTTTATACTAGGTACTATATATCTACTAAACTTAACACTAACTAATATTTTTTTATTTCATTTCATTTAGTGGTATTAAATAATGGCATTTATCTGTGGCAAGCCACAAGAGCTGCATAAAGAAACCCCATAACAAAGCAGCCTGGTGTCAGTCTGTTTCTACTCTCATGTAGTCAGGGATGCTCACTGACATTAGCCAAATTCAAGATAAATTTCTTTCTTTCAGGCTCACACTTCCAACATGAACTACTCCACAATCTCAAATGCAGTTTTAAAAAACAGAACAAATAGCCAGTTTTAACATCATAGATCAAATATCCTTCAAGAGGTCCAAGACATGCCATTCACTTCAGTAATGACTCAAAGGTCACCATTCGAAAGGCAGTTTCTTAGAAACTAAATATTTACTTACAGAAAAACTGAGAGAATCCCCACAGCAGCCTCAGCCTTCTCTGAAAAGCTCTTTTGCGTCCAGACAAGGAAGGATTCATAAAGCTAAATCATCTCCCTGCACATAACTGCAGACATTCTTTCCTTTGAGGCCTCTCTGCCAGCAGCGACTACTGAGCCAGCATGAAGTAAGTTATACTAGCCTCTCCTGGGCACAGCCTTCCAAACTCAAGCTTACATGTCCTGACAACCTGAATTACAGCCAGTTGGTCATTCTGCATGTTTTTACTGGCAGGGGACTATGGCAATGCCAGTTTTTGATAATGAAAACCAGATATGAATGCCTTCACACCACTAACTCAAAAAGAAGAGAGCTGTCCTCCAAAACAAACAAAAACTTTTCCCATAGTAAACAGATACAAATCAGAGCATACTGTGATGGGAACCATAGAAATTGGTGAGGTTGTGTATAGTCCAATATTTCCAGCTTCATGAGGGATGTCTTGCAAAACAATTCTTTGCCAAAAAATGTTTTCAAAGAAATCAAAAGGGAAAAAAACCCAAAACATGACTGTCCTAAACCTCAGAAAATACAAGCAATTTTCCAGTTGTTTGTGTAATCAGCAAAATGTAAATAAACTCGTACTTACACTTCCCATTGTACCAGGGCATTTGATTTCATTTCAATTTGTAAAAGAACAAGAAGGAAAGAAATATTTGACACTGAATCTCTACTCAGTTCACTGCAAGCAATTTGTTAACAATACTGATGGTGTATCCATTTAAATCTGTATGACAGCGGTCTGCCAGATTACTGTTTTACTGACAGTAATTCCACATTCTTTTTCTAAGCTAAGATAATCTTAACATAAGTGCAGTAAAACATTTGGAAGTATGCATCTTCAATTTCGTATTCCAAAAATCAGTTTCTACACATGCTGAATGAAAACTGCCACCAGATGTTTTGGGGTCCCCAAAACCTCCCAGCAGTTCTCCAAGAATTAGAACAGGAGTAACAATTCATTCCCAAAATGACCATCCCTGAATGATTCAGCCAACAATGATCTAAAACTTACTTGGTTTGGGATTTTTTTTTCTTGTTTCTTTTTATTATTCCATATGCCTTCTTTTACAGCTTTTTGCTATTTAATTATCAATAACTAGTTTGTAGAAATATAAGACTGGTAATAACCATCATGCATAGAAGATAAGGGGTTGTGCTGGATTTAGTGGACATTTTACACCACTGTGTACTCTGGGTTTGTGTTTTAGAAACTAGACTTGGTAAAAGACAGAAGGAGAAGGGCAGGACAGGGAGAGAGGTATAAGTAAGCCATATTTATCACTGGGGACTCTGGAGCATCAAGTCAGCACATTGTATAAAATTAATCTTGCAAGCTACTGGTATTAAGCTTTTTCAGCAAGAAAGTCATTAGTCACAGTCAGTAGCTCTATAGAGGCACAGCATACCAGAACAAGAACTAGAAAGAAAGGAGGACTGATGTACAAGGTGAGTTTGTACCTTGTTATATATGCACCCATTTGGAGATACAATAGAGGGCACACCAGTAACAGCGGCAGAAAGCAGCATCACAGGGGCTGAAAAGAACACTTAGCAATCAAAGGAAATGGCACTCAGTTGACTAAGAGTGTCACAAAGGACATTCAGGGGCCTGTTTCAGAGATCCAAAGGCAATTCTCATTTCAGTAGCAGCTTAAGAGGAAAACAGTTAATTTTGTTCCACAGGATCCAGGGAAATTCCCTGCCTTATGACAGATAAAGCAAGGGCTGCTACTTCAAAGGGAGAAGGCCCTGTACTCCAAAGAAATCACTGGACACTAGATTATGACTACAAAAACTAATGCTACCATTCAGATAGTCCACACTGTAATGTAAAGGTGTTTCTTATTAAACCTCTTACTCTAGCAGCCGTATTTACAGCTGAGGAACCCAGATGTTTCCCATGCAACTAATAAGAAAAAAGAAACAAGCAGTTTTAGTAGTAAAGTGTCACACTGCTTTGACAGGCTTTATTCAACTTTATTATTCTAAGCTCTACCTGAATATTACTTAAAAACAGTTCTATAAAGCAAGTATTTTTATGAACCCCAGCTAAAGATGACAAAAAAACCAGATCATTTGCACTGTCACTCCAGTCACAGGGAGGTATACCTTCCCATCCCCTCTCTGCAGGACACAAGGGTTAGTACACCATGTTCAAACTTTGAGCTTCATAACTCAATCCCGAGATAATTTATGCTGATCAGAGCTGTGGCTAGAAAGGAAGCAAGTGTCTAGTCAGATTATTTACCTGCAAACACCACATCTCAATTAGCCCTGCAAACACCAATTGTAACTGCTAAAAGTTAAGTCATGTGTAAGGTTGTACTCCTCCCAACACCTTTGAAAAAGGGCTATAGCCCCACAATAACTTGTTAGTCTTATTCTCACAGCAAGGATGAAGGAAAGAACCCTACTGCTAGAGAAACACCTTAGTATAGGCAGGGAAAGAAAAAAAAATGTATTTATCATTATGAGTATACTATTAAGCAAGAAGGGGAGAAGCAACATTGCAGCAACAGCACTAGAAAGTCCAAGTGGTAGGAACAGCATCTTTACACCAAAGTTACCAGAATATAAATCAGGAATATAAGTCACTAGAATGCTTTCATGTGTCATCAAATTCCTGTACTTACAATAACAATAGCAAAGGAGACTACAAAGAGCTGTTAAAGTGCACCCTATTCCTCAGCTACCTCCTCTTCCCCCTGCCCCATTATTTTTTGATTTCTGCCTGGAACTCTCCTTCCCCTCTAGCTTGGAAAACAACTAGTTTTCCAGACAGTCAGTGAGATTTATTTATATGGATCAGCAAGTTATCAAGTTGACTTTCAATATCGCTCAACTTGAACTTCATTAACTGGTTTCAAGAAGATGAAGTTGTTATACTTACAACATCCTTTCAATGTGTAATATTCATCTAAAATGAATTATGTAGATATTTTTTACAGTGAGAGCTGGAAGGATTTTACGTTCAGGTAATATACAATCAATCTAAATCTCTCTACCAAGAAGTAGCACAGATTTCTAATGCTTCTCATGTTTATGTAGGACCAATTCACGCATCTCAAACAGTCTACAATAGGAAGCTGAAGGACTTACTTCACCCTTGCAGTAGGACAGAAGATACAGTAACAACAACACTCTTTATTTTTCACTAGTTGCATTTCTTCACAGATAGATCTTTTCACTTGTACAAGCTTCAGGCTGAAAAACTTGCAGGCACCGCAAATGAGGATAGGGAAAACCCCACGTAACTCAGTTGTTACCACGACTGATAATTATGATTAAGGTGCAAGTTTCCGCCCAGTACAGAGATAAATCCAGAGCTGGAGCAGTAAACACAACTCGTAAAATGCAAATTCTAATTAAACAAATTCCACATGTACTACTTCCAGTGCTAGTAAGCCAAGCCAGTCACTAGCAGGTATGTATAACTGTCTTCATATGAAGTGGTTTAGAAAATGTGTTTTTCCAAGCTAAATTGTGGCCAAAATAACTAACTTTTAAGTGTTTTAAACCACCCCATGATTACAAATGGAGAACAAGGGAAATACTTTTGAGAACTAAATTAGCCTAACCTAAAAACAAGATTCATGGGATACTAGTTAGTATTATAAAAACTGAAAGTGTCCTAAACTTGTAAAATATAACAAAATAAAAGGTTGAAAGCTTTCCCCCCCCCCCTTTTGTTTTCTTATCGAAGCTTGAAGGAGGAAGAGTAACAGAGCTGGAGTGCATTAGAAAACAACTGGGGGGAGGGGGTGGTGTTGTGGATGTTTGTGTGTTCACCGGACAGACTTCCTTTCTTTAGCCAAGGTGATTCAGCAATGATAGACTTGGGTAATGATATCTGTCCCTAGCAAAGGGTGGGTTTCCACAGGCTACTCACTCAAACACTCATATAGAAGGTTCTCCATGGACTCTAGGGTGTCTTTGCAGCATTATGATAGCAATTCAGCTTTCTTCATGCACCCACGAGCCATGTATTTTCACATTCTCAAGACTGTAAGAAAGCTTGTAAGTGCTTATGAGCCAGAATCCTGTTTGAAGTATCATTGGCTCCAACTTGTAGCTAGAAAGATCACATCCTGAAGGAGGCAAATAGTGCTCTATACTTCCATCAAACCTCATATACTGCTTGTCTGGATACACAATGAACATGAAGATACACCCATGATCTGTTTGTCACATGGCAATGCAGACTCCCTCTAGTGTAGAAATCCACACAAATAACATAAATATTGCCTTGAGAAGTACCACAGTACTTTGACACTGTAATTCCAAGAATTAACAACCCTCTGCAGTGCACTCTATTATGTAAAATGTCAGGCTAATCACAGCAATTCAGCTTCATGAGTCTTGCCAAATCTCCTAAATGGAAGTAAAAATGTGGATAAAAGTGTTTCTTCAAAGGACAAACTAAGAAATTAATTATGTCTGACTGACCACAGTGACAAACAACTACTTCGGAAAAACAGAGTGCTCGTTTTCAATCCCGAAAGCAACTCTGTTCTATGCTTAGGTGTTCTTGTCTGTTCCTCCCCACCAACACTGAAATGATTAGGGGACACACAGTTCCTAACCTTGAGAAGCAAGATTGTATCAGACTGTATCTGATTACTTCTTTAGCCCCAGACACAAAAACCCAGAAGTCTCTCATCTGAGCCACCAACAGCAGTTTCTACTTCCATGCTTGCCCAAGAAGTCATGAAATCAGCGGCTCCACCAAACTCATTGCCCTAGATCCAAAGCCCTGCATGCTCCACACAAACTGGAGCTGTGTGTTATCAGTGTGCTCGGGACAAGGGAAAGAAGGATGTCCTTCAACAGATACAATGTGTTGTGTATCGACTGCAAAAGGAAAAAATTGTGATGCTGTAATTACAAGCAGACATTCAGCGCAAGCAAAGGAGCTACTAGGTACGGAAAAACTGAATGGCAAGAATAGTCAACAGACTGTTTCTACAACCCACTTTGGGGAAAGATAAAAAACAACATCTGTTAAAAATGCTATTTACAAAACAATTCATCTCACAAGCACCCATGTCGTATTAATACTTTTCTCAAAATCCTTACTTTGAGCATCCCTGCCAACTCAAAAGACCATATCTGCATAGTCTCATATCCTGCCCTACTCAGTCTAGCTAAATAAGAGGAGTACATTGTGAAACTGTTTAAAATTACTCTCTTGAGAACTAAATGCCAAAAGAAAATATGGAAATGGTCACTCCTACACACAAGAGTGACTAGCTAATTCAAAATTGTGATTTATTTTTAATGACTATGTGTGCAAGTCTGTGTCATGTTCTTTATCTTTGGATAAAATTAAGATCAATTTTATCTTGGACACCATCACTCTTTTCAACTTTGTGCTCAGAGAAGTATGTGGCTTCAAACCAAAGCTCTGTTTAGCACCATCAGCTTCTTGTTACTCACTTCACCCCAAACAACCAGGAACTGATGTTTCAACACATATAATGTTTTCGCCCTTCCACAGTACTTTTCCATGTGTCAAAAGCATCATGCCCTCTGCTTTCTTGGTCCTGCATGGTGCATGCCACTCACCATAGCCTGAAGAAGAGCTGAATAGCACTCTGACATAAGTTTTCCAGGCACTTCATAAAGCACAAGAGCAGCATCTAGAACTTGCAAAGCAAGGGAAAAGTCTTTAATATATTCCTTTAATTCAGAGGAGAGTATTTGGAGCTTGTTTCATTACTAGCAATATACATTACTTGTAATACAACTTTTCTTTCTTAAGATAGAGACTAGATTTTGTTCTCTTGAATCCCTTACACCCAAGTCCAAGTGAAGAGTCGTACTCCCTCTTAAATACAATATCCCCAAACTCAGAGGAAACCATACAGCATTGTACTAGTGTAATTATCAAATCTTCTAAATATTTAGACAATGGAATTTTGTTATCATTACCTTAGAAACAAGTCCCTTGATAACAGAAATAGCCTTGCAGCAAGCAGCAGTCTCCATTGGGAGCTTTTTACACAGCAGACACTGTTATACATCACAAACATGCCATGCTCCAACACCTGATGAAATGTTCAACTCCCTCTTTCCCTTCTGCAGGGAGCCAAGAGGATTTCCCAAATCACATGATAAATTAGAGCATTTTCATTCCAAAAAAGGAATCCCATTTTTCCTCCCCTGGGACATCTCTGCACTTTTTCAGTTCACTGTTACTTCAGAGAGAAATTCCTTTGGAGTTACTTTGCCAAGCAGAAAACTCACTATCACAATTAAGTCCAAGCATCTAAAAAAATGAGGATGTCTTAAAAAAACTGTTTAAGTGGAGAGAATAACTATTTTCTTTTACAATCATCTGTCACAACTAATTTCTTTAATTTCAAGACATACCTTAGAATTCACTATTCTGATTAAATTTCACAACCTGCATTCTGGCTGATGAACATCCATTTGATATTCATTCTACAGATTCCAGCTGCAAATCAAAAAGAATGCAGCATTATTAAAAGTAATTTTTGGCAGGAGAAAATGGAGGCTTAAGGCAATTATCCCTGTGCCTTAATAAGGGGATATACAGCACGTAAGTCAAGTGACAGGCAGGCACACAGACAAAGGAAAAGATGTAGAAGAGAACAGCAGCTGGCAAGGAATAAACAGTCACAGTTCAGCAGATACCACCAATTCACGTTTCAGCTGACAGTGAGCATGCCCATATGTCAAGGGATTACCTCCTGCTCCTCGGAAGCTATACCTTTTACAAATCACTGACAAAGCCATGAAGTTACACGGAACATATGTCAAGTTCTAACTGAATGGTTCTTAAAGGTGCTCTTCCAACTATTTCCAAAACACACACGTTTCAAGCGTATAAACAAGCCATCTCCTTTACTACATTTAGGGAACGCATTTTTCCTTAGCAGCTTCAAGGTACAGTAATAATTGATATGAGTTCATCCAAGTAAACTCATTATGAAGCTTGTTATGACATTCTTCATAACAAAAGAAAAGCTTTGCCTCTCTTGGTGCTTTTCAAGGTAATATAGTGATGCAGAACAGGGAAAACATGCAGTAACTTCAGACTCTTTTCCAGCAACTGACCTAGAAAATCAGAAAAGAAGATATCAACTACGCTCACAATTTGGAAGGAAAGTATTCTGTTTGCCAGCTGCCAACCCTAGAGTCACTTCATTCATGAACCGTTTGGTGAGCTTTCCCACCTGAAATTGCATGTGCATTCATATAAGAAATCCACTTGTTTTGCATTCCTCTTTCCAATCTGTGTATACACAGATGCTCTGCAGCAGACAAGCTCTGTGCAGCATCCATCTGGTAGAGTGCTCAAGTGTCCCCAGCTCCTGTGCACATACAGAGGCACAGATAGTGCTTTGAGAAACATTGAAAGGCCAAGGCTGACCACTTTTATCAGGCCAGCATTTTTCCTCACCCCATTTCTACAACCTCACACCACTTTGAGTCTACATAAAGTCTGGATAACAGAAGGAGGAGCAAGCCACATAGACATTTTGGAGCCAGAGTAACAAATGCAATCAAAGTTGTTACCATAGCATTATTCCAAATCCTTTCAAAACTGCAATACATTCCATCAAGCATTTCTTAAACCCTTATAAAATTTCTTCAGATATAACTTCAGAGTAAATTATTTTATTCCCAGCAGGCTGCAGGACAGAATAGAACACTGACAATCACCCAGAGAGTATTTTTGTTTTATAGTGGTTGCCCCTGGTAGATCCTTGCTAAGTTATATATCCAACTGAAATTTGAGTTTTAATTACTCCAGGAAGCAGTTTCAGAGATTTGAGAGTTTCCTCATTGCATAGCAGTCCTTTCCTCCTGGGGAAGCCAACAAAAGTGATTGCTGAAACAATCTCTACATTTCCTAATTCCTTAGGAGCTGCCAAGAATGCAGAAAAAGATAGTGGACATGCCTCGTATTTTACAAGAGACATAAGCAATACTCCACAGGCTTGCCCTACTGTTAAGTAATTCCACCTCACATTCAAGTGCTGCATATTTTCATCTTCATTAAAATGTCATCTCATTTTGATGACCAATGGAGACCTTAATAACAGGAAGAAACCCCTTTGCCAAAACTTCAATAGAAAAGGGACAAGTAATTTTCTTTTTATCATTAAATATTCAAGGGCAAAACAGTCCTTAAAGCCCAATTGCTCTAGTCTGCCCTCAAAAAATGTCACAATGTGATGAGACTCCACCAGCAGTATCATAGTTGGTGTCTCACTCAGAGAGCACTTCAGAGGTAAGTAATATTCCTCCATGGCAAGCAGAGAGCACACAGTTTCATCTAGCAAAATTTGCCAAAGTGAAGTTTCTCATCCCATACACGGCTACCAGAGGCCATGGGAACAGAAAGCTGCAGTTGGGTTCTCAGGAAGAATGACCGCCAGCTGACACTGCAATAAATAAATAAGGAAATAAAAAATAAATAAATAAAAAGCCACACCAAAATGTACAACCATTTACATGGCCCTACACATAGGCAAATAGTTTAAATTACAGATTTGTGTCATCTCAATGCTATTTTATAGAATGGCAAACAAGTGACTCATAACACAAATGTCCCATGAAGTCATAAAAGTTACTCTTTACCCTCAAGACTGGGTGGGACCTAATCTCACAAAGTTCTGTCAAAGTTTTTTCATCTTTTCCTCAGGCTGGGCTCTGGTAAGGAGAGCTACACTCACTCTGCCTCAGCACGGCAGAGAAACACTCCCCATTATGGAAAAAGACATCCTGAAATTTGTTATTAATCAACCTTACTATGACTGTAACTTCATTTTTCATCACAGACCCTACATACAAAGTCTTGATTATTCCCACAGGCAGAGTTATAAGCAGTAGTAGTTATAATAATCATAATAATAACAACAACAACAAAAGTAATATCTTCATTGTCAAAACACCCCAACATCTACTTCTTTCTTTGTAGCACTCCTCTTTGACATAAAGCAAGCCCTGGAAGGTCTGAACATGACCAAGTAAAGCTTTTTTCCTCTTCACTTAATGAACAGGCACATGAAAAGCTACAGCCTCCCCACAAAACCTACTTTGTTCTGCAAGAATGAATAAAATCAAGAGAACCTTTTTGCCAGTTCCATACACTAAAAAATACTTCCTGGTCATCCCCCTCTAAGTTTTTGTTCAAATAAAAAAAAGCAAACAAGCAACTCAACAAAATCTAACAGAAGAAGCTAAAAAGCTCAAAATTTTCAAACGAGCACTGGTGTGCTATTGCTCCATAATTAGCTAAGGGCAGATTCCCTGCCACCATTTGAAGTAAAAATGTTGGAAAAGTTTTCTTTCCTCCTGAACCTCTCAAAATAACATTGAGCCACAGCCTGCTTTGTGGCAGCAAATCTGGTATAGGCAGCAGACCTTGCTTTGCCTTGCCTTGCATTTTAATCAGTGTAGCCAGTACTGGCATGGGCAAGTGGCAAGGACAGTTACAATAAGTCGTTATGGTTTTGTTACCCTGTGCCAGCGAGAGATGAGTGAAGGGTCAGTGGGACAGCATGTGCATGCACATGGGAAGGTAGCAAGGGAAGAAGCAGGATTAAAAGGAGATTTGTTGGAGAGACCAATCTTTACATTCAAATCAAGTCTTCCTAAGGCTCCCTCAGCAATATAAATGCTGAGGTTCTGCTGGCTTGGTATTTACTTACATTGCAGTTCAAGCCACATCCCATTTTAATTCCCAAATTGACACCAGAAGCATCTCTTCCTGGTGTACAGCATGCATATCACTGCATGGGAAACACTGGAGGTCAGGGTAGGCAACAAGTGCAGCCAAAGATCTGGTGAGAATAGTTGGTTTATGCCCCTTCCAACCACTGGAGAGCCACCAGTTCTTCAGCTTTTTATTAATTTGTTTGAAAATCACAGTCAGCAGTACACAAGGTCAGGAAAACAGGAGATCAGTTAATTAAAATAGTCCACCCATTTCTATCCTCAGCAAAAATACAGACACCATGCCAGCACAGTCCTCCTCACCATTGCTGCACTCAGCTACTGTCACTTTGCAAATTTTGTGAAACCCAAGCCCCACCTGTTCAATAAACTTGTTTCAAGAGATGGGCACACTAGGGCAATAACCTGTTGCTTTTGTTGGCAAGGGCTTGAGATGGTTACAGGGGACTCACCAGGGAAATCACCAGTCTTCAGAAGCAGCCTCTGTTTCAGCCATAGCATTGAAAAAACACACCAAATACACATTGTTTCTAAGCTGAATAAAGGACAACCTCAGCACCATGTTCACTGCATCCTTCTCCCAAGGTTTCTCACATCCCAGGACACTTCTCCTTGCCCAGAGTGCTCTTGTCTTTGTGGGATATGCTCTCTACTGCATCCTTAAAACAGGGCTACCTGCATCAAAAACCTACCTGGCTTGGAGGACCAATCAACACAGGTAATCCTGATCCTCATCTGGAGCATAAATAAAAACCCACAGGTTGTCTGATACCTATTTGAAAATTGGCTGCCATTCAGTTAGGTTCAGTTTTTCGTTCTTAGGCTTAGGAATCGCTAGGACCTTCACAAAATTGCCAGGATTAACTACTATAGGAACACCACATAAAAAACATAGATCTTAAGTTTCTACAGGTATATTTTTCTCAGATCTGAACCAGCTGATTACATTCTGATCCAAGAGAGCTCAACCACTGGTTACATGTACCATGAAATACAATAACAAGAGACTCTAATCTTTGTAGGAAGAAAGCTGTAAAGATTAGTCATTCAACATGCAAAAGCAAAGCATTTTATTTAAGTCCTTTGTCTACCACCATGTATTGAAAAACATTTATAGCTTACTTCTTTATGATCTTTTTTTTTTTTCCCCACAAAAGACTGCTTCCCAGCCCTACTGCATCTCAGCAGTGTGGAGCTCTTGTCTCTGGCAGCATCCTCAACACCCACAGGATGCAGAGCAAGTAGGAGTCAAAAAAGGGACTTCCCTTGCTTCATTAGGAAGTTTCCTTCAATGAAAATCCACTTTAATTCTCTCACCACAGTCTATGAGGGCAAGCTGTCTAACAGGGGAACAGCAATTTTTGTATTAAGCACTAGAAATTATTACAGGACAAAGGCCTTAATTAATACGCAGTGCTACAGCTGTGATGCTTCCCACTGCTAGACTGAGAAGTGCCACCTGATCACCTGCCAAGAACCTCCATCCCCATCTTACCCCCATTGCTAAAAAAGTCAGTGCATGGGGTTGTGCATTCATATCCCCACAGCACACCCTGTAATAGTCCCTGCTGACTAGCACCAGCAAGGCTTCTCTTCACTTTTTCACTGCTTCTCCATCCTTTGCCACTTCTTGTGTGTAGCTAATGTAGAGAAAAATAAACTATATACATCTTTTATTCCACCTCATCTTGCCTGCTGATACAGACTTTTGTCATTTCTGGTCTTCCCACCAGCAGAAGTTACCTTGGCACAACTAACTAAACTCATGTCTCATTTCCACATGCACCTCCCAGCAGTGCATCAGATCTCCGCAGTTCCCTCCTAGTGAGGAAGCACATACGGCATAGGTTTAAAACAAACACCAATAGTATTGATGTTTCACTCTATCAACTGTTCAGCTGTACTTACCACCAAAGCTGTAGCCATCCACTCATTCCCCCTGACATTACAACCCCTCACCAGCCTACTTCAGCAGTTTCTCCACTCTACTCCTCTACAAGGTTTCTTCCAATCTCACATACATATAACTGAGACTAGGAAAGGGAAAAGAGATGCAAGCTCTGATACTTCTGCTGTAAGTCCATTTATTCAGCTCTGTCATAACCTTCCAATGCTATGGATGCTCCAGCCCTACTTTCTACTTGGTTATGTGTCCTAGGAGGCACAACATCGTAACTTTCAGAGGAGAAATTCACTAAACACATTCTCCTGCCTACTTCTTCATATTTCAAAATCAGTAAGTGAATTTCCCATTCAAATTTTTTGCATCTTCCTCCTAACATCTCTCACACCTTGTGGTACTGTTGAGACAGAATACAAAGGCTTGCTGTCTCCTCCATAACCCCATATATATATGCTGAGCCCACTGACCTTTCTCAACTCTCCCAGTTTTCAAAACTAAAGCAAGCTGTGAATTCTTCATTCAAGCCTCCCAATATTACTGTATTCCCCTCTGACCCTCAATAAACCAAGTATTT
Organism: Melopsittacus undulatus; assembly: GCF_012275295.1. Classification (NCBI taxonomy): domain Eukaryota; kingdom Metazoa; phylum Chordata; class Aves; order Psittaciformes; family Psittaculidae; genus Melopsittacus; species Melopsittacus undulatus. Next base: position 68,410,258 of record NC_047530.1, on the reverse strand, counting down.
ATTCAAGAGTTCAGAACTCCTTACCCTACCTACTGTTTGATGTTATCACAGCCTCATTCTTTACCCACCTGGAGGGGGGTTTTGTGTTTGTTTCGAAGTACTGTTCTCTCACAGCAGTTTGCACAATTGATCCAGACTCTTCCAGCAAATTATTGTATTGCTTTTGAAAGAACTCATCCATAAGAACATTTAGCATTTCCACCCTGTTTCAAGAAAGCCCATTTATCACCTCTGCTAGAAACCAGCCATCCTGAGAAATAAACAAGTAGAATTTATTGTTACAATACTGCACAGACATATGTAGTATAATCACTCTATTAATTATACCTACGTTGTACAAACTATTTTCTAATGTAACTTCTATGCTCAAGAAGCTTATATGGTGCAGACTGATGGCAGAGCAGGATCATTTATTCACCAGCGATAACTGACTGATGCAAGTCTAAACCATTCTAACCACCTCCAGTAATGAAGATTGAATGGCATTCCCAGGAAATAATCCAGCATTTCACTACTCTTACTGCCAGTAAAAAAAATCCCCAGCACCTAAACAAATTCCTCTTCTCACACAGTAAGCCCACTACTACTTCTCCTACCCAACACGGGATTTTTCTGCATCCTCTTTGCAGCAATCTCATTTCAATTTTCTCTTTAAGAGCTCCAGTTCCTATAATTTGTCCCTGGAGATCATTTATTCTATGATTCGGCAGTTCTTGGGTCTCTATTCTCTCCCAGTGGTCCATATATTTTCTCAAGTACAGCACAACAGAAAGGAGAACTTATCTTTTCTGTGAAGAGATAAACAGGCATATTATAGATGCTATCTGGATAGTGGGTCCCAACCTGCTCACAGCAAGCTTTCACTTGGTTGCTAGGTTCACAGGGACTCAACACCTACAGAACTAACTCGTGTACAACCTCCCTACTGAAAAGAAGAAAAACTCAAAAATTAATCACTGCAACACCACAGATGGCCAACAGCCAAGCTGGCAAAAAATAAACAGCATAACCCAACCAGAACTGAAGCCAGAAGAGCTTTCTAATCATCAGCCCACAAGACATAAGCAAAATCCTTCTCCTTCCCCAAGCACTTTAAGGAGACAGCTTGACAGTGTGATTTTAGCACATTCCTGAGTATGCCCACACTTCAGCCACATCTGCTCAGCTAGGGCAACAGCAGCACCAAACTATCCCAGAAAAACAGAAGATATCTGCAATACTTGTGAATGGTTGTTTTCAGCCTTCTTGCATGTTTACTGCTACACTTGGCCTGATTAGCAGAATCGAGCATGAATGAGAGTCTCAATCACCAAGGTAAACTTACATTCAGATTTATTATTTTCTGAGCCAGACTGCTAAAAGAAACAACTTAAATGATCATTACAAAAGCTGAAAAGGCTGTTCCACACCTGACCAGAATCCAGGGTACCAGTGGCCTCATTTGCCAGGTTGGTATTTACAAAGTCTTAAGTCAACACCACAGAAGTCACACTTAACACAAGTGAATGACTGCACTGCAAATATGGGACGGATGCAATTGAGACACTCCATATCAACAGAGCCTCTGGCATCCTGTCGCTGTGAACACATAGGAACTACGGGGAATCCTGAAGATACAAGGCACAAACACTTAGCTGCTCTTTAAACAGTACCCTAGGGACCCGACATTACATCTGCTATTTCAATGGAGCTCGGAGCCCCACTCCATCACCTGATTAATACGCAATTTTGGTGGCTTTACATAGTTTCGTGATTAGTTGCTTCAGTGAGACAAGAAGTGAGCGACAGGTGCACACCTCCAACGGCAGCTCTTTTTATTGGCAGCAGCAAAACAGATTGTGGCAAAAGCCACGAGAATATCCCACAGTTACATACTGTTCCCCTGGTTTAAAAAGAAAAACCCTCCCGGTATTTTTAGCAAACCTTTTGAGCTCCAAGACGCAACTTGCTGCCTTTACGGGTTTTTTCCGCCCTAAGACACATAGTAAGCAATGCATGTGCTGCCAGTCTTCCCTTTCGTGGCAAAGCCATTAAACATGCTGCTTTTGAGGGGGAAGCAAACAAAAAGCGGCCTTTCTTTGCTCCCCTCCCTCTCCTACGAGCCGCACCAACCTGGATGACACCGCCTCGGAGCGCATTTGGGGAGCCCCGTAGTGCCTCTCCCCTGGCTGACCTTGACGAGGGGCGGCAAGAGAAGAGGAAAACAACCAAGACACGAAGCTGATCCGCTGGGCACTTGCCCACTGCCGTCCGCGCCCCGGTGCCGGCGGATGCTGCTCCCCCAGTCCCTGCCGCCCCGGAGAGGGCTGCCGGACCCCCGCCCCCCGCGGCTCTCCGCGGCCCCGAGCGCCACCTGGCGGCCGCGCCCTGCCCCGCCGAGAGCCGACCCCCTCCCCGGGAGCCCGTCCCCGGTACGGGCTGCGCCGCGCCGCTGCCGCGCCTTCCGGACAGAGGCGAGTGAAGCAGGCAGCGCGGCGCAGGGGGACCGCCTGTCCCCGGGCCAGAGCGGCACCGAGAGGGCCGAGGAGCAGCCCACTGCCGGCTCGGGGCCGGGGTCTCGGCTGCCGCCGCCCGCCCCACTCAAGTTTTGCCCGGCGACGGCGCTAAGAATAACGCGCAGCTGCCGGGCCAGGGGCCACCGCCTCCAGCGGAACCAGAGGAAAGCCGGGCCGCCACCCCCCCACCACCGCCAGCGGCTTGGCAGCACCGCGCCCGCCTCAGCCGGCAGCCGCCTGAAGGGCACGGCTCCCGCTCACTCACCGTCCGGTGCCGCTGCTGCTGCTGTTGGCGGCGCCGCCCCAGCGCCGGGAAGCACCCGGCCGCCGTCAGCGGGGCGGGACGGCGGCAGAGGAGGAACGGCAGAGACCTGCCGGTCGTGGCCGCCATCGCACCGCTGGAGCCGCCTCACGCTGCGGCGGCGACAGCGGCGGCCGTTACTGCTGCCGCCCGGGCGGGGAAGGAGGGGGCAGGGAGTGTGAGCGGCGGCGGGGCGGGGAGGGGCCTGCCGGCGGCGGCTCCCAATCCAAGCGGCCTCTTCACGGCCCGGGGCTTGTCAAGCCTGGCCGGGGCCGCCAATCAACGCGGCGCGGATGCCCTGCCCGGAGCGGGATTGGTCCCTCCGTTCCCCCCGTACCGGCGGTGGGCGGGGCACGCCCGGGCTAGAGGGCAGGGAAACTCCTCAGCACGGGCCCCGAGGGGCGGGGTTGTTCGGGGCGGAGCCAGGCCCGGGGCGGGGCTGGGAGCGGCGGGGAGAGCTTGAGCTGGGAGGGTGGGAGCTGGGAGCTGGGGTGCACCGGTGAGGGGGGCACCGAGGGAGGTGAGGTGCGCGGAGATGGGATGTACCGGGAAGAGGGTGGACTGAGGGGTTGTGCACAAGGGGAGATGGGGTTCACTGGGGAGGGAATGCAGGGAGGGGGGGTGCACTAGGGAGAGGGTGCAAGAGGACGGTGCAGCAAGGAAGGCTGCGAAGGGATGGCCCTGGAGATGCAATGTGAGGTCAGCACAGGGATTTGGGGTACCAGGTCAAACCAGCATCCCACTCCCATGGCAGTTCTGATGCATTGTATAAAAAGTGGGTGATACCTATTTTGCAGAGAGAGAGAGATGCATACGTGGTGGGCTGGGCTGGGTTGCCGGCATAGACCTTGCAGCATATAGGCTGAATAAGCAATATGTGCCCAGTTGTTTCTTAAAACGTGATTAACTTGAATTGGTTTTCTTAGAAAAGGCTTTTCCCTTTAGCCTGGGAGTTCTTACAATACCGCCAGCAGCTCCTTTTAAATTCCTGGGAGGGAATAGTCCAGAAGGGAAACAAGCCTATTGCTTTTAATACTGAAAATAGCCCCAGAATTGCTCATTAGAAAACGGAACTTTACAAAACACTAATGCACAAGCAGTTCCCATGTGCAGCACTACCATTATGGCTGAGACTGAAACAAAGTGCGTTGGTTTAAAAGCAGGTGGGATCCTGTGTTAGTAATATTTTTTGAAGTCAAGGAGGCTGGATCCTTGCTGTATGGAGTAATCAGGACACAAGGTGTGAAGAAGAAGACGCATGGGAAAGGAGTGTCACGAGAAATTAATGGGGAGAAAACTGACAAGAATGGAGGCTGTGGAGAGACTGGCTATTATTTACCACTGCTCTTTGCCACAAATACCTAAAAATACAGAGTGAAGCACGAAAGGGTGATGGTGTGACATGGATGTGCTTCAGCCATCACCCACACTATCACAACACAGCAGTATCCTCCTCCTTCCATCCTTACCTCCCTCCAGTGTTACCTTTCCCAAGTCCTGCCATCACATCTGCTGAGGTGCTGAAGGGTTGTTTTCAGCTTTTCCCCAAGCAACATCATTTTGGAGCCACCCAGCTCATCCCTGACCAATCCTCCTCCTCAATTCTCATTTCTGGCTGGGTTTTCCAGAAGCGAGGTATGGGGTTTCCCTTCTTTCTCTTTGTCAGTTGGGAAAATGTGGTTGAAGTCACCACGTCTCAACTGTGTCCTTCTGGAAGGATTTACCCATCATCTTTTCAGCATCATATGTTTAGCAATTTGATAATTATTTGTATTTCTTGCAAGATCATGGAGGCCTATTGCAGCAGCTGCTCTGAGCTCCACTGCTCAGATTGGCTCAAACCTTTTCTCAGCCCCTGCTTGTTTTATTTCCCTCTCCCTCTGTGCTAAAAACTGTCAGCATGAAGAAAGAGGCTTTAAAAGTCAGGATTTTGTGCAGAGCAGCCCTCTGTGATGGCCCTGGGAGCATCGGCACCAGAAGATGCTCCTGTGCACATCTTGGCTGAAAAGCTGTCTCGTGGCCCACAGCCAGGGTGTCCCTCTTCAGGGACATCAGGCTCTTCCCAGTATGTTTTGCAGCACCCCCACACAGTGGAATTAAAGCCTCAAAATGGCAAAACTGGGGTTATTGCAGCCCAGAGGAGCTGGAAAAGGGTGATTAGCAAGACAGGAAAAAGGGAGGAAGGAAGTCCCCAGGATGGAGAAGGTCCCAAAGAAGGCAGAGGATGCAGCCCCAGCACCGCTTTGGGGCACAGACACATCTTCATGCCATAAACTACCCAATCCAATAGTTTTTTCTTGGCTGAGTGAGTCGAGGTGGTAAGGATGAGCCCATGCTGCCCTCCCCATGGGGTTTCCTACAGGGGCTTGATACAGGCAGCTCCAGAAAAGGGCAACAATGGGCACATTCAGCAGACCCTGGGCTGCCAGACCTGCCCCAACTGCTCTCTCCTATTCCCTAGTCCTCCAGCTGTTCATATTTAGATTTTTATTTCTATTTAAAGAGAAGCTGGAAGTGTTCACCTGAAGTCATATTTTAGGCAGAGTTTAAAAATTTCCAAGAAGTATTTGACAGAGGTGACAGAAGACAGCATGCAAGCAAAGGCTGAGGGCAGCAGAAAGGCCAATAATTTGTTAGCAAGCCCATGCTGAGCACGTGGGCACTCATTATAACACATATAAATGGGAATTAAACACCACCCCCCAAGATCAATATCCCATGCAATTAAACAAGCCAGCAGGGAATGGCTTTCCAGGAGCACAAGGGTGAAAGGAGTGAGAATATCAGCACCAAAATGAAACCTCATCTGTTAAGGTCAAACAGCTGCCAGTATCCTATTAGAAGCATATTCCACTCTTGTAAGACTTAAATAAAATAATGTATTTAACAAAGCTTTCTCCTGGTGCTAATAATTACAGCTGGATGAATATTGGAAAGTGTTCCTAAGAAGAATTGATGGGGAAAAGCACACCAGCATTCACAATTAATATTACCGCTGTGTGAAAGACTGAAGTGGAAAGCTAAAACCTCAAACTCCCATCAGCCATCCTGAAACTGCTGATGGAGGCATGGATGCTGTCCTCATGCAAATAAGATACTGATTTAAAAGAAAGCAAGTGTGCAATGAACCTATAGGTAAACCCAACACTTTGCCTCAGACCTGAGCAAGCCCCAAAGTGCACAGATTAAATAAGATGACTAGGAATTAAAAAAAAAAAAAAGAAGAAAAAATAATAGGTGCCTTAGTCCATGGGCTGGTCACTTCATGTTATTAAATTTAGGATTTACTCTATTTTATTCCTATAAATGTCCAGGGCTGCGACATTTCCAAAATCCTGCACATGGAGGTTGGTGCATCTGCAAAATCCTGCAGGTGCATTGGGTGTGAGTGGAAATCTGGGAGGATACTGGGTCCAAGTCCATTTTACCTCCTTTTATTTAGAGGAAAGGTTGGAGCTTTCAGACTGATGCAGATAACACAGCCAAGCCCTGAGATAGGAGGTCAGAGTCTATCTGCTGTTAAAGGAATAGTGCTGGCCATTTTCCATAAGCTAAGTACTGCAATGGCTGCTCAGGGAGCAATAAGATATGATGGGGAAATGCCCCTGGCCTGTGCAGGATGATAATCTCTGTCCCATTGCAGGACCTTGGCTATAAACCTCCAATTACCCAAACATGCCATAATTTGCTCACTGCAGCGTGTTCTCCTTCCATCTCCTTTTGGGGTCCAGCATCTCAGAGGTGGCCAGACCTCTGTGTGCTACTGCACCACATCCCCACAGCAATCCCTCTGAGTCTCTGGCACCAACTTAAGCCTCACCGAAAGGTTCATCCTGCAGTGTTTTCATTGCAGGAGGGAATGGCAGGATTCAGCAGCCTCCCATGTTCCTGAAGAGCAATTGCTGTCCATTAATGCCTTTGGAAAATGTATTTTTTAATGGGGGGGGGGGGGGGGGGGGGGTCATTAAAGCCTGAAGAGAGCCAATGTAAGAGGTATCTGGAAGCAACTAAAATTAAAATACCTAAAATTAGCCCCCTCAGTGGTGAATCCTCCCTCTGATCTAGATGCTGAGATACACATGACCCAGGCTTGCCTTTCTCATTTTTCCTTCCCACTGCCACCCCATTCCTGAGCTGCCAGGCATGGCTGCAGCAGGCAACACGCCCACCCTATGCTATGACCCAGGAGGATATAGCATCCTTCCACCAGGTTTGCTGGGATTCTTCTCTCGTTTCAAAAATCAGCCTCCAATTTTACATTTTGGGACTGTCCCATCTCAGAGATGGCTAAAAATTATGATGTTTCCCCATTGCACAGGAACTGTTTGGGATGGGGACTTCTGGGTATTGCTCTGTCCTGGAGGAGCAACACTTATTTCCCCAAATCCTGGCCACTCATGACACCCAGCCACACTTATTTTCAAGATGTCTCAGTTCCTTCTCAGTTCCTCTGCCACCCAAAAAAGCCCCTTCTGGGGGAGATACTCCAGCACACGCTTTCCTGATGCTTAAATCTTATTAGTGCATGAAATTCACTGAAATAACAGAGCTGCTGGGCTGATGTGATGCCCTTAGTGCTGCTTTAGTCTCTGATAGATTGAGAGGTTTTTCTACTTATGGTCATCATTCCCTGCCATCCCCAGTACGTGAGAAGTTTGTTGTGGGGGCAGGTGTCAAGCTGGCAGCTCAGTGGAAATACTTCCCTTAGTATTTTGTAAATATTATGGTCAAAAGGAAAAACAGATACTCCCGCAGAGATTTTGTTTGTAAATTCAATAACCTGGGGAGGAAACCCACGCAGAAACAGGAGAACGTGGTTAATACTGTCTGGCCAGGCTTGCTGGCACAGCTTGGAGGGTGAGGGATAGATGTAAGGCCATGATTTCTATTTCATTGCTAATTTGGGCAGTGCCGCACTACAGCAGTGCTGGCTTTGCTTGCTGCAGGTCTGGAGCCAGCAACTCTTCTGAACCCCACAGAATTACCTGCTCATGAGACACATTTCTCAAGAGATAATCACTTTGTTTTATTAATGTGAATTGTCATCAGAAACACAGAGAAGCTCAACAAGATATGTTGGGGGTGGGGTGGTGGAAACCAGCAAGAAAAAGCAGTTCAATTAATATACCATTAAAGAACTCACAGTTTATGTGATCACTCCTGGAAAATAAAATTTTCCACATTTCTAAAGTAATGGAAGGGCTCCTTTCTCCTTGTCCTGGGTTTGTATATCTCAAGAATGCTTTTCAGCACCAACAGCACCTCAGTCACTTGTGTGCGCCAGGTAGGGACACGGGCAAGCGGGAAGCCCCTCCAGTATGTGAAGAGAAGGAGAGAATTACTTATTGCAGAAATAAAACTGGGGATATTCAATAGAGTATGGCAGAAATGGCCAAGGGCTTGCAGACCACACAGGCTGCTGTCTTAGCCCCTGGACATACTGGTGCCTTAAACCTAAACATAGGTCACTCAGACCCTGCACACAGAGCCTTCAAACCCTGTGTGTAGACTCTTTTGGGCCTTGTTTATCTAGGCTGCTCAGGCCCTATATACACACACATCTGAAGACACTCTCAGGCTAATATAATAATATAATATAAATATAAATATTATAAGCCCCTCAGACCCTCTATACTGGGCCTTCAGGACCTATATATATGCTCATCGTACCCTACACACAAACCTTTCAGGACCTATATGGTTGGGCCCCTGAGAACCTATGTACACATCTTTCAGCACTTAAATATATTAAGCCCATGAGAGAACATATACAGGTCTTTCAGTTCCTACATGCAAGACCCTCAGGCCCCATACACTGGACATTCCTCATGTAAGAGCATTTCAGGAACTACAGACATAGGTCCCTGAGACCCCCCCACAGGACTTTCAGGGCCTGTATGTAGGTGCCGCAGACCCTCCACACGGGCCTTCCAGAACACGTACGGACACCCCAGACCCTCCACACGGACCTTCCAGCACACGTACGGACACCCCAGACCCCCCACACGGGCCTTCCAGAACACCCTACACCCCTACACCAACCCCTCAGACTCTGCACAGCTGCTGGGGGCAATCCCGCCCCCCAGGCCCCGCCCCGGTCCCGCCCCCTCCCGGCGTGCCACAGCCCGCGGAAGCGCGGCCGCGGTGGGTAGGGCTTATGTGCGGTCCGGAGGGGCTGAGGTGAGCGCTGGCCGGTGGGAGGGGGATTCTCGTCTGTTTCTCCGCAGCCGGAGTCTCCGTTCGGATTGACCCTTCTGTTCCCCGCGCACCGGCGGGAGCAGGTTGCGGACACGTAGGCGGGTGCTCTGCCGTGAAACAGGCTGAGACGGGGTGCCCAGGCCCAGGGCTGAGGGAGAGCTGCTGTCCGGGGAAACAGGCTTTTCGGGTCACACGGGGCTTGGGGTGCGTGTTGCAGCTTCTCCATGTCTCGGTCCTTGCAGTAATGCTGTAACTTCTTCCCTGTGAAATAGGGTTCAGCTTTTCCTTCTGGGAAAGACACAGGAGAAGGAAGGCTCCCCCTCAGAATGCCTGGGCGAAGGGGGGCCTGCAAGGAGTGTTTTGGGGAGCTTCTAGCGCAGTGTGAGGAGCTGAGTCTCTGCTCCCCGGGTTCGGTTGTTTTGTGGTTGCTGGAGGGGGTTGCTCATGGAGCTGCCAAGGCTGTATGAATTACTGCTCTGTGTCATAGCTAATGTCAAAGCAGTTTTTCTTAATAGCGGTTTGTTAAACAGCTTTAACTTCACTGAATGGCCAAACTGTGTTTGATGTGAAGTTTGTTTTTGGAAAAACCTGCAGGGTGAATTGGGTTAATAAACTGCTGAGGGTATAGAAAAGCCTGATCTTTATCAGACATGATTTAAGTATACTGTATTTGCCTTTAGTTTAATGAGCTGCTTGGGAGGGACAATAAATCTGAATGTGTTCAGTTGCATCTACTGAGTAGGGGTGGGCAGGTCAAACAAAGCAGGATGTTTTTGAGGCTTACTGCTCTAGAAACCTGAGTGCCAGCTCAGACTTCAGTTACAGTAAAGGTCTGGCTGGCCTTTCCTTTTAATCAGCTACATGACCGTTTTTCTCCCTCTGTCTTTATTTGGTGGGCAGTCCAAGCTGTATGTACTGAGCTCAGTATGTGTGAACACTTGTACAAAGAGCATGACTGCACATAGCTGTCAGCAGAGTTATAATCTGTATTATGTTTCTTTCTTGTTTGTAGAACACAGCCCTGCAATCACTAAGATCTAATTTCTTGTGTTATTTGTGACTACTTGACCTGCAAGCAGACAGCAGATACCCTTGCATTACAGGTGAGGATGGTATTGCTGCTTGCTGGGGTGTGCAACTTGTAGCATGCTGTGGCCCTGCTCTCAGGTACTTTTAACTTTGCTGAAGTAATAATTTGACTGATACTTACCCTTAAATCTGCCCTGTTTGGAATTATTCTTGTTCTGAAGCATTTGAGCAACTTTTTCCTGAAGCTGTAGGAAAATAGCTTGCTTTTTTGCAGTGTGAAGTTGGGTTGACGTTTCTTTTGGAAAGCCTTGTGCAGTGCCCTGTGATTTGGAAGGAGGAGCGAAGCAGGCGTGGAAGAGAGCTGTGGAAGAAGCGTGCTGCCTGGTGCTTCCTGTCAACCCAACTTCAGCTGTGCCATTTTCATAAGATATACAGACACACATACCCCCCAGTAAAAACCCCAATGCAACTCACTGTTTCTGTGCACTCAGTAAAAATGTATTTTAAGTGGGGTGGTAGCTTTAAAAAAACCAAAACAAAACCCAAAAAAATAACAACAAAAAAAATACCAAAACCAGGCAAACAAACAAAAAAACACCAAACAAAAAAAACCCAAACGCCAACCAAACTACTACTCTGTTTACAAAACTAGCTACAGATGCTTACACTGTGTGTGCTTGTCCCTCTGAAGCAACACAGCACTTCTTGGCCAGCCCAGGGGTGCAAGGGAAACCCATTCTAGTATCATCACTGCCCACTTCTCTGGGTCTCTTTGGGGGGTAATTGTAGCCACCAGTTTCAGGCAGCAGCTTCTTTAGCCAATATAGCTGCTGCCAGAAGAGGACATAGAGGGTCCTGGAGTTGTTTAAGAGGATAGCCATCCTCTTAAATTTTCTGCTATTCAGTGGTATTTTAGAAAGAGTATAATGTGTACATTCAGCTTTGTATCTTAAGCTCACATAATCCCTGCTTGTTTACTTGTGGAAATGGCTTGTTCTCTGGCCCATTTTCTGCAGAAACTTTGTGATATTCATGATGTGTCTGGAACTGAAGAAGTTGAAATTTCATGCTCTGGAGGAAAAAGCGAGTCTTGCTTACATCAACATTTGCCTACTGGGGGCTCTCTGGAGTTCAAAGTCTCTTATTATATTAGTCTTTGTGTAACTTCTCTGCATAGGTTCCTCTTAATCCCTCTTGGGCTGAGAAGTCAGGTTCCAGGGTAAGCTTGCAGTAGTGTTTTCAGAGGAGAGATTGTACTGGTGTCCTCAGGCGGTTTAACAGGGCAAACCGCAAGATTTGCAGTTTGCAGAATCATTTGAAGTCTCAGAAGGGCTTTGAAGCAGTATTTTGGAAACATTGCATTTTTCAGGTGATATTTGAAGGAGTCAACAGCTATGTTCAGATCTTGGATGTGGAAACAACCATTCTGAATTTCTGGAGCAAAATAAGTTCTGTAGAAATCATGTCTGGTTTCTTACAAAAACATGTTACATGCTGTTCTACTTGCTGCAGTAGCAGTTCTGGAAATAGACTTGAGCTGGGACATGGAGATGCACATTTCATTCTTCTGAAGTTTTCAGTGGCCTTGCTGGTACACAACATTTTAATACGGTTCAGTGCAGTAGGGCTGAGGATGTTTGTGTTCAACAATAAGAAAGCTTACTTGCTAGTTTTGCAGAGACTGCATTCCTGCTGGGACATTGCAGAGGTATAAGTGAAGAAGTATCTTGGTGTAGGTGTGACTGGGTGGGATGATGCTGCCTGGGATAGTTCCATAGGAAACAGTTAACCAGGGTCGTCAAGTATTTGACCCAGGATTGTCGCCATGGTTGTATGCCTTTGAGAAGAACATTGTTAACTTTGTTCTTTTAACATAATGGTTTAAGAAAGGTGTGCTGCAGATGGCATGGCTACCTCCTAATGAGGAGGATGGCTGTGTATCTTTATGGTGATGTTCTGAACACTTCTCTGCAAGGAGGACTCAGAATCTGAGTCAAAACGCACTTTGACTGCCCAAGTACATAGTATCCAAAAGTCTTTGGCAGGCTTGCCCCTTAGTGAAAGAGTTAAGATACTATGAACAGAAAATGTAGCTTGACTGTTCAGATTATGCACTGTTTTACTGTGGCTTCTGTAGTGTTCTCTGAAAAGTTCTTGGCTAGTAAATTCTGGGCTTTGTCTGCTGCCTTGTCTGTGAGTACAGTGACTACTTTTTCCCTCCAAAGAAACCTGCCATGGAATTTTCTTTCATGCACTCTGGATTTAACCTCTGTCAAGAGCAGCTTTTAATTGCAGTCCCACAACTGCTTGGAGCTGGCAGCACCACCACGTGAAGAGATCCTCTTGTCTGAGGTGGCACTACTGTGGATATGTGGTAGGAGAAGGTAGAACAGACCAAAGTGCCGAGGGATTTTATGCTGTAGCTAGCACAAGGTGGGAATATGCAGCTGGGGGCAGGCCAGCTGCTTGTGCTGGCTTATAATAGCTGTGAATGTGTGGCCTTAAATGCTTTGCATAAACATCCTTTGATTCATTATAAGGTTTCCTTTCCATCCCTGCAGCCTGTGACAACTTGTCACCCTTTACACACTCCCTGCCCTGTCCCCTTCAAAACATGTTTTTCGGGTTGTGTTTTTAAATAAAAAAGGTGGCTGCTCTTGGGTTTCTTTTAAGTCACCAGAGCCCCTCAAGCTCAAATTCTTTTTTTTTTTCTTTTGGACTTCATAGCTCTTTGAAAAGAAACCCAAGATCCTTCTGTAGACAGCAAGATAGATGATCATGGTTTGAGATGACCAACACTGCAGCTGACCCGTGCTTGAAACATGAGAGTTGTGAATCCGTGTGGCTTCATAATTTGTAGTGGGTCAAGTCTGTCATGCAGATAAAGCTGGTCTATGGCAGCTTTGAGTATTCTGAGTCAGACCCAGTATCTGTACAGACTGTGTTATGTACCACCACTTTAGCATATGTGTTTTCATTAGTTTGATGCAATCTTTCCATCTCTTTTTTCTTTTTTCATCTTTTTGCTTCAAGAGCTAGAAGAGTGATTTAATTTTTTTTCATTAAAATCTTAGCTATGATACAGACACCAAGAAGATCGGCAAGATTGATGCCTGCCTTATGCCAGTTGGTGTTAAAGAACACAGGAGGATTGTCACTGTATTAGATGCCCTCTGTGTCCACACCAAATGTATGCTTGCTGTATATTGGAGTTGCTCAGGAGTTTGCCAGCCTCTGTTAATTTAACCCCTGTTTCTCTACACCTCTTCTTAAAGCCTGTAACAATGGGTTGCCATTTCCATTAATATAGTCCCCCTTTTTTCCTGATGGCTGAAGTTTGGTGAACTGTGAAGTAAGAGTCCTCCGTCCACTGATGGATATTTTGCTTTTTGGTTTCATGGCTGCAGGGAGGGAGGTGGTGGGCAGTAGTGGTCAGACACCACAAGTCATCTGTTCCTCTGCTTGTATTTGCTCCAGACAAGCACATGAGCACAGGTGTGCTGTTTGCCTGGCTACTTTGTAGGGAGCCAAGTATTTGTTGCTGCCTTTTTCATGCTGCAAGTATGAAAAGCACAAAGCATTAGCCAGGCTTACCCATATTATTTTTTTCCCTCTGTAGTTCAAGCTGATGTGTTGCTGGAAGAGCAGCTGCAGTGGTTTAAACTTGCTTTTTGGGTTTTTTTTGAGGAGAATCAGTTCTCTTGAAACCACAAATTGCCATCTATTAGATGATTCACAGGTGCTGTGACCTTTTTGTTTGTTTCAGTAAGATTTTCTAATTTAAAATTTCTTTGGATATGTGCAACTGAAGTGTGGCTCTTGGGGCAGGAGAGGCATTTTCTAAAGCAGCAAGTAGCCATGGCTGGGGTAGATGATGTTTCTGTTTAAAAAGTAGAATGTGCAAGGGGGAGATTACTGTATCGTGATACTCAAATTAAGGTTCTTAGTGCGTTCACAAATCTCTTCGTCCTTGTTGGAGAGGAAGAGATACAGGCTTCTTGTAAAATTCTGAGATGATCTGCTGAATATGTACCTCCAAAAACAAATGTGTTGTTTTTTTGCTTTTTTTTTTTTCTGGAGCTGGATGTGTATCTGCAGGTAATTCAAGCCTAAACTGTCCCCTTCACAGCCTAGTGAGGCTTTTGCTTTCTCCTCAGACTACTGACATTCATCTCTTCCAGCATCATTTTCTTGTGAAACACAATTTTTTGTTAAGAATTAATGTGAGTTTTCTTGGAGCCAAGTGAGCCATAAACATCTCTTAAGTCTACTTCAGCTGCTCTGTTATTGTAAGGTACATGCAGGTAGGTGACTGTAAGCTGGAAGAAAGGCAGAAGGTTCATGGAGAGTCTTTCCATTTTCTCTGAAAGTTAGGAATTCTCAGGAAAATCATATCCAGTCAACACTAATAGTCCAGGCAAGTTAAATCACTCAGGTCATTAAGCAGCCATATTCTTGCTGGCTGTAACTTTGTACAGAAAAAGGCAGAAGTGTTATGTGTTTTATCCCTCTGCCAACAGTGCTTTGACAAACCTTTGTTCCTCAAAGTGGAATTTTTCCTCCTGTGAAAATACTGCTCTGGTGTGCCTGCTTGTATGGCTCATCTGCAAAGGCAGCCTGATTGTTTGGGAATAGTGATTGGAAAAAGAAAATTTCACATTGAACTTATTAAGATAGAAGTAGTTATGAAACAGAGTCACTATCCTTAATAAGGGGTGAGATAAGTTTTGGGGGTTTTTGTTTGGAGTTTTTGAGTTGTGGGGGTTTTGGTGGGAAAAGGAAAACGTTAACCAGGAAAAAGCAGCGCTTAACATTAATTTCTATGGAAGACTGTAGTTGCCCCTTAAAAAGCTACTGTGCATTGTTGGAGACTGACTGTCTGGAGTAGCAAGCAAATATTTTATCCTTGCTGAAGGTGCTGTTTTCAGCGATGCTGCAACAGATGTAACCAGTTTATTTTGTTTGCGTACGCTCATTTTTTTTCATGCGTTTCTCGAAAGCTGCAGTTTGTCGTGGCTGTATCCACTCAGAAGTCTTCTAGTGACTCAGCTAGCAGGTTAGATTTGAGGTTGCTGTTGAGCTTGCCAAGTGATGTTTCTTCTGCCATTTTAGTTGGCACCAAAGTCTTTCCGCGGTGAATAAACACTCCTGCCTCCCTTTCAAGGGAAGACCAAACCAGCTACTGACCTACACACTTATAATCCAATTGTTATTACTAATAATGTTTTATTAAAAATAATCAAAAGTATTGTGTGCACCCTTGCAATGTATTGTCTTCTCTACTTAGCACTGAAGATCAGTGAAATTATTTTCTGTCTTGCCTGTTTTAATCTAGACTCTGTGCAGCAGTGTCTGGGGCTACTGACTCTTCTCTCGCCAGTTTGCTCAAGTCTAAGGTGAAGCTCCTATGGTAACAGACTTGGTAGAAATTGGCATGGGTGACTCATATGGACCAAGGAGAAATGGTTAGTTTTTCTGTACAGTACTTGCTATCTTAGGATGATTTGCAGTTTCTAGCAGGTAGCCCATGTGGAGCTTAAAAGTAGGGGATGGATTACAGCAACTGATAGTAACAGAGAAACCTAGATTTTCCTTAATTTAAATATAGTTAATAGTAATGATTTATGTGTTAAATTGAGGAGAGGAATGTGTGTGCATGAAAGTGGTAGTTAAGTTGGATTCCAGCTAGCCATGGTTTTGCTGGTTTATTTTCCCTTTTTGTCTTATGATTCTAAATGATCAATTAGGCAGAATAAAGCAAGTTGTGAGATGAGGATGACATGAATAATGGAGTCTTAATGGATATCATCCCAGTAAGTCATTATACTAAATAATGGTGAGGTGATTGCAGAACACAGAAACGTGTTGGCAGTGCAATATTAGACTAAATTTTTAAATATGCTATGAAATGCAGTAGTATGGCTGTAATAGCAGCTGCATTCAGAGCAGAATAAAAGGTTACTACTAAATGCTGGCTATTTGAGGGATAGCAGTGATTGTCCCCAAGGGGACGATAAGGATTATAGTCATAGAGCTGTAGAGTTAGGAAGTGTGCATTTTCAGGTCTGAGGATTTTAGGAAGAGATGAACCCTTGCTGCAGTGACAGTTAGAAAGATATTGCCAGGCTATGGCTTAGATTTCTGCTAAACACCTGGTAGCGCATTATTGATTAGTGCTTTGTGGGTTCATCAGTTTGAATCATGCTCTGAAACAAATCTGGTTTCCCTCTCTAGCAAATGAATGTGATCCAATATTGCCCCAATCTCATAGCTGAGAAGAAATTACTTTTTCTGCTAGATTTCATTTTCATTCTCAAACCTGATTTATGCATCTTGGTAAGCTAATAACTTCAGTGATGTGAGTGATCCTTTATCTGAAAATTGCACTGGGTAAGGTGAAAGCTTGGAGGGTTGAAGAGGAGGAGCAGTTCATCTTTCTTGGGCAAGAGGGAAGGACAGTAGCTGGAATCCACCTCTGGGTACCCTTTGTATGAATTATCCTTGTACAAATCTCTCTCAGTGGTACCAGTTTGTAAATGGAAAATATGAAGAACTGGGGAAAGGGAAAGTCAAAATTAATAATTTAATTTTGGTGGAGGAAGGTTTGATGCTAAGAGGTTTCTTCTCTTTTCTCACTTTATGTATCTCAGATTATTTTAAGTATATCTATGTTAGTGTTGATAGTGAAACTTCTCTCCTGCTTTGCCTCTTCCCTTGTGCCTTGACTTTTCCCTCCCACTGGATTTGTTGTACTTTTTCCCCAATGCAATTTTTTCTTGCCCTTTCGCAGTCATGCACTTGAGAAGATTGCTTGGGTTAGGATGTCTTGGTGTGCTTTGACAAAATCAAAGTTCACTTTTTCGTGGACATACAGCTCCAGAAAGCTCTTTCAGGTCTCTGTGACTCTGTCTTAGCCAGTCCCTGCAGAAGCCTTTATCCCCAGGCAATGCCTTTTAAAAGCAAATTGCTTTGGGGCATATCTTACTACATAATATTTTTCATTTAAATTTACAATTGAAATTCTGCACTAATGTGCAAGCTTACCATGTCCTAGTAAAACAGTTCAAATAAAAAGTGCCTGTGAACCCTTCTCTGATTAAAAATTAAACACCCGTCAGCTTACTCAGTTACTGTTCTCCCTCTCATATGCTTGTGCCACCGAGGCCACCTCTAACATCAAAAAGCTGCTTTAAGTGTGTTTCATCTTAAAAACAGGTTGTTCTGGATTGTCCAAAAGGACTACAAAAAGTTCAGTGCTGTGGGGTACCCACAGTGTGAAGAAATCTGTTTTTCCTAGGCTGGACTACTTAATGCTTTCAGTCTTGAACCCATCAGTTAATCAGAAAAACAGGTGTTTGGTATCTGAAAAAGGATGGAAGAGAGTTGGGGCCTGCCAATTTGTATGTGCACTGAAGAAATCCAGGGCTAGACTCCTGGTGCTCTGGACATGGCAGGGGGGAAAAGCTGAGAGCCTGTCTGAATTTCTTTGCAAAACAGGTTAGTGAATTGTTTGGGGAAATAAAATAGTCACATCAAGCCAGAATGTATGTAGCTGTAGAAATAGTTTTGCATTTCTTAAGCAATCTGGATGTCCTCAGTTTGAATGATGTCCATTATGTCTTGGATGGGTAGTGGTACTTTCCAAACAGGTTTGTGGGTTTCTTGGATGTCAAAGACACTAACATGTTTATTGCTAAATTACAAATACATGAAGCTTTACGCTCTTCCATCTTGCCAACAGCGTGTACTGACAGAGCAGGGCTCTGAGCCTTTATGTGGTGGCTATGCGAGCTGCCTCAGCAACTAGGGCAGAAACACAGCTTAAACCAGGAAACTAAAACATGGGGTCAAAGTGGGCAGAGATGCCAGGTACCAGGATGGGCTGTCAAGTCTCTTTTGGTGGAGGCTTGGGGTGGATTTTTCTCTTGTTTAAAAATGTGTAAGCATTTTTAGTTTTCTGAATGTTCAGACTCTGAGGATTAGGGTTTGGTGGAGCCGTTCATATTTAATAGTGGAGCAGACAGTCAACAGCTGTTTAAAACCAGCTTCTGTTTCTAAATCTTCAAGTCTGTTGGTTGACTCTTCTGCTTAAAACAAACAAAAAAAACATGCCCCAAACGTGTCTTATGGCATAAATAAAAGCAGTTTGTCATTCTTTTCCTGGAAAAAAGCCCCAACTATTTCTTTTGTCCAAGGATATTAATTCAGCCTCTGAAAGTAACTATAGCGCTGTTCTGAGCAAGAACTTAAGACTGGCTTATCTCTTAGAAAGAGAAACATGATCTGTAGTTTCTTTGTAGCTGTAATGGTAGAACAAAAAAAAAATAATGCATTAAATCCTGCAAGAGTTGATGTTGTATGTTATTGTAGACTGTAATCACATTGGTACTTGGGAGTTTTATGCTTTATCTCTGCTTTATTCTTTATACTACTGCAGATCATGGTGTTAAGCTTTTCATTGCTGCAGTTAGGGCAAGATGCTTTTTTTTAATATTTTTTATAAGTGAGCACCAGCTTTTAGCTCTCTTGGGCAATTGCTATCAAGTGGGCACTGTCTGGGTGAATGTTCCAGCACCATCAGGGATAGTGATTACTTGGACAAAGTGGATAATAGTGTTTCTTAAGGCTTAGACATAGCAAACATTTATGCAGTATGAAAGCCAACAATCTGAAATATTGTAAAAATCTCTTCAGGCTCAAAAGTAAGCACTGGGGGACTTGATTTTAATTTTGATCGATTAAATTATACTGGCAACAGTTCCTTTATCCATTATATCGTATGCATATAAGGGTGTAATTAGGATGGGGAACCTAAGTAAGGGCAACTATTAGCTTCTTGGTGAAAATTACACATGCAGCTTTTTCTCTGTGTATCTAATAGGAATTCATCCCCAGAGATGAAATGGATGCATCAGGTTTGTATAGGATGGAAATTACTTTAAATTTTAAGTAAGAGTTGTTTTTCCTAACAATTGCTGTTGTTTGGAGCTGGAGAAGATCGGACAATAAGCACTGTCGGCTGGCTGTATTCCATTAAAACTTCAGTCCTTTAAAAATAAATAGGCTTAAAATTAAACATAATTATAATGCTGACTGTGAAGGTTAAGATGTGCACAGATGAATATAAAACGGATGCTCTTCAGGTACACTAGCTGTGAGCAGCGGAGTTTGTTGTATTTGACTATAAACCAGGGTGGTGAGGCTTGGAACCCTGTGGCTTTGCCCTACCCAGCAAGAGCAGTATTGCCATCTCCATCTGACTTTGCCATCATTTGCTGGTGCTCCATCCTATCTTTCTTGTCCCAGGTCAGTGCAAAAGCCTTACATCTGATAATGAAAAATAGGTGGTGTGGGACTTCCTAATGATTCTTCATTATCTATCTATGCTTTCCTTCCCCTTGCCACATATTTCTTTATTGTGCTGTGAAGTCTTCAGATGCATCTCCACCACCTCTTGCATTAAAAGATGTTTAGCTCTGGCACTCAAAATGATATGCTGAATATTTTATGTGCATCTTCCCTCCCTCTTCCTCTCTTCCCCTCCCTAAGTTCACATCAGTGGTTCACATTATGATATCCTGAGCTGTGTGTTGCTTTAATCGGCAGAAAATGGCAGTAATATATTCAATTCTTTATAGCTGGAATAGGATAACACATCACACATGTAAGATATGTTTGCATAAAATGGTCCCAAGATTCTCACTGTTAGAAGTTAATGGTTTAGCAAAATGGTGGCATCTCATGTTGCAAAAGCAAATAGAAACCAATAGATGTGACTTTATTTTTGTGTTCTGTAGTTATTTGCTGTCTGGGAATTTTTTTATAGAATAGCAAGAATGGGGAACAAAATGAAAAAAAGGGCCACTGCTCCCCTGCGCTCCACTTCCAATGCTGGCCTTGGGATTTCTTTAGCTGTTCTGTTCCTAATTTCTTTTTTTAAGAAATTGGGAACAATTTTTGAATCATGACCCCGTGATCAGAAAGTTGAATTTGCATCAGTTAGAAATAAGGTCCAGACCTTTTCTTTTCTGAGGCAACATTTGCCCTTCACCATTAAAAAAATTGCTTTGTCGCCTGTAGCTGGAGTGTGTGTGTGATGAGGTGATGTTTTTGCTGTTCAGATTCCTCCATTGTAATAATGTTTAGATTTGTAGCTCTGGTCTCCCATTTGTCTCTGTACTATTGTGTGTAACAGGGTATGGATTGTATTTCATGAGTTTTGACACTTTGAAACTTGCTTTATACTTGAAATTGAATATAACTGGTTTGCTCCAGGCTAGCTAAAAAAGTGATTTAAGAACAGTAGGGGTTTCTTAGGAAATGTGGAATGACTGGTCTGGGATTTGTTTCATAAGTTTGCTTGTTATTTGCTTTAATTTGTGTTTTAAAATCTAGCTGTGTCTTTCCCTCTGGTCAAATGGTTCTTACTTACTGTAGTTGCTTGAAAGATGTACCTGCATATTCCATGCCTTGGCCCTTGAACATGTGAGTGCACATATTTCCTCCTAATGAAGTATGCTGGGGAAAAGCTGAAGAGGAATTTGAAAAGCGCTGTAAGAGCAGCTGAGAAAGTAGCTGGGATGTGACAGCAAAGTGTGTCAGCCAGGTGTATGCCCATATGTAATACCTGTCATTTGCTATTTATTAGGCAGGTTACCTGTTTCAGAACAGCTAATAAACACCTGTGACAGTTACTTTTTGAACCTCTCCTATTTTAGAAACAATGCAAACAAATTTCTGGTTGGTGACCAGTGTGAGAGTCCACAACTGGAACTGTTGCTTTACTGATGTGTTGTTCTTACTTGACAGGATGTTTCGCCTTCGATTTCTTCCCATTGCAGCAGGGCTTTCTGCTGTTTTGCGGCGTTACCATGGGACGGCACATTACCCCAGGACCAGGCGTAGGCTCGTGATGGCGGCTTTCATAGGGACAACTGCAGCGACAGCAAGTGCCAGATTTCTTTGGCAGAGGTATTTTTTGTTTGTTTGGTTGGTTGTTTTTTGTTTTGTTTGTTTGAGACCTCATGCTGCTTTAGTCCTGTACTTGGAGATGGGTTTACCATCTGCGGGAGACTTTGTAAAGCATTATTGTGTGTCCTGCTTCTGCTGCATGGAAGGAATAGCTGTTGGTGACTTCTGGGGAACTTCTTTGCTGCTGTGAGTAATCAGAGATGTGAAAAAGCTCAGGGCTGAAGTGTTTAACTCTGTAGCTGTTCTTACATGGCCTGTTTGCCCTTGGCGTGGTTTGCTGCCTGTCTTCCCCTTGCATGGTGATGCTACGTGGGCCTGTGGCGGTGTGCAAAGAGAATTTGGTTGACATGACCAAACTGGGTCAAATGAAAGCAAATGTGCTTTCAGCTTCTGGGAGGGCTTCTAGGCATAGCATGCTTGGCCAGAGGAGACTACTTTAACTTTCTTTGTGTTCTGCTGACTGCTACATAAATAAAATGTATTAGGGGAACAGAGAAGTACAGTCTATCCTTTGGTGGTCAGGTAGCTGCAGGCAGGATTTAGGTTGTTTTTAAGGGCCAGAGTCCAAGGACACATGCTTATGGGCCATGAGGCTCAAAACTTGTTCCTGTAACTGTGAGGAGAAAAGGGATATCTGTGCTTGTCTGAGGGCTCACTGAACCTTGGGCCCATGCCACATTTGAAATAAATCGAGGACTACCTTCTCTTCTCTCAAAATGTGGGAGCAGCATGGCACCAGCAGTGTCACTTGAGCTCATGACTGCAATTAAAGTCTCAAAATAGACAAAAAAAAGACATTGAAAGGTCTTATTTTTTTTTCCCAATATTTAGGTGATTTATTGCTGGCTCTCTTTTCACGTGTATTGTGGCTAGAAAGCTCTAGTTTAATGCAGTAGGAGGAAGATGATGGCTGTTCCTAGAGCTGTCAAATCTTGATACCTGCTCAGGCTGAGGAAGAACACTGTGATCCAGCACAGTGTCATCTTATGCTGCATTTTTCTAAAAATCTGCAGTTATGTAGTGCCTCTATCCATAGATCCTGAATGCCTTGGAGAGATGGGCACAATAACACTCCTCTTCAGGCAGGAAAGTGAGCAGGGTTTTTCGCATTTAAAACATTCTCAGTATTATTGTTAAGTATGTAGGACATAATGTCAGACTGAAGCTGTCCCAAAGACACAGAGAGAGATTGTATCTCTCTGCTGTAGGAAATTCACCCTTGCTTTTAAAACAGCCAAATTATCAGTTGTTAGCTTTGCCTTTATGAGGGGGAAGGTGCTTTCTGCAGCAAAGAGCTGCTAATGGTATGTGGAGTGCTAGGTCAGGGTTGTTTTCAGGGAATGTTTTTTTTTTTGGCTCCTGGTGTAGTTGTCTGTTCCTTGGAGGCCCCTGGGCACTGTGGCCAGGCTTGACCTTGCTCAGATGAGAGCACTCATAGAAATCAGATAAAGGAAAGAGGCAGCCGCTTTGGCGTAGTGTGGTCTGTGGTCTCCCCAGTCCTCATCAGTCTGGACAGATTGACTTGCTCTTACTCTTTGGTTTTGTTCTTTCCTTGCTCTGTCTCCTTTGTCTTTTCTAAATCTGTAAAGCACTAAATAGAGTTGTACAGACTTTGAAGTATTCCTTTCCTATATGAGCCATGAAATAAATCCATAATGTCTGCAACTAAAATAGATGGACATCCAGGCTTATGATACTCATGTAATTAATTACTTGGCATACAGCTGTTGAATAAGAGGAGGAACAAAACTGATATGTTGTAGAAAATACTTCATGCTGACACCTGCAGAAGTTTTAAACAGACTTTCATATAGGCATTTTAACTTTGTGTTTAAATAAATGAGGGATGAGGAACTCCAAATTTCCTTTGTCTTTCACAATATATAAAGTGGGTGATTAATAGAGTTTTAGAATAAGTGTAGGTGAATACAAAACGTTTGTCATGACATCTTGGGTTATTCAGGTAGTTACATCCTGAGTTATTACAGTAAGTAGCAGTGAGCATAATGAACTAGTTTTAAAAGGTAAATTTGTAATATATGTAACCAGGGCACACAGATCTAATAAGCCAAGTGTCACTGAAAATGTAATTTATAGACTACAAAAAGAAATGTCTGTGTGCATCTGTGTATTACGCTTAGCAGTAAGTAATTTTGATTTATTAAATGTTGCAGTGGTATTTGAATGGGAAGCAGGTTAGGGAGGTCCAGGGCATAACCAGCTAGCCAGTCATAGGGCTGACTTAGGATGTTTGTTTACTTTTAATAAGTGAAGCAACTTTGATTTTGTTGTGATATGAAGCTCTCCTGTGCTGCAGTTAGTTTATTAGGTGTCCAGCAGATCCTAAGTGTGGCTTCCTTGGCATTGCAGAGAATTACTGTACCTCTTATTGCAGATTACTGTAATGAGGAATGTGTGCCTTCTAATGTTCTACTTAACCTTGAAGGGTCTGTTAAGGAAGCTGAGACTTCATCACCCTTTTGAGTAGGGAGTGCAGTAAGGGATGCTCTCCTGCAGGCTGTCAGTGAAATTTCCTTTTGAGAGATGTCTACCGCTTTCTGTTTTCTTGTAATTATTTTTCTTTACAGTTAAGGTATAAAAGGTGTAATAAGCTGAATCAAAAAGCAGTTGAAAATCTTATGCTTCTTGGGGTAGATAGGTAGAAGATGATGCCATGTTAGAGGAAGAACAGCAATAAAAGGAAAAGAGTATCTGACTTGTATTTCTTATTGTCATCTCTGTAAAGCCATGTGTAAATGCCCCAGCTCTTCTCTTCTGCCATGTGAGAAGCAGCACTACATCTCTCATCAGTACCTTAAAAACACCCAGATATCTTATGTCAAAAAAAGATTTTCATACTTCTGATGATGAACCTTGCTCAAAGTGAATATTAAGGTGGTGGCTATGTGAACTTACTCTTTACACTACTTAGCATGAAGAAAATAAGGACTTCTTGGATGGTTTCCAGCTGTGATGTGCTGCCTGAAACCAGTGTATTTCAGATTGATCCTGTAGGTTATGGTTTGTGAAGCATCAGAAGCCAGTGCTGGGGTAAGGAAGCCCTCACAAAGGTAGAGAAGCCACAGACTGAAAAGGATATATATATATATATATATATATATATATATGAACAGTAGCTGTGTAATGCAAGATAGGAAAGACTTTGTGTCTTCCTGAGAGGGGAGGTGGGTTGGTGGATTTTCACATTTGATCTACTTCTGCTTGTAGCCTTCTGCATAGCTGCCTGTTGCAGGTGAGTGTTGGTCTTGTTTCCTCAGCTGTCTTCCAGGAGCTCCTGCTGCCAGTTTTTGGTGGAATATATCTCATCTAAATAACTGTATGACAGGAGTAGCTAATGCTGCTCTGTTCTCCTGTGGTGGAGATTACTTCAATAATGCAAATAACTGAGCTTAGAAATCTAATGAAGTTTATCCTTTCTAAGCAATAACTTAAACTCTGAAGATTTCCAGCTGGCAACGGAAGCAATTAAGAATCTGATCATTAGTATAATGTACTGAATTAATTAATTGAAATAAATCTTGGTGCAGTCATTGGCTAATCTAAATGAGTAATTATTAATATAGAAGAGGAACTGAACCTCACAGTTTGTGGCAAGCATGTTTATAGAAAATATTCTGTTGGTGCTCACATAAAACTTGTATTCTGTATTGGTAGTTCCAAATACCCATTTGGCATGTTATTAAATTGTCACAAATACGTTCTTTGGCACAAGCCTTCATGGCTGAATCTGTGGGCAGTGAGCATCTGAAAACAATGGGCATTTCAGTTCTGAAGCTTGTCACTCAATCAGTCTAGTACTTAATGAAATAAGGGAGCAAGTAAATGTACTTTTGGGGAGCATAGAAGGACCTCTGTGAGCAGAGTCTTACCAGTGCTCTTCCTGATTGACTGGAAGGATTTGGTTATTCTTAATTTCTTACCCTTCCACAGGTATATTAGTAGTGAGAATAAAGGTGAGACATCCATGTTTCTCTGTAAGTTGCTTAAAAACAAGATTCTTTGCTACCAGCATGTTTGTATTTAACATGGTACCTAGTCTTATTTTGCTGCCTCCCTTCGGCCTTATTCTGTGCTTTTCTGCCTTTTGCCTCATCCTGGGTGTAAATTGAAGCAATTACACGGAAGATACCTGTCTCCCTGACTTGGTGGTGTATTGTCATTCTGTTACAAGCTCTTCTTTTTCAGCCTCCACTTCTTACCAGCAAACTGAGCTGTTCAGGTGCTGGCTGCCACTTCTACAAACTTCATTCCATCTTTACCATTTCTTCCTCTCTACTTCCACCCTTTTGTCTTTCAGCCATCCTATAACAAGTATTCAGTTGCTTTAAGGAAGATCTTTGTAGGAAAGACACTTTCCTTATTCTGCTGACCTTTGCTAGTTTTTGTGCTTGGTTTTTCTCCATCAGTGCTTCTGGAATTAATTATGAAGCGTAGATCAACCCTTATCTAACTCTGTTTAAGAATGCATTGCTTTTTTGCATCAGTGTCTTAAGGGCTTTAGAGTAATTTGCTTAGAATACATTTTTTTATGTCAGAATTGCTGGAAATATCTTATGCCAGCTGAAACTCAGACTTTAAAAACCTTTGTCCTAGTATAACAAAGGAAACCACATAAATCATAGTCAAGAGGAGAGAAACCTGTTTTATAACTATAGATGTATCAGGTACTACTTAACCTGATGTAGGAGAGAAGAGAAAAAAATGTAGCTATTATCCATGTGAGGTTATTTTGATTTTGAGAGCTCTGCTCCATTGTTTTAATTCTTTGAGAAAGGTGGTAGACTCAAGAAAATATCCTTGGGGTTGCTGTGCACAGGATTTTCTCCTAAGGCATGAAGACACATTGATCCATGAGTGGTGGCTTGCAAGAGCACTGTGTCCTTTCAGGTGGCTTGTGGCTTCATATTATTTTTACCCATGAGCATCAGGGAAAGGAAAGAATCTGATGCCGGGGAATGAGCCAAAGTCAAAACTAGAGTCAATTAGGAAAACATCTGAACTGCCCTTGGGAAAAATTGACCTCAGCTGACCTGCAGAGCTTAGGGGTATTGCCCCTAAGCATGCAGAGCCCTGGAGTTCAATCAGTGCACATTCATAATATCTTTTTTAAATGTTGCATAGCAAATTCAAACTGGGGTTTGTGCAGAGAAGTCAGGTAGAAATGGAAGACACCATTTTTCCAAATCATCTGGTTTTGCTGCAGCTTTATAGGGACTACACTGAATGGCAGACCTAATTGCATCTGTGTGCATGCATCAGGGCTGCAGCTTGGGGGCATGGTCCTGTACCCTGCCTGGGAGAACTCTGGAAATGTAAGTAGTGTCTCCTGGATTAAGCAATTAATAGATTTATAGTTTATGAGGATGTTAATGTAAGGTCAGTAGGATGCCTCCAGCATGTGTCATTAGGGTTGACAGCCTTCATGAAGCAATAGTTTCATGCTGCAGGCTATCAGGGAGTCATCTTTAAGGAGTGGCATATTATCCCATATGACCCAAGTTAGCTCGTAAGACTGACCTAAGCTGATTCAGGTTCGTGTTCTTCAGAGCAGTCTCTTTTAAGGGGCTTGGAGCAGAGGTCCTCATGTGGCCTGTCCATGTGCTCCCTTATGCTGGTGCCTGTGCCTAAACCAGGCTGCAGCACAGAAGAGTGGGAGGGAGCGTGAGAAATCAGCTAGTCTGCTGCCAAGGCAGGGCTAAGTGCTTCCAAGTGGTCCTGACAGACAGCTGTCTTGCCTATTTATAGCAATATGCGGGTGATGGAGAGAGCAGTGACAGAATAAATCCTCCCCAGCAGCTGATTCCAGTGTTCCCCTGTCCTTAACATTAAGCACTTTCTGTGTATGTGTCTATGTATACATATGTGTGTGCAGGCTTCTCCTTTCCGTGGTGTATAAGGCTCTTCCTTTATGATGTTAAGTACATCCTGCATGTTGTTCTGTCCTCATTGGATCAAGAGAAAAATCCTGCAGCAGCTGTTTTATGTATATTACAATTATCTTACCTTCCTCTTTTTCATCTTTCTTACTGCAATTTGACTTACTTAAGTAATTTTTCCCATAGTATGTTATTTATCCTTAGTAATTTCTTCTTCTCCCTGTCAGATCTTCTTTGATTGGTCTAGCTCTTCCTTGGAGTGCACCATCAGTAGCTGAAGGTGCTTTCTGTGGGAACATTCTTGCTGCTGGCTCAGGTAGAAGGAATGACATGCACATCTCATGGACTATGCTGCTGTCTCCTCATATTCCTGCATATATTTTAGGCTATGGCTGATATCCAGAGCTGTCTCCTCAATACAGTTGTTCACATTCGTCTCTGGAATCTGTCTTAATTTTGATGTGTTCGTTGCAGTTCTTGCCACAAATTCCCTATGATAATTTATGTCAGTGTTGTGTACCATGAAAGACTGAGGAAGTAAAGTAGTAAAAAGTCTATGAGTGAGGTGATATCCTGAAAAAACTAGGCTGTGGATCTTGATTGCTTCTGATTGATTTCTTATTGAAGTCTCAGCTAACTAATTTAGTCACTGAATATGGTTGAACTGGGGATGAGACAGAGCTCTTCACTGGAAGTACTCCCGATCCCTGGAGGTTGCCTATGATTATGAATGTTGTTTCAAAGCTTACTTTTGCATTTCAGTATGAAAGCCTGAAGTTTTAAGTGACTTTTAAACCTCACTTGGATGTCTGTAGATGTTTACATGCAGGGAGAGGGGCAGCTCCAGTGAACTGAAGAACACATCTGTCAGGCAATATCTCATGCTTCTTATTTGTTGGCAATGATTTTGCTGACTCCTGAGTGCCCAGCTTCTTGTTAGAGCTACATTTCCTGCTGAGACTAAATAGTGTCTGGTAGCTAAGTACTTTTCTACTGCCTTCTGCATTAGAATAACTGAGCACTGTTATCTCTGGCACAAAGCTTGGTTATTTTAGTACACTGCTCTGCTTTTGTCACTCAAAGGAGAAAAATACTTCTAAATGAAGGCTTGTGATTTCTCTAACTGAAAGCCTTGCAACTGTGGAGTATCATGCCAGTGCCTGGTGTGAGTCCCAGGATCCTTTGTGGATGTATATCTTATGATTGCATGAGTTTGGCTTTCACAAAGAACAATTTGCTGAGAATTTAGCATTCAGTCATAGCATTCAACTAGGTTGAAAAAGACCTTTAAGATCATCAAGTCCAACTGTTAGCACTGCCAAGTTCACCACTAAACCATGTCACTAAAGGTCTTACCTAAGAGGTTTTTGAACACTTCCAGGGACAGTGATTACACCACTTCTCTGGGAAGCCTGTTCCAATGCCTGATCCACCCTTTTGGTGAAGAAGTTTTTCCTAATATCCGGTCTAAACCTCTGGCACAGCTTGAGGCCATTACCACTTGTCCTATCACTTCAAGTCACTTAAGTAGTCCTCTGTGGTTTTCTAGGGTATTCTAGGTGGTATTCTTTGGGGATGCTGAACTCATGTTATGATTGATTGTTAGCTTTCCTGAAGGATTAAAAGAAGGTATTGCTAAGTAGGTTGAAAATAGTTTTTTGCTTCAGATTCAGTTCTGGGGAAGGGGGGGGATGGTTAGGGAGATGGTGGTGTGGGGGGCTAAGGGAATGGAGGGAAAGAGATTGAGGAATCCTGAAGAGACTGGGAGGGTTGAAGCATGGCACCTGGGATCCAGGCATATTCTGTGGATGGAGGCTGGCAGTTACTCTTGGCACATGGTGAAGGGTGTCTTTGTGTTTTTGTTTCCCTTTCATGTGGAAGCTGTAGTAACAGGCATGCCGTTGGAAAGTTGGTCTCATCAAAAGAGGAGGTGGAGATTCTTCACTTGCTAATGGCAGTCCAGTGGGGTGGATATTTCTGTTGCTATGGGCTTTTTTCAGCTGTAATCTGACATCTGCATTGAAAGACTTCTTTATGTGGATGCAGTATGAAAGTTGCAGTTGTTGGAAGCCAAGGATTTCAACAGAGGATGGTTGTGCAGGATGTAAAATACACAGAGTAGTAGGTGTACAGAGAGCAGATCCTTCAATGGCTAATTCAGTGGATAGTTCAGACTGTAGCCTGGAGGTGAGGAATAGCAGCTACTGTTTAAAACCTTACCTGGGAAATATACTACAAGCTCTGCTTCTCTGGTTTTATTTTCACAGCTCAATTTGCTTGTATGTTGGGATCATGATCTAACTGTAGAGTTTTAATGACCTGGATAAACTTGGGAGGGGGATGGGACTGTATTCAAACAGTCTACATCTGTTTAGCTGTAGCAAACTGGCTTGATAGTGTGATGGATTGAAGGAACATGTAGGATTTGCTGAAATGTTTGATTTTGAATTTCATCCTTCTTTGGTTTGCTAGATGTCAGTCAAGCATTACAGGCACAAATCTTTATTGATACAGCTATTTTTTGGCATGCTTCATAGGGAATAGCGTAGTTGTGTAGATAAGCAAGCAATTTTCTGGTTCTTTTGTCCCCAGGACCTTTTCCCCAGAGATTCTCTAAAGCTACTAAAGACTGGTGACCTGCTTACCCAAAGGCTTTCCTTGTCAGTGCTGCTGTTGTAGCTTCAGCTGGCAACAGCTTATTCTATCAAACTGAATGTCAGTGAAAACCACAACTCCCCACAGATGTGCCGGTCCTGATTAAACTTTCAGGAAAAGCTTCAGGAGAGGTGCCAGCATAGACTTTATTCTCCAAGGGACAAATCGATTACCTGGGCCTTCTGGGGAAATCATTTCCCTATCTTAAGATGCTTGTGGAGGACTCAGGTTTGGATCCTGCCACTGAAAGCTTGGTTCAGCGGAGGCCTTAAAGATCATGCTTTGATGTAAGACTTAGAAAAATATAT
This sequence comes from Melopsittacus undulatus, assembly GCF_012275295.1. Classification (NCBI taxonomy): domain Eukaryota; kingdom Metazoa; phylum Chordata; class Aves; order Psittaciformes; family Psittaculidae; genus Melopsittacus; species Melopsittacus undulatus. Next base: position 68,380,404 of record NC_047530.1, on the reverse strand, counting down.
TGGCAAATAAAGGCTCAGGACCTTTTCAGAAGGTCCAGAAAAGCTGGTGTGTTAGACTCCACTTTGCATGAAAAGGCAGATTTTGTACTGCTCTTCACTAAGCACTTGCTTATTTTATTAAATCAAACCCTTGTGATGGAGTTGTGTTCTGTCCCAGTGTGGACTAGAAACCTCTGAACTGCTTTAACACATCCACAGTGCCGTGGATTTCCAAACAATGCTGGGATCTTGGTGGTTGTTCCAGTGCTTTTGGTACTTTGCTGAAGTAGTTGTCACAACATGAACTAAAGTTAACTTGCTTTTGTCATGATTTGCTCTGTTCTTAAGTATGCTCTTTGGGAGCTTATTCTAGAATAGTACAGGTTTTGCTTCCTACCAGTACTGTGGAAGGATTTGAGTTCTTTAGCCCTTCCCAATCTACCCTTTATCATGACTATTAGTGAACTCTTTCACAGACACCCCTTTGGTGTGGGGAAAGAGCTTGCATGCCCTTGTGAGGTTGGGAGCTATGCTGGTGGTGGCATATGTCTCCAGTAGGGTCTCCCATGCCAGACAGGTCTCAACTGAAGGGTCAAAGTGTGTCCATGGGCAGGATGGGCTCACTAGCCCTTGGGAAGCATCCTTGAAGGATGACTCTAACTTCAAACCCAGGCAGATGGAGCTCGCTTAGCCCTGTAAGGCCATCCATCTAAGAGAAGGATACTCTAATCAAACCTATGACCTGAGGACTTCGCTGCCACCAAGCTTGCTAGGCCCTGCCAGATAAACCTCAGGTGTAAAAGGTGGGGCCAGTTTTGCGCATGCTGTGCCTCACCTAAAAAATCCACTGCGCAGGCCCAAAGGGTCTACCCGCACTTGCAAAGCCCTGTAGCGACAGGCGAGGGATGAAACGGCAGCTGGTAAGGTGCACTGGAAGTCACAGACCCAACCCTGCATGCAGGTGGTTCAGGACACTGGTACCTCGAGACTGACCCAGGAGATGACAGTCTTGTTCGGCAACATCCTGAATGATCAAGCAGCCTTTTCTTCAAGGAGAGCACTGCTTGCTCCATATGAAGAGAGGTCTAGAAAAGGTGGCCTAACTAAAGCTCATCTCCCCCTCCACCTGGTTGGCTAGCCGTGGCCAATGGGCATCTTCTGTTGCGGTCAATTAAAGACAAAGAGACAAAGGCATACACGTGCATCCAAAGGTATGTCCAGATTGACACTCACATGTTGGAACATCAGAACCATGCTTGATACAGTGAGCAGTGGGCGTCCTGAATGCTGTTCTGCACTAATTGCCCATGAACTGTCATGACTTGACATCGATATTGCTGCTCTCAGTGAAGTTCGATTTCATGAGGAAAGTAGGTAACCTTAAAGAACATGGTACCGGACATACACTCTACTGGTCAGGCAAATCCAAAACTGAAAGTCATCTTTCTGGAGTTGGCTTCATGATTGAAAACTCCATCGTCTCTAAACTTGAAAATTTGCCGATAGGTCATTCCGATTGTATTATCTCCTTACGTCTTCCACTACACAATAAGCAACATGTTGTTCTTTTCAGCATATATGCTCCAACTCTGCAAGCTGGCCCTGCAGAAAAAGACAAATTCTATTCTGATCTGTGTCGCCTCACTCAAAAGGTTCCTATAGATCATAAGATCATTATCCTTGGTGACTTCAACACCCAAGTAGGTCAGAACTTTGAAGCTTGGAAAGAAGTGCTAGGCAAGCACAGTGTTGGTAACTGCAGTGATAACAGAAACTTCTTGCTAGAGTTTTGTGCAGAGCAGCAGCTTACCATCACCAGCACTATTTTCCAGCAGAAAGACAGCTGGATGACAACCTGGATGCATCCTTGATCTAAACATTGGCACCTTATTGATTATGTCTTAGTGCGCCAGAGAAATGTTTGTGATGTCTGTCACACCCAAGTGACCACCGCCTTGTGCATTGCAAACTTAAATTCCACTTCAAGCCCAAACCTAAGAGGGGCAGCGTTCTGAGGAGGAGGCTCAATGTTAATAATCTTCAAATAGCTGCAGTGAGGGACAGCTTTCAGGCTAACCTTCAAACTAGGCTTGAAGACCACCTTATAGAATCTTCTCCTGAAGCACTTTGGCAACATATTAAAAATAGCATCCTGCAGTCCTCTGTAGAATCCTTTGGGTTCTCCTTAAAGAAAAACAAAGGCTCGTTTGACGATAACAATCAGGAGGTCCAGGAATTGCTGACGAGATCTGCTCATCAAGCACACCTCACTCAGCCACTTTGCCATGTAAGAAAAGCAGCCTTTTGTCTTGCATGTAGTAAACTCCAACAGAAACTTCGAGACATCCAGAGCAAGTGGTGGCTCAGCCTAGCAGAAAAGACTCAATTATGTGCAGATTTGGGTGACCACAGAGGATTCTATGTGGCTCTGAAAGCAGTGTATGGACCCACATACCAGGTTCAAAGCCCCTTATTTAGTGTAGATGGCCAAACGCTTCTTAGAGATAAAATCTCCATCCTGAATTGTTGGTCTGAACATTTTCAACTACTGCTAATCGGGTAGTCCAAGACAAAGGAATCCAGCACATTTTACAGTATCCAGTAAAACATTAATTTGATATAGCCCCTACCATGGGAGAGACTCTTAGGGCTATACAGCAGGTGAAAACTGTCAAGGCAGCTGGGGTCGACAGAATCCCACCCAAAATCTGGAAGTCCAGAGGCCAAGCACTTCATGCTAAATTTCATGAGCTAGTTGTGCGCTGTTGGGAACAAGGTAAATTACCATCAGATTTTCGTGATGCAATCATCATTGCTCTGTATAAGAAAAAAGGTGTAAAGTCAGACTGCTCAAGTTACCGAGGTATAACTTTGCTCTCCATTGCTGGAAAAATTCTTGCAAGAATACTATTGAGCAGATTAGTACCTGCTGTCGCAGAAGAACTACTTGAAAATCAATGTGGTTTCAGATCTAATGGAAGTACCACAGGCATGGTATTCGTTCTCAGACAACTGCAAGAAAAGTGTAGAGAACAAAATAAGGGGCTCTATATAACTTCCGTTGACCTCACCAAAGCTTTTGGCACTGTGGGTGGAAAAGGCCTGTGGCTGATCTTGGAATGGTTAGGTTGTCCCCCCAAGTTCCTCAAAATGATTATTCTGTTACATGAGGATCATCAAGGCCAAGTTAGATACAGTGATGCACTCTCTCAACCCTTCCCAGTAACCAATGGTGTGAAACAAGGTTGCATTCTCACACCAACTTTATTCACAATTGTCTTCAGCATGATGCTTCAAAGGGCTATGGTAGACCTCGACGAACGGTATCTGTATTCGATATCATACTGATGGGAGCCTGTTCAATCTAAGGCGACTGAAGGCCCACACTAAGACCTTAAATCATCTTGTCAGTGAACTCCTTTTTGCTGATGATGCCGCCCTTGTTGCCCACACAGAAGCAGCTCTGCAGTGTTTAACATTTTGCTTTGCAGAGGCAGCTAAGCTTTTTGGGCTGGAAGTCAGCTTGAAGAGGACAGTAGTTCTCTACCAACCTGCACCACAAGAAGATTATCTTCATCCTGACATTACCATTGGTGACTCAGAGCTTAAGTCAGTTCAGCTATCTGGGAAACGTTATTTCCTTGGATGCCATGATCAACAAATAGAATGTTTTCAATATTCAATAGAATAGCAAAGGCCTTTAGAGCCTTTGGAAAACTCCATAAAAGAGTCTGGTGCAATAAACACCTGAAGAAAAGTGTGATGTTAGTGTCTATAGAGCCATTGTACTGTCTACTCTTTTATATGTGTCTGAATCACGAGCTATCTACTGCCATCACCTGTGACTCCTTGAACGCTTCCATCAGTGCTGCCTCCGTACAATTCTAACCATCCATTGGACTGACTATGTGTCAAATGTTTCTGTCCTTGAACAGGCAGGGGTCACCAGTACTGAGTCCATATTGCTGAAATTGCAGCTGTGCTGGGCAGGGCATGTGTCTAGGATGAAAGATCACTGCCTCCCTAAGATTGTGCTTTACAGTGAGCTTGCCATCAGTTGCTGCAGAAGTGCCTCAAAGAAGAGATATAAGGACTCCCTGAAACAGTACCTTAGCCTTGGCCATATTGACTACCATCAGTGGTCCGCCTTGGCCTCCAGTCAGGAGACTTGGAGACACACTATACATAATGCCATTGTCTCCTTTGAAAACACACACAGATTTAGTCTCAAGGAGAAAAGGCAGTGTAGAAAGAATCGTGCCCTGCCTATACCACCCAAGGAGACCTTTTGTTGTGCTTTTTTTGCAACCGGATTTGCCTATCCCACATAGGCCTTTTTAGCCATCAGCGCACTTGTAGTAAGCGTGGGTAAAACCCTTCCAAAATCTTCATTCGCGAAGTCAAGCCATGATGATGATGATGATGAGTGAATTACTGGATGCTGATAAGGAGTCAGTTGTGTTTTATTCTTGTAGCATTAAAACTGATTGAAGAAGCATCTACTCGCTTTCCTTCTTATTGGAAGATGATGTGCTGAGATTGCTGTAAAGCTGTGTATTGCTGGGGACACAGGCACAGACTCTTCTCAGTTAATTTTATATAGCACATCTGTGTTTTCCAGGAAATGGGTAGGATTAACTATGCATAGCCTTTTTGTTTTAGTGCTTGGGAGACTTCAAAAATCTTGATTTGTTTTTTATTTTCTCCAAAGGCAGCCTTTCACTAGACCAGGTTGCTCAAAGCCACATCCAGCCTCATCTTGAACACTTACTTCCAGAAGTGTCCTTGGAGATTATATTCTATTTTATGTTTATATATATAGATATATATATAGAGACATAAAAATAGAAATAATTACAATTATCATCCTTGAATATTATAATTTCACGTATTTTAATGTGGTCTGAGCTCTGTCTGGTAATAAACTGCTTTTAAAGCATGGAAAAGCCATCACACTGTTTGCTTATGGATTAATCCTGCTTTTTATTTAACCACTCTGTTGCCAGTTGCAGTTCTATGAGTTGCTCATGGATTAGTGGATGCTCATGGATGGTTGATGAAAAAATGAACATGAGCCAGCTTCAGTGTGCGCTTGCAACCCAGAAAGCCAACTGTATCCTTGGCTGCATCAAGAGGAACGTGACCAGCAGGTCAAAGGAGGTGATCCTGCCCCTCTACTCTGTTCTTGTGAGACCTCACTTGGGAGTATTTTGTGCAGTTCTGGTGTCCTCAACATAAAAAGGACATGGTACTGTTGGAACAAGTCCAGAGGAGGTTCCACGAGGATGATCAGGGGACTGGAGAACCTCCCATATGAAGACAGGCTGAGAAAGTTGGGGCTGTTCAGCCTGGAGAAGAGAAGGCTGCATGGAGACCTCATAGCAGCCTTCCAGTATCTGAAGGCAGTCTATAAGGATGCTGGGGAGGGACTCTTCCTTAGGGACTGTAGTAATAGGACAAGGGGTAATGGGATAAAACTTAAGACAGGGAAGTTTAGATTGGATATAAGGAAGAAGTTCTTTACTGTGAGGGTGGTGAGGTACTGGAATGGGTTGCCCAGGGAAGTTGTGAATGCTCCATCCCTGGCAGTGTTCAAGGCCAGGTTGGACAGAGCCTTGGGTGACATGGTTTAGTGTGAGGTGTCCCTGCCCATGGCAGGGGGGTTGGAAGTAGATGATCTTGAGGTCCTTTCCAACCCTAGCTGTTCTATGATTCTGTGATTAGACTTAGTGTTGAGGCTTAGTCTACAGAGTTGCTGAAGATCTTAGTATTTGAACAGCAAAGGAAAAGGGGTCCTTTGCTTTGCCAGAGCTGTGTTTCCAGCTTGAGGATAAACAACTCAAGTTTTTGTTGTCACAAATCCTGTAGCATTGGAGTTCAGAAGAGTCGTTGGTAAAAGAAGGAAATAAACCAGCCTGTCACCTGCTTCAGGCAGAAAATAAATCACTTGATATGAAACCGAGGCTATTCTGAGTCCTGTGGTGCTGATGGTAAAACACATATCACTTTATGTAAATCTTTCTTGAGGGTGTGAGGTGGAATTTAGGGCTGCAGGAGGTATGGTATGCCCTTCCTAATCTCTCTTGTATGTTTATTTTTTGGGAGAGGGTACAATAATTCACAGCATTATTTGCTCTGGTGTTCTTGGACTGGGAAAACTTAATGTGATTGTAAGTTTGGGGTTTGAAATGGAGGGGTGGAAATTTGATTACAGCAGGGAAAATCATGCAATATTTTAAGGAGACCAGTAATTTCTTTGTTTGGGCTTTGCAATCGTCCATGCTGAACTATAACAAGTGTTTTGTTCAGAGTAAGCCTTGCAGCCATCTTTGTAGCCTTAGCACCCCTCTCATTTTCCTAACCCTGTGTTTTCTTTTCCCTTGTACAGGGCTTATGCAGAAGACTCGTCCTCTGTAAAACACGATCCAAGGACAGAGCCAAGCGAGAAGTTGAAGCATGAGGAGGAGAGCAGTGACAGTGAGGATAGAAAGGCTGTTGCTTCTGGTGATGAGGAGGCTCAGCCAGAAGGGAAGAAGAAGAAGCGTTCTGGCTTCAGGGACCGTAAGGTACCAAACTTGGACATATTTCACCTGTATCCTATGCACTGCGGTGGAAAAAGGGAGAAAAGCTGCAGGATATATTATTCAGGTTGTAATATGTTGTGGTATGTAAAGAGTCTGGCTTTAGCTCCGTACTTGTCTTTATTTTCTAAGAGACCTTAGCATTTTGGAAACCTCCTTTCTTGGCAAGCTGCCTTGAGTTTCTTTAGGTTGAAGCTCATTTATTTGGAAAGCACAGTATACTCATTCTCTGAAATGGAGACCTCTTTTCCCATCTCCAGTTGGATGTTTGAGAAGTGGCTTGTTAAGAAATCAAGGCTGCTGCTTTGATGGGTGTTAAGATGGAGTATGCAAAATAGGGAATCGGTACAAAAGCATCCATCATGTGTGTCTTTGAGTCCATCTGTTGGTCTGTTTGCCTGTGAACGTACACAGTGTATGTAGGAAGCGGAGGGTGAGTGTGGAAGGGAGGTTATGGAAAAGGGATACTTGAGTTTTTCCTTCAATTATTCCATGTAAACGTAGTTCTTGAAATACAGCCTCACTCTATTCACAGTTAGTTGTGTCTCTCCCTTAATGTTTATGCCTATTTAATTTTCATATCAGACATGTTTTCAAGAGCAAGAAAACTGGAGTAATGAGCTATATTGTCAGCTTGTGACCTGCCTTCACTGTTGGACAGTCCTGAGAGCTTAGGGGTCCTCAGAACGGTCTTACAACTAGTTTGGTACTATCTGTAACCACTGTTATTATAAGATGTCTTACTTGGTCTGATGGAGAGTCCTGTAACTGAGAGTTGGCAGACAGCAGTATTTTATTTTTTAAACCTGTCTGGATGTTGTTTTTATTGGGCTATGTTTGATGATTTAGTATCTTTGTAGTGCCAAAGGGGAGAGTGGGAGTATATGCTCTTCACTATTCCTTTCTGTGTGATTTGTTTCTGATAATTATTATCTCCCTGTGGTGGCCTGCTGGTGGCAGCTCAGTGAAGTTATTTTGTAGGATTCTATGCTGAAATATGAAGAATGGTCCAGGACTATGGGTTCTTTGCTTCTGCTGAGTTTCTTGGCAACTGGGTGTTGGATACAGTGACAGCTTCAGCAAAACTTCAACTCTTGCCAGTTCTACTCAAGAAAAAAAGGTTCATTTAACCCGTGTCAGCAGATGAAGGCATGTTACAAAGAGTGAAGAAGTGATTCAGTTTCATCCACACTTATGTAAAAAAACCCTGAAACAACAAAACGAAATCCAAACCTATTTGTTGATACATCAAATGTAATGATTAATTTTAACATGGCTGGTTGCTTCTGGCTAGGAAAACCACAGAATATTTGTCTGCAGGTGGAGATTTTTACTCCAGTTGTTAGGAGACGTGCCTACATTGACCAGCTTTTTTGTTCCCGTACTAGGGAGGGAGGAATATGGCCACACTTTCCAAATAACACCTGAACATGGAGGGTGACCCTGAGATCCAGTGGGAATGACGGGCAGCCTAGATCCCTTCTCAGTCCACGCCTGCCCTCTTCCTACAGTTCTCAACTTGGGAGCAACAATTTCAGCAGGGAGAGCACAGTTTAAAACAAACCTCACAATCTTTTTGCCAACAGAAATCCTCTTCTTTCAGCCTTAAGATGGAATGTGCCTTCTGTGACCTGAATGCTGGCTTTTTTTTTGTGCTTCATTTAATGCAGGATGTAACTGGCAGCCTCGCAGTTGCCATGCTCTGTGTTTGTTTGAGCAGCTACGTTGTGGGCTTCGTGTTTGATCAGCAGTTGCCTTAGTGAGTCATCTCAGGAGGTGTGTTTGAATGTTTCCAGTTCAGATGACAGAGGAAGGTGTGCCCCTGCTCCCAGCTCAAAATCAGGGCTGCTCCCCGGATGGGTTGCTCCCCTCATGAGTTGTGTAGCACCTTGGGAATTCCTGACTCTTCCATGTATTAAATAAAAGGAATCAAAACAAAGCCACCAAAACCCAAAGCAAACAAACAAAAAAACCCACAAAGAAAAACAAAAAACAAACCCAAAACTTAATCACCACCCACAGTAAAAAGTATTTCCAGCTTTTTCCCATGATTAAATGAAAAGTGTGACATTTTCCCTGACAAAATACAACCTTAATTGAAAGTGTTTAACACTTGTTTGTTATCCCAGTGTTGCTTTTAATGAAGTCGGTGGTTAGTAGTGAAAATAATAAATTAGGCTTGACATTGCTATTTTGGGTAGTGATTCAGTGAAGAGGAAGTTGAAATACAAATTACTTGGCAGCTGCTGGGGCTGTGGGGCTGGTGCTGGGATCGTGTGTGAATGGTTCATGGGCATGTGTTTTCTTGCAGGCTATGTAGTATAGAGGTCCTGACTGGGTAAGGCAGAAAAGGAAAAGATTGTTTGAATGTTTTTATAGTTTGAAGGCTGATGAGCAGTAATACATGCTGTGGGTGGGCTGATGTGTTAATTAACTTGCTAAAAGCATTTGCGTGCAGCATTAGGATTGCTTTATCAAGGTCTGCTTACAGTGTTTGCTGGGTCATGCAGGTATGCTGCCTTAGGTGTGTCAGTCGTGCTGAGACTTCATGTTGGTGTGCATTACAGTAGGAAGCCCAAAGAAAGTCATCATTAATTTGCCCTGCTAAGATGTGCGTGTTGTTGCATGGTCAGGGATGCCCCAGTGATGCTCTGGGAGTGAACTGAGGTGTTAATTTAGAGCTTGATTTTCATGTCTCCACAGGATTTATTTTTTTTTTTAAACTTTTAACCTGAGGCGTAGCATAAACACCAACTGTCTCAACAGCAGCTTCACTCTTGTGGCACAATGTGGATTCCTTGGCCATCTTTCTCCTCTAGTGCATGCTCTATTAATAAATGCCAAAATAGGACTTTTGCCTTCTGGTCTCATAATCTTTCTGGAAGCCCCTGATTACATGAGGCTGCAGTTCTGGTGGCAGGATGAGAATTTTTGGTCAGTGCCCATTGCACCGAGGACTGGTGCATACTCGAGGAGGCAACCACTTTGCCAGGAAGAGTATTAGGGAGTATTTTGTAGGTGAGAGGTCATGGGAGAAAAGACTTGTCTGGGATGATTTTATGTCCAGATTGTTTCCAAGTAGTGTAAAACCACCTCACAAATGGTGGTGTATGTACACCCAAATACATACATGTGCTTCTATCTCCATGTTGGTATAGTGTGATCAGGGCACCCATGTTATCGCCTGCTTGTGTTTAGTGCCCTGTCTTGAATAAGGGAGTTGCTCTCATTTGTGGGCCTTGGCTGTTCCCTTCTTGACCTGGCTTCGTGTTCAATCAAGTCTTGAAGTCAGAGTGATGAGTTGTAGCATGTCTGTTTAGTTTTTGCCAGTGATTAGATCATGCTAGTGAAAATGAGGTGACTGTGAGTTTAGCTGTGGGCAAAAGGGAAGAAATTTGCTGCATTTGTTCACTTCTTGTAGGGACGTTTGAGGAAGAAGTGTGGTTTCTGTTTTGATGAAAACAGCCCGTGAGAGCTGAACAAACATTTTAGATTCTGCTCCTTTTCATTTTTCCCCTGCTAGCTTCTGAGTTATTCAAGGTTGTTGCTCCTCATAATTTTTCTAGAATGTATTTGTCCTGCAAATTGTGTGTTTGTGTATGTGACAGCTAATTGCTGGAACTCAAAAGGATGGAAATAATTAAAACTCTAACAGTAACTTCCCATGGAACTTTGAGTAGCTGTATATAATCACATATCCTTCTGGATCTGAAACTCAGATCACTTTTAACAGGTAACACCCATTTCATAAATTGCAGTGGGCTTACAGGAGCTGCTTTGAGCTTTCATGGAGATGATAGGTCAGCTTGGCTGTCTTTGGCTGGATGGGGCAAAATTTGTATCAGCAAATTATAGTCATTAAAAATCCTTATGTTCCTCCTTATGCTGCTCTGAGGCTTAATGAGGCAGCCCTACATCTGTAGAGGTATTCAGCTGCTTTTGTTAGATGAAGGGAAGCCCAAAACTACTTCGTATTTTTCATGAAACCACAGAGTGCCTGGGTACAAACTTCTGGGTTTGCAGATCTGTGCAAGGTTGTTGTGCTGCATGCTAACGCAGGAGACCTTTTTTTAGCCTGTGTCATTAGCTGGCTTTTGTGAGCTGTGCCACATGTGAGTTGTACATGGCTTTTGAGCAACAGACTGACCCTTCCTGCTCTAGAGCCGTATATTCAAAACTGCATCTTCAAGACTGCCTAACAGTTATCCGAGGCTAGAAAGCAAGTTGTGTTGAATGGGTGTCGTGGATGGAGAGAGCTGCTGGTCATGGTCTTTGGTGTCTGCTCTTGGCTCTGGTCCTGGACTTGATACTGTAGTTAGTTTTAGTTGTCTTCCTTGAAGGTAAAATACGTAACTCTGGTTTTGGCTGATGAAGTTGAGTAGGGGTATTACTCATGAGATTAGGTCATGCTACAGGAAGGAGTGAGATATGGGCCTTGTAATCTCAAGTCAAAAGATCACTTTGGCATAACAAGTTACGGCCTGGCAGCTGGGAGCTGTAGACAAAGACATGTGCAGCTTGGCAGCAGGAAGAGCTGGGGAAGCATGTGGTGTTGTTTACGGCTGATAGATGGTGACCTGTAATTTTGCAATATAACAATTGCTCTTGATCCAATGCCCTTACCTTTGGAGGACCTTGTGGACTGAAGCACTAAAAATGGGCTTAGATTCACTAGGGGGAAATCCTGCCTGACCAATTTGGTGGCCTTCTATGATGGGGCTACAAAAGTGATGGACAGGGGTAGAGCAGTTGATGTCATCTGCCTGGACCTGTGCAAAGCGTTTGACACTGTCCCACATGACATCCTTGTCTCTTAATTGGAGAGACATCAATTTGATAGGTGGACCACTCGGTGTATAAAGAACTGGCTGGATGGTCGCACTCAAAGAGTTGTGGTCAACGGTTCAATGTCCAGCTGGAGACCAGTAACGAGTGGTGTTGGGACCGGTCTTGTTTAATGTCTTTGTCGCTGACATGGACAGTGGGATTGAGTGTGCCCTCAGCAAGTTTGCCGATGACACCAAGCTGTGTGGTTCGGTTGATACACTGGAGGGAAGGAATGCCATCCAGAGGGACCTTGACACGCTTGTGAGGTGGGCCGATGCCAACCTCATGAAGTCTAACCATGCCAAATGTAAGGTCCTGCGCCTGGGTGGGAGCAATCCCCGGCACAGCTACAGGCTGGGCAAAAAGGAAATTCATGGCAGCCCTGCAGAGAAGGACTTGGGGGTGTTGGTCGATGAGAAAATGAACATGAGCCAGCAGTGTGCACTCACAGCCCAGAAAGCCAGCCATATTCTGGGCTGCATCAAAAGGAGTGTGACCAGCTGGTCAAAGGGGGTGATCCTGCCCCTATGCTCTCGTGAGACCTCACTTGGAGTACTGTGTGCAGTTCTGGTGTCCTGAACATTAAAAGGACATGGAACTGTTAGAACAAGTCCATAGTTGGGCCACGAGGATGATCAGGGGACTGGAGTACCTCCCATATGAAGACAGGCTGAGAAAGTTGGGACTGTTCAGCCTGAAGAAGAGAAGCTGTGTGGAGACCTCATAGCAGCCTTCCTGTAGCTGAAGGGGTCCTTCAGATAGGGATGGTGGTGAGGGACTCTTCATTAGGGACTGTAGTGACAGGACAAGTGGTAACGGGTTGAAACTTAAACAGCAGGGGTTTAGACTGGTTATAAGGAAGAAATTCTTTACTGTTAGGGTGGTGAGGCACTGGAATGGGTTGCCCAGGGAGGTAGTGAATGCTCCATCCCTGGCAGTGTTCAAGATCAGGTTGGATGAAGCCTTGGGTGATATAGTTTAGTGTGAGGTGTCCCTGCCCATGGCAGGGTGGTTGGAACTAGATGATCTGAAGGTCCTTTCCAACCCTAACTATTTTATGATTCTATGATTGTAGGTGCAAAAGGGACTAGGGACAAAAATGTTCTGTGCAGGTGACTGTAGGAAAGAAGGAGCTGGTTATAGTGGTTGATGCAAGGGCATTTCTGAATGATGAAAAATCTATGGTGATGCTGAGAGTGGGGAGAATGCTTTTGAGATTTTCATTATAGATACTGCCATCTCTGGCTGCATTTGCTGGAGATCTGAGCTGGAGCTAATGTAGAAGAAAGAGGGTTTGCTTTCCCCTAGTTTATTTACTGAAGCCTGGCTTGAGGGATTAAAAGCCTTTGGCTTGATTTATCCTAGAAATATGACAACACTAGAGAGGGTGTTTTCTGTCTGATAAACATCAGGTTGGAAAAGTTGTTCAAGTTAAAGGACAAGGCTGAAACAGAACCAAAGCCATAAGTGATCTGCAGCTGCCTTGGCAGTATCCTTGATCTTGAGTGTTCTTTTCTAGCATATCATTACTTGTTTGGTTTTGCTTTTAGTTCCTGTGGCTCTTGGCGAGAAGTACTGAAGGTTTCAAGAAGTACCTTATGGACTGTTAAATATGGTGTATAATGCAGGAATAAAAAGCTGTATGAAGAAGGAAAGTTTTCTACTCTAATGCATAATGAAGTGTAGGTCCTTCTGCCTTTTTCCTCACTTGTGACCTTATGTTGTGGTTTTATTTATAAACTTTTCTGTTCTCTGATTAATTCCAGCTGTGTGTTGGGGAATATGGTTCTAGGTACAAAATAATCACTACTGGCAGAGTTAGTAAGTGGCAGATTGGTCAGGAAAAGAAGACCGAGTAAAGAATGTTTCTGCAGAATTTTGCCAATGTGATAGAAAAGAGGAAAAAATTAGGTTGGGTGCCTGAGCAACCAGCTGTGCCTCCAAGTAGTTTTTTCCAAGACTCAGCTTGAAAGTAAAGGTCTCTTCCATCTCTCCAAGACATTTTCTGTTCATTTATTAGTCACAAATCAGAACCCTTCAACACTGTGGTTAAAATACTGAACTGCTTTAGGCGCACAAATGTGATGGTAGTGGGTTTTTTATGTTCATGTTTAAAAGTGCCTTCAGGGATTTTGTTAACTCGGTTTTACTCTGCCCTCATGAAGAGTCAAAACTTTAAAAATAGTAAAAGGCTCTTAGTGTTTGCTCTTACTCCTGGGACATCAGGAGCTGATACTTCTAGTTTAACTGGTAGTTCAAAGGCTGAAGATAGGAGGGTCTATCTTCAGGCTCTAATGTAGGTCTTGGGAGAGGAGCCATGCACATCTAATACTGGTTACATTTAATTTCCAGGTGATGGAATATGAGAACAGGATCAGAGCTTACTCCACGCCAGACAAAATCTTCAGATACTTTGCCACTTTGAAAGTCATAAATGAGCATGGTGAATCTGAGGTTTTTATGACACCACAGGATTTCGTGAGATCAATAACGCCTAATGAAAAACAACCGGAAAGTAAGTGATGTCTGTGTAGTAATTGGAGGAACTAATACAGCCAGGGGTTATAAACTCTCCAGTCTCTGCTTGCCTGATCTTTAAACTTCCCATCAAACATTTATGTTGTTGAGTATTGTTCTTGTTATGTTCAGAGCTATGGCACAGAAGGTGGGTTGCTGTATGATTAGGGTGCTGCCACAGCCAAAAAAGTGATGCTCTCAACCCCATGCATTATAGCAGTGCAACAGCGTGCAGGAGGACAAACAGATACAACAAATGCAGGAGTAAGGCAGAAAGTTACCAGTGCAGCTATGAAGGAGTTTTGTCTCTCCAGACGGTTCTTCAGCTTGTCCATGCTGGCTTGAACCCAGTTGTCTGGCAGCAACCAAGTAACAGTGATCTTTCAGGTTCAGAAGTATTGCTCATGGTATGTTTCTTCGGAGCTTCAAATCGGAGATTACTATGGCTAGGAAGCACCTCCTGAAGCTACCTATTCCGCCTCCATGCTCCAAATCCAAAATAAGCCTAATGCCTCCTGTGTTGCCTGAAGTGCTGTTGCAGCATGGTAGATCTCATTGGTATGAGCCCTTGAGGAGCAGATGAGACAACTTTCTTGTATATTTAATAGTAAAGGGTTACCTTCAACTGGAACACTTCAAGAATTGTTCATAATCCTAAAAAAGGAGGTTGCTTTGTCAAGGAAGACCTTATGAATAGCACTGAAACCCCTAGCAATAAAGGGGTCCAGGCAGCCCCATGTTTGTGGCTGAGCTGTGGTTCTGCTGATCAGGGTGCAGCTGATCTCCACCAGCTTCAAATTCCCTGCATATAACAGGGAAGCAGATCAGCTGTGGTACCTGTGGGTGTTTGGCAGGCAGCAGGTGGGAGATCAGACACTGTTTTCCTGGTCTGGAAAGCTGTGTCCTGAGTGGTAAGAGGCAGGTTTTTGTGGGGTGGCTTTGAGGATTTTGCCTGTCTTCTGTTCTGTAGATTTGTGTTTTAGGTGAGACATGGGCAATCAGGTTTCCTGGTCTCCCACAGTGTATCTCAAAGAATGAAAAGGGGATTTGTCAGAGAACTCCTTTCTGCAGGCGTTAATGAAGAACTTCAGCCCTCAAATGTTAACTTCTTGAGCATGGGGTTTATGTACAAAGTGTGAAACTGTTTTGATATCCTCCATGACAGCTGTTTAATGTACACTTGTGCTTAGATGATCTTAAGGTCCTTTCCAACCCTGACTATTCTATGACTCTATGATTCTGTATGAAGTGTGTGCAGAAGGGAAGAGAAACCAATCCTGGCATTAGTGTTAGATGCATGTTGGTAAATTGATATTTAGCTTTTCATCAAGTCCTGAAAATGGCTGTAGTTCTCATAAGAATACGTAGTTTCATCTTCAGTGAAGAGGTAGTTTAAGCAATAAACAGAAGATAATGTTCACAGATGCTGAAATTGTGTGCTACCATCTTACCTATCTAAAGCTCCTTGAATTGGTATTTTGACAAGCAGTAGCAGTACTTTGAGTGCAAGTCTTCCCAGGCAAGTAATGTTGGGATTTTTTTGTCAGCCACCTTAAAAATAGAAAAATGTCATGTGTTTAATTTCAACACATCTGATTCTCTTTTACTTCTTCCATATGTGCTTGGTGCATTTTAAGGCGTACAGAAAATCGGTGGAAGAGTGCTCAGAAAACACCTACTTTGGAGACAAGCAGAGGTGACTAATGGGAAATAATTTGTCAGTGTTAGCCACTAACTTCCCAATGTAACTATTATCCTGGCTAGGCCATCTGTTTAAATGGCTCTGTGAAGCCTGTTGTGGCTTTTGAGTGACACAAGGCAGACTATAAAGGAAGAAAATTGCCTTAGTGATACTTACAGATGCTCTTGGAAAGTGAAATGAGATGGAAATTGAACTTTGGCTGCCCATTAGCAGGCAAAGCATGAGAGTGGGCATTTTAGGTCTTGGTTTGAAAGTATATCTTGAGGACTGTAACTGTCACAAACTTGCTTCTAGATAAAGCTGCTGCTAGGATGGTTCTTTTTTACTAAGTGCTGTATGTCATGACAATCACAGTAAATGGGTTTTTAATTATAATGAACAGTAGAGGAGTAAAACGCTAAATGCTACAGTAAAGTCAAACCATCCATAACCTTGTTCCCAGATGTTTTCAAATCTCGCCATAACAAAAAAAAAAAAAAGAAAAAAGTTGTCTTTTGTAGTTTATTGTTTGTATTTTTTTAACTCAGAGGTTAAAAACAAAAGACTGCACCTGCTCACCAGATTATGAACTTTACATCCGTCTGGCACTGTTGACTCATAAGGAAATCAGGATTATAGATGAGTAAGGAAATGCTGGGGCTACTTTCTCCTTTAGTCATGACTCAGGTGTGTCCTTTGGCCGGACTGCAGCGTTCCTCCTTCGTCTCAGGGTGTTCCTGCAGGTGGTGATGTAGCCTCTTGGAAATCTCCTTCAGGCAGTGACATAGCCTGCTGTAATCATACTAGCTTGGTACATCAATGCTTGAACTGAACTGTGGATTACTTTGTTCACTCCCACTGACAGCAAGGCTTTCAGTGAGTGGTATTTGTTGGTAGGTTTGCCTGGTGCAGCAATTGGCTTCTGGACCTGTGAATTAATACGGTCCTGCATAAGCAGTCTGAGACTTGAGGACAGGGGATGCTCTGTGTGCTGAAGCTGCTGCATGTGATTTCAGCAAGTAACTTTTTGTTAATGTGTCTGCTATTTTACAGAAAGAAAATACCCCATCACTCGCTTTCAGTTATATTCCATAGTATCCGAGTCCCTGTTGTATTTATTTTTAAACTGCTAATCTGCTGCGGGGTATCATATGCCTATTTCATTTTTATGGATTACATAGGGGAAAGTTGATTTATTGTCAGTAAAAATGGCAGCTTAATTCTACACTGTATTTTGCTGGTTTGGGGGAAATGAATGCCAATTCATTACCTCCTGTAGATTGCTTTCCCCAGTTCAGTAAAATTTCCTGCCATAGCTTTCCCAAGTATGCAAGCTGTGCTTAAGGTGTGACACACTCTTGCTGAGCTTGGAACTGTCAGAATAAGACAAACAATGGCATTAAACTTGGAAGCTACTTTGAAAAAGAAAAAAAGTCTTTATGCTGTTTGTAAAGTCCAAGTGCCGACAGAAGTGTGGGCAGTGATATCTGCTCCCTGCAGTCCTGGGTTATATTTTAATTCCCGCCTCCTCATACCTGAGAGAGAGCTGTTCTTCAAGGCTGGATGAGCAGGGGTGGTTTCTTCAGTCCATCCCTGCTGGTGTTTGCTTGCCCAAACTCAGGTGAAAATACTGCCTCTCAGTCTCTGGTAAGAAGGCTAAGAGTTTGTAAAAACCTAGTTTTGAATGGTGCAGCTCTTTGAAGACAGGTGGACTTCTGCTGAAAAAGATGCACGAAGCCATGACCCTTGTCAGGAGTGCTGTAACTGCTTGATAGAGACAGGTCGTTGCTGGTGCATCCTCTGTAGTCTTAGGTGATTGTTGGTCTGCATGAATATTTTCAAGTGTTTGGACTTGCTTGGTGGTGGCCTGCACAGTCCTCCTGTCTTTCCTAGCCTCTGAGTTACCTCCATATCCCCAGCTTTCTCTAGATCTGTTCTGCACTAATTGTTTTCCTGGGGAATGTGAGTATTTTGAAGCATCCTGGGCCAAGAAGGAGCTGTGGCATACTCAGCCAGTACCAGTAATGAAAAGAAGTAGAAAATGCTCCATATCTTATCACAGCATGCTGTAACGAAGACAGCTTACACCCAAACCAGTCTTGCTCTTCCATCTCAGTGTTAATCTCACTCCCGCCACATGAAAGATGCCTTTCAAGATCCACCATGCACTGCAGCAGTTCAGATATCTGAACTCTTGGAAATGTCCTGGAAGGTGTGTGTGTTCTTGGGGTTGTTTTGTTGTTGGGGGGGGGGGGGGGGTGTCTGTAAGAAACCACAAACATGCTGTTGAAGCTCAGCCAGGAGCAGCAGCTGTGCCTCTGTGCACAGGGTGGTGTCAGAGGAGAGGAACTGTGAAGGACAAAGCTGATGTCTGGTGGCTTGCTCAGACCACATAGCTTGATTCTCAGTTTTCAAATGGTTTGGGTTTTATGTCTGGATTGCATAAGCAGCTGAGCACAAGCTGACTCTGGACTATTTGCAGTGCTTTTGTGATTATTTATTATTTTGTGCTAAATTTGTAAAATATGGATCTGATCTTTTGTGGAACCAACAGTCATGAGCTGTGACAAGGACTCACCTGGTCTGGAGGGGAGGGGGAAGATTCGCTAGGCTTGTACAAATCCCTGAAGTTACACAACGTTTTCCACTGAAATGCTTAGGGAACTAGAGATGCTGAACTTGCCTCTGGTTTGTTGATAGGAACTTCTGTGTTCTCTCCCAAATGCCTTTGATGGAGAGGTCTTCAGGGGAGAATGTGAGTGAGAGGGGGAGGTAGCTTGATGGTTATCTCCTGAACCAGGAGGGTAAATAGATATGGGTTGGGTTTTTTTCCATGAAAATACATCATTCCAAGGCAAGAATCATCTTTGAGCCTGTAATGCCTGACTCAAGACCCCAGGAACCTAGCGAAGGAGGAGCGAAAAGTACATTTATGTTCATGCTTATGTGATAGTTATCAGAAGAAACAAATTAGTACAGCTTTCAGTGCAGATGACAGGTTGGTGTGGATGATCAGTTGTGTTATGAAGGCACATCTCATAGAGACTGATTTGCCTGTTGTAGGAGGGGGTCAGATGTGAGCAAAGTAGTTCCTTGAATAGAACAGCTCTGGGCTTTAATGCGAACCTGAGAGTGTTACCCCTTGAGAAATCTCAGGCAGCTCATTGTTTGCTTGCAGATTACATTTTGAATTCAGGGGAGAATACTCATAGAAATATCAGAAGGTGGGTTACAGCTTTGGAGGGGAAAACTGGGTCCATCATTTTCTCCTCCCATAATGAAGTATGTTGGATGTTATAGTTACCAGACTGTTGTTCAGTTTCAGTTATTAGCCCTTTTACTCATCTACTCAAAGAGTACATGTTATATATTGAGCAACTGGAAAAGAAAAGCAGATGAAGATAAATGTTACCCAAATGATGTGAGAAATCTGACAAAGATATCAAGACTGGAAGGAGTTGAAAAGGCTTTTCTGTCAGTGGAAAACTGCTGGTATCCCAAAGGAAATCATGATGGTTTCTAATTGATCTCAACTGTGTTCTTGGCATAAGAGAATCATTTTTTTCTGGAAACCTGTTTGTTAAAATATTTTTCAAACTGCAGTCTATAATCTGCTGCTCATGGCTGCTGGTTTTCTTTTTTTTAACAGGATGACATTAGCTTAGTAATTGTTTAGCTATTTATCAAGTGTGGTAATTGGGTAGTTTTGAGTGAATCTGTGGAATGGTTGTTTTCATTAATGAGCAGAAATGCAATAAGCATTTGCCTTCAGATTTTATTAGAGCTGAAAAAGAATAACAGCAGGTTATATTATGTTTTTTCCTTTACGTAAATAATTCCTTCTCCATTAAAATATCCTTTCTAGCCTAGGAAAAATAAGTAAATGCAGAGAATATGGTTCTCCTGTTGAACACCCTCTTTTCCCCATTGTGGCAGGTAGCGAGTGCAAGTCATTTTGGCTTATTTTGAAACAGTTTTGATTTTAGTGCTGTGAAAGTACCATCACATGAATAAGACTGGAGGCCTATATCCTTAGTATTGGTGCATTAATGGTGTCAGTCTAATCTGAAATAACAGTTCTAGTGATGCTGCTTGCTTAGGTACTCTGCCTCAGTGTTGCTGTTTCTTTTGGTCCCCTGATACCACCTTAGGTGGTATCAGAATTTGTAGCAGTAATACATAGTGGTACTTAAAAGATTACAAGCAAGCTGGCTATGGTGAGCAAGTTAGGAAATCGTTGCAGATCACCATAGACACTAAAAGTGACTGGCTGGTGCAGAGCCCTTGGCTGGGGGAGCAAAAGGGGCTTTCAGTAATCCAGATGTGTAGTGAAAGGTGAGGCGTTGTGCAGTGGTGGATGTAAATAAAAGGCGTATTCTGGGCAGGTCATAGTGAAAGTTCTGAGTTTGTTCAAGCAGAAATGAGCACCAAAATGCAGCTGATCTGGGTGGTCACTATGCAATCTGGAGTAGCCGTTGGGTGCATTGTGCTGCCTTCCATCCCAGGAAAGCTTCATGAAGCAGCCAGCTGTCCTCCTGGAAAGACTTCTGGTTCTCATTGCCATCTCCTTTGAAGGAGATCTTTTAATCCATTCCCGGGAGAATGGTATTTCATCTCCTGCTTTTCAGTGAAAGATGGAAAAGCTCTTTTTTACTGTTAAACATGCCTATTAGCTTGTGTTCCTGCAGCTTGTCAGCAATAGGCCAGCCAGGATCTATTTGTTTTACGAGTGTATCACAGACAATCCTGCAGTAGCTTTAACTTAGCATACTGTCTTTTCATGAACGGGTAAGTAATAACTAACATTCTTTCCTTTCCTTGTTCAGCTGCCATTGTCCTAATTCCTGCAGTGTTTCCATTAGTTTTCTAGCTTACGCAAACACTAAATTCCTATTGTAATGTTTCAGAGGAAAAGTCTTTGGGGTTTTTTGTGTAACATAGAGAACAGCACCACAGGTATCAAGCAACAGGCCCTCTGTTTTCTTACTTTCCTCTTGCCAACTTTTAAGATTGAAGACTCATAGAAAAACACATAGCTAAATCCATAAAAAGAACATAAACTGTATTTGAAAAAGGAAGATATATTGAGTAAAACTGTATGCCTTGAACTCATAAATGCCATAAATTACCTTTTGAATAGCACCTGTTAGGATCTATGGCAAGGTGAATTTTATAGAGGAGCTTAAGCATGCAGCTTAGTTAATGCAGCAGAGCAAAGGGGATATTGTTGTGCATGGCTGCGAGAAAGGGTGAACATAAAACACTGATGTGAACCAATACTCTTGTGCTTGCAATAGAATAACAATCTTTTAGGCTGGAAAAGACAAACCTTTAACCTAGCACTGCAAAGTCCGCCACTAAACCCCATGTCTATAAGCGCCACATCTACAGGTCTTTTAAATACCTCCAGGGATGGTGACTCCACCACTTCCCTGGGCAGCCTGTTCCAATGCTTGACAACCCTTGCAGTGAAGAATTTTTTCCTAGGAAACAGTTCCTAGCACAATTCGAAGCTGTTTCCTTCTGCCCTGTCACTTCTTACCTGGGCGAAGACACCACCACCCACCTGGCTCCATCCTCCTTTGAGGTAGGTGTAAAGAGTGGTAAGGTCTCCCCTGAGCCTCATACTCCAGACTGAACCACCCCAGTTCCTGAGCTGCTTCTCATAGGACTTGAGCTCCAGACCCTTCACCAGTTCTGTTGTTCTTCTCTGACCCTGCTCCAGCACCTCAATGTCTGTCTTGTAGTGAGGGGCCCATAATTGAGGTGCCGAGCCCAGGGGTATGATCACTGCCCTGGCCCTGCCGCCCACGCTATTGCTAATACAGGCCAGGGCATGCTGTTGGCCTTCTTGGCTGCCTGGGCACAAGCTGGCTCATGTTCAGTGGCTGTCAATCAGCATCCCCAGTCCCTTTCTGCCGAGCATCTTTCCAGCCACTCTTCCCAAGCCTGTAGCCTTCTTGTGGCCCAAGTGCAGGACCTGGCATTGAGCTTTGTTGAAGCTCACACAGTAGACCTTGACCCATTGATCCAGCCTGTTCAGATCCCTCTGTAGAGCTTTCCTGTCCTCCAGCAGATCAATGTTCCTGCCAAGCTAGGTGTTATCTGTGAATTTGGTGAGGGTGGACTTGATCCCCTCATCCAGATAATCAGTAAAGATACTAAACAACACTGTCCCCAATACTGAGCCCTGGGAAACACTTCTTCTGACTGTCAGCTGGGTTTAACTCCATTCACCAGGGCTGCTTTCCAGGGCATGCTGATACAGTAAAATGAAAAAAGGCAGCAGCATAAGTGACAAAATTTAGTGCTGTATTTTCATATAAATGTCTGTCCCTGATCTCAGACATGCATAAACCAAGGTCATATATTTCCTTCTCATCAGATGTGATTGTGTCAAATGACGTTGATGTGATATAGGTAATTATTACTGCATTTCTGTAACAGCTGTGGTGCTTTAAGCAGTTTCTTCAGCAAATAATGAAATGCTTGGAGCTCTTAAGCCTGAGGACAGACCTGGTAGCTTCTTCTCTTTGGATGTAGTTACAGAAAAGCTGTGTGTCAGTAAAGGTCCATCACTCTGTTCCTGCCAGGAATAGTCTCAGGTTACCCAGACACTTCGTTTTTCATGTCTTTTTGTTACATGCCATAGCAATCAAGGAAATACATGGAAACTAACATCTCTGTGCTTAGATGAATGAGGCTGGAGCAAATCCCAGTCTGGAGGCAAAAGACCCTGTATTCAAAACTCCTGATATAGTCAGCATGTTCTTTTGCTGACTCCATCGTTACTGTAATTTATTGCTGCTAACTATTGTGGTGCCTTTTAGTCCCCTCCAATTTTACCCTCCCATCACCTTCCCTTCTGCTCATCTCATGTTACATCTGTGGAGAACACAAAGTTTATAATGTTAGCCTTTTTCTTTAGTACAGGTACTGGTATTCTGCCTTTTTAGGTGTCGTTTGGCTGGATTTAGTAACTATTCTATACATACATAGAGTTGTGTATATATATTATTTATTTTGTTATATAACTAATCTATATTTAGAAATATGTATGATATTTAATTTATATGTACATGTAAGAAAGCAGTTTTTAGTTCATGTTTTCTTGCTGTTTATCTACATGAGCATCGATTCATTTTGAGTCTCCTGTGAAACCTGTTGGCTTTCCCAATAGTAGTGTCTAGCTGGGGGGGGTGAGAGGATGCCATTAAGACATGCTTTCATTTGCTATTTTTAGCCTTAGCTTTCTTAGCTTTACATGAGTACATGTATAAAGTCGGGATATGTCTTACAGCACTATTTCCTGGCATTGGAACAGGAGGTGTTCCTGAGAAATGACTTTATTATGACACATGGGTATAAGCCAAGCTCAGTTTCGCAGTCGGCATCCAAATAGATGGTCAGGGATGAGTTCTGGCCAGATAACGTGTCTCTGGTAAAATCAGCACATTTATTAAATGAGTCTTGCCTCTAAATGTGACGGTACTTACTGTACTGCATTTATACCTACAACTTTGAGGAGGGCAAAATTCAGAAGATAATGATTAAAGTCTGAAAATGTATGTGAATATACGATTTTTGCTCTGTTGGGCACACAAAATATTGAGAAGATGCTTTCTGTATTGAATATTCACAAATCCACAGACCCCTTTGACAATTGCTTTGACCTTTGAATAGGTGATGGAGGAATATTAGCTGTTTTGGTTCAGAAAGGTCAAGGAGGTCACCCTGGAGAGATTAATAACTAAACTTGCAATACCATAACCATTATGAACCTTTCCAATAGACAGGGTTTATTATCTTCTCTCATGAGCTGGAGATGCAGCAGGCATGGGAAAGGTTTTATGGGGTTATTTCCATCTTTTTTTTTTCCTAATTTAAATTGAAATGAGGATGTGATAATTATCATAAACAGTGGTAGAAAATGCATGGGGCGTAGCTCTGCTGAGCAGTTTTATTCTTCAGAGAACCAAAAATTGGCCTGTGCTCTCCCGGAGGCCTGGAAGTTCTCAGTTGAGCTCTGCTTAATCTCCTCTCAGGGTGCATCTTCCTGACTTTGGGTTGCAAAGCTCAGATAATTAATCTTCCTGAATGTTTTTGTCATCTTGCTTATATGTGCATTCATGAGTGTACATAAAGCCTATCAGGCTCTGTGGATTAGATTGAGAAGTCTCTGCCTAAACTCTGCAAATGCTGGGATTTTCTTTTTCCTCTTCAAGATAGAAAAAAACATTTTGTAATGGTATGAAATATTGAGTATCCTAGTATAAATAACCACTTTGCCTGCTTTTCTCCAAAATGCCCTTCTAGCTAAAGCTCTCACCTTCTTACAAATGTAGATACAACTTATCTCCTTCAAAATCTGTTAGCAATTTTATATTAAAATGTGAGTAAGTTTTGGATTTATTTGGGAGCATCCTAATTAATTATGGGAATAATTCTTTGTTTTCCCATTTGTGAGCAATTCAAAAGATCTTACTAAAACAATAAGAGTTTTATGAACATGCATTTACATGGGGCACCAAGGCAAAATGTTTCCCTGGTAATAGTGCAGAAATTTTCTACTTTGGGATGGGGATTTTGGGCTCTTGAGAGATGCTGGGAGCTGTGCTTTTACTGTTCATGACAGAAGAAGGCTTTCTTCTCTGATGCCATGAGTTTGTTGACTTTCATTATCAAAATACAAGGTAAAAAATACACAAAGCCAAAAAAAAATCCCTTCTGTCCTTATACTTTCTACTGATGTTATTCAGAAAATGCATTTTGCTTTCTAATCCTCACTCAAACAGAAAATCCAAGAAATGCTCACTTCTGCACTCTAAGAGCGTTTGGTTTTTCTTTTTCAGACCTGGGCCTGGATCAGTTTATAGTGAAGCGCTATGATGGGAAGGTGAGCATAATAGACTATTAAGTCTGTATATTATTCAGTGTTTCCTGTTTCACCTAGATTCCTTTAGTTACTACCTGAATGTGGGGTCTAAGTTAAATGATGTATTTGACATACTCTCTTCTGAGCTTTTGTTGTTTAGCATCATTGCGGTGTTTTTTTCTGTAATAGCAGAAAGACTTTTTGGGGTGTTGGGTTTTTTTTTTAGTAGTCTTATTTTAATGTTTACAGACAAAGTATTGCCTCTTCTTATATACTGGTAGGCCAGCAAACAGGTTATAATCATGTTTTCTTACTGCTTCTTTGTGACTGTATGAGAGTCCCAAGAGTTACCCCATTTGAAACTCCTTTGACCTCTCCATTCCAGAGTCATCTCCAGATTTTTAAAGGAAGGAGACACTCTTGTGTATTAACCTGCATACCAAGCATTTGTTTCCCCCTCTTTCAAACAGCATTATCCCGTTCCCCTTTCTAACCCTAGGTCCTTCCTACAGTGGTACACAACTGTTCTGGATGTTTGTGCTGTTATGATACATGTTGGTAAAATGTTGAGCATGATCTGATCTAGTTTTGTCTGCTTGTGTAAGAGGAGCCACATAGCATCCAACCTGTTATGGAAACTAGAGACCAAATTAATCACACTGTAAATCCTGTTGGTATGGAGGAGTACAGTAAAGACAGCTCTGGCCCAAGAACTAGCAGTTCATATTCACTTCTTAATGCAGATAACTGCAGGTTACTTACTTTTCCATCATCTCACCATGGGCACATAATGATACTCCACCTTTTAGCAATATTTTCATTCCATCTGCATCGCCTGAAAATAAAGCTTTTGTGTTTCCAAAGGGACGTCAGCATCTGATCCCTTCATTGCTGAGTGATATACCTGACATATTGTGTCAGGATTTACAGAAAACCTCGACACTGAAAAAAAAAATATGTATTTAAAGCTTTATATAAACACAGCGTGGGCTGAACACATGCAGTTCTCTGTCTTGTTTCGTGTTTAGTAGGGAAAGGTAAAGACATTAATGGTATCAAATACCTGGGGCCCCTGTCATCAGCAGTGTGCAAGTGTTTTGGTTACCCAGGCAGAAGAGCAAGATTTTGCTTGAAAACAGGTAAGTGGCAGCTAGTATTTTTGCAGTTAGTTTTGATGCATAAAACTACAAAGCATGTTGTGAACACTTGTTTTCTTCTCCCTGTGTCACAAACCCAACTTCTGCTTTTTTGTGATACAAAAAAAAGAAAAGAAAAAGCCCCCAACCAAACAGAAAGTACAGATATTCTTTGCAAAATATCAAATGTTTCTCCCTTTGGTTTGTGCACTCACTTTTGTCATTTTATCTTGTCAAGCTATCACACTCATCCCTTAGGCTTTACATAAGCAAGATTTGTATGTAGGGAAGAAATGCTGAATTCCACATTATTTTTGCTAATCATTCATCTGTTCCTGAGCACTCTGCAGTCAGTTCCTATCACATTGGATAAAAAAGGTCCAGAGATGATTCCTTTGCTGAATTCAACCTTCTGTTCCTCTGTCCTTCAGCACCTAGGGCTCGAAATGCAGCACATTTGGGTGTCATGGACAGTCACCACACAGGGGTATTGAAAAGCAACAGTCAGTGTTGGATATGGAGTTGCTATTTATGTTAGGTTGGAGAGTATGGAACTCTCTGGGGAGAGGTGAGCAGTCAACAGTTTGTGGGTCAGGGTTAAAGGGATAACAGCGATGGGAGACATTATTGTGGGGACCTGTCACAGACCACCTGACCAAGAGGAATCTGTGGATGAAGCACTCTATTGATAGGAACAGCCTCACGTTTGCAGGCCCTTGTCCTCATGGGGGACTTCAATCACCCTGATATCTGTAGGAGCAATGGTACAGCCCGGCACAAGCAATCCAGGAGGTTCCTTGATTGTGTGGAAGACAATTTCCTTCTTCAAGTAATAGAGGAGCTGACAAGGAGAGGTGCCCTGCTTGACCTTGTGCTCACCAACAGGGAAGGGCTCGTTGGAAATGTGACTCACCAGGGCAGCCTTGATTGCAGAATTTGAGGTCCTCAAGACAGTGAGAAGAGTGTGCAGCAAGTTCATTGCCCTGGACTTCAAGAGAGCAGACTTTGGCCTCTTCAAGAACCTGCTTAGTAAGGTTCCATGGGATATAGCCCTAGAGGGCAGAGGGGCCCAAGACTCTTGGTTAATATTAAAGGGTCACCTACTACAAGCTCAGGAGTGTTGCATCCCAACTAGAAGGAAGTGCAGCAGGAGGGCCAGGAGACCCCCTTGGATGGATAACGAGCAGCTGAGAAAAATTCACAGGAAAAAAGAGGCTTATAAAGGGTGGAAGCAAGGACAGGTGGCCTGGGAAGAATACAGGGATATTGTCTGGAAAGCCAGGGACCAGGTTAGGAAAGCTAAGGCCCAGTTGGAATTAAACTTGGCTGGGGGCGTTAAAAATAACAGGAAGGGATTCTATAGGTACGTAGCGAATAAAAGACAGAGTAGGGACAATGTAGCCCCCCCCCCCCCAGAAGCTATCAGGAGAACTGGCTACACAGGATTTGGAGAAGGCTGAGGTTCTGAATTACTTCTGTGCTTTGGTCTTCACTGGCAAAGGCTCTGACAACACCACCGAAGTCTTGGAAGGCGGATGCAGGGACTGTGAGAATGAAGACCTTGGGCCCACTGTAGGAGAGGATGCTGTTCGAGACCATCTTAAAATCTGAATATACACACATCCATGGGACCTGATGAAATCCATCCGCGGGTCCTGAAGGAGCTGGCAAATGAAGCTGCAAAGCCACTGTCCATCATATTTGAAAAGTCATGGCAGTCAGCTGAAGTTCCTGATGACTGGAAAAAGGGAAATACAATCCCCATTTTCAAGAAGGGGGAAATGGATGACCTGTGGAATTACAGACCAGTCAGTCTCACCTCTGTGCCTGGCAAAATCTTGGAGCAGATTCTCCTGGAAGGCATCCTAAGGCACATGAAAAACAACAAGGTGCTTGGTGACAGCCAGCATGGCTTCACTAAGGGGAAATCCTGCCTGACCAATTTGGAGGCCTTCTATGACGGGGCTACAAAAGTGATGGACAGGGGTAGAGCAGTTGATGTCATCTACCTGGACTTGTGCAAAGCATTTGACACTGTCCCACATGACATCCTTGTCTCTTAATTGGAGAGACATCAATTTGATAGGTGGACCACTCGGTGGATAAAGAACTGGCTGGATGGCTGCATGCAAAGAGTTGTGGTCAACGGTTCAATGTCCAGCTGGAGACCAGTAACAAGCGGTGTCCCTCAGGGATCGGTGTTGGGAACGGTCTTGTTTAATGTCTTTGTCGGTGACATGGACAATGGAATTGAGTGTGCCCTCAGCAAGTTTGCTGATGACACCAAGCTGTGTGGTTCTGTTGGTACACTAGAGGGAAGGAATGCCATCCAGAGGGACCTTGACTCACTTGTGAGGTGGCCTGTTGCCAACCTCATGAAGTTTAACCATGCCAAGTGCAAGGTCCTACACCTGGGTCGGAGCAATCCCAGGCACAGCTACAGGTTGGGCAAAAAGGAAGTTCATGGTAGTCCTGCGGAGAAGGACTTGGGGGTGTTTGTCAATGAGAAAATGAACATGAGCCAGCAGTGTGCACTCACAGCCCAGAAAGCCAACCATATCCTGGGCTGCATCAAGACCAGCAGGTCGAAGGAGGTGATCCTTCCCCTCTACTCTTCTCTTGTGAGGCCTCACCTGGAGTGAGGCAGTTGTGTGCAGTTCTGGTGTCCTCAACATAAAAAGGACATGGAACTGTTGGAACAAGTCCAGAGGAGGGCCACGAGGATGATCAGGGGACTGGAGCACCTCCCATATGAAGACAGGCTGAGAAAGTTGGGGCTGTTCAGGCTGGAGAAGAGATGGCTGCATGGAGACCTCATAGCAGCCTTCCAGTATCTGAAGGGGGCCTTCAGATAGGGATGCTGGGGATGGACTATTCATTAGGGACTGTAGTGATAGGACAAGGGGTAACAGGTTGAAACTTAAACAGGGAAGGTTTAGACTGGATATAAGGAAGAAATTCTTTACTGTTAAGAGTGGTGATGTGCTGGAATGGGTTGCCCAGGGAGGTAGTGAATGCTCCATCCCTGGTGCTGTTCAAGGCCTGGTTGGATGAAGCCTTGGGTGACATGGTTTAGTGTGAGGTGTCCCTGCCCATGGCAGGGTGGTTGTAACTAGATGATCTGAAGGTCCTTTCCAACCCTAACTTTTCTATGATTCTATGATATACCCTGCTTAGTGCGCATGCATAGTGACTTTGCATAGTCATCCATGCTCTTAGGATGTTACCGTTCAGCATGATGAAGGTCTGTGCTGGCTGAAGGCTGGAGAACAAATAGTGTTTGTGTTGCACACTGAGCACCTTTTACTCTGACCTACAGCAAAGTGAAGTAGCTTTTTATGTAACTTACAGATGCTGATTATGCATTTGGATGTCTGCTTGCTGAGGTTTGGGTAGTCTGAAAGTGAGTAGCCAATTTAGGGAATTGCAATGCATTTTCTTTATTGTTACCTGGTTTTGGGACCTATTTTTTCCACAGTCTAATAACACCCTAGAAGCAGTTTCCGCTGATAATGAGGAAATAGAGCTTCCCATTTGCTTGGCTGCCTACTTAAAGACACTTTGGGACTGGTTAAATCTGGCTGTGAACATTAGGGTAGCAGTAATGTCCGGGCAAGAGGGTAATTTGAGAAGAGTATAAATAAGTTGGCCTTGGCTCTCCCTTGGTAATGAAAGAAGCTGACAGTTGACTGATTTGTCTGATAGCATCTTGTTCTCATTTACTGCTTGCTTTGGGTTTCAGTTTAAAAAACAACACTGTCTTTACTCAGTCAAGCACCAGCTGAGGTGCTGCGGAGCTGACTGTATTCATTCAAGTTTCACTTGCATAGTAGTACCTGAGGGATAAAACCCTTTTGTATCTCTTCCTCCTTCCATGTTTCCAACTATGTATTCCTCTTGCATTATCAAAGCATCCTTGTGGTTCAGGCTTCTGCTCAGAAAGTAATAGGCCTGTTCACTGGAAATTTCCTCTTCATTTTTAAAGTGAAGGGAGTTTGTGAGTGGTCAGACACAAGAAAGATGTGCTACTGAAGGGAACTGAAAATATGCAGGCTAGATCCTGGCTGAGAAGTAGAAAAGAGAATTAATTTTAGTTCCGAGCAAAAATGTACACCCAGGGCTGCATGCAAGTAATGATCTAGAAACAGATTCAGTTCAAAGAATAGTATCTGCCATGCAATCAGTTGCATTTTAATTACATATTGCAGGATAATGTTTAAAATATGAGTGTGAATTTTGTGCATGTATGTTTGAGATTTAAATACTACAGCATTAGTAAGCAGATGTATGAGCTGCTGTTTTCACAGAACCAATTTTATTTACATAAAACTACAATTGAAACAACAAATTGGCTGTCATGCAGTGATCAGGATCAGAATTGCCAGAGAATTTTATGGAATGATGTGGCTCTGTATTGTAATTGTGTTGGGTTTCTGAAGCATCTTGCTGTGCCTGTGATTGAATGCTATGGTGAGAAGACTGCCCCTCCTTCTTCCTAGTGATAATTTATAGAGTTGATGTGGAGGGAGGTAAATGTTACTGCCTTGTTAATGGGAACAGTGCTTCTGTAATTTGAGACTAATGCTTTTTCTTCACTCATTGCAAGACCAAAACCTGTGGAGACATTCACCCAGCAAAAGCCCATGGTCAGATCTCTTTGCCAAGATAAACTCATACTTTTCCTTTGACTTGCTGCTGGGATGAATGTGTCAGGAGGTAACTCTGTCCCTGGCTTTGTTTTTGCCTAAGTGTGATGGTTTCTCCCCCAGGGAAGCAAGCTCCAGGAAGTAGAAAAAAGTGCATTGTTTAGTATCTATTCAGGGCAGGAAAAAAAAACCCTATTATTCAGTCTGCAAATATTTCAGAGTGTTCATATTGAGCCTGAACTAAAGGCTGATCTCAGAGCAGACACAATCTAATGTGTAGCTCAGGGTGCTGTGTTGCAAAGGTGTCCACACCACAACTGTTCATCTGCTTCATTTCCACTGTGTCTGTTTCCTCCTCTTGTATTTCAGCAGTGGAAAAGCAAAAGCTTTTTTAACCAATCTATAGGAAAAATGTCATGTTGTCCTTTCTCTTGTCCTACCATCCTGAAGAGCACATCTCTGCTTAGGAGAGAAGTTCTATTTAAGATGTTTATTTAAGATGTGCTGTTTCCCTGCTTCGTAATAGTTGTTAGGGCTTAAGAAAGGGTGGTTTTGAGAGTCACGTGGAGATGTTCTTTGCATATCTGATTTTTCAGACTGAAGCACGGGGCTGTTTCGTCACTCACTGCATGCATCTTGCTTAGCAAGATGATAGTGATGAATAAACTAAGTAGTATACATCTTAGCACAGATAATGTGGCATAAGCTTCATTAATGTTACATACATTGTAGTACAAATTTTGTTTAAAATTTTCCTCTTTCATGCACTCTTTGTTTAGTTGGTCGGGTTTTTTCTGGCTTATTCATTGATTGTTGACAAGCTTAATATGTCAAAGAAAAAAGAAGTGATGCTGTCAGTGGTGTTCCTCTAATGTATGAGCTGCATATCCACCCTGTTCAGAGCAAAATTGTGTCCTGTCACCTAATTCATTTGATGCTGTTCCCATCCTGGTGAGCTAGCACAGGGGAGCTCCCAGGTGTCCCACAGCTGAGCTTTCAGCAATGCAGCCTGCTGGAAATGTGTAGGCAGAGTCAGAAAATGGTTGTGGTGAGTGCACAGCTTAGATCTGCCTTTGTGCAGGTGGGTGCTTACAACAAAGGTATGATGTAGTGCTTTTAAGAGACCTGTAGCCTATTTAGGAGGGAAAAAAAAAACAAACAAAACCCCACCAAAACACACTAGGTGGCTTATTAGTTTAATACAGAATACACTTGACTTGCTCTTTTTGTTCTCCTGTGGGGAAAATTTCTTGCTACTGCTTAATACGAATAAAAGCCTTTGAGCTACCAGCAATAGCTTACCTTCCTGCCTACCATTGCTGCAGTAATTATGGAGGCTTTCAAAGCCCTCTAATTAAATTTATGAATTAAAGTATTTCCTGCCAGCATTTATATTTACGTCTCTAGATGTTGGGGATGCTGTAAGCAATGCAGAGCAATAGCAAGATGAAGGAAAATACATCAGATGTTTTATTGGCCCTTAAAAAAGCCATCTGAAATTTGTTTCCGCTACATAATGCAGACTTGTATCATGGACCTATAGTAGATCCAGTCTTACTGAACTTAGTCATCAGTGGCCTGGATGAAGGGACAAAGTGTACCTTCGGCAGGTTTGCTGGTGACACAAACCTCTAAGTAATGGCTGGTACACCAGGAGGCTTTGCTGCCATTCAGTGTGTCCTGGATAGAGTTGGGTGGAGAGTAACCTAATGAAGTTCAACAAATGCGTCCTGCACCTAGGGAGGAATAACCCTACCAACCAGTATAGCTTAGAAGCTGACCTGCTGGAAGGCAGCTTTGTGGAGAAGAACCTGGGCATCCTGGTGGACAACAAGTTAACCATGGGCCAGCCATGTGTGTATATATATATATATATATATATATGCCAGGGGTATCCTGGGGTGCATGAGGAAGAGTGTGGCCTCTTCTTCTGCTACTATACCCTGGTGAGGACTTACTTGGAATACTGCATCCAGTTCTGGGCTCCCCTGTACTAGAAAGACAAGAAACTACTTAGAGAGGGTACAGCAGAGGTCTAAAGAGATGAGCAGGGGTCTGGAGCATCCCTCTTACAAAGAAAGGCTGAGAGAACTGGGTCTGTTTAGCCCAGAGAAGAAATGACTGAGAGGGGGTCTTATCAGTGTATACAAATATTTCAGTGGTGGGTGTCAGGAGGATGGGGCCAGACTCTTTTCAGTGATGTCCAGCAACAGGGTAAGGGGCAATGGGCACAAACAGACACAGGAAGTTCCATCTGAATATGAATGAAAGCTTGTTTACACTGAGGGTAGCAGAGCAGTGGAACAGGCTGCACAGAGAGGTTGTAGAGTCTCCTCTGGAAAGATGCAAAACCTGTATGAGCACAACCCTGTGCAACCTGCTCTAGGTGAGCCTGCTTTAGCAAAGGGATTGAACTAGGTAATCTCCAAAGGTCCCTTCCAACCCCTACCATATTGTGAAGTTGTGGGAGTGACAGTTCTTGACTGTGATCCTTTGTATAAACAAGCAGAGGTGCAGTTTATTGCAGATAATCAGCAAATCTGAGTTGAGCTGACAGTTTTTCTTGCCTTGACTTTCTTTGCTGACACCACTGTCCATGTTTGTAGGTTTCTTTTGCTTGCTATCTTTCTCCTTACAGCCAAACTTTGTCCTCCCATCTGCTTTGATTAGGAGTTTTTAATTACTTTTGTGTTCCTCACTGCTTTTCCCTGTTCACTGGGTGGACAGTGATCTACAAATTCTCCTCTTCATTTGCTTTTAATAAAGACAAATTTAATCAAAGAAAATACTTGGTGCTAACAAGTAAATGCATGGTGCACAAACATCCCTGTGGACACCTGGGTTACTTTATGTCCACATACAGAACATGCTTCATCCTTTCCTACCTCTTCTACCATAAGTTAATGGTGTATCACTTTTGACAGAGCTCTACTTGCAGTTATCTTTTTGTACTGCTAATTCTGTTGCTCATTTTCACAGGGCTTGTTTGGCAGACACTAAAATGCTCTGGCTGCTCTCTGTCCTCTTTTATTCTGGTTTCTAGGTACCTGGTGGATGTTTCTTCCAGCTACTAATATCTCTGATACTTGTGTCTTTATTCTTACTATGATTTGGGGTTCTTTTGGTATAACCAAGAATTACCTCATTTTCTTCCCTTTTCTAACCTTCTCCCTTTCCACCAGGATTTCTGGCAGGTACAAAGCAGACAGCATGTGCTTTGATTAGTTTGTGCTTCAGACCTCATAATATGCACTTTACATGTAAAAGGGACAGTGTATGCTCAACCCTTCTCCCTACTCCTTTAATAAATAATCCTGAATCCTTTCTTTGATCCTCAGTCTAAAGGATTTATATCAGAATACTTGAATTTGGCTTGTTAAGATTACAGTCCTCAGGGTAACCGTTACTACATGGCTTTATTAATGGGAACCTCTGAGCAATGCTCAGATGTGTATCTCCCTGCCCTCCTCATGATGTCTTTTGAGGCTTCTGACTCGTTTTGCAGCTTGATGAGACTGTGATAGAGCTGACTGTAGAAAATGGTGTTTTCTGCTCAGGGCCACGAAGTTAGTTATATTCTGTGAGAAAGAACAGTCCTCTCTCTGGCCAAATGCTGTGGGGGAAACATCATGTATTTAAATGTAAATTTAGGGAAGATTATTTTTTCAAGCTTTCTTAAGTTTTTCAAGTTACAGAACTATGTAGGGTGAGCTATGTTAAAGAATATTTTAGGAAGAAGATATTTAGATGCTATAGTTCATAAGATGGTTTCTAGGAAAAAGAACTAGAAATCAGAGGAAAGTTCATTCAGTATTAGTAAGTAAAGAGGAAATGTACCCTAAACACTTTCAGTTTGCCCTGTAGCTTTGTGATTTAATGCAATCCATAGAAGAAGTTGGACAAAAATAAGCAACTTGGTGACAGAGCACCCTTAGTGGGTGTACATAGTCTCTTAACCAAAAAAGTTGTTTATGGTATCATCTGGGGCTTTAATTTCTTCAGTAGTTTTAATGGTGTTAGATTAGTGCTTACTACTTAAGGGATACAAAATGAGCTGCAAAAACTCTGTCCTTGCATAATACAGATTTAGCTGTGAGGAGAGGGAAGGAGAATGGATTGGGCAGGATGGAAGGGAATATTTTAGATGTTTGGCCTCACTAACTACAGAAGGAGGGAGGTCTGGGTAGGAGAAGTGGGTGAAGAAAGGGGGAATGAGTGGTAAAGAATGGTAAGATTTTTAGTTGTATCTTTAATTCAGTTCCTTAATATGTTTGGAGTCATGATGACAATCTCAAATTACATGAGGTTGTTTTTTTTTCCCCAAACCCATTTCTCGTTTGGTGGGTGGTTAGAACTGATTGTATGGCCCCAACTTTATCATCTGAGCCAACATTTAATATTTGCTTTCTGTACAGAATTATTTTCCTCACGTATTTTCACACTGGAATTTTTATCTGCGAAAACAAGCAGCATGCATTACCAACATAATGAGTTAATGTTGGTAATGTGAGCTGAGCCAAGGGAAAACGGTATCCCAATCTCCATCTGGAAAACTAAACAGCCATTTAAATTCAAAGGCATCAAAAGTCAGCTCATTTTAGAAGCCTGGCTTGGGACATAGGGGTCCCAGTTTTAATCCTCCCCCATCAAATTTCCGTGATGAATGCCACTGTGATCCTACAGATTGTGATTTCATTACCCTGCAGAGGACTGAGACAGCACAGCAGAGTGGAGCAGGAGTGTATACTGTCCCTTTTCTGAGGCATTTCCTATTTGCTTTTCCAGCAGGGGTTTCTCCCTTGCATGAGTGGGTCTGCTGCCTGCGAAGGGCTGGGAAAGTCTGTGTCATTGTTTTTTCTTGGTTGTACAGAATGATGGCCTTGCATTTCAGGTGCCCTTTGTTTTAAAGGTGATGAATATTTACAGCCTTGCTGGAAGGACAGAATGCAGATTTCTCTTTCCAGTCTCAGGGGACCACCCATAGTAATAATTGCTGCCTAATTCCTAATTCTCTGTATATGTCAAAATTCAGAGGGAGAGTACACAGAGCAAATTCATCCATGACCAGCTCTATACTTTTGTCCCTGTGTGTATATAGAGAGATAAAATAGTCCACAAATCAGAGGTTTTAAAAATCTCTTTATTAAAATACACATGAAAGGTCATTAAAATACATGAAAGGTGATGAAGCTGCAGTATTTATCTGCCAACAGTAAATATCATTTTCTTGTGCAAACACTCACCCACCACACTTTGCTGTGCAGAATCCGTTTGAGTTTGCCTGTGCTAGCATGTTGACTTCATAGGAAATTAATCTAGAGCCACTAGGAATAGTACTGTGAATTTTCCCATTGCAAAAAGAGGTTTATGAGTTTCAGAAAGTCCTTGTGCTGTTTCTATCACAACCTTAAACACTTTTTTCTAATTTAATGATAGATATAAAGTGATATTAAAAAAATCCCAGGCAGTGCATCTAAGCAAATTTATTTTGCGTCTGCATTACAAAGCTATCTTTAAAACCTGTAAATATTTCAGTTGTTCTCTAGGTCCTGTTTTCATTCTCATTTCATAGCACAGAGGGACCCTCCCCACCTCTTTTTCCCTTTTGAATGTCCGGGCTGAAAGGCTGGATTTAAACAACCTGATTCTGAAAGCCTTTTTATTTCTTTATTTCAGTTTTCTTAAAGTCAGTACTGAGGTGCCAGTGTGAGTTGTCATGAAAGGTTGAACTTGATGATCTTTTCCAACCCAGTTGATTCTATGATTCTATGAAATCTCTAAATTTGTGGCTTTGGGTTTTTAAAGTTTATTATCTTAAAAAAGAAAGTGAAATGAAAAATCTTCCTCATTTTGGAGCCTCCAGTTCAGCATTTTGATGCAGACACAGTTCGAAGCATCAATATTTTTAGTTACCATAGCAGACTGCATTGCCTCCAGTTTTCACTGGCATGGCTTAGGAGTTTTGCCTTATCAGTCTTGTTTGACAGACTAATACAGAGCACTTGCTGAAAACGCATAGAGTGTCTTGTTATATATTTTCCCAGCTCTTAAAGAGCCCTGCGTGGTTAAGGAGCAGCAGTAGTCTGTACCAGCATGATGCTGTCCTCCAGACTGCTGGACCAGGCAAATAGGAGCTGCATCACTGAACATCTAAATGTTGTGTAGCTCTAATGAGATGACAGAAGCTAGCTAATACGTTTTAAAGATGTCAAACAGTATGTGTGGTATGAGCTCATAAGTTTTTAAAAAACATTAATTAAATGTACTGTCCAGTAAGTTTTACAGAAGGATTTGTTTTCCTTTCCTTAGAAGGATTCCTAATAGTTTTTTTGTTTATAGGGGTGCTGTCTACTGATTTAAGCCCAAGGCATAAAGCCATTTATGAACAGGACTAATAGCATATCATGTCTATGCATACTGCTTAATGGTATGTGCACAAGTCCTCAGGTGGGGTTCTTTTCGTCTGGTTAGAGATTTCATTTGTAGAGAGGCACGTATCCCCAAACTGCAATAATACGGAGGGCCATCTTTATCTTCTAAAGGCAGAAAACTCAGAAACAAGGACAGAAATTGTCTATATTAGGCCAACTTCTAACACAGTTCTTAGAAACTCCCACCATGGAAAAGAAAATGTTTGTTTTTAACACTGAACATAGAGCATTTTAACTTCTCTTCCTCTGTGCCTACAGCTAACCATGAAAGAAATAAGTTTTAGAAGTGTCTTTTAAATGGTTTGCATAACTGAAGGTGCTCAGTTGGGACTGGAAGAGAACTGCTTTACAGCAAGGTGACTTTACTGAAACATTCATGGTTTTGTATTTGCTTACACAGTATTGGTAACCTTAAAGTATTTCTTTTAAAAAGGAACAAACTGAGTCTGTTTGTCAAGAAAAGATGGTTATGCTTCATCTAGAATTCCTTACTAATTTACAAAATTACTCTGATTCTGGAGAAAAGCTCAGTATATTGAATGCATTGCATATTTATTTTGATGTCACTTTGGAAGGCATAAGTTGCTGTCGAGTGGCCACATAAGGCTGATAAATTCCTGAAGCTTTGGTTTATATGAGTATAAAGGTGATGTTGAAACATACACAAGTTACCTGAATAAATGTGCTGAAAGTGTGTTTTCATTCTACATTGAGGCACAAACTGTCAACTCTAAGTGACTTTCCAAGAATGTGTTCTTCCCAAAGAGGCAAATTAAATGCTGGTCACTAAGTAGTTTCTGAAATGCAAAATTAAATGGAGCTGCAATGATTTAGCTGATAAGGCTTTTCCAAATGTGCAGAGCAAATATCAGCAGGGCCCCTTGCCTCAGTCTCTGCCTCTGCAGAGAAGGCATCCCTTAATTTGCAAAAATACATTTTTTTTTCAGATTTGCATAATTAAGTATTTCCGTATTTCACACTTCACTCAGCCCTGGGAAAAGTGTTTTTAAATCCAAAATAGAGGTAATATTTGGCAAGGAATTTAAGGAATTGATAAGTATGTTTTCCCCAAAATCCTGTTACCTGGGAGCTGTACCCATATACTTGGCTCAGGGGACACTCCAGTAGTAGCGGGTTTGAGGTATTATATGTGAAGTCTGTGATATATCTGAGGGTGCTTTGCTTGCTTGCAGCCAGCCCGTAACACAAGTCTGGGGGAGCTCTCTGCATATGGCATGCAACTTTCCTACAGCACATGGGTTTGAGGGAGGCTGATTGCTGCTACTGATATGTTCAGCCCATGTGCTGCTGTTTGGTGGGCTTGGAGCCTGAATTTGTCCTGAGGAAAGGGCAAACCAAGCTTCATATTTTGAAACACAGTTGCATTATCTTTTTTCACCTGTTGTTCATGTCTGGTATTGTATGGTAATCTGCCTGAATGTAAAAAGTTTTATTCCACTGAGACTGGACTGGTGGCTTTTCACTGAACTTACACAGCCATGCTTGTGCCAAAAGCAATGGTATATTTGGATTTTGTTTTCTTTTTACATGTTAATTTGAATGTTTGCTTGTTTGTGTGCTTGTTTAATATGAGTCTACTGCTTGGTTGGAAAATACATCACAATTGTAAACTGTTCCCTGTGGCTTGCTCACTGGTGAATGCTCAGTTTTAAATGTCTTTTGGGGCGTGCTGAATGATCTTAACCAATTATTCTGGTTTTGGGAATGGATTTAACATAGAGAAAAAATCTTAAGTGGAAGACATTTGACTTTTAACTGAACGCTTTGATAATTAGTATGTCTTCAGGTACAAAAGGGTGTGAAATGTGAAGGTTGTCCTGAAATACTGTGGATTATGAGTTTGTGAAGATGCTGTCTGTAAAAAGGATGGAAGCTTGAAAGGGGATTTTTCCCTACATTTACTGACCTTGTGCATTACATTCCTGGTTAGGTAGAGTATGATGAAAGGAAACTAGGCTGGAAAAGAAGCTTGAGGTCTATAGGCAGTGGTTTTAGGTATTAGTGAGGACTTCAGGTTTTTCCACACAACACTCTACCTTGTGCTTTGTGAAATAGGTAGTTTGATGTGGTGGGGTTTTTTGCTGTTTGGGTTTGGTTTTTGTTGTTGGTTTTTTGCAGTGGGTGGGTTGGTTGGTTTGGTTTTTTTCTTTTGGGGGGGGGGGGGGGTGTTTTGTTTGTTTTTTTTTTTCCTAGGGTTGTAATGTAATTCTGTAGAATATAGTGTTTAATGGTGGGGGAAAAAACCCTGAGGGAGATAATTTTAGCCTTTCCTGTAGCAGGGTGAGCTTCCCATATACTTTGTGGGAAGCAGTCAGACACACCAGAAGAAAATAGTGTGCCAGAAGAAAATAAATGGGAGAGTTCTGATTTTTTTAATTATTTAAAAAAAAATAAGTCTTCCTACTGCTGGGAGCCTGAAAATGTCATTGATCAGGTCAGTTGTTGTTTTTCCCTGTTAAGATCAGTTGGAGAAATTCCCTTTCCTGTTAGCTACGGGCAGGGTGAATGCTATAGCCAGTGTATGTTCTCCTTACCCAGGTTTCTGACAAGTAGGTGCTTGTTTAAAATAAAAAGTTTTACTGTTTGCTCAAAGTAAGATGCAAATGAGTAAATGCTTCTCTCTCCCATCTGTCTGCACCTTTGTATTTTTGAGAGCAACTAACTTAATATCTTTTTTTATTGTTAGTCTATGGAGTTGGTTTTCAGCTTATGATGAATATTTTGAGCTGTTTGTTGCCGACTATGAATATTAAGTGCAGAAAAGAAACACATACAAATTAATAAGCCAACCTCTGGAACTTTTCATGGGATCCTTTGAGCAGGTAAAATAGGATGCTAGTAGCTAGTTATGATAAATGCTGCTAATGACAGGCAATTGGAAGATGCAGTAAATCACAGGAGCAGGTGAGATGCTCATGGCAGTGTCACCCGCAGCAGAAAACTGCTTTTTCCACAAATTCTTCCTTCAGTTTAAGGGAAAACCAGGCATTGTTTGTTTGTCCTTAACATAGGTATAAGTGTAATTTTGCTTCAGATCCATTTCAATGGGAAAGGAAGCAAAACCATTTCAGTAAATGATACATTGGTCTCGTATTCTGTAGGCATAAATAGCAGTTATTTTGCATGGGATGAATGCCATTAGTGTGTTGTTTGCTGTTAGTGGTTCACCTCTTATTAAATTCCTGACACTCTGCAGATGGTAAAGGCAGAACTACTGGGAGATTTATATTTGATCAATAGAGCTGAACTTTCTTCCCTGGAATCTGTATTTTTTTGTGATCTGTATGATTATTTTTGTCTCTTTTCTTGTGGTTTCCGAGCCAGATACGGGTTAAATTTTCATCTAAATTATTAGCTGAGCTCATCCCCACTCTGCAGTCACATACAATGGTGAGTTCTCTCAAAAGAAAAGAAAACGAAACCCAACAAAACTTGAGGTGGATGAGAGACATCAGCTGCAGACAGTGGGTCTGACCCGGAAAGGCTATATGCTAACTCTTGCTGGGATGTCTACTTGGGCTTCTTAGCTGCACCCGGTCAAAGCAACAATGTTGTTGCTTCAAAACTTTCTTGCTCTTCGCAAGTCTAACCATTTGACTTGATATTATGTTTGCCTGCTTATTTTATTGTTGGTTAACCAGTTTTCTTTCCTTTATCTTGTATATGATGGGATCTCCGCTAGACAGAGGTAACAGTGGGGGACAGTTGTGTAGCTGGCCCCTCGTGTGGTGGTGTTTGTTGGTGGTTTTTCCTAAAACCATTCCTAAATTCAGCCTTGCTTTCACCATGCTTGTGTGCTTGCATGACCTGGTTTCTGTGGAATAACCTCATCCATGCCTACTCTCCTATATATTAATTTCCTTTTCCTTTGTGTGTGTGGGTACCTTCTCCTGCTATGTTCTTAAAATGGGTCACCAGTGTGGATTTCCTAACAATGTTATGGATCCTTTTCAGTCTTTGAAGGCTCTGTAAATCAAAAGGACTTGGATTTTTGGCTTAGTAAGGGATATGAGCTGATAAAACATGGAATTTTCTATTAAAAGAACATGTTGAAAAATAGCTGGAGAGAGATAAAGATGGTATCGCTCCTGGTCTTCCTAGTGAGCCTGCTAAACCCACTCCTGAATCATGTGTTTCTGATAACTTTGATCATACTTCATATTAATGTGAAATAGTTCTTTCTTGGCTACTGCAACAACAGAATATAACTGCAATGCTACTAGCGAAATACGATAATGTCCTTTTTTAATCCTAAGAAAACAAATGATTTTTGTAACAAACTTAAAGATTCAGACAATTTTAAGCAAAATAAACGTAATTTTATTTATCTGTATTTCAGCTAGGCTAAACCAACTCATTAATATTGTGCAGTTCCTTATCCCTCATTGAGATGGGGAAGCACTGATCTTTGCAGAGCGTTGCTGACAGATTTGAAGGCTGGAAAAGGTCCACTGAATATGAATGGAGATAGTAGGGGTGTGTGTATGGAATGGTTTGTTGGTGGTAAGGATGCAAATAAAGCCTTCCATTTCTCTATCTAATCAATTGCTTTATTTTTTTCTTTCTGGGGTGTGGGTCATATGAATAAATAGAAATTATCCCAGGAACGAGAGAAGTTTGCCGATGAGGACAGCATATTTTATGCACTTGGAGAATGTGGACTCATTTCTTTTTCTGACTACATCTTCCTCACAACGGTCCTTTCCAGTAAGTACAGTGGGTTTTTTCCTCTGCAGTTACTGCTTTTTTAAGTTTTGAAGGTTTACAAGCAATGAGTTTGCTATTGTTGTCTACATACATTTCCTTAAAAGGAATTCTTGATTGCCTGAAATGCAGGCTGAGTGAATAATTGCTATTGCTTCATCTAGTTTAGACTTAGCTTCGAGTGGTTCAGAAATGTAAACAGATTGATGACTTCTGAAGATTTCTTGTTTTCAAATGTGGCAATTTTTTTTAATGAGTAATTTGACCTGCTGTTCAAAACTGTAAATGAAGATGTGTTCTTGAGTTGTGTTTGTATGATATTCTAGTATTTGGATGAATACTGCTTTCCAGCTCTTCACTGGTTACCAATCTGTTCAAACTCTCTTCTCCAGTTGTATTTTCACTTGGGTAAGCTCAGGCTTGTGCATGATGTAATGTGATGTGAAGACAAATTAAGCTGTTTACATTTCAACAAGTATCATTAGATACCTTCTGTCTTTTCACCCTGCTGCACTTGACTTGCATTTGTGATATTTCTGTGATCTGCTAATCTGTTCCAGTAAAGTCTTCTGCACAAGTGCTGACACTTAAAAGTTTGCTTTGTTGGCAAGAAACAGTGAAACTGAAGCCTTTGGTAATGTCAAACAGCATTTCTAGACTTTCTTCATGGGGAAAAGCAAACTCAGAACCTCATTTACAGGGGTTCTGTAGCTGCTTGGAAGTTGCTGCATCACAAAGGCCACAGAAACTCTAGTTATTTTTCAGCCCTGTTAGAAAGTGTGGGGTGATGGTTTATATGCCACTGTCCAAATGAGCTTGGGACATTTTATTTTCAGACTTTCAAAAAAAAAAAAAGAAAACTTGGCCATCTGATCTTGTAAGTATCTGTTTTATGGTGACCTTATTGTAGGACTTAACATGCAGAACACTTCCTGGTTTACTGTAGACCCTTATTGCCCTGTGCTGTTCAAGGGAGTCAGCTGGGTAATTCACTTAGGTTTTGTAAAAGCAACAGGTGCTTTATTTTTTTCCCTGTGCTCTTGCTTGCTGTAACATGGACAAATGAGAGATAGCTCTTCATTTACTGAGGATCTATTACGAGGGAGAAGCAAGATTCAAGGTCTTGTTTCTTGGCAAATGGACATGATAGGGTAAGACATGTGTGACCTTCATGTTGTGAAAACAAACACTAAGAGATAAAGCTAGTTCAAGGCAGGGAATTTGGTTTAGGATTTCAATCTACACTCCTTTTTTTTATTTTTTATTTATTTTCAATTTTTTGACAGTCTCAGAACGGACTCCTCAGACTTTGGCTGTTCCTTTCTTACATCACTTTAGCCTGTGCTGAAATTATCTAAGGTATTTTCACTTGTGTAATGAGGGCTTCTCATCTGAGTCACAAGGGACAATGAACTCCAAGCCTGTAGTATTGCATTACTCAGTATGGTTTAGAAAACACTTGTGCCCTTGGCTTTATGGCTTTGCTGGTGGTGAGCAGCCCCTAATCAAGTATTCAGGGTGCAAAATTATTTTCAAGTCCTTCCACAGGCAGCAGTAAGTGAAATTGTTCCTGCTTTGGTTTAATTTCTTTGTTCTGAGAACAAAAGAAAAGGGACCTCCTTGTGTTAGAGTAGCAGGCAGCCCTGGTCTGGAGGGCTGCGCAGGAGGGACAGGTTTTTCTCCTCTTGTTCTTGGGCTTTTAAACATGTTCACAATTACTGGGAAAGAATTGAGTGGTGTGTACTTTGAGGAATGGTGTGAAGGGTGGGCAAGGAAGGAGCTTTCAAAAAGGAAAACCACAAAAAGGCAATAAAAGTGTTCTGGGACTCTTAGGCTGACTGGTAGGTATTTTGGGAGTTTGCTGAATAGTTACTGATGATGGAGGAATGTTTCTGGAGCCTACTGTCAAACAGTGATTCCCCAGAGGAAGAGTTTTGATATCATTTTTAAAGTATTTGCTTTTATGAAAATAAAGCTCCCAAACAAACCTTGCCCTGTGGCTACATTGAAAATACACTGTTATGCCACACTGGATTACTCTCCTACTGGTAAGCACTACCTTCCAGGAATACTGTAGTTTATGTTTGGGTTTGGGTTTTTTTCCTCTGGGAAATAAAAGGGAATGAGGAAAATATATCTTCAACCTGACAGTTGTTTTTCTTGCTTTGTGCTTAAATAACTGGAACATGAAGGAGGTACCTGGATAAGATTGAGCTGTAGATTACATCAAATAGCTAAAAGTCACTAATTATTGAGAAAGGAATGTGGTGTATTGAGGACTAAAGCAGTATAATCAGAAGTGGGGAGTGTGAGATCAGCTCTGGGGGTGGGAGGCAGCAGGGAGAGGTGCTCCCCTGCTCTGTGCTCAGAAATAATAGGTGGAAATCAGTCGTGTTCTGGTCTGGCTTACTGAACTCAAAACTGATCAGTGATGACCTCTGAAAACAAGAAAATCAAAGGGCTCTGTGTTACTGTGCTCCTTGGGAGGGTTGTGCCCAGCAAGTCTGCTGAGATGGCTCCTGCCCATCTCCCTGGGTCTGCCAAAAGCACTGCTGGGCTTTGAGTTTTTCCCAAAGCTTTCCATTTAATTAGTTTTTGCAGCTTGAGCTGAAGCTCACTTCACTTGTATTCTCTGAAACATGGACCATGTGGCACCTGCCAGAGAGGGAGAGGAGGAGAAAGGGCTGGAGGCTTCATCTGTATGTTGCTCACAGAAAGAAAGCTGTTTGCATATTGCACAGAAAACTAAGTCTGTCACCGTATCTTATTTACAAGTGATTTTTCACTCCAGCACTGCCTGTTCTTGTCAGTTGCTGTGTTTCTGTGAAAATGTCTTTTTGAAACAACTAATAAAATAGCATTTAGCAGCTTCAAAAAGACAACTTTCTGTTAAAGGCAATGGGAACTGATAAGCCTTAAGGATACCTCATGGTTTCTGTTGCTTCAATCGCTCCTTGTTTCTTGGGGAAGAGGTAGAAAGATGAGCAAAACATGGGATAAGCAAAATGTTGATGGGATTTCCTCAGGGTCCTTCAAATGTCATACGAAAGCAAAGACATCGCTTCTCTGACTAAAGAAGTTTTTGCTTTTGAACTTGCAGAGCAGGTGGAGGAAGGAGAGAAAGAGCTTTTCTGTCACCAGCTTCAGAGCAAACGTGGTCCATTGTTCAGGCTTGCTAATGCCTACTTGATTAACAGGTACCAAAGGGGCATTAAAAGAATAAATTGGCATTGTTTTCATAATTGGACTGTCGCTGGACTGTCCCAGCCCTGGAAGGATGCTTAAATAGCACTGGCTCTAGCCAAAGTAATTACTTTCTTGTCAGGACTTTTGGAGCAGACCTCCGGGTCCTTTTTCGTTCTCCTGTTTATTCTTTCTAGAGCATGGCATGCTGCCATCCCTTACGAGTACTAGCCTGCAAGAAGCCTCTTGCCTAGGATAGATTAGCTCTTTTTTTATTGTTATTGCTGTTGTTTTCTTTCCCCTGGGTAGGAAATATATCCCAAACCATCTAGCTCTGGAAATTATTTTCTAGCCAAATACTGAG
This sequence comes from Melopsittacus undulatus, assembly GCF_012275295.1. Lineage (NCBI taxonomy): Eukaryota > Metazoa > Chordata > Aves > Psittaciformes > Psittaculidae > Melopsittacus > Melopsittacus undulatus. Next base: position 68,335,459 of record NC_047530.1, on the reverse strand, counting down.
CACTGTGCAGGTCCCTGTGATGCAGTTGGCACTACATATCCTCCCACACTGCTGCACATAGGTGATGTGATCTTGAGGGTCTGTTTGCATTATGGCTATTTTGAATATGTATTGCCAGCTGGCACAAATGTCTTCAGCCTCATTCCCTGCCACAGGTGAGATCTGTTATCTTGCAAACAGTGTTTTAATCCTGTGAAGCAGCAGTAAGTGCTGCAGGGCTTGTTTCTGCAGGAAAAGAAGTTATAAGGTTGCTTTGAGTTTGTTGGATTTTCTTTTTTTTGTGGTGCTGTTCATGTTAATTTTATCTTTAAACTTTCAAGACCCTCTTTTTAGCTACATGCATATATGTGGGTCCATCTCAGCTACACTGGTGCAGGGACGTCTTCAGTACCTTTCTGCCAGCCCAGTCACTGTGTGGGATTTCTGAGATGTACCTGAGCAGCACAGAGGTCGTCTTCCAAGGCATGTCCCAAGTTCCAAATGTAAGCGTGGTTACTTCATGTCAGACCGAGGGCTGTCTGGCAGCATCCCACTTCGGCCATGGGCTGGTAGCTGTGCTGAAGAACAGAAACTGGACAGATTTCTTAGAATTAGTAGTTTGGGATCTTCCCAAGCAGAGCTGGATCTCTCTGGCTTGAAAACCAGTGTTAGGGAATAGGATGCTCTACCACCCTCTCTGCCTGCAGTCTTTGTTCAGCTCTTCACCCCTTGCATTTGCATGATGTGGTGGGCTGATGAATCTCCACCAGCCTCCTGTATCACAGAAGACAGTAAATTTGCAGTGGGAAAGGACTACTCTGCATGTAGCAGTTCGTAGCCTTATTGACATGTTCCAGAATTACAGAACTAGGAAATAGAGTAGCCATATCCCAGAGCCTGCAGATGTTTGGGGTGTCCTGTTTCTCCAGGGGTTCTCTGGAGGGTGCAGCTTCTAATGACATTTGTCTGGAGCTGCCATTTCCACAGGTTTTTCCATGTCCTTATTTCAGGAGTCATTTAAGAGAGAATCTTGATTTCCAGCACTGTTATACAAGTCATGTGGCAACTGCTGAGAAGCTGTTGAAAGGTAAGTCTTGTACGCCACCTGAGGCACTGTCACATTCTCTCAGATCTCTGAAACTGAGGCGTATATTTGACGTTAAAAACAAAATACAAAATTTGGTATTAAAATTACACAGTCTCTTTGGTTCATAAGTTAAGAAGCAAAATTAAAAAGTTAAGCAGCAATAGTATTTTTTCCTTAATTTTATTGCTTAAGTAGAAGGGAGATGAAAGATGAAAAATGGCATTATCTGGGACATCACTCCAAGGAAAAATGTACTGCATGCTTGACACGAATTTCTGCATCTGGAGGTAGCAAACTGTCATGGGACAACTTCCCAAAGGGTGGATCAGAGCATCTCTTCACATTGCTGATCCTTTAGCTGTTCCTTATGCTCTGTCTGATCCATGTTCTTCTGTACACGATGGCAGTTTATTTTGTTTTTTACCTGTCAACTGTACTAGTTAACCCCTTATTTCTCTTCTGTTGAGCACCTGACACTGTCTGTGGTGGCAGTGTGGGCATGTGCAGCTCAGTAACCTTGGAGCTTGGTACTCGAGTAGAGCTTGAATCCACATGTCTGGGTTTAAACATGTGAACCCTCAGCATGGATTCAGAGTGAGGAGCTAACACAAGCTTGATATCTCTTGGTCTGGGTTGTTCAGAGCCTTTCTCAAAGTTAGCAGTGGTGATGTTTTTACCTTGCATGACCAGCAAAAAAATAGTTGGTGGGATTTGGATTTGTTTTCTGAAATAGTGGAATAATTTGAAATGAAAATACATGCGGCATTAGGATGGTTTAGTGGGGTTTTCCCCCATATATATTGTAGCTGGGGCTCAGCCATCTGTATTCTATGGGTGGTTTGTGCCCTATGAAGCTGTAACCCTGTTTTCAAAAAAAATAAAATGAAATCAGAGCATTTAAAGATGAATTCTGTGAAAGAACGTCATCTTTCTCTATTACCGGTGCAGTTGCTAACAATGAACTAGATAGTGATGCTGAGCTGCAGGCTGTGGTTTTGTGAGGGTGAGCTCATCTATGACCCTGATTCTTTCCATCAGACAGAAATGTTCTAATTCAGAAAGGTACAGAAACATTTCTCAGCTAAAATACTGCTGTGCAAAGTGAGACAGAGTAATGACCATGTTGATTCATGTAACTTAAGGGGGTGGGGAGGGGAAATTTAATTAATCTTTGGCTGGAGGAAAAGGTAAGCTTTTTTTTATAATGCTGTGGCCTTAAAGAGGAAAAGAAAAAATACAGCTGCAAGGCCTGAGCATCCATCTTTCTATATGAAAATCTGTCTGTACTTCAGGAGAGGACTGTGTTAATTTGTAATTGATTGTGAGGAGACATTTCATTAGTTTCAGGGTACTGTGACCTTTGCACATATGTATTTTTCTTAATTTTTAGATAGATGGGCAATAAGTATTCATAGGGTATTTAATTCCTAGTGACTAACTTTCCTCAGAATAACTCCCCAGCTGAATTCTCAATCTTTCTTCCCACACTGGTGTTGCTTGGGGTGTTACTGGGCTTTGAGGCCAGTATGGGAGGCTAGAGCTGTTTTGTGTTTGAATTCCCACTGAAGATGAGAAATGTCAGGGTTTTCAAAGGAGCAGCCAGAAGTTTTACGTCCTTAGGTAACATCACCAAAACCCACCCTACTTTGTCAAAGAAATTCTCAACTACACCTGAATGGAGCAGTGTTTATTCTCAAAAAGGGTGTTAAAAATAGTTTTCTTCAAATGTGGTACCTCTGCTCGAGGTGGGTGTTCTACAGACAATTTTTGTGAGTATTGAGCTTGGTGGGAAGAGAAGATCACATGAGCACAAAAATAGTAAAATGTGGCTTTTCTCATCAGTGAGCATTTATTGTCTTTCAAGAATGCATTGCTTCTGGTGAGAGTAAATGGCAGTAAAGAGCAATTGAGTGCTACAAATTGGTCCATTGAATAATTGAAAATAGTTGAAAATGACATAATTGACTTAAAGATGCCTCATCAACCCATCTAATCCCTCAGATGTTCTCTGGGGCTTTATACTGATGGATAGAGGGTTTTTTTTCAGTATGGTCAGTGCTGCTGCTTATCATCTGCTTGTCTGGTTGAGGTTGGTCATCTTCATAATGTTATTATGTGGCTTTTTGCTTGTATTATTGCCTTTGTGTTCCATAATGTTTCATTTGAACAGATAAGTTAAGAAAAATATTAATTGTCCTTTGCACTAACTCCCTGGTTAGTTGAAAAGCAACTTGGTGTGTAGAGCTGATGGACCTATAGATCTATGGAACAATTTCAACCTGATCTTTTTAGCTACAGTTACAAGTATCTCAAAGCTAAGAGTACGTAACTTATTATTTGGCATTGTTGTGGGCTCCAGTACCATATGTTCATGTTAATTGTTTGGAAGAATCATTAGGAAGTCATATACTTCTGAACACCTACAGACTAGAAATAAAACTAGAAAAGAAGCTGCAGTTGCTCTGACCAGTTCCTGACTCATTGCCCAAAGGAAATGAGATGCAATGAAACATCTTGATTCTTAATAATGTCCAAAAGGACAAGGCAAGGAGATAGCTCACAATATCAGAGAGCTGAAAATGCAGCAGGGCACTTGGAGAAAGAGCAGAAATGGTTTTCCCTTATAAAGGCAGTCACTGCACTGTTTTAAAGGTAAACAGTCCTTTAAGTGGTTTTAATAACCATTGCAGGAGGAATATTACATTCATTTTGGTGTGTTTTAATTAAGGAAGCAGTGGGGAAATCTGGAGACACTGCAGTCAAGAATGGTAAAATTGGGGGCAGAATAAAAGTTGGGGGTAAGGCTAAGTGTAACTAGGCAAACTGGTATCTGCTGCTCTATGGTCTGCAAATTTCTGAAAAAGGTAAATACAAGAGGAAGAAGAAAAATGAAGGTTGTAAAGGCTGATGTAACCGTGAGTAGTGGGGCAGGATGGGCAAGGGGAATCAACTGCCATTGGGATGACTCTTCCTCAATAAATCCTGAGCAGAGATGTCATGCCCAAGAGAAGAGGCAGAAATCATATTGTTTGGGACCAATACATTCAGGGACATGCATCTTAATGAACATTTCCTCCTGAGCAGGAGTGAGATGAACTAATTGTCTTTGGTGCCCTCTGGTTTCCCTGGTTCACATTCACATTTGTTGGATATGTGTCATTACAAGTAATTGGAGTTAGATAGGCAGATCAGAGGAAGAAAGGGGCTGTGTCACTTATTAGCTAACGGGTTGAAGTAATTAAATTTGCCAATTTAAAGCTACTTTCTTTCCCTGTCCTTCGAAAATACTGACCATGCAGATTTTTGATGCTGAACTGTTCATTTTAATTTTGCAAGTGATGTTCTCCTCTGAGAGTTTGATAAACTGCTCTTGAAAATGTGTATTAGAGAAAGGAAAGGAAGGAAATGGACTTTGGGAGGGGTAAGTTAGGTATCTCACTTTCTCTGTTCACCCTGTCTGTACAAATGGGACATGGTATGATGTATTTCCGTAAAGGAAAAGGGGAAGGGAGGGCACCCACCAAAAAAAAAAAACACCAATTTTTAACAGGAGTAAAATATTTTCATATCTCATCATTGTACCCTAGCAGAGAAAATAGGGGAAGAAAGATGAAATGTGTGAATTGCTCTTTTTCTAGTATTTTGCATCTCTTTGAGAGTTCTGCGTATTCCTAATTTTCCTCATAGATGAAACAACTTTTTCCATGCAGCACTAGATTTTGTGGCTAAGAAGAAATTGCTTCCAGGCTTTCATGCAGTATTTGCAATTCAAGTGAATAACATTGGATGTGTTATAGAAACACTAAGAGGGTAGTTGGAAGGTGCTTAATATTTATTATTTAATGTAATTGTGGAATTAATCACTGGAAATGAAGGATGGCTACAGAGGAGGCTTTTTATATAAATCCCTTTAATTAGATTGCATCATTGGAGAGGTTATGAAGTTGGTGTTGGGCACAACCACTCCCCCTGATTATAGCTCAGCTCATGCAGAGTTAACAAGGGATGGTGAGCAAAGGTCTCATCCCAGCAGATGGGACAGAGAAGCTGAGTGGAGGAGGCAGGGCTTCTGCTGCAGGGTTGTGTAAGGATAACCCACCATGTGCTGCTGGCAATTGCCTGGGTTGTAGGAGATATTGCTTATCCATGTGGTGTTTGGAATTTAAACCCCCCCAAAAAGTGGCATGAGGAAAACGGAAATCCAGATTATAACATCAGGACTGTATGTCAAGTGGTTTAGCTACAGGCCATTCCTGCCATTGAGTTTAATGTTGTTACAGATCTGTTTAAGGCAGAAAGTGAAAATGTGATCTCATTAACATTTGCTGAATCGTTTAGTGATAAAGTGCTACAGTTTATTACAGTAAGGGGAAAACATGTAAAAGTCTCCTGGCCTTAAGCTGAAGCTGTAACTAATGTACAAAATCCAGTTCAGTTAATTCCATATTATTTTCTTTTTGTCTGAGTGATTTGTCTTTGCATCCTCTCTTCCACCTCCATCTGGGAGATGCCTTAACACAGAAGGGCAGTTGCAGAAACTCATTACTTTTTGAGCATCTGTAAGACATACTCAAAGTTGATTGCAACAGGTTACATTAAAGAGGGATGAGCTTCACCAGTGATATACATCCTCCTGCCAGATTTGGGTATGGAAGAGCTATCTTTAGAACACAAAAAAGGTGCTAAATTTTAATTATCATTTAAGATTACAATTTAAGCACTAGCTATAGCTTAGAGGGTTCCCTAGAAATCCCAGCAAACACCAAAGTTCCTGCATGTGGTATGTGTTTGAAAGTAGCAGAGCAAGATAAATTCTCATGTATTAGCTTAATTTGGAAAAAATTGTAGCAGTGTGGTGTAGCTTTAAATGGTGATGTGTTACAGAGCCCAGAATGGAAGCGTACTGAAATTCTTTGGTGGGATGCAGGGGAAAGAATGTGGTTTTGCTGTGATGGGTGGCTGTGAAGCAGTACTTTTGTAGAGTTCTGACTAAATAGGCCATGACAACATAAACTAAATGAAATGAAAAATAAGGTACCACACTACCTCGGATGCGTCTTAGATGGCGAGCACCAGCTCGTGTGTTATCTCAATGTCATAACTGAACTGAGACAGAGTTGGTAATGATTTGTTTAAATTTGTAGCAGAAGACAAGAGCTGAGCCTGGAATAGAATTACTCAGTCTGTGTCTGCTCTTCACCCACTGGCTGCTTCACAAAGCATGGAGAGTGCTCTGCAGTGCTGGAGGAATGTCCTCTGGCCAAACTGGTGTTCTGCTTTATGAAGCAGGCTGAAGCTCTTGCTACAGCATTATCTTCTGTTGATTGTCAGGAGAAATATCAGATGGTGTCTTGGTTTTTTCTACCTGTAAATGTAATAAATTTTGTTCAAGAAGCATCTCCTCCTCCCAACCTCCTTGCTGAGACCTTTGGTAAAAGGAGCTCCATGAAGCCTGTAGCTAGAGTTTCCCAAGAACTGTATTTTCATATTAAAATTGCAAGAATTGCAGAAAATTACATTTGGATAAAGTAATTCTGAACTTGTGCTGGTTTTATTGAGCTTTTATATCTTCATTAACTGGTGGTTGTTTTGTGTTGTGTTGTTTTCTTTTTATGTAGCTCCCCAGAGGAATTTTGAAATTGCCTTTAAGATGTTTGATCTGAACGGTGATGGTGAGGTGGACATGGAAGAGTTTGAGCAGGCAAGTTGAATGACAGGTTGACTTCTTAATGCTATGGCATCTTAGTCATAAGTGCAGCATTCCTTTGCAATGTCACTGTGATTTATTTTTATGGTTAGTGCTGGTTTACTTCTTTTCCTTCTGTGTTGCCTTAGTGCCTGCCTTTGTTCTTTTTGTTTTTTAACTGGATATTTCAAGACAGTTTTTCACTCAACTAGGACAACTTTAAGTATAAACTCTGATTTGCTATGACTTTGTCACCAAGGTATCTTTACAAGATGTTACCTCCAATGTAGATATTTTTTTTCACTGTACTGGTGTCGTAGGATTTTGATCCTGTTTTCTTCCACAGCTTTTACTGCATTCCTTGATTTTATTTGTCTTCAGAGAATAACACGGATGAGTCTGCTTCGAAGAAGAATTTAGCCACTTATTTCCATGTAATCGAAAACATGTTATTAGGGTTTTTTTCCCCCCTATACTTAGAAGGTTTCATCAACAGGGAGTTTGATGCAGGTTTCTTGAATGAGCTTAGCCTGCATGTCTCATACTAGTGAGGTCCCCCTGAAAGCTGTAGTTTGTGATTGTGTTAGCGTGAGAATAGATATGAAGATTTGAGTTGTAAGTGAAGATCTGACCTCCTCAGGCAGAAGGTATAGTTTTCTTACCTATGTAGAAAACAGCCTTAAGGCCTTGGAACCTCATAAACATCCTGAAGTCCCTGAATATTAGCTAAGCTCCCAGTTTGTGCTACTCATGAATGGAAAATAAATGCATTTGCAAACAAGGGAACTGGCCAGTTGGGTGGAAACTCACCATCTCTGTTATGGAAGAACAAGGTAGAGGAGATACACCATTAATCTACCTAATATTCATGTGGCCCCTAGCACTTCTGTGTCCCGATATCCCCTAGAGCATTATGTTTAATGGGCAAGTGGAAGCTTCTGCTTCTGGGCAAAGGAAATTATACTCTCTGGTTTAAAAAAATAACCTGCCTTTGCCAGGCTTTTTACGCTGGAGGACATCCATATTTGGGGAAGGTGAAAAGCTGGGTACTGATATCTAAGAACAAAACAGCCGTGAATAATCTAGTTACAAATTCTTACTCATCAGTTGATGAAAGACTGGTTAGCTTCGGAAGAGTCTTTAAGAGGGCATGCTTGGAGTGCTTGCTATAAATGGGAAGTACTAGTGGCAAAGCAGTTCTGTTTAATTAATCCCCCCCTTCTAACATTTTGCAGTCATCCTCCTTGAATTATTACCTGTGGGTATGATGCCATTACTATGAGTTTGCTCCAGAGCTATGTATCTGGTGAACTGTATGTTTTATGGGGTTTTGCAGGCTTTGGAGAACAGAGTATGTTTACCTCCAATATGATATCTTTTCACTTGACAGTTTGTAATGTAAACACAGCAGTTTGTTCGTGTTCCTTTAAGTGCAGATTTGAATACACAGCTGTGTACAGGTTATTGTGCTGTTTGGCACTGCCTCCCTACAAACTACTGATTTAGCTATGAAAAATTAAGTTTCCTGTTTTCCCAAGTGAAAAAAAGAAATACTGTTCTTCCTTCTGCTTGCACAATGCAGGAATACAGCAGTCCACTGCACCAATCTGATAACATTTAACAATTCAAAAGGTGTTTTACAGTAGCTACTGATGTTTTCGAGTAAAATCAATTATGGAGATAAATGAGTTCAAGAAAATGGAGAACTGTTAATCACGTACCAAAACTGTAGTGATGCCGAAGTACGAGCACAGGTGTCATGTTTGGCTTTTTTATTAGCCATGTAAAGTAAGAATGCTTCTTGAGGATGAATGTTTCCAAAGTCCTATGAAGATGAAGGTACAAAATCGAATTATCTCAAATCATCTGGTAGGCAAAGGGATGTTAGCTGTGCATTAAGTCATATAAAAGCCCTTAGAAGGGGAACATGATTTTGTTAAGCTTGTTACATGTGTCACTGCCTCTATATAAGGGAATAAAATTCCTGGGTAGCATCAGAATATTTTGGTTAAGATTGATCTTCCAGAGCTTTCAAGTCAGAGAATGAAGGAGCTTTTGGTAAATTTTGGAAAGTGAGAAGCAGCTGTCAATACTTTCACAGGTATCACTATAACTGATTTGCTGCACTTCCCAAAGAGAATTAATAGCTTCAGCAGGAGACACAAATATAACAATAAACATATAACACACACAACAATTTGTATATATACTGTGTTTCACTCCTTATTTAAATGCCTGAGTAAACATGAAGGATGGCAGGGTTTGCAGATTTGTCCCATAAGCGTCTTACCCGGTAGGGGCAGCTGGAACTGGCCCTTCAAGGTGATTTGCTGACAGAGGTAACATCAGCTTAAAAGAGCAACATTGCTTTGAGGAGAATTGGTAGAAGTAGAAGGGTAAGAAAAGGGTCATCAGAGAAGCATCATGCTGTCCCTGATAGCTGTGAGCACATGGAAATGAATTTCATACTCATTTTTCACACGTAGTCATTGGACACACCCAACAACGGGTTCCTCTTCTCATTAATGTCTGCAAAACCTTAAGAGTATTCATCAAGAAAGAAAATTACTTGCAGTAATTTAGCTAATATGCAAGCAAGTCAGAGGCTTCAACTGCCTAATAAGAAAATACTGAATTTCTTCAAGCCTCACTGAAAAGCCTCAGAGTTTTTTCCCCACCTGATGCATATGATCAATGCATAGTGCTGAATAGCTTGGTGCCTGCATCAGTATCATCCTCACCTTTTCATCTTTCAGCATGTAAATTGTTTGCTTACTTTTCTATTTTTAATTAAAAAGCTGAATGAAAAGTAGTAAACTTGCAGGCAGCGTTACTTGTGCTGTCTTGTCAAACCATTAACTATTTTCATTGATTTTTTAAATTGGTTTTCCTTGTCTGCTGCAAAAGGTGGAATAGAGCACAAACACTTAGGCTGAAATACACACAAAAGGCAGGGAAGCATCTCTGTGCTTTACATCAGAGTATGATTGATGATGAACTGTGGGGGAGGACAGCACTGGCTCGGCTGGAGGGCAGCTTCTTGCAGTGGGTGCCTACCTTTCTGGGTGTTAGACAGATTGCCTAAGATAGGGACCAGCCAAATCATTTTGGCTCCAGTGCCTACAGATGGATTTTCAAAGTCTACGACACTTTTTCCCTTTCTTGTCTGAGAGAAAGAGTGGTGTAGGATGCCATATAAATAACACCCAAGAAAACATGCTCTATCAAACAGTCTGCAATGTGGTAAATACTCACTTCTGCAGAAACAAGGGCAATTTTCCAAGCTGGTCATAAACTACATTGCTTCAGACAGTTTATAAATATTTGTCTCCTAAATGTGCTTGCAGATTTTGCAGTTAAAGTGGAGCACAAAGCAAAATAAGGAGTTGTTATTTACAAGGCAAAAATCCTTCCTCACATCATAATGTGTATTTAAAAAAATGCCCCAAAATCTTTTTTATGTATTTCTTTTTTCCTCTGACTCGATTTTTCCTTGTAGTGGAAGAATAGCCAGGAGTCTGTGTTTCAGAGGCAGCATTTCAAGTAGAGGAAGCCCAGCAGCAACATGCAGTGTTCTCCTCCACAGCATCCCCTTTGGGATTGTTTCAATACTCGCTCTGTTAGGAAAAAAATGAACATGCCATATACCATGATAACAAGGTTCTGGCATCCTTTCGACAGCTGGAGCTCTTGGCAGCTGGTTTTCTTCCTCCAACTTTTGTCAACAGAAGGAAGAGGCTGAAGGCAAAGCAGTAGTGTTAGCTGGAGCTTTGGGAAGTCTGTGCTGTTGAGGCTATGCTCAGTGCCAGGCAGCACACCAGGTGGCTCTTTTTTCCCTCCTTTCTTACATTCATCCTTATAATGAATCCTGCTGCTGCCTTGTTACAAGAGATGAGTTGTTACACAAAAAATAAGCCTGGCGTCTCATATCCCAGCAGCAATCATTCAGGTGGGAACGGGGTAGTAGGATACTAGGGGATGGAGAGAGGAGGGAATTGAATATTGGGCTTGGCTGCCCCTTTAAATTAGCACAGGACTCTTACAATAACAAACTCTTGATTTTTCAGGCCCTGGCATCCTTAATCAACCTTTTGCATATTGTAAGGGTCAGGGAAGTTGTCCTGCATTTCCTTGCTCTGTGCCATAGCATCCACTCAAGTTGAGTGGTACTTTCAAAAAGGCACCAGGGCAATGCTGAGAGCTCAGAGGAGAAGGAGGAAGGTTGCCTATGTGGTTTGTCTGAGATATTGCTGTTACAGTGTGTGCTTTCACACTTGGCTGTCTTTGTGCAAATATCCCAGTCTGCTGTTAGTTTGGATACTTCTGCATCATTTATTCTGCTGGTGCTGCCGTTGGGATTGTATTTGTTCTGATGCAGCCTGTAGGACTTTTGAAGAGCTCTTTGTTGCAGGTGGGTCAGTCCCTGCCTGCAGATCAGCTTGCTGCACAGCCCCAGGGATGGAGGATTCTAGCCACAGTAGAAAGCAGCAGGCAGCAAGGAACATGTGCTTCTGGGTTAGAAAACCCCTGGTTACATACACAAGGGGAAAGGAAATACAGTGTGGGCTTACTGAGGTTGGTGTGAGCTAAGAAGGATGTGCAGTATAGTAAGAATGTAAGCTCCAAAACGTGTGCAGGGTTTTTTCTTCCCCACGGTTGTCTTGGCTTTCTTTCCTCCTGCAACTTTGCTGGGAAAAAGCTGCTCTCTGCTGACCAGGCTTAAGAGCAGCACTAGAGAGCTAATCTGCAGACTGGGTGAATTGTGTCTTAAGAGTCATTTAAGCATTTCATACTCTTCTTTCTTTAAAAAGAACTGAAAAAAAACCCAGAGCCTAAGTTCAGCCAAAATTTTGAGTTATGTCTTTCAAGCATTGTTTCAGGAAGAAGAAGATCACACATCTAAGCATGGTGTACTTTGTGCTGATACTTGACTAGTATAAGCCCCAGTGCTGTTTTTGAAACTAGCATCCTTCTTATTTTTAGGTCCAGAGCATCATTCGTTCCCAAACCAGCATGGGAATGCGTCACAGAGACCGGTCTACAACGGGGAACACACTGAAAACTGGCTTCAACTCTGCACTGACAACATACTTCTTTGGAGCGGATCTGAAGGGGAAGCTGACCATCTCCCACTTCCTTGACTTCCAGCGCAAACTACAGCATGATATTCTAAAACTTGAGGTTTGAGTTATTTTTACACATGGGAGAGGGCAGTACAGCATGGACTATGCTGCATGATGTAGTTTCTGGAGGAAGAGCAAGAGTATGGGAAGGGTTCAGAGGGAATTACTACAGCTGCGGCTCTTGGCACTCGTGGATCTAGTCTGTTAAATTTCTGATGAACATTTTGGTGCCTGTGGCATTTGTCAGGAACATCTCCAGCTTTTGTCCATAGCTGCTCTTGTGGAGCTGAAGCAGCAGCCAGCATGGCTGTCCCTCCATGTGGTACTTGCCTTGCTCTTGTCTTAGCACTACCAATGCAGATGACTGAGATGCTTTAGAAAAAAAAGAGCCAATAGAGGCAATGTGGGGCATGTTACTGCCTTACTGATGAAGGCTTATGTCAAACCTAATGAGTGAGCTGTATCCTGGGATGACCAGGGTTTACAGCCTCCCCAAAACTCTTCACCACTGCTTTTGACCCTGCCTTCTTGTTTACTTCACTATTCTGAATATTTCTGCAACATAAGCGTTTAAACCTTGTTTGAATCCTTCTAAATAGGTGATCTCTGTTACATGACCTCCATTATTCACTCCTGGATTAATGTGCTTTATAAAAAATGTCATCCATCTCTTCTGAGTTTTTTACTTTTGAATTGAATTGAAGGCATCCTTTTTTTCTTTGCATTATTAAGAGTTAATGCCAGCTCCTAATCTCCTACCTCTAGTCACATAGCCTGAATTTAAGCATTAAGCTTTAAAATTTGGTTCTTTTCAATACAGCAAGTACAGCTGTGTCTCAGTTCCAAAGGGAGCTGCCTCAATTAGAAACAGTGCCCTTCTCTGTAGCAGGCTCAGAGGTTTGACCTGGCTTGAGTAAAGCCAGGTTCTTATTTGCAGCAGAAATGAGGATTTGTGCCCAAGAAGACTGGTCCACAACTGTAACCTGTTAAGCCAACAATATTCAGACCTCACTACCGCCTCAGTCTGATGTGTAAATGTCTGCATGCTCAGGTTGTGTGATCCAGCTAATGAACAGCATTTTACTAAGTTCCTATTAAGTCAGTTGTTGCAAACTTTAGGTGAATTTATTCCCTTTTTTATTTGGACTTTCAAAAATCTATGAAAGAAACTTACTCAAGGAGTAATTTTTTTCTATTTTTTTTTTTTGAAGGTAATTGTCCAGTTCACTGACTTAATATAACTGGTCTTTAAAGCAGGTGGTGTGGCTCTGCATTTGCAGGGATGTAGGCTGGTTGAAGACAATGTGCTTTGTGAACATGAAAGTGTCAATTCCTCAGTGTCTCTACAAATTGAAACAAATTAAATACTTTTTAAGGTTAAGAAGAATAAGCTGAAGCTCAAACACAAAGAGAGGGGAAATAGAGATGATTCCATCCTTGTAAATAGAGATTATTCTGTCCTTTTTCTCTGCCTAGTTCTGGTTTCCCACTGCCATATTCACTCCAAGGGCAGGCAACAAGGAAGCACTTAAGTATTTTTTACCCTATGCTGGAGTCCTGTGCTCCCTCCATGGGTCCCCACTTATTAAGAAGCAATGGGTTTTTTCAGTTTCATGGTACTTTTTTCTTCCTGCAACAGTTTAGTACTAATTTAGTTCTTACTGATTTCGGTCAATTGTGCGTCGTCCTGGTGAATGTTAGTTGCCTTTCTAACGAGTTAGCTATTAAAGGTATTTATGTCTTTAAGTTAATGTGTATCATAAATGCATCATTCCTGAATTCCTCATTGCACCCTTGAGCAGAGTGCTGTGCTTAGCATTTTTAATACTTATATTAACTGAAACACTGACCTACGCAAAGGTAAAAATTCTGTTCCACCAAACTTAAGTTTTTATCTAAGTTCATGATACACCCATTTTTTTGTGTTCATAGTTCCCATCCATTTAGGCAATACAGGCCTATTTCTGTCCTCAGCATTATGCAACATGGCCTCTTTCCTCTTCTACTTTTATCACTTTTGACATGATCTCCCACCTTGTCTCCTTGCTTCACATTTGATGTGTTTGTTCATGGTTAAGAATCTTTTCAGATGTGTCTAGTGGGTTTGCATTACTCATTTTCCAAGGGGTGCTGTAATGAACTTCTTCACTTTAAAAATGGGGTAACTCAGAGAAGAGACATTCCTCAGGTATTTACCTTGACCCATGCAAATCAGAGCAGTGAGAGCTGGCACTATGAAACACTGTACTATGGACCATCAGGTAACTCGTGTAGATGATTTTTAACAGTTTCCCTTCCTCTGTTCCAGTAATGAGCCTGTGAGCACAGTGGTCCTTCAACAGCCCCATGCTCAACAGGCCATGCAGATCATCTCTGCATCCTTCTGTTGGCATGACTAGTGTTACTGGGGGACAAGAAAGACATGAAAGGAGCTGGTGGCACATCTGCCAGGTTCTCAGCTGAACTCTTGTACCGTCATCTGTTCATCTTTTGCTGGCTTAACAAAATTAGTACATGGTCTGAAGCTGGGATGTTATTTTGAAGACCAGTTTTTGTTCATGTTTGGTCTCTGAACTCCAGAAAAGGCTTTGGTGAATTGCACCATCAGTAGGTCTGAAGAGTATCTCCTGGGGCTGGCTCAGTCCCTGAGTGGCACAGTACCCCTATTCTCAAACAGGGATACTTCATTTCTTCCAAAAGAAATCTACTTTAAGATCTTTTTTAAAGCTGTTTTCCCTTTGGCTCAGGATCCAGGTGTAGCTGCAGTTAACATGCTAGAGAACCAGTTTCATCTGCTCACTGTGAAGGTGGAACAAGAGTTTCACAAGGAAAGTGAACCCACTTTCCTCTTACTGATTTTGGTTGTTTTTTTTTCTTTTTCCTTACCAAAATCTTCATGCATGTTGTTAAGATTGAGCAGATACTTTCTCAGAGGAGTTAGATCAGAGAAAGCCCTGAACATTTCAATGTTCCTTATGGCTGAAGTGCTGACAGCCTGTTAAAGTAACCAGTGCCTGGTGTTTTCTTTTTTGTTGTTGTTTGGTTGCTTGGTTTTGGGTTTTGTGTGTGTGTGTGTTTTGGTTTGGTTTTTGTTTTGGTTGGGTTTTTTTTTATGAAAGTGTATTTTTCATCATTTTATGGAAACTCGGCAACCGGCTTGGTTGCAGGAATGAGATGAGAAAAGTAACCACAGCCAGAGGGAGAAGAGAAGCTTTTGATGGCTTATTACAGCTTCTTGTGGTTTGGCTACTGTGAGCAAGCCATGGGCACCTCCTGGTGTTGCAGGATGACCCAGCTTAGCGAAGGCTGAGGCACAGGAGCCAACCCACTGAATGAGGCAGGCTCCCAGCGAAGTCCTCGCTGTTTTCTTACTGCGTTCATGCTGCCTTGCATTAGTGCTTATGGAAAGACTCCCTTTCTTATCACTTAGTGTGACAAACTTTGATGAGTTTGTCTGGACAGGCTCTGCAGCTATAGTGTATCATGTTAGGACAGGCAGTATTGCATTCAAACCGTGGTTTGTTGGTTTATTTGAGTGGAAGTACTGTGTGAGGTAAGAAGATGAATAGGACTTGACATCATTGTTTATGCTGTTTCTGCTTGTTAGTGTCTGTCCTAGATATACCGTGTCCTTGCTGGACCAAGAGGAGCCCCAACCAGCCTGTGGGTCTCTTCCAGCCTAAATTTTCCTGTGATTATGTAAGTGCACATAGAAAAGATGTGTTAGCCCTTTGTTCTCCACATCTGTGTCACCCTTGAAAGGCAACCTAAACCCTGCTAATAGTGGTGATTTAATCTCCATATTTAGTCTTATTTCCCCAGGTCTCCTTCTGCCAGCAGTGGGATATGTGCCTATGGCATAAGCCCTTAGTAAAAGATCCTTTTTTTTTTCTTTCCAGATTGCCTGCAGTGAGATTTGTATAGCACATTGTTTCCCTGATGGGTACTCACAAAGAGCATTTCTTCTTAGATGAATTGATGAAACAGGTACTAATCCAGCCCTACACCTTGGGAGGGGGCTGTCTTTCTGGAAGGAGATGCCATGACTGGAGAGGCAAGGTTGTGCTTCTTGGCTTGGAGCAACCCTGCATCTCAAGTCTGGTGTGATCTAGGGTCTACACTTTGAGGTAGTGAGATGCACCTTTATATAGAGGAGCTTGCCAGATAGGTTGAAGAGTCAGATCCTCATGCAGCTGTGTGTCCTTATGCTTATACGTAGGAATCTTTGCAGGTTATTGTTTACCCAAGGATCAAGGATGCCTCAATAGGCAATCCCTCCCAGGCTAAAGGTCTTCCAAGTTGTGGGGCAAAGAGGAGTAAAATGGGATTCTGTGAGAATACAGCAAAGGTACCACACATCATTGCTGCCATTCAGAAAATCACTTACTATATGTGTCTGTTCTGTGACAGGTAATGAGAGTAACTTCTTTACCCTGGGATCTCATGTTTTCATGACCAATGCTGGTAAGATTGCTGCGTGGTTTGTATTTTATGAAGGGGTGATGGATGTTCTTCCATCTGCACATATCATTAGAAAGTTCTAGATCTTTTTGGATCTCAACCCTGTCTTAAGAGATATTTTGGCTTCAGAAAGCATTTGTAATGCTTCACAATCTGAGTCTGTAAATGCCCTTCTGTTCTGAGTCCCAGTGCTGGGGTAGTTAGTATCTAAGAAGTCCTGTACAAGTATTAAAAGTTACTGTGTTGTTACCAACTTACTCTTTTTTATTTTTGCAGTTCTGGCTTGTTTGTATGTAGGCTTGCAGACTGATACAGATTTTCAGTGATTTGCTAGCATAGGCTAAAAAGCTTGTGGTAATGAGTTGCATTTTTTGGTATCTGCTGCAGTAATTTAGGTGAAACAAGAGAGTAACTTGAATTGTTTTGACTGGCCTGAAGAAGGAGGTTTTGGCAGTGTCCGGCTGGCTAAGCTTCCTAAGGAAGGGTCCAAAAGTCAAGACTTCTTGGAGGTTAATTTACTATTGAATTTACATGAGACATTTTTATTTTAAAGTCACCTGTATGTCAGTCTTTGTCATGGTTAGCAGTGCTAATCTGCTCACAGTCAGCTTCACTGCTGGCCTGGCCACTGTGGAAGCAATGATGGGGGATGTAACACTTTCACTTTTTTCTTATGAATTCCTCATTCTCTGCATCCTGTATTTTGTGTACTTACATAGTTTTGCCAGTTTTGTATCTAGTTCTATATCTATGTACTCTATATTTCCTCCTTTTAGTCCCCTACTTGCTTTCTCTTCCTTCACATGGTTGTTCCATATGAAAAACCAAACCAGCACTTGTGAAGTTCTCTCTTTACTGGAGCAATTGATGGCAGGTACAAAAATTGCTTGGGTTCATTGTTAGTGATTTCCTGACCTAGTTGCAGTGCTTACCCAAGGTGTCTCTCCCTGTGGCATCTCTGATGTGCAAATGTCTTAAGGGATGGTTTGAGTCACCTGAGATGTGCCTCTGAGGCTGTGGTATGAAGTATTAAAAGATAAACTTTGAAATCATATGGTGTGCCATGGGGAAGGAGAGAAGGATAGGCTGATCATTAAATACAGAAAACCTGAAGTGTGCCTCAGGGCTCATCCCAGAGGATGAGTCATTCAGCATGAAGGTAAGGTGGGGAGGACCCAGGTTCTGTAACAAGTACTGCACAGCTTGAGAGCTCCTGCCCCAGGGAGCACAAGCACTGTAGCTGGGTTATGAGCAGTGGGAGGGAGGCAGTCCAAGCCCTGGGGGTGGTGAAGGGCAAACAATGCCTGCTGTGAGAGGGAATAGGTAAAGCACAGAATTAGAGCAGGAAGAGGAATATTAATGAGCTGAGAGCACAATTAAAAAGCAGCCACTTTTTAGTCAAAACCAAAGAAAGACCTGGATCAGCTTGGCTTTTATATCTGTGTTTTGGCGTGTTGCCTAGGAGTCTCTTCTTTGCTAAGACAACAGACTAAATGTGTGCTTATGAACTGCCTGTGCAGATGCAGGATAAAGCTGAGAATCATGGGAGAAGATGGTGGAGAATCAGATCTATTTAATGAGGGGAGACCTCCTGCAGTGATCCTCTGCTACCTACTTGTCACTTTGTGCTACTACTTACCAAGTTCAGCCTGAACCTCTTTCTTTTGGTCAATCCCAGCTGGCAAAGCAGATAGGGAAAGAAGAGATCACTGGATGTGATGTCTTACATATCATATCCATTTCTATTGGAGAATGAGAGCACACACTCTGTGCCTGTATCACTATTGTCATCCCCTGACTCTAGTTTCAAGGTATGTTGATAGCTAATAACTTTTAAGCAGCAGCTCTGGAAGGCAGGGGAACTTGCTGTTGAGGCTTTTTTCCCCTCCAGAAGCCTTTACTGGAATCAGGGATGGACAAAGCCATGATGAGTTTAGTGCCAAGGAGAGGAGTTGTCAAACTTATTCCCACAGATCTGTATATTCCCTCTCCTGTGTTTAATGTGTTAGAAGTTTTAGGAATAGAAATAAAGCTGATGACCATGAGTTTGTGATGGATAGCAGTGAAGGGGTCACAGAATTTTGTGACATTTTTAGTTAAAAATAGGATCATTTGACCACGATGAATAGTTTCATGTCAGGGAACCCTGTAGATAAGGAGTCACAGCCCAGCATATACATATGTTAAGCTGGGAATTTCTAGTCAAGCAGCTGAAAATACTTGGATCATGTTTTTGATGGCATTCGAAGCTTCTAGCAGCCTCCTTTTATCTTGGCATGTGAATGGAAAGGGTCATTGTGAAGCTTTCAGGCTGGCTGTACTGTCTCAGGGTTTGGGGAAAAGATGGCATTCAGGTTTAGAGTGGGATGTTAATGTGTGAAAAAGAAATCTGGAAATTAGGAATAAATAATGAGGCCATGGCATGTGCAGCTTAACAGAAAGAAGGGAGATAAAACTGTCTCAGTAAACATGAGTCACTATAAGAAAGACTGGGGCAACTAATTTTTATCAGTCAGTAACAGCAGAGCAGGTAATGAAAGTCTTAAATGTGCACAAGGGAAAGTTTAATTTAAATACAAGGCAGGTTGAATTTCAGTCCCTTTTTTCATTAGGAAGGGACAGTGCTGGTTGGTGGGTGGTTCACCGTCATGGGTGAGGTACCAAAAGCTGTGCTTCTTGTCTCTATTGGAAGATGTCATAAATGCTATTCCTAACTAATTCCTGCCCAGTACAGGTTGCAAAAGCAAGTGGTGAAACGGCCTGTACCAGAGAAATCAAACCCTTCCAGTGCCTCACTCTGAAAGGTGGAGGAAGAGTCATATATCAGCTGGAGTGGTTTGAGGGGCTCAGGATCATAAGAGCACATCAGGCATCTTCATGCCAGCTGTCAGTTGCTTGGTGAGACATCCTCGGGGTGCTGACCAGTGTGCTTCAAGTAGTGGTGGGCACACTGGCCCGTGGGCTGTGCTTCAGTCAACTCTATGCTCAGCCTACATGAGGACAGGAAGACTACATCTGGCTGTGTGGTTGTCTTCAACATACCCATTGGATTGAAATCAAGCAAAAGCACTCAGGCAGCCACATCTTAAATTTTGTCTTAGCTGTAAATTGTTTCCACTCCATCAGCAGTGACAAATGAGCAGTTGTAGTGCTACATATGGCACCAACACACTGAGATTAAGGGCAGTGGCACCAAGGAGGTACCCAGCATCAAGACAATCATTTACCACCATTCTGTGGTCAGCAGACCAAAATAGTCAGTGGTCCATAAGTGTGCCACTGAAGTTGACATGGGTGTAACGACCTGTGAATTGGGGTGCTGCAGCTGCCTGTGAGCCTTGCTGAGGTGTCACTCAAAGGCACAGGAGTAGCTTTGCCATCTTCTCATTTGCTTCATGGACTGATTAAAGCAACCATCACAGTGCCTGGTGAGAAAACACCCACTATGGTATATGCTGCTGTTTTGCTTATATTTGAACTGGTGACTTAAATGTGGTTGATGCAGCAGCTCTGCAGGGGAAGCCGTTTGAGGATTTTATTGGAATTTCTGTTTATTGCATCATTAGCAGCAGTAAAGGGTTTGGCTCTATAAGAGCAAGCTCCTTTGGTTTATGAAGTGTGTGTAAATCCACTTCCAAGTTCCCACAGTGCAGCATGCTGAGCCCTGTGCTCATGCAGGGCCTTTTATAGGACCTTTGCAAATAAAATCCCCAGAATGATATTTTGATTAATTATGTTGCCATGAGAGTGTGCGTGGAGGTTTGTATCACTGAGTCCATAAAGTAGAAGGGATAAGCTAGTTAGCACAGATACTTTTGTTCATATATGGTTCAGTTAGCCAAGACCTAGGTAATCCCAAAAGTTGATGGGCAAGAGACTTGAGTCTTTGTGAACATGGTGGGACCACAGCTGTACAGCTGCATTAGCTGCAGGATGTACCTGGGCACGTAAAACCCGTACAGAGGAAGGCTTTGGACCAGTGCTAGCTCATGCCTGGCAAGCTCAGCACATGTGCCAGATTTCATGCTGGTGCTGAGTTTCTTCTTGTTAAGGGGGTGGGAAAGGCAGGAACTGTCTCAGAAGCTTCCACAGCTTTTTGTTACCATTTGTTGAGCCATTGATGAGGTGTTTGCAATGTCCTGCTGAGCTGACAAAAATCAAAGCAGCCTCTTAGGGCTGCGTGTTTCCCATCTTCTTGTGGACCCTTAAGTACAGTGACTAAAGCAGTGTGGGCAGTATGTTAATCACAGAAAAGTCAGATGTTTATCACCCAATGGGCTTGCTCTGCTTCCTCTGGTGAGCATGTCAGCCAGCTTCTTAAGCACAACCCAAAATAAATACAAATCGGATCTTGCACAACAACAGCATGCTAAATTCACTGTTTGGGAAGTTTCTGATGAGCACTTCTTGTAGCAGGTATCTGATTTTTCTGCCTCACCCTTCTGCTATATGAGCAAATACTTTAGTCCTCATGTTTCTTTTTTCCCTTTCAAGTTCTGAAGACAGCTGTTCTGCACCTCCAAATGTTGCTGGCTTTGCTTCAGCTCCTGGCTTTGCTTCTGTTGGTGCATTAAGGACATGGGAACAGCACAGACACTCTCTTTCCCCTGCTAGGCTGAATCAAACTCCCGCAAACTTACTTTTCTTGGGGAATTAAGCATGAAGATCAAACAGAAACAGTGTAAGCTCTAGCAGGCAGTAATAGAGTTGTATTAATAAATTGTCTACATCTGTTCCATGGAGACTTCTGTTTGTGCTTTTCAGAGTAATGGTTTCACTCAGGTTCTGCTCTGCTGGGTACCGCTCTGCTTCCAGGTTCTGCTGTCCTGTGGGTTTTGCTGCTGGGGGAGGTGGGGATCAGGAACTTGTACTCTGCTTCTGAACTTTGCTCTTTTTCTCATTCAGTGAGTGTGTAGGATGGAAAAGCTGCTCTGTTCCTTGCACCTAGGTACCAGAGGCATTTTCAAGGGCAGGAATGGTAGTAGTGGAGCCAGATCTAGTGAGCAGCAGGAGGAGGTGATTGCTTATCTCTTCCCCCTCTCCATCTCTTTGCAGTTAGGCTTCCCTTTAATTTCAGACATGTCCTTTTCCCTTAATATTACTGATTCCTCTTCTTTAGATTTCCTTCCTTTCATTCACTCACTGCATGAAATTTCAAAGCACTGATCTTTTCACAGCTGGCAAGAAGTTATTTTGATTCATGAGGATGAAGTTCAGGTGCAGCCATCTTTACATAACCTTTTTTTAATTGCTCATTAAAGCATAACAAGTTGCTGGTGATTGGAATTAATGTTTTTCACTTTATAGGCAGCAGTAGCATGCCAAGGTCAATGGAATTTCAAAAGCATCTATCAAACATGTGGTCTTCTGGGATTGCACTGCCACTGACAGATGTACATTTTAAACCTAGCTGCTACATGCTCACCTAAGCTGCTCTCTGAGAGCAGAATGAAACTGGAAATGGGGAAGGTACTTGAAAGACTGGAT
Organism: Melopsittacus undulatus; assembly: GCF_012275295.1. Lineage (NCBI taxonomy): Eukaryota > Metazoa > Chordata > Aves > Psittaciformes > Psittaculidae > Melopsittacus > Melopsittacus undulatus. The sequence goes on along the minus strand of NC_047530.1, from coordinate 68,313,636 downwards.
TTTCTTCTCTGAATATAGTTGCTTTTTTGCTTTTAAGAGAAGTGAATAGCGTTGGGATATGCTGATACCGTTGGGAGTGTATTTCTTGACCTGATCCAGACCTACAACCTGTGTTTGAGTCCAGGGGGTCAGGTAGGAGAGGGTATTAATGGGAAATCACATAATTCTGGTGCTCTGCATAGTTTTACAAGCCTGAGATATGGTTTCCAAACCTGAGGACTTCATGCTGCTGTCTGCCTCTCGCCAGTGGACCTACGAATTGCCATCAGCAGTAGGTAGCATGCCAGCTCAGTGCAGCCTGTGTTGCAGCATGCCAGGGCAGGAGCTACTGCAGGCAGGGAGCCTCTCAGCCTGCTCCAGGCATTGGAGGTGGGGCATGGTGGTTGTGGTTTGCTGCTCTGTATGGGTTGTCCAGCTCTGGAGCGACTTTCTTGGGCAGGCTGAGTTCACACTGCCCAGCACTGCAGAGTGGTGCCCAGAACAGCCTGTGTATGATGGCTAAGGCTGGGTTTGGCATTTCCTTCTCTGCACCCTTCCTCTTGGCATTTCTCCTGATGTTGGTAGCTCTGATCATCTTTAGAGCTGTTTCTCTGAGTGTTTTCTACCAAAGAATGTAATTAGGGTTTGTTGATCCCATCCAGTGGCAATTTGCAGGCTGCCAGTGCAGTACATTAGGCTGTATCTGGAGCAGGCTGGGCTCCCACCTTGCAAAACCCAGTGGTTTAGATCCTTGTGCACTGGAACCTTTGAGCATAATTAACTAAAAAAACTAACATTTTGAGACCTTTGATATTTCCAAATAAAAAACCTTTAGAAACTTTTGCCTTTCTTTCCTTTTTGGCAGTAATCTGGTGCCTGTGCAAACACTACATATATTAAATTTATTAACTTTTTTTGGACGGGGGAGGTTGCTGGGCTTTAGGAAGATATACAGTGTTTCCCCCCTTTCCTCCTCCCTTTTTTTTTCCTCTGTCATAGTTGTATATGCAACTTGACAAGAGATGCTGGCAGCCTGCTTCTCCAGAATAGTAAACAGAGCCAGTGCTGCAGTAGTTTGCAGATAAATAATGTATTACAGCCTGTCAAATAAAGCTTTGAGCAAATACCACTTTTAAGGGTCATATATTGTGAATCTGGAGATTGCCCTATAAATCATCATTTCCCAGATCCTTTTGAATCCTTGTTATGCATACCATGGCTCTCCGAACAGGTCACATTTTTTAACTGCCGCTAACCCTGACAGAATTAGTATTAGCAATATTTCTGCTATTGATGTTTGTTTAACCAGCATAAATAATCCCTCAGTGTTTTTTCTCTTCACCCTAAAGTCCTTGTATATTCTATTTTCTTTTTTGCTATCTCAGTTGGAAATGTGGCACACATACATTTAGGTTTTAGATGCTTGCTTTGAGATTTTTAGGGAATACATACTTTGTTTGATTGGTTTTCAGAAGCCTTCCTGGAAAGTGAAGAGCCTGTTAAAATACAGCTAGACATTTTGGTAATGTGTTTAAAGAGGATAGAAATTATACTGCTTGTAGCTACTTTGACATTCCGGAATACCTACATGAAATTTACAGAAGATCGATTTAGGGGTATTTCTGAAAAATAAAAACCTATGTTTAAAACAAAACAAGCCCCAAACAACAACAACAACAAAAAAAAACACAAACCAAAAAACAACAAACAACAACAACAACAAAAGGCAAAATAAGCACCCTGTCAAAAAAGCCCAAACAACCCACAGAACCAGGATGTGGACCTGTTGTAGTGACTCCAGAGGAGGGCTGCAAAGATGATTGGAGGGCTGGAGTACCTCTCGTATGGAGACAGGCTGAGAGACTTGGGCTTGTTCAGCCTGGAGAAGGCTCCAGGGAGACCTTAAACAGCTTCCAGTGCCTAAAGGGTCTGATAGGAAATCTGAGGAGGGACTTCTTACAAGGGCAGGTAGTTGACAGGACAAGGGCTTTAAACTGAGAGGGTAGATTTAGATTAGATATTAGGAGAAAATTGTTCACCTTGAAGGTGGTGAGACATCGGAACAGGCTGCCCAGGGAAGCTGTGGCTGCCTTTTCCATGGCAGTGTTCAAGGCCAGGTTTGATGGGGCTTTGAGCAACCTGATCTAGTGGGAGGTGTCCCTGACCATGACAGAAGGGATTGGAATTTGGTGATCTTTAAGGTCCCTTCCAACCCAAACCATTCCATGATTCTATTAATATTCTTTCCCAGTGTTTATAGACTAGCACAGCTATGCAGTAACTTTCAGATGAGCCTGTGCACTGATAGCTATGGGCATAATAGCAGAAAAAGCAACGCAGAGTCTCACTCCATCTGCGTGGCTCAGCAGTTGGTATTCCCATTGAAGTGTAGGTCTGGGGAATATAGATTCATGTCCCAAAGTACAAACTGAGCTGATTTTCCTATCCTGTTGCCCTGGGGCTGCTGAAAGGGTTGTACTGTTAGAGGTGATTGGCAAACAGCATGGGAGGTGCCACTGCTTTTTTGGCTTTTCTCTGGGAAGAGTCTGAGCTGTGTTCTCATAGTGCTGCATCGTGTTACAGCTGGGTGTCTGTCCTTTGCACTGGGGGGCTCCAAGCCTCTTGCTGGTTCAGTTGATTTTAAATGCTGCTTGGATATATGCTGAGTGCAGTCACAGGAAGCGAATAATGGTTATTTTAACAATCTTCTTCAGCAAACAAGACAAGCAAAACAAAGTAAGACACCATTCAGTGTACAGACCAAAAATGCAATGCCAGGTTAGGAAGGAGAAGAAACCTCACTTCTCAAGCATGAAGTTTTTACATCTATTTGTGGTTGTACAGTGATGCTAAGCCCTTTTTGAGTGGTTTGGTGCTCTGCTCTCCCTTCCCAAGCAATTTCAGAGCTGGTATTTTTCACTTGGGCATAGGTCTGTCTGGTGACAGCTATGACAATACTGCTCTCTGTTTTTTAAACAATTTTTTTACACTTGCAGTCTCTGATTAGACAGTGCTTCAACACTAGGGTTTTAAGTAGGGATTTCTCATATTAATGCTATCGGTTATGACAAACTTAATGAGAAGGGAGGAGAGTCAGCTGGAATGAGAGGTCACCACTCATCCCGCTGCACCGAGTCTCAACTAAAAGGGGCAATTCAGACCTTACCCCACAAGATGCAGTAAGCCAGGGCTGCAAGTCTGTGCTCATAGAGACACAATGCTGTTTTTACCCTAAACTTTTGATTTAAATTACATTTCCTGGTTTCCCCATTGTTTTTCAGATTGAAAAAGTCTGAGGTGGGTGGTCTGAATCTGTGGCGCATTTACAATGCTTCATGTGCACAGTTAAGGAGGACTCAGAGGAAGTCCTCCTGGTGGTGCCACATGGGTCCTTAGCCATTGGAGCTCCTTCATTTCCCAGCAGTAAGGCTTGCAGCTAATGGTAGAAGGAGAAATGAAAGGAAATGAATGTCCATGCTTAAGAAGTTCCAGCAGTTTTTTATTTTTAATAAAAGTGTTTCTTGTGTTGGTATCTCTGAATTGGTTCAGGCTGGATGCTTCTCAGAAGCTGGCATTTGATTTCCCACAGGAGAAGGTAGATTGAGTTAGTGGGTGGAAAAAAAAGTGGTCTGGAAGCAGAGAGATTATGAGTCTGTCGTTTTATGGTGGATCCTTGTATTGCCTTTGTATAAAGTTACACAATTAAGGGGATGTGGAAGAAAATTGTTTATTTGTCTTTGCTCTTCTCATGTGATGATGAAGCCTTTCCTCTATGCATTGAAGGTAAGAGTAATCTATTCAGGCAGAAAGCTAAGATAGAAGGAACCTTACCCACATTCCAGCTTATAGAGCAACATGATGATGTTTGTCCTCTCTGATGGTTTGGGAAGTTTTTGTGTGGCTTTAGGGGTTTTGTTGTGGTTTTGTTGGTTTGTTTGGTTTTTTCTTGTTTTTTTTGGGGGAGGGAGTATTTAACACACATTTAAGATTATAGGTAGTCTTTTAAATGATTGTAGAAAGTATCCTAATGTGATATATTGACTGGCTACTGCAAGTAGGGTAGCAAAGCTAGGTCAAGTTGGCAGTGAGAGAGTGCTGTACCCATTTCTCCTGCCTTCTTACTTTCCTGTGAATGCCTTTGATTTCCTTTCAAGTCATGTTGGTTTCTAATTAATTTCAAAAATACTGCTTATTATATTCTAAGCTAATTTCTTGCATGTCTCAGGTATCCTGGCTTGCAGTAAGAACACTGGAGAGCATTGTATTTCATTATTAGTATATCCTTGCTGGTGTGTGGATGCAGAATCCACTGCTGGCACCAAGTGGCTGTGGGTGGGAGTTGCTCCAGAGGTGCTGGACTCGCCAGGCATCTGTATTCAATGTGAAGATGTTGGGGCTGCAGCTCAGAGGGGTGTAGGACCCCCTTGTTCCCTCCCCAGTTTCCCTGATGGTGGGTGTCACGTGCAGGAGATGCTCCATCTCACACTGGTTGGTGCATTGTGGTGCCGCTGAGCGATTGCCTTGGCTGTGCTTCTTTCTTTAAGATGTATGAAAAAGGCTGTCAGAGGACTTGTTTGCTTGTGATACCTCTGTGTGCTCTGCCTGGCATCCCATCCTTGTGGGGTTTGGTGTCTGTTCCATCCTGCCCCTCCACCTTGTGTCCCTTCCCCCTCAAGTTTCTTTGTGAATAAACACAATTGCTAACACATCAGAAAAAAATCGGCAGAATCCTTTCATCTGGATTTTTCTTTTTCTGCATTGTCTTTAAATGACGCCCCCTGCTCATCCATTCTGTAATTAATTTAAATGTATCTGACACTAGCTTGGAGGCAAGTTTTGAACTTTCTTTACCCGTTACCCTGACTCTTTTGCTTTTTCTCAGTTCAGTGGTGTTTGTATTTGAATTTGGAAACTGGTTGTTGACCAGTTCTCACTTGCAAGCCCCTTTCTAGGCTGGCCTTTACAAATGAACACCACTGTGTGCCTGTGTATGGGAGAGCGTAATGCTTGGCTGACAGAAATTGACTTAGGGCGTCTGTGAGTGTTTTGGCTTAATGCTAGAGATGTTCATTTTAAAGTCAGGTAAACCCAGAATAAGAAGCATTAATTCCAAGGTGTTCAGGCTCTTCTATTTCTTATGAATAATATTTGTATGGTGTTGTGACTCATCACTAAACCTCATGACCACCTGCAGAAATTAAAAGTTGGAACCAGTTTTAGAGCCCAGAAGGAGGGGGAATGAGTTGGTTTATTCACAGGGTCTTGGGATGATTTTGTACTGTAAAGAGATACTTATATAAATACGTTATTTTAGTTCCTTCATCTTGGGTTTATGTTATTTTTATTTTGTCTTCCCAAATGTGCAATAGAGCAAAAGGCTAAAGCTCTTTCATCTCATTCAGTGGGTCTACCGTAGGTGAGGCTTTTGCTGCTGCTATGATCAAAACTCGAGCTGTGGTAGTAGGGTGGGTATTCTACTTCATTTTCAATTAATGTTTCAAGACACCAAAAGTACTGCAAGCATCAGCATGTAAATTGTGCTCCATGTTTGAATACTGCTGCTCAGAGCTGGTGAGATCCTTGTACATGGATATTGGAGTTACTTTTAACAGATGCTGTAGAAAGGTTTGCCTCCAGAAGGGCTTTCCCCACCTGCCTTAGCTCATGTCTTTGACAGCTCATGCAATAGCACTTGTTGATTTCTCTTTTCCCTGTAGTACAGAAAAATCACCAGTGCCTGGTCTAGACCAGGTTGCCCAAACCCAGAGTCTGGGTGTTTTGCTGCAGCTCTGTCCATCTTTTCCTCTTGTGTGAAAGCATGCCAGTAGTACCTGCTGGGAAACCCTTGTGCCAGTACACTTTGGTTTTCTAATATAAAAGAATTAGTGGGTGCCAAGTGGCATTAGACAACCTGTTGGGGGAAAAATGTCATGGGGCTATTTAGACATACTGGTCCAGCTGCAGCTTGCCACCAAGGAAATCCCTAAAACCCTGGGGACCAAAAGCTGAGAAGATGGCCAATAGGAGGAATAAGCATGTTTCCCTATTGCTTATTCTCTAGCTATAAACATTTAGTAATAGGTGCCACTAAATAAGATAACTTAGTTTATCAGTTTTCAGTAGTGATGTTCGTCATGCAGAAATTAGTTTGCATTTAATCCAGGGTTGTCTGGCTGCATGGCTGCAAACATTGGTTGGAAATTGCAGTGTTACTCTTCATGTACTAACCTTCCCAAGGTAATCCTTAAACTGTGGATGTGTTTTCATCAACTTTTTTTTTGAGAAAGCCTGAGTGAGGGGAAGCAAATCACTTGTCAAGACCCTCTGCAGCAGCAGTAGGGCAATCACTTTGAACATCTCTGGGTCATAGCTGACAATGGGAAAGAAAGTGGAGAGCTGGGCTGAAACAATGTGTTTCATCATTGTGCTTCTGTTAAGACTTCAGCATGGCATTTACCTTATTACCTTAAAGTTGGTACCAAATGTCAGGAATAAAATGAAGGTGAAAAAGTTGAGAAAGGATAATGTTTTGTGGTGTGAGTAATCCCCAAAGTCTCCATCAGATGACAGTAAAAAGTGCCATGTGGGCCACTCTAATGAAAGCAGAAGGTGCTAAGAAGCAGAATTTGTCCGGCTGGGAGCTGCCTCCTGCCAGCACAGTCCATCCAGATCCCTCCAGTCCTGGCACTCCCATGTTAAGAATCGCTTAGTATCCCACTGGGAAAAGCAGCAGAAGTCTGGCTGATATTCAAATAATTAAAAAATATTTACCCCCAACTTGGCATTAGCATGGAAACTGTCATACCTTGTTTGTAAGCAGCCTAGTTGCTGTATAGTGTAGCTGAAGAGCATTGTATATTAAACGCACATATAGCTGCTGCATCTGGAGCTCTGCCTACACAAGGCTGAAAACAAGGCTGGTGGAGCTGCTGGCTTTCATCTCCCCTCCTTGATCTTGGTTGGATGCCTTGCTGGCTTTTGTGTTAGCTGTGTAATTAAGCATAGAAGTGCGATTGAGGCAGGAATGGTTAACTCCTCAAGCAATATATGATACCAAGTCAGTGGTACTGTGTTGTTCACAGGAATTGAAAAATTAATTTTGTTGTTAAATGTCACCTTCTGGCTTGTGACCAGCTGTAGTTTAGGTCATATGCTTTTCTGATAAAATTGAGGGAAATCAAAAAAGGGATCCTGAATGCTGAGATCTGTGAAACTGAAGTTGGTTGAAGTCTGACATCGATGTTTGTAGAGCCACAAAGAGGTGGGGGAAAAAAGGAAAATATGAAATCTGCTTTACTCAGCTAGCAGAGAGCTGGTGCTGCAACCCAGCACCTTCCCAGGTCAAGGAATTGCTCTTCCCTCTTCCCCTGCAGCAAAAGCCAGGAGGACATGGACTAATGCTGGAGATATGGATTAATGGAGTAAACCTTTCTCTGCTGAAAGGCTTGCGGAAAGTTCTGCAGAGGCTTCACAGCAGCTTTTATAAGGGTTGGGACTGGAAGGGCTGAGGACAAGAAAAACTTTCTGGGACTTGAGTAGATGAGATTTGGAGGTGTCCATGAACTTTCCCTTGCTGGGACACTCATATAAGGTTTAGAGCAGAGAAGAGCTAAAATGAGACTTAGTTTTTGCAAGACTTTCCTTTCCTGGTTTATTAACTACTCTCCCTCTTTATAGCAATCTTGGAACCACTACTACATGCACTTCTTTTAAAGCATATGCTTGCACGTTGTCTTGGTCCTGCATGGATCTTTGGCTGCTGCAGTGACCTTTCCTGATAGATCAAATTCTGTGCATGCTTATTCAGACCTCCAAGCTGGAAGTGCATGTGAAGAATACCTTAGTATTTTATTTCTTCTTGCTCCTCTTTGGAGACCTGTGAACACTAGTTTGGTTTCGAGTTACAGGTAATCATCCTGCCTTTGCAAGCCCAGATCTACAAATGCTGCCCTCCTGTGAGACAAAACAAGAAGGGTCAGATACAAAGACTTCTTCCAGAAGTTTTCCAGGGAATAGCACATAGAGAAAATGTTGACTTACTGATGGAGACAGGCCTGGGGAAAGCAAATACTCAAATGCACTAAGATTTTGTCTTCCTGAGGGTTTCTTGCAATGTTTGGGTGTTTTTTGTTGTTGTGACAGTGCCTTTTTATGCCCGTACCCTGGATCGAGCTTTCTGCTGCATGGCTTTGGTTTCACATCCTTTTCTTTATCTTCCCTTCCAGTTTGAGCGGCATGACCCTGTGGAGGGGCGGATCACAGAGCGGCAGTTCGGCAGCATGCTGCTGGCCTACAGTGGGGTGCAGTCCAAGAAGCTCACTGTCATGCTGAAGCAGCTCAAGAAGCACTTCCAAGATGGAGAGGTCAGTAGCATTCATGGCAAATTCAGCATGTTGTGGTGGGGGCAGCCAGTCCTGCACCATGATGAGAAATGAGTACACAATCTCCATCTTCTTAAGAAAAACACATGTTAAGCAGTGCAGGGACACGCACTGACTTTGCAGATGATAAATACTTTGCCAGCAGCAGACAGATGGGAGAGCAGTGGTCAGTGTCCAGATCACAGTGTAGGTTTATCCTTATTAAAATGGATGCTGCAGTTTTCAAAATTTACATTTTCTGGATGGCACCCTGGGTCTGAAGCCAGAATAAATATTGAAGCCATGTTCCTAGTCACTGGCTCGACACTGGGTTACTTGGCTGCTGCAGATGCGCAGTTTAGTATTTAGTTACTGACTTACATGAAAAATTATTTGAATTATGATTTAGAAAGGAATAAGTTGCAGATTCTACACCTTAATTTAGTTAATTTAGTGAGAGGCGTTGGAATAAGACATACGTATTAGAAGGATGTGCGCTATCAGGTAAGGCAAGTATGGGCAAGTCAGGCAAGTATGGGCTGCTAAATTACTTCAGTATTGGAATTTCATGGCTACTTCTATAAAGGTGGACTCTTATTTTATTAGTTAGGTTATAAATAAGCAATTAATCAAAATGAGAATGGATGGAAGGTCTTTGTCTGCATATTGGGTTGGTCAGACTGTTTTGGAGCTGCTTCCTCCTAACATCAGAACTGACATTTATTTCTTAACTGTTTTAGATACAAAGTGTGTTTATAATACACAAGAGTTTCCAGGTCCTAGTCATTTTTTATCTCTTTTTGGTGCCTGAACTGGGTTCCTGTGATGTGCAGGAATCCTCAGTTCATGTGAAGCCACTCAAATGACTTTTTCCTCCCCATTTTCTCTCTCTTTCACTGGTGCTGGGGGAGAAGTTTGGTGTACTGAAGGAGCAGGGCACATAGACTTAACAGGTCTCTATTATAGAATCATAGAATACTTAGGGTTGGAAAAGACCTTCAGATCATCTAGTTCCAAACCCCCTGCCATGGGCAGGGACACCTCACATTAAACCATAGCACCCAAGGCTCTGTCCAGCCTGGCCTTGAACAGCACCAGGGATGGAGCATTCACTACCTCCCCGAGCAACCCATTCCAGTGCCTCACCACCCTCACAGTAAAGAGCTTCTTCCTTATATCCAATCTAAATTTCCCCTGCTTAAGTTTGAACCCATTACCCCTTGTCCTATCACTACAGTCCCTAATGAAGAGTCCCTCACCAGCATCCCTATAGGCCCCCTTCAGATACTGGAAGGCTGCCATGAGATCTCCATGCAGCCTTCTCGCTGAACAGCCCCAACTTTCTCAGCCTGTCTTCATATGGGAGGTGCTCCAGTCCCCTGATCATCCTCGTGGCCCTCCTCTGGACTTTTTCTAACAGTTCCATGTCCTTTTTATGTTGAGGACACCAGAACTGCACACAGTACTCCCAAATGAGGTCTCACAAGAGCAGAGTAGAGGGGCAGGACCACATCCTTAGACCTGCTAGTTATGCTCCTTTTGATGCAGCCCAGGATACGGTTGGCTTTCTGGGCTGTGAGTGCACACTGAAGCCAGCTCATGTTCATTTTCTCATCGACCAACACCCCTAAGTAACTAACTATTAACTGCAAGCAATGCCAAAAAGTTAAAAACTGGAGGAAACCATGAGCGAGCCAAAAGGCCACGCTCAGAGTTGCATTCCTGCCAGAGGAGCTGCATTACCTGTAGGTTTGTGTGGCCTTGGGATGCCAGAAAGAGGATGTTTTTTTCCAATTCCCTCATGTTTTGTAGGAAAAATAGGCTTGATAATTAATAGGCTGCTGTCAGTAGATAGTGTCAGTGTGTCGTCAGAGGTGAGGTCCATTGTGTGTTAATATTTGGAAATCTCACTTCTCAAAGTCTTTGTCACCAGATTGAATAAGACCACTGATGTTTCAAAGGTTGTGTCCCTTTATTTGATCTTTGAGCGAGACACTGCAGATTCAGCTTTTCCAATACCTCTCTTTCCCCTGGGTGCTAATAGGAGTTATTTGATTTCTCATGGAAAAAGTACTTAACAGTGATGTGTGCATAACAGAAAAGTGTCAGCTTGTTGTTAACATTCTCAGACTGTCGATTCTTTTTCTGTAATTTGTATTTTCCTAATATATATATGTGTATATATATTATTGAACAATAGGTGAGTGTATGAGAAATTAGGCAGTGGGAGTTATTTTGGAAGGTTTCTTACAGCAGATGTTTTTTCCTTTCATGTTTAAGCCAAGACCCTGACATCTGTGGCAAAGGAAGAACATTTTGTTTTTACCTTATTCTTCATCCCCAAATCAGCCAGACTGTGTTTCTATTTGCAGATAATCAGATTTAGAGCAAGTCTTTTTCCTTTATTTATTTCAAGGACTTCCAAGGAGAGAAGTTGGGAAATAGTACAAAAAATAACATTTGCAGTATCGGTGGAAAACATACAATTCCTTAGACCAGGGGGAATGAGACACCCAAAACCCCAAAACTGAACAGCATCTCTGTTAGCAAGTACAAGATATTTAATGGTTTAAAGGGTGCAAGAGGTGCCAGTCACTTTGCACTGGAAGCAGATAAGCCTTTTTTTGCAGCCAGGGCAGCTCAAAGTCAGTGCTTACGCAGAGCAAGAGAAATCAGGCCCTGAAATACTCCACTTTAGCAGGTTTTAGCTCACAGTGAATCCAGCCTGGTGCCTAACTTTGCATTGTCTTTTACTCAAGAGAACTTGTTCTTGAAAGTTTGGGGGGTTCTTTTTTCCCAGGGTATTTTAGAAGACCATATTCTTTTCAGATTTGCATGCAGCACTTTGTATCTAACACACTTATGTACTTTTGTTGGATCGCCCTGATGCAGCTGTCAGTGGTTTTAAGTAGCTTTAATTTTACCCATCTCTTTAGAAACAGGACTGTCATGACAAGAATCATGTTAAGCCCTGTTCAGGCTTTCTGGATAAGTTATTCAGGGATGCACTTGAAAAGTTGTGGGATTTTTTTGTAAATGAATGGAGTATTAAAGCAGTTTCCAACTTGAAACTGCAGAAGCTCAATGCCAGCATTGTTTCATCCTCTGTGCTGGTAACCCAGACATCTGCAGAGCAGATCAGTCTGCTTTGGTTGGGGTCTGCTTTACTCCCATCATATAAAAAAAGAGCAGGGCCCAAGCTATCCACTGCTCTTCCTTCGCCGCCTGGCCTCAATGAGACATTAAAGCCACCCAGCCACTTTATTTATCCTGCAGTACTTTCCAGTCATTGAACACCTTCTAGGTCACAGGTTTACGATGCAAACGTGTTTTGCAGGAAGAATTTTTCCCCAAATCCCTTCTTTTCACGCTTCACTACCCTACTTTTATAGCAGCATAGTATAATTACCTGCACAGTTTTACTAACCTGCTGTAACTCCCCTCTGCACTGAAAGCAGTAGGGACTTTGATTTGCTATTGCTTGCCAAAGAAAGTGGAAATGAAATAAAATAATTTTGATAGTGTGATGCTGGGAGGGGCATGCCAGTAATTATACCAGATCTACCCAGTGAGCTTTACACTGGAAATACAGTTTACCTTGTGAGTGCTTTCTGCACCATCTTAATTGTCTGATGCTACTACCTTTTCTGCACAAGGCAACACTGGCAGCCTCCAGATGTTAAAGCTGTGGGTTTAATCTAACCTGTGGTCACTTTCTGACATTGTTATTCTACACACCTGCTTCTGGGAATGGCATGTTTTCTTGTAGGTACTGATAAGCTGCTTTTATTTTTCTTGAGGAAAAATCCCATCTTATCCTGGATGTGTGAACTCCTCTGCATATTCAGTGGAGCTGCCACACTCTACTTTGTTTAAAACTGCTGACAATTCTCACCTTCAAGTTAGATTTACACAGCTGCTTTACTCCTAGGAAAAAGGACTGGAGTTGTCAGTAATATTTACAGGCAAGATATTTGGTTTATGTCTCCCTAACTGTTAGAAAACCAACTTGACTTTTCAGGAACTAGTGATTCAGGTTGTCTTCCACACATGCTTTGGGAGTGGTGTAGCATATTTTTCTGTTGAGGTGTCAGAGGGTGGGAGTGATGTAATTCTCTGTGGCTGAACCCTGGCTCCCAGGTGAAAAGCCCTGATTTTTGCAGAGCTGTTTGAACTAGGATGCATGTTGTGAGCAGATACGTGTTTCTGGAGTTTGCCTGCTTATGTATCCTTTGTATTACTTAAATGATTAAATTATTCAGGCTTATGAATCAATGGCTAGATCTGCAAATGCCTTGAAAGGAGTGCTCATTCAGATCCCATAATTGCTACCCTAATATCCTCCAGATATGCAATTTCTTGTGATTCCAAATTAATACTAGCTTCTGTTATATAATGGAAACATCTCTTGGTCTTTCAGTGGAGACGTGAATAACTTACAAAGAGTTGAGCAGTGCTGACAGTCATATCAATGGGAAATAGATAAACTCCCATACTCAGACTTCTGAGTAAGGTAATTGTTCCTCTATCGACTTGTCGGTGCAAGCCTGAGGCTGTCCCAGTCCATGGTTTTATTTTCCTTTTGGTGGCTGGAAAGGAGTTAAAGCTGCTGCTAGCCTCAACTATAACATTAATCAATAAAATATTCATTTTTATACTACTGATGGCATTTTTGCTACAGAGATTCGGTATCTCTGTCCACATGAAATTCGAGATTTGTAGGTTACCCCCATACATCACTGATTTAGATTTTTCAGCTGGTGAAAGGACCTTGATGTATGTAAGTATGTAAACCTTCCCTGTCAGATCTGTTGTCCATTTGTGCATTTTGCTATCTCATCCTTTTTGGTCTGGATCCATAAATCCAGGGCTGACAAAGCCTGCTGTTGCATTTGTTGGTGTGTGTGCTGTGCAATGTACATCAGTGCTGCATTGCCACATAGTTACAGTGAAGATAGCAACAAGCTGCAAATTTTCCATAGTTCTGCTTGCAATTCTAGGGGCACTGTGTCTGTATGAGAAGATCATAAAAAAAAGGCTTTTTCTTAAAAAAAAATATAAATAAAAAGGTGGCTTCTTCCCTGCTTAGAAGTTGTTGGATTACAACAGATCATATAAATTTATATCCGATAGTACCCACTGAACTTGTGCCCTTCCATCCAGACCGTGCTATACAGCTGGGATTTTTAATATCTTGCTGTATCAGTCTGTCATGCTAGACAGGATAGGAGGAGCCTGAACCTGAACTCCTCTTGATGAGCTGATTTACCTCTTCCAGAGAGGAAGGCTGAGTGGTTATTACTGTGGTGATGATTTCCCTCTTCCTTGGCTCTGGGCCGTGACTGTGGTAGGAGAGGTTGGAGACTGCAGCCTCTTGTCCTAGCACCAATGCGGTCATGCTGAGGCTAAACAGGTGTTGTGTAGTGCAACTGGGTGAGTCCCAGAGCTGTGCTCTTCAGTAGTTACTTTCACAGCGTGCTCCTTGTGAGTTGGATTGGTGTGGAGAGGAGTGTGTTGCTTATCTCCTACCTACCCATCCAGCGTGCTGGGGTGTACCAGTGGGACATCTCAGGCTGCCCTTCTATGACTGTGAATGGCTGCAGGCACTCACCAAGCATATGTTTATTTGTCCCAGGGCGAGCTGAGCTTCAGGTGACTGTGCTGCTAAGTAGAGCAGACAATGATCGAGCTCTGCAGTTATCTTGCACCCAGCTGCAAAGCAAGCTGTGGCGCAGCTATATATATGGTGGTTTGCAGTGTTACCTTCTGCGACACTGGGTAAGACATGGATCTTACCCACGTCCCCAAGACATGGATTCCTTCCCCAGGGTCCCCTGAATCTCTTGGAAGAGACCTTGCAGCATGTGAATTCCTTCATTACTGTCACTGCAAGTGTGCAGGCTTAAAATAAATGAATGAACCTCCTTGCAGTGGTCACCTGCATCCCAACCACAGGCTCATGGTCTACTCTTCTGGGCAAGAGTTGGCTGTGGAGCAGGGGCCAGAGAAATTGTCAGGGCTTTTTGGTCACTACCCTACCATTGTCAAGCATGCATGGGGAAGTCCCTTCCCATTGCATGACTGGTGTGAGCAAGAGGGGAGCAGAGGTGGTTAACAAAAGTACAGGTCACAAACCATATCCTCAGGTGCCAGGGTAGGAGTGTTTTGAGTGTGCAGATGAAGTTCCCTCTGGCTACAGCTTTGGGCAGATGAATCATTTTGTCATTTGTAATCCAGGTAATGTCACTTTCTCCTTTTCCCATCACTGTAAGACCATCTTTTCTCTCTCGCAGGGGCTGACATTTGAGGAGGTGGAGAACTTCTTCACTTTTCTGAAGAACATAAATGACGTGGACACAGCGTTGAGCTTCTACCACATGGCTGGAGCTTCACTTGATAAAGGTATTAAAACTTGAGATGAACAGGCACTAAAAGCTTCAGGGAGTGCAATTCATGCTGTGTCTTTGGAGTTGGGAAGGTGTCAAATGAGCCCAACTGATATATTAAAGATGCACCAAAATTGCAGTTCCTCCCTGTAGTGAGAGGTTTAACTCGCTCCATCCATGGGTAAAGAGGGGTTTTAGCCTTTATACTTCCCCAGTTTTAGATATAGAGGGGGAAAAAAAGGCTGAAATGTGTAGCCTTGAATAGTGGTAATATTTCAGCAGTACTATTCAGGCCTGTTACATGCTGAGGCAAGATGACCTAGTGAGTGTATCACAGGCTCTGGTACCAGATCCCAGGCACACCAGTGTTTCTTCTTCATTGCCATTTCTGAAGTGACCTATTTTTCTCCTTTTGCAGAGTACTTGAAATATTGTTAGCAAAGGCAAGCAGTATTATAAGAAGTATTCTTGCAAATTTTGTCTTCTGCAGAGCTCTCTGCGATGAATGTATCAGAGGCACTAACCATCTGTGGACCTGGTGGCAGGAACAAGGTTCAACCCTTGTTCTGTTTCAGCTTTGCTTAAAAATAAGAGGCTTTGCCTAGAAGTAAGAGCTGTATGGCCAGATGCTGCATTTCTGATCTGAAATCCAAGAGATGGCAACCACCTTTGGATGTCTCAGGCATGGTGAAGGGAAGCAGGGGAAGCATTAAAATGCCATAGAGATCCCAAACTAAGCACTGAAGTCTACTTAGAGCAGGCTCAGATAACCCACAGTCCAGAGGCTGGATGTGGCTGGAGGAGCTGGCTGAATAAATCTCAGAGCTGGTGTTTCCAGGGGACCTTGGTAATACTGCAGTTTATTGATCAGACCAATACATATCCTTCTTCTCATCATGTGTTTTCTTTTCTGAGCTAAACCCTATCAGGTTTGTTCTCAGATCCAACACACTGATTAAAAAACCAAAAGAAATATTTAAACAGAAAATATCCCAGCTGTCGGCCGCCAGGATCTGTCACGAGTGCTTTTCTTTTCTGGATCTTCTTTTAAGAGATGCTTTTTTTAAGCACTCAGACTGGGAGTATAAAAAAGGAAAGATAGCAAACTTGTTAGAAGCTATTTAGGCTAAGTGGAAACCCTTGTCTAGTGGAAAGTTAAAACTGATTTATTTGGGCAGCTGCAAAATTGGAAGTAAGCTATTCTTCCAACTGCTGCTGTTGTGGGAATATTAATAGGTTTTGGGCAGAAGAATTACAAAGGGAAGAGTCAAATGTGAACAGACCTTCTTACTTTTGACTTTTTATGGGGGAAATCATCTGTACTCTTTGTTTTAGTTCACCATCATCTTAAGACAAAGTTAAAAGAACCCGGTAGGATTTCCCTTCATTTAAAAGTAAATTACGAAGTACGGATTTGCTGCTGCTGTGCAGAGCTCTTTCTGCAGTGTCCCACAAGGAGGTAATAGCCCAGAAAATCCAATTTACTTAGTGTCAACAGTAAATTAATAGTTGCCCAATTGTGGAATACGTTTACGTGGAGTATTTAGGTCCGCATGCAGTTGGTAAATCAGTGTGATTTGCTGTTTAATTTTGTGCAATTAATGAGCTTCTGCTGGAGCCACAGCCATTGAGCTGGGAGAATTTGGCTGGAGTAAGTAAACCATGGGGAGGGGTGGTGGTGTGCAGGGCATGGCTTCAAGCCACTTATGGGCTTGGCTCTCCCAGACCCCTGTCCCTGCCTGCAGGGTTCCAGCTTTCAAGAGAGATTTTTTGGGGGCTCATGCAGGAAAAAGGGTTATTCTATAAATTTCCTCCTTGCATGTGTCTGGTAGCTGACATAAATCACCCTCACATCCTTCTGTGCTGCTCAACGCAGAGATGCTCTGGGCAGGAGAAATGAAGAGAGAGGGTTTTGCTGTGGTCCAAATGAAGGTGCAAAGAAAGCTGTAGTAGTACACCTGGGTAATCTCTTTGAAGTAGGCATCTATCTGCTGTCATGCCTAAATTGTCTGTGCATTACTAGTTTCCATATGTGTGCATTCTGAGTCTGGATATTGCACAGACAAATCAAATAAGCAATAATTGGAGTGTACTGTTATAAAAATCAAGCTTTCATAAGGTTGCTTATTAAGAACCAACAAATGTAAAAATTATTTATCATAATGGGAGGAGGAAGTGTATTAAATGAATTGCTGCTAACCTAATGCACCAAACATTAGGTTTTTAGAAATATAATTAAGCTAGCACCTAATACTTTTAGAAGGGCCATTTAAAATTTAAGAGTTAAAAAATGGATAGCATCAGACATTGCAACATAGAGTTGTAGTGTTCCAGGCTTGGGGCAGAGTAGCTGGATAGCTGCTCAGCAGAAAAGGGACTGGGGGTGCTGACTGACAGCCGCTGAACATGAGTCAGCTTGTGCCCAGGCAGCCAAGAAGGCTAATGGAATCCTGTATCAGCACTAGTGTGGCCAGCAGGGCCAGGACAGTGATCACACCCCTGTGCTCAGCACTGGTGAGGCTGTGCCTTGAATCCTGTGTTCAGTTCTGGGCCCCTCACTACAAGAGAGACATTGAGTTGCTGGAGCGGGGCCAGAGAAGGGCAACAGAGCTGGTGAAGGGTCTGGAGAGCAGGTCTTACTGAGGAACAGCTGAGGGAACTGGGGTGTTCAGTCTGGAGAAGAGAAGGATCAGAGGGGACTTTTATCACTGTCTACAGCAACTATCTGAAAGGAGGCTGAAGTGAGGTGGTAGTTGGCCTCTTTTCCCAAGTAACAAGGGATAGGACGAGATAACAGCCTCTAAGCTGCACCAGGGGAGGTTTAGGCTGGATATTAGTGAAGATTTCTTCACAGAGAATGTAGTCAGGCATTGGAACAGGCTGCCCAGGGCAGTGATGGCATTGCCATCTCTGGAAGTGTTCAAAAACCGTGTAGATGAGGCCCTCAGTGACACGGTTTAGTGGTGATCTTGGCAGTCCTGGGGTAATGGTGGGATTTGATGATCTTAAAGGTCTTCTCCAACTGAGGTGATTCAGTGAAACAGCCATAGCTTGACAACCTGTTTTCTGTGTTGAATTAAAGTAGCTGCTTCTTCTGAAAAGGGTCATAAAGCTGTATTTTAATGACCCATAGAATAACACACAGATTAATTGTCTGTCAATCTTTCATTTTACCAGAAACACAATAACTGTGATTCTCTTAAATCAGAAGCATTACTTGGAAAACTTTCCCAGCATGAGCTTACAGCTGGCAGCAGGACAGGAGCTGAATTTGTCGCTTATTCCCCTTTCGAGGCGAGGGTGTGAATTGCACTTTTTTTTGGCACCATCTGCAGCCAGACTTTCCAAGCAGCCATTCTGCTGGCACCGACAGACAGCCATAATATAACTTCTTTGTGTTTTAGGATAAGGCACAGATGTGTTCTGCTAGAGACGGGCCAAAGCAAGGGGAGATGGCTGAGCCCAGTGCTCACTCCAGTGGCAAGGCTGGCTTGGTGTTAGGCTGGAGCCCAGGACAGGTTAATGGAAGATCATTTTATTTGAAGTATGGAGTTTGAAAAAGCTGCAGACTTGACAGGGAATTTGAAGGGAGGTAGAAGTGAGTTTTGAGTGCAGCAGGTTATTTGTCATTGAATTGCTGCTTACTTTAATCTGCCTTCAAGGTTGGATGAAAGAAGTCAGTCCCTCATGGAGGCGCAGCTCAGATTGCTTCTCTGGAGTAATGGCACGTGGTCAGTGCTGGTTGTTTGCATTGGGAGGACTTCTGTAGAGTTGGTGAATTTAGCAGGGATCTCTTGAGACCCTCTTGTTGAACAGGGTCACCTACAGCAGCTTGCCCAGGGCCACCTACAGTCAGGTTTTGGATCTCACCAAGGATGAAAATACTACAGCCTCTCATGGTAAGTAAAAAAGCCTGGATGAGTATTTGAGGTAATTAGTGAGGAGCTGAATAATGAAATCTGGTGTCCTGCAGACAATGTCATGGGTTGCCACCTCTGCTGCCCTCAGACCAGTGCACTGATGCATATATGTGTGCATCCTGGTGGAGAGGGACAATGGAAGTGCTCAGCACCACGTCCTTAAGCAAGAGTGCTCCAGAACTTGCCTACCCCTTTGGTTTTAGTACACGGACAATTGCAGTGCAGTGTTTGCTGAGCATTGATGCAATGAGTTGTGTTGCTGTTACAGCAGAAGATGTTTGTCCACAAGGACGTAAGAAATCAGCTCACTAATCCCAAGGACAGACTCTCCATAAATCACCAGCCCCTGGAAAATGCTGAGTACCTCTCAGTTTAGAAACCACTTTCTGTGTTGGAATCTCCTTTTTTCACTTATTTAATGACTGTGGATATCACATAAGTAGTGGATTGGATGTGCCTTTGGTCTGGTAGCTCTGCTTTTTTCCCAGAAGCATGATCTCCATGACTTTCCATCATGCTCCTTTTGATGTCAAAAGAGTTTCTACTCAGCTGCAGGGCTGCAGCCTTGCATTTTGAGAAGAAAAACGTGCTGTGCCACAGGATTGCATAGGGTTTATACATCTGTCTTCTGAAAGGACTTTTCAGAACATACACATGCAAATGATTTGAAAAGGTTAAATAGAGTTTTACTAGCTCTATTGTTAATGATGGCATCCAACTTTTCCAGCTGGGATGCTTAAAATGAAACGTGCCTATCAGTGTGAAACCCTAAATAGCCTGATTTCTGGAAACCCAAAACACGTGTCCTGCCTCTGCAGCCTGAGACCACCCAAGGCTTATATCACCCTGGGTGCCCTTCTGGAAATGGCAGCAACACAGCTGCCTGTTATTTTGGCCAAATGTGTGATTAATCTCAAGACAGAGGAAAGAACATGAAGTTGGTCATCTGTCAAGGCTCTCACTCATAGAAAACCCCTGTTTATAGGCGCTTGGTGAGGCATTGCTTGCTCTGCAGTTCTGGGAATTGGAGTGGAAAAAAAAGATAAGGCACTAAAAATGCATAAAAATGCACCTACTTGCTTGTGCTGTGGTTCAT
The DNA here is from genome assembly GCF_012275295.1 of Melopsittacus undulatus. Classification (NCBI taxonomy): domain Eukaryota; kingdom Metazoa; phylum Chordata; class Aves; order Psittaciformes; family Psittaculidae; genus Melopsittacus; species Melopsittacus undulatus. Next base: position 68,293,895 of record NC_047530.1, on the reverse strand, counting down.
TCATTCAATCATGTTGCATCTTGGCGGCAAATTTGTGTGTCTTCAAAAACAGAGGGATGCACGGATGTGATGGCTTGTCCCTGTGCTTAAAACATTAATTCACCCTTTTCCTTCACTGTCCAGCACGTGTGGCACAGTACATTCTGCAGCCTGGCTGGTGCAGGTGGGTTGGGAGAGACACGCAGTCTCACCTCAGTTTAGTAGGAAAGGTTTGGGCATAAGGCTGGAGAACAAAATTAATCCAAATTGTCTTTAATGATTCCATTGCCTCTGTCCTCCTCAAAGCAAGCTCTGGCTGCCAGTAGGACATACACAGAAGCAGCAGCCATATGCTGACTTAAGGTGACAGAACTGAAATACAGAGTAATAACTGCAGAACAGAGCTACAGCTATCATGTAGGAAAGGACTTTAACTCAAAAAGAACAATTACAGGAAACAGTGGGTGCCTACTTGAGATTATTCGTATTTTAATCCACCTTTTGTTTAATTTCAGTTTTCTCCTGCACTAGGGATTTTATAGGGAGAAAGGACCTGATGGTGGCTGTGTGTCCTTCCTGGAAAACCCCAAAGCTCACTTAGGGAAGCAGAAATGGCATGGAAGAAACCCATAATCTGAACATTCATTGAAGAAAAAAAAACCCCACAAAAAACGCAAACACACACACAAAAACCCAAAAAAACCCCACAAACCCCACACTATTAGAAACATTTTATGCAGGTTCTATTTAATCCTGTTATGGTGCAGATCAGGTGCTTATTCTTGACTTTCTGACACATAACTCTTCAAAATTTCTGAAGGGACAGAGTACGTTAACCCAGAAGGATGCTGTGCATGAAAGCAGATGCTTTCTTTGGTATCAGTCTGATTTTGTGTTGGGCCACTTCACTCTTTTGCCTTGCTGAATGAAGGGGAGCTCTGCAGCTAAACATTCATCCTAGTTCCTGCGGGCTTGCTGCTGCGGTGCAAAGTCTCTGTGGGTAGAGTTTCCTTGGGTCAGAACTCATAGGAAAACAATTTAACTTAAAATACATTCACATCCATGCAAAGCCTTTCCATTTTACTGAGTCGTGCAAAGCCCTTTCGTTTTATCAGGTGTCTGGAAGGAAGCGGAGTGTTTCAACCCTGACAAAAGTTGACAGCTGTGCTGCTCTTACTTCCCCTCCTTCCTTCAATTTGCAGCCATCAGAAACAAATTAGAGGGCAGCCAGACATGCACAAATACCTGTAAGGAAACAGCTAAAACAGCCCAATGAGTCTGAGTTTTTTTTCTTTCTTTATGCAGCACAACCTACTGCATAACCTTGCCAGACTGATAGCTCCATGGCTTGCTCTTTTCTAGAGGTGTGAGTAAAGACACTGCTCGCTTCTTTGCTGATGAGCTCAGCTGCCAGTCTGGGGTGGGGGAAGTGAAATAACTCGTTACAACTCTTTATTTTATTGCAAGGTTGACTGTGCTTGCTGCAGAGCCTGTCACATGAGCCCACAGTCACAGGGAGACCATGGATGGGTTCATTCTGCAATTATTGGCCTGGGTTGCTTAACAGGAAGACTGGTTGTTATTACTCCCAACCTGTTGGAATAGTTGTTTCGTAGACTATCATCTTTGTAGTTCAGTCAGAAGGAGCTGCCTTGTTGATCAAGCCCATCTGGAGAGGTTTTCCACATGGTGTTTGACAGGGTGCAAACTCCAATTTTTGCAACTTAATTTCGGGGGAAAACGTTTCATCTCTGTTTTTAAGGTTTATGTTCAACACAGGTATCAGCACATTGGTGCTTACCAGTAGCATAACACCCCATGCAGTGTTGCATTAGGAAGGCAAAGACTTGGAGTCTGATTTTGAGGCATGTATTAAATGGGGAGGCATGTATTAAATGGGCTGGGGACAAAGCTTATTTCAAGCCTCTTTGAACAAGGACATGCTTTAGCAAAGGCAGTTTTCTGTGGAGGAAAAAGTCTTCTGCTCCTGTGCCTGTGTTTGCTGCAGTTGGCAGATCACAACATCTTGCTAACCTTCTGCCCTGTCTCTGTTGCAGTGACGATGCAGCAAGTGGCCAAGACAGTAGCCAAGGTGGAACTCTCCGACCATGTGTGTGATGTGGTGTTTGCACTCTTTGACTGCGATGGTGAGTGACCCCAACCTTGCCCCATTCTCCTGCCCTTCTAGGAAGGGTATTTGATGATAAGCCAGCTTCCCAGATGTTGATCTTAAACCACTGGATGCAAGCATTTTGCATGCGCAGGTTCCACCCCCACCCCAAACTCTATTTTGTTCAACAAAATGAGCTATTGTGCTCCAGTGTTGGAAATGAGCCTGTCTGGTGTTTTGTTATCTCCAAAGTCCTGGATAAATATCAGCTTAATTAATGGTAGCTCTGTGCTTCGCTGGGAAGCTTGTTGCTTTGCTGGCCCACAGAGGATGTGAGCACTTTGGAGTAGCTCGTTGCCACACTGAAGCAGTCTTGGGTTGAGAATTCATGAGAATTTTACTTCATGCACATTAGTGGAGTCTTTGCCACCAGGGGATGGTGGCAGCGGTTCAGACTTGGAAAGCAGCAAAATTCTGCATTTGCTCAAAACTGTCAAGCCAAAACCAGAGACCTTGCTGGCATCCTGATTCTTCAGCACAGTCATAGGGATCTGACAGCTCTGAGTGGCTGCAGTAATACATAAATAGACAGGTTTTTGCATTCTGATATAAATGTTAGCATTTTTAAAGAATTTTTATTTTATTCTTTATTGTCCCTCTGGGTTTCAGCCTCACCTTCTTCTTTGCACCTTTCTAAGGTTGCATCTCTTGTTTTATGCTCTGTGCTTCAGTGCTGAAGAAGTGAACCAAGGATTCTGATCTCGTAAGAGAATATGCTAAATATTTTGATAGCAAACCTTTGGGGAAAAAGACCATGGTTGCCAGAGGAGTCCCTGCAAGGAAGGAATCAAGTGGAAAAGCAGGCATAGACCTCCTTTGTGTGTTTTCACTCTGTCAATGTTTAAAGACATTACCATGTACATGCATCAAAACCCTGCAGCACTGGAGGGAATTTTACTCCCCTCTTGATATTTTGCTGGAATTCTGCTGCTAAGATTTGCATTCAGATGTAAGGCAGGAACAAAGCTTTCAAATGAAGCCATTTGTTCATGAAATAAAATGTTGCGATTCCCTGTATCAGCCAGAGAGGTTCTCTCTCTTTTTATCCACGGAACCAATGACACTGGTGAGTTTGCTTCTGGAGAGCTGATGTCCCTTATATATCTTCTGTGCCCAAAGGTGGGTTGCTTTCCTGTGCTGCTCCCCAGAAGCTCAAATCAGTGCTGTCAGCTGTGCGCCATAGGCAGGGGAGGAGAACAGACAACAGGATACGTGTGGCATAGTGGCAGAAGGCATCAGCCTCTCAGCAGAGAGGCATCAGGCTGTCGTTTGCACTGTGGTGCTGCTGTCCCCTCTGATCAGCCAGTGCCCTAAATAAAAATCCCAGAGGTTTTAATTTATTTGTGGTTAAGCAACTATGGAATAAAATTTGCCCCAATTTACTATAATCTTATTTTTAACATAAATTTAGTTGACATAATTCTCAGTATCCTCACTAGACTACTTTAATGAACCTTTCCTTCTACTCCGTTAAGAAAAATCTGTGCTGTTACACTGTGCTCCTGTCACTTCCTAAACCACTTAAAGCAGAATGTTCCCTGTGGGTGCATAGGCATTTGCTTTGCATTTGCTTTTGCATCCTCAAGCCCCAGAACTCTGGGGCCTGCAAGACGTTGCTGACCTGATGTGGGTCAGCAACCTGTGCTCAGCAGAGTATTTTGGGAGGCTGAAGACAAACATGATTTCAGTTTCTGCAAGAAATGACACTTGTGGCTGCTGCCCTTTAAAGTTAGTGCATGCAGGGAGGAGGCTATTGGTGGGGTTTAGTGTTTCTAATTTTTTCTTCTTTTCGCAGGGAACGGTGAGCTGAGTAACAAGGAGTTTGTTGCCATAATGAAGCAGCGCCTTATGAGAGGCTTGGAGAAGCCTAAAGACATGGGCTTCACACGACTCATGCGGGCAATGTGGAAATGTGCCCAGGAGACAGCGTGGGACTTTGCCATGCCCAAGCACTAGTGGGGTCAGGCAGGAGTCCCCAGGTTCCCTGCCTGCAGACACCTGCCAGGTGGCACCAGTCTCTGGCAAGCCCAGACTGTTCATAACAGGAGATTTTTGTAAATCAAAGGTAGAAATGAAAGCCTGTTGTATTTGCAGCTTCTGCTTGCTGCTGATGTGCCTCTCAGGAAAAAAGGACATTTCTTAGTGTCACCACCTCTGCTTTGTGATGAGCCTTGCCTGTGCAGCTGGGCATGGAGCAGTCTTGTGGGGCTGCACCCAAATCACTTATTTAATGTTATTATAAAATGGCATGGGGTTTATTTTCATTCTTAGATTGTTCCTTAGCAGTGAGACCTAGGAGCAGAGGCTGGAGCAGCCAGGTGGTGAGAGCCACCACAGCATTTTGGTTGGCTGAGTGCTGTGCACCCCCAGACTTTTGGGGAAGGGTGGACAGGACAGATACATCCATAAAAGGGCTGCCCGAGCCAAGGTGCTGCCTCTAGTGGAAGAGCACTTAAATACAGTGGACCAACTGGCTCTCCCACCCATCCTGCCTTGCATAACCAACCTGCTGCCAGCGAGGGATCCTTCTCCGAAGGGAATTGTTCTGTAACAGGAGCAGGCTGAAAGGTGTTACTTGCCAAGTGTTGTCCTCTCTGTATAATGTAAAGATGTTGCTCACAACATGGCCTGTGGCTTGTCTCTTTTGACTGATTCATGTCTTCACTTAAGGATGGTGGCAAGTCACCAGAGATGGTGTTTGGAAGGGGGATTAAAAAACCATGACTTTCCAGCACTGGAACGCCCAGAGCTGCTGTGTTCCATCTACTCTCACCTGAACTCCGTTCAGGTGCTGTTCCCGGGACTGTCACGTTACATGGACGGGTGTTCGGTGGCAGACTTTCCCATCCTGTCTGCAGCGATGGTTGTTCTGCCCGTCCCGCCTGCTCCCCACACCCCCCGCGGAGCTGTCACCCGTCCCGACACCGTTCGACCCCCCCCCGGGAGCGGGCGCCGCGACACCGTTCCGCCCGCCGTACCGGACGGGTGCCGGGGCACCCACGGCGGGGCCTGGCTCCGCCTCACTGACACAGGGCGATGGTTACGTCATCAGGCTGCGCGCGGCCCCGCCCCTTTCCCCCCCCCTCCCCACCCGCCCGGCTGCCGCCGCCGCCATGGAGTCGAACAGGGACGAGGCGGAGCGGTGCATCGGGATCGCGCTGGCCGCCGCCAAGGCCAACCAGCCTGACAAGGCCCGGCGGTTCCTGGAGAAGGCGCAGCGCTTGTACCCCTCGCCTCGGGTCCGCGGTGAGAGCCCGGTGCGGTGTTGGGGGGGGGCGGCGGGGGACCCGGGGGAGCTGGGCCTGCGCCGCCGCCGCCGCGCTTGACCTCTCACCTGTATGGCGCCTGCGCCGAAGGGGTGGACGCGTGGTGCACGCCGGGTAGACGAGTCCGCCGCTGGGGGGGCGGTGGGTATGTGCCGCTCCCAGAGGGCGTTGCGGCGGCCGGAGGGGTGTGCCAGGGCTGTAGTGTGTATGTGTATATGTGTACGTGTACGTGTACGTGTGCGCCAGCCCGGGAGGGTTACGGAGCCCCCGGCGCTGCTTCCTACCGGAGACAGCCTGTTAACGGCTGCGTGCGCGGCCCCGCGGTCGCCCCTCGGCCCTTGTAGCTCACTAGGGAGGGCGTGAGGGTGCGAGGGAGGTGTTCGTCCGGAGGGGAGGCCGGGAAGAGGCACGGTGCGAGCGGAGCTCGGTGCCTTTATTTCCTCCGTAAGAGCTCGCTGGCTTTGTGCCCCGCACCCGCGGACACGGCCCCGCGTGGGAGCGTCGCTGCGAGGCTGTCGTTGCTGGGGGCAGAAGGAGCTTGGTGAGGGGGAAGGAAGCTCTCGGTCGGGCTGCAGAAAGCCGGTCTCCTTCCCGCTCTTCGTCCTCTCACAGTTGGGTTGCCTTCACCTCCATCCCTCCCTCGGGGGTGCAGCCGTGCTGGCCCTGCAGGAGGATCCCTCTTCGAGCACCTCAGCCACAGGAGCAGCGGTATCACACAGACTGATGTTTGAGCATTACTTGGTGTCCCAGCTCTTCCGCTCAGCAAGTGTGGCTCTTCTTTTCGAATGCCACCATTGATTACTGCAGACCAGCTCCTGCAGTTCATTACAGCACGCATAAACACATCTTCCTCCTTGAAGACATGCTAGTTCTGTAGGTTTTGAGGAACAGTCTAATTTCCTGGAAGCTTTATGGCCTACGTAACTAATATGTCACAAAAGCAACTGGAAAGTGGTTTGCAGAAGCAGCCAGGCAGTTCTTTCTCCGTGTGTTCTTACATTGCAGAAATTTATGCAAAGGGATGTGGATTTTTTATTACTATTATTTTTACTTTGGCACACCTTACCTGAGTTTTCATTCTTCAGCTGTGTTTTGCAGCTTCTCTGCCCTGTAAAGAGCCCAAGGCTTTCCTTGTTGCACAAGGTCTCATCCCATTCCCTCAAACATAGTGCTTCAGGTTGTCGTGTGTGTGGCATGGTTTTCTTTCCCATTCAGAGTTTATACTTTTGCGAAATTGCTGGGTATGAAAAGTGACTTTTGGAGGCAAAAGCATGGCATAGTATACAGAAAAGCCCACCCTGACCAGCATTGCTCTTCCTGAGGAGCTCTGCTAGGGCGTGTGCCACAAAAGCAGACCTGGATGACAGCAAGCACCAGTTTGCAGTATAAAGCCATCAGGGTTTGCCCTACTCCTGTGGCCTGGGACAGCTGGAATGGAAGGTGGGATATGTACTGTTGGAGAAGAGCATAGGGAAAGAAAGCAGAGGAAAGGGAAACAACAGAGCAGGTTAATGTTAAATACACTGTGCTAATTTGTGGCTAGACCCAACCAAACTGCTAGTGCAGCTGTGTGAGCTGCTGGCCAAGGACCTTTCGCTTGATGTCCTGCCGGTTGCTTGCCCATGCACTTTGGGTGTATAACTGGGAAATGTTGCCAAAGATCCCACAGTTACACTGTGGTCGTTGAGTCTTTACATAGTTTGTGCACCCTTGGGAAATTTCTTCTCTTTCTCAGGAGTTACACTGAGTTTGGCAATGATCTGCCATGTGGACCCTGCCCAGCCGGCACTTCAGACTCTGACCCTGGCTGGGTCCTACAGGTGTCATCACAGGATCAGAAAAGGGTTTGCAAGGGAATGTCAACAGAAGCCTTCTACACTGCCACAGCGTGAGACACAAAGTCACACTGTCACCTGAAAGTGGGAAGTTTGGAAAATTAGCACAAGTTAGACAAATGCTGCCTAACAAGTGATGAAGAATGACCCACAGCACATATCTGGTTGGGAGCTGAGGTAGCAGATCTGAAAACTCATTCAGAGTAGTCTCTGCTTCAGCAGTTCATGAATTTCTGCTGTGCTGTCATTCCACAGAGGACCAGTGTGGCTTTGGGATGTAGATGCAATAGGATTGGGGCTGTAGAGCAAAACAGGACTGAACTGAGGCCATATGTGGTTGTTTTGGGGAACTACATTACCAAAAATCTCTTGGCAGCTATAGGGAACTGATGCCAAAACATCAAGAGTGGGGTGGATAAAGGGACAGCCTCACGAGGCAAGGTTTAAAAGTAAATGGCAGTTTGTTCCAGGTTTGGAAGGATCAAAAGCAAAGACTGCAGTTTTGTGAGCATTGTAGTGGTGTAAATATGAGCGAAGGAAGGATTTAGTTTTCTGAAGGCTGAAATCCATGAAGTTCCTAAGCTCAAAAGTTCATTCCATGAATTACTGCTAGCTAATTACTGCTGTCATTTTTATCCTCCAGTCTGTAACAATTGCCTATATTGGTTGTTGGATTACTGAGCATTTTTTCTTGCCCCTACAAGCTCTGTGGGGCAGATAGGATATCTGGGCTCATCTCTTGGCCTGTAAGTGTTGTTTGCACTTGCATAAAGAGCATATTACCCCCATAGTGCAAGGTCTGTAACGTGCAATCTGCTGGAGGAGATGAAATGTCCTTCTCAGCTCTAGGCTCCTGGATAAGGGACTGCAAGCTCGTCAAGTTACTGATGTCTTTGCAAATAATATCTGGTTCTAATCATTATTAAACATGTGCCTATTCTTTTTGGGGGGGTGCAGTATACAAACTTAAGAAACTACAGGCGTGAAGAGGTCATTCTGACATATGGTAAAAAAAAAATACAGAGTTTAAACAGATAGTGCCATCCAGCTGCCAGGGAAGTGCATAACGGTGAGACATTTGTGTGCTTGGAGGAGTCTCACTTGGTTTCACAGTGTTGTCACCTGTGCAGTTAGCCCAGGCCTGAATATTTTTCCACTGTTGGCTAAAAAGGGTGGAGGACAGTGTCCAAGCCTTGCAAGGAAGCAACAGTCCACAGCAGTTTACCCACTACACATGGGCACCCCACTTAAGAAAAGGGAAACTGAATTTATACAACTGGTATTCAGTAGTTGGGAGTGAAGATGGTTTTCATAGCTTCTACATGCACTGAATATGTAGGTAAGACAGTGCAAGAGGACAAAATATCCTTCTGACTCATGTGTTATGGGTCTATTCTATAGGTACATTGCAAATAAAAGACAGACTAGGGACAATGTGGGCCCTATCCTGTAAGCTATAAGAACCTGATAGGCTGAGGTTTTTAATTACTTCTGTGCCTTAGTCTTCACTGGCAAAGGCTCTGACAACACCCCCGAAGTCTTGGAAGGCGAACGCAGGGACTGTGAGAATGAAGACCTTGGGCCCACTGTAGGAGAGGATCTGGTTCAAGACGATCTTAAAAACCTGAATGTACACAAGTCCATGGGACCTGATGAAATCCATCCGTGGGTCCTGAAGGAGCTGGCAAATGAAGTTGCTAAGCCACTGTCCATCATATTTGAAAAATCATGGCAGTCAGGTGAAGTTCCTGATGACTGGAAAAAGGGAAATATAACCCCCATTTTCAAGAAGGGGAAAATGGATGACCCAGGGAATTACAGACCAGTCAGTCTTACCTCTGTGCCTGGCAAAATCTGGGAGCAGATTCTCCTGGAAGGCATGCTAAGGCACATGAAAAACAACAAGGTGCTTGGTGACAGCCAGCATGGCTTCACTAAGGGGAAATCCTGCCTGACCAATTTGGTGGCCTTCTATGACGGGGCTATGGAACTGGCGGACAGGGGTAGAGCAGTTGACATCATCTACCTGGACTTGTGCAAAGTGTTCGACACTGTCCCACATGACATCCTTGTCTCTAAATTGGAGAGACATCAATTTGATAGGTGGACCACTCGGTGGATAAAGAACTGGCTGGATGGTCACACTCAAAGAGTTGTGGTCAACGGTTCAATGTCCAGCTGGAGACCAGTAACGAGCGGTGTCCCTCAGGGATCGGTGTTGGGAACGGTCTTGTTTAATGTCTTTGTCGCTGACATGGACAATGGAATTGAGTGTGCCCTCAGCAAGTTTGCTGATGACACCAAGCTGTGTGGTTATGTTGATACGCTAGAGGGAAGGAATGCCATCCAGAGGGACCCTGACATGCTTGTGAGGTGGGCCGATGCCAACCTCATGAAGTTTAACCATGCCAAGTGCAAGGTCCTACACCTGGGTCGGAGCAATCCCAGGCACAGCTACAGGTTGGGCAAAAAGGAAATTCAGGGCAGCCCTGCGAAGAAGGACTTGGGGGTGTTGGTCAATGAGAAAATTAACACGAGCTGGCTTCAGTGTGTGATCGCAGCCCAGAAAACCAACCATATCCTGGGCTGCATCAAAAGGAGTGTGACCAGCAGGTCGAAGGAGGTGATCCTGCCCCTCTACTCTGCTCTTGTGAGGCCTCACCTGGAGTATTGTGTGCAGTTCTGGTGTCCTCAACATAAAAAGGACATGGAACTGTTGGAACAAGTCCAGAGGAGGCCACGAGGATGATCAGGGGCCTCGAGCACCTCCCATATGAAGACAGGCTGAGAAAGTTGGGGCTGTTCAGGCTGGAGAAGAGAAGGCTGCGTGGAGACCTCATAGCAGCCTTCCTGTAGCTGAAGGAGGCCTATAGGGATGCTGGTGAGGGACTCTTCATTAGGGACTGTAGTGATAGGACAAGGGGTAATGGGTTCAAACTTAAGCAGGGGAAGTTTAGATTGGATATAAGGAAGAAATTCTTTACTGTTAGGGTGGTGAGGCCCTGGAATGGGTTCCCCAGGGAGGTAGTGAATGCTCCATCCCTGGTGCTGTTCAAGGCCAGGTTGGACAGGGCCTTGAGTGACATGGTTTAGTGTGAGGTGTCCCTGCCCATGGCATTGGGTTGGAACTGGATGATCTGAAGGTCCTTTCCAACCCTAACTATTGTATGATTCTGTGGTGCTGCCAGCAGTCAGTGCTGCAGTTCTGTCCCAGAAAGAGTGTCCCATATGACTGGCTTCCCGCACTATTATTTTCTAAGCTCTCTAAAGGTATGGCATTGTCACATAATTTACCTGCGGATTCCAAAAGGCAGGAGATAAAGAAGAATAACATGCTTTATAACATGCTGGAGAACAAATGTGGAAATGCTTCACTGTTAAGGAGAGACATAAGGAAAAAAGAGGACAAGCACGCACCACTTTGGTGATCCAGTCTGGCTTCTGGATTGTTCAGCTGGGTAGGCCTGGGGTTTTGGTGAAGGTTGTGTGTGGTGGGAGAAGGAGGCAGTATCTTCAGCAGCAGCCCTCGCATCTGGGCAAAAAGCAGCAGGATCTCAATGGTTCCTGGGTGAAAAGGTGAGAGACTTTCTGATGGAGGATGGGGCATTTTAGAGTGGTGGCAAGGATGAAGAGGGTGCTCTATGGGAGAGTTGAGAAGGCAGATTAAACTTAGTGATCTCTTAACTATTTCTTTTCATCTTTTTGTCATTTCAGTTCTGCTCGAATCACTCAACAAGAACGAGCAATCAGCCAATGGCCAGTCCCAGCCCAAGGAGTCCACAAACCCTCAGTTCAAGAAAATGGGCGGGAGCTTCCCATCGGCCAATGGGGAGGTTGGTGGGGAGGCCCCCAAGGGCTACACTCAGGACCAGGTGGATGCAGTGAAGAGGTGTGTGCATGGCTCTCCATGGCTTCAACCTGCAGTTTGTTTGAGTTGGTCGTGTGATACAGTTCTGTTTTTCACAGGGATTTAAAGATTTCAGCTTTGAACCATATTGGGTTGGTTTTAGCTGGCTGAGTGTTAAAAGCATACTAGGAGGATTTATAGCTACACCAGCTCTGGGAAGCAGCTGGGGTGGGTCTATGAGGGATGAGGTTTCCCCCCAAAGGCATGCACGAGGGCTTGAGCTGTAAGTATGTAGACCTCTTCCTGGCTGAGGTCCAAAAAGGCATTTTGGATACATTCATCTCATGGACTTCAGATTAATGTTTGCTTTAGTGTTATTCTGTAATGCTGTGAAAACCCCATGTGCTCCCATGAGATCCTGTAGGTGGAAGTCAAGGCTCACAACTTGTGCAAGGTAGCCCTCCTGCTCCAAGGTTTGACCTAGTAGCAAGTGACAGGACATATTCCTCTTCCTCTCTCCTGATGATACTCTGTTCCTAGAGCCCAATAAATTAGAAGTCTGCTGTTGGCTGCTTCACTCTATTATCATGATACACTTCTAAAGCTTCTCCTGGAAGGTCCCAGGGCATGTTTATCCAGTCATCTGCTTTCCAAATCCTGTTTCAAGCCATTCTTTATTCCTTTCTACCATTTGAAAATACTGGAAGTTGAAGGATGAGCTGCAGGCACAGTCACTAGGAAAACTTTGTTTAAGGTTATGGACATGGCCTGAATTGCACAAGAGCTGCTGTGGCTAATGGGCTTATGGGGATGTTTGTTACATCATCCGTTTCTCCAAAACACCAGCAAGCTGTGTTCTGTCTCATCAAAGTCACATGAGAAGAAGAAACCATCGCTATGCTGTGAGTGTACCCAGAACAAGCTGGCTGCACACACAGGCCTGGGCAGCTTCCTCTTTCTTCATCTAGGATTCAGCTGATGTTATTTTTAGGTTTGAGAACTGAGTATGAGGAGACTGGAGGGGAGGACACACCAATAGCCCAGCTATCCATCAGATCCTGCCCTGCCAATCCCAAATAGCTTCCAAAACGTGAGCACGATGAATCTGAAGCTTGTTTGCCAATGACATTCCTCTGTGGGTGATATCATTGCCTGAGGAGAGGCCCTTCTACCTCTACTGGCTTGACTTGTTCTGTGAGAATGTTTGTATGCTAGTGATGCAGGCACAGTGGGAGTGAGTCGGTGAAAAAATTGGCTCATCCTGTGGGGAATTAGAGCTGAGTAAACCAGAGTTCACTGAACAACATCAATTGAAACTGTGATGTATGAGATGTTGCGGAGTTGATGTACTAAATGCAAGGTGCTTTTCAGAGCTGAAACTAACTGTCCATGTTCTTTCCCTTCTCTGCTGTCAGGGTAAAGCAATGCAAAGATTACTATGAAATTCTGGGAGTAAACAGAGAAGCTTCTGATGAGGACCTCAAAAAGGCTTACCGGAAACTTGCACTGAAGTTTCACCCAGATAAGAACCACGCACCAGGGGCTACAGAGGCATTTAAAGGTAAAAAGCATTTCCAACTCTTTGATTTGCCCTCATCTATCAGGCAATGGTGCTGAGCTGGGGTAGCAAGGACTCTTTAACAGCAACCTCATGAGCTGGGTAGAGTGAAATAAAGTTCATTGTAAAGTTGTCTCTCCTCTGATCTGGTTGTATTACAAATAAAGTGTAAGCTTAAAATAATAAACACAGGTTGGCACAGATAGGATTCACTTCTGCTAGTTGGACAAGGAGAAGCCTTCCTTTTCTCCTAGCAACCCTTCCTATGTGTTGCTTCATCCTCCTGGCACACTGCTCAGAAGGAAAGTCCCTTGGGATGTTACCAGTGTCTTTTCTGGAGAGATGTGGGGTCATTCACCCAGCAGGGAGAAGCTCAAAGTCCTGCAGCCATCCAGCACATCACAGGTGCTGGGATGGACTCCTGTCTACTGACAAATCCAGCAGAGACCAACCGAATTGTTCAGTACTAGAGGCAGCTGTTGGGTCCCTTGAGAGAAACACTATTGGGGAGGCCCAATGACAGGAAATTCACCTTCTTCAGAACTTGTGTTTAGACTCTTCCACTCATTGAGAATAAGCCTTCAGGTTTCTAAGCAAGCACTCTGAACCTGACCATTGTGAAAGGCTACAGATGGAACAGGTGCATAGAAAACCCAGGTGAAAATTTTTAGGGTGAAACCATCAGCCATACAACTGAACCCAGTTGGAACTCAAAAAGGGTCATCAGGAGGTTCAGTTCTGGTGCGAAGACCCCAGTCCTCAGGGCCTCTCTACAAATGCAGCAAGGATGTTTCTGGGTAATTAGATACCTTAAAAGTGGCATAATTTCCAATAGAATTGCTATTGCTTGGAACATATAACCCTATTTTCCTTTACAAACTGCAGAAGTTTATTACAGTTTTGCTAAATGCAGAACTTCTTGATGCCAGTTGTACGGCACAGTTTTTGCAATGTTAAGGCATTTAAATAGTAACATCTGATTCTGGCCATCTTGGGAATGAAATACATGAGACGTCTGCTGGAGCAGGTAGCAAGGTTAGGCTGGTGTGAGTGTACTGATACAGTATTCGGGTATACTTCTAGCAGACATGAATTCAGCAGTAAAAGTCTTATGTAAGGTTTGTTCAAGACTTTTAAGACTTAAATCCCTAACTGATAAAGTGTGTTGCCATTAGCAAATAATGAGCTGACCCCCAGCTACTTGGGAGAAGCTGTTTTAGTTTGGGGGACAGATTAAAGAGTGAGCATCTGCAGACATCTGTCTACGCTGCATGTGCAGTAAGCCGCTGTTGGATAGTTTATCCTTCAATCCCTACTTAGTGGCGAAAGGCAGGTTTCTTCACCTGTAATCTTAAATAATGATGTTTGCTGAACGCTGTGACAAGAGTTACGTGCCAGAAGTCGTGTGTTAAGCAAGGTGCCCTTTATCCTCCAGTGCAGAGCTATCTGCTATCTCTCCTCCAGGCCTTGCCTCATTCGTTCCCCTGTCCTTCAGCCCCTGAGCTGAGCTCCTCCTTTGCAGGGCTCACTGAAGTCCAGCTTTTTGGTTCCAGAGGGTGAAGGCGAAAACGTGCGCTGCTATGAGGATTTTAGTTAATCTTTCCTTACGCTGATGTATTAGGTGAAGTCTTGGCATTTGTCTTCCCAGTGACAGCTGATAAAGTATTACGGCTTGTCCTGAGACCTTGTCTCTGTCATTGCAGTTAGCTGCAGTTTGTTTTGTGGCAGATCTGCATCACTACCTTTGGCTGATACTGGAGATAGAGTTGAAACTGGCTACTTTGTGCTAAAATCCTGATCTGGAATGAGATGTTTCTTGGGCTTTGTCAGCAGAAAGTCAGAAATGAACAAAACCCTGAACTGCTATATTTTCCTTGCTTAATCATACAGTGTAAAAGATCAAGCTAATATGCTAAGAGACAGTCCTTGTCGTCCAGCTTCACTGCCTGTTTGTAGAAGTGTTTGCTCTGTGTGAACTAATTATAACCAAGAAGGAGAACAAGTGTACTGACATTACATCCTCCAGACTCCAAATCTCTGGTCTAAGAAACCGTACACCTCAACCTGAATACCAGCAAAATGTTGGATCTTGGAGTTAATCTCCTCCAAAGGGCATGTATCTCCCTTTTCTACCAGTTCTGCCCCTGCCTTTCATACACAAGGCAGCTACTGTCATGAACATTTTTGCCTTCTTGCCACACAATGAGGAGAGAGGGTAGGCTCTGAAGTCACACAGGGAGGCTCTTGGGTAGGTTGGTGCAGAGGGGAAGTGGTAAGCTGGAACGTGTCAACAGAAAAGTACAGAAATAGAAGGGTGATAGGCAGATATTCTGGCAGAAAGGCCCAAGCATGCTGAGGTTGGAAGGAGAGTGAGCTGGGGAACTGGAGGGGCTTTAGTTCCACAACATTTCCTACCATCACAGGCACTAACAGTCCTTGTAATTATGCACCTTATTTTTGACATCTAAAAATCCTGAAATTAGTAGTTGATGGACACAACTTCTAGCCAGTGTTTTCTTACTAGCTCTTATGGGAGGTTTTAAAAGTCTCCTTCAGTGACCTAGCCCTTTGCAGTTCTGGTTTTAGGCTATGACATTAAATTCCCTTAGTGCCACTTCTGAATAAAATTTGTCAACTGAACTTGTATTTTCTTGACAGTTGCTTACAGGTGAAGGACTTGGGCCTTAGTTGTTCAAAAGAAATAAGTTTAAGTCAAACATGTAGCTGCTCTGTTACCAGCATTTCCTTTGCAGTTCATTGTTTCATTCATCTGAGAAGGTTTCTCTAGGGACATATACCAAATTTATACCTGTCATATCATAACTTCTTCATTTGAATTAATTAAGATCTTTTTAATTGAGTCTCTTCTTGTGGTTTCTTTCTGTCTGTGTTTGCCAGACAAGCGTGCCAGGTGCTGGTGCTCTGCCGCTGAAGTAGCCTGTAGAAAAGATGTGGGTAGTTGAGAATCTCATTTGTGTAATAAGAAAGGCAAGTCCTGGCAGTTTGGAGGACTAAATGTATTATCTGTAAAAGAAAGAAGCTAATTGCTTCCTTATTGTCAATATTTCAGCCATTGGTAATGCATACGCAGTATTGAGCAACCCAGAGAAGAGGAAGCAATATGACCAGTTTGGAGATGAGAAACTCAACCCAGCTCGGCACGGACACAGTCACTCAGACTTCCACCGCGGGTTTGAGGCAGACATCTCCCCTGAGGACCTCTTCAACATGTTTTTTGGTGGAGGTTTTCCTTCTAGTAAGCACATTAAATCTTAATCTCTTGAATGGGACCCAATCCTTTTGACAGAGCAACAGTGCGGTAGTGGTTTGTATGGCTGTGCAAGGATTGCTGAGTTTGATGAAAGTTCTTCACACATGACCTAAACACCCAGAGTTTTCTAAGTTGTTCATAGGAGTCCTTGGAGGACTCAGCAGCCAGCAGGTAATACCATCAGAGCTGGACTTCTTTGCAGCTTGAGGTGTTTGTTTGCATGTTGGCTGCATTAGATGTTACTAGGTTGGGTTGAATGTTAGAATAAAAAATGTCTTGTTTTAAGGCTAGTTGTAAAAATAATCCTATTTTGAAGAAAGCTTTTCTTTCTGGTGGTTTTAGAAGTTAAATCTTCTTATCAGAACAAACTATTGTAATGCCTGGGCCTTGTTCTTGATCTGTATCTGCTCTGCCATGCAGCTGAAGCAGTTTCTCTGAGATCAGTGTCCACTTCCTTCTTTCCACTTTGTCCCATAAAAAAAGAGGAAATTGTTATTCTTAGAGCTCAATTTAAACCTCTTGAATTGAAAATTAAATTTGTATCCTGTCTATCCACACTGCTGATCCTGGTTTGGGGAGCAAGAAGGAACCGATTGACTGTTCCTTCACTTGATTGGTTCCAAGCAAAAATACAGGTTTAATATAAGGATAAGGGTATTTTATAAGACTCCCTTGTATTTACTCTAGTCATCTTTGACTGGCAGTGGAGGCAGTGGTTATTTGACCTCTGTGGACCAACTTGGAAACATAAATATTTTTGTTTCAATTGAGAAGATTTACTCTGGTAGCTCTTTCCTATCTGATATGTAAGATTTAACTCACTGATGTCTAATACTTGCAAAGGCATCTTGAAGCCTTTTGCAGCATATTCTGCCTGTCCGAGAGGTACAGCTACTCCAGTTTGAAAACAGGAGGTTGCTGTTTTAGCTCAGTCTTTTTCTTTCCTTTCCTCACTGCCCCAGGAGAATTCAGGACTGCTTTCTCAGCTGGTCTCCCTTTTCAGTTGTAGTTTTGATATTTAAAACTAGACATGGAAGAGCTCTGGTTTTGGGGTGGAAGAACTACCAAAATTACTTCTTTTTGTAATTGGTTTTAATCTAAAGTAAATTCAATTCAAAGTGAGGAGGATTGTACAAGATATTATGTCTACAGAGCTGATCCTTCTTTTAAGCAGGAGGTTGGACCTTCTGAGATCGCTTCCAAGCTGAAATTTTTATATGATGCTCCAAAGTCCTATAGATGGATCTCTGTGCCCACCACCAGTTCCCTTGCAGACATCCTGCTTAGTACCCTTTAGGAATACTTCATTTTCAGCAGTGGCTTATATAGGTCATTTTTTAAATGTTGGCTACAGATGATGAATAGAATTTTTTTTATGCATTCAGTCTCCTGTGCATATCAGTCTCCTGTGGGGTCCTGTATTTGCTTCACCCTAAAGCTCCTGCCATCTCTGTCAGGGCAGCATGATGGAGTGGCTTGAGTCAGGGGCTTTTGCCATGTGGCTTCTTGAGCAAAACCATGGATGTGTACCTTGTGCACTGGCACATATGCAGGGATCTCAGGAATAGCCCAAATCTGTCAAATCACCACTTCACTGAGGCATCCCATTTCCAGCCTGGAAGCAGCCCATCCAAGGCAGATAATGGTCTTCTGGCTCTGAACTGGCTGGCATGCTGCTGGCTATGAGAGAGCAGCATGCCAGCTGACAAGCTGACAGTCATTCTAGACGAGCTGAAATGAGAGCGATGGTAATGTCAGACCAAATCTAAGTGTGAGCACAGCATGGATTCCTTTACAATCTCTATGTCTATATCTTTGCTGAGTGTGGCCTGAACCAAAGAAACAGATCAAGCCTATTCAACAATGTTCAAAGTTAAAATTCCTGAATGTGCTGTTGCCAGCACCCTACTTTTTCCTGCTGTGTTTTCACTGGTGAGGCTGACACAGAACACAGACACCCTTTGTGGTTCCTTCCTGCCCAGCCAGCAGCATCGCTGACTTTTGTGTAACACTTCTCTTTTGTCTGTAGGTAATGTCCACGTGTACAGCAATGGCAGGATGCGATATACCTACCATCAGAGGCAGGACAGACGAGAACATCAGGGTGACGTAAGTGGAGAACAGGCTGGGGGCTGGGAGTCTAAAGGTTTTTCTGACATGAGGTGTGAGCTAGTCGGTGTGACCATCTTGTGAAACAGTCCTGCTTGTTTCCACCCTCCTGAACAGAAAGCTAGAGTCATGGGAAGTGAGCTGCCTTCAGAGTATACACCAAGTTGCAGTTTAATTTACTGCTGGTGGTTCTCCCGGACTCTTACAGTTGTTATCCAGTGAGTAAAACGCTGGTGTCTCTTTAAACAGCGCTGCCTTGAAATAAGATGGTACCAGTAAAATGTTCCTGTCTTTACCACAGAATAAGCATCTCCTTTCTGATTTAATTCTGTAATTTCAAAGGGTAAAATGCACTTTTCAGATAATATGGATGCTCATGGCTTCTTCTCCCTTTTATTCCAGTATTGAAAATGGGGTATTTCTAATCTGTGATTCTTAATTAACCAAGGAAGGCACTTTATAGCATGAGCTATTTTTATGTTTTCCCATCACAGAACATCTAAGTATATCTCCAGCACTCCAAGCCCTCTGGTCTAGAGCAGTGGGAATGAGTGACTTACTGTTCAAGAAACCAGGGTTATATACTGAAGATTACTGTTTTCTGGGCATAACCAATTATATTTAAAAACAAACAAACAACTAAAACTCCCTGAATATAGTTTCTCAAGCTTAAAGGGGAAAGTGTACTCTGCTGAAACCGGAGGGAGCTAAGGAGGTGAGGCAGAGAGGGAATTACTTTCATCTGACACTGAAGAGGGGAGAAGGTTCTGCTCACTAGCCCAAGCAGGACAGAAAACACATGTGCTCTAGAAAAACAAAATACAGGCATGAGACTTTTGAGATTCACTCAGTACCCCTGCCAGTCCCCTCTGCCCTTTGTCACATCCAGAGAAGGCGCAGTGGGTTTGGACCTTCAGTCACACTTCCTTTCCTGGGTGGGAGCTGTGAGTTGATGAGTTCCCCTGAGTTATTTTGGAGTGCATCCTAAGCCAAATGCCTATGAAAAGCAGGAGAATCAAGGTTGTCTGAGGGCTGGGAGGGTGAGAGGGTGATGCTATGGGATCCTTGTGTATGTTTGTACGGATGGTACTCCACTCTGTGTTTCTGTTCCTTCAGGGTGGCCTTGGGTTGTTTGTCCAGCTGATGCCTATCCTCATCCTGATCATTGTGTCTGCTCTCAGCCAGATGATGGTCTCCAGCCCACCTTACAGTTTGAGCCATAGGCCGTTAGTACCCATTGCTCTAAAACTTACCTAGCTGGGGAGGGGCTTGGGCTCTGGAGGGCGGGGTGGTGTGTTGGGGTAGGGATTGAGGCTGTCTGGTTTTTCTGTCTTTTGGGGGGTTTTGGGTTGGCTTTTTTTTTTTGCTTTATCTCATCACGATGTTGCCTTTTTTGGCAGATGTCTCACACATCAGTGAAGGCATCCTGGTTCTCAAACAGGTCTTGAGATGGAAGCTGTACAGAAGGTTGTAGGGTGCTCACTTGCCTAAGGGAGGATGTTCTTTGACAGAGACTTTCTGCACAGCTGGGTGTTTCTGTCCTAGAAAGGAGCAGATGAAATGACTTTGAGAAACACTAGCTGAGCACCAAGATCCCATATGCAGAATGAATTGAGATGCAGAGTTAAGTTGGACTGTGAAAAACAAAAGCTAGATCTGTTCTTCATGAAAGCCTCAGCTTATGCCTAGTACAAAGCAGCAGTGGAAAAGAAGAAGGAATAAAAGACACTCATGTAGAGTAAAAAACACTCCTAGAGAAATCCCCTATTTTTTAAGCTGTTTCATTCTAGATCCTGTGGAAATGCCCTGATACGCTTACTTGGCTGACAAATGAAGTGAGTCTATTCTTACCCACTTTGAAGTGCCAGCAAGGAATGGGAAGACAGGCTTGATTTCTGGCTGCTTGCATCATTCTTGACAAAAGCTTAATGTATTTTCACTGGAAGTTCCTTATATGTATTTAAAGAGGGTAGACTGGTTACAGCCAGTGGTCCCTGTTTAGTTTCACAGGTGACAAAGTTTGCCATTGATGATGTTAAATACTATAAATCTCAGCTTAGCTTTTGGGTCCAAGTTGAAAACTATGACATTAGTGCTCAGAGCCAAAAGGTTTTTAAGAGGGTACAGTTAAGGGTTATTTTGAGAAGCTAAAGAATATTGTGATGTCATTTCTGCAGTTGATATTAGGACTGCAAATTAAGCATATACATATGTATACCGGTTTGGTTTATACTGGTGAAGGGGTGGTTTGTGGAAGACATTCAGTGGAGGACAGCTTCTAAGTGGGCAGGGATTTGCTTCCAGCCTTGTCAGCTGTCAAGAGAAAAGCCATCCCTGAGTCTCAGCTGTTTCTGTGCTGCTTGGTTCCCTGTTCCCTCTGCTGTCCCTGTCTCTGCACGCTCAGGTAGCAGCAAGCAAACCAATTCCCACGTTTGGATTTGGACAAGAGCAGCAAATTAGCTGATCCAGACCTGCGCAATCCTTCCGGAGTGACCAGGGCACTTCAAATGGAATTAGCTCTGGAGCAACAGGCGGCTGTGCCGGCAGGCGGTGCTGCTCGCTCACTCACCCGCGCAGGCAGCCCTGCTGCCTCTTGAAAAGGGAAATGCTGTGCTTGGCTGTTGTTCAGCAGAAAGCTGGAGCCTGCTGCACTGAACTCAGTGACCAGGAGGCGAGAAGCTTTCTAACTGGGTTAGGTTTCAACGGCACACAGAGATTTTAATGCCACTTCTTGACAGTGAAGCTGTCACTGAAAGAGGCAGAGTCCTAAAGAACCATTTGTTACTTGATTACCTTTGTCAGTCTCTTCCAAAACCTTTCTGCTGAAGAGCCTCTCTGGCTGTGGGCCTGACTCTGCCACCCTGCTCTTCAGTAACACCTAATCGAATTTGCATGACTTAATTGCATGTCCAACTTCGGGTGGCAGGTTTCTTGAACCAGGTCCTGCCCTTGTTTTGATGCTTCACACTCAAGCATGCTGCTGAAGCTCTGCAAGCTTTAGTACTCCTCCTGTGAGGATACACTTTGTAGCCTCCATAGTTCATCGTTATACAGAAGCAGCATATGAACTTCAGGAGAGCCTATGGCCCTCTCTGGACAGGTGAAATAGTGAGCCGAGCTTCTTCCAGAACTGCGTCTCTGCCAGCAGGCACTGCTGGAGTTACATTAGCCTTTCTGTCGAAGAATGCCTGTAGAGCCTTTTGGTCACGTTCAGTCTATCCGGTTACCCACCACTCATCTCTGAGTGCTGGACCTTGATGAAACTTGCCAAAGTCTTTCAATCACTCCTATAAACCCTGATAACAGACTGAAGGGCTAGCTGGATGAGTGACTGTTTATACCTGGCTTAAGAATCAGGCTCACATTTAATGCAGCAGCCAGCTGATATTTATTATGGGAAACTTTGGGCATGTTTCCAGATGGAGCTGTTCCTCATGAATCCAGCATTTGGGCACAGGTCCTGTGTTACAGCTTGCAAACACACCCTAGTGAGTATCTCTAGGTTTGCTGAAGTGTCAGGGAAAATATGTACAGGGCTTTGTCTGAAATGCAAATCCATGGGGGTAGGGTAAGAAGATATTTCCTTCTAGAAAGTGCTTTCTGTGCTAGTTGGTGCAGGTTGAGTGCAGAGCGGGTCTAATTTTGCTCTTGCAGCCACAGCGTTCATTGCAGCATGTGACATGGTAAAGGAAGCTGACGCTGTTGGGGTTAGCAGATATCTTAGCAGTGGGGACTGGGTTTGACTTAGCAGAGGGGAGGCTGTGGGGAGCTGTGACAGTAGCCCCTGCTCTGTCCTCACCTTGGCACTCCCCTGCTCTGCATAGGCACCATTCTGCTTTGCTGACTGCTCTCACCCTACACTGCACAAGCATCAGCCTCCAAGCTTTGTAACCATCCTTGGGGTTCACTGCCAAAAACAGACGATGGTGTCATCAGCAAGGAAATTGCAGAGATTTAATTAGCACTGAAAATTCTAGTGAACACTTTATTTTAAGTGGGGTTAGGCCTTGGGCAATCTGCCTCAGAGTTATGTCTGTATTCAGAGCTCTGCCCACCTAGCTAGAGGCCTGGCAGGTTTTATCTCCCTCTGTTAGCATTTTATTTCCACCAGAAATGCTTCTGCTTTCCAAACCTTCAAGCCCATGGATGCTTAGGAACGATGTATGTTTTGACTGTTCTGGTATCGTGGCAGGTTGTGCCTTATAAATTGCTGGGAGCTTTTGCTATGCCCTTGAAGCATGTCCTACACTGTTCTGCCTCTTCTCCCTGAACTAGGTCTGTGGGTCACACACACAGGAGAGTAACAGAGCACTTGAAGGTCATCTACTATGTATCTGAGAACTTTGCAGATGAATACACGGGCACGAACCTGAAAAATGTTGAAAAGAGCGTGGAGGAGGACTACATTGCAAACCTTCGAAATAACTGCTGGAAAGAGAAGCAGCAGAGTGAGTAGTGTGGGGTCAGGAGTGGAGGGTCTTGGCTGCTGCAGGAGGTCAGCTTTGGAAAGGTCATCAACTGGGGACTGAGTTAGGCTAAGGTTATACTTTAACACGGTGCGAGCACATTTCCTATGTTGTTGGCCATTTGTTTCACTCTATGACTTTGTGACAAATGCAGTATGTGGGGGGGTTTGTTTTTTAATGCTGTTGTAGAACTGGTCAGACAAGAGTTGTGCCCCAGAGATTCCAGAGAGAGAAGATTGCAGCCATCTGATTTTCAAGAGGGCTCTCATAGCTCTGTGTAATACTGTAGTTGTTTGAGGACCACATCTAAAAGTCTGTTGCCCATGGAGTCCTCCATCCCACATCCTGTCCCTGTTCAGAAGGGTGTGGTGGCAGCACTGACATTGCCTTGCATGCTGCTGAGAGCATGCAGGGTCTGGAGGGACAGCTACCCAGACAGACAGATGAGGGATGATCTGGACAGGCAGCACAGTGTGGCCAGGGCAGCAAACGTTTTGCAAGTCCCAGGGGTGATCTCCTTCCTCTCCTGCCCATTCCCAGCAGGTGATGATCACAGCTCTTGGAGCAGTGGCCAGGATAGGGTTTGAGTGCCTGGGATGCAGGAGGGGCTGTTAGAGGCCCAGGTAGTGCCAGGTGAGGCCAATGCATGAAGCCTTGACCCTCTAAGTTTCTTCTGCTGGGGTAACCATTGTGTAGGCTGCCTCATGAGCCTCCTGGGACTAGAGGCAGGTTCTGTTAGGTTCCTAAGGTTTTTTTCCTGGGATGGATGAGCTGTCAGCGTATGTTAGCTTACGCCCATCCTGTCTTAAAGGGCACAGGGCATTTCCTCAGCCTCATCCTGTGCTTCGTCTTGCCTTGAAAACCATGAGTTGCCTCCTGTTCCCAGCAGAGCCCATGGTGGGATGTGGCCTAGCAGGTGGGTCTCCTTCCACATCGGGTTCATAACGCTGGGCTTTTCCCTTTGCAGAGGAAGGCTTGTTGTACCGGGCACGCTACTTCGGAGACTCAGATCTGTATCGACGAGCACAGAGCATGAGCACCCCCAGCTGTAGCAGACTGTCAGACGTTCAAGCCCTGCATGGACAGTCACCGCCTGCCCGCTCAGCAGAGGTCTAAGTACGAGCTGGTGATGCTTCTCCTGGCAGCAGAGCAGAGCACAATAGTGCTTTTAATACTTAAATCTCTGTTTGAGACACAGATCCTCATGAGTCTCCTCTGGATGCACACACGTCATGGGGGGAAGCACCCCCTGCTGTCAAGCATACACTTGTTAATCGGGAAATTGATTTTGTTTAGTTTGCATGTTGGCATCCTCGGCTCTCTTCAAGCTCCCTGTTTTATCTGGCACTGGCAGTGTTGGGTCTCTAGGAACAGAACAAAAGCCCCAGGCTTGTTGGCGACACAGCTGAGGTTTTGTCAACTATTCATTCAATAGAGCAGCCATGCAGGCCTCGGCTAAGTTGGGAGCTTTTTACCAGCCATGGCAGGCAGCTGCCATGTTTTAATGAACCCTTTTTTGGTTGCTTTATTGTCTGTTTTACTGAAAAAGCTGTTGTCCCCTGGTACTTGAAGCAATATGATGACAGGGAATGCACTCCTACCAAACAGATGTTCCTTGCCCCTGCTGTTGTCTTCCCATGACACTCAAGGAGAACAAAGCAAATGGGCAGAGTTCACAGCAGGTCATAGAAGTAACTTACTGCGTTAAACTGGGAATCAAAGTAAAAACAGCTGAGGGGCGCCTGGAAGGGGTTAGAGAGCTTGGATGAAGGCAAGCCCAGGGAGCGTGTGTGAGACCGGGTGTGCTGGGTCACGGGAGAACTGCACAGAAATAAGGCAAAAAATTGGCCTGCATTTTGGAGTCCTTTTTCTGCTTAATTATGTGAGCTGATCTCAGCTACCAGCTAGTGCTGGGACGGCTGCAGAGCACCCAGGCCCCTCCTACCACAAAGTTATGGGAAAACAGGGCTTCTGTAGGAAATTAATCAGAGGTGAGGCTTGCCCCAGATGTTAATGTTACAGACACCACTTAGGCTTGTGAAGCCTACTTGAGGATGTGGGACACCGAGCTGCTTGATTTAGAGATACAAGTAAGGAGCTTTAGCAGGGCAGGTTTTGTTTGGTTTTTATTTTCCTTGGCAAAGGGAGTGTGCCTGAAAGTTTGGCCTTTCAAACAAATCCCCTGGGTTGCATTCGGCCTTCTTTTTGGTGTATCCTGTTTATGGAGCCATTCTTATCTTGATATACCCACTCTCCTGTTTTTTGATAACTGCACCTCTTCTTTCATGACAGACCAGCATTATTTAGCTGCTTTTCTTCAATTGCCTCTGTACCTGTGGTCTGAAAAGAGAGCTGCTCTTAGGCAGCCCGCTGCAGATCAAAACAGTGCGACTGACAAAGCTGCTGCCTGTATTGTGGGGGGGGGGGGGAACCGAAGGGGGAGGTACAGTGACGTGCGCTTGTCCAGAGACTGACACCACTACCGCTTTTGTCCCCAGACTCTTGAAATGCCTGAAGACTTTTGGTGAAGTGCACTGAATCGAGGTGACAGACTTGCTATTTCAAAGAATCAAACCTTATCTTATAAATGGAATTGGAGAATTAGCAACGCACAACTGCCCTCTTTCTTCTCTCTGCCTGTCTCCACCATTCGACCTACATCTGGGGCAGCGATTAGGACAGGAAATCGAGCTGCCCATGTTCCTCCTTCCCTTCTGGCACCGCTAGCGTGCAACAGTCTCGTTGCTCCTGGGATCCCACAACCCTGAGAACAGACACGTAGAGTGTAAAAACACTTAACTGTAGAAGCCATGAAGCAGAAGGAGATCCTTAGTGACCGTGCTGGTCACTGCCGACAGAGAGAGGAATTGGACAATTTGGTGATAAAACTCTAAAGAAAAGAAAACCAATATATAATCTATTTAGAATTAATTTATAGCTGTATATATGTTGTACTTTTAAACTATGCAGGGGTTGGATGATTAAATTATTTTGTTTTTGCCCAGTTTGGTAAACAGGGAAGCGGGAAGTCTCTTCCCAGGGTGTCTCGTCCTGCAGCGCTTTCCAGCCTGACACAAGAATCACTTTGCAGTTCCTGTAATTTGCTTTCTGGAGGACAGGAGCATTCTGCTCTTTGGGATGTCGATACCTGCCTTTCGGGTTTTAATAAAAGGAATTCCAGTGCTGTAGGGGGTAACATAGAAAGGGGGGATGCTGTCCAGATTTGTGATGTGGTTCTGCCGCATTGGCAGAAGCTGCAGCAGGTCAGTTGAGCCCCGGCGCCGCGCTCAGTGGTGGGGAGGATTGTCCCGGATGGGTTTTGCTCATCAGTCGTTGGGTTTATTTGTGCACAGAACTTCTTTTTTTGCAGAGTCTGCTTTAATTTTGCCTCGTAATCAGCATGCAGCGTTCGCTCTGTAAAGAGGGCTTTCCACGAGCTGCCTCCCTTTGTTACAGTTGTTTCTGGTCTGTCCTACACTTGGGGTTCCTCACCCACCAGCATTCCTGTTTGCAGCTTGGCTGTGGCCTTGACACCCTATCTCTGATGTTTCCTAGAGGAGACCTGTAAAATACTGCTAATTCACAAGAAACAGAGCTTCCTATTGCTTCTGTTGAAAGAAGTGTTGCTGGGGGAGATCGGCACGTGCGCCAGAGCTCTCCTTGGACCCCACCTGAGCTCTGCAGCGCATCTCTCACTCCATCACCACTGGGCAGGACTGGCATAAGGGCAGCGGGAGGGCACTCAAGGTTAGGATCCATCTCTTCAAAGCAATGCTGGCATGAGCTGAGCTGCCTTCCATGGGATAAACTGGATTCTTGGCACTCTTCAGTTCATTTTTGTCTAAAGAAATTTCAGTGAGAGCCACCCCAGGACCTGCTCAGGGGAATGAATCAGAAGCATGGCAGCTCCTGGGTGGGATGGCAGGGGCTGGAAGAGGTGAGAGGTAAGGTGGTTTTGTTTCTTTGTCATTAGGAACCCACGTGCTCTGTCTTCAGCCATTTATTTATTTTGCAAAATACTGGCCTGCCTGTTAACTGCAAGCCTTATTATCCCACAGGCACCATTACTTGGACCTGATTTTAAAGGGCTGGGGTTTCTTGGTTGTTTTGTTGGTTTCCTTAAATTATTCTTCTACCTTTGGTTGGAATTGGATGGAAGTTGGATGGCATTTGGAAATAGCTTCTACTAGAGGCTCAGGCTAGCCGGCACAAAGAGATCCTGGGGAGGGGGTTAAACAAGAAACATGTTCACGTAAGTTGCTGAATGTCTCACACAACAGCATTCCTTGCCCAGAGCCTGCCCACCAAACCCTTTTGATTATATTTTTCCAAGTAGATATCCATGGATAATAACGAGCCAGAAGGCATAGATCCTAATGGATGTTCAGAGCGGCTGTATCTCTCGATTTAGAATTAATTATACAATTGTACATCTATAAATAAATGTTTATAATGTGAAAGGCTCCTGCTGTGTTGGTGTCCTGCAGACCCTTGCCCCAGCCAGCTCTGGTTTTACAGCTCCTTCACACCACCTTTGTTGCATCCACACAGGTGTTCAGCGAATGGGATTTAGTGTCTGCTGTCCCAGCAAGCCCCAGCAACTGAGAGCTCCAGCGCTGCAGAGGCCTCCCTGGCATGGGAGAGGGAAGGACAAGAAGAAGATGGAGATGCTTTATTCTTACTCCAGAATCCCACCATCCTGGCAGCATCACCCCAGTGTTAGAAGGTGCCCTTCAGACAGGTCTGGGGAGGGTGGTGGGCAGGAAGGCTTGGGCTGCCTTTGTCCTGGATGGAAATGTGGCCTAGATGTGTTTCCTGAGAGCAGAAACTGCTGGCTCTTGGGGCAGGCCTGATCCCTCTGGTGCTCCCTCCTGCCTCCCTAGCCCCACACATCAAAGGACTGGAGGTTTTGGGGTGTTTTCTTTCCCACTTTCCCATTTTTTCCCCTCCTCTCAGAGGCGAAGGGGTCACGTTGCTTCCATTTCCCCTTGGCACTGCGTTCTCAGCAGTGGCAGTGAGTCAGCCCTGCCAACCTCCTGCAATGCCTGTGCTGGCTGAGAGTGTCTGGCATGAACCAGCACAGCCCCCAGCAAAGCCCCAGTGCCACTGGCACAGACCCCGCTCCACTTACTTGCTTTAATTGTGTAATCAGCTGCATCCATGCCCAAGTTTTTGGGGTGCTTTTGCTACATGTTGGGTCATTCCCAGCCCAGACCAATGGGAGATGCTCTGCACTTTTGGTGTGCTGGTCCCTTCCCACCCACCAAAGGTGTGGGCAATTGGGCTGCCTATTAGCTCCTTCTCTATTAATGGTAGCTCATTAGCCCATGCTTTTTATTGGAGTGGTGGCCAAAGGCAGGGAGGCAGCAGGGGAAGGCAGGTGCACCATGATCCTCCTCTTCCCACATGTAAGGAGTGAAGGGGACCCTGCTTATGACCACCATCATTTTTGGCAGCAAAACAAGAGGGTTTAGCATTACCCAAGGACTAAAATCCCGATTTGCCTTATTGCTGCTGATGTCCCAAAAATCACACTTTTCCCAACACCATGACAGCGCTTGGACTCCCAGGGCTGAGGCCAGTGCTACAAATAGCCCCATCACCACCTCCTGGGTCCCAAAATATCCCTCTGCCTGCCCCTGCACTGGGAGATGCTAAATACAGCCTCGCTGGAAGCTTCTGGCACTTTCCTGGGAGCTGCCAAACCCCAGGGACCTTGAGATCCCCCCAAATTTGTCACAGAAAGGCCGTTTTGCTATAAATAGCAGCAAAGCTTCACCTGCCATCACTCATGGCTGGGGCTGTCACCATGGGGCATTTCAGGGGCGTATGCACCCACATGGAGGGTTTTGCTGGGCACCCCCCAACAAAGAGGCTGTCATTCTGCATTATTTTTCATTCTCTTGGCATTTTCTACAAAGCCTTGATTATTCCTTATAATAATGATTTCAAAGAATGTGATGTGGCATCCCTCAGCCACCCCAGAGCTGCTGGCAGGGAACAGGCGAGACACGGGGCCATCCCCTCTGCGTGCTTAGAGGCTCAATACATAAAACTAGGTGTATTTATAGAGCTGTATATATAGGTTCAAGACACAATGTGTCTCAGAGGTGATGATGGCACAGCCGGAGCCAGGCCACCGGTGTTGCTGCCGTCACTGTGCTGTAAATCTCTCACCACGTGCTGCTTCCACCCTGTGTGGTGGGTGCCAAAATCTGCTTCTCTCCTGATTTCACAGCAAAACTTAGGGTTTGGAGCTTCCTTTACAGCCCTCTCAGTGGCTCCGGAGCTGTTCTGGTGGGTGTTTTTGTGCTGGGCAGCCCCTCAGGGCACTGACCCTAGCATGGGGATGCCCCTCACGTGAGGGAGGGAATGCTCTGGCATGAGACCCTTTGGAAAACATCCCACCTCCCTTTGCACAATGTGGGTTTGTAAAGGCATGTTTCCAGCTGTATCCACCAGGCATTCCTTGTTGTCCTGATTGCTCCGAGGCAGTATTTACATAGGTGAGCAACCTCATCGCCCAGCACTCCGGCTGTGCCTTGTCCTTCACAAAAGCAAATTTTTGGCATAAATTTTCATCAAAAAGTTAGTGTTTGTCCACAGGAGACTGGAAAAAAAGAAAGATAATAAACCCAAAGCAAACAACAAAACCAACCAAATAAAAACCAACAGAAGCCCGAGCCAGAACAAGCTCACATTTGAATGGAAATGGATTTTCAGGCTGGCTTTATCCCCCACACCTTCTGAGGCTCTTCATTTGCCAAGCATCTTAATTACCTTTTAGTGAAAGCCTTTTCTCTGAGTGACTCTAATTGCAGGCTTGGGTAATTGGTCTCATTTCTGCAGTGTGTTTGGAGCTGGGGAGCGCTCCCCCGGCAGGTGTGACCCTCCCACCTCCCTCCCTCCCTCCCTTCCCATTTCAGCCAATGCTCCTGGCTTTCTGCCCGCACCCCCACAGCTCCCATGGGGAGCAGCAGCCCCTCG
The DNA here is from genome assembly GCF_012275295.1 of Melopsittacus undulatus. NCBI lineage: Eukaryota > Metazoa > Chordata > Aves > Psittaciformes > Psittaculidae > Melopsittacus > Melopsittacus undulatus. Next base: position 68,264,407 of record NC_047530.1, on the reverse strand, counting down.
CTGGGGAGCCCAGGCACTGCTCCCCAGGCACAGGCATGCACCTAGCTGGCTCAGGGTCTGACTCAGCACCCCTGAGTCACAGCCCCATGTCCTGCAATTAGGAGCTGTCACAGTGGGATTCCCCCCCAGTTCTCAAAGCCTTCAGCTCCCACCTGCCAGGAAAAGCTTCCCAAGGATGCCAGAGGGGATTTCACCCCATCAGACAGCAGTTGCATCATCCCCCTCTGAACCAGAGTGACAACGGAGACAGCAAATTATCAATTAAGACAAATTTTATTAGAAAAGTAAAAAAAACCACCGACACGATTGCATAGGAAGTCTTGCACTTGAACATCAAGTGTAGGAGTGTAAACTGTAACCAATGAAGCACCCACACGTGTCACGGTGAGGGGTCCTGCCCTCCGTCCCTGTGTCACCTCTCCCACCATTCACTCTCCCCTCTCACGATCCAAGACCCAACACGATTTCGGACCCCCTCCTGCATCCCGGGGAGCCCGCACAGAGCTGCCCAGATGCCAGCAGAGGGTTTTGCCTTTGATCCAAACTTACAGCTCAGCTGTCACTCACTCCCACACGGCCCCTCCCCCAGAAACCCCATTGATTACAATCCTTGTTACAAAAACCCCATGATTAATCAGCCAACGGGAGGAGGCTGCCTGCCCCCGGCAGCCCGGCTGCCACATCCGGGAGCGCAGTCACCGCAATCACCCCACAATCATCGACAGTGTGAAGCAACCTCCGCCCGTGTCCTGCCCCGCTCTGCTGTCAGGGATGCCCCGGCACCGGCGGCCGCTCCGCGGAGACCTCCGCCTGCCCCAACTACTTCCACCTACAGCCCTACTCCAACCTAACCTAAACTACAGCAGCTGCCAGGAGCCGCCACGCTCTAACCAGCTCTTCCAAAGCACTTGGGCAAGTCCCTTCTCTGGCACAGCCCATCAGCACTCCTCGATGAGCAGCTGCTCGGAGCTGTACAGCTTCTTCTTGATGACCCTGAAGCCCGTGCTCAGCTTCAGCGGCGTGAAAGCCGGTCCCGAGGTGAAGAGTCCCTGGATCTTGGGCCACAGGCGGGAGTCCAGCCGGAGCACCAGGGTGAGCTGGAAGGTGGGCACCACGGCCGGGTCCACGGTGATGTGCCCCACGTCGTGGCAGGCCTTGCCGTGCTCCACACAGAGGTCAAGGAGGGCCCCGCGCAGCCCACACGGCTCACTGCAGGCCAAGCGCAGCAGCTCCGTCCTCACCTGCGCCAGCAGCTGAGCCGGCATGAGGAGCCGGGAGCAGCGCTTGGCGCCCAGCGGGGCTCTGCCCAGCGTGGTCTGAACCAGGTCCATCAGGTTGGCACACAGCAGCTCATCTTCAGGGTCATGCAGCAGGTCCAGGTCCGGCAGGGAGACACCATCAGCGTATTCAGCATCTGCAGAGAGAACGGGAGGCAGCTCAGCACCGGGGCCACCGCCTGCGGACAGGCTGGGGTCTCACAGCTGCGGAGGCACAGTGAGCCAGAGAGCTAGGGCTGTAACTGCGGCACAGCACCTTCAGCTCAACCTCACACCTTCAGCTCAACCTCACACCTTCAGCTCAGCCTCACACCTCAGGACTCCCTCCCCGCTCACCTCCCTCCGACCCGGAGGCGCTGCCGAGGGACTCGCAGTCCGAGCTCTCCAGGCGGCCGGGCTCGCCGCCAGCCATCCGGTGCCACAGCCCGGGCATCGCCGCCGCTCTGCCCGGCACCGGCCGCGCCGCCGCCTCATATAGACCCGGGCCGGCGGGGCCCGCCCCCTCCCGCGCCCGCCAATGGGAGCGCGGGGCACGTCCGCGGCGTCTCTCCTGCCCGGTGACAGCGGGAGGCCCCGCCCCTCCCCCTGCAAACGGCGGCGGGGGTTGCGTCAGGAGCGCCGGGCAGCGCCGGTGCAGCCGCCCCAGCCCGCCCCGCGCCCGCCGCCTGCCCCGGCCCTCTCCTGGCCTGGGCTTGGGCTTGGGCTTGGGCTTCACCACACGCATCCCTGGGGCCAGACCCCTTCCAGGCCTCGCTGCTTGGCCTCGGACACTTGTGGTGGGCACAGCAGCAGGAAGGGGCACACGCCTTGGACACGGGTTCCCCGTGTTGTGACGCACGCCCCGGCTGGTACAGAGGCAGGCGGCAGGTGATGGGCTGTGGGGGGTTTGTATGGACTGGTTGGGACATGCCTGCTGAGCACCATTGTCTTCCAGGCGGTGTTAGCGTGACAAGCCCTGGCAGGGCCTAGTCCTGCTGTGCACAGCAGAGGCAGCCCAGCCACGGGCTGTGGCAGCAGGCTCGGTTCACTGCTGCCCTGCTTCTGGTTACAAATCAAACCGAGAGCCTGAGGCTCTGCAGGTGATCTGGTGCCAGTGTCCCATTCCGCAGTGTTGTCATGGTTCCTGAGGAAAATAAAGCCTGCCTGAGTGAAACGTGTTAAAAACAGGGATTTTGTTCAGTGCTAGGCTGGGGTAACCCCATCTGTCTTTCCCAGTGGTTCCCTAGAATGGGGGCAGGACACTGTCCTGCTCTGAGCCCTCTGCTCTGGAGGCAGAACCCCACAGGTCTGTGCGTGCTGGATCCTGTGTACGTGACCTTTCCAAAGCCAGACCCTGAGGAGCTGAGGGCCTATTAATTGGTGATAAAGGGCTTTGTTTGTACTCCTGCTTCGCTGCCCATGGCTTTATCAGAGGAGCTGAGCACACTGAAGTCACTTCGGGAGCTATCTTGGGTACTGTCCTTCCTGAGCAGAGAGTGATAACAGCCCAGCAGTGACAACGGTGGAGAGCAAATGTGGGTCAGGAGGGAGGGGGACAGGCTCTCCATGCCAGCACCATGCTGTGACCTCTCTGCTGGGTGGTAGGTGTGAGGGTCCAGATACCCCACAGCAGCTGCAGTGGTGGGGGTCAAAGCAGAAGCAGGGCTTGGATCCATCACCGTTTCGGGAGCAGCGTTCCCAAGCCGGGGAAGTGAGTAGCATCCCAGGGAGCTGTGGGCCAGAGGGGCTGTGTGGGGAGTCGGGAACAAGCCCTGGCTTGCGCCCATGGCATGCAGGGCTACTGCTCTGCTTTTTGGGACAAAGCATGAACCAACCTCAGCTGTTAAAAATACACACCAAGACTTGTGCACTTGTGGCACAGTGCAGCAAAGTTTCTACACACTCGGGAACGGCTGGATGCTGCTTGGGATCCTGTTTGTAATGAAATCTAGCTCGTGGCTTTTTTCTCCCCACAACCACCAAGTGATTGGTACGAGTGTTCCCTGGGTGAGACTGAAAATAGATGAGGAACTGCTGGCTTTGGGGTCAAAACAGGGGGAAAATGGCAAATAAATGAAAAGGAGGTACAGGACCACAGGGAAGGTGCCTTGCTATAAATAACCTTGAATTCTGAAGCCCAGCATAAATATTTGTCTTTCTTTGCCATAACACTGCCTGGCAGGCAGGGAAGCAGGCAGCCTCTGCTGGGATGGCAGCTTTAAAGTGAAATGTAAGTTTTGATCTCTGAAATCAAATAAGCCTAACACGATGCTGCACTCTCCTGCTTCTGCTGGGAGGGGAGGTGATGCGGAGCTTGCAGCTCCTTTTCCTTCGTGAAAGACACCACAACCCAGGCTGAGGAGAGCCCCTAGAAATGGTTTGGGGCTAGAAAGCAGAGCTTTAACTACAGTGTTTGTAATCCCTGCACTTCCCCTCCTCAGGAGCTGCTGCTGGCATCAACCCAGCGTGAGTTTTGTAGCCAGGCAGCGTGTCCTTCCCCCTGACCTGCAGTCCTTTCTGAGGGAGCAGAGGGGGTTTGGGATGATGGGTGAAACTTTCCGGACAGCCTGTTCCTGGCCTGCTGTGCCTTGTGGGACACACACATACCACACCCCCCAAATGAGATTTGCTCCATCACTCCCATTTCCTGCCTGGCTGGCTTTGCAAAGGGTTAAGCCAGAGCTGTCAGGGTGGCTGGCATTGGGGAGGGTCTTGGCTAGGCCCCTGCCCAGGATGTGCTGAGCTCAGCAGTTCTGCAGGGCTGCAGGGGGAGGGGCTGGAGGAGAAGGAGGAGGAAGGGAGGGGAGGTACCGGTTGGGGGCCCTCAGTGAGTGCTTCTGTGCACGTTGGGTGCAAACCGTGTCCCACATATGCGGAGGGGCACATTCCTACCCCATGGGGTGGATGCCACTGCTCATAGTGTAGTCCCCATCTTCACACTGGGTTTCAGCAGCTCCATGGCCCAAAATGCTGCCTTTAGGTAGATCTACACATTGTTTCGGCACACAATTGCCAGTTGGGATTGCCACGGAGGCTGGTGTGATACTCTGTGCCCAAGTGGGGAATGTAACAAAGGGTCTGAGCTGGAAGGAAGCCACGGTTTTTGGGCTGTCTCATAAGTGCCTACAGGATGGGTGCCTTTTGCACCTTCTCTGGCCCTGTCTGCAGTCACCAGGTCCCCAGTGGTGGCAGGGGGTGAGGGGCACACAAGGGGTGACCCCATGCGTCCTCCTCCACCGCACTGAGCCGGGGGCCAGCTCTTAGGGCCAGCTCTTAGGGGCGAGCTGAAGGCTGCAGCTGTGTGGCACGCTGCGGCAGGTCCCGGCGTGCCGCTGGCTGGGCAGGTCTCCGCCACAGCCGAACCTTTCAGGCTTCTCTACCCCCAGGACAAGCAGCTGCAGGCAGGCTGCCTGCCCGCAACCTGCAGGAGTCAGGCGGAGAAACAAGGAACGTGCACACAAGCAGGACCATGGATGTGTTTTGGCAGCCAAGAGGCCAAGTGCTCGGTTGGCATCGTGCCATTTGCATGGTGGGGGCTGTGAAATCCATCTCCTGAGTTCATTCATTTGCCTGCCCCAGGTAAAAGCCATGAGCTGGTGCTGGAGGTCCTGCCCCTCAGTCCTGCATCCTGGGTGTGGGCAAAGGCGCTCCCGAGCCAGGTGCTTTGGCTGAGCCGCAGGGCAAGTGTGTGCTTTGCTGCCATGGCTGGCACTGGGGTTGCGGCCAGCAGCGAAGAGCCAGGGAGGGGAGGCACGAGTGTGGCTTGTACACAGTACATAACGTTCTGCTGCGAGCACCCACAGGAAAACCAACTAGCAGCCCTGAACGGGGCTCTTTGTTCAGCTTTTTTCACTTTCCCTCCCCTCCACACGTCAACTTTTGCTCACAGCTGATGGGCTCCCTGCCCCCTGCTGCTCCCCTCCCAGCTGCAGCCTCCAAATAGCCCCAGAGCAGCTCACCAAGCCCCTGATGATGCTGCAGAGCCCCCCGAGGTGAGGGGCAACAGGGCTTCAAAACCCTGGGGAGGAATAGTTACCACTGGCTCTGCTCCACAGATCTGTGAAATAGAAATAGGGCAGTTGAGGGGTTTCCAGCTGCCAGGGAAAACCTGTGTTTGGAGGAGGGGGAGCGCAAGGCTTTTTTAGTTTCCCATACAGCAATCCCTCCAGTTCTTGTTGCCTTACATAAAGTGTTTACTGAGCCAGAGGAGGGAACAGCCAACAACATGTTTTTGCATTTGTAGTACTGTACAGGCTGAACTTTTCACTTCCTCTCAATGGCTCTCACACATGTGTCTATTTTGGTGCTGGACATGCATACAAACAAGCCGTGTACTGCACAGAACCGGGACGTTCCCTGCTCCTGCTCTGTTCAGCCATGAGCCCAGCACACCACTAAGAAACAGCTGGAAAACAAGGAATGGGTGGAGGACAAGGGGGGCCTGCCTCAGGGAAATCTCAGCCCCCCATTTTAGAACCTCTGGCACACACTGGGCTTGCAGGGAGATGTGGGCAATGCTTGGGCACTGCATTCTGCCAGCAGAGCCACAGGCACCCATCCCTCAGTCTCCCTGGAGGGCTGGCAGAGTGGAAAAGTTTCAGGTGGAGCAGTAAAAAGGAAAAGCTCTTTCTGTGTCTGATTACGCCGGCTGCAGCACGTAGGGGCAGCGAGGGGGGGGACTCAAGGCCAGTACGAGGGGCGAGAGGCGCTGCTGTGCCGGCAGACGGCAGAAGGCAGAAGGCACGCAGCTCCCTTCCCAAACCCCACAGGGTTGTCTTGATACAGGGGGTATTTCTGGCGAGTTTGGCTAACGTTAAGTTCAGTGTCTGGAGTAAGGATTAAAAACAGATGATTTAAAACAAAACGGTTGATGACTGAAACGCTCCCTTCTTTTCGAAATAGCTGCTCGGGGATGGAAGGTTAGTACCAAATGCCATCACGTTTAAAGCAGTACTGACCAAGGACCAGCTTACTTTGCAGGAGGCCCCGCAGAGCAGGGGCTGGCGGCCAGCCAGCACTGGGAGGAGGTTTTCCGGGCTGGGATACGTCTCAGCTGAGCTGTAGCCATACGTGAGAACGTCCAGACACCCTTTCAGAAACCGCATGGTGACTTTCCATGGGGTACAGGGCTGGAACCGGGGCTTTGCAGATTGGGGCTTGCTTTTGGGTGACATGTGGGTCTAAATCATGAAAAGCTGACTCTGATACCAGGGCTAATTTAGAGACAACAGAACATGCCTGCATACTTCTCCCCTTTAGTTTTAGCTAACAGAAATTGCTGGTCATATAACTGTGATGGGGATAGATTCAGATTAATCTGTTTCAATCCAGATGTGGCTGGACTAAAATAGTGAGTAAAAAAATTCTCTTGTAAATGAGAAGTTGAAAATTGAAGAATTGGGCATCTGGAGCAATAAGTGGTCTAACTGCTTGAGTGCTAAACTTACCTCCTTGCTAGTTAGAAAAAACGTGGTGTTGAGGCTGTAATCAATGGAAAAATGAACATGTTTAAATGGTTCTGCCAGAAAATGGAAATCCAGTTCCCTTCAAGAACAACAGGGAAGTACAAATGAAAACAAGATGATTAAAATGGATGGATTTAAATAAGGGGTTTCTGCTGGCAGAGCTAAATGAGGATTAAAATCTGATTTATATCAATCCACTTCTGAGCACAAAGCAAGCATGGTTTGGTTCCTCTCAGAGGGTTCCTTTTAAATTGAACTTAAGCTGACCGTTGTAACAGCCAAGCTGCTTCTGAGCTTCATTAAACCCCCTATTACCTACGGAACAGCTGACTGTTTCTTTCATCAGACCCCTCTGCACAAGCTTTGAAAAGATGAATGTTTTCAAAGACACAATTATTTTATTATCACAGAGCAATCTAATACGTAACAAAGGGAAAAAAGAGTTTCAGGGTATTAAAGATACAGCTTCTGCATTAGAGAGCAGTGTCCTACCAGCACTTGTGCAAATGTGCACAAGGGAAACAGCGAGAGAGAAAACAATTCCACTGATACATGAGGTGGCTCTGCAGGAAGCATCACCACTGGCCCCCTCTTAACCGACCTCAGACAGTTCCTGTTCTGTTCATCCCCCAAAACAATGGCTAGGGCTGAAGAGTGTTTTTGGCAGGATGGCCTACCTGTGCTCCACAGAGGCTTGGCCCAAGCAACAAGGACATGGGCTTCCCAGCTCACTGATAACCTGGTCCTTCAGCCACACATAGGGAAAGGCCAGGCCAAGTTTCTGGGTTGCTTTCCCCACTACCACACACTATAAATCTTCCCTTCTCTGTGAGCAATAAGGTGATTCTCCAAGTTCTGTGAAATTGATCCTACCTTCTAAGTTACAGAAACTCAGCCCTGCCAGCACATGACACCGCAGAGGACTTGAAGAATCCTGTCATCTCCATTTACTGGCAGCTTTATTGGGGATCCCTATTCTCAACTTAGAAAAAAACACAACAAAAGCCCAGTCCTGCCAATGCAGCTGTCAGCGTCTTAATAAAGGGGGGGGTGTTTTGAAGCCAGGCCAGAGAGTGCTTTACTTCTGCTCCCTGACAGCAGCAATCCAAGACACACTCAGCCCGAGGAAGGAGTGAATCCCAGGAGCTGCTCTATTGGCTTGTACCTCCACTCATCTGCCTCCAGCTCTTCCACCAAACCAGCTAGTTTTTCCATCCGTGCGACTTGTTGATCTGCAAGAAGTTCAAAGGTAACCGTGGTTTGCAATGACAGTGCAATTAAACCTTTCAATTAGATGCAAATTCCCAGCTGCCAGTGGGGAGCAGAGCAGAATAAAACCCACCAAGCCAATCTGAATACAAACCCTCTCTACACAACGCCCTGTGCAAATGGTGAGACCTGAGGAGAAAGCTGGGACAGGCTTTTCTGCCTTGGCCAGTGCTCAGTGTGTATTTACCCATCCCTGCCCGTGCCATCTAAATTCAAGTCCTAACAGGGAAACACGAGTCCGATTAGCGTATGGGGGTGAGAACAGGATGAAGCTCATTTCTTTAGCATAAATATTTATAGTGCAAAAGAACAGAGAAGTTCAGAGAGAGCTTGGTCAGCCCACAGTAGAGCTGGGTACAGCACAAGGAACTCCTCATTTTAATGAAGGTCCTTTGAGGAGGGCCTAGATGACTCAGCAGAAAGGCTCTGCAATCAGGGCATGCTAATGACACAAAGGTCCCCATGGAGAGACAGGCTGCCTCCCTGGGGATCCCCAAGACATCTTCTTCTCAGCTTTATTTAAAACCAGTTGTGTGTTGGGGATGCAGTCTCAATTTTCAGTCAAATTGCCTGCCGTGGCAGGGAGATGAGAACAGCCCCTTCTTCTCTTGGCTCTGCTCGAAGTTTAATAGCACAGCAGCCTCTTGGAAGAACGGCCCAGCACAGCTGACTTGCTAGCGAGAGGCGTAACATGAAATGTGCATGATTTATGCTGACTGCAGCAGTGGGTGCTTCTAAGTGGGACTGTTCTCACTCCACCTCCTGCAGCTGAGTGCTTCTGGGAACTGTCAAACAAGCCAAAAAATGATGACCTTAATCTTTTTTTAAGCCTTTCCCCTTTCTTATGGGGATGGGACTGGTGCTCCACAAATGAGTTTCAAAGGCTGGTGTTTATCAGGGTGCCAGTCTGTGCAGAAGCCCCTGGTAGCTACAGCTGCAGTAGCACCAGGGCTGTGGAAACAATAGCTTTGAAGCTTGGCTTTGCTTTACAGTTCAGAAATGCAGGCGTGCAGCCTCACAAGCAACTGCACATTCCCAGACCTCGTCCTGACAACCTTTGCTGGTGGAGGACAGGAAACCTCGCTGGTCTGAGACAACACATGGAAGTACCCATTCTAGCTGACAAGAGGTGGGGAACAGGAAGGATGTGACCCTCTAGCAGCAGACACAAGCTGATGCTGAGCTCTGCCCAGTAAATTGAGAATGAAAGTTGCTGTGCAGTCAAGCCCGTCCTTTGGTTACAGGCAGCTAGGCAAAAGCCCCAGGAGGGAAGCAGTTCAAACAAGACGTAAGGCTCTTCCTTGGGGAGGTAGGGAGTGGAGTCAGCCCCATCACGCCACACCAGGCATCTGTGTGTCCATCTCCTGAGCACCTTTGGAAACCTGGCTTGACCCTACTGGTGTCACAAGGGCTCAGGCTCGGCAGAGAACCAAAGGTGGAATCAAGTGTCTGTGCCTGGGGCCATAGAGACAGTCAGTGCTGGGCCAAGATCAGAGTGTGGGCGTTTCCTGCCCATAACCTCCCCTGCTGGCCTCACCTCTCGCGAAGGCAGCGCGGCACACAGCGATGGAAAAACAAGCTTCGAAAGGCACAGCCTGTTCCCACCCAGGCTGTGTGGGTTCTCCTTGCTTTGCATAGGGCTTGCAAAAGGACTTGATGATAGCCTGACTTCGCCTTAATTTGCCAACTTAAAAGGATATTCTGCTTTTTTGTGGTCAGCACCTGAGAACATGTCAGCCTTTTCTCTGTGTTCCCCTACCATCTTTCCTGGTCAACATGCAGTTAAAATAGACAGCACTTCAGTGCTTACCGTGTTTCACTTGCTTTAATGTAGATGCAACCTGATAGCTGAAGACAGATTCACAGAGGAATCTTTCGGAGCCATCTGTAAACAGAAAAAGGGAGGTGGTTTAATCTGAGAGTTTTAAGACTGAGCAGCCTTAACTGAGTGCCACCAACCTTCTATTTTTATGTTCGAGCTGTGGGTTTCCCTACTTGCCTTGTTCCAACACTTTCCCCTGCACTGAGCACGCATTGCTCTGGTTTTGAGCCCTTGTGACCCTGTGCTAAAATCTTGCCCACGGCTTTGGCCAGCTCCCAGTGTGGCTGGGGAATGGCTGTGCCACCTGGGAGACATCCCAGCTGATATTCTGTCAAGCAATTCTAGCCCATTTTAAAGAGAAGGTAAGCTAAGGAGAAGCCAGCTAATACTATGGCAGTCTCTGATTCCCCCGGGGCTCAGACGCTTCTGTCCTTGTAATCCTTTATGATTTCCCACAGACTTAGACCATAACCCTGCATAAAGGACTTTAAATAATGGGTATCTCTTGCCATCTAAGTCAGTAACTGATCACACAGCTGTCCCAGAAATAAAGCAATCTGGAATACATAGCAAATTGTGTGCCAAGTACTGATATAGTTTACACTCCTCCCTTCTAAAAAACATCCTAAAATACCTAAGGGTTTATGTAAAAACAAGCAAGGTAGTTAAAGTAACAATAAAAATCAATCAGTGAGGATTTTGAACAAGAAACTGATACGCAGCTACCCTCTAGTACCCACCAGATGAAATAATGGGTGTATCACCTTTTATCTTAGATGTTAAAAACCCAACCTAAAGGTTCTTGTGATGGGGAGAGCGTTTAGTTGCTGGTGCCAGCCAGAGCAGACAAACTGCTGCATTACTGGTAAAGAGGTGAACCCAAAGCAAAATCTATTAAAAGCTCCATGCCACAAAAATGAGGGGAGAAGGAATTTTAAACACTAAGGGCAGAAACAGATCTCTGGCCCTAAAAAATATGAATCTCAGGTAGGAGGGATAAGCTGTGGTTTTGTTGTGCTCAGAGCATCCTCCTGCAAGCTGTTGAAATGCTGTGTTGGTGCTGCCCTGTGCTATTTCCAGACATACACTTCCTTCTCCTCTGACTCCCCAGCCTGGCTGTCTTGCTGAGTGGCTCTCTAGCTGCCTATTTGGTAATGTGAAGTGTTTCATTATTTTGTTTTGAGGGCTCGTTAAGTTCTATGAGCAAGCCTTCAGTCATAATTACTTCAATAGCCTGGCATATGCCTTCTAATGTGTAATAAAAACAGTCCTTAAATGATGTAGTGATCAGTTCCCAGCTGCCCTGGACTGCTGTGTCATTTCTGAGATGCAGGGCCATCCAAGCCCCAGTCCCAGCCACCCCATGAACTTCAGGCTCATACAGTCAAACGTGCAGCATAGTTACACGGTAAGTTCAAGGGGAGCTGGCAGACAGACAGACCCTGGCTTAACCCTGCCATCTGGAGGCCCTGCCCTTCCTTCCTCACCAGGGAGGGCAGGGGGAGGGACATGCAGCTGCCATGTGCCTGGGTCCTCCTTCAGGAAGACAGTGACAGGCTCTGGCACCCAAATGCCAGATGCAGTGCTGGATCAGAGCCCCAGCCCTCTCCAGGTGGCCCTGCAGAAATACTCCGACAAAACTGAGCCTGAAAGGGGAATGTGCTCAGCCTTGAAGGATTAAAGGAGAGGTCTAGTCCTGATTTATCCTGTTGCAGACCTCTGTGGCGAGGTTTTATTCGGGTTGAGGGCAAACACAAGCCCTGTTTCCTGGCTAGAAGGGATACAAGCTGCCTTCTGTATTAGCCCAGTCAAATCCAACATGAGAATGCATTTCGCCAAGAAAAATAGTCCTACCTCAGCTATCTTTATAGTAATTCCTGCCCAACATCAAAGGATTAGCTAACAATGAGCAATTAACACCGTCATGTTCCCTTTCAGGTAGATTGCTTCCTCATCTGAAGTGTCATGGAGCTAAAAAAACAGGTGACTGCCAGAAAAATCACTTCCTCATGAATAACTGATGGGAGAGCCAGGGCTGCTCAGGACCTACCCAAGCCCTGGTGCTTCCTTCCTCCCTCCCTTCAGCTAAAGTCTGAAAAGGCAGCAGGGTGCCAAGTTCAGCAATTCCTTTGCAGGGCTGCCTGCACACCAGAAGCAGCCAGGAAGGGGAAATGCAGGAGCAATCACCTTCCAGCATCTCTCCAGCTCCTTTGGGGTAAGTGAAGAGGGCTTTTCGTGGTGGTGTCAGGTCCGAAACACTGAACCCTGATCCTGTTACAGAGCTGCCGCTGACTCCGCCAGCTGAGGAGGATGAGGAAGAGGCTGCCATTTCACCCCGTCCCAGCCTGGAAGAACAAAAAGGGAGCAAAGCCAAGTTAGGAAGGGCGTCTCGGAGTTTCCCAGGGCACAAAGCCAGCAACTGTGCACGTATCTGACGGCAGATGAAGGCAGTGAGGTCGAGGAACAGGCAGTAGGCACAGCTCTGGGCTGCCACCCCCCTCTGTGGCTCGGCAGCCTCAGAGGTCTGGTGGTTCCAGGCTGCCCTGCATGCGTAGGAGAAGCCACCCGCGCATGCTGCATGCACACACTGCATACACCGGCTGCAGGGACAGTTGCAGTTAGCTGTCACACCACGCGGTGGCACCCAGAAACTGAAGGTAACCCAGGCTCTGACCCCCTCAGACAAGGGGGACCTGGGAACTCAGCAGGGTGATGGAAGCATGCATAAAAATAACCTGGTACAGGTCACTGGCCTGAATTCACTGGCCTTCAGCTGCCTCGTGCTCTTCCTGCTCCCCAGGGCCCATAAAAAGACTTTTTGATTTTCCTTTTTTGCCTTGTTTCCAGGAGCACAAACAGAAAAAGTGCTACTTCCTCATAAAGCCTGGAAGCTGGCGGGACTGCCAGTTCCAGTGCTGCATCCTGCACAAAGCCGTGCTACACCTGATTCACAGCAACTGCTCTTTGAATCACTCCAGATGTACTCTTACTTTAGGAATACTGCATCTGACCTAAACTGGCAATGGCGAAGCATCTGCCTGCCTGTACAGCATAAGCCTGGTCGCCTCTCATATACCCTTTTCCTAGCCCTGCTTTTAAAAGGAACTAGCTGTAGAGTTTGCCATGATGGAGTACTTCACACTTGTCACATACCTCTCCAATTGTAAAAAAGCTGTCACCTGGCACTTGTAAGAAACAGCACTTGCTACTCTGCCGAACCACTTACAAGCACTTCCCAATTATCCTGCCCATTTAATACATTTCTGTTATTCTCCTTACTTAATACACTTCTGCAGACTCTTTAGGCTATGCACATGGTGCCTTTGGAAAGCACTTAAGGATTTAGGGGACAAAATGTCATAACTATGGATTGTGTGTTCATTCGCATTTAAGCTCAAGCTTGTTTACTGTGTGTGACACAAACCAACGCAGCAGCTGGCTGGAGGCTTAGAGGTTGTGAAGAACAATGCCTGACTAAAAAAAACCCTTTAATACGGTTACAATACGTCCAGAAACACCTTCCTCAGCAACCCTGAGCAGGCCCTGCTCCCGCTCGGTTATGGTTTGTGCTGAAATGATACTTGCGAACACAGCAGACTCCTCATACAGGTTCAGAATTTTATATTAAATAAAATGCTGAGGCAAACGCAGAGGAGGAGGAGGGCAGGACATGCCGACGACCGCACCTTCACCCTCAAGCGCTGGCTATCTCGGACGGGGATAACGGCCGGAGAGCTGGGAGGGGAGGAACTGCCGGCACTGCGCATGCGCCGCGGCACATCCTGCCCACACGGCCGCCGAGAGGCAGCAGCCTCTGTAGCGCCACAGCGCATGCGCCGCACGCCCCAGGCTCCGCCCCCTCACTGTCTGACACCATAGCCCCTCCCCGGCTTCCGTAGCGAGCAGCTTCCCGGTGAGTGCGGCCTCCGCCGCCACCCTCCTTCCCCGCTCCGGCTCAGCCGAGCGCCCTTCTCCTCCCGGGCCGCCCCCCGCCTGCTCCCGGGGTGCACCGGTCCCTCCGAACCTCACCTGGGCGCCCGGACGGCTTGGCGCAGGCGGCGCGCGTGATCGCGCTCGCGGTGCATGCTGGGACGGGCGGGCGCGCTCTGCCTCGGCCCCTGCCTACTTCCGTCGGGAACGGGGAGGTGGGAGGTGCTGCCGGTAACCGGTGGTGACGGCCGCCGTTACCCGCGGCGGCTGAGGAGGGGGTGACGGTGCTGTCCCCTGGCCTCCCTTCCGGTCTGGGGCGCCCCGTCCTCAGCGCCCCGGCAGCGTTCCTCTCCCTGGGTGCGAGTGGGGCCACGAGTGGGGCCACGAGTGGGGCCACCAGGCAGTGCCGGGGCAATGGGTTGTGGCCGCTCCTGAGGTCTTGCATCGGGGAATTCTGACACTGGCGTGGCCGTTAAAAACAACACAAAGCCCAAAACCTGAGAGAAACCAAAACACAACCGGGACTTTTTTTTTTCATGGCTTATTCTGTCTTCCTCTGTGCAGAGTTCACACAGAATGATGGTTGGAAAAGACATTGAAGGTCATCAAGTCCAACCATTACCTCAGCACTGCCAAGTCCAACACTAAACCATGTCACCGAGGGCCTCATCCATACGTTTTTTGAACATGTCCAGGGACAGTGATTCTATCACTGCCCTGGACAGCCTGTTCCAATGCCTGGTTAACCTCTCTGAAGAAATTGTCCCCAATGTAAACATCCCCAGGTGCAGATTGAGGTTGTTACCTCTGCACTTCTTTCACTGACCTACAGGAATGCCTTTTTATTTAAATGTAACATCAGGTGATGAAGACAAATGTTTTGGTGGAGACCATTTTCTGAGTAGCAATAATTTCCATTTTAAAAGCAAGGCCAGCTGAGATAGGCAATGTTAACTGTTTCAGTGAGCACAGACATTTATGTACTGAGTGTGAAGTCTGCTGATGACTGGCAGTTCTTTGCTTGTGCACCATTCAGTGGTCTTCACCACAAGAAGTTTAACTCTGCCCCGTGTTTCTGATGTTGTTTGGAATAATGCAGGGCAGGGTAAGACTTCTATGCCTCAAACTTACTGCAGTGCTCTTCAGTGGAGGCAGGAGGTGTAACCACTTACAGCAGCACTGTAAGGTTCTCGCTGTGCTTTGTGTCCCTTCCCCACCTGCCTCCGGAGCTCATCCAGGAAACTGGGTTTGCTTTTGAAAAGCTCCTTGGGCTTTTGAGAGAGAAACAAATGGAGGATATCAGGTGTTTTGAGAGAGGTCAGTGTTGTATGGGAAACTTTGCAAGAGGCTGGGGTCTCTTTGGTCTGCAGCTCCGGAAAATTATGAGGCAGGACTGTTCACAGTCCTGAGCGGTGCTGAAAAGGCACATTGACTCAGGCAGCAGAGAGTTTTAGCTAAAACCTATGAGTTTCAGGTAGAGTAGTGATCTGGTGCTGACCTTGCAGGGGCAAAAAACTTGATGCTTCATTATGTATTTCACATTACTTAAATTTCTCATTTTTACTTGATTGTGCTTCGTGAGCTGACAAAGAGTATACTTGTAAGTTCTCATAAAATTAGTCTTTGAACGAGTAAGGCAAGGTTTGAGAGGGTATTGCTTTTCTGAAGTCTCTCATATGTATGCATAGAAGGAGGCATTGCTCTTCTGGAGGTACAGACCTTACTCTTTACTGCTGAGCTCCTCAGAGCTCCCCTGATGCCTCTTACAAATTATGCTTTAGGAAACAGTGAAATTTACCTTTTGTTGGCGTATGTTAGCAAAGCTGTCTTTGTTTCTGCGTTAGGAGGAGGAGCAGGATGGACGTTCTGCGGCCCACTTTGATAAGGATTGAGGGGCGAGTGTACAGGAAGAATGTCATTCAAGAGCAGGCCTACCAGCACGAAGAGGAGGATGATTTCTGTGCAGGTAAAGAGTGAAGCTTGAAGGGTGACTGTGGTGCTGTCAGGACATGTTACAGGTGAAAGCATCGACACTGGGGATCTAGGGAGCTCTTGATATCGTCTCTGATGTCTTTATGTGCACAGGGACCTGCCCATGTAATGAAGCAAAGTGGTTGAGAGGGAAAAAAATGCTTTGTGTTGGTTCCTGATGATCCTGTTGACCAAAGAATGGACGTAATCCCAGTTACCTAATGCAGGTTGGGTGACTGTGCTGCCGACTGTCAGGTTGCTTGCTGGCTGTGAAAGATTTCTAGTAAAAGAGGAAAACAGATGGGCTGTGTGGATCTTCCGTGCTGAGGGTATGAGAACTGATTTCCAACACACTGTACCTGCACCCTTGAACCAAAACTATCCTCACCTTCTATTTGTATTCTTCTGTGATTTAAATTCCTGCTCAGGTCTCTGAATGGGCTGGCAGCTTCCACCCTGCCAGCAGAGACCATTTTCACTGGGTAGTTGCACAACTTCCCCCTAGACAAAACCTGGGCTGTAACTATTACTTTCCTACACCTCCCAGTGCGGTGGATTTAGAAGTAGTCATTATGTTTTTTGGAGCTGGTAGTAAGGTGAAATAAAAAGCAGTTAGCCACAGCAGAGAGGAGTCCGTTTCCTCCTTTAGTTAACCTTGGGAAAAGAAACCTGTGAGACTACAGTCCTACATAAAGTGCTGCCAAACTTCACAAAGGTTGTACAAGGTCTGTTGTTTTTTTTCTGTTAGGCCCTAGTGACTGTGCAGATGAGCCCTGTGATGCCTTTGTGATGGAAGAGACTGAGAAAGGCTTCCAGTGCAGAGTGGAAGTTCCCAGCCTGTTATACAAGTGAGCCTGTGTGTTTCTGGTTTATTTGAGTTTCCGCCAGCTGAGGAAGTGGTTGAGTGCAGAATTATTTTTTCTGAGGTTGGAGTAAGCACCGGATCTCTGAAGTGTATTACATTATGTGGATGTGGATTTTAGCTTTTGGGAAGGGAAAATTGGCAATGCCTTTCTAGTACAGTTGTGCCATGCTTGACTCCTAGCCTTCCCTGTGACAGAGACAGCAGGTGGTGCTTTCTTGCTGGCAGAATGGTTTTTGAGCTTCTTTTCCCTTGAACATAAAAGCATCAGGGAGGGTGGGAGAAGGGGAGGAAGAACTGGGGCTAGCAGCTGGGCAGGGGGCATTTGTGAAAGCTTTGATAGAGAGCACACACTACTGGAACTGACTATTGACTCCAATCTGATGCATCCTGGGATGCCTGTAGTGTTCAAAGCTTTATCTAGTTATTTTGACAGTTTTATTGGTTAAATAGTTTTACTGTAATATAGGGAAGCAAAAATGTTCTGTTGTGTTTGGATGCTTGAGCAAAACAAAAATCAGAAAAAGAGCCCTTAGTTCTTCATCAGCTGGGGTAATGGGAAAAAGGGATGACCCAGCAGACAAATAAGCTGTGGCAGGATGTGCTGGGCAGAGCTGTCATGGACAACTGACTTATTTTAGTTTAAGCTAGTTGTGAGCCACAGCTCCATATTATCCCTTGGTCCTAGGCTGGTCACATGCAGCATCTTGGGAGCAGCCTCTGTACCTGGACCGAGTCCTGCTCATGGAGCTGTGTGCATTGATCCCTCCAGCACGGAGATCCCTAGTGTTGGGGAACCCAGTTGCCTGGAGCCAGCTCAGAGCGAGGTTCATCTGTGGCATGGTTAATCTGCTGGCTGGACACACTTGATGCAGAGTGGCCCAGCGACACTGTATGAGTGATTCTCTTGCACTTTTGTGCCTCAGGTACATCATCGGGAAGAAAGGGGAAACCAAGAAAAGACTAGAAACAGAGACTCGAACCTCCATCAGCATTCCCAGGCTTGGAGTGGAAGGAGAAATTGGTGAGCTTAACATGCACAAAATGGGGGTTCTCTCATCAGTTCTTGCACATACACAATTTTAGCAGGGAGGAGGCACAAGAGATGTTTTTCATTTAATTCCTGCTTGTGACATGGCACTGACTCACTTTATGGCCATGGGAAAATCGCTTCACTTTTCTCCTGAGTTTATTTTTTCTTGTCTATAAATCCTTATAAAGCAGTGTAAAGTTGTTTTTTTTTTTAAAAAAAAGATTTATTTTAAACCTATGAATAGTCTCATTGAAGTAAATTCTGGGCCTCAAATGACTGGCATGAAAACTTTGGGCCTGAATGTGTTTGATTTTTTTTGTTTTGTTTTTTAAAATACCATTTCTATTAATAAGAAACTGTAATACCCATCCAGAAAAAATTACCATGTTGTATACTTACGCACAAAATAAACTTCAGCATCTGCTTTAATATGAGAAGTGTTCGATGACGTTGCTGCCTTTCTGGTGTAGTCACTTGATCCTGATAGTGAGAGCAGGCTTTCTGGTACCATATGTTCCTTCTCATCACTTCCAGTGACTTAAAAAGAAAGAAGGCATCACTCTTCAGGGCTGGCCCATGCAGGTTTCTGCCTGAGTGGCTCTCTGGAGGGGCCATTACGCACACCCTGGTGATAAATGGCATGCTGTACATTTACGTTCATGACGGAGCTGTGAGGGAAAAGTGACTGAGGGGGATCCAACTGTGGTGCTGCACAGGAACGTGGCAGTACTTCTCAACAAGTGTATCTTGAATTCTTCCTGAGAACTGTGAAGGACTATTAGGAAGGTTGAGAGATGTTGAAAATATGCAATAACAGGAAGCCAAGAAAATTTTGCTCCTTGCAGTTTTTTCCTTTCAAGCTCAAGTGTTCTCTGTTTGGTGCCTTGAAGTGCATGCACAGACAGTAGAGCCCATCTTGATCTTTAATAGATTTTCTTTTCTTTTTCACTTTGACTGCCATTGTTAAAACTTGAAATAATGCTCTAGATATCAGAAGAGATGCTGAAATGGTAGCCTCTTAGTTATTGGTTTTTTAGGCACGCAGAGCTGACTTTCTTGAGAGCAGAGGGATACTTTTGATGGCATCATCCTGTCTGTATAGAGGAAAGCATAACCATGTCAGGCATTTTAAGTCAAGCAGGCAGTCTGGCAAGATTTCTCTGTGCATGGTTTGGGGATTTAATTCCTAATGCTTCTTCAGTGACCCTGGGGCTAACACTGGAGAGGTGCTGCTGTGCAGGCTATTCTGATTCCTTCCTGGCATCGCCTGGGTGAAATGTTCCTACCTTCACAATATCCTCCAATATTGATATTTTGAAGTGCATGGATAAGTGTAATGTAAAATGACAGTCCATTTAATTGCTCTCTATTTTGCATGGGCATTGGTGTCAGGAGTTCCACTGTAGCTTCACAGAAATGTGACAAGTACTGCTTTGTTTCCTTGCAGTGATTACTGGGCAGCATCGCAATGGTGTCATCTCTGCCCGAACGCGGATTGATGTTCTCCTGGACAGCTTCCGTAAGAAGCAGCCCTTCACACACTTCCTATCTTTAGCTCTCAACCAGCCCACCATCCAGGAGAAGTTCCTGCAGTTCAAGGAAGAGGTGCTGGAGAAATGCTCAAAGGTAAGGATTCACAAAATCAAGTGGGAGCCCTTCAGCAGACTGCCATTTAATTTATTGAGATAGTTTTTTTAGCATTTACCTTGAAGGCCTTATTCTGCTCTGTTTCCTGGATGTATTTTTAACAGGCCTTTTATTTAAGTTGGTGTATCTGCTGTGAATTAGTTCAGTGCTGTTGTGAAATCTTATGGAAAATGGAATGGCTTAGTTAGCAAATTGTTAGTAAAATACTTTGCTCTCCTTAGTGATTTTCCTAGGTGAGAAGATATCTATGACTCAAAAGAGGGTTGGGGTTTTTTGATTTTAATAGGAAAGCTACTAAATAATGTAGTGGACCTCTCTATGTTTTGTATGATTTCTACATAACCATGAAACCAGGTAGGAATTCACAAGTTTGCTGCTGCTTCTGTTTCACTTTTCTTCTGGTTACTGACAGTAAAGGAAGATGAATGTTATTACCGGAGCTGAGCAAGAAATCACTTGGTAGCACATGCCATTCTGCAAGTCTAATTGCTTCCCTTCTTCTCCAAGAGACTTTTTGCTGACAGTCCCTCCTACTTACCTTCAGATCACTGAGGGCAGCAGAAAATACTTAAGCATAGAGAAAAGACGAACAGAATGAAGTGAAAGCTGTGTATTCCGTGGTTTATTTCAGCATGCTTCTAGTTTGACAGAAGTGGTATGCCAATGCACAGGCTGAGGCTGAGGGGAGGTAGTAGTATTAAATTGCTCTATCCTCTGAGTCTGCTGGGAGGACATATCTAAGCAAAAGAAAAGAGTTCCTCTTTTTGGTGACCACAGGTTAGATTGTTTACAAGCAGCAGGGGTTTGGGGGCTGATATTCTTACATTCATGTCCATCACTTCTGCTTATGCCCTTCAAAAGGGAAAATATAGTCTTGCAGCTATCACAGCTTAAGTTTAGTTTCCTATGTCTGCATGCTGTGGGTGCGAATTATCTGGTATCTGGGGAGATACAAGTTCTTCCTCAAGTTTTTGTGGTCACTTGCATGTTAGTTTTCTCATCTCCAAGGGCAGAACTGAGCTGTCTTCACAGTCTTGTGAAGTGCATGTATGAGGATTTCTTGTCTTTCCTGGCAGTTCTAAGTCCCTCTCTGCCCAGCTGCCTGTTTTCATGACATTTTAGAAGCTTTCTATTACTCAGGGTTTCCACCTGATGTTAGATACAGCTGAAATTGGCCAACAGATCCAGGGATTACAAACAGTGCAGTGCCACAAGCACTCTTTCCTTGGGCTAGGCTTGATCATCTATTGCAATTAGCCAGTGGCAGCTACATTTCTTAAAGCTTACATTATCAAAAGAAAGCCCTGAAGATAAGGAGATAGAAACATTAGCCTGAGAAAATGTTGGCTGGACAGAGTGCCTGACATTGGCCTGGTGTCAGTGGTGGCGTGGCTCCCTCTGTTGGTTCCTAGTTCCAGCCCTTGTGCAGGACACATCAAAGTTACACAGAGAGAAATGTCTCTTTGAGGGCTGGTAACTTCAGCACAGGGCTCTGGTCATGGCTGTTCATGCCATTGGTCATGGACTGAGACCATTGCTTTCAGTCTGTTTTTTCTCTTGTCCTTTATCCCCTTCTACTTAGGCTTATGGCTGTTAAAGTCCTATCACTTGATCTCCGTTGAGATCTGGCCCTGCTCTGCTTGAAGCCATGGTGTCCAGGACTCTGCTTATCTGATCCTCCTCTAGCTTTCTGCCATCAGGTCTTGTGGATCGCTCTTCTCCCTCCCTTCCACAGCAAGCCCAGGGTGGTTGAGCCTGCTGCTCAGGGTGGTAACCTCTGTGTCATCCCCTATGCTTTGCTGGGTTCTGGCTTCCAGGCTGCCTTGGTTGTCAAGCAGATCCTTTCAGGGTCACATCTCTAAAATGTGGCCTCTTTTATTCATCTTTGCAGCTAATGCTGCTGTTTGTGGTCTCATCCTATTTCTTTAATCCTGCAACACACTGACCTCACACAGGACTAGCTCTTCTTGAAGTCATCAAGGTGCTTTTGGGAATCTACCAGAATTGTGACAGCTGAAGCTGCCCTGTAGCAGGGACATCTGCATGGGTAGAGGCAGAAGGTCTGGGGCTGTAGTGTCTGCTCTCCACACTGCATGGCTGCTAGGTTCCCTGACCTAGAAGGTATGTGGTTGTGTTAGCCTCCCAGGAGGGCCTGAAATGTTCCTGGTACAGCTTACATCAGCTCTAGAATTTTCATTTTTAATTTGAATTGTAGAATTTGAACAGTAACAGGTATTTGGGGGTGTGCATATTTACAGGCTAGGAATATATGGTGCTTTCTTTTTCTGCTCTTTCTTCTCCTGGTATTAGCAAAAGGGTTTGTAGATCTATTGCTGACTGTTAGTTCAAGGAGTATCTTGCAGCTCCGTATGTCTCTCAATCACTCCACCAGCCAGTAATGCCACTCTAATACCACTTTATCTCACAGCAGGGTCTGCTGGAAAGCACATCAGTAATGAAAAACAGTAATTCACAACAGTGCCTCACAGAGCAATAAGAGAGCTTATAGATTTGTCCAAAGCAATGGGATTTCTCAGGATACTTGGAGAAATATGAATAGGTTTCAGTGACAGAAGTGGTGTGCTTCTCTTGCAATTTACTGGTGTGAAACATTGCAGAATTAGGTAAATTTCAGTCTTTGAAGCTTGGTAATAAGGATAAGGAAGGGAAAGGACCAGGTGTGCATGTATGAGGATTTCTTCCGGCCTTTGAGCATTTGTGAAGGACTCTATTTCTCTCTGAAGCAGTTACCATGACAACCATTCATTTATATTTTAAATCATAGGGTTATGTTGGTGGGCATATGCTTTCTGTTTTTTTTTTCCCTGTGTGTCTTCAAGACCTTTTATAAGATAAACCTAGGTTGAAATATGGAAAACTTCAGGTGTCATTCACGTTAGTATATGATCAGGGCTGCCAGGTGAGGCAACGAAGCAGGGCGGAGGGGAGGCTATTTTGAGGCTAATTTAATACAGATATGGAGAGGTGGCTCACCTGGACAGGCTCATTACTTGATGTGGTGCAGTGGGAAGTCCAGATGACTGGGTGACCTTGGAAGTCTCCTCTCACAGTCATGTAGGTGTCAAAGTGAAGAAAACTGAAATGTCTGAGTATGCAAGTGGAAAAGGGAAAAGACTTTGCAGTAGTATTGTTGTGAAAAATCACAGTTGGGTCTTTCAGAGCTGTGCAAACACAGCATTTACAGTCTCAACATGGAGAAGAAATATGATTGCTGTAATATATGGCAACCTGTAAATATCAAATATTGCTAATGAGATAATATATCTCAGAGTGGAAGAGACTGAAAATGGGAGGGTTTTCTCAGCTTACAGCTCTTCACTCAGTTCTGAGGAAATGCTGTTTATCTGGCTTCCTCTTTTGCTTGTGGGTCAGGGTGGGAGAGGGTATATAGCTGGGATGCAGTATCCTGCTACTAAGAAAAAAACCTCAAAAACATAAAGCTGTCTGCAAACACTGTCATGGTTTAAGCCCAGCTGGTAACTCAGAACCACGCAGCCGCTCACCCACTCCCCCACTTTTTCCTCCTCCTGCTCCTGGAGGGATGGAGAGGAGACTCAAAAGAATGTAACTCCCACAGGTTGAGATAAGAACAATCCAGTAGCTAAGGTATAACACAAACCCACTACTGCTACCACCAATAATAATAATGATAAGGGGAATAACAAGGGGAAATAATACAACCAATACAACCACCTGCCGATCAATACCCAGCCCAACCAGAGCAGCAATCTGGGCCTTATGTGTAACTGCCCCCAGTTTATATACTGGGCATGATGTGCTGTGGTATGGAATACCCCTTTGGCTAGTTTGGATCAGGTGTCCTGTCTCTGCTTCCTCCCAGCTTCTTGTGCAAAGTGGAACAGTAAACATTTAGAGATTATAGAGTCTGGTTTATGTGTTTGTACCTGCCAGCAAGTACCCTCAAATATGCTGCTTTCAGATTCCCCTGTAGAATACGAGGATTCCCTGCTGTGACACCTCCCCTCCCTTCATCTCATGGTTTCACTAAGGCAGAAAGCCACTGCTTGTCACAAGCCACTGACTTGTGCTATGAGGAGTGCCCACCTTCCACTGTATGCGGGAGAAAACTGGTGAAAGACGAACTTGTCACCTAGACACTTGGAGAGCATGTTTTAGATGCCAGTGGATCTCTCTCCATCTCTGATGCTGAATCTCACTCCTCGCTCCTGCCTTTATGGTTGTAGTTTACCTTGAAAGGGTTCCTTAAGTATCTGGAAGATGTCCATAAGGACCCCAAATCACAACATTGGCAGGATCACATCTCTTGGGCTTGTTCTTCCTGGGGGAGGATGTGATTTTTCCTTAACAGTAGTTACGAAAACAGATTTCTGGGCCCTGCATTGCTGTTGTCTGGTGCTGCTGGTCAGGTTACAGAGGACTGATAGCACTGGACAGGGCAGCTTCCCATAAGGCAACACAGTGGTTGCTGATAGCATATTGTCATCTGAGATTTGAATAAGTGGGTTCAAGCTTTCTTGCATCTTGCTGAGCAGCATCCAGCCATGAAGGGCTGCTCAGATCCCTGCAGAAACGTTGACTGTTCCAGGGAGAGCTACATCTGATTTAGCATCTATTTTATGTGTGGGAGAAGTGGGATTTGCTGGCCTGTGAAAGAGTAGGGCTGTAAGCAGGGGTTTTAGGGGCTGTCTGAAATACTAGGGAGTAAACCAAGAAGATTATCTAGGTCTCGGTCTGCACACTGTGTACTGCTCTTACCTGCTGATCTCCCCAGCAGTGGTAGTGTGGCATATGGAGATGACATGCCATCACTTTGTCAGCTATCAGCCCACACTCAGGTGTTGGAAAGCTCAGGAGAAAATGCTGCTTTTAGGACAGGTTGATGTTTGCAGTACAGATCATGCTGGGGCAGAAAATGAGGGTAGGATTTTGCTTTCTGACCTGTGGACTACTTTCTCATTACTGTACATCATCTGTGCACACTGTGGGAGTGACACTGTCTGGTTGTCCTTGGCAAGGATAAATTGAACTTTCTCCCAGTTTCTGTTACCCAAGCTATTGTTTTGAGATGGGCCAAATATTCTATGGCTATGGATACCATTGGAGAAAAAAAGGCTGACAGAGAGGAATCATGTCCTGTCATTCATGTTAACAACAGGATGAAAGGAAGCCTCAAGGCTTTTAACACAGAGAGGGAAAGGTGGGGAGAAGTGAGAAAGAGCTGTCCCTCCTTCCTCTGCTCCTAATGTGCCTGACATAGTCTCTGCTTGTGTCATGCTGCTGCACAGTGCTGAGGTTTGCAACATCCTTTGCCACTACTAGCATGATATGATTTGGGGTTTCAGTCAGCAGTAATTAGCAGCTGTGGAAGGCATGTACATGCTCTTCCCCTTCTGGGGACCACCATACTTTGACAGCCTGTGACTGCTGGTGCAAGACCCAGACCTCTCTCCTGCAGGCTGGCTTGTTTCTAGTCCAGCCCATAAGCACAGCTATAAAGAAAGATATAGATGTTGTCATTAAACATGAAAAATACCGAGCGACTTGTGGGGCATTAAACTCTGGTGGGCTGAGATACTGCAGTGTTTAAGCATCTGAAAGGTTTTATTTCAAACTGAAGCACAACTAGAAACTTCAAAGCTGTCCTTCTTAGTCAGTGAACTTTTATCAGACAGAGAAGCGCTTCAGTGGCCTGGCAAGTTAGCTTCATCTGGAGTTAAAAGTGGAGTTTATTTAATGCACTGATGGGAAATGGCCACTAAGTGGAAATAATTGTTTTAATATGGGTGTGTTAACCATCCTCGAGGTATTTTTATAAACGTCCTAGAACAAAAGAGCATGTCTCTTAAAGCTGAATGTAGCCACTGCTCCACCTGGGAACAGTTCTTCCCCAGCAACAACACGTAGCACTTCTTATAAAGGGAATTTAAATTTAATTCATCTCAGCAAACTATAGGGCACATGGGAAC
Organism: Melopsittacus undulatus; assembly: GCF_012275295.1. Taxonomy (NCBI): domain Eukaryota; kingdom Metazoa; phylum Chordata; class Aves; order Psittaciformes; family Psittaculidae; genus Melopsittacus; species Melopsittacus undulatus. The sequence continues at coordinate 68,239,183 of NC_047530.1, read as the reverse complement.
AAGAAAAATGTAATTATCAGAGCTGGTATTAGCTGTGCTTGTGTTGTGAGGTGCAACCTGTGTTTAGACAGGATTTAGAGACCATTTAGAGCTTGTCACTACAGCTGGTTCCAACTTTATTGCACAAAAAATGAGCTTAACTCAAGTTTTAAATCTGTGCTGACTTGTGTTGAGTTCACTGCTGAAGGCAGCTGCCACTTTGACAGCTGTGGAAGTCTCTTCTCGAAACCCCATATGAGCGAGTGCTGCTGTTCCTGGGCCCTGAGTTAGAGCCTGTCATAACGAGCTTCCAGGCTGCTGCTCAGCAGCTCTGATGGAAAGGCAGACAGGGAGTGTGTGTGGTGGGGGGCTGTGCTTGCCTGCCAGCCTGAGCTCACTTGCTCACAAAGCCTGTGAAATTTTGTTTCTCATTTCAACTTTGAGCCACTACCAACCTGACCAGTGATGCAGAGATAAAAGGTTTGGTGCTAGTGGCTTGGTACCTGTTGTTTGTAGTATTTATCCCTCTGATGGAGGTGTGTGCGTGTATGATAAGACACCTATATATGGACTGATTTGTAGGATCACGGGGTCAGCAGCAGCCTGTTCCAGAACCCTTCTAAGCTTCACCTGACTCTTGGGACGCTGGTACTTCTGAACGAAAAAGAGATCCAGAAAGCATGTGACCTCCTACAGCAATGCAAAGAGGACTTTGTGGAGTAAGTGATAAAAAAGGTTTGTCATCACCAAGTACTTGAGTGGGGGAAAAGCAGCAGTCTGTCTTTGACAAAGGACAGCAAAGAAATAAGCTTCTCAATAGCCTTTCTCAACTCTAGAAGTCTAGAAAAAGGCTAAAACATTTCAAATGGGAGCAGTAGAAATCACCAAGCAGTCACAAAGAGTTTAATAGCATCTTGCAGCTCAGCTCAACCCTCAGCAGAAAACCTGCTCTTTGCATTTCTTTTTCTCACATGCTTCCCTGTTATTTTTTTCTGAGCAATTTTTGCTGTTGTCCTTTACCTGCTGCAGAGGGAGGGACGAGCTCCATTACCTTTGTGTCTTGCCTGCAGTGAGCTCTGGCATGTTTCCCTTCTGCCTAAGAGCAGATGCTGAGGTGTCCTTGACATGCATTTCTTGATGCAGGGAGATGTGTGCAGGGAAGCCAGCATAAGCCATGAGAGTCTGAAGCATTCAGTGCTGCTCCAGGACTGAGGCTTTCTCAAAGCCTGTTAACACTGAGCTGCCAATGTTAGGGCTTTAACTGTAAATGTGGTTGAATGACACTGTAATTAGCTTATCTCTGTTCAGCTTAGAAATTGGAGATGGCCTGAGGGATTGGTTTATTTATTTATTCCTTAAACACCTTTGCACATAGAGCACAGATCCTTGCTATTTATTTATTTATTGCCTCAGTGCATGAAGAATTAGCCATGCTGTGCCAGCTAATACCTGTGCGAATTAATGCATGGGCAAAATTCATACATCTGCCTTTAAAATGACAGTTCAGGTATTGAACAGAATTGCAAGTGTGTTTCCAGGGGAAGGCTCTGCCCACAGTACTTGGAAGATACCAGCTTCCTTGTGAGTGGGTTGAACTGAGGTAGAGAAAATCTTTATTCTCCATTCTCTTTAGTGGAGGGGGAGTCAACACTTGAATGTAACCCTTAGGTTATTTCTGCTGCCACACCCAAAGAAATATACTTTGAAAATTAATTTAGGCTCTCTTCCTCCCATATGAACCTTTATTTGCATTTATTTACTTTTCTAAATGCAGGCAGGACTATGTGAACATGGATGTGCACTCTTTGTAGAATACGTGGCCTTTAGTGCTCTGGTTTTGATGTTCAGGACAGTACACTTGCCCTCTTTTCCTCCCAGTACCCATACTAGAAGGGGAAATCACAATCTCCTTATTGCAGCAGGAAAGCTTTGCAGAAAATCTCAAAGGCAGTCTCTTGGGCAAGCTGAACAGAAGTGAGCAAGGTTAGAGCAAAGTCATGTTCACGTTGTTAACTCCTGTTTATTGCTTCTGCCTGTCCAGACACTCCCTGTGCTGAGACCTCAGCATTAGAGATGTCGACACTTAACTTACAGGGAGCTTTCACTGCAGCGCCCTACCTCCCTGTGATGTTCTGGTGGTAAAGGCAGGGATGCAGCATGTTTGGAAGCAAGATACACTTCACAGTGTGTTTGCAGGTGTGGGAGTGCATATTATATCCTGCATGCATTTTCAGTTTAGCCTTTCTGCAAGAGTAGCTGGAGCTCTATTTGCTTCCAGCATTTGTAAGTGGATGTTGAGACGTACTTAAAACTGCATTTTGTATTGAGTACATTTTCCAGTGAAAATCAACAAGCTGGAGACTTTGTGTCACTATCACAATCGCTCTCTTCATGGGGAAGGCAGGTGCTTCTCTGGAATGAGAACTTGTACCATTTAACTGCTGATGGGTTTTCTGAAATGTAAATGGAGATATCTGCACTGAGATGGCCTGTGAATACTGACAAGTTGCCTTAATGTGTATCTAAAACACTGAATGTATGAATTCAAGTGTTTCTACAGTATTTCTTGTGAAGGTGACACAATAGCACCTGTAGCCTTTCAGGCTTTAGAAGTTAGAGAGCCTTTTTTGTGTATGTTGGGTTTGGTTTTTTTTTTCAGTGATTTGGAAAAGAGAAGAACACCTTGCTGGAGTTCACTGCCGCATGGGGTCTATATAACATTTAAGTCCCACTTAACCTCAAATTTGTTTCACTATAGCAAAAAAAAATATATCATTCCCCTAGTAAAACCAAATACTTGTTGTGTGCATTGTATTTTAAAAGCATGCGTGATGTTTCGGATTTTAACATCAGGGATTTATTGCATTTTAGCCAAATTGCTGGAGGCAAGCCCTTGACTGTGGAAGTGGTAGGAGTGGAGTACATGAACGATGACCCTGCCATGACAGATGTTCTTTATGCCAAAGTCCACATGAAGGATGGCTCTGACAGGTGAGTTCCTCATGCTTCTTTCTTTCTTTCCTCCTTCTTGGCCTGGTAGTCAGGAAGATGAAGTCATTCTTGGTTCCTAAACCGGTTAAGGCAGTGACGTGTTTGCTCTTCAAATCAGTCACTGGTGGTGCAGCTGAAAGATGTCATTTGTTTCTGTAGCAGTCTGACAGATTGAATAATGGTGTCATGGCTCATGAGGTGATAAGATGGCCAGGGAGATACTCCTGAGATGACTTAGAAGGCAGGACAACTTGGCCTCTGCTGTTCCCAACCTGCAGTCCAGATTAATCTGGACAGCCTGGTGTGTTCTGTAGCACTTAATTATTCTTAAAACCCAGGTCCTCAGAAAAGCACGACTTGGTTACGGAGTTGATTTTTGTATCTGTAAGCAGCCTGGTATCTGTCTTCCGAGCTACTGGTGTAAAATCTTGATGCCTGATTGGTGTCAGTCATGTGTTTGTGTTGTTTGCCACTGTGGCTGATGGTTTTAGCTTTACAAACAGCCATGCCTGGGATGTGGCAGTATCTAAACAACCTTTCTCAATCTCATTTTTCACAAGTATGTCACCAGTGGCAGTACCATCTTTTCTGCTAGTGCTCTCTGGAAGACTGGGGAAACATGAGCTGTTGTATTCTGTGCTGCCAGCTGTGATGTACATGAGAAAGAGGGTAGGGAAGTAGCCATAAGAGCTTCAGCCTTCTCTCTCTGAGCTTTAGCCTTCTCTTTTTTTCTGGCAGCGCTGTCCTTTTGTTCGTGTTGCTAGAAGACAGCATGAGCTAGCAGGGTAGCACAGAGCAGTGCAGCTGGAGGAGGGAGGCTGTGAGCAAGCACTGGCTCAGGGGAAAAGGGACATGTTCTAGCATCTCCTTTCCCTGGGGGCTAAGGAGACAAGAAGGGGCCCCTGCTTTAAACTGCACTTTGGAGTCTGTGTTGAAGTAAGAGATCGGAAGTGGGATAAGGAAATGGGTGGGAAAATGAAAATTCAAGAATTGCTGGAGGCAATAGAAATTGAAATCTTTTCCCCTACTCGGCTTTTCCACTTTGAAGTCTGTCCTGCCCTGAAAGAGGTGAGGTAAAACAAATGGGACAGGTGGAGAACCAGGACAAGCTATAGAGCAGCCAAGAGACAGAAGTGCAGGGAGAAAGCAGAAGCACTCAGAAAGATGAGACAGAGGCATTCACTGAATGACCAACATGCCCTTCGGTGGATATGTTCTAGAAAGCATCCTAGGTGTCAGCTCTGAAAGCTGAGGTATGGGCCTCTTTTCTCATGAATCACCATGCTCCAGGTAGTCTGAGGTGCGGTGTTTGTGAGTCTGCTTGCATGTGAAAATAAGTCTATGACCTGAGGAGCTGGTAGAGAATCTTGTAGAGTGTAAATAGGGCTTAAAATGGACAGTGATGTCTGCTGGTGTCTGGAGACAGCTTGAATTGTTGGCGATAGCACTGTGGTCTTGTCTGCTTCAGATGCCAGCCATATCTGTTTTGCTGAGACTCCACATAGCCCATAATAATTAGCATCCCATAATGCTAAGAGAAAATGCTGACATGCATTTAGGGGTTTCTCTCCCCTGCCAAAAGCAGGGGAGAGAAATGACATCTTTAAATCCATCTTTCCTTGAAATTGAAAACTAGCCCCCCCCCAGCCCCAGGAAAGGGCTGATGTCTCCTCTGTCTTTCACAAAGATCTATTAGCTGAGGTTTTGACCAAATCCAGATCTGGTTTGCATGGCACCTGCAAGCTGCTACACTTCTCTTCCACAACGCCACTTTTGCTTTTTGCATAGCACTGTGCTCAGAGAGGCCAAGTGATTTTAAGTTTTTATCTTTGGCCCAGGCCTGTCCCACCCTCATTTGCAAACTAATTAATCTGGCACTTCTCCCCTAGTGTATTTCCTTAACTGTTATCAAGCATCCAGTAAGCATTTAGCTTTGCAGAGGGAAAAGAAGACATTTTTCTGTTGTTGGAGAGCAGTGTAAGGTTCTTCTGCTTCCTTTGGGATTCCAGCAAACAGTGTTGGACAAATAATGACTATAAAGAGGGGACAAATAGTGATCCCTCAAGAAAACTGCTTTGTTTTCTGGCCTGCTAGATGGATCACTGATGGGCAGCTCCATGCACCTCTTGCCTGCTAAAACCTGCTATGCTTTACCTAGGGAAATGGGGAAATTAGGTAGAAAGCAGAGATTCTCAGCTGCAAGACCAATACTAGAGGAGAACAGCAGCCACATAACTTGCTGTGCTGGCTCAAGCTGCTGTGGTCTGCATTTAAGAGAGGTGTGTGCCTTCCTGTCTCATGCAAGGCGTCTTGCTAGCTCTGTGTAGTTCCTGCCATGGCTGAGGGGTGGAGTTCCTTCCTGATCTTTGGATGATCTTGATCAGCTTAAGCTATAAAGCAGGAGATTTGATTTACCCTGACTTAGCTTGCATAACTGCAGACAGAATTAGGGGTTGGCAAGCCCTTCTGCACATATAATGGCTTAGACTGAGAGAGGGATCATGCTCTGATGCCTCCCACATGGCAAATAATTTCCATTATAATTCATTCTAATTTGTTTTATTTCCTTGATTAACTTTATAACATAATAAAGCACCATTTCCACTTGAGCTATTCTCTGTTAATTTGTTTTAGTATTGTCTGTAATTATATTCATTTAATCTTTGTCATTGCTAATTTTAAAAATCACTGAAGGAAGGCCAGAAAATGGTAGAAAACCATGACAATTGGTAGTTTGAGAGTCTTAAAATTATCACATGGCGGCTGGCCTGCGAGGGTTAGTACAAAACCAGTGGTGGGGTAGTACTGGCTTCCAGAGCATGGCAGCCCAGGCTCTGGGGGCCAGCTTCAAAAAGGCCACACTCTGCATCTCCTACTACTGCTGAGATGCCAAAGTAGTACGACCTGGTGTAGCAGAAAGCTGTCTGGGCCCTTGGACACAGTGAGAGAAGCCCAAATTCTTCTGCATAAAATAATACCCTCTTGCCTTGTTTTGGGGACTGCTTTTGTTCTGCCACATCCTTGCTGCTTTTGGAGAGGCTGACGCACTGCAGAAATTTTGTTGGGGACAGCAGCAGCCTGGAAATTCATTCAGCTCTTTAGACGCAGGACATGAGAGCACACTGCTCTGATCACCTGCCTGTTCCTGGTAGCTATCTTAGGACAGGTTTGCTTGCAGATCCCTGCAGCCATGGCCACTTTCATCCCTGACCAAGGCCAGACAAGTAGGTGGCAATAAATCCTGTGATTCTGCTTGCTCAGTAGCTCCAAAGCTGGAGCATTCACCACAATGTGCTATCTGGGTTTGTGCCTTCTGTCACCACATTCTGGACTCTCCCAGAAATTAAGCCCAGTGACTGGGTTGCTTATGTGGGACAGAGAATGTCCGAGCTCCAGCCCAGTGCACTGGACAGGTCACAGTCCTTGGGCAGAGCACACCCTCCAAGAGTCAAGGTGCCTAAACCCCTCCTGGGGGTCTGCAGATTTTAGCATTTGTAAGGGTAGGTATATTGTGTTTCATGGCAGTGGGAAGATGCTCCTTTCAAGTCCAAATAACATCTGTCTCAGAGAACAAGCTCTCTGCTGTGCTGAATCTTCCCTTCTTCACGGAATAAGTGTAGCAGAAGTGATCACTGAGGAAGCTTTGCAAAGCAGCCAGAACTTTCTGCATTAGAACGGAATCCTTGATGGCTCTGTTCGCTTTCCATCAGAGACTAGCTCCCTTTCCCTGTGTCTGTACAAACTTCATTTCACACATGCTGCCCTCTCTGGCTGAAAAGTGGAAAGTTGATGACTCAAGGGTTTCTCTTTGGTTTAAGTGGCTTTGTTCTTCCTTTTTTTTGCATTCCCAGATTGCAGGTGATTGCTGATCAATTGGTGGAGCGGTTTGTGGCCTCCGGCTTGATGCTTAAAGAGTGGGATAGGGTGAAACTGCATGCTACAGTCATGAACACTCTCTTCAGGAAAGATCCAAGTGGTGGGTATCCCTCATCCTTACTGATAAATGCATTTAAAGTAGTCCCACTGGTCAGGAAATGCTTTTGTTGGCTTTTATGTTTGCTCTTTTAATTTTGTGATTTTTCTTAATCTCAAGAATACGTACAAGGCTGTAGGGGGATGTCAGTAGATAAAACCCAGCGGAAAATCAAAAAGCAATCTGCAGAGCTGGAGAAGGCAGGCATGCTTTGAGCATTTTCTGGATCTTCATCAGAGCTTTGAAAAACCCTGTTGCCAAGTAGCCCCCATAAGATCTGGGCTAGGTAGGAATGCACTCAAGTGCAATGTGAGGTTTTGGGCTCTCTGTGTCCCATCGTTAAACTGACATTCAGTAACAAATCAATGTGCTTTGCTGACTTTTAAACAAGAAAAAAACGTGATCTTCTTTGGTCAAGTTAGATTGCTCATTGGTTTAGGAATGTGATTCCAGTGTCCTTCTCATTAAATCAGATTCAAATGGTTATGAGGCTGAATATAAGCTATTACTGAGTGTGTAGTGTCTGCTGTCTCTGCCAAAAGCTTGTCTGCTCTAGCAGTCTGTAGCATTGTTCTTACTGCATTGCTTAATACAGCAGCCTCAGATGCATTGCTTTTGGGGAGGGGCAGTGTATTACAGCCCTGTTCTCCACTGGCAAACATGCATGTGTTCTGGCACTGGTGCGTGGTTTGCAAGCCTTAACAGCATTGCACTAAAGCTTTTTATAGCTTTCTGTGGTGCAGTGGTCTCTGCAATGTCACTAGGCTATGTCAGGTATTCTCTAGTTACTGACTCAGCCTCTGAGTGGACAGCAATAAGAGCAGATGGTTATTAAACCAGTTGTGGTTTTCTGGACACCCAGCAGCTGACTTTGGGGTTGACTGCTACTGAAGTCAGGTAAGCATTTTCAGGTAGTAGAAACCCCGAAAGAAGAGATGGGACTTAGCTCTCAAATTGAGCCCTGAAAACTGATGATGAGCCCAAAGTGCTGATGTGTCTGTCTGTTGGGGAGGCACATGGGCAGCTGCATCTGACATTATGAGTCTATATTCTGAACAGCCCCATGAGGCATGTGAGGCATTCAGACACAATGGTGAGAGCATTACACAGAAGTTGCTTTATATTCATTACAGGATTTGAATAGCATTCTAGATGTGAGTGGACTTCACAGTTCATGCTGGAGATTAAAAAGAAATACTGCATATATTCACTGACTGAGGCAGAGGTCCTGTGGAAAGAAAAAAATCATGTATTTAGGGATTATATAAAAATCCAGACATGCTCTGGGGAAATGGATCTAAGACGTAGGCATTTGGCAGTTGCTATAGGCCTAGGTTGCTATTCTTAATGTCTGTGTGTGGCTGCATGCCCACCCTGCAGAAGCACACGCACCATATATATGTGCTTCCCAGAGCAAGCAGGCAGCAGAGATTTGTAGAGGTGCTGTCCGGGTTGCATCTGACATTCTGCTTGCATGCTCAGTCTGGTATTTGGTCCTGTTCCAGGTGATGCAAGCACTCATTGTGCTGACTCTCACCCTGTCAGGATGTGGGATTAAAATCAGCCAGAGAGAAGCAGATGTGTTGCACTGAGCCATCAGCCCTACAGAATCACCTTAGCAGTAGTTGTGAGTTAGGGTCTTTCCTCCAGGTAATGTAGGTGATCCCCACAAAGGTACCAATTCTTGTGTATTCAGCCTTGTTCTCTTTAAAATCAAAGCGGAAGTGTTTTTTTCACTAAGAACTAGGCAGAGATGGTCTATTAGCTGGCAGCTGACTTTGGGCTTGGAGAGAGTGGGGGGTGAAGTACAACACACACAATTCTCCCATCCGAAGCTCATTCTGGTGGTTGCTTTTCTCTTTACAGCTGAAGAGCGAAACAATACAATGACTGGTAAATCATCTTTCAAGGAGCGGGAGTCATTTAATGGCCAAAATATCCTCAAGGTCAGTATGAAACAAATAGGGAAATCAAGCCAGCTGTGGATATTGTGTAGCCAAAAGAGGCTGAAACACCTCTTCAAGACTGCTTTTGTCTTAGGCTTATGAGATCTCACTGGGGAGAAATCCATTTAGAAAATAAACAATCCAGATCACTCCTAATTGGGAGCATTACAGTATTTAACAGGAGTGTTCTTAAAGCTGGTGAGGCTCAGATCAGGTGTAGGTAACCCAGAATGCTAAGTGGGTGTTGTCGTTTACTTCACTCCTGTTCTAGCCTGGAGACTCTGGCTCATGTCAATTCTCAGCCCACCAAAAAGCAGAACTTTGTTACTCTTGTTCTACTCATATATATTTATGAAACTAAAACTGACTCTCATTTCACTTACTCTGATTTGTTTTGTTTTCTTTAATTTGCACTATTGATTTGTATGATTTTGCTCCAGAAAAATAGCAGATAGCAGTAGGGAGTCCCATCAGCTTTGCCAGTGGTCAGAGGTGGGTCAGGCTTAAAGGAGAGCCTCCTGCAGCCTCCCAGGCTTTGCCAGCCGTGGCTGAGACTTCAGGCAGCCTCTGCTGCCCATCCAGATGGCAGTGGCAGAGTGATGCTGTGCTGCTTGGCCCTTGCAGGAGTCCAGAGAAAAAAGAAGCACAGTGGAGTAGAAAATGGAAAACAATGCTGGGTTGTAAGCAGATTTGCAGTCCTCATTATGTGAGGGGATTTGTTGCAGGCAGCTATGATAAAAGGGAGACTGGACAATGCATGAATACATTTGGGAAACAATATTCTGGCAACAAAGAGACATGAGAGAGGATGAAGCCTGGGTGGGAGCTGAACAACCCAAAAGGACTTCAGGGCGCCAGAGGAGGAAAAAGGTGCACTTTATTTGTGTTTACAGTTTTGCTGTATAATGTATTAGGCACTGAATGCATGGGGATGTGAAGGCAGGGAGTGGAACTGATTGATCTCCTCTGTGCAGAGGACAAACAAAGGGACAAAATTAGGTTAAGCTCTCATTGTCCTCAGACGGTTTGTGCAAGCAGTGTCATGACTCAGCGTCACCACATGTTGAGTGCTCAGTGTAAGACTGCAGTATTGCAAACTGAAGCAGGAAAGCCACAGACGTGGTCCCTTTCCTAATGTATTCTACGAGTTTTGATTAGCTCCTGGTGGCAGAAAGCTGGCTCTGGAAGGGGAGGGTGTATGTCAGAAGCCCAGAGTGCCTGCAGGGACTCAGCTTTCAAGGCTTACACACACATTAGCTTAGCCCTTCGGTTTTTTCTCTTCCTTTTTTTCAGCTTGTCCTCAGACTTAGAGACACATAAGATCAAACTATTGGACTTTCTTAATGCTTGCCATCCAAACCCATTTATGATTGGGAAGGCATTAATGATGCTCCCTCTACTGGTCACACCATTTATGGGCTGCACTGCAGGGTCTGAGGATGCGTGGGTCTTGTATGTGGTGCTTAGAAATGCAGATGCCCTGCCTCAGATGGCTACTTCTTATTCTCAATGCTCCCTGAAATATGAGCCAGTGCATTTTTAAAGCTCCTAATTGATTTTGTACTGATGTTGCCAAAAGAGCTGCTGGCTGTTTAGACTGTTGATAATTACTTCAAAGCATGTCTTGCCACAAGAAATGTCATCCTTCTCCCCCACCTCCATTACATTTCCTAACCTGCTCGCTTCATATTTCCCTTTGGTCTCCCACGTGCCTGCAGCAGAACGCCCATTGGCATTAATTAATTACATGAGTCATAAATAGCTCCAGGCTTCTTACCGGAGGAGCCCAGCCTCAGCCAGCCACTGATGCATTCTAGCATGACCTTGCAAGGATGTGCCAGTTCCCTCCCAGCCCCCTTTTATATACATTATTTATCTTCATCTCAGGGAGGCTGCCCTCTCGCAAAGTGTCTTCATTAACTTTTGCAATAGCATCTAAACGACGGGCTGTTAATGAATATGGCTGGAGCTAGGCAGGCTGGCTTGCGGGCACTATCCCCTTATAGCTAGAGCCATGTACCATGCCTGTGTTTCCAGGCAGAGGGACTCTGATAGCTGTGTTGAGTGGCTGTGTTCTCACTTAGAAAGTCCACAAAGTGTGGCTACTGGTAGGAGGGCATGAAGTTGGAAAACTCGGATTTTGTTGCGCTCATTCCCATTGTGCAGCACTATGACCAGCACTGTTGGGCCAAAGGCTTTGCCTAGAGGAGAACAGGACCTGAGCTATCAGAGCATGGACCATGATGGAGAAGCCTTGGTTCTGCTGTTCCAGTCTGAGGCTCCCCAGTCAGAGCTGGTGTGTGTGTGCAGATGCACTGGCAGCACATGTTTGCTGATAGCATGCCTGCATTACCCCAGGCTCCAGCTGGTATTTTGCTTTCAGCTGAACTAATCAGAATTTCATTTAATAATCCTTTGTTCTACCCATTCTGCAGGGTTAAATGTACACTCCTCTTTGAGCTGATAAATGGCTGTGCGGGCCAGTATTTTCCCACACTGCTCAGAAAATAGATCCTGTAGGTTGAGTTGCGTTCGGGCATTTTAATTACTTCTGTCTTGAAGAATATCCATGAGAAAGGCTCCCTGGCCTAGCTGGTGCTGAAAGCCAAAGGGAGTGTGACCCAACAGCTGAGTGATTTGTGTCTTAACGTGCTAGACTTTAGCTTTGTGCTTGTCTAATCTAGTCCCAAGAAGCTGGTTATGCTTTATGCACCACATCATCTGGAGCACTATGTATTTCTTCCAGGGTGGCCAGTGGCTAGCTGATCTACTCCTTTGGAATCATACACCAAAATCTAGCTCTGGTCGAAAGAAAGTGGCACATCTCTTGGAGAATGGGGGGAAGGGACAGCAATTCACAGTTGAAAGACAGCAGCAGCTCCATCCCGTGAGAGCAGGGTGAGGCTGGGCAGGCAGCTGGGCCTCAGAGAGATGCTGATTTGGCAGCCCTTCTGCCTTGCCTCCTCCTGTGTCCCAGGCAGTGGCTGTGTGCCCTGTGCTGCAGCTGGCCAAGTGGCACAGCGCTGGCACAGAGGTGGCTGGGGCAGCTGCCTCCATCCCCGGAGATGAGACTTGGCTGCCTCCGGGCTTTTATTTATTTTGCTTAGTGAAAAAACCTAAGGCTGCAGTGAATAAATAAAAATGCAAACATTGTGAAGGTACCGCCTGGCCCACATTTTCTGTTGTACTTTTAAAAACAAGGAGAGTTTACAGTAGGAAGAAAACCACCAGGACTCTCATTGGGTTAAAATTGAATGATTTTTGACTTGAGGTCTGAAGAATAAGAGTGGCCTTTGCCACGTTCAAACAAGAAGGAAGCAGATTTTGAGTACAGAAGAAGATGAACCCTGCCACTTAGCACAGATCTGTGCGTTAGCAGCTTACAAGATTAAATATTGAGGGAACAGCTACTGAGGCACAACAGCAGAAAGCTGCACATCTTATGTCTTAGGGCATTAGAGGAGACTTTAAGCTAGGATGCAAGACTGGGAACTGGATCAGTCGAGGCAACGACACCAATGCTGCAATGCCCCGTTCCAGCAGCAGGAGCAGAGCAGCTGGGCTGCAGTACTGCTTGGGAGGGCTTCTAGGTCAAACAAGCTGTAATTCGATGAGGTTTCTTTTCTTTTGAGACTGCATATGGGGTATTAAACTATGGGATTGTATGTGCTTTCACTTGGAGCAGGGAGATAGTGCCTATTTACTGACTGGGGCTGCTGAAGAGCCAATCACAGCGGAGAAATCTGGTAGTGTTCTGTCTTATCATTTCTGTCTTGCTGGGTAAGAATAGTGAAGTGCCCATGGTATGCAGTAGTTCATCTTGTCATGGATAAACCCCCTAATCCCTCAAAATGCTCTAAACCCACCAAGCACTAAAAAAAATAACATCTCCCCTTTGCAGAGCCACCATTACCAATGTCACTTGCAGCTGAGGAGTGCTTCTGGTGATCTGTAGCCATCAGTACCCAGGCCTTTTCTGTGTAGCTTTCATTAGTGAATTTAAGGAGACAGAGTCTTTTCCTGGTGTACTTTTAAGCTGAGGTGAAATCAAAGGGACAGAGAACTGGCATTAGGAGACAATCAAGACCGCTCAGTGTTTAGAAAGGGTAAGAACATTCTATTATCCTTAGCAAGGTGATAAAGGTATATATCCAAAGTATGACTGGCAGCTGGAACAAGTACCTAACAGGAGGTGGCTGCTTGGAAAGTTTAGAGTTAAAAATACTGAACAAAAATCCACTGGGGTGAGAACAGACTGAATAAGAGATTGTAGTGCAACATCACTGTATCAGAAATAAGCCAGTGCTGTCCTTGCCTCGGTTATACAGAAGAATCAAAAGCAGAAATGAAAGCCTGTAATGCTGCTTTGCAGAGGAGAGGATTTTTGCCTTCAGTTCTGATCCTGCCATTATCGAGGGATGTTGAAACAAATGAAGGGGCTCAGCAGTGTGCAATTAGAGCAACAGTAGGATGGGAGAATGTGACAATCGAGCAGATGAGACTGGAGATCGACATTTGTATGGTCTTGGGGGGAAAAAAGATTGAGCTGGGGTTGCTGTGAAAATGCTTTCCTGTAAATGATACTCAGGAAAAAGGAAAAAAAAACCCCAAACAAACAGGCATGTTCATGTTATTTGCATTTGGTGAAACAGGAATCTGAAGTGGCATTTGAAAAATCAGACTAGACAATAGAAGAAAAATGTCTTTGTTGAAGTGTTTGGGTCTTGGAGCAGAGCGATGAGGCAGTGTTGGAGGTATTGAAAGGCTGAGATGCCACTGAGAAGTACGCAGTGCAGGAAGTGCAGAAGGTTTGTACTAACTTGCTCGCCTGTGAGAGAGATCCGTTTGGTGACCTTGCCATAAAGGAGAGAAGCCTCTTTTTCTTCAGAGGTATTCAGCACCTCCCTTGACTAATTTTAACAGGAACTGTGAGTGCTGGAAGAGGGGGTATTTCATGCAAGGGTTATAATGTTTCTGCATCCTCTTGCCCCTTCCATGCAGGGCTGCCTGCACCACTGCAGTCCCTTCCAACCCAGGAGCTCAACCATTTTGAAGGTGCTGTGGGTGCCTCTGCCTTTGGAGATCATGCTCTGAGTGCTTCTGCTTCCCACTCAGTGGGCATTCTGCTTCTTCATTTCCTTGAGATCACTGTTCTGCCATCAGTCAGCTGAGACAGCATCACCTCTTTGATCTTCAGAGGACAGTTTTTCTCGGTGGAGCCGGCACGGGCTGAATTTCAGCGGCGTCTTAACAGAAGACAAGGATCCAGCACATTAAGTGGAAAAAAAATAATCAAACCAGATCAGCAGTGATTAGCAAAAGTAGGCAGTTCATCCCAAAGGTGCTGTGACCCTTCTGCCAGCTAATTTCCTGGGTCTGTCCAAATTAATTTACTGGCTCTATAGGTGGGCTTTTCCTCTTGGTGGTTTGGTGAGATTAGTGAGTAGGTCACATTGATGGGAGCTCCTTGTCCTAGTATTCCTGGATGTGTCTCGAGCCTCCTGCAATCTGTGCAGCAAAACTGAAGCCCAGCTCTTAAAAACTGTTCCTGCATTTGCTATAATAGGCAGTGCTGGGAGCCATGGGGATGATTTCTTTGGTGAATTGCAGTGCTTGATTATTAATTTCCTTAAGCAAGTACTGTAAATCCCTTATGTTTGAGGTGTAGCAGGGTCTGGGAAGTTAGCAGAGCCTTTCATATTCTGGAGGGGTTTTTATTCTTGTCAGAAAGATGTGCAAAAATCCAGTAACCTCCAAATGTCCCACTTGTATTTGTTTCTTAGTTTGCAGAATGACTCTCACCATAGCAACTAGGGTTTGATTTCCTCAAGCGCATGAATTTTCATAGATGTGTGGCAAGGGGGGAGTGGACCCAAAACTGTGAGCTGAAGTGAACGTTTTGCAGCGTGGCAGTGGCAGGAGCACCACCAGATTTGATTTATGAAGGAGGGGGACCATGGAGGGAGAGGAACTCAACTGAACAAAGGGCTGCACCTGAACCCAAATAGTTTTATTTACAAAAACCAGGCCTGATGTTAATTTAGACTATTGCTGAATGTCACCCTCCCTGCTGCTGCATCACCCTCTGGCAGCTGAGGTGGCTTTGCTTCAGTTTCATGAAGACACGAGGTTTTGCATGGCAACAGTCAGAAGAAGGATCGGCTGCTTCCATTTTTGCAGAGCTCAGCTGGAAACCTCTTACCCTTCCTACCCATGGAGGTCAGAAGGATGTTATGGGCACAGTGAATGAAACAGGCTTCTCTTAGGTCTGCAGAGAAAACACAACTAGGGAGAGGCAGGAAAATTGCACTTACTAGTAGGAGGAAACAGAGCTCCAAATAATCTTGAGAAATCAGGCAGAAACAAATGGGCTGCTGCAAACAAGTGCAGGTCCAGGAAGGTGTAATGGCATCAGCACAGGATGGATAACTGCCCCAGTACCAGCTCCACAGACTGGGTTTTGGGTTATGAGGGACTGCTTCAGAGCACAAGCTAGTCAGTCTGTGGAAATAAAGAGGCAAATGTCTGTAAAGTAAACCTCTGACTATACTTAGCACTCATCCCCTAACTGAAGTATTTGTCCAGTTTAGGACACCATGGATGGGCCAAAGAGCCCAGAAAGCAACGATATGATAATCATAGGACTAGAAAATTTCTATGAGCTGAGGCTGAAAGATTTATAATTGTTTGGAGGCTAATAAAGGGAAGGAGGAGGATAGCTCATAGGCAAAACTCTTTAAGCATGTGAAAGCTTTAGCAAGTAGTGGATACTCTGTCCTCCATTCTCTGGGGGACATAATAATGGGTTTAAATTGCAGCAAGAGATTAGGTGTTAGGAAAATCTTTGTAATGGGAAAGGTAATGAAGCATTGCTCTAAGGACCTGGAAAAATGGGGATGCCGGTTGTTTTGAGGGAGCAGAGATGTTAGTCCAGAATCTGCCACCAATTTGCTCCACCTGCTTTGGGGAAGGAGAGGACAGTGGAGACAATGAACTCTTTTGGTCCTTTCTTCAGCTTGTCACTTTTATGATTACTACATGAAATGAGTGCAAAACACCCATGAGATGACATTTGTGAATGTACAAAAAGCTTCTTGGCATTTACATTGCATTTACTTTGGCTCAGTAAAATAAAAACATAAAAAACCCCTTCCCATCATGCACCCCTAGGATCTTCCTCCCTGAACTCCATACATGCTTCTTTCTCTTACATTGGTGGTACTTTTCCAGATAAAGATTGTTATATTGTTACTGCATTCCAAGGGATGGCACTGGTGGTTTAATTGAAAGTCTTTTTCCTGTGTCACAAAGGAGATACCCCTGATTTGCATTCTATGTTGGGCTTGTGCTAGCCTAAGATACCTAACCTAACTTGTCTGTAATTTCAGGTCTTGGTGGTTTGTGGCAAAGCTTGTGGATATATATGACTCCAGAATTAGCAAGCTGAATGCAAACAGTAAAGGAGTTAGTGCTTTGCTAATGATAACAGATCAGCTGCACTCCCAAAGGATAGACAGTTGGGACTTTTATGACCATATTTTCTCCCTCCTGAAGTCTGCATGTTTTATTCATCTTAAGGGTAAAAAGCTTCTTTCTTCTTCCTGAGGTGAAAAGGCCTCTGCTGCCACCTTTTAAAACCTGCTAGAGACTGGAAGAAAACAAGAGGGGAAGGGCTGTTCCTCTTGTTAACTGGGTGGAAGGACTCAATGCTATATTAGTGATGGAGAGACACTCAGAGCCAGCTGCACACTTGCAGAGCAAAACAAACGTTCTGCATACACCCACCAAGCTTTGTGGCTGATGCTTGGAGGCCTTGCACAGGCAGTGTGCCCATGGTGATGGACCAGATGACAACCACCTTCTCTCTGCCCTTCCTAGCCCTCTCTTCCACACTTGCCCTGCCACTTTGCATGACATCTTAATCCTGTAACACCTATGCATTAGTGGAAGGTGTTGGATGCCCAGCCAGTGGTCCTTTAAAAAGCCATGAAGAGGAAGCAGTTGCTTCTTGGAGAGGAGGTGGAGGAACACTGGGAAGAGCCACCTTTCTGGATGAGTGCCTGTCTGCCTGCTTTTCCTACACTTCTCATGCATTATAGCTGGCAAGCTTCCAAGCACAATTAAACCTCTGACAGATAATCATTGATGGAGTGGTGTCCCTAGTGAATAATACAGGAATCAGGTATTTCTTTTTTGGCACCAAACTGCTTCTGAAAACATATTTTGGAAGTGGAAAATAGAAGGGAAAAACCTATTAATTGAACAAACTTCCCAGATCTTGACACATTGCCCAGTTATATCTCATCTTCTGGGAGCCACCAGGGGATTTGGTTTGGGGATTTTCTGTCATAGTTCGGGTACGTTTAGGTAGTAAATGGAAAAGGTTTTGGTGCATTTCTCAGGATGAGGAAGAAGGAGCTCTGCCAGCATATACTGCAGCCTTGGAACTGGAACAGCTTCTGACGTTTCTTGCTATGGAGGTAACAGACTTCTCTAGACCACTGGGGTGGTCAACAGAGAGGTGTTGGGAGCGTAAATCTATAAAGCCAGAATGGGGCACAGGCAGGCTGGCCCTTGAGGTCCCTCTTTTGCCAACAGCTTTCCATTGCTGAACTGTGTTTACAGGTCAGCCTGCCAAGGAGGAGGAGAGGTGCTGCTCACACCTGAGAGGCCCTGACACGTCTATGTGGGAGGTCACAGGAGTGAGGCACCTGAAGCAGGCAGGTGGGATCCCAAAAGCAGGATTGGAGGCTGTAGTTCATGCAGGAAAGGAGGTTAGTCAGAATGGCTCCAATGGATAGGTTGCTGAAGTTCAGCAGACTCTTCTTAGAGTTCATCAGTGTTTCTGAGTGTTACTTTCACATTTCTATATCTTTTTATTATTATAGTTTTTTAATCCATCCATACTTACTGCATCAGTAACCTTTATCAATACTTTTTTGCTTAATGCTGGTATCAGCTTTGTAACACAGCAGTTTGTCAGTCAGCGCCTTCACTGCTGTAACTGTCATGGGTACCACAGTTGTGCTTTAGTCAGATGATTTAGAAGAACAGTTGTTTTTTGCTCTTTTGCAATATTTTCGATCCCTAGCTGTGGATGTGTTATGCAAGCATTAATTCAAATATGTCATTCCTTATGAGTTGAAAAAATAGTCTGATGTTAGTTTGGAGAAGTCACAGCACATGGTCTGATCCTGTCTGACTCCCTCCCGTCCGATGTAGTGTAAGTGCAAGAAGGGTTTGGGGTGTTGGGGTCATGCTCTGCTGTGAGTACCACCAGGAGTGTCCAGAGGAAGGTGTGGAGAGTCTGAAAGCAAAGGTTTCATTGCTCCATGTCGATGCTCTTCAGAAACGATGCTTAATTTTTCTCCATGCTTGTCAGTGGGTGCTTGGGATTTTGTTTGCTTCTCTTCTCTGAAGGGGATAACAACACCATAGCATGCTGACTTCCCATGGAAAAGGACTGTCCATCCCTCCCAGCTTTCTGAGTTTGTTCCTTCATTCACCACTGCTCTTGATCAAGACGTGCCAGCTGTAGTGGCTGCTGCTGGGTGAGTTGGTGACTGTTGTCACTGTGTACAGAGCAGATGAAGCTGCAAAGCCTGCGGCTCCTCTGAAGCTTGAGTTTAATCAGGTTTGAGCTCTTTCGGTTCTGCTCTCTGCTTCTGGACCCTGATTCTTGGTGTGATCTTGCAGAGCCACAGTGCTGGGTTGCCTGTCAAAAGTGATCCTCCTGCACATGTTCTGCCATGGAGGCAGAGACAAATGGTGATCAGCCTGTTTGTAGGACTTCCTGGAGGGGATCTTTTGGGAGATAAACACCTTCAACCCCAGTGAAACAGAGAAGGGATTGCTGGTGTCCCATCCTCAGTGTGGACTGTGCAGCAGGAATGACAGTGAGCTCAGCCGCAGCCATAGGTTCCCGGAGCTGTGAGCTTCTTCCTTCCTGCATTTCAGAAGTTGTTAACTTCTGTGCTCATTCCAGATATGGAAAATGGAAAACTGTCTGCTTTCAGCTCCCTGCTGAGAGCAGACAGGTTTCTTAGGCTGATTGGTCACAGGCTAATGACATTACATGCCTCTGCTCGCCCACAGCGCTGATTCACCAGGGACAGTTTTGTACTGTTAATCTATAATACCCCTACCCTAAGGCACTGCTTTCTGTGGCTGGAGTTCACAACAAAGTGAGCTCCCCGCAGACTGGGGGGTATGTGTGTGTTTTATCCTGTGATGCATTTTATCCTGTGATAATGCCGCTCTTTGGTGGTAGTTTTTAATTGCGAGTCACTGCAGTGAATTGCTGTTCCCTCAGCATTTCTGAGCACTGAGGCTCTCAGCAGAGCTGCTTGGACTTGTTATTAATTCAGGATGGGTCCTTTTTGGCTGACTACCATAGACGATGTAAGGCTTTAAAAGCTGATCAATAATCCTGATGGTAGCAGCAAAATCCAGGCCAGGCAGTGTGACTACAAGCCAGAGATTACGTGAAGGAAGTTTAAAATACCTCTTACTCCCTTCCCTTGTCTGGACTTATTTTGTCCTCCTGCTGCCCAGTGCCTCTGCAGGTGAATCTGTTAATTTTTCTCATGCTTGTTGAGCCCATGACAGGTGATTTAAAAGCACTGGTTTGTGTTGGCATCTCTGCTCTTCGTAACTGGAGCTGAAACACGTTGCCACTGTCCTTACATGTATTAGCACCGTGAATTATTCCTGTTGTTTCCCGGTTTGAACACAGAGTTGCTGTCTGATTCTGGGAGGGTTGTCTGTGGGAAGCAAGCCCCCAAGGGTGGCTGCTTGACAAATACCTGCGCTCAGGAACACAACGTCATTTAGACACACATTTTAACTGCTTCATTGAGGAATCATTCTCCTTTGCATTTGTTTCTACAGTGTTTTGGTAAAACTTAATTTACAGGCTTAAGTAAAAGTGGAAAAAATGTATAAAAGATGTATCCACTGCTCTGCCTTTGATATGGGAGTTGTTGTGGTTTGAGGGCTGAAGTTTATACTAGCATTTTTGGCTCAGGTTTGCAAGGAGAGAGTTGTTTGATATTTGTGATTCTTTCTATCCCAAAATAAGTCTTCAGCCTCTGTCTTCCTTCAGAAAATCATTGCTGCACCCTAAGGGAGACCTTGGTGTGTAATTTGTAGGTAATACAGGGGAACGGATCCTAGAGGAAGAAGAGCTTCTAACATCTGAGCAGAATTGTCTTTAATGAGAGAAACTGGGGTGTTCGAAATGACAGGTGTGCTGCTGGCTTTTCCTGGCTCAGAATAAATTAGTTTTGGGGGAGAAATGGAGAAAAGCTTGCTTTCTGGGGGCTACCACAGGGCTGCCTTGCCTTTCATCATTACCTACATAGTTGTGTCCTTGGACCCAACCCCCAGAAGGCACAGGGAGAAGGAGGAGAGCTTGCACATGTGGGTCTGCAGTAGTTTGCAGGCTGACATATGAACTATTGGTTACCCATGCATAAGTACACTCCCTCTCTCAGAGGTAGCAGCTTTCACGGAAGACGGTACACCTGCAGTCCCTGCCATCCCCTGCATGTCCTGGGATGCTGCTCCTGGGAGGATGCTGCGCTGCTCGCTAGGCACCCGCTTCCTCCCTGTGGGAGATGCTGTGTCCTTCTAGGCGTTCTCACTGTGCAGTTTCTGAGCCTTTGGCTGTGGCTTGAAAAGGAGGGCACATGTCTGGTACGTTTGCTTAGAGGTGTTTAGCTTGGGGTTATAAGTTAACAATGCTCTTTCCTTATTCAGTTCTAATTTAATTTGGGAAGGCAGCTGGGAGACAGAGGGCACTTAGTCTGGTAAGTGCTATTCCCTTGATGGAGGTTAGTAGCTTGCACAGCGTGTATGGTGTTGGCTTCATAAGCTGACCTTTACCTCCATCAGGTTCATTTTCATTTATAATATTAAAAAAAAATCCCCACCCCGTTCTTTAAGCAGTGGGGACATAAATCCTTCAGTGCTTTTGGATTTATAGAATTACCATGCTTTTGCTGAGCCTCACGTCCCACTTCAATCAAATGACACGGCTTTCGGTAACCATGCTGGTGATTATGGCTTTCCTTCCCCCACCTCCCTCCTTGCTGCTCCTGATCTGCACCTCCTCTTGCTCTTTGCAGCCTTTCTGGAGGAAAGTGGGCCCTTGGCACCCATGGGAAAGGACAGGAGGGAGACGAGCAGGTGTTAGGGTTGTCAGCATTTGCGCATGAAGCATAACAACCCCCAGGTATCTTCTGTCCTGGCCCAGAATAAAAAATGCTAAAATGCTTTTATTGGAGGCATTTCATCAGCAGTGCTACAGGCCTCCTCCGAAACCAGAGCGTTTCCGTGGTGGCTGGGGAAAGGGGGGAGATATAAATATCTTTCTCAGCTCTGCTTGGCTTCTCCCCAAGATAAATAGAAGTGAAAGTCGAAAGCAGAGCCTTGGCCTTCTGAAATCGTTTCCCAAGCCCCTGGGGACCCGAGCACAGCATGCTTTCATGACGGGAAGCCAACTCCTGATGTTTTCTGGGTCTCGGAGGATGATGTTTGGGGGGTCTCCCTCCCCATTGCCTGGGGCAGATCTTGGCCATACAGTGGCTCAGCTGTGATCCCCAAACCTGCTGTCCAGTGGCTTCTGTTATGGAAAGCCTCAGGGAGCAAAGGAGCATCAGTGAGAAGCCAGCTTGAAAAGAGAGCAAAAAAAAATATCTGTGGTTGTCCTCTAAATCTTGTAGCATGTTTACTCTCAGAAAGTACAGCTACATTACCGAAAATCAATAGTTCTAGCAGCATTCTCCCTGGGAAACACATACACACTCGGACACATGAGAGGTCGTGGGTCTTAAAAAAGCCAAGGGAATACAAAGTGCTTTGGTACAAGGGTTTTGCTTCGCTTTCTGCAGTGTACAAATGGAGTGCCCTTGACCTGGGAAGTGTCTTTTGGGACTTCCTGACGGTCTTTCTGGTCCGATGTGCCTGAGGCTGTGCGAGGCAAGAGGGGGAGGGTTTGACTTATTAGCTAATTTTTGCTTTGAAGTAGAATCATAGAAGTACACGTGTTTTGTAAGAAAACAGGTTGTGGTGTGCAGCGATAGTATAGTGAAAGATTCTTCCTTTGGCTATATTTGTATAAAGGTTTGACTTCCAGCGCTGCTGATGGGACCGGTACATCCCAGCAGTTTGTTGTTTTCTTCATGTTTGCAAAGCCTTCATTCTGCAGAAATAAATGTGTCTCATCCCCCTTCTCTTAAAAAAACCAAAACCTTTTCAAATCCTACTTTCACCTTGCTTCCCAGCACACCTGCTGCTCCCTCTGTTAGCAGTGGAGAGAAATGGCTTCCCTTTTTCCTGGATGGGGAGTGCTCTGTCAGGGAAAGAGTGTGGATTTGACAGACAGGTGTTAAGGTTTGGGGTGGGTGGGCATGCTGGGAGCAAGCACTGCAGCAAGTCTTCAAGAGCTGGAAGTCATCCTTGCTTCTGAGATCAGTCAAAACAAAAAGAGAAGGCAGACCAACCCTCCCCCCCTTTTACTACCATCTCTTATTAATGAGACATTTTATCCTAAGTTGTCTAACGTGAACTACGCAGGTTTTTGGGAACATAATTAATCTTTAATTGTATAAATCTTTAATTGTATCAAATGGAGTTTGCATGGCTGTAGTAATTTCTCTTTTCCTCCTCTCCCTCTTTGGGATGCTCCCTTAGTACAGCTTCTTTCAATAGGGTGCCCTGCTTTAGAGCAGTAGCTGCATGGAACTGCGCACACAGTGTTTTAAGCCCAGCTACTGCAGTAGGGCCTCTTGCTGGGCCAGGGACCTGCGTGACCCCTGTGGTGGGTGCCTAGCTCCTGCCAAGTACACACTCGGAAGAGCTGGCAGTGAATTGCAGCTTACTATGAGTCTGAGTGATTAGTGATGAATTACTTTGGGCCCTGTGCAAACTTAAGTCCTTCTGCTAGAGTCTTAAGGGACAAGTGTGACCCCAAGGCACACCCCAAGGCAGGTTGAGCTGCAGGGACGTGGAGGTGAGCTGGAGGCTTCCCACCACCTCTCCTCATCAGGCATACTGTGACTGAATGGTCCAGTGCAGAGAAACCCCGTTCTTTGTGGTGTTTGTGCTAACCCAGAGGCTTTTTGCAGAAGCAGTTTGGGGTTGACTGCCCGTGCTACCACACAGGCAGGTCCAGGAAGGAGAGGGTGGTCCCTGGCAGGTGGGCTGCTGGCAGTAAGTGCTCTGCAGCACGTCTGACTGCAGCTGCAGCCGTTTCAAACTGAAGCAGGGGCTTGGCAATCGCTGGGAGCTGGCTGGGCACACATAAATACCCCTTGTCTTCGGAGATGCCATTCTGACTGTCGTGTGTCGATGAGGAATTGCTGGCCTCAGCCAAACCCTGAGTGGAGAGCAGTCTGGATAAGCTGGCAGTCTGGAGCAAGGGCTGGATTCATCATGGTGCCTGATGTCTGGTCTGTGACCCACTTACCTTGGTGGTGCTCCCTGGCCAAAGTCTTGCTTGCTCTGTCCTGAAGATGGGCAAGGAATCACTTTCCCTAGGGCACTTTTCCTTTATGGGTGAGTGACAATGAAACCAGGAATTGTCCTGAAAGAAGTCTGGCTGGTTCCCTTGTGAAAAAAAAAAGAGGTATTTGCAAAATACAGTACTCTTGGGAGAACCAACAAAAGAGCAGTTGTGCCCAAATCAGCCCAGGCAAGCCAAATGCCTTTTCGGAGGAAGTGAAGTACAGCCTTTCAGATGCTAACTAGGTATTTGGGGTTTCAATCATTTGCTGTATGGAGGAATTGATGCACCGTTGGCTCTCAAGGATGCCTTGTAATTAATGCATTGGCTTTTGCTGGCCCTTAGCCTTAGCGTTTGTGCCTTCTGTAATGGCAGGAAGGGGTGTGAGACTGTCTTGAGCTAACGCCTGCAGGGACAGATAGAAAATTCACTAGGAGACAGATGGAATGGACATTTCAGAGATCTCAGCAGTGAGGAGATGTCACTGCTCAGGCCCTTGGCGACTCACAGTGCTCCTGTTAAGTGAAGTTTTGAAATTAGCATCTTCACTGAAAAGCTTTTCCTAGGGCAGGACTGATGTTCCCAGGTAGAGCAATTTCCTGTGTCTTAATGGAATGGGAGGAGCACTTTATTCTTGGAGACGATACCTTTCTAACAGTATTGCTGAACTTCCCTGTAAGAAATTCTGATGTCATTTTTTTGATCTGCTTCATAGATTGAATTAATGAGCAGAGACACACCTCTGGGTCCCTGAGTTGGCTTGCTTTCATTAATTCACACTCAAGCCTTTGCTGAACAAAGAAGGATTTGTTGAACAAAGTGGGGTCAGTACTGGGATGAAGAACCTTGCACCTCTAGCCTGCTAGCTTGAATTAGATCTGAGCCATAACTGTTAAGTCGTACATCCTGTGGCTTTGTAAAAACACCCTGGCCTCAATCCCTGCTCCTCTGGAGCCTGCGACCTCAAGAGACGTCTAGAAGTGATGGCCTTCAAGCTGGTCAGTAGCTTCCCCAAGCTACCTACATGAGGCACAGTCAGAAAGCAAGGTAGGGAAGGTGTGAGCAACTGCTGCTGTAGAAAAGAGGTGTTCATTTCATACCCTGAGTGCTTTAAAGGCTAAATGCAGTCTTCAGAGGGGCAGTAATTTAAAGAATAGTTTAATTAAAGGCAAAACAAGGTCTGTGAGTAGAGGGGATTTGCAGGGTCAGCTCTTGTGGCAATCCCTGGGCCAGCTGCAGGTTGCATTTCTCTAGGTGCCCCTCAGATGGTTTTTTTTCTCCTCTCTTTCAGCTCTTTGAGAACTTCTACTTTGGAGAGGTGCAGCTGGACTCAGTGCGGCTTTCCCAGAGGTTCTCCTCAGATGCCTCTGGCTACTATGCAACGTCTGGGCAGCTGATGTTCTGAAGCAGCAGCGCAGGTGCTGCAGGATGTTCACTCTGTGCAGACATGATCGTCAGTGAAATGTTTTTATGGGACACGAATTTTGGATGGGAACCTGGGAACTCCAGCAGGAATGCCTCGTCACTCCTCAACAGCACATTGCAGCTGGGAACTATGGCATTCCCCTGAAGCTTTTCCTACACACACTGCTTGCCCTCCCTTCTGGGGGAACTGGAATCCTTCCACCTCCTTTCCCCATTGGTAGTGGAAATGTTGCAAAGGTGCCCATGAGATATCTGTGGCCTGTTTGTTTTCCAAGAAAACAACTAGAAAAACTGGTGCAGGTGGCTTTTGGGGCATCACCAGTGTTTAAGCATAGCTTTCTTTCAGAAGAAGGAAGTTTGTTCTTGAAATAAGTATTTAAAATCCAAGATTGATCCCTGGAGCATGATTTAAGGATATTGAGGTCAGGCATTGCTTGGATCTCCAGCAGTGTGCCTGTGTGATGTAGATCTCCAAATAAAGTAATTCCCTTCAAAAGCAAAGTGTTTATCTCCTGTTGCATTGATAGTTTCTGTAATTAAACTTCCAGCACACAACCATGTTAATAAGAAAGCATTTATGGTAGGAGCTTTTTCCAGTGACCGTTTTGGAGCGTGTCAAAAAAATATACGCCTTGTAGGTGGTTTCTCTGTTAAAAGGGGTGCAAAACTCTTTGATAGCATTGTAATTCTTTCAGAGATCTGAAGACAACTGTTTGCTCTTGTAAATCAACATGTTCAGTAACAACAGCAGCACAAGCTTTCAACTTGCTCGAGGATGAACGGTTTGGAAAATGGAAGATGCTGGTGTTTAGTTGTTCTGCAACAACCTGGCAGTGACGCAGCTGCTGCTGCCCCTTCCTAGCTGCTGCCATTAATGTGTAATTACGCTGTCATCGGGGTGGAGAGTGTGTTAGCTAGGGATGGAGCTACTCCCTCAGCACCCACTTTTACTAGTGATTGTTTATAAGAGGTTATAATCCCATCTCCTTGCTTCCAAAATGAGCTGGTGTGGCCATGCTCTGACTGCATGCCTGAGCAGCAGTGGGAGATGGTCAGGATTTGGAGTGGCTTTCTTTTTTGACCCAAAATATGTTGCTAGTTGTGTTTCCCAGACCAAACTGACCATCTCTGCCTTCAAGCCTGCTTGCCAGGAAATCAAGTCATATGTGGTTGTGCTGGTTGCCTTTTACTGTGGCATCAGTGCTTGCAACTAATTACAGCCATAGGGCTTTTTGTCTCTGCTTTTTCTTGCAGCCAGATGCCTTTGTGCTCTTGAAGTGAAGGAAGACGGGTCACTCGAAACCGTTTCCTCAGCAAGCAGAGCACTGGCATGCTCACTAGCAGCCCGATGCTGGGAGGTGCTGAGAGCACTTGACACCAGTTGCTGTCATCTTTCCACCAGCCTGAAGAGGTACTCAGCAAATCTCATCAGCCACCCCAAAGAACAGACATGGGAGCTACTTGCGCAGCCGCCAGCCATGCTGCCTGTGCAGGAAGAGAGGTGTACCTCAGAAAGCTCCTGGGTGATTGAGTTGTTCTTCACTGAGGTGGACTCACAGTGCAGCTGGCCTTGGGACTGAGCCCTCTCACTTCCCTGATGTCAGACTAGCTTTGACTTTCTGAACAGCATCTTGGCATGGAGGCAAACACAACTTTTCTACAAGGAAGGAGCTGACCTAAGGGTACTCCTCCACTTCCCACTAGTGCAGATGTGTTTTAAGGACAATTATTTCTGTGAGCACTTGGAAGTTGGTTGAATTTTGGTGGTAAGTGGCTTATCCCGCTGCTCTAGCCTGGCACGGCTAAATTTGTTTCACACCCGTGTTCCTGGACAGAATTAAGAGTTCTGGTCTTTTTCTCTCATCCATGGAGTCATAGATTAGGCTGTGATCCCGCAAACCGTTGTGTGTGTACTTAAATTACACACTTTGCTTGATCCCCTTGTATAATATTAAGCACACACGTGAGTCTGGTGGAGTGGCAGCTCTGCTTTGCTGGCAGTGCTTTTGAAACAAGAGCACTTACACGAATGAAGGGGGCAGAGTTGAGTGTTGTATCCCCTCACCCTTACACAAGGGAGCTACTCACATAAATAAAACACAACTACTGCTTTTTGGGGGTGGGGGCCAGAAGAAAATACACCATGATGGATTATCATCTGTCATTGTTCATAAATATAATTAAACAGTTCCATACTGAGCATGATAAAACTGTGGTTTACGCATGGTCCTGCACCAATGAATTGAAATCCCATTAAACCAGTCAGTGCTATATATCTTTGTAAGATATAATCTGATGCTTTAGAGCTGCCTAGAACTTGTTAAAACTGAAATCTGCTGCTCCACTTCTTTTCCCACCTAGGCTGTATTGGAAGCTGGCCACACTGCTGACAGATCCCTGTGTCCGTAGTGCACAGAGGAAGGAAGTTGCTATATGCCATCATTTTGCTCAGCAGCAAGGCTCTTTGGAGCCCAGGTCAGGAGCATAATTCATCATTAACCATAAAGTTGAAAATAACAATTTTCTTAAATCCAGCTTTATTTCCAAATGCAGCAGTTTCTGTGAGGTTCAGCTTTGCTGCTTACATGGCTCTAGCTGCTGCTTGTCTTGTGAGGAAATGCAGTGCTGTGTTTTGTCTCTATCCTGAGCACCCTTGCGGAGAAGAAAAGCCATGTGTGTGCTGGGAGCTCCCTAGCTGCAGATGCAGCTGGAGTGAGCTGTCAGCATCCTTCCTTGCCAAGCGTCAGCAGAGATGTCCCTGCAAGTGGCCCCATGCCCGCCCTGCCTACCTGCCTTCCCTGCGCTGAGAGGAGGGAAACCCCAAAAGCAGTGCTGTGGAACTTGCCTGCCTTGCTTTGCTCGGTGGATTCCCTCGGGGCTGGGGTGGACATCCTTCCTGGAGCCCCAAAATGCAGTGCTGGGGTGGCCAAGGGATCACAGGGTGGCATGGCAGTGATGGGGTAAAAGATGGAGGAGGCAGGGTGGGGTCATGGCGGGGACAGAGGATAAAGGGTGAGAACAGGGGTTGGAAAATGGGGGAATAGAGGGCAGGGGTTTGGTGGGGATGGAGGGCAAGGGCTGCAGGGTGGGGGCACGGCAGGGTCAGGAGATGCAAGCTGGGGATTGCAGGATAGGGACATGGCAGGCACCGGGGGTATGGAATGGGGACGTAGTAGGGACTGGGAATGCAGAATGTGGGTTACCCGGTGGAAATGTGGAAGGGATGGGGGGTGCGCTGTGGGGACGCGGTAGGGACCAGGGATGCAGGATGAGGGATAGAGAATGGAGACCGGGCAGGGACCGGGATGCAGCCGTGCCTTGCCGTGCGACACCGGCGGCTCCCCCGCCCCGCTGCCGGCGCGCAGGTGCGGCGGGCGCGTTGGACGCCCCGCCCCGGCCCTCCCGCCGGTGCCGCCCGGTGCCGCCCCGCGGCCGCACTCGCCGCCGGCGCCTCCCCGTGCGCAGCGCTCCGCACCGCTCCGCTCCCCCCGGCGCTGCGGCAGCATGCGGGGCTGCGGCGGCCGCCGCGCCCTCATGGCCTTGCTGGCCCTGCTCCTGCCCGCAGCCGCCGCCGCCGGCCCCGCCACCGGCCCCGGGGCCGCGGCGGCGGGGGAGAGCCCCGGCAATTTTATGGAGGATGAGCAGTGGCTCTCCTCCATCTCCCAGTACGGAGGGAGGATCAAGCACTGGAACCGCTTCCGAGACGTGAGTCCGCGCCGGCAGCGGGGCGGGGGGGGGGGAACGGGACGCGCCGCCGGCACAGGGAGCCCCCTCCCCGCCGCTGCGGTTGCCGCAGCACGACCCTCCCCCCGGCACCAGCTCCGTCGCAGGCAGCCGGGGGTGCTCGGCGCTGCTCGCATCCCGTGGGCGGCTGCCGGCTCCGGTACCCGGGGAATGCTCGCGGCTCGGTAGCGCCGAGACCACCGTGCCCATCGCCAAACCTGGCGCGGTTCATGCCAAGGCCACTGTGGCCAGGGCTTGACACCAAAGCCAATCTCGCCAGGGACCTGGTTGTGCTGTCCGCTGCACCGCATCAGGGCACAGGCAGAGGCACGGGCAGGCCCTGCCCACCCTTCGCGGGGGCTGCGCCCTAGCCTCAGCCCCTCGGTAGCAGCGCATCGGGGCTCAGGGCACCTCTGCTCCCCTGAGCCCTGCGGGGAGCCAGGGCCGGCTGTGTCCCAGCGGATGGAGGTCCCGGGGATGGAGGACGCGAGTCAGGAGCCAGGAGGATGCAGGCACCTCCGGAGCGATGGCAGCCGACGGGCGCGTTCGGTTCTGGATCCCCTAACCCGGAGCTTTTACGCAGCCCCTCAGTGACATCTGTTTCCAGCCCTTAATTTTCTGGGGCACTTGGGGTCTTTCCTGGGCTTATTTTACACCTTTGCCCCCATGTCACACCCAGCTCAAGTCCGGGGGGGGGGGGGGGGGCCTCGTTGCAGTCCCAGCCAAGGGGGTTGTCCAGGGGACCTGCGCAGCCGGGCGAGTGGGGAGGGGGCACACGTCCGGCCCCTCCAGTCTTTGTTCAAGTGCGTGTCCAGGTTCACCTTGGAGCAAGGATGCGCTGCCGGCAGATGTGCCCCGCGGCCCCCCCCAGATAAACCAGCCAGGGGAACAGATCACGGATGAGGGTGCCTGGGATGGGCTAATGCCTCCCCGAAGACCACCACCACCAATGTATCCGGTTGGGCAGTGCAGCGCTGGGCACCCGGGACCTCAGCCGCCTGCAAAATGCTCGACGAGGAGCACGTGTGGATGTGCCCCCATGGCATTGGGCACTTCCGTGGGATTTGGGGCTGAGAGACCCCCATCCTCAAGTGCCAGCAGCACACATGGGGCCTGCCTAACTGTGCCAGATCCCCTCGGGTCCAGGGGTCTATGACATTGCCGGTGGCTAGCGTGGATTAAAAAGCAAATCCCGTGGATTTATGTGGGTTTTGGCCAAGCAGAACTGGAATGGGGGGGGGGGGGGGGGTAAGCGACCTGTGGTGCAGCGGGGAGGAGGCCAGCGGCTGTGCTGAGAGCTGCGCTGCAGGGAGCTGCTGAGCACCGCAGTGTTACTAATCACGGCACGGGAACGCGGCTATCGATTGCAGCGCAAACGCTGCTGCGCTGGAGCTGGAGACATCCCCTCCGGAGCTGCCGCTGATTCAAGCTGCCATCCAAACCCCTGCCTGCCCTCCCCAGGGCTGCAGGGATGCTCCTGCCTTATCATGAAACCCACCACAAGAGCACCCTGTGGGGTGAGCGATGCTGCCTGCCAGGAGGGTTTGAGTCTACCACTGCTCCTCCTGGCTCCTGGGATGCTTTCAGGGCCCAGGGGAGCAGCCCTGCCTCCCCAGGCAGCGACATCCATCTAAGCCTGCTCCTGGGCTTGCTATGGAAAAAACCGGGCAGCAGCACAAGGACTGCCACCCCGCAGGGATCCCATGGGGCCTTGCTGGGACCCAGGGGGCTTCCTCCACCTAATACCTCTTCCATCCCTGTTCCCTGCATTTCCTGGCTGGTGTGGAAGGTTTTATCCTCTATAAAAGCTCTCCAGGATTACAGGTCTTGAGCCAGAATGGGGGTGGGTGACTGCGACATTTGGGGGGGTGAAAAGACCTTTGGGCCCCAGCGAAGGTCAGGGTGGTGAACTGGCCCAGGGTGCCCATCACCGTGGGCTGGGGCCAGGAGCACAGGTTTTGGGCTGTCCCGGGGCTGACGGTGTGCGCTCTTGCTCTCTCTCTCTCTCTCTTCTTTCCGGTGTCGGCTGGGGCCTCGCTGCTGTGCTGCCAGGAGGTGGAGGTGAGCGTCCAGGGACCCTCTGCCCTGGTGCAGGCTGCTTTTGAGGGGCAGGCTGCTCCCCACCCCTGCTTGCTCCCCTCCTGCTGGGGGGTGTGTGCAATGCAGGGGAAGCCTTGCCGGGCCGGTGGGCCAAGTTGGGTGGTGGCACACCTGGCCCGGTGTCACCTCTCCTGCCACCTGCACTCATCCAGGCTCTGCCCCCTCTGCAGGACGATTACATCAAGAGCTGGGAGGACAACCAGCCTGGGGATGAAGGTACCGCTGGGATGGAGCTGGGACAGGTTTGGGATGGGGCACACGGGGCTCAGTGCCAGCCACAATGGCTTGGGGAACACTTTCTGCCTGCACCCCCCAGGCTTTTCCCTTCCAGCTGGGAGCATCACTGGGGCTGGTGTGTGCCGGGAAGCAGCAGCTGGTCCTGGGGTCTGCCCAGCTGCAGTCTGAATGGCACTTTGTGCTGGGCTGGCTGGTGGCCACTGCTGCTGGGCTCCCCTGAGGGGTCCCCACCTGCACCTGCCCCTCTCTGCCCTCCCCAGCCCTGGACACCACCAAGGACCCCTGCCAGAAGGTGAAGTGCAGCCGGCACAAGGTGTGTGTGGCGCAGGGCTACCAGCGTGCCATGTGCATCAGCCGCAAGAAGCTGGAGCACAGGTAGGGCTGAGCCTCTGGCTGGGAGAGGTGAGGGTGCGTGCCCAGCACTAACCCTGCCTCTCACCCCGTGCAGGATCAAGCTGCCGAGCACCAAGGGGCACGGGGGCTGCAGACCCTGCCACGCCGCACCGCTCGCTGCCGTCTGCGGCTCCGACGGCCACACCTACAGCTCAGCGGTAAGGATGGCGGCAGCTCACGGCAGGGAGCGGGGCACTGCCGTGTCCCCCCCGCCGATGTCCCACTGCCGCCCCGCAGTGCAAGCTGGAGCAGCAGGCGTGCCTGGCCAGCAAGCAGCTGACCGTGCGGTGCGAGGGGCAGTGCCCCTGCCCAACCCCACACAGCCCTGCCGTTGACAGCAAGCAAGGTGAGTGGCATGGGGAGCACTGCGGGGTGTCCCCGAGCCATGCCCGGCCTGACACCGCACCCCGGGCTGTTCCCAGAGCCGTGCACCGGGCAGGACCTGGCCGACCTGGGCGACCGCCTGCGTGACTGGTTCCAGCTGCTGCGGGAGAACGCCAAGCAGAACGGCTCCAGTGGCCTCCCAGCCAGCCCGACCACTGGTACGTGTCCCTGCTGCAGGGGAGGGGATGTGGGGCACTCTCCATGGGGGGATCCTGGCAGCCATGGCCGCATCCTGCCCCACAGCACTGGAGAGGAGCGTAGCAGCCAGCTGCAAGGAGGCAGTGGGGTGGATGTTCGCCCGGCTGGACACGAGCGGGGATCTCTTCCTGGAGGCGGCTGAGCTGGCTGCCATCAACCTGGACAAGTACGAGGTGTGCATCCGCGCCTTCTTCAACTCCTGCGACACCTCCAAGGACGGCCGTGTCTCTGCTCCCGAGTGGTGCTTCTGCTTCTGGAGGGAAAGTGCGTTGTGTCCTGCTGGGGCAGGGGTGCATGACCGGGGTGGTGCTGTGGGGTCAGGAGGATGCATGCCAAGGGGTCAGGGTAATGCATATTGTGGGGTCATAGGAAATCCATGCTGTGGGGTTAGGGTAGGGGGAATGCTTGCCATGGCAGGAAGTGCACTGGGGAGATACACACCATGGCAGGGGATGCGTGCCATGGGATTCAGAGGGATGTACACTGTGTGGTCATGGGAAATGTATGCTGTGGAGTTGGGGAGGCAGCACACTGGGGGGGAGGTAGGGGATGTGCATGCTGTGGGGTCATGAGGAAGTACACCATGGGTCAGGAGGTATGCAAACCATGGGGGGCTGCATGCTGCAGGGTCTCAGCGGGCTGTATGCCACATGGCTGGGGGGGAATGCACACCATGGGGATACACGCGGTGGGGTTAGGGGGCTGCCATAGGGCTGGGGGATGCCCACCCTGTGGGGCTGCACACCCACCCTAAGGGCATACGGGGGTGCTGCAGAGCCGCCCTGTCTGAGGGAGCTGGAGAAGATTCAGATCCAAGAAGCAGCTAAAAAAAAGCCGGGTGAGTGAGGGGTCCCAGGACCTTTGTCCCCTGCCAGGGCCCTGCACAGCCAGGCTGGGGAGGGATGGGCACCTCTGGGGGGGCCCTGCACTGCATGTGTTTGGGTGGCCGTGGGTGTCATTGCGTCCCTGCAGGCACCTTCATCCCCAGCTGTGATGAGGATGGGTACTACCAGCGGGCGCAGTGTGAGCCGGGCGGCGGTGAGTGCTGGTGTGTGGACCAGCACGGTGTGGAGCTGACGGGCACCCGCAGCCATGGCAGCCCTGACTGCGGTGAGTGCACGGAGAGTAAGGCGGGGGTGACCCCCTGCCCCGGAAGGGGGCCATAGCCCCAGGACCTGGCCATGAGCCTCTGCCCCTTGCCCCGGCAGAGGAGGCAGCAGGGTTTTCAGGTGACTTCGGAAGCAGCGTGGGCTGGGAGGATGAGGAGGAGAAGGAGCCGGAGGAGACGGGTGAGGAAGGCGAGGAAGAGGAGGGCGAAGCAGGCGAGGGCGATGATGGTGGCTACATCTGGTAGAGGAGCAGCAGAGCCTGGTGGGCGGCACAGCCGGGTGGCAGCCCCCCAGCTGGGGGTCTCCATGAACCCCCACCACTGGTGCGGTGTGGGGCAGGGGTACCCCCACGGCCCTGTGTGGGATGGGGCACCGGGGTGCTCGCCCAGGGAGGGGGCGAGCGGGGCGGGAGCTGCGCTTGTGCGAATCTGAGCTTTTTGTCTTTGGGTAAAGCGGCGCAGGCCTAGAGCAGGGCTGTGTGCCCTGCGGCCCGGCCAGCAGCGCTGATAAACGTGGGGAGAAGAGGAACAAAACCACCCCCCCCATAGATAACCTGCCCCTGCCCCGCATCCCCCTCGTGCTGTGCTTGCGTGGCCGCCCCGGCCCCCGGCGTTGTGTAGCGGCTGTGAAATAAATACCCCGTGCTGTGTCAAGCGCTCTGCTGCCCATGCCTGTCCTGATGCCCTCCGTGCTCCTGTGGGGCTGCTGGTGGGGCCCTGCTCCTGTCCCTCAGGGAGAGGGGGGTGCCCCTGGTCTGGTCCCTACATTCAGCTGACATAAGGATGGAACTGACCTTCCAAATATACTTACTCCTCACCCCAGCACCTGACCCCAGCCCAGCCCCAAATTAGCCCTATCTTCCCCCTTCTGCAGGACCCTGAGCCACAGCAGCACCCAGAACTACCATCTTTTCCTGATCCTGGACCCCAACCTATGTCCCTTCCCAGCTACAACCCCTACTCAATCCTACTCCTGACCCAGAACATCCCTTACAAGACCATCCCAATCCAGCCCACATCCAGCTAGCACCTGCACTCACCCCACCCCAGCTGCTCAGCACCACAGGACAGCAGGGCCTCAACTCGCAGTATTTATGGCTCCAGAGAGAAAACAAAACAAAACAACCTCCAGGCTCCCCAGTCTGGGGACACCAGCAGCTGGCAAAGGCTTTGTCCCCCACCCCAGGATCCCACCCTCTGCTGGGGTCCAGACAGTCCTGACAGCATCGGCAGCGCTGTCCCTGTCACAGCCCCCCCGCAGGGGGGTTAGAGCTTGCTGGGCAGCCCCGGCTGCCGCTGGAGCCGCCAGGCCGCCTGCACCCCCTCACTCGCCCCGTTGAGCCCAGCAAAGGCAGCAGGGTCTCCGGTGTGTTGGTAGTGCGCGATGGGGGGCTGCAGGATGGTGATGGGGATACAGAAGTTGAGGTGGGGGTAAGTGGATCCCACACCAGTGTCCCTGGTATTGCTGGCCACAATCCCTGGTGGGGAAAGGAGTGATGCCCGTGTAACCAGGTCCTGCTCAGGGACACACATGAGCCCCTCACCCATGGGAGACTCCAGCTTACCCAGGAGGCGTCCACTACGGGAGGAGATGAGGGGGCCACCACTGGAGCCTCCATGGACAGCGCAGGTGGTCTGCAGCATGACAGGGCGCCCAGCCACCGCCACCACGGCCGACAGGACTCCCACTGTCACTGAGGGGCCGCACGCCCGCCCCAGCGCCCCGAACCCCACCACGCTCACCTCCTCCCCTGCGATGAGGAGGCAGAAGGTGGATGCAAGGGGGTGATTTCCCTCCCCTCCGGCACCCCATGTGTCCCCTGTCCACTTACCTGGGAGGAAGCTGTCTGCTGGGCATGGAGGGATGAAGCTGGGCACGCTCTCCTCCAGCTCCACCACCGCCACGTCGAAGGGGGACGATTCCTCAGTGGTGAATATCACACGTCCATTGAGAGTGGTGGCAGGCCTAAGGGGACACAAGATGTCACGGCAGGGGCACACAGCGGGGGGACAAGGTGGGGCCACAGTCGCACTCACCGGCCAGGACCCGGTGCCGGCATCACCCGGAGCAGGACCCCCGCCTCCACCACGTGCCGGCAGGTGAGGAGCAGCCGCGGTGCCAGCAGCACCCCCGAGCCCCACGAAGCCCCACACTCCACCAGCGCCACCCAGCCCAGCGGGTCCTGCCCGCTGCCTGCCGGCACCGCCGCCACCCGCCCCGGCACCGGCGGCACCACCACCCCGGCTTCTCCCAGGATGCTGGCGCTGCTGCTTAGGATGGCGGCGAGGGAGCAAAGCAGCGTGAGCCCGACCCACTCTGCACCCTTCCAGCAGAAGGAGGCGGTGATGACGGCCACCAAGCGAGACCCATCGGGCGAGGGCAGGAAGGCTCCGCCGCCCTCAGTGCCGGGCAGGCACCGTGCGTCCGTCAGGATGAGGGCGTTCTCCTCACCGGCCAGGTTGCTCACGACCCCTCTGCTCAGGGTGTTGAGGAACAGGTCGGGGCAGAGGTCGCCGAACGGGGACCCGCAGGCCAGCAGCCCCTCGCCCTTGCGCAGGCAGCTGGCGCTCGCCCGGGCGGTCCAGCCCTCCCCGGGGGTGTCGAGGCCGGGCACCCGCAGCCAGGCAAACCAGTGCAGGGCCCGCGGGTCGTCCCCCGCCGCCTCCCCGCCGAAGCGCCACTGCTCGGCCGGCCCGAAGGCTCTGCCCAGCGCCTGCTGGAAGGCAGCACAGGGCACCAGGGCCAGGAGCCCGGCCTCATGCTGCTGCAGGCCGCCGGACGGGGCGTCCAGGCCGAGGGCCGGGACGCGGGTTCCAGCCGGGGGCTGCAGGACGAGGATGCGCGGGCAGGGCCGGAGGGCGGCAGGCAGCAGGGCGCGGGGCTGTGACCAGGCGGTGGGGCCGTCCCGCAGAAACGGGGTGAAGACAGCGCCTTGGCACAACACCAGCGCAGGGCCGCGGCTCAGGACCACACCGCTGCAGCTCCAGGAGCCGTCGGTCTGGCTGGAAACGCTGACCACGCAGCAGACCCGCTCCTCCGCCATGGCGGCGGCCCGGGGCGGGCTGCATGCGGGCAGCGCTGCCGGCGGGGCGGGGACAGGCGGTGCCGAGCAATGCAACGCGGAACGAGTCAGACCCGACCGCGCCGACACCGCCCCCCCGCGGCCCGCAGCCACCGGGAGGGCCGGGCCGGGCCTCGGTACCACCTCCCGGGAAGGGGCCTGTCCCTCTCGGCCCTGGGCCACGCCTCTGCCCCCCCTGCTTGTCCGTCCCTGCGCGACACGCCGGTCCCGGGCCGGGTGCTGGCGTCCGTCCGTCTGTCCCCCGGCATGTTGCCGGGTCCAGCCCCGCTGGCTTCACGGAAGTGTTCGCTCCCTGCTCTCCCGAGGAGCAGGAAATGTTGGCACAACGTAGCCGCTGGCATTCCCGTTTCGGGGTGACGAAGCTTCTGCTCTGTGGGCCTGTTCGTCCGCAACACGAGGGAGCACCAAAGCTTCGTCTTCCCTGCCAAAAGAGGTACCAGTACCTGCAGAATCCCTTCAAAGGGCTAAAACTCCGAGAACCCTGGGAGTAAATGGCACTGCAGGCCTCAGTGCTGGGCTATTACACCGGAAGAAAGCCCCTGCTTGCTCCTGAAATCCACCAGTTTTGCCAGTTACCAGCCCCGAGGCCGGCAATCCTTCTGCTCTGCTGTAGTTCCCCTCACCAGCAGCTATCCTGCCTTCGCGTTTCCCCAAAGCAGTGCTTTGCCAGGTCCGTGCACACTCAATTTTTGTATGGGCTCTGCTCTGCCATGGTGTGGGACTGTCCTGAAGCTGCTTCGCCTGCTAGGGCAGCATCTCAAACACTCGCTGCTGCTCTGGGAATAAGGGTGGCTTCGAGCCTGGGCTGAGTATACGGATTAACGTCAAGCACTCGTTGCTTGCCTTAGGAGGAGGGCTTGGTGACAGGGAGTTTGTTCTGCCCGTGTGCATTTTGTTTTCCCCTCACTGACAGCAGCACCAGGCACGCACGCGCAGCCAATGCCAGGTTAGACTGAGGATCGCTACCCCTTTGGAGGAGAAAGACACCTTTATTTAACTGAAAGTGAGCGCTAGACAGTAATGAAACTTCAGACAAAAAGTCCGTTGAGTATAAAAGAAACCGCTTTAGTCTACATTAATAACCTCATGATATGCAAATGTCAAACACTTCCAAGCTACAACCACCGAAACAGCTTCAAGGTTCTTCCTGTGATGCTGCAGCAAGGATTCAACACCCTGGGCAAAGGGGGGCCCAGCCTAGCTGCGAGGGGAGCCAGCAGCACACTGGGGTTGAGTCCAGCATCCCATGGGGGGCAAGTGCTGGCGACCACCTGCACACACTAAACCAGGTGTGCTTGCAGGGGCTCCCCTCCTCCTAAAACATATCCCTGTAAACTAAAGAAGCTCGGATTGCACACATCAGCCTCAACGGCAGCCTTGCTGTCGTCGGTCAGCGTGACACAGCACAGCCACCCTACAGCTCGGTTAAGCCCAAATGCTATGTTTATTGAGGACTTCTAATATCGTGATACCTTGGTTCAGTAATTTGTGAAATACCTAAATATCGTTAAATATGTTTTTAAAAAAACCCTAACCAGACTCTGGACTAAACAAGATGAGCGGTCAACTAAAAAGTTAGAAGGGACGCTGTTTACATGAACACTTTCTTTAAAAAATATAATTGCTTTTTCTTCCTTTTCCTTAAGTCAATTAACCACAGTGGTGAGACGTGCTCTCTTTCTCAGCTGTTACTGTGCAGCGTGCAGTTTGACTTCCCACATCACACCAGCCCCACTGTAACCAAACTTAAAGGGACGATGTGCACCCGCGTGCAGAACAGTGCTGCCTCCCCGTCACGTGTAAAAGAGTTGTGTCACCACTGTGCGATTGGGCAGCCGAAAACCAGGAGTCTCTTGGTCAATGCCAGTATGCGGTTGGAAAGTCTTCCGTGTTCTAAATAGAAAAGTTCATAGGAAGCTGTGAACAAGATCAGTCCAGAGGAGTAAAACTCTCGTGTCCGTCCAAGTATCAGTCAATGTACTGCGATAGCCAGCGGAAGCCCTCGCCGTAGCCTTGCCTCTTGAGCACGCTGCACATAAACACCTCCATGGGGCGTGCATTCAGGTCTTTTAGTGGCACGTTTCCCTGAGAAAATCCAAAGGCAAGTCAGAACCCCTGCCGCCCTCAGGGAAGAGTCACTGCCCTCTATGGAAATCTCTGTCTAGGGAAACGCGTTTCTGCCCAGGGAATTTCCTCTCTCTGCTGCATCACAGCCCCTTTGCACCAGACTTTCAAAGCCAGGAGTGTGGGAGCATGGGTGTTAGAAACACTGAAGCAAATGGGTTTTGAGGCACAGTGTGATGTACCTGCGATGCCTGGCAATGTGATACAAGAAGCAATCGTCACTGCATGCACAAGCTAGCACCAAGAGTACTAGTGTTTTACTTGCAGTGTTTTACTGCCACCACTACCAGTATTCCTAATTAATTCCAACTGTACTGTTTGTAAACACTGAAAAAGCAATCAGATGGGTAACGGGATGGAAATGCAGAGCAGTGAAGGCAGAAGAGCTAGACAACATGTTGACATACCAGCTTGACACCTAATCCCCTCACTGCTGCTGAGGTACTGTGTTTTGCATGTCTGGCAGTTTCAAAACTTGCCCAAGGGTGGTGGTGGTATTGTTATTACTCCTGTTATTATTATTATTGTTGCTGATTCATTTTGGGTTGATATTGTGGACCAATTCACAGTAACAGCTCGATTAGTTTCTGGGCTTAGCCTCATTCTGCAAGTTAACACAGAAGCCCTCCCTTGCTTATTGACAGCCTGGTATTGGAATCCCTCCCTACCTTTCCCGTGGTCTGTCCATAGAGCCCAAAGATCTCCCGCAGCTTCTCCTCACTGATGGCCTCCGGTCTGTCAATTTTGTTACCCAAGATAAGGATTGGCACATTGGATATAGTTTCATCTGTCATTAGCGCCTGTGTGCAAGATGGAAGGAAAGTTAAATAGAGGCAGACAAAACCCTCATTATTTGAAGACAATATTTTGTCTAAGCTCTGTGACCAGCAAGGGCTAGGTTTTGGTGCTACAGTACTCTTGTACAGGGGAGTGTCTCTGGAAAGGTTTCTCAGAAGCAGGTCCTCTCTAAACCCATAGGCTGTTTCAAAACTTCTTCGAAGGCTGCTCAAGAGCCTACAGTGATCATAAAATCACAGAATGATCTGGGTTAGAAGGGACCTTAAAACTCACCTGCTTCCACAGGCAGGGCCAACTTCCACTAGAACAAGGTGCTAGAAGTCCCACCTAACCTGGCCTTGAGATCAACCCACAGTAAGGGCCTACCAGCTTCTCCAGCCCTGTGAGAGGGTACTTATAAATCCATTCTTATCTGGTCCCTGCCTAGAGTCATGTGCAAGTTCCCACAAGCACACACTTTGCACGGCACATTGCTAGTGTAAAAGCTGAACTGGAAGTGAAAATCCAAAGCAGGAGACTCTCAAACTGTGCTGTGCACAGACTTCAGCCTCCCTCCCCCCAAAGGTTACTTATAATTTAGTTATTCAAAGGTCTTGGGGAAGGAAAAAAGAAAGTATACTTACATTAAGTTCAACTTTGGATTCCATAAGACGTGAGTGATCCGCACAGTCCACCAGGAAGACAATCCCATTGATGGCTGGCAGGTAGTTCTTCCAGACCCGGCGAGCTGGAACACAGAAGTGACAAAGACTGCCCTGTGAGAACGCTACCTGAAGCCAACAGGAAAACTACACCCAAATAGGAGCCACACTCTTTGTTGCGATTTCCTCAAGACAACAGAAGACCTCCTGGGTAAGGGTCTGGCTGAGGCTGCAGGCCAGGCAGTTCAAAGAGCCAGCTACATTCTGCTTTTGTAAGCAAGCTTTGGCAGCCTTTAGGGTGTCTGTCTTCCAGTATTTCTACGTATTTTTAAAAATGGCAAAAAAAACCTTTGCTTAGAATTAAAAATACTTCAGTCATAAACTGGCAGCATTTTTTCTCCAAAGTGCCAGACTTAAGCAGAACTATTGAACCACTGAGACAATTGGTATCCTAGAGCTGGGAGGTTGTTTCCATATATTGCTCCACAAATTATTCCAGGCAATGAATAATTAGGTACTGTTAATTGCCATCACCTTTCAGTATCGCTTTTTGGTAGATGTTTCTTTCCTAAGGTGTCTCGGGACCACTGTGTACATCAGGGGGCTTGAGCTCATTTGGTGCCTCCCACCCAGCAACTTCACTTTTACCTTGTTCATGTCCACCAAGATCAAAAGTCGTAAAGGTCATTCCAGCAATTGTCAGCTCCTCTGATGCTGAAAAGTACAAATACAGGCTGTGTTTTGGGAAAACAATGAAGCTGTCACTGAGAGAATTTCCTGGGGACCTGTGTTAACATCACACACTCTCCTCGTATGAATCCCCTGCAGAATTCAGGAATTCCTTGCATTCCCCACACAGAATTCAGCCACTCTGATGGAGTAATTTCACAAAGTCATGAGCAGGAGAAAAAAATTTCTCCCACTTCCCTTCTTATGCACATGCTTACTAAGCTGCAATTATTATACCTTATTATACTTTTCCTTATAAACCCACTCCCCCCCAGGAGAGGCACATCATAATAGTTGAGCCATGCCAGTCCTCAGGCTCTCAGTTTTGTACTTGAGAGGAAAACACAAATACACTTCAGCCCAGGAAACCAACATGCAACTGCAACCTCAGATGCAGGTTTAGGACTCTTTAAAGTCTGTCTCCCCAGCGCAGAGCTATCACTGAGGCACCTTGCGACACCAGATCCCCATCACTAAAGAGGAAAACCCACACGACAAGGCAGGCGGGGCTGCATTGCTGGCAGACTTACTGGGATGTAGTGTTGGGACATGCTGACCCAGCCTGTCGTCTTTGAGCATGTGCAGCAGAGTGGTTTTGCCTGCATTATCCAAGCCCAGGAACACCAGTTTTCCAGACTTCTTGTACAAACCTGGAAGCAAAACAAGCAAAACACACTCCAGCTTGATGCTGTTTGCATATGAATCCCTCTCTCAGGGCTATGCTGCCTGCTGTGCACATACAGGACTTCCAGCACGGGCACAGAATAGTGGGGAAAAAAACCCATACAACTTGAACTGGCTTTTACCAGGGAAGCCCACAGTCTTGTCTACAACAACAAATGTTTCCTAAGCTCATATTCCTAAGAGCAATGAATTCTTTCCTCAGATACCCCCTAACAGAAGAGTGTGCAGCAAAGTATTGCTTATGTACAATGCTTATGCATGAATATGTTGCCCCAAAGGAGTATTTAAATGTGAAAACTAAATAAACTTGTAAAAGATAGCAGCAAGTTGTTGAAGAAACAGTGCAAAGTGTGAAACAAGAGATCATTTTCTTTGATAAACTTGTTTGGTGTTGGCTCTTTTTGTTCACCTCCAGGTGAACAAAATGCTGTGGCATCTGCTACAGCAAAGTTTCCTCAGGTTTCCATCAGAACTTTCTCTCATCCCTCACTACCACTGTGAGGCATTTGGGATGGACAGCATCCTATCCCTTGGCAAGGACTTCCAATGGAATTCACAACTTTGGCACAAGGAGCTTCTCCATCACCTGCAGCCCGGGAAAGGGCTGCTCGTGCCACAGTGTAGCAGCCAGCCCAGCTGCAC
This sequence comes from Melopsittacus undulatus, assembly GCF_012275295.1. Lineage (NCBI taxonomy): Eukaryota > Metazoa > Chordata > Aves > Psittaciformes > Psittaculidae > Melopsittacus > Melopsittacus undulatus. The sequence goes on along the minus strand of NC_047530.1, from coordinate 68,197,519 downwards.
AGGTCACCCCAGGTTGGGCAATGTTTTGGCCAGCATCTCCCCAAGGAGCCTTCAACCTGGATCACCCACATTAGTCAGTGGCCAGCAGCTCCACAGGGCATGTCACGGAACTGGTAGCTTCGTGTGGGAAGTGATCATTTGAGGAGAAGAAGCAAGCCAGAGAGCTACAGCAGTAGGGCAAGCTTGGGTGGAACCGGTGAGCTTGGATGCCACGAGGAGGAAGACAAGGTTCCCTGGCTAGGCAGCACATCTGCCCAGGGCAGGGCCCTGGGCTACACAGGGCTTTGGCATCAGCCCAGCTGCTCTTGCATTTTTAAATGGCAAGAGAAGGATTGAGTGGGAGGCCAACACCTCCAGATATTCTGAAAGTTTCTCCCCCTAGTGTAAAATACCCTTTGCTGATTTGCAGCTTTCTTGTCAGACTTCATCCTAGACAGAGCTATTGCACACTCTGAAAGAAGCATGCCTTAATCACCAGCTCTTAAGTGATGCTGGCAAATGGGAGAAACCAAACTGATCTAAGCGCAGCCACCACAGCCCAAGCTGAGCTTTTTAACCCACATAATGTGGCATTACCTAGAAACTGCAGCACGCTGCTGAAGCCGTTGTAGAGCCATTCGAAAATGAAAGACATCGCTGAAGATTACTCGCCTGCGGGGACAAAACCCGGGTTTCAGGGGTTGGAAGCCGGCGGCGTGCCCTGGCCGCGGGATGCTGCCACTCTGGAGCAGGTCCCGCTCCGCTCCCTGGCTCCGGAGCCCGAGCGCGGCCAGGCGGCAGGAGCGGTGACTAACACCCCGAACCCGGGCTCGGGCCGGCAGCAGGACCGCGGCGGTGGGGGGAGCAGAGGGGAAGCGGCCCTGACGGCGGCCTCAAGGGCGGGCGGCGCGGCCTAGCCCCCGCCCCACCCCCGCCCTGCCTGCGTGTCACCCCCCGCCTCCGCCCTGAGCCCGTCCCGGCCCCCGCCGCCCGCCGCGGTCTCCCACGGTGCCACAGGCCCCGCCGCCGCCGCTCACCGACGGCTGCTCCCGGGCCGCCGCGACACCGACTCCCCTCCTCGGCAGCCGCCAGCTCCCCGCCGGAAATACGTCGCACCGCGTCCCCCGCCCACTTCCGGCCCGGCGGCTTCGCCGCGCTGGCTTCCCACGTGGGCCGTACGTCTGACGCCACGCCGCCGCCCGACCGCACAAGGAGGTCCCGGGTTCGAGGCCGCCCCCGGGCGGTAACGCCAAGCTCTGGAGGACGCGGTTTCGAGACCGGCCTCGGCCGTCCTCGCACCCCTTCCGGAGGAGGGACAGGCCCTGCGAGGGCCCCGGCACCGCACTGCCGGTAACTCCTCCCATATCTCCTCCCAAGCTCACAGCCCCCAACACAGAACCGAGGGGTGTGAGACTGTTGCATGGAGGGAAAGGAGAGGGAGCTCCACAGTGCTACTGCAGTAGGTTTTATTTCTAGGATCCATACACGTACCAGGTGAATGATCTTCAGTCAGGGTTTACAAAGTACACCGCGCAACCATGCACAAGCAGGGTGGTGTGGTTTTATAAATTAGGGTTTCTAGCCTCCACCAGACCTCAGTGCAGCAGACACGTCACTGCTAGATACAGAATTCTAATCAGCAAAGATATAGGCAATGTCTCCTTGGTGTTGACACTGAAGCTATGGTTCAGTCTATTCCCAGATGTGGTGACTCCGTAGTACAAAGGACACAGCTGTCCCAGGCCTTAGTTTTTCTGGTAGTAGAACCACTTGTCAACTGTAAGGGTCAGAAAACACCAAACAAACCATGAGGGGGTTACTCCTTCAGTAGCTACCCACTTTTTAAGTAGTCATACAGCACTGCATTTCACCTCCAGTGCTCCTGTCAACAACTCCACCACCCAGCAAACAGGTTCATGCATGACCCTGCCTACATGGGTTTGTTTTCCTGAAGAAGCCACCCTCACTCAGGATGCCACTGGGAACACCCAGGCATGATTCAGTTCAGGTGAGCAGAGACAACAAGCCAGAGCTAGCTTGGCTTTCCTCTGTCTCAGCTGGCTTGGGGAGACAAAGTCATTTTGCCTCCAACTCCCTTGTCTGCACAGAAGACATCAATTTCTTCACAAGTTTATTGCCCATGGAAAGACTGTAAATGAAAGCCTAGCTCCTCTTTCTGCTATGCAACTGTGGATTCTCAACACCATCATCAGCTTGCCCTTGGGTCTTGTCCCTGCTACAATGTCCAGACTTCCCATGCACGGAACCCAGCGCAACCTTGCATGGAAGGAAAAGATGACAGCTGAGTGGGGATCCATCCCACAGCCTTTGCATTCTTACAGAGTTGTGTAACTCTGCAACTGAAGTACTGAATGTGCATCCAATTTCTGCCTCTGTTCTGTGTGGGTAGGGAGCACTTCCCTTCCTTGGCTTGACTGCACTAAGGATACTGATGAAACTCATCTTGCAGAACCAACAAAACTCATCTCCTGCTATCACTGCACTTCAGTCCTCCGCAGGACTCTGTCAGGTCAAGCTAACATCTTCTGAAGTGAACTACTACACCTCAGGTCTCTCTTACCGCTCATTTACCCACCTTGTGTACCCAAAGGAGTAAAGCAACAACGACAGATGTTATTCAGGAATTAAACTGCATTACTGACACAAGTTAGGTCCAAGAAGGCCCCTTGTTCTCCTGATGCTAGAGCCAAACCCAGCCATCAGCTAAGACCCTCATTTTCCTACTGATAATTCCTTTGAGGAAGTCGCCACTCAGTACTGGAATATAAATGTGGGGTTTGAGACTCACCTTCAGGTGGGATTGGGTTGGCAGCTTTAGACGGCGGTGCCTGAAACAAGAAGTGCATAAGCAGACAGCAGCTGCTGACAGAGGTTGACCTTACACCCAAAGCTCACAAGACATCACTGAGAACTTCACAAGTCTTTAACGAGCACCATTTAAGATCTAAGCAGCATGAGCTGGTCTGTGGAAGCCAGCTCTGGTCAGCTGTGAGGGAGTAAATGAGTTTACATGCAGCACAAGTCCTGTCATCTCCACAGCCTCCTCATTCCATAGATGTCCTACATGCCAGAGGTGCTCTGCTTTAAGCACAGGCTGCAGTGCCATCTGCTTTTCACTACAAGTAGTTACTGCTCCAGCATCAATACAGCTGCAAGCAGCCTGCTTATTTTGAACCTACAATGTGATGGTGGAACAGAACTACAAGAGACTCTCAGAAAACTTCTCTGAAGAGCTTTCACCTGCTACTTAGCAACCAAAGAGCAACGGGCCCTGGCTGGTGACACATCCTCCACAAGGGCTGCACTTTCAAAAACTTAAAAGTAATTTGGATACCACCAGAGAATATAAGCACTTTTCAAACCAATGCAATGGATTCAAGAGTCCCACCAGGGATACGGAAAGACTCTGGCTTTCAGTCACATCCCCATACACTGAGGCAACATTTGCATTTTGATTCTTCTGTTCCAGTCCTCTAACCCCTTTCAAGTTACCAGCAGCACATCATATGTGTAAGGAGATGCAGTTAAGCCCTGAAGGTGGACATGAGTTCTACACTAGAACTTTAAGCTTTTCACTTCAAAGAATGCAAGGGCCCTGGCTCTAAGGCTCTCAGGAATTAGTCTTCCTTTTGTCAAATGACCTGTACTGTGAAGCTCTTGGAAGGCCAAATATTTAAACCCTATCTGAACAGCTGGCAGCCAAGCTGAAGTTTAGCCCTTCATGCAAACTGTGGTTTGGACTCCATCTCCCAGATGACTTAAGGGCAAAGAGAAGCCTCTGGAGGAAAATCTGGCTTGCTCCACATACATCATATTCAATCAAAAACAGGTGCTGTTCTGAGCATACAATGCACTATTCACACAGAGAGGACAGTTAACCACACAAATAGTCTTGTTTTGCACAATACTAGGATACTCAAATCTGTACTTACTGCATCCACAGTAGCTTTTGCACACTCTTGACTACAGCAGAAGGGACTGTTGGACACGGTCAGGTTTGTGCTAGAAAAGATAGGTCAGTTGTAAGAATGTGAAAGCCAAGTCTCTCTCCCAAGAGTATTAAATAATAGAATATTAAGAATCACTGTTACAGTTGCCAAGTTGAAGGGAGAGGTCTGCAGAGACAGCCAGCAGCTAACATGAAGCATAGCACCACTCAGAAAAGGCAGTTTTGGTGTTACTTGTTTAGGCAAAAGGAACGTGCAAAGTACCACAAGCACTGACGTACCAGTTGATCTCCCCTCCATCAGTTTTCTTTGCTATTAAAGCTTTCCAGTGTTCATGAGTACTTTTAATGACATTCACAGCAAAATCCTAAAGGGTGAAGATGAGAAGAAACATCATATTATGGGTAAGCACTAGACCATCTTCTTCAGACTATCAGTTACATGGAACAATGGGCCAGTATTTATAAGTTGGTTTTAGATAATTTCTGACTCTAGAAGGAACTCTTAGCCCTCTTCCGTTACTGCACCATTCAGGAACAACAGCAACCTCCCAGCATACAACATCTGAAACAGAGATTTACAACACGAACTGTTTTACTTTCAAGATAGGAGGATATGCCAAGGTCACCTAGTGAGCTTGAGGCCAAAAGAAACTGAACACAGATATTCTAGTCTCAGGCCAGTGCTACATTACTAAAGCATCTCCACTCTGCTGTCCTCCCTCCCAGTCTGCCTCCAGCAGCTAGCTGATCCCAGCATACCCGTGAGTTTTTTTCCACTCTGGGTCAATCATTCAACTGCTGTGCAGACCAACAGGAAGAGATATGCACCTACTCTAGCTTTGCAACTGTTTCATAATGAATCTGCTTTCAAGCATATCACAGCTTTTCTCCTTAGAAGAAAAAGTGCTATATGCTCAAGCATTATCCTGTCAGCTGAAGAAGGAAGTACACAAAATCCTTTGCACCAACACCAGTAATAAATATCCTGGTTTGATACCATACAGAGCCAAGTAAAACACTGCATGAATGTGCATGGTTATTTGTCCCTACTTTATAATTTGGTCTTGATTCTGGTTCCACCCATCCAGAGAGGCAGTAAGATGTCCCAGCCCACTCAAGCTACTGCTGTGCTAAAGCCTAAGGGAACAGGCCTACTCCTACATGACTTCCATTTCAGCCTCCCTTACCCTTTCCTTCCCAGGCGGGGCTTTGCAAGGCCCCCCCTTCTCTGCACCAACTCTGGAGCTCTAGGAGTTGAGACACCTCACTAACACACTAAAGGCACAGCAGGACTGAGAGGAGGAAGGGTGCAGAAGCAGGATTTCATCCACTCAGGAACCATAAGTTATCTGACCCAACCCAGAGAAGAGGCAGAGGTACAATGCTGCCATAGCAGAGCCTTACTCAAAGGGTGTGAGGGAACATTTTATGCCTGAAGAAAGAGAAGTGTCCTTCAACTTGCACCAGGCTGCAGTGGAACAGAACCAGTGAGCAAGGGAGGCAAAGGGTGATGTCATGCATCCTTGCTCCAAAGCAGGAGCAAATAAACCTAGTGTTTTCCATCCTGGTTCTGACAGAATGGCTCCCAGCCCTTAAAGTGATCTCACATCAATGTCATCTAAAAGTAACACTGATAATATCCAACATTAGCAGGTTGATAACCCTATGCTTTTTCTCCCAGTATTCCTGCAAGCACTAGGCTGGAAATAAGCTGAACAGTAGGCTGGAAAAACAGCAGGAAGAATTAAGCCAATTATTAGTAGCCTCCTAGAAACCCATTCTCTTAGCAACTACTCGTTCGTGTCCCCAGGCACCCTGACCTCAGTTTGTGGAGGGGGTGCCTTTGCACGCTCACAGTAACTAAGAAAGGCAATGCTACCTTGTCTTTAAATTCACCATTAAAAGCAAACTGGTTTTCTGGCTTTCCATCAGGTACTTTGTATCTCCTGAACCAGTCCACTGTAGCTTCTAAGTATCCAGGTTTCATTCTTCTGACATCACTGATATCTAGCCAGAGAGAAAAGGTTTATTAGCCAGACCTAGTGACAGAAGTTACCTAGCTACTTTACTGCTCTTCTGAGCTGCCCCTCTTTCAGCCCCTCCTCAAGTAGCCTTTGCAACATTTCAGACAGGTTATAGTAAAGACATAAAGTGAATATCTGCACAAGAAAGTTAGTGTTTCATATACACAGTATAAACTGATTGCTACCAGGAGCATGGACTCATTTCAACAGCTTTGATTAGAGACTTACTGAACAATCCCTTTCCTTCAACTCAGAGGACAGGCCTCACAACCATTCTCTTCTTCAAGATGCCAACATGTGCAAGAGGCAGATGATTTGGGATAAAACAGTAAAATGTTTTGATATAGCACTGACAACATCCTGTTCTGCTGTCCTTCCAGTATCACAGCCGATTAATAACATGGCATAGAAGGATTAAGCCCATGTCCTAAAGTGAAAGTTTCCTACAGGCTCTCAGCTGAGTCTGCTCCTCCCTCCTGTTACTTACCATTATAGCTGTCTGCTTCAGGGTCTTCAACATTGATAGCAATTATCTTCCAGTCTGTCTCACCCTCATCAATCAGTGCCAGAGTGCCCAGCACCTTCACTTTGATAACTTCTCCTCGAGAGCAGACCTGAAAGGACAAAGACCTTATTGTCTGTATTGATGCATCCAATGAATGCACAAAAGGAGACTGTGTGAGCTATGAGAGTTCAGCAAGCAGTGGGTACCAGGAAATTAGGTATCATTTATCAGCAGTTCATAATCCTTGGCTCACATGGCTTGTGCTGTAAGACCTCATCAACAATCTCCAGAGACAATGCAGGGAAAATTCACATTCTTAAGGTAGAGGAGATAGGGACTGAATAATGTCTCTAGATAATTTACTTTAGAGACATTAATGATATGTTTCAAAAGAGAGTTACCCTTTATAACACATTACCTTGCTTCCAATTTCACACACATCAATTGGATCGTTATCTCCACAGCAGCCAGTATTTTCATCTTTGTGACCTGGATCTTCCCAAGTCTGAAAAAAAAGAACCAAACAAACAAACCAAAAAACCCAACACAAATAAGAACTCTCCGGTTGCAAGAGGAATCTAAAAGCAGATTTATTTCAGGCATGCAATTGCCTCCAAAATACAGGTGATGGCCCACTTCACACAAGCTTTCAGATCTAGTGGTTGGGCTATATTTCACCTGTGCCTGCAAGAGCAGTTTGAATCCAAACTAAAGGTCTTATCTTGCCAAAGTAAACTGCTCCCTCCTACTGACAAACCATTTTCCAACAGCTTTCCAAACTTCCTCCTCCATTGCACAGCAACATAAAGGTAAAGTTCACATCTATAAAGAACATTCATCGATTTGGCTGCCTGCCTATTCCTCTCGCTATTCATGTCTTAACAGAAGTTTCCTGAACTCCAGATAGCAGTCCACCAGAGACAGAAGACAGACAGGGTGGATTGTTTCCTTTTAATTAAACAATTAAAGACACGTTGTTACACCAGAGCAGTGACAGGAATACAGAGTCCCATATTCTGGGCTACCCAGTGTCCTAGTGCATCTTACCTAAAGTGGCAAGTATAAGCTGAATGACAGGACTTCAGAAGGCACATGAGCTACGCCTCCAAAAATAATAGCTGCTTAAAACACTCTTCTGATCAGGAGCAAAAGGACACTGTGCCTGCTTGCACTGTAAGGAGCATCTACCTCTAAGGCTATTGAGATGTATAAAGAAGCAATGCTTTTTCCAAATTTCTGCATTCCAGGACACAACTGAAGTAGTCAAGACCTTGTCATGCACCCAGAGCACTCAGGATGATGTACTGAAACCTGGGTGGTGCTTAAGGACTCTTCACAATAGCCATCACACTTCTCTGCAAGGAAGCATTAAGTTCAGTCCCTTGTCCTTAGTGCATGCACAACTTTGAATCACTAACACATGACTGAGTAAGGCTTCAAAAGCAGTAATTCTGTACAAAAAAAACCTTGCTCCAGAATCCATCCAAGTAGGAAACAATTTAACTTTGAAACACCATCTTAACCCACTTGGAGGAAACACCTGAGATGCAATGCTATCAAGACTACAGCTATGAAATTCAGTGTGTTGCCCTGTGAACTGTCACTGAGAATTTATTTCTCTAAAGGAAACTCAAACCTTGGAGAACATCAGAGGCAAACAGCCTTGCTCAAAGGTCCTCTTTACCTAAGTCACCAGCCAGTTAAGAGCATACATTCAGGTGTCACCATCTGCCAGTCACACCTTACCAGGTGTTTCAGAGAAAGTATGTTTGCGCTAAGGGATTTCAAGTGCCTTTCTGCCACTCAGAACCAACACAGAATAGGGCATGCACTACCATCCAACAGGTCAATACATTAGTCTAGCTGTGTGTTGTAGACCCTGAACAATATGAGGGGCAGAAATGGGAAAGACACAGTCTTCAGATCTTTGTAGCCCACATACAAAGCCTAAAACTATCAGCTAATTCACTGTGAGAAGAATCTTCTGTAAAGATTAAGCCTAAGGGCTGTACACTGAGATTCTGTACCATTAGTCTAAAACTTCAGCTCTTTATGCTTCATAAGGCAGGAACTGAGGGCATTGCATTGCCAGATGATCAGCTCCTTGTGTAGTGACATCTTCCTTGATCCAAAGACAAGGACCTGCCAGCTACTGTCCAATGAAACTGCCAGGTGGCCAATGAAAGGTGCAACAGCTGCTCATCCTCAAACAACCTGTTCACAGTATGAGCTACAAACCTAACTCTTGAGATTTCTACTTAAAAGTACCCCTGCTTTCTTAACAAGCTCTCTTCATTATCAAGACTATATATTCAGCTACAAATGCTGTGCTCCAGATCAGACTTTCAGCCAACTTTTTGCTCATTAATGTAATGGTAGTCAGAGACACACACAGTCATCCTCCCTCCTCCCAAGCAGAAAGGATAAGCCACCGAGACAAATCGTAGTACCTGTGGAATAGCACCGTAATTCCAGATATAACCTTTATGGGGAAACACATTAGCTACATAGCGCAGTTTTCCTTTCTTCACATCTTGCTTAATTGGGTTTAAAGGATCCTTTGTTGCAATCTGAAAGAAAAGTTACAGAAATCTCTCCACTCTGCTCTAAGAAAAACCAAGAATTTAATTATATTTTTTTAATGGAGCTGGCCACTATCTGACAAGCCAAGAGACCAGGAGCTGACCCTGAAGCCTACAGCAGATATTGAATAACTCCATTTCCTGTTGTATTGCCATCTCCTGGGATATAGTTTTCAGCAGACTTACAAACATCAGAAGCACATGGGGTTGAGAGCCAGAAGATGCTGCTTTAATCAGAAGTCACAGAAGACTACGAAGTTATTGTAACTTCTGCAAGTCTCAGACTAAACCTTTAGCATCAAACAAGTATTTACACGAGAAGTTAGAAACCACTCAGATTCACAAGGTGGAAGTAAGGAGGAGAGAATCAGCAAAGCCAAAGATTAATAGACAAGTCAGCTCAAGCACTTAAGCTAGGAACTGTAATACAATTACCTCCATTTTAGCATTTGTCCATCGAGGTACTTCCACAACCATATTGAACACATTCTGAAGAAAGCAAAATATCAGTGAATGGGAAGGAATCTCAAGACCACACTTTAAACTAGGGACACATATAAGTAAGCATGACAGCCAGTTCACATGAAAACCATAGTTTTCCCCCCCAGTGCCAGCTTTGATACAGTTGGTAGCAGTAAGCTACTAGCTACACCTAGTTAATACCATGAGTACCTGTGTACTATTCTTAGCAACAGAGAACATTACTACCAAATAGTCTAGTTTGTCTTGAAGCAAGGAAAGATGCATGAGCTCCCCCACTCCAAACTGACACTCCTATAAAGGCAGACCTTGTTAGAAGCATGGTGCAAGGATAAAGATGTAGGGTAGAAACAGAACCACATCTTGCAGTACCTAGTTTACAGGTGATACTTGATAACATCTACTGTTGACTCCAGCTGGGCTGAGAGGACTTTCAAGAGTTTAAAATCAGGCTCCTCAAGAAAGCAAGCTTTTCCATGCTTGAACCTTAACATTTGCTGTTTGTAGAGATTACAGCTTTTAACAAAAAGTCAAACCTTGCTCTCTAGCATTAGCAAGGTTTCTAATCCCCATGTTAAGCACTATTATTAGTCTTGCAATGCCCCTCAAACCTGTATCGTGCCATAATTAGATTGCTATTGTGCAACAAGTGCTGTTACATCACTGACTTTGCCCACACCTTTTCCTAACACAAGTTTATTACATCCCTTAATTGCAGGGGGTTACTGTTCATTTGCAATCTATATGTGAAAAAGTATATAGTATTTATAAGTAGCTTGAGGAAAGGACTGAAGTAATTGTAACTGGGTAGGCAGGGTGCTTATGGCCTTGCAGGCAAGGAAAGATAACTTGGGGGTACATATCTGTTAGGCTTGCAGCTTTCCCACAACTGATCTTACAAATCTGCCTTTGTCTAAGAGACCCAGTAAGTAGCCCAAGGTCATTCCTTTGCAATACCGAGACACACAGGTACAGATGAGGTCAGCACATCTGAGCCCTAGACTGAAAAAAACCAACCCCACCCTGCAATCCTCTCAGTGTCTTAGAAGTCTAAGGATAAAGATCAAGGAGCCCAGACAGGGTAAAGCAACCTCTTGCTCCTAGCTGGGCTTCCTACCTTGGCTGGCAATGAACCTACTAATTAACAAGTAAAACCTCTTCAGAGTCACTTCAGCAACAGAAAAAGGTCTAATGTGATCAGCACTATTGTGTAACTTCAGGGACTGACCTTCAGTGATTCTTGCTTCTCTTAATGACTTGGCACCGAGATGCTGGCAAGCAGTACTAAGCAGCTGAAGTGAACCCCAGTAGGCCAATTTCCCTTGTAAAGCATTACCAGTCCACAGAAACCCTCCTCACCCCTATGCTCACTCCCCTGCTCTTTCCTCCCCTGTTCCGTGTCTGCAGCATGCAGTGTCATCTGGATTTGCCTTGCCCGAGTTACCTTTCAGATACCTGCTTTTGAAAACTGCTCTCTCAGTCAGCCACCAAAACTGCTTCACCACTGTATTTGATGATTACAACCTGTCTTTTCCTTCCTGAGCAGGCAAAAGCCATGTCAGGCTTCCCAAAGCAAATTCTGACAATACTTGCACCTCAAAGCTCAATCAGGTACATTTTAGAGGCTCATTTCTCAATTCAGCATACTCTTTTCCTTTCCTATATCCACTCTGTATCTCCATTACAACAGTTCATCCACCCTGTTTCTCAAGCTGCACAGCTTTTTAGTACGTGTTAAAAGGAGAAATGAGCTACAAAGGTAAGGAACACAGTCAGAGAGCCCTAGTTCCCACTGACAAAGCAGTCAGTGAAAACTGAAACACAGCCGTTTCAGCTTCCTAGAGCTGAGGCACTTAGGCAGTGATTCAGAACAGCCCAATTTGCCTAACCACCACCTGAGGAAAGGATGTAAAAGCCCTACAACACTGCACTTTTTTGTGTGGCAAAAGGTTCCCAAGAGCTGCTACGGCAAGAATTTAACATCCCTGCTTTCTGATCAGCAGCTGATTATAAAGTGGCTTTACTGCAGTCAAAACCCAAGCCTGAAATATCACCTGTGGGCGTGGATGTAGACATTAGCTAAATAGAAAACTGATTCTTTTAACCCAAAACCCTTTCATGTGGCCTCATGGGCAAATTCACGACAATCACTCGTATTTCAGACACAAACATACGAATCGGATCACCTGCTCTCTTCTCTTACGTCACTCTACCCGAAAGAGAGGTGAAGTCTTTGCAAGATCTGACGATGCTTCTGTGAGGTGCTCCTGCCAAGAAGCAGTGCAAGGGACCGGGAGTTTCTCTCAGGTATTCCAGGCTGGCAGGACCACTCTCCTAGCAGAACACCGATACACCAACGCTCACACCCACAGCTCCCGCGGTCTCTCTAGCCACTGCCCCCAAGCCGACGAGGCCACACGAACTACCGAGGGCTCTTTGCGCCGGTCCCTCTCCCCTTACCTTGCCGGCATCCGCGTAGATTGGGATATCATGGAAGGGGGAGATGTAACACCCGGCGGCATCCTCTGCAAGGCAAAAGGGGGCGAGTCAGGCGCGGCCTGAAGGGAACACCTCTCATTGTGAAGGGGGCGCACCTCAGGCCCCCAACCCTCACCCCGGGAGGACAAGAAGGCAAGGGACAAGGAAGGCGGCGGCAGACTCACTGAAGAAGAGCCGGTACTCCAAGCTGTGAGGCGCAGCACGTTCCTCCACGCTGTACCCAGCCATGCTTGCCGCGCAGACCGCCGGTACCGTACTGCGCAGCCGCGCTGCGCCGCGCCCCCAGGGCTCGGGGGTTGGTCACTGCGCATGCGCTAAACTCGCAGCACATGCTCCGCCCTGCGCCACGCGGACGCGAGCACGACCGGCGGTAGCCGGTCTCGGTGTGGGTTGGCAGGGGGGCGGCGAGGGGTCGTGTGGCGGCTGTAATGATGGAGCACGTCGTGATCCTGCGTGTCAGCAGACAGCCCATTGTCCCCAGGAACCTGGCTGGTGCCCTCCCCCTTCTGCCCCAGTCGGCGGCGGTGGCGGTGTGGAAAGCGGAGGAGCAAAGGCAGGGATGTGGCGTCAGCAGGATGTGTCTTTATTTCAGTGACTCACGGCCCATAGAATCATGGAATGGTTTGGGTTGGAAAGGACCTTAAGATCATCTAGTTCCAACCCCCCTGCAGGGATGCCTCACACTAGACCTTGTTGCCCAAGGCTCTGTCCAGCCTGGCTTTGAACACTGCCAGGGAGTGTTCAACAGGTGCATTTGTCACTAATTTGGGCAACCTGTTCCTTGATGTGGAGAAGTCCCTCATTTCCCACCCCGCAGGCCCTTGGTCCAGAGGTGCCATGGCTGTTCAGCTGTCCCACGCATGGACCCCGGTGCGGCGCGGTGCCAATGGCCCTGACTCAGAGGCAGGTGGTGAATCACTGGCCCGTGCATGCGTGAAGACACGGTTGCGGGCACCAAAGAAGATCCCATGGCTCCTAGGGGTGTAGGGCCCATGGTGGTGGGGATGGTGATGGCAGTGGAGGGAGCAGATGGGGGCTCTGAAGGCCTCCTGGAAGCCTCGTCGGAAATTCTCGTTGAAGTAGCCGTAGATGATGGGGTTGACGCTGCTGTTGAAGAAGGCCAGCCAGTGGGCAAAGGGAAAGATGTAGACAGTGACGAGGCGGAGCTGGCCCTCGCTCAGCTGGCCATAGTCTGTCAGCAGCATCAGTGTCCAGAGGGGCAACCAGGAGAGAGTGAAGAAGAGGGCGACAATGATCAGCATGTTGATGACCTTGGCCTTCCTCCGGGAGACTTTCCTCCCCTCTGGCTCCTCTTGGCCATGGGCAGGTGCCACTGACTTGAAGAGCTTGAAGGCAATGCGGGTGTACATGACGATGATAAGGGCAAGGGGGGCCACATAGATGTGGGAGAAGAGGACAGTGGTGTAGATCCTTCTCATCCCTGTCTCAGGCCAGGCCTCCCAACAGGAATAGAGGGGGTAGGAATTATTATAGGTGTCCACCATGAAGTGGTGCTCCTCCCTGGTGACAGTCAGGGTGATGGCAGCAGGGCACATGATGAGCAGGGCTAGCACCCAGATGATGGCGATGGTCATCAGGGCTTTCCTCAGCGTTAGCTTCTGCCGGAAGGGGTGGACGATGCAGCGAAACCTGTGGGAGGGCAGGCACTGGTGGCTTTGGGCACCCGGTGGGATGTCTCTGAGGAAGGAGGGTAGCCAGGACCCAGGGGTGGGAGGGGAGGATAAAGTGGGTTTCTCTTTACATATGGCTTTTGGTGACAGAGATAGGTTTGGATCTCTCCACATTTGGTGTTTTCAGCTCAAGGTGGGGAAGGACACCGTGCTGGGATTCTCCATTGGTAACTTTGTGATCCTCCTGGAGATCTGGGACACACTCCTGATGTCCCCAGGAGATTTCCCATGATGGAAACCACATGGGATACCATAACATTCTGGAGGTGGCTAGGACCCCATGTCCCCACATGTTCGTGCCAACATACCTTTCCACAGCGATGGCCACCAGTGTGAAAACAGAGGCAGAGACAGACATGCCCTGCACGAGGCCACTCATTTTGCACATGGTGTTGTCAAAGGGCCAGCCTGTGAAGGAACACCATGAAGGTTGTAGGTACCTTTGCTTGGACAATTACATCACCAGCTCCCTCTAGATGTCCCCATCCATCTACTGTGTTGTTGCTGGGGGTTGCTAAATCCTGCTCCTAAGGAGGAGTTGCATTTTGGCTCTTACAGAGATGGCCTTTAGCAACAGATGCTTGGAGAAAACCCCAAATATTGGTAAAAAAAGATGCCTGTTACATTTCTTAGAAGCTCAAGAAGCATGGTAGTTGTAATTTCACTTACCATTATGTAGTGCTTGGGGTGTTTTCATGGGGACTGACCTCGTGATCCTCAATCAGAAGGGCTTTTGTCATGTTTCTTGATCCCAATGCTATGGTGTTGGCAATAAATAAATCACGCCCCATAATAAATAAATACAGACTCTGCCCTGTGCCCAGCTACTGCTGTGGTTAAACTCCACCAACTGTGCCACTATCACCTTTTATCTTTGTAAAGGTCAACGGGCAGAGCTGAGCCAGCACAGGAGAAGATCAATGTAAGAAGAGGGGTTTTTTTCAGGGTTGCTTGATAGAGAGTGGCTGAACTTTAAATAAATGTGTAAATGTGGCACTAAGGTCACTTATTTTGCAAAAAACGTCCAAAGCTTCAAAGAAAAAGGTTTTCCTCCCCCTAAAATAGTAGCTGTAAATGAAATTATACCTCTCATCAGAAGTGGTTGAGTGGCCACCACCTGCTCTCCTCATCTTCAGCAAAAAAGTCACCCACAGGGTGCCCTCGTGTGCAGGGGGCAGAAGGTGGGTGATGTTCCGCATCATTTCCTCTCCCCCTGTTTTTGTCCTGCCCTCCACTACTTACCTGTGATGAGGTTGTCCACCAAGGTGGTGGGCATGCAGAAGATGCCCACCAGCAGGTCACTGATGGCCAAATTGAGTATGAACACATTGGTGACCGTCCGCATCTGGCGGTTCTTCACCACGATGAAGCACACCAGGATGTTGCCAATCACACACATGAGGAAAATGAAGGTGTAGGCCAGGATGAACATAGCAGCCACAGGGGAGGAATGCTGGTAGTACGCCAAGAAGGTGTAGTTCTTCCTCGGGAGGTGGCTCTCATTTGTGGTAGAGTTGGGCCAACTGCCATTGGAAGGGCCTGGGGGAAGAAAGGCAGCACAGCAAAGCTGGGAGAGGATAAAGCAATTCTGCTTTATCACATGGAGGTTGGTTTCCATATTTGCACCAGTGCCCAGCCTGGCTGGGACATGTCCCACTGGCACCATCTCAGTGGCCCAACAAGTCTCCTCCTCCTTGGGTTACACAGCCCAGCCCAAGGTACTGCAGCACCTCCTCTGAAGTATTATTTTATTAGTATTTTATATCATCATTTTAATGAGGAATTAAAGCAGCACAGAAGACATCCTGTTCTCGTGGGCTTTTGTAGGGATAATGCAGGGAAGAGAAATCCATGTCTTGACACTGCAATGCTCTGGCAGCATGGGAGCTTAATCTGTGTGGGTCCCTAGTACAGCCAGACTGGGATTATCCCTACTCCTGGGTGTCTGCTGCTGCTTCTCCTTGCACTTATGAGGGCTGCAGTGTGAGATCCCCTAAAATCTTCTCCCCAACAAAGCTCCAGTATCCAAGAGAGAGGGGTTGGGGAAGAGGAGATCCTGTCATCCCCTTACATATAAAGCAGTAATTATACATAATTATGATGGTTATCTGGGACCCTGAGAGCTTCTAATGGAAGGGGGATGACATTTTGTCACTACAGGTTTAACAGGGGGAGCAGGTCTGTGCAGCACCCACCCTTGGGTTTCCCCAGCTTTACACAGGCAGGGACACAAGAGGGTGCCGCGTGCAGGCAGCAGCTGCCTGCAGTGGTGACTTGCTCCAGGCAAACACAGGTTTCGATTTTAAGACAATAAAAGGCATATTTTTGCTTTAAGGCTCAGCCTAACCACCGGCAGGTCAGCACTGCTCTGAGAAAGCACTGCAAAGCCACTGCATGATGGGCGACTGTATCATCCCCCCAGCCCTGTGCCAGTGCTCAGCTTGCCATTCAAGATGCTTTTCCCAGCTGCTGGGACCACTGGCTTCTCTAAGGCTCTGTCACACAGGGGTTGTGCTGCCTGGGTAATATACCACTGTTCTGGGTGCAGGATTCAGCCAGTACATTTCCAGCGGAGCTTCTGAAAGGTGCCAGAGGGTTTGCAGCACCAGCACAGGAGAAGGAGCCTCTCAGAGAGGCAAGGAAACATCAGGGTTATTGGAGCAAGATGCTTCAGCTGGTCAGCATCAGATGCACCCACATGAACTGGCTTCTTTAGCAGAATAGCAAAGACTCTAATGAGATTGCCTGAAACCTGTGATATTAAGCCTGAAACTTTGCTGGACTTCATCTCTTTGGGCTACAGTGTCTTGCAGCATTAGTGGGAGGTGGGTATCCTATGCATAAATAATCACAGGCAATTTCAAAAGCGAGGTGAAAGACGAGGAAAAGAAAATAAGGGGCTGCCAAGTGCCTGGGTTGGTGCTGGATAGATGGAGGCATCCTCCGTTCGGCGCTGACGTCTGGGACGTGGTGACGGAGAGAAGGGGGGACACCGGCTGGGGGGCGATGGGTCACCTGTCTCCCTCCCTGGCGCAGGGAAACCACCACAGGGAAAGACTGGGTTAATGGAATAGGGGTTGGAAGGGAGGGGGGAGAGGGGGGTGGAAGAGGCTCGACATCTATTTGGAATGAATGAAATAGATCGGATCTTGGTACTCACCTCCACTGTCCCAGCCCGGCTCCGGGGGCTGCATCGCAGGCATGCGGGCAGGGGGGGCCTGCCGCCGGGGGACCTTACGGAATTTGTTCCCGTTCCTCCTCCAGTCCCCCTCCCGGAGCTGAGCTCCGGTGCCGGTACCGCGCTGCCGCTGGTGCCGCCGAGCCGGTTGCGGCTGCTCAGCGGCTGCAGACGGGGGGGGGGGCGGCGGTGGGACAGCCTCCCATCACCATGGATACCGGGGTACGCACCCCCCCCGCCCGAGGCAACGGGAGGGGGGGCAGGTTTGGTCCCGGGGGAGGGTCGGGGTACCCCCCGCCACCCGGAGGTTCTCACGCTGCTGCTGACTCCCTCTCCTCCAGCTGATGTCAGCTCCTGCCTGCCCCGGCGGGGGGAACACGCTGGGAGCCCCAGCACGAGTTGGGAGGACCACTGTTCTCCACCCAGTGTAAATCACCCACACAGTGGGGAAAAGTAATATGATCCTTTGGGATCCTGGTCCCAGCCCAAAGCTGCTCTGCTCGACTCCAGCTCCTCTATCATTGCCAACATCAACAAACCCCCTCTTACCATGGTCTTTTACCAAAGACTGGGTTTGGCAACTCTAGAAGTCAAGTATTTACAGGAGCAACCATTCCTGGCTGCCCCCAGCCAGTCCACACTATTGGGGAGCATTTATCCCTCCAAAACCCAAAGAAGTAAGCACGGGAGATGTTTAAACAAGCCATTTTGAGATAACACCTGCAGTTTCTCCCAGGAGGTGTTTTGCAAGCTGTCAGCTGTAAGGGATACCAGCATGCTTGGCAATGGCCTCCCCACCACCAAGGAGCCACTCTCTCTGGGCCACATCCTGAACTCCACAGCCCATTTCTTCCAGGGAGAGAAAGTGGCACATCTTAAAGACCCACAGTATCCAGGATGTGGGTGCATGCTTCTGGGGACACCCATGGGGTGAGCAGTGTGTGGAGATCCACTGGCACTGGGTTGTTTTGATTTCCACAGTGAAAAAAAACATGGAGGGAACCCCCCCCAACAATTTCCCTGGAATCCAGCAAAATACTGCTTAGGTCTGGGTGGAATTCAGCTGGAGGCTTCAGCCTGAGCTGCAGTAAGCAGCCTTGGGGATGTGCAAAGGGGCTTCTTTAAGGAGAAGACTGGTAATTCAAATTGAAGCAGATACAAAACACCCATGTAACAACAAAACATTTAATCAGGCACTTGGTACACTGCTATGTCAGCAGTTCCAAGGGGAGCCCTTATAGCTGCAGGGACATCCCCCACCATCCCTGCCCTGGATGCTCCCCATCACCAGCCAGGCAGGAGAGATGTAGCCAAACATCCAACTCCCCCAGTTTTACCCAGACCTCACACTGCGTGTGTTGCGGCTCCTGTCTCCCTAAAGCACAAAGCAGGAAATTACCTGGCTCGGGAGCTGGCAAAGCCATCCCTTCACAGAGGAGCCTCTCTGCTTGCTTTTTATTAATGAAGAATGAAGGACTGGCTGCCTCGCTGCAAGTTTGGGACAGAAATAGCGGCATAGCAGGGACGGACCTAAGCCAAACCACTCTTGCAGACAGTCACCCTTCAGGAGAGCTTGCACCCCAGGCACCCCAAGACCCTCTCAGGCTTTGGGGATGGGCTCCTCTGGTGACAGCAGCAGGTCGAAGGGGACAAGGGGCCGGACCAGCAGCCGCACCTCAGGACTGACGGGGTTTGCCCGCAGATTGAGGCTCCGCAGCGATGCCATGGAGGCCAGCTTCTCCGTTGGCACCTCTGCAAAAGAGAACACTCAGGTGAGCACCCATCCAGGCCTCAGCTGCCAAGGAATTCAGAGTGGTAGAAGGGACAAAAGCTGTGGCTCAATGGGCAGCCCAGAACAAACCCTGCTCACTCCAGTCTCCAGGATTTTATCAGAACCTAGACATAATCAAATACTCAATTATACAACTACTCAAGCAATTGTCTGGCAAGGTACAAGCACCATCATATTAAATGTGGCCACTGCCCTCCAGTTCTCCTAGTACTAGAAAAACCCCTGCTGGTACTCAAAGACTGTTTTATTCTCAATGTTGCAATGCCCAGAAGACCTCACCAGGCTAATGAGGGAGCATGTGCTCTTTGGCTTTGTTGGACAGGCTGCAAAATAGCTCTTGGCTGTTGACGGGCACCCTCTTATTTTGAAATCTCCGTGAATTTGCATGTTTACATTTAGAAAGGGCTTCTAAAGGAAACTCCTTTTACATTAAAAAAGGTGCAAGTTTCATGGATGGTTCCAATGTGAATCCACCAAGAACAGAGAAATAAGACTAATAAGAAAGCCTGATTATTAAGATAATTAAAAGATGGTATATTTAGATTTCTGTTACAAATCACAATATTTGGGGCTTGACAAGCCCACCTGTCTGAGTTTACCAAGAAGAGTTTCTTTGTAATCTGGCCACCAAAACAACAAGAGCCTTTTCTATCTGCAGATCTGATTTCTTCTGCCAATACTTGAGGCAGAATTTCAGTGTTGTGATTATAGCTGGGCAGGAGATTCTGTAGTTTTGAAACACAAAACTTATTTTATGCTGGAAAAAGACTTGAACACCTTGATGGATTTTTTCCTTTCTCCTCCAGAGAGCAGTGCTGTTTTCTGCAATACACGTTTCTTAACAGCGTGCATCTCATTAGGCTGAGCTACTGACAGATTTTTTTACCTCCTCTAACGGCAGATCTGTTCACTACCAATCCCCTCTATAATTGTGCTGGTTTTTCCCTTGATGCACTTTTTCTTTTTTTTGGTATTTCTTCCTGTTTAATATCCTCTAAGGCTATGCAGAGTGATAAACCCTCACTTTGCTTAAATTTAGTGAGTTAAGTGTTCTAGGGAGCAGCCTTGCCCAGGGTGGGAACAGCTCAGCTCTGCAGCTTAATTCAAGTTACAGAGCAGTGATTCACCCTGGCATGAAACAACAGGCAGGGCATGCAGTGAAGCCTACAGCTATATATCTGTGCTGTGAGAGCCATGAACTCCTCTATGAGCAACCCAAAGCCTCACTTACCAGCTCCTCAATGAATCAAGTCCTTGCTTTTGAGCATGAATTATGCATACTGACTTCACCAGTTAGGCAAAAATAGGAAAAAGAAGCTTTGTTAATAATTAAAGCAAACGATTTTTTTTTCAGATCAGAATATGATATAATAAGTGAGTGAAAAACCTAGCTCCTTCAGATGAAAGGGCTGCCAAGGCTTTGGGAGGCATCTGAGGAGATAGATATGAAAGAGGTGCAGAGGCAGCTAAGGGGCTAGGTAATGAACACTGACAGCTCCAGAGGTCTTGCAGCCATGTACATCTGCAAATTGAAGGTGGAAAGACTCTGCTCAGGTCAGCAGAGCCACTGTCTGGTCACCTTTCAGCATTACCCACATCCTTGGCAGCCACCAGACTCCTTCAAATCCACTGGTGGAAACACAGTCTCTGGCTCCTCTGCAGCTATTAAGAGAGATGCATTTTTCATACCATTATCCTAAATTAAGAGTGGTTCTCTGATGCTCAGGAGAACAAAATCGGTCCCAGCCCCAGCAGTGACCTGCCCAGCCCTGGTAGTAGTTCCCAGCATCCCCTTTGTTATATCAACATCTTCTGCAATAAACCATTAATTAAGGAATAAGGGAAAGAAAAACTGGAGCTTCAGGCACCCCAAAATACCTATGGATTTGGGAGCTGAAAGTGCTAATTTGGTAGAATTCTGATTCACAGGGAAAGATCTAAAAGCACTTTCCCTTTAATATATTAATGCATATATTAATGCATATATTAATGACATTAATATATACATAATTACACTTCAGGGTTAAGAGCTTATTGAGATGAAAAGGGCAGCTTATGGCACTAAATGTCTCCTTTCACAGAGCCCACATACTCCAAGTAGGCATTAATCTCCTTTTACTCCTGCTTCCCTTTAGCTGGAGAACATTACCTACCATCTCCAGTTCAGTATGCCCTAGTAGGTGACTCACCCCTCTTTTTCAGCAAGTGCTTTAAAATCTGTTTTACAACACTGCTATGAGGTCCTTCAGTATCACTGAGAAAGCAGAGGAGGACAGGTAGGACCAGCATATGGTTACTACAGTGCTACAAAGCAGTGATCTGCAACCCCCATACTTATGAGGGCAGCTGTAATCCTTCTCCAACCTCCATCTCTACCCATAGCACATACAGCATTCTTCTCCTCTCTGATGGTCTTTTATCTGGAGCAGGGTTCTCAACTTGTTATTGGTCTAAGTGGGACAACCTGGCTCCCAAACTATAAAAGGCACCAAAATGCAGTTTCTGCTCCTTTCTGTACTGCTAATGCAGCTCTTTCTTATGCTAGGCTGGCTGGAGGTATGTGGGTAATGCAGCTGAAAATCAGCATCAAAATGAGCTTTCAAGTATCTGAACAGCTTGTCCAAGAATGTGTTGGTTACTCGTTGTGAGTCCCTGCTGCCAAAGCATGGTTCTCAGCCAAACATGGCAGGTCAATTGTACAGGTATGCAGCAAGGAAAGTGCCATCTTCTATAGTCTGATTCAAGACTGTTTGGGGTGAACTGTGTCCTGCTGCTGTATTCCATGTGTGAAGGGCTCCATCCTACCTGACTGTTAAATAAAATACTTGTGCCAGTTAAACTCAAACTGATGGATTTTCCTTAATTCTCTCTCCTGTGCCTTGTGCCAGGCTAGTGTGGGAGGAAAAGGTGTATGTATAAATACAAGCTCATAGATAATACATAAAAATGTACTGGTATATAAAAGTCTATATATATCTATATAAATGCAAAGTCACACAAAGATGAGCCTGGGAGGTATTTGGGAAGGGCTGGCAGGGGCAATGTGATTGCCCAGACTTTTGTTTCCTTGGGGAAAAGGGCTGCAACACCCCAGCTTTCTAATCTCCACCTTTTTCTCTCTCCAGAAAATGCTAATCTTGCCTGTTTCTGCAGCCAGACAACATTATGTTTGCTACTAAGATATGTCCCTAAAACACTTTAGCCTGAAATTGTTAATTTCTACCCTGTATTTTTCCTGAGTCTGATAACCGCAGCCAAGGAGAGTCTGGTGGGAGATGACCAAGCCTGGAAGCTAGGTTTTCCAGCCACCTTCTCCCCTGGGATTAATCCCACTGAATGCAACCTTTGTCACAGCCTTTTCTCCCTGCATTTAAGCAGGGGAAAATGTAACAAGAAGCTGTATTCCCTCCTTGCAGCAGCCTGCTTGCACAAAATGAGTGGGAGATACACTCTCTTTGGAGACCAAGTCTGATTTAAGTCAACCAATTAGGCTCAAAAAGTAATGGAGGAAACTAAGAGAGCTCTCTACAGGAGGCAGGAGAGAAAAAAAGGGGTGAGGAAGAAAAATGTATGTTGCTGACTGTCATGAAAGCAGTATTTAACATTTTGTGTTTCTACAGGCATGGCCAGGGAGCAGCTGATGCTGTTAATAAAACTTCTGTAGCAGGGAGCAGCTTTCCCAGCAGCAGCTGAAGCCATCCTAGATAAAACAGCAAAATCGAGTGGACTTGATATTTGCCTCCCTGATGATCTGCGTGGGCTGTGGGATGCTCCAGCTTGGGCTCTTGGAAGCTCAATCCTAAATAAACTCTTTTATCTACATGCAACAGCTGTCCATTTTGCCCAACTTTTGGGGACTCCAAAAGCTTCAGCTTTGCACATAAAAGGTTTTCCTCTCACTGCAGGGTCAAGGGATGAGCAGCTCTTGCTGTTTCTTTGATTTATTTTTGGTTTAGGGGATTTTGTAGTGTTACAGCTCCTATTTGCTCTGGGAAACATTCAGGTGTGTTTGTGCCCTTACTTTGCCTGGCAGCAAACACCCTAGCTCAGCCTCCTTAGGGCTGGGTTCTGCCATCAGGTCTATTTTTTATTAAATCTAGTGATTCAGTCACAGCTGGAGCTGCCTTTGAGAGCCATATCCCAGTGCACTGAACAGGGTAACTTGAATGAGGCTTGATTCCCCCTGTGCGTGCCACAGCTTTGCCTCAGGAGGCAGTATAAGTGTTAGCAACAGCAAGAGGCTAACATGACTGTCTATTTAGCATCTACCCAGCACCTGGATGCCCTTCCCTCTTTCAAATTCATGCTCCTGTTGCTGGATCACTAAGCTGTCTCTTGCTTTGGCTACATCTCAGGGCATGGTGGACCACAAGCAAAGCTTCGAGCCAGCATCCCTCCCTGCCCAGGGATGTGGATCAGCATCATGGGATGCTTGTCCTCCCTCCAGTGGGAAAAGGTCTTCCTCACCTCTTATCTCGTTCTCTTCCAGGTCGATGGTCTCCAGGGCAGTGACACCAGCCAGGGACTCAGGGAAATGCCGAAACCTGTTGCGGGAGAGGTTGATGGCCCGGAGGTGCAGCAGGGAGGTGATCTCCTCAGGCAGGCGGTGCAGGTAGTTGCCTGCCAGGTTGAGCTCTTGGTTTGGGGAACAGGGGAGAGCGGGGGGAAGGGGAGAAGGGATGGAAAAATAATTAATGCAGAGCTTAATTTGCAGCCTCTGTCCCCCATGGGCTGCCAGGTCCAGCAATGGGATTCCAACTCTAAAAATAGGATTTCTTGCTCGTCCCAATAGTTTGCCACTGTACTTTTGCCTGTTGTGAATACTGCTTTTAGGATTGATAAGTTTCTTGGCTTCCTCAGGCTTTCCTAATGGAACCCTTTGAGCATTTTGCAAGCAGGGGCTGTAGAAATAAGTAATATTTCTTAGTAAAGTTGGTGCAATTCCCCCCACTGCAGATTTGTCATGGTTTAAGGCTAGTTTGTTACCTTCACATACCAGAACCCCTTCTGAGATATAAACAGTCTTGTGGAAAAAATATCTATATGTGAAAAATACCTATTCTACAGAGTTTAACCGTCTTTGCTCTCCCACCACCCTCCCAGAATGAGCTTCTGTATGGCCAGGAGCAGCACTTCTTCATGGAAGCCCATTAGCCATAGGAACAGGAACTTGAATTCTGCTGTTCAAGCACCCTTCTCCAGTGACACAGACCTTTCTGCTCTATAAATACCCATGCAAGCTGCCCTGCTCCTCCTAATACCTGGTATTTATAGATCCTGCCTTATTCAGACTATTGCAAGGCTCTCTACTGCAAGAGCCCTGCTGGGGCCCAGCATGTTCATCACTGGAGTGATTTGTTCACTGGCAGAGCAAAGCCCTTGCTGGGAAGAGATCTTTGCTCCTAGGGCTCACTGGGCTGTCTAGAAAATGAAAATTGATTTCCTTTGCTCCAAGTCTTTCTTTTCCCCAGCCTAGGGGAGTTTTCATTGATGGTGTTCCAGTACAATACAGGAAGCTTCCCCAGATGCCCACCACAGTGGCATTTGTGCAGTACATTATATGAACAAAATATTTGCCTTCAAAAGCTGCCAGAAACCTTGGTGCTGCTGCAGGCAGGCAAAGCCCCAGTACAATCCCCATTGTTCAAAACCATGTTGCTGGGTGCTCTGGGTGCTTGTATGACCATACTTCAGCAGGTTAGCTTTTGGTTGCTTTTGCTGGGCTCCACAGCATGGCATTAGCCATGCTTTGACAACTGTCCTCATCTCCTACAGTGAATGAAGAGAGATCAGCTAACACTAATGTCTCATGAGGGGGGCTAATCAGCCAGCAGCATGCTACCATGCCTTCTGCAGCCTGAAATGTCCCATCTTGGCCATGCACCATTATGCCCAAGCTGCCTTTCATGTCCCTGTTCAACCCCAGCCTCATCCTTGGAGCTGGAGGATGAGTGATGCTGCAGCAGCCTGGCCACTGCTGGAAGCTGGCAGGGTGTGGGTTTGGGAGAGTGGGTGAATTAAAAACTAGTTTCCCCTGTCTGCAAGGGCTGGAAAGGGTAAAGAAAAATGAATTTGGAAGGGAGTGAACTATAGTTCAGAATGGGGAGTATGTGCAGGGAACCAAAAACTGCAGTGGGGAAGCTCTGGTGCTGTGCCTCCTCTGCACCAACCTGGGGCTCTTTGCTGGGTTCTGGGGGTTTGGAAGTGGCTGTTGTGAAACAGTGGGGCTGCCCCTTACCTCTCAGCTGGTTGAAGGTGGTGACAAATCGGTTGGTGATGGACTTCAGCTCGTTGTTTGCCAGGGAGATGCAGTGGATCCCCTCAGTGACACTTCTCATTGCCTTGTAGATGCCAATGGGGAAGGTCATCAGTTTGCAGTTGGCCAGATCTGCCCCAGAGAGACCAAGGCATCTTATAATGCACCTCAGCTGGGATGGAGCAATGCTTTCCATCTTGTTTTCTACTACTTAGTGCTTGACTTGCTTGCCTGGGTGTTGCCACCTATGGATGCTGCAGTATCCTCTGCCATACTCCTCTCTTGCAGAGATCTCTGCAGTTACCTCCTCAGTGCCAATACTTTGTTCTCATCAGCAATGCTAAGGCTGTTCTGCTTCAGGCTTGTTCAACCCTAAGTCACATTGCAAATACTGCCATGGTGCAAAGTCCTTCTGCAAAACTTCAGCTAGCCTGTCTATGACTAATACCTTCACAACTTCAGAAATCCCCCTCCATTATGTCCCTGACCCTCAGGGGATGGTCGAGCAATGCAGGGATGCCTCCTCCACTGCTGACTGGGATGGGGATGGAGCAGAGCTTTCCCTAGACTTGCTCGTGGCTGGCTTTCTCATGATGATCAGTGCTTTCTCACAGCAAGAAGTGGGGAGAGGAAAGGTATTTGTGCTTATGATCTATTGGCAATTTTGTTTTCTCCACGTTATTTCTATTTCTCATTTTGGGATGTGCCAGAGGATGGAAACCCTGTCCCAGCCCCATGGTGCTCAGCCTTAGCTCTGCTGCTTGTCCTCTCGCCAAAGCTGTGGCAGGAGCTGCATGAGCTCTGTCCTCCCCTGCTTATCATCAAGCTCAGGAGGCTCTCGAGAGGCTGAGTGATGAAGCTATGACTCTCAGCGTATGCTGGTTTGTACCCCAGGGCTGGGAATCCAGCATGAATAAAAATGAGCGGATTTCATCTGTTTTGATGAACTGTGCGTGGGACTTGGATATTAGCTAGGAACAGGGAAATTGCAGAAAAACACGAATTGACAAAGCAATGTGGGGAAAGACTTGGTTCCTGCCATCACTTGCAATGAGAGACTGGACCCCTGGGGCATGTCCCAGGGCATTATATGCCATTACTGAGAACCCACTCAAACCTGGGGGAGGGGGCTGAGGGTCTTTTGGAGGAACCTTTCCCCTCCCTATGGCTGCGGGAGCCTCGGGTGCAGCAACCAGAGTGGGGCCAACAGCTTCTTATTTTTAGACTGTGGCAGCAAAGAATAGAGCACTGCTCCCAGATACCCGATCCTTCCCTGGGCCCGAAGGGGGAGCTGAGCTGCAGCGATGGCCTTACCCAGGGAATCCGTTTTGTTCTCCACCGTGTCATTCACCTTCCTGGCTACCCGGGCTACCGCCTCACCCATCCTCTTCTGCATGCGGGCTCCCGGTCCCGCCGGGGACGTGGTTTGGCCGGGGGGATCCACGGCTGGAGGAAGAAATCAGTCGCTCCGGCCTTTCAGGAGAGTCCTGCTAAAAATAACTGGTGGGATCAGTGTTCCCGGGGGAGGGAGGGAGGCTGTGCTGAGGCTGGCTTGGCCCTAAGGGTATGAGATTCACAACTTTCCAGGATGGTACATTTGCGATATGGAGATACAACCCCTTTCCTGGAATGGGTAGTGGGGATGCATCTCCTTTCCTAGTGATCTGGGGCTGGTGTGGCCCATAAAGACAGGATTCACAACTTTCCAGGTTGGTACTTTGGGACATGGGGATGAGTTCCCTTTCCTCGTGATGTGAGGATGGTGCAGCCCTTGGGATGTGGGATTCCCAGCATTTTGGGTTGGTGTATTTGGGATACAGGGATGTGTCCGTTTTCCTGGTGACTTTGATCAGCTCCGCTCAGCCAAAATGTCTTCAGAGAAGGAGCCCTGAGCACTCGGGCTGCCTCCACTCGCACTGCAGACAGGACAGGACCTTAAAACGCTCTTCCCACGCCGGGAGTCGAACCCGGGCCGCCTGGGTGAAAGCCAGGAATCCTCACCGCTAGACCACGTGGGAGGGCGCGGGCAGCACCGCCTGCCCCCGTGCCTGCCCCCTGGCGGCGGCGGGCGGAGCGCGGCGGCAGCGGGGGGCGGGGGGAGGCGGTGCCCGCTCCGCGCCGCCTCCGCGGGGACAATAGCACGGGGCCATGTCGTCCGCCGGCGGCCGCCAGCCCAGCCAGAGCCGAGCCATCCCCACACGCACCGTGGCCCTCAGCGACGTGGCACAGCTCCCCCCGGACTACTGCACCACCCCCGGCGGCACCCTCTTCTCCACCACCCCGGGAGGTAAGCGCCGGGGTGGACGGGGCCTGCGGGGCGGTGGCCGCGGGGCCACGCCGGGGGAGCGCTCCCGCCGCCCGCCTCTTTAAACACCACCTCTCGCGCCTGTATCGTGTCTGTACCCACACAGCGCTCACATAGCGCCTGCCGCCGGTTGGTAAAGGAAGCAGGGTGTGTTTTCCGGGGGGTGCAGAAGGTCCTGGCCAGGGTGGGAGCTGGCCCCGGTATCGGGTGGCAGGCGGCCCCGGGGGGACGGGCTGATCAAAGCTCGTTGCCCCGAGAGGTGTCGGTGGAGAGAGAAGGGGGCTCTGCCCCTTCCCGCTGTGACCCCCTGCGGTCGGAGCATCCCTCGTCCCCGGGCGGGGGAGACTAGCACGGGACATTCCACGGTGCCGCATCCGTCGGCATGCGCTCCCACCGCTGCCGTGGGATAGCCACACTTCCGCACAGGACAGCGGCGAGCGCCCCGGGCAGCTGATCCCAGGTGCCGCCGGGGGTGTTTACCTAGCGCGGAGTTATGGCCCGCAGTGCTCAGATAAGAGCGGGCAGAGCGGCACCCCCCTGTCCTCCCCGCCTGTCCTTGGTCCTGCCGGGAGACTCCCTCTGCAAACAAGCGCTGCTGGGCCGGATCCCCCCCAGCTTCCTCTCATCGCCCCCCCCAGGCACCCGGATCATCTACGACCGCAAGTTCCTGTTGGATCGCCGCAACTCCCCCATGGCCCAGACCCCGCCTTGCCACCTCCCCAGTATTCCCGGCGTCACCAGCCCCGGCTCGGCCGGAGAGGAGCCCAAAGCGGATGCCAACAACTTGAACCACCAGGAGGGGAAGCCATCCATGGGTAAAAGACCCCCGGGGTGGGGCGGGAGGATTTGGGATGGGAGGATTTGGGGTGGGGGGTGACCCCCCTAACGCATGTCTCCTTACTTCTTGCCAGGGGACGACGCTCAGTTCGAGATGGATATCTGAGTGGGAACCACGGAGAGGCAGCAACTCCCCAGACCTGTGCACACCCCATTCGGCTTAGCAGGATCCATCCCGGCAAGGCAGAGGCAGAAGCGGTCCCCATCGGCATCCCTCTCCCTGCCTGCCTCCCTCACTCTTTCCAAGAGGCACAGCTCTGGCTTCTCCCCTTTTTTGGGTGACCAGTCCCAGCATGTACTGGACAGAGCATCCCTTCTGGATCCAGCCCTATTCCTCTTCCTCTGCCCACTGACAGCCTGATCTCCACTGGGCTTCTTAAACATCCTTTTGCCTCTCCTGCTGCCTTATGTTCCCCCCCCCCCAAAAAAATAATCTCCTGTTACCCCAAACCTCCCATTGCCGCCAGCTTGGCAGTCCAGAGCTGCGTCATCCCTTTTGCTTCTTCTCCCAGAAAATTTGGGAGGAGGGGAAAAGAATTGCTCCTAAAACTGAGCACTTGCTTGCACCCCAGGAAAAGGGTTTTTCAGTTCCCCTGGGACCTGCTGGCATTTGGTGGACAGCATTGGCAGCCTGTTCCCTTTGGTGGGCCAGGGGTCCAAGTTAGGCCTCAACAGCATTGGACAGCATGCCCACATCTCTTTCCTACCTGGATTTCTTCCATCATGTCCTTTTGACCGGGTCTGTATCCCCAACCTGCCAGCCAGGACTTGAAGTGACTTGGCCATATGTTACAAAAAAAGACCCCTTGCTTTTATGGCTTTGGTACTAAAAAGGGGAGCTTCACCAGCAATGCTTCTTTTTTTCGCATCTCTGGAAAAGTGCTTTTCTTTTTTACACCCCATCCCCCTTTAAATGTGAATAACACAGGAGCAAAATCCCTTGGCACTGTTGAATGTCTCAGGAATACCTGGGCACCTGGGGGGGGTGACATTGCAGGGCTGCAATG
Organism: Melopsittacus undulatus; assembly: GCF_012275295.1. NCBI lineage: Eukaryota > Metazoa > Chordata > Aves > Psittaciformes > Psittaculidae > Melopsittacus > Melopsittacus undulatus. The sequence goes on along the minus strand of NC_047530.1, from coordinate 68,168,414 downwards.
CTGTTTCTGGAGTGCTCCAGTTGCAGGGTGCCAGTGTTGTTGCTGTCCTCCACTTGCTTTTTATGCCAGGTCTTCCCCTGGCCGGGTTGTGCTGCAGTGCATAAGGGGTTTCCATGTTAATCTCCCACCACCAGTGGCTTTGCCAGGCTGGCACATTGTGGCCATCCTGCCTGTGTCTGGCATCTTGAAACCCCCTGGAGATGGGATGTATTTTTTCTTCTCTCTTGGTGCAACTCTTGCCTTGAAGAGTGGCATCCAGCGAGGGCATGCGTAGCAGGGGATGCCACGGCAGTGCCGTGCTGTGCCCCCTCTTCCAACTAGCCTCCCCTTTTTGTATTTTTACTGCCTATTGGGAGCCATAACAGCTTTGAAACCTTCTCAAGTGCCATTTTATCAGCCCCCACCTGAGTGCCTGCTCCATCTATCCTGTCTCTCTCACTGGGGTTGTGTGTCCCCCCCAGTACCCAGGCCTAGGGACCTGTTGGGGTGGTGGCTGTGTGGGACAGGGATGGGTACGCCCCACACTGACATCCATGCTGCAGGCTTTGTGCACTTTCCGTCCGGTAATTTATTTCTCTAGGTGTGTTTGGCGTGGGTCGGCACGGTGGCTGGTGAGCTCCCATCTTCCAGCTGCTTTTCTCAGTAGGGGGGTGCTGCTGCTCATTTTTGGGGGAAAAAGGCAAAAAAACCCAAGGGAATGGGGTGTCTCCCATCCTTTCCCTTACATAGGTAGTGCTCAGTGGGATAGGATGTGAATATGTAGCTGGCCATCGTAGGCGCACGAGTGAGTGAGTGGAAGTAGAAATATGTATATGTGTGTGGGTGGGTGGTGATAAGACACACACAAATATATATATTATATATAAATAAATATATTTTCCTTAAAGCGAAGATCCTAGGAGGTCTGTTAGGTCCTCGGATCGAGGAAGTGGCAGGGGCAGGGGCTGAGGACATCCTTCGCAGAGCAGGCATGGCCACCATGGATGCAGGGACCTAGTGCCTTTGGCACAGCTGCTCATTTTGGGAAGCCTGCTCTCCAAGCAAAAAAATCAGAAGCTATACAAGGACAACTTACAGACAGGAGCCGGGGGGAATCACTTTTCCCCTAAAAAAATCCCTTTCTGAACCTCCTTTTGTCTCCATTCCCCATCCCAGTGACTTTCTCCCGGTTCTCTTTTATAACTGGGCTTGGTGCTGAAGAGCAGGGAGGGAGTGCCTGGCCTCGCTGGGGCAGCTCCTCTGCTAGTCAGGGTATACATCTGGGTTTTTTACTGTCTCTTCAAGCAGGTGTTTGGGAGGAGAAAAGCTCTCACCAGTGGTTGCTGTTACAGTGAAATCAATAAAGATTTTGGTCTATTAAATCGAGGTGCTGGAGGTTTCTTTTGACTCTGACTCAGGGTACGGGGGGATTTTTCCTTCTCTTCAGAGCAAATGCCTCCTGGGTTTCACCTTCCTTGCGGGTCAGCCCTCCTTCCTTTGTATTTTAGCTTTTCACTTTTTCCCCTCCCAAATTCTTTAGGTAAGTTGCTTTCCAAATTTCCAGTTTGGAAAAAAGGGGATCCAGACCAAGGACAGTAAATTAGGAGTGAGCCCCCACCTCTAGCTGTGCGGAAATTAAGTATTACAAAGATCAGGGGAGGGTTAAACCCAGAACCAACAGCCAAGGGTTAAGGAGGGACGCGACTGCAAAATTTCATGCACAGAAATATCTGGTTTTACCATAGAAGGGTCTCCCATGTGCAAAATTGCTGCAAATTGGTCCTTTATCCTGCACCATCAGGTGCAAAAACGTGGGCATCAAACTAGAGAGGTACCAAAGAGCATGGGACATGTCCAAGCTAGACTCTAAACATGCAAATAATGTCCTGAACTTAAGCTAAGCTTAAACTGCAAACCCCCAGCAATTCCCCACGTTGCTGCTAAAGGCAAGGTTGCATGAGCCCGGGGTACCCTGGCCAGTGACCCCTTCCAGCTGGTGTGAAAGAAGCATGTGCCATCATGCATTCCTGCCTTGCACGAACTGGGCAAGAGCCCCATATGTTGGCTGCGCTGCTAAAGCCATCACGTAAACTGGGTTTTAGCTGCTGGGGGCTGCAAAGCTGTTGCAAAGCCAAAGCTGTCTCACAAACCAGTGCTGGCCAAGGAGAGCAGGTGGGTACAAGCATGGAGGTTCAGCCACCCCCACCCAAGGTCCTCCCTGAGGGCCCTGATGGACCTCAGCAGCCCCAGCCAGACTCACCTGGGGACCTCTATGCCCAGGAACACATTAAGGGCAGCACATGGCCTGGCTGCTCCATTAGCCTATGCTGCAGCCTTGGCTGTTCCATCTCTGCTGCTCCTGGAGGGACCCAGCCCTACTTACACTCTGGCAGGGGGGCTGTGCTGATGCAGGTGTGTATAATTAAAATTCTCACTTTAATTATATATGTAATTTATAAACCATGTAGCAGCAAAGTTGGCCCTTTTTTATACCAGCTACTCTGTATGGTGGGGAGGGGGACATCTGTGCAGCAAGTCCCTTTTCCCCTAGGAGGAAGGAAAAGATAGGTGAGAGCAGGGCATTCCCTCTGGCTGCAGGTACAACTTAAGGGGCCCAGCTTCTGTGGGTGCCTCAGCAAACAACCAGCAACCTCCCCTCCCCATGCTGTGGCACCCCTGAAAGTGCATTACTATGGGATGTGGACTCTGCATGTGAAATACTGCAGTGGCAAGCCACATTCCCAAACTTCCTCTGCCTGTGCAGGTCCCAAGGGGGCAGCTGGGAGGGTGGTAGCAAGGGTGCCACTGACATGGGTTTTGAGGCCCTTTGCCACCCCAAACTGGCCACACATGACGTGGTTCTTCTGTGACCTCCTGTTAATGTGGGTGCATGTTGCAGCAGCAGTGCCTCGCATAGTGCTGTTACCCAGGATAAGATTAACTTATTATTGCTATACTCTTGCTCCTGATCCTGAGTTTGAAAGTGGGATGTAGGACAGCAGGTGGAGAAGGCAGTGAGGAAACCCTTTCCTTCAGAGGAGACACTGCTGCTGGTGCAAAGCATGCGTGTTGCACAGCTGCTTCCTCCTGCAGTTTCCCCCAGCTTCTGGCTCTGCAGGTTGTTTCTTACCTGAAGTCTCTGTCAAGGGGTGCCTAAAGCCTGCTGGGGAAACCAATCCGGAAGAAAGCTGTGTTGCTTGGAAACAGGCAGCACGTCTTTGTGAATAATGAAAGAGAAGTAAGACATTTCTGCTTCCACTGCTGAACGGGAGCGGTGGATCCCGAGTTCCTCTTCATTTGGTCCAAAAAGTGTGTGGATTTTGAAGCCTGTGTACAGAGGAGAGGAGTGAGATGAAAAAAACGCTGATGAGGCATTAGTGAGCTCCCCTCCTGTCCATGAGGGCTGTCCATGAGACCTCAAGCTTCGGGCAGCACAGCTGTTTTCTTCCTGAATTTTGGGGTGCCCTTTTTTAATCCTGGCTTCCAAAGCACCTGCAGTGAGGTGCACGTGTGTGGGGAGCTCCTCAGTGGGAGCTTCTGGATGCTGATTTGGGAGCTAAAAATGGAGATTTTTTTTTCTAAAAAAGATAAAATTTCAGTCTAGGACTGAAGCTGTCAGTTGACAGCTGTCAATGAACCAAACCTGGCTAATTTCACATGCAGAGGGGTGACTGAAGCCTTCGTTGGATTTATAGCTCTGGACCTGAGTTTGAAACTGGAGCCGTTGCCGCCTGCACGTGTGACTGCTGGGGTCTGTCCCGTGGTGTGCAGCTGTGTGATTCAGCACAGCAGCTCAGGAAAGGGTATTTTGGCTGAGCTGGAGGCTGGGAGCCTGGCTAGTATCTAGGATCCCGATTAACAAACTTTCCAGCCCTGCTTTCCAGCCGTTACCATTTTCGGACTGCCTCTGGGCTCCGTTTACATTCCTGGCCCTCCTTCCCAGTGCCGGTGAATGTGTTAATGTCGTTTTTCTCTTTTTCCTTCAGTCTGCTGGTGTCCCATAAACACTTATTTGGCAGTGCCTCCCGGAGCAGTGCAGCAGTTATGAATGGTGCTGCATCTGAGCAAGGCTGTAGTGCCTGGGCATTGGGGGTCTCTGAGGAAGGTGGGGCTGGGGTCCTCCTTCATGTGGCCCTCTGAGGGCTCAGGGGTCAACACAAATGAAATGGGGGAAGGCAGCTGGGGGCTGGAGGACTTGGGGGTTTATGGATTAGCTAAAATAGCATCTTTCCATGGCAGCAGAGTAAGTGCAGTGCCTGTTGGCAATGGGGGAAACCTGAAGTCATCTCATGGCTTTACTCTGTGCTGTGATGGAAACTAACAGCAGATGAATAGACCCTGTTGCTGGCCCTGCTGGTACTGGCAGAGTCATCGCAGGAACCCACCATGGTGCTTGTATGTGTTAGGGAACAGCTGGGTGGGCAGCAGCTTATTTCCCCAGGCACTTGAGTGGCCCAAGCAAGGTGGGATTGTTCTGAGACTTGGGGCGCTGGAGCTACCCTCGTGTTTCAGAGGATGCCTCCAGGTCTAACACCTCCCTACCATGCCCTGAAGGCCTCCCACAAGGTGGGAAAGCCAAGCATGGAGGCTTGGTGAGTGGCTTACTTTTAGGCCAAGCTGCTGTGTTTGGGTCTGTGAAAGCAGTGCTACATACCTAGCTTCACTTTGGGATGCTGCTTCCCACCCTAGCTGTGGTTAAGAGCCCTGGAACCAGCACATGGGAGAGGAGATCTTCTGGGGCTGGACAGGGAGGTTCTATCTCCAGCAGGCTGCAAGGGGGCTTAAAATTAGCAGAAAGTGCAGGTTCCTCTGTAAGCTTCAGCTCTCAGGCTGCTTTGAAAGTTGTGCTGAGTGCTTGCACAAGTGAGTGTTGTACTCTCCCTGTGTGAGCTCTGGGGCGCGATCCACCTTGGCATGATAAAGCAAGGAGGTAAGGGCTCACTGCAGGCCACTTCATATCACTTCCAGCCTGGATCCAGTCCCCATCACGCACATCTGCTCTCTCCTCTTCCATTTCTGGGAAGGAAGAGAGCATTTTGGCTTTGAGAGATGCAGACAGTGCCTTGATGCTCCCAAAACTTGTGGTGTCCTTCTGAATCTCTCTGAGGCATTTGCCAGTCCCCTGTCCATCCGAGGGGATTGACACAGGAGGGGATGTGAAGGATTAATGTGGCTGGGGGATACTATGTGCTGGGGGTCCCTGAGGGCATAGGTGTGGTGGCTGGGGGATGCTGCATGCCTGGATGTCCCTGAGGGGGATGGGTGCTTTGTGCCAGAGGGTCCCCCAGGTGATGGATGGCTGTTGTCTGGAGGATGCAGTGTGCTGTGGGTCCCTGAGGGGACGGATGCTGTGGCTAAGGGGTGCTGTGTAGTGGAAGATCCCCTCAAGGATGGCTGCTGTGGCTGGGGAATGTGATGTGCCACGGGGCCCCTGAGAATAAGCGTGCTTCGTGCCAGAGTGTCCCTGAAGGGATGGGTGCTGTGGACTGGGGGATGCTGCATGCCGAAGGTCTCCGGGGTGATGGATGCTGCATGCCAGGGGGTCCCTGAGGGGGAACAACGTGCTGGGCGCGGCGGTGGGGCGGGCCTGTGTGTGGGGGGGTGTCCCTGGGCGGGGGGCGGCGCTGGGCAGCCGGCTGGGGCCAAGCGGCAGCGCTGCCCCTCCTCCGGTTCCGCCTCCTTCCCCCGCCGAGGCTCCGGCGGTCGGGGCGGCCGCGGGGCTCCGCTCCCGCCACCCCGGTCCCGCTGCCCCCATGGGGCGCCCGACGGCGCGGCCAGCCCGGCGCGGGAGCTGAACCTGGAGCTGCCGCTAGGTACCGCATCCCTTCCCCCCCGGATGGGCTCCTCCGCTCTTCCCCTTCTCGGGCCGGGTGGGGGTCATTTCGCAGCCGGGTGCATGGGGAAGAGGATGGAGGGAGGGTGGGTACCGGCTTGGAGCCGGTCGGGACCCTGGCGTGCCCTCATGCGCTCCCCAGGGAGGGGGAAGGTTGCTGCCAGCCCCCATCGGGAGAGGGGGGTGGGTGCCGCTGCTCGGCAGCCTTCCTCCTGCGGGGCCCGGGGTGTTGCTGGGCAGGGGTCCCTTCACCTCGGAGCCGAGGCGGGGGATGATGGGAGGAAGCTTTAGTTTGCCCCAGGAAAACAAACCCCACGGTGTCTGCATGAGGTGCCCCAGCGCGGGCGAGGAGGTTTTATCTGCAGCCAGTGCTGTGCTTGAAACCTCTAGAAAATAGATGGATAAGTAGTTTTGAGGCCCAGCATCCGCTCTGTGGTGTCTTCCCAGCTCATGTGCCTTTGCAGTCCTGTTTCCTATTTAAAAGGGTTTTTTCTCTCCCTCTTGCTGCCTGGAAGCCAGCCCTGCAGGAGGCTGACCCAGGCGGGAAGCCCAGTGCGGCTGTCTGCTGGTGCTAGCCGTGCCTGTTGTGGCTGGAGTGCCCCAAAGTGAGTTTTGGTGTTTGCATCCATTGGTTTGCCTTCCTTACACCCCCAAAGGCCATCTGGGAAGCCAGCTTTGATATGGGGATTTGTGGGATGGCTCTCCACTGGAGAATTAGGATAGAGAAGGAAAAGGAGCAGATGTAACCACAGTTCCTTTCCTGCTTGGGAGCATCCCAGTCTGGAGTTTGGCTCTGCAGCATCCCATTTGGGGAGCATAGGAGAAGCAGGAAAGCTGGAATCACTCAGCAGTCAGTTTCCCTCTGGTATGTTCATGCATGGTATGTCGCAGAGACTGGTGGGCTTCTGCCCCATGTAGGACTGGGGTCACCCTCACTGCAGTGTCTCCCAGGCAGAGCTGGGATGCGGAGTATATCCTAGAAGGAAAGGCTGCCTACTCTCACTAAGCTCCTGCCCAGGATCTGTAGCTATTGGGGCTGAAAGCTTCCAGAAACTACATCCAGGCTGTGTTTCCTATGGCTGCCGGACTTTTCCGGACCTCTTCCTCTATGCTTTCCCCAGTGCATCACTCCTCTAAGCACTGGGGGGGTGGGGTGTATGAACACCATCTTCCTGCAGCGCTCTGGACTGCAGCACTTGATACATCCCAACGTGTGTCTTGATTGTTATTACCTCTGGATGGGGAGTGGGGGGAGAAGGCAGTAAGTTTTGGGGTGGCTGGGCTGGGAGTGAGCAGGCATTGCCTGAGGAGGGAGCAGGCAGGCAGGGGCAGGCATGCAGGCAGCAGTGGTGGGACATTTCCTTCCTGGAAGGCAGGAAGTGATTATGTCTGCACAAATGACACGGGGCCTAAAAATAACTGTCAGGTCCCTGTTGTGAGCACATCCCCCTGGGATTTGCTTGATTTCTCTTTATTAAGGAGAGTGGGGTGGGGGAGAGCCCAGGAGCAGGAGCTCCGTGCGCTACCGCATGCAGAACCACCGAGCGTGCAAAGGCGTGTGCGACGGCGGGGGCTGGCTCGCATAAGGTGCTGCTTGTCTTGCGAAAGGTGTGGTCTGCAGCAGCCCGGCTTTGAAAAGCGGCCCCGTGTAAATGGAGCCTTCCCATTGCTCCGCCAGCCTTCCCGTCGGGAGGGGAGCCGGTGGTTAGCTAGGAATAGCACAAAATCATAGCCCTCGCCTACCCGAAGAGCCCTAGCCAGGCTTGTGGCGCTGAGCTTCCCAGGGTTGGGAGCAGGGTGCTGCGCCGTGGGTGCCACCCCAGGGTCCCCACCCTTGTGAGGACCCCCCCGGCCACCAGCCTGTACAGGGTCACGCAGCTAAACTTCCAGTGGGAAGGAGTGGAAATAGCACTGGCTGAAAGGTTTGGCTGAGCGGGTTTGGGCGTGGGTGCTTCCTGGTGAGCTGGGGAGTACTTTGTGTTGGAGGAAAGCTTGGCCGCAGGGTGGTTGTCTCTTTGGAGATGCCCCTGGCCTTTGTCTCCATCCTTGATGGCTTTTTTTCTCTGCACTATTGAAAGGAAACTTCAGTAAGCATGCTCACAGACCTTGAAACCACCGGCAGTGAGCTGACGACACAACTGGCAGCTCTGGCACTTGCAAATTAGGGCTTTGTTCTTCTTTCCATTGACAAACCCCCTCGCTTCCATAGCAGGGAGCCTGAGCATCTCCTGTGTGCTGTGCAGTGAACTCTCTCTTGTGTCTTGGCATGCAAAGCAGCACCCTGGGGACTAGTGTAATGTCTGAGGGGACCTGCTGAGGATCCCCTTTGAAAAACACAATAAAGATGCCTATTGCAGGGGAGAGGGTGCATGTGATAGCTGCTTATCCAAAGGGCATCCTGCACCTGGGCTGTGTTAGCTGTTACAGGTGAGCTTTGAGCGAAGCTGTGGTGACTCGGCCAAAAAAGCCATGTCCTGCTGCTGAGACATGTTTATATCTGAATTCCTCCCATGTGTTGCCTGGAGTTTTGCTTAGCAAGGAGGTTTGACACTGCTGATTAATGATTCACTGTAAACCATGTTTGGGAGCAAGGGTTGCAGCCTGGGTACCATTCCCAGTAACTCCCAGTGGGTCCCAGCATCCTCCCCATTGGTGGCTGCCTCCATGGTGGGGTGCAGAATCACACCCACGTTTCTGAGGTGACATGCCTCGTTGCCTCTTTTTTATCCCCTCCTTCCTGTCTCAAACAGCTTTCCCTGACCTCAGGGTAAAGACTTTTAAATGAAGTTAGCTAAAGGTGGGTTGGTCACATGCAGGACGGGGATGTGGTGCTCAGTTTTCTGCCAAAAGGCAGGAGTATGTCAGGGAGGGGGGTGTGAAATGCTGGGTCCTTGTTATTTTGGTGCTCCTGCTTGAATCTGGGGGAAGGTATCCCACTGGTACTTTCCCCTCCTCCTTGGCAGATGCCAGTGGTAGAGCACAGGGCATGCAGGGGATTAGCAGCACCGATCTCGGCCTGATTGAGAAATACCTTTGTACTTTCTAGGAAATGCTGATTATTTGGTTATATTTTTGGCTGTCGGCGCTGGCTCTCTGAGGAGCCCAGAGTCCGTGAGAATGGAGGGCGGTTGCTTTTGCGTATTTAAAAATAATAGTAAAACAATCAAGGCTTGTAAAATCAGAGCTGTCTGTTGCAAAGCTGGCTTTCCAGAGCCTTTTCCTTTCCCATTGCAAAGTGCTTTTGGGTAGGTTTAAAGTGTTTTGGGTCGTGTTGCTTCCTTGCCTTATTTCACCCTTGCTGCTCAGCAAGCGAACGGCATGTTTCAGCTAAACCATGGCTTAATATGTTATTTCTCACCTTTCTTTTCTGTTTTATTGTGTTTTTTAATAAGCCAAGCTGCTTCCTTCTGGCATCACCTGGAACAACAGGAGCCCGGTTCCCACGCAGCCTCTGCTCTGGGTTATCTCCCAACACACACGGGCTCCCCCGGCAAATGTCTGTTTATGTGTTCTCTTATTTTCACTGTTTTCTGCAAAAGAGGGTTAAGGAGCACGCTTGGGGCTCGGCTCCAGCACTTCCTTCAGGGTTCAGTGATGCCTCTCTGGCAGTGCTGGGGCTTCCTTCCACCCGCTGCAGTGCTTCCTGCTTCTCTGCTTGGGTCAGCAGTGCCAGGTGCCCCTTGATTGGTTCCTTGTGGATGCATCCTTGCCGTTCCAGTGCCGAAAAGCTGCTAGGGCTGCCCCACACCTAGGGGAGGGATGGATGCGTTAGGAGGATGCTGCAATTGGTGCTGCTTCCCAAAGGGCTTTGCACTTTATGTAAAAAAAAAAAAAAACCAAACCTATAAAATAACCTGAGGATGCACGGAAGGAGATTTATTTGATTTATTTCCTGCTGACAATGAGGTGGCCAGGCAAGTGCACGCTTCCTCCTCATAGTGGGGCCAGGGCAGATGCATCCTGCAGCTGTAGCCCCACCGCCCCCCACTATATTTAGTCCATTGTTTGTTCTGGCTTTGAGTCCTCGCCAGGTCCCTGGATGTGGGAATAACTCCTGTGCTGGGTGGTGGGCAGAGGAGCAGCTCTGAGAGTTGGGGGGCTGAGCACTGTACAGCATCAAGACCTACATGGCAGATGTGTGGGAGAGGCCAGAGAGCCTGCCTGTCATCCCTTAGGATGCTCAAGCAGCATCCTGGTGCTGTCTGCAGCTCCTCTGGCGTGCCCTATCCACCCCATGCTCAGTGAGGCTGGTCTGCAGGGGATGGGAAGCATACATTGCCCACCTGGAGGCTCTGCTTTCTCGTTAGGCATAATTAACTGGCGGCTGCTGGAGCTTTGAATGTAGGCAAAACACCTGGAGAAGAACAGTGCTGGTTTGTTCTGGCAGGACAGCCTCTTGCAGGCTGTCCATCTTTTTTTGTGGCTGGGGAGAAAATGGGCTCTTTGTTAATGAGCCATGGCCACAGTGTCTCTGAGATTAGGGCTGTGAGTGCTGGCAGGGATGAACTGGCTGGGTGAGGATTTCTGGAGTTCGTCCCTGCACCTCTCACTCTGGGGATAAGATTACAGACAGGAGGAAAGGCTGCTGTGCAGGACATTTTGTCTCTGCATCCTCTCTCTCCTAGAAAAGAGCATCCTAAATACAGCATTTTGCTTTGTAAAGAAATGCTCAAAACTGCCTTGACCTGGCTGATGTCTAACATCATCATAAAAGCCATGCAAATTGCTTCTGAGCACCCTAATTTCTTTCAGTGGCATGAAAACAGCAAAGCCTCACCAAGGTGTCTGATTCTGGGGAATAATTCAGATCTTAGTACTCCAGGCTGAGCTGTTGGATGCACTGGGGTTCTTTAAATTACAGATAAAATAATAAAACTATTTTTTTCTTTTTTTTAAGGGTAAGTTGCCTGCCTAAGCACTTGTTTAGGGTTTGCTAACTGGATTCAACTGTCGATACTTGAGCTAATCCAGAGCCCTTTGTTGGACTGGTCCCTCCCAGGCTGGACTCCTGCCCCCTTGGCTGGCCTGTGATGGTGGCTCCATTGCATCTCTTGTCACAGCTACCGGTGATATTTAAAAGAGTTTTCAGGCAGGATCATTGTATCTGGTTTTCTGGGATAGAGTTCTTTTTCCCCACCTACCCCATTTTGTGTCTCAGCTTGCAGGTTGGGCACTAGGAGTGTGTAAGTCCGTTTACTCCTTCTGGAAGCAGCAGTACCAGTAAATAGTTGCTCCTGTACGGATAACACCAGCACTTCCCTCTTCCCGTGGCTTTTTAGAGCAGTTCCCGTGGTTGCCCAGAGCACCCGTTTTGGGTAATTTCGGTACTTTTCTAACAGATGCTTGCTTTTGCCTGCCCAGCTGAGAGGGGGAAAGAAGCTGAAATGTGATTTCCTCTCTCCATTCATTTTGTGGTTTGAAAGACCATTTCCAAATCTGCCCAACGTCTTTTATGTCTGTTATTTGCTGGTGTGGTTTGTCAGGCAAAAAAAAATATCCCTGGGGCATTTATGGTGAAAGCGAGTGACTGCAATGGAAGGGAGAAGGATGGAGGAAATACAGAAACTGCCTGTGCCTGCCTGCAAGTTGCAGGGGTGAGTCTTCGTCCCCTGGCATTGGGATGCTGGAGCAGACCCAGAAGGATCGGTACGACTTGTGGGCTGCGCCGACTGCTTTTGAAAAGATGCACCAATTCTGAGCAAAGTAAAGAAAAAAGCATCCTGGCTGAATGCCCCCGTCCTGCTTGCTGGCTGAGGTCTCCAAAGCCACGAGTGCCTGCTCTGAAACACTTGAAATCTCCCTATGTTATATTTTTTTTTCTTTATTTTTGCCCTGACAGTGTTCATGTGAAAGAAATGCATAAGGGGATGCAGAGAAATGGCACTGGCCTGAAGCAGCTGGGTTTTTTGCCCTCCTTTCTCTTGTGTATTAAAGAAACCAGACTGCCTAATGGTGCAGAAAATTCATGGTAGAGCAACAAGTTTTCTGTGGAGCGGGGAAAGAAGATGGGGAGGAGGGGAAAATCTGTTGCCAGTGCATGGCTGTCTTGAAATAGCACATTTTCCGGAGGCTTTCCCCCCCTTCAAGCATTTGCAGCTGCTGGGGGCATCACATTCCCTGGGATTGCAGTAAGGGATTGATCCTGTGCTGCTTGCAAGGCAGCAGAAGCAGCTGCAAAAGTGTTTGTGGAGCTGGGTTAAAGTTACTGTGGGTTTTTCAGCATTATGCATTGCCACCAAGCGGGTAGCATCGCCCTTTGGATGCTGCCAAGGTTATTCCACATGCAGCATCAGTACAAAGGGGATTTTATTGGGGACCATTTCAGTAAGGGTGGGCAGAGTTGTTTTGTTGGGGTTTTTTTTCCAGACTACCCCTTTGCCATCTCTCACTTTATTTGGTCACCAGGATCCAGCCCTGGCTGATGCAGACAGTCGGCTCATTGTCCTGGACCGGTTGAGTGTGGCAGGATGCTCCTGGCTGCAGCCAGCTCCCCCTCACCCCCCCATGCTGGCCTTTTTGTTTTCATCCTTGTTTAGGGATGAGCTCCCTGAGGAGGGGGGGCTGCTTTCAGGGTCCTCTACCTGCCCTGGGAGAGCGGGTGCTCCTCCAGTATGGGAATAACCAGCTGCTTCCCACTGCTTCCAGGCTCTCAATGCCTCCGGTAAAATCAAAGGGGTTTCTCAGCACTGCAGAGTTATTTCTGTGCAGGGGACACCTTTCCTCCTTGCTGCTGCCCACAATTTCTGAGGCTGCAAAATCATGTGGGAGCACTTCACACCCTGCTCCCCAGCTCTTCCTCTGCCTGTGCGTGTACCAAAATGCATGTGTGCACTCATATGTGTGCACAGCTTGGTTTGGGGAGCAACCTCCTGGAGCCTCGTTTGCTGCTCCAGGCGTGCTGGCCAGCTCCTAAATTACTAAATATTTAGCAGTCTTTACTCACTGTTCAAGCATCTTCCATGCAGGCAGGGACCCTGGAGCGGTTTACAGGTGCTGGGGAAGTAGAAGGTAAGGCTCGGGGCTGTGCCCCTGTGTCCCCTGCAGTGCCATCTGCTGACTCAGCAGATTTTATGGGCCAGATCTAATGTTTCTCCTTCCTCCCACCTTCCTCAGCCCCACTTTCAGCTGCTCTGGGTCTGGACCCTCCCTGATGGAGGGAGCCACATGGCAGGCAGGGAGGGAGGAAGAAAGCCATTTGCAGGAGTGGGAGGGAAAAGGCTGCTTAGCATTTCTTCCCAAAGGGCCTCTCCTTGCCGGCTGTCAGCAGGGGGTTGCCCTGCGCCCGCCCAGCATTTTGCCTTTCTAAACCAAGAGGAGCTGAAAACAAAGTTCCTCTCCTTCCTTCCCTTCTTGTTTTCCCTGCTGCCTCCTTGTCCCAGTGCAGCTGCCCACAGATTATGGGTACGACCGCCAGCGCAGCACAGCAGGCAGTCTCAGCATCCCCCCTGGAGAGTAGGGTGCCAGGCGACGGCAGCATGGAGGACCAGCGCTCCCTCAGCATCCACTCCTTCCAGACCTTGGGGTTCCATAACAGCAAGGCCAAGTCCATCATCACTAACAAAGTGGCACCTGTGGTCATCACGTAAGTCCTTGGCAGCCTCTTGCAGCTCCAGACCTCTGTTTTTCTGCACCTTCTTCCCTTATATACTGCTTTTTTACTCTTTACCTATGCCATTATTTTTTAACTCTATCCACCCACATGTGGCTTCTGCAGGTACAACTGCAGGGAGGAGTTTCAGATCCATGATGACCTGCTGAAGGCCAACTATACAGTGGGACGCATTTCTGACACCACTCTGGAACACTACCTTGTGCAGGTGAGCATCATCACCACCCCATGCCAAACTCGTTTCAGTCTGAGGTTTGGTGACCCTAGGGGTTTTTGGGGCTGATTTTGGAGTTAACCAAGAAAAAGCCACTTTAATTCCCAGCTGTGTTCAAATTGCTTGCTCAAATCCACTTATTCCCCATCTTCTCTCTGCCATCTTCTTTTGCAGGGGAAATATTTCATGGTCAGGGACGTATATGGCAAATTAGACGTCTTGAACACTACTGGCAGCTGTGGCGCTCCCAATTTCCGACAAGCCAAAGGAGGTTATGCTGTGTTCGGCATGGGACAACCCAGCCTCAACGGCTTCAAGCTCGTGCTGCAGAAGCTGCAGAGAGAGGGCCACAAGGTTGGTGGGAGGGTGGAAACTGGAGTGGGAAAAGGTAAGAGAGCTTTTGGGCAGCCTCTCCCCATCTTCACAGGAGTGCGTCTTCTTCTGTGTCCGTGAGGAGCCTGTGGTATTCCTGCGGTTGGAGGGGGACTTCGTGTCCTACACCCCTCGGGGCAAGGAGAACTTGCACGAGAACCTCCAGCGCCCACAGCAGGGGCTGCGGGCAGAGAGCCTGGAGCTGGCCATCCGCAAGGAGGTGAGGTGGGATGGGAGGGGGTCATCACCCCATGGGAGGTGGGTGGGGTGGGCTGTTGGAGGTGGTGGGCACCCCATGGATCTTAATGGGGCTCTGCATCTCCTCCAGATCCATGACTTTGCGCAGCTGAGCGAGAGCATCTACTATGTCTACAATGACATTGAGCGCTTGCGGGATGAGCCCCACACTGTGCGGGTGCAGTGCGAGGAGGACATCCAGGTGACAGAGGAGGTTTATCGTAGACCCATCTTCCTCCTGCCCTCCTACAGGTGCTTCCCCTCTTCCTCCTCCTGGCTTTGCTTTTGCAAGCTGAGCTTGTGATAATCTTTTAAGCCATGTGTCCTTCATGGTGGTGGGGACAAAGCCTCAGCCATGTCCCTCTCCTCCTAACAAGGGCTGTCCCTGTGCTCCCAGGTACCACCGCCTGCCCCTTCCTGCCGAGGGAGCCCCTTTGGAGGAGCAGTTTGACACTTTCATCCAGTTCCTCAGGGTGAGCTTAAGGAAAGTGCCTGGTCCATGGGGCCACCTTGGGTTGGGTTTTTCTCTTCTGCCTGAGCAAGTGCACTAATCAGGGAGCGTGGGAGCAGCATCTTCTGGTTTTGGTTTTACGCTGCCTGTTAGGGGATGCTTGTGCCTGCGGTTGCATTCCGTTCCCATTGCTGTAGACCCTGCTGGAGAAACTTGTGTTGTCCAGGTGCTTATCCCTACCTCTGGCTGGAGATGACCATCCCTTGCCACCTCCTATCATCCCTGTGCAGGTGGCTCTTCCCTTCATGGGTGTGGGATAAGTGATCTGGGTTTGGGGCAAAGGCTTTCAGTGGCAGGGCTTCTCTTATCTTTTTTTTTTTTTAGCCTGGGAGATGAAATCTCAGTGGCTTGGGACCTGGTGATGGGAACATCTCCGGTGGGGTGGACAGGCCAATGTCTGCCATGGCTGGAGAGGGCATGGGGCAGGGGGATGCAGTGGATTGACTGCCCATTGTGCTCTCCTGGGCCGTACACACCATTCCCTGAGCAAAGGGTAGATGTTGCTGACCCCTCTGTGCCTGGGCAGAGCTGTCATCTCCACACTAGCTGTTGTGGTGGCAGACCTGTCTCTCCTGGATGTCTCTGTGATCTCCATCCCTCTGTCCCCTCTCCTAGGAGAGCCCCAGTCTGCTGCTGCGGGACCCTGGCAGACCCCCACCAGCGCTGCTCTTCAGCTGCCAGACTGGCGTGGGCAGGACCAACCTGGCCATGGCCATGGGCATGCTCATCCTCCACCAGCACCGAGGAGCTGCCCAGAAGCCGGAGTAAGTGGCGCAGTGCCTGGGGCCGGGGCTGGGGGAATGCCTGTTCCTGGGGCTGGTTTCATCTCTTTCTTCTCCACCTCAGTCTCCCCCACCCACCTAAAGCATCCCCCAGGGACAGGCTTCGGGTCATCCAGACCTTCATTGAGATGGTGCCCAAAGGCCAGCAGATAGTAGAGGAGGTAAGGGGGTGCCAGCAAAATCCTGCTCACAGTGGATGAGAGGGGGGTAGTTGGTCTCTCCCCCTAATCTGGGGTTTGCTGAGCAGCTTTCTGCTTGCTCCTCGCAAGGTGGATGGTGCCATCACCTGCTGCTCAGAGATGCATGACATGAAGGAAGCCATCTATGAATACAAGAAGAAGCTGGAAGGGATTGGGGAGGACTATCAGATCCAGGTATGTTAACTAGAGGCTTGCCCGGAGGCAAGCTGCCTGCACAGGGTAATTTATTGAGCTGCTTTTGCGTGGGGATGAGAAGAATGTAAATTCTGGAAATCCAAAGCTTCCTGTGAGCTGGAAACTTCCCAGCGATGTCAAACCTGGAAGGTTGTGGAGCTTCTCTTCCCCCCCCCCCTTCTTTTTTTTCCACTTCCCCCTCCTCCCCTCCCCCTAAGTTGTTTTAGAGCCCTGACATGGAGCAGGCTGGGATCGAAGGGAAAACTGGCTGTTCTGGGCTTTGCTCCTGCTTGTGGTAGATGACCTTGGAGGCAAATAATGTCCCATGCCCTGGTTTCACCAGGTCTGAAAGGGAAAAACTGATACCAGCCTGGCTGGTAGAAGTCCTCAGGAGCTGGGAGGGATTGTTGCTGAGAGGTTTTCCTGCAAATGTAATCACTAAAGGTCATGCTTTTCTATCTGCAGATTTCCTTTGTTTTGAAAAGTCATCAGGGTGGTTTTCCATGCTGGGAAGCCATAGTCTCCCCCGTCTGACTCAGGGGGTCCTCACCAGGCACCAGATGGAGAGAGGAAGGATGTTCTAAATGGAAGTGTTACCCCTGTCTCAGCCTCTTTGGAGATTAATTTTCCCATTTATTGCTGAATGTGGAGTGGAAGTGCTGGGACTGGTTGTAAAGGGCAATCTGAAAACAGGTGCAGTGCATCCAAAGCAAAGAGGCTGGAGCACAAAAACACCATGAAAAAGGATTAAGCAATGGGAAAAGAAAGCATTTCCTTCCACTTTGTTGGCGTTTGGTGGCAAACCCCACACTTGTCCACACCCCTGCCCCCTTTTAGGGTGAATTTGGGTATGTTTGGTGCCGCTCATGTGATAGCAGGCAGTCTCGTGTATAGCTGGGGAAGCTTGGGCACAGGATTTTCCTCCTGCCTCGAAGCCTTTCCCTGGCTTTTCCCTGCTGGGAAAGGCTGCTCTATGTCATCCTGGATGCTGGGGAAACAAACAGCTGGGGGACTGCTGTAAATTACCTATGAGGAGTGTTTATTTGAAGTCTACATGGAGCAAGAGCAGGTTTAAACAATGGCAGAGGGCCAGGAAAATGTGCTGGAGGAAAGAGGATGAGGAGGGGAGAGAGGCTGATGCTTGGCCATTGAAGAAACAGCCTGGGCTTGGTAGGGCTGGAGGGGCTGCAGGTGATATCCAGGGGCTTTGCCAGCTGAGCTGCCAGAGCCCCACTTGATTCTGGGGAAAGGTAAGGCTTTTCTGGGCACTGAGGAATGATGTCATGCTGGAGTGTGGTTTTCTGCCCTGCGCTGGGGACAAAAGCAGAGATTTAAGGCCTAAAGTGATGGTGTTGCAGGGGCAGGTGTATCCTGGCTTGGGCTGCTGAGCTGCAGCCAGATCCCTGTGGTACTCAGCTCTCCATGGCTGACACATGAGCTGATCATCCCCCTTTTCATCAAAAGCCTGTTTAAGTGGGAATATTAAGAGATTTAACTTGGGTGAGACTACAGGAACCTAAGCTCCTGGGGAGAAGCGCTGCTCTGCCACCGGTGCTGTCCACAAACCCGGCATGGCTCCATCCTTGCAGGCTTTGTTTTGAGTTTCCAGAGCAAAGGCCTCTGCTGTGCCTCTTGATAAATGACAGTGGGCTGGATTTCTCTTGCCAAGAACAAGTAAATGTTCATGTGTCAGCCACGTAGTGTCAGAAGTGGACAAACCCTGCTTGCCAGGCCAATCCCCATATGTATACAGCCCATCTTAAAGGATTTTCTATTGTACTCTGAGGGAAGCAGGCTCCTGACAGGCTTTCCAAGGATGCTTGTGGGTCCTGTGCTGGGTGCACCTTTGCTAGTGCCAGCATTGCAGGTTAGTTTATTGGATAGGATGCTCAGATGTACAAACCCCTGCCCTGAGGCAGTGTAGATGTGGTTTCTAAATTGTGGAAAATCCTGAGGGTGTGAGCTTGCATCCCTGGGAGGAGATAGTTGTGCTGGGGCACACGCCTGCTTTGGGAAGGTGATGGTGAAGATGAAGAAGGGTGCTTGCTTGAAGCCAGCTACATAAGCATTAGGATGCTTCTGGGCTTGAAGGAAAAAGAAGGTTTTTGGATATGGAGGTTGTTACAGGGTGTGTAGCTTATGTTTCTATTTAATAAGCTCATCTTGCTCTTGATTGTGTAGTGTCACCCATCATTTAGGGGTCTGCATCCTCCATGAGATGCTGACTCTGGAGTGAGTCCTGGTGGGTTCTGCTGGGCTCAGAAGGCAGAGATGGGGTCCTTGAGAGGTCCTTAACCATTCCTTGTATTAACTGATGCAAGGGGCTGGGAGGTGATGTCTCCAGCCAGCTTCCCCTGTCTCTACCCATGGCATTGCTAGTAAGGGATGTTTCTACCCAAGCATCTCTGCTGAAGGCTTTGGAGGTGGCTGGGATGAGGGTTAGGGTTAGGGTTAGGGCAGGACCTTGAGTTAACTACCCCCTTCCCTTTGGGTCTGAGTCTCTGGCTAGCAGCTGGACAGTGTATCTCCCTGGGACAGCAACGCCCCTTGGGTCTGGTTGGAACTGCTCCCGGTTTGTCCTTGGCCTAAAGGGAAGATTTTGTTCGAGCTGAAATGCAAATTTATGACTTTAAGCATCATTTAATATGGAAAACTTGAAATGTTTCATAAAACAAAACCAACCTCCAAACCAAAACCCACACTGCATTCCAGATTGGGTTTTGTATGTTCCCCCTCCCAGCCCCTTCTCATTTGGAAGTAGTTTCTTTCCAAACAAACAGCTTGGTGAAGTTAGCATGAATATGCAAAAACCCTTCTGAGCAGCTTAAGTGGCATTTCTGCCCGTCTTTCTCCTCTTCCCTCCAGAAAACCTGCTCCATAGAAAACATGCCTCAGTCCTGTTTGCTGCCTGCTTGTCTCTCTTCTAAGTCAGCTGCAAATAAGTGTGTGTAGGGCTTTTTCCCCAGCCTTCTGGTCTGCCTGGGGCTCAGGACTGTTTGGTGTTGAGTACCACAAATCCCACCTGCCTTTGCTTTCAGGGGAACAGCACCAAAGAGTATTTTCTCCAGAGGACTTTGCAGAGCCTTGAACGCTATTTCTACTTGATTGCTTTCAACTACTACATTCATGAGCAGGTAAAGACAAAAATCCACCACCCCCACAACCCCTCCTTTGCTCTTTGTCCTGGCTTCCATGTGCAGTGGGAGGGAAGAGCTCTCCACCTCTGAGTTTCTCAAGCAAATGTGGGTTTTCTTGGTGGGTTTGTGGGTTGCATCTGGGCAGGGGGTACAAGCCCAGGCTGACAGCGCGTCCCTCCCCGGCCCCCCGCCGGCAGTACCCCCTGGGCTTTGCCCTCAGCTTCAGCAGGTGGATGTGCCGGCACCCCGAGCTCTACCGGCTGCAGGCGGAGATGAACTCGTCGGAGCTCACCATCACTGGGGATCTCATCACCAAGGGGACACGAGTACTGGTGAGTACCTCCCGTGGATGTAGGGGTGGGGATGGCCGCTCCTCACTGTCCCCTGAATGGCACTTTCCTGGGATGCTTGTCCTCAAAGAGGTTTGGTGGGGTGGGAGAAGCAAAGGGGCTTCCCTGTTGTAGGTCAGGTGCTGAGTCTTGGGGTCTCCAGGTCTCTGCTGGGGTCTCAGGTCCATGTCCTGCTGGCATCCTTGGCAAGGGTGGACATATGGCCAGAGACCCCCTGTGCACACAGATGTGTCTGGCCACTCACACCCAGGGTACCATGATGCTGGAGCACCCCATGATGCAAGCCTAAGTTGCTAGCTTAGCTGCAGCTTAATGTTTTAGTGGTGCTTGGCTCTGGCCAGAACTGTTGGTGGCTTGCTGCTGCTTTGACATGGTCTTGCTTCAAGAAGAGCATCTTCCACCTTTGAAATGCAGCCGTGTGGCTTTGAGCCCTGGGTTGCTGATGCTGGAAGAGTTTGGCGGCTTCTGAGCAGGACTATGGGTGAGAGGCTGTGTTGTGCTGGGAACATTTCTGCAAACCGATGAGTGGGAAAGGGGCAGGTACAGTGCTGGGGGGTGCACCCCTTGCCCAGGCTTTGCTCTGCTGCAGGTGGCAGATGAGCGCTTCTGCCCAGATGTGCTGAGCACTGCCAAGGAGATGAGCGTGGCCAACTTCCGACGGGTGCCCAAGATGCCTATCTATGGAACTGCGCAGCCCAGCTCCAAGGTGAGAGGCACGCTAATCCTATCTCTAACCTTGTAATGGGCTCCCTGCCCTCCCATCATCCTTGCCTGGGCCTTCGCCTAGACCCTGGGGAGCGTCCTGAGATATCTGACAGATGCCAAGAGAAAGCACGCCCACATCGTCTGGATCAACCTCCGGGAAGAAGTGGTCCTGGAGGGGAATGAGCAGATCTATACACTGCGGGAGCCCGGGCACCTGGAGGAGCTGATCCCTGTGCCCACCGCATTGCCCCAGCAGCTGGAGGTGAGCTCTTGCCCACTGGGGAGATGCTTTGTGCATGGGAGTTCCTGGCCATCCAGGAAGGGCAGATATCCCCATCTCATAATGCCCTCATGTGCCATGTCCATAGGCTTTGATAGTCTCCTAGCCTCTGGAGCTGCTTCTTCTGGGTTTGGGTTCTTTTAGATCTGGCAATGAGGAGCAATGGTCATATTGGATGCCATGCTTAGCTTGTGCCCTCCATGTCTGATGGAGGCTGGGGACAGCCCCACTGATGCAAACCCGGGTGGTTGACCTGCTCTTTATCATACTGCAAAAATAGGGAGTCCTGACTTTGTTGTCACTGTGTGAGAGTTTGCAAAAACAGAGCAAAGCGGAGATCCTCCCCCAAAGAATTTATTTTGTGGCTTAAAAGTGAGGGTAAAAGGCACCCGGGCAAAGGGGATAGCAGATGATCCCAGCTCGGTGTTCAGAGGAGATAAGCAGTGAGGAGCTTGGCTGCCAGCAGCAGCGTGATCGTGCGGAGGAGCTGCTCTGGGGTGGTGGAAGATGAGGCTCCTGAGGCTCCCATCACGCATGGTGGGGACAGAGATGCTGGGCAGGAGTGGTGTCCAGGACCTGGTTGGGGGTTTTGAGTTTGGTGGGTGTTTGAGAGGGATTTCAGCCTGCATCTAAAAAAATACTTAAAATCCACCCACCCCCAATAAAAATAACAGGAGCAGGTCTCATGGTGAGGGTTTCTCCATCCTCTGCAGAAACTAGAGGCTACCCTGAAGGGTGACCTGCTGAAGTGCCAGAAGTGGCTGGAGGTGTACCTGGAGGCAGAGAAGCAGATGAAGATGTTCAAGAGCTGCTTGACCATGCAGGAGATATTTACCCAGCAGAAGAATGCCTGCCAGGGGCTGACCTACCGCCGCATCCCCATCCCTGACTTCTGTGCTCCTAAGGAGCAGGTACCCTGGGGATGGGATGGTGCTGCCTCCTTCCCAAGCCATTCCTGCTGTTGCAGGGTGAACGTCACTTGGGTGCTTGGTGCCCCCTGGGCCAGGGACTATGGTGGTGGGCCCAGGCTTGGCGCAGGGTTCTTGCTGAGGCAGGGAAGGGTGCCTGGGAAGTGCCTGCAGCCTGCCAGAGATGGAGGGGAGGTTGCTGGTTTGGATCCAGCAGCAAGAAGTTAAGGATTTTAGTCTGGTGGCTGTAGGATAAGTGGGATGCCCTGGTGGGGAGGGCAGGGGGGCAGCCTGTGCCAACATGTGATGGTCTGCACTGATAAAACCCCCCTGTCTTCACCCCTGGCAGGACTTTGACCGGCTGCTGGAGGTGATGAAGAGCGCTCTGGCCGAGGACTCGCGGGCAGCCTTCGTGTTCAACTGCTCCAGTGGCCGGGGCAGGACCACCACAGCCATGGTTGTTGGTGTCCTCACCCTCTGGCACTTCAATGTGCGTACTGGGACTGCAGCTCTCCCTGGGCTCAGGCTGGGGTGGTGACTGCTGGGGAAGCTTGGTACAGTCATTGCACAGTGGGAGGGTTAAAAGGAGAGTGGGGAGGGCAGGGGTGAGGCCAGGGCTGCAAGGGGGTGACTGCATCTTGCTGTGCCTAGCCTCTAGTTTGCTTCAGGAGAAGTGAGGGTACCTCCCTGGTGAGCCTTTACCTGACTGAGAGCTCCCACTCCAGGATGAAAGGTTAAAGGCAGGAGAGATTTGGCTCCCTCCTTGCAGAGTGGGTGCTGAGGGTAAATTTTGGTCTTCTCTGCCCAGGCAGATGGGAGGTGGGGGATGCCTGAGGTCCTGGCGAGTTGGGTTCAGGGTCTGCATTTCTGCTAAGCTGTTGGGCAGCATGAATGGTGTAGGGTGAGCAGCCCCTAACAGCTTGTCCCTCTGTCCCAGGGCATCCCTGAGATGGGCGAGGAGGAAATTGTGAGCGTGCCTGATGCCAAGTACACCAAAGGGGAGTTTGAGGTGAGTCCTTAGGCCTGACTCTGTTTTAAGGGTCTGCCCTCCGAGCCTGTTCCTTGGTACCTTAGCCATGGCTGCTTGTTCGGAGGGGCTGTATCCTCTCACAGGTAGGGATGGAGCAGTAGGGTCACAGGGAGGAGGCACCTGGTAAACCCCCTGCTGCTTCTTCCCATGCTCCAGGTGGTGATGAAGGTGGTCCAG
Source organism: Melopsittacus undulatus (assembly GCF_012275295.1). Classification (NCBI taxonomy): domain Eukaryota; kingdom Metazoa; phylum Chordata; class Aves; order Psittaciformes; family Psittaculidae; genus Melopsittacus; species Melopsittacus undulatus. Next base: position 68,145,916 of record NC_047530.1, on the reverse strand, counting down.
CTCCTGCCCGATGGTCACCGGATAAAGAAAGAGGTGGATATGGCTCTGGACACAGTCAGTGAGACGATGACACCCATGCACTATCACCTCCGAGAAATCATCATCTGCACTTACCGGCAGGTGAGCATGCCCTCCTCCCTGTGGGCACAGGTCTGCCCTGGCCTGCTGCACCCAATTCCAGAGGGTGCTGCCAGGCTCTGGGACCAGCCCTGCTGAAGCTGGATGGTTTCTTGGGCTGAAGCTTTCTAGCATGTCACCAGAGATGAGCCTGGACTCTTGGTCATAGTCACCCAGTACTGTCTTTCCGTCCTGTGCCATCCTGCATCCCACCTGTCTGGTGCCATCACGTATCTTAGCCAGCATCCTGTCCTGCCTGTCTGGTGCCATCCTGCATCCCACCTTGCATACAGCTTGGCCGGTGCCATCCACATCCCACTCAGCAGCCTGGCCATTTAGCACTGTCCTGCATCGATTCAGCATCCCGCTGTCCCACATCCCACACCCTCCCATATGCCATCCAGCATCCCTCCCTCCCGGCGCTGTCCCGCATCCCGCAGCCGGCAGAGGGCAGGGCTGATCCTTTCCTCTCCGCTCCCAGCCCCAGAGGCTCCGGAGGCTCCTCCGAGCTCGGAATGGGGAATCCTTGCCCATTCAGGAAGCATCCTGTGGCCTGCTGAGCCTGTGGGCTGCAGCTCGGTTTTATGTGGGAGCTTCTGTGGAGCTGACGAAGGGGAGAGAGGATAATTGTTTTTTTTTCCTTTTTTGAGATGTGCCATTCCTTCATGGGACCTTAGAAAGTCTGAGCTCAGGGGTCAGCATTGTCCCTGCCCAGAGTGGTTTGCTCCATGTCCCTTCCACTGTTGCCTTGCTGTAGCTCTTACCCACAGCTGCCATTGACCCGTGTTTTCAATTAACAGCTGTGAATGATTGACCAGGGGAAGGAAAACAAAAGCAGTTAATCACCCAGTAACATCCACGGCTCCCTGGGCTTTTGCCTCCTGGTTTATGGGATCCTCTGCTTTTCTGGGGGGCTGGGAGAGAAAACCTGAGCTCTATGGGACAAACCACTGGGGACCTGACTATTTAAAGCAATAGCCACTATGAAATTATTTGGGATAAGTAATCTTATTTCCCCCTTTTTATGTATTATGGGGAGGTGGCTGTGTAGTCAGTGGGAAGTCTCACCTACTTTATTGCATCCTTTGCTGCTGCAGAGCTAAAAACTCCCATGCTAAACTAGTGGCTGTCTGCTTATGGATTTAATTATGTTCTCCAGTGACCCAGAATGATCCCTGCCTTGTTTCTGCCTCCTGCCCCTACTCAGCCCTGGGGGTCCCAGGAGGAAGAGCTCAGCAGAGCAGTCTTGCCAGGCTGCTCCTGGTGTGGGTTTTTGTCAGAAGACAATTCCCGCGACCTCCTTGCCCCTCTTCCTGGCTCTTGATGGTCAGGACCAGCATATGGGTGTTCCTGGGCTGTATCCTGTTTCCGGGCTGGCTGTATCCAACTCACCCTGGCAGCTCAGTGGGAAAGTGAGATAAGGAGGGAGTAATCTGCTCCTCCTGCACCCTCTGTCCTAAGAGGAGACTTTTGTCATTGCATTTGGTGTTTCCTCTTGGCTTTTCCATCCATTCCATTGGATTTGGCTGGGCCAGGGGAGGCATGTGCAAATGCTTTCACTTTTTGTTATTGTATTTTTTTTCCCCAGTGATGGGCAGCTTGAAGAGAATTACAGGAATTGTATATTCTAGGCATTGCCCTAGTGGACTTCTAATTAAGCTGTGGGTAGTGTTTGGAGAAGCATGGGGTTTGGGTGAGCCAGTAGTGTCATGGCATGGTTGCTGTGTGCGTGAGGCTGATGCTGTTTTGCAGTTGTGGGAGCCTGCCCAGAGCTGCTTTGCAGGGTGAGGGCAAGCAGGAGGGAAAGACATGGTGCTCTGGTACTTGATTTGATTTGTTCCTACCCCTTCCCACCCCAAGCTGGGAGGAAAAAAGAATAGGAGAATATAAGAAGATGATAGGATAATACAATTATAAATAAGGTAATAGAATAAAATTAAATAGTAGATAATAATAAAATAATAAATAATAGGATCATAGAGTGAAAACTAAACAGAATAATATAAACACATGGTAAGTAATAGTATAATAATAACAGGATCTGCTGTGCAAATACAGAGAAGACACCTTTTTCAAGGTCAGAACCACTTTCTTGTTGCTGTCACAAACAGGGGTAGAAGTTGGTTGAACAAATTGTGGTTTAAAAAGTCCATGGTGGAAATGTTTGCATGCCCTAGCAACAAGTGGCTGGGGAAGGACCTAGAGAAAGTAGGCTTGTTGCTGAGAGTGGGTTGGTGCTGACACTGAAGAAAGGACTTGCTACTCTTTGGTGATGGTCTGCAGGGTTCACTGTGGGATCAGGGCTCTTATGCTGGCTGTTTATTCCTCATTTATTATTTATTAATTCCCAGAAGGGGCATCACTGCAGGGATTATCTGTTCTTAAAATAATAGCTATAATAATAGCATAATTATATGTACATACACTACTACTAAGAGGTGTAATGGTCACCAGCCTCAGAGTGGGGCTCTAGGTGGCTGCTGTGGCCTGTCTTCAGTGGTGGAGGCTGAATCTGACTGAAGTTTTCCCTGGGAAAATGCTTTGCAGTCCAAGAGCTCATGGTTTTGGGTACAGTTTGCACCTGGACATCTTTTCCTGGCTCCTGGGCACCCACCCCACACAGTCAGTAATCCCTCATCTATTTTTGAGGTCTGCATGGTGAAGGGGAAGTTTTTCTGTGCTGGAAACCACAAGGTAATGAGCACCTGAATTGCCAGGCCACAGTGGGAGGGGGCTGGAAGGATACACTTATTTTTGTGCCCAGAGTGGTCTTTTCTCAGCAGCTGGAGGTGAGGTAGGGGCTGCACCCTGGGCTGAGCTCCCTCGCAGATAATAGTGTTGGAGGGCCAGTGTGTGACAGTATATATGGCTTTTCGCTAGCATAAGAGGTCCTCGTGGGTCCTTCACCACCAAACCTCTTGTGTGGGATTGGAGGGCAGGACTATGGATGAAGACTGGGTGCAGGAGCTGCCTCTCAGGTGCATTTCTAAAGTGGGTGTCACAGGCATCTCAGCCAGTTTCTTGCTCCTTCCAGGGGAAGTCAGGCAAGGATGAGAAGGAGACGCGGATGCTGCAGCTGAGGAGCCTGCAGTACCTGGAGCGCTACATATACCTGATCCTCTTCAATGCCTACCTGCATCTTGACAAGAAGGACTCCTGGCAGCGGCCCTTCAGCCTCTGGATGCGCGAGGTGAGCCTTTCCCCACCTAAGCTGCCACCAAGTCCTTGCTCATTTGGGAAGTAGAGCCCTGTCCTTATTTCGTATATGATTTCCATATGGTTGTTGGGGATTTTTGTGTGTCCCTTTGTTCTTGATTAACTCCCATATCACCAGGTTGGTGGCTCTCATGGAAAGCCAGGCTGGTGACTGCAGATATCCTACCACATGGATGGGGTGCTCTTCCATCTCAAATTTGCATTTTCCTCTTTTGAGCTTCCCAGCGTTTATTGCGATCTGTCAGTTGTGATTGTAGCATCTGGGGCTGGGAGACCACCAATCAACCCTGCCCCAGACCCTTCTGCCTGGCTTGGTTAACTTGGCTGGCTCTTCTTGCACCCAAGCCCACCTCTGGTTTCTTTGCAGCACATTAAAAGTACGGTATCCTGGCCAAACAGGTCAGGGAGTGAAATGGAAGAATAACTAAAAGCAGCCCTGCTCTGCCTTGTCCAACTGGGGCAGGTGGCACAGGGGATGGAGGGCACTGAGCATCTGAGGGAACTAGGAACCAGCTGAGAAAATGGAAGGGGGGGGTTGGTGAAAGACCCTAAATAATCCGTATTTCCTGCTCAGAGGGATGTGGGCTCTGGATTTATTTGGGGCACATTGCTTTGTACTCAGTCATGGAGGGGGGGTATATGTTTGCAGCAGAAAACATAAAGGGACTTTGGAGGTGGCACAAATGATGGGGGGCATAGGGAGTATGTATGCTGCTCCCTGGAGGGTTATTCTGCAAAAGAGATTTAAAGGGGAGAAGGGAAAGCTGGGGACACAGTAATTTGAATTATGTTAGTATGTTTTATGTTTTATTTGATGTTTATCACTATTTTATTATTTTTCATTATTTAAATTTTATTATTTTATTTATTATTTTTATTAGTTGTTTCTATTATGATGCAGAGATTAGTTTTTCTGTCCCTGGGTTTGCACGGTGCTAAGCAGGCAGTGCCTGCCTTTGTGGGAAAAACCTCATCCCTTCGCTTGCCTCTGCCAGCACCACTAATTCATATTGGCATGTTTGATCCGCTGGGCTGGAGATGAAAGCGGTGGCTGCAAGCTCTGCTCACCATCCCCCCCTGCCCCATCTTGCTTGAAGGGGCCAAATTAAGGAGGAGGGGATGGCCAGTGCCCTCCCCGGCATCTCGGTTATGCTGGTGTTTATATTGCCCGAAAGGAGGTGGTGGCTGGGGCTGGACCATCTTTTAGTGGAGATGTGTGATGCTTGCTGTTGGATGCATGGGTTTAAATGCATCTTTAAAGCAGCATCTTTAATGCATGGTTTACATCTGCCCAGTCATGGTTTAAGCCCAGCTGGTAACTCAGTACCATGCAGTCGTTTGCTCACCTTCCTCCTTCCCCTCTCTGGGTGGGATGGGGAGGAGAATCAAAAGAATTTAAACCCCATGGGTTGAGATAAGAACAGTCCAATAACTAAAGTATAATATAAAACTGCTACTACTAATAATAATAGGGGAAATAACAAAAGGAGAAAATACAAAACTAAAAGGGGAAAGGAAAAAAACCCAATAAACATATATGATGCACAATACAGTAGCAACCAGAACAGTACACCAGCGGCAATATCGCACCAACCAAGACTCTGATTCCCATCCATAAACTGATCTGTAGACTGGAGAGTCAGGGAGTGATCAGTAGGACCTGCTCACCCTTTAATAACCCCATATGGCCAGTGCAAAAGTCTAATGTAGAGTGGAGACTAACAGTAGACTATCGTGGCCTGAATGAAGTCACACCACCATTGAGTGCTGCCGTACCAGACATGCTAGAACTTCAGTATGAGCTGGAATCAAAGGCAGCCAAGTGGTATGCCATGATTGATATTGCCAATGCATTTTTCTCAATTCCTTTGGCAGCAGAGTGCAGACCATGGTTCACTTTACTTAGAGAGGTGTCCAGTTCACTTGGAACTGACGGCCCCAGGGATGGGAACACAGCCCTACCATCTGCCATGGACTGATCCAGACTGCACTGGAACAGGGGCAAGCTCCAGAACACCTACTATACATTGATGACATTATTGTGTGGAGTGATAGAGTGGAAGAAGTCTTTAAGAAAGGAAAGAAAATAATCCAAATCCTGCTGAAGGCTGGTTTTGCCCTAAACCAGAGTAAGGTTAAGGGACTTGCATAGGAAACTGCTGTTTGGGTTGGGCTGTGTCAGCAGGTGATGAGCAATTGTATTCTGCATCACTTGTGTTCATTGGTTGTTTTTCTTTTCCCCTTTTAGTTTTATACTCTCTCCCCTAGTTATTTCTATTATTATTGGTAGTAGTAGCAGTTTTCTATTATACTTCAGTTACTGGACTGTTCATAATTCAACCACTGGCATTTACATTCTTTTGATTCTTACCCCCATCCCACCCGGAGGAGGGAAGGGGGGTTATGAGGGAATGGCTGGGTGGTGCTGAGTTACTGACTGGGCTTAAACCACAACAGCCCTCTGTCCCCCTTATTTGCTGGAGGGGAGGATATACACCCAAGTTGCAGATACACAAGGAGCCTTTGACCCCAAAAGCACCCTTCCCCACTGCATAATCCCTGCGTTTTTAGCAAAAACAAGGCGCCATTGTAGCTTTTTGCCAGAAGGGTGCCAAAGCCAACAAACCCTGTGATGGCTGACCCCAGCAGCAAGGAAGACGCTTATAAAATGTATAAGCGATTCCATGAAGGAAAGCTGGGGTTGGGAGGGTAGAGGGGGGTACCTGGATGTGGGAAGATGCTGGGGACTTTCCCCATGCATCTTCACCCAGGAGGCAGCAAAAGTATTCCAAGGATGCCAGGGGAGTTAAATCTCTCTTCTCCCTCTGCTTTCAGGTGGCGGCAGTGGCTGGGGTCTACGAGATCCTGAACCAGCTGGGCTTCCCTGAGCTGGAGAGCCTGGAGGGCAAGCCCCTGTGCACACTGCGGGGCCGCTGGCAGGCGCAGGGGAGCACCTCCCGCCCTTTCCATGGGGAATTTGTGTAGGTTGGGGTGCAGGGGTGTCCCCCACTGCTTTCTCCTGTTGGGGCAGAGGAAAAAGACTGTTTTCCCAAAACCTGGGGGTGTGGGGAGGGAGGGGCAAGCCCCAAAACTGCCTTAGAATGGGAGAATTTCTGGGGTTCTTTTGGACGCAATAAAAATACTGTAAATTAAAAATCAACCCTTTTGGACAGATGCTTGATTGCGAGCGGGATGTAAGTTGAAAAACAACCCTGGAAGGCTGGGATGCCATTGTCTGAATGTGATGGATGCATGGAATCATGCCACATTCTTCAAGACTGTCCTCACTTTCTCCCTAAACCAGTGCAGCATGTGCACGCATACATATATATTTATATGCACCCGTAAATAGATGTGAATATATATATGCACAGATACACAAATATACATACACATGTATATATGCTTATATATAAATATACACACACACAGAGTTATAAATTTAGGCCTCTGTATGCATATATGTGTATTATCTGGAGCCGTAACACTTGTAGCCTGGATTAGAACTCCCAGAGATCCCTGTCACTGCAGACCTGGGTATTTTGAAGATTTGAGCATCTTTGTTGGTTCTTCCCAACTGTTTTAGTTGTAGATGTGGCTGGCGGAAAGGCAGGCATGGCACAAGGTTTGGGGGTCCCTGCTGCCCCCCAAGACCTGCCTTTTTCAGTGCCAAGGTGATGCTGGGGAGGTTTAGCTGTTCAGCAAAGAGTAGACTTAAAAGTATAATTAATGAGATTTGTATTTAATTATTTTTAAGGAAAGGAGGAAGGGAGGAGTGAAAAATAAAGCTAATCAAAATAATGCAAATGAGGGCCCCAGTTCCCCCCTTCCCTCGCAGCAGGGGGAGAGGAGCCTCACAGCCAAGGGGGAGATGGGGAAGTTGCTGATACAGGCAGGAGCCTGGATGGAGTGATGATAAAATAGGATGGGAAGCACAAAAGCAGTAGCACACGCTCCATCTCTCTTAGCAGCTGCTTTCATCTGCTGCCAGTGGTGGGAGGTGCGGGCAGCAGAAATTCAAAGGTGGAGGTTGGAAAGAAAAATAACATTTTTAAATCGCAGCGATCCTTTTTCCTAACCCTTGGTGTGGTTCCTGCTGTGGCTGTGGGAGCCCCAGTGCCCAAGGGGTCCCTTGTTTTTTTGACTTAACTGCATGTTTGTTGGTTTGGTTTTGTTCAATGCAGAAATACCTGCCTGAATATTTTGCCCCCACCAGGTATTTCAGTGCTTGGATAAATTGCTGCTGATGTGGTAGGACAGTTGACTTAGCAATCTGCAAGAGGTGTGATCATGTTTTTTTTATCCTCTTTTTCTTTTTAATGGAGAACGTGCTTTCTACCTTTACAGAGCCACAGTACATCTCCGTTTATTCTACTTTACTTAAGAAATTACCTGCATGCTCCTTTGCTATCAGCCAGGCTGTAGACTCATCCCCTTCTCTTGCCCCCAGCCACAACCCTTGGAAGTCCTGTCTAATAGCCCTGACTTAATTAGGCAGGGGTTTTAATTGCTTAGGAAATCCCAGCCCCTTTAATCTTGGTAATGAAGGCTGAAGCTTTGCGTCACCTGGACCTGGGGGCTCAAAAGCTGCTTTCCACTTTCCCACCATCCTAACAAGTGGTTTCCAACATGGGGTAAAAGCAATTGCCTGGAAAAAAATGCCTTGGAAATGTGAATGTGTTTGAACGTGAAAAAATCAACCATGCCTTATTTATTTCTTCTTTTCCCCAGGCTGGGAGGCAGAAACCTAGCTCCCTTTCCCAGATGATAAGTCAAACCTGGCTCTGAATGGGTTTCAGAGGGGTTTGCTCCAGCTGGAGCAATCAGTGCAAGGCTGGAGGAAGCCATGGGGGGTCCCAATGAGGGGGGAATGGTGGGAAGATGGGGCACAGCATCCTCAAAGTTGTGCGGGGTGACCTGGTCTACATCAATTCTTCTATCCTGGATCCTGCTGTAAATTGTATTTTTGCAAATTTGGGTCACAGTTTCAGTTTTTCCCATCATTCTTGGCCAGCCACGGTTGCAGCATTGAGCTCTGCTGACATACTTGGCCATGCATATCCATCCTGAACTGCAGGACTTTCCTACCCTCAGCATCCTCTGTAGGCTCAGCACCTCTGCTCTGAGCTATGGTTTTGCCACTCACAGGTGGGTGATTAGATAGTAATAACTATCTAATAATAGGTATTACTCCATTTATTACACAGATAGAGTAATAGTATAATAATTATATATACTATATGTATTATATGCTACACATTGTATAGCATATATTGTGTATATATTATATAGATTGTGTATATTATCTGACATAATTATACAATATAAAATATTCTATAATTCTATAGAATGTATTTATATTGAATACAGCACACATGTATTCTATATAATGTATATAATATAAAGATATATTTAAAAACCAGCTATTAATAAGATGGGGTTAATGAGCTGATCTCCAGCCTCAGTGGGGTATATTCCCTGCCAGGAGGCGTGATTTGACCCAGGGAGGCATTGGCCGGGGGGTCTGTGGACAAAACTGCTTACAAAAAAGAAACTCAAAGGGTGTTTTTGTGTTTAAAGCAAAAATGCTGTTTTCCTTTGGCTGGATCTGTTAGCTGACCTTTTCACTGGAAATCGCTTAGCGTTAGGTTCAAGGAGTGAAACAAACCTTCATTTTTTTCACCTCTTTATTACTACTGACTGCTGTTTACCTTGGTTTTTCAGAGCCAGCTTTGCTCGGCTGGGGAAAGCCCATGGAAGAAGTGCTCGTTGACTGATTTTCAGGAAAACCAGTTTTCTGCAGGTTTCTTTGTTTCTGCAGTTTTTCTTCTCGATTAACTGCATTATAATCTTTTCTGTTTGGTTGGTTGGTTTTTCTGCTCTCTTCTTCTCACCTTCTTGTTCAGGGCTTTAAGTGCAGGAATACAGCCTAGGGGGCCTGAAGTTATTTTAAGGCAGATAAGTGAATACTTAAATTCCAGCCCACAGTCCTAAAGGACTGATTTCAGAGCAAGAAACATGGATTCCTGGCTGCTTTTCCGCTATACTGGCCTAATGGTATAGTATCCATCCATATAGCAGATAGTATGACATTTCAGTGTTCACCATGAGTCTGCATCTTGTTTCCATTGGGGGACACAGGGCATCCCTACAGCTCTGGGTATCATCAACCATTTTTGGAACTTTGCTTTGTTTACAAGCCCTTTTCCCCAAAGCCTGCACAATCCTGGGAAAAAGGGAAGGATCTGGCTCTGCAGCCACAAGAGCCAGCACTTTAGGGATGCAATGTCCAGGCTGCCTAAGGGTGCAGAGCTGGGCTCCATGGGCTCCAAGTTACTGCAGGGCAAGGGGAGAAATCACCTGGCATCCCACTGTTGCACATATGTTTGTACACACAGGCTGGGGTGGGTCATGGAAACTCTCCACGTCATGTAAAATAACAAACTCACCCCTTACTCTGCCTATGGAAAAAGTTATTCATGACTTTGAAAATGTTCTTTGTGGCAAGAACCCTGATGCAGCTAGAAAGATGTGGGGCTGGAGTATTTTGAACAGGGGTCCACAGCTGCCTTAAGAAATAGTGCTAGTGGGCCTTTTACCTGTGCTAGAGAAAATACATATATTTATATATATATATATATATATATTACTGGAGGAGTGAATTTAAAGGCTGCCATGCTAGCAGAGCCTTGCCCAAGTGCACTAGCCTGGGCCAGAGAAATCAGGGTACTGCATTCCTATCAGTGCCTCCCTCCCCACAGGGCTGGGACCTGCAGCTTTAGGGGCATTTGTGCTGAGAAAGGGCAAATTGTCTTCAGGTGGGACCTGTCTTACACCCCTCCCTAGGAGCTGTAACCCAAAGCTGGAGGCACCAGAAGTCCCTCCAGTTCTATTTGCAGAGCAGTGAGGTTTGTATTTCTCCCCATGCTGCTCAGGAAGCCTTGAGCACAGAGTGAAGGAGGGACGCTTGCTCCTGCACACTAAAATACCCTGGATTGTCATCAAAAAGTTTTTTTTTTGGCCAGTTTGGGAATTCAGTTCCGTTGTTGTAAAAGCAGTGAGTGATTTTATTGCTTCTTTTCCCCTCCTGGCTGCAGTGTGTGGGTAACGTGGCAACGGTGACTTTTGTTGCCGTGCTCTGCTACTGGCTAATGAGATTATTTTTAAAATGGATAAGCTTGTAGTTAATGCTTTTATTTCCCTTCCTGTCCCTAAGGGTTTGGTGGATGCTGATATGCCCTTTCCAGGTTTTTCTATGCAGTAGATGTGCTGCATGTGTGCTCTTTTCTCATCACAGAGGTCATACGTATACGAGTATAGTTAACCCCCCCCCATATATAATGACATGATTAACCTGTATCCATTGGTAGTGCTAAATGGTATTCACTATATGCAGGGATAAAAGTTGTCTTTTGAATCACTGTTAAAACATATTGAATATAAAACATTTATTAAAAAATACAGGAAAACCTTTTTTGACTCCTAGAATCATAGAATAGTTAGGGTTGGAAAGGACCTTAAGATCATCTAGTTCCAACCCCCCTGCCATGGGCAGGGACACCTCACACTAAACCATGTCACCCAAGGCTTCATCCAATCTGGCCTTGAACTGAATAAAAATCCCATGACTTGATCTGTGGGAAGTGCAGGGTCAAATGCTTTCTTGTAAGTGGAGGTACACCCTAATTCCTTGCAGATACAAGGGCATTGCTGCTATACAGTGGGTATGAATGTGCTTCCTCACTGCTCAGCCTTTGTGTTTGAATGAAGCTTGTTTGTTGTGAGCAATACTTCAGTGGAGAATTACACCATGTTCATCCATGTGTACCCTTAGATCAGCTGCCTCCCTCCAGAGAAAGCAAAGCTTTCTGCCAGAATCTATTTTCTGGCAGAATAATACATACAGTAAACATGTGCAATAAATAAGTACTTAAATCCACTGCATGGGTGTGAAAAGGTGGCAAAAGACCACATCTTAGCTTTGCTGTTCCCCCTTGAAACTCTCCCTGAGTAAGTTAGCCTGTGGAAACTGTTTTATTCTGTTAAGATTATCACTGGAACTTTTACTCAGAAATGCTCAAAACTACAGCTGCTCCTAGCCAGATTCTCCCTTTCTGCATCTTTGCATCAGATGAGGGCCCTGCAAAGGGACCCCTCTTTGGGCTTAACAGAGGTAAAAGGAACAGGGCTCTTCATACCTTAGCCAGGGCTTTCCCCCCCACTTATGGTTGAGCAGAAATCCTTGGAAGCTTAAATTCACGTGTCTTTATGTTTTTTCATACATTGAAAAGGGAAAATACACCAAGGAGCCAATATTCCGCTGGCACGTGGGACTGCAAGGGGAAACCTGCCACAGCCCCAGCTAAATCAATGCAGGTATCAGGGGCTTTGGGGCTGTGTTTAAAAAAAACCCCAACAAACAACCACGTTTTCCCTATTTTCTGCACCCAGCTATGGCAGTTCTGCCTAATACGAAATAGCAAACGTACCCAAGTCCCACAGACATCAGCTTTTCAAGTACCGACTTTGGAGTATTCCTTAACCATCAGTGAAAATAAAGTGTATTTGGGGGCCTGGGGTGATAAATTCTCTATTTACGGAAGCAGGGAGGGTGCATAGGAAGAGGCTGAGCTCAGGGTTGCTGTCAGCAGGCTGGGCTGAAAGCGGTGCTGGGGGGGCATGTGCTGGCACGGGGCCATTGTGAATGGCTCTGACATAATGGCTCTTAATAATAATAATAATAATATTTTCCATGTTTTTCTTTCTATGATGTACCTCTAGCAGAACCCCCCCGATGAAACCGTTGGACCTCTGCAAAGAGAGTGCATCTGTGTTTCATTTCATAGTTGAAGAATAGTAATTAAGATGCTTTTGCAGAGCCAGGGCTTGGGAAACTAAAAATAAAATCCATATAGGCACAATACTAGACCTCTGAGCACCATAAACTTTCCTTTCCCTCCATTCTTGCCCGCCCAGTCTCATCAGACCCCCGAGCACTGCTCGCTCCAGGGCCAAGCTCCATCACTTTGGGGAGTGGAGCGGTAGGTATGGGGTGTGCTGTGGTGACTGGAATGAATCACAGGTTGAAAGGTGATGGTCTGGAAAAGGCAGATTTTTGGCTAAATCCAAAGGAGCAATGCAAACTCTATCCTGCACAGAGGGAAAATCATCCCTGTGGATGAAGGATTGGAAGCATCCTGCAAAACATTAGAATTAGCTCTTTCCCTGCAGCAGAGTGTGTACAAACCATGGTCCCCAGACATGAACTGACTTTCCTCCTCTCTTTCTCACACTTGACCCATGAATATTGCAGGAAAACAAGCATAAACCAAACCTGTTTCCTGGCTGTCCACCACCCCAGGGTGCTGCTGGCCCCATGCCACTGAAAAATTAATTTTCCCCAGCTCAAGCTGAAAGCGCTAAAAGAGGGAATAGGGCTCAATGAGACTCACTCAAAAGCACTCACTGGCTGGCAGGGGTCATGCTGGAATGAAAACTGTTGGCCATGTGAATGAGTGAGGCCCAGGGGGACAGGGAAATGCTCAGCAGCTAGCTTGAAGAGGCAAGAAAAAAGAAGAAATATTTGGGGTTTACATGCCAGTAAGCTTAATTTTAGCAGAAGGATGATTAAAGATTAATAAGATGGTCAATGTGTAGAGAGGGGAAGCTGCATCTGGAGGGATGCTGGGTAAGGTTAACCTAGTTTATGTTGGGCCTCAATGGGAAAAATCCTGCTGTAAATAAAGGAAAGGGTTGGGGATGTCAAGATAGCAGGCAGGGCTGGATGTCTCCCACCAGCCAGCCCCATGGTATGGGTGCGTATTTTGGCAGGGGCAGCTTGTCTCCTGCACTGAGCCCAAGAGACAAAGCAATGCTGGTGGGATGAGGGTGATACTGCCATCAGCATCATGTCCCGGAGGCAGTAGGTGGTCCAAGCCGTGGCCAGCATGAGTGGCTTTAACAGTCGTCTAGGTCCAAGGCTATGGTATATGTGTTTCTCTTGGATGCCGCAGTGATCAGGCGGCTTTAAGCCTCTATGTAGGCACAGTGGTTTTGGGAAGGAGTGGTTAAATAGGTTTCCGCCTGTCACAGTGGGGAGCCCCTCACCCAGGCATCTGGTCTGGCTGGGCAGCTGGCTTATTTAAACTGAGGTGGTGCTGAACGCCTGAACTCCTCTGTGGTCCTGCTGACCTGGAGTTCAACATCTGCCGAATTGGAAAACAGGGTTTTTTTGGGGGTTATTTTTTGCTTTCCTATTGTCGTGACCCAGCCACGCCGGCGGAGCTTTCCCCACAAACCTTGCAGTGTGGTTCCTAGAAGGAGAGCAACTTTTTCCCTCCTCTTTTCCAAGCCTTCACCGCTGACAGTAGGGGCTGGAAGCTGTCCAAGGCTGTCAGTATAAATCTCACTGACCTTGTTTCACCATCCCTTAACTTGCAGTTCAGCATCTCCCATCAGCCAGGCCCGGCGTCGACTTCCACTTTCTGGCTCATTTATTCCTTTTCAGCTTTATGGTTTCATTTCCCAAGCTTGCCTGTTAATCCCTGGGTGGCCAGAGCACTAAGGGGGGAGACTCCCAGCCCCTAAAAACCTCACAGAGAGGTTGCCAAGGCAAATATCTTGCAGGAATTTGGAGATGCAGCTGTAACTGAGTGCTTTGGTAGGAGATGTGCTTTAGGGATGAGCCTGGTCCTACCTAGCTTGAGGGAGAAGTGATGCTCAGAGGCGCAGCACAATGTGGTTAGGTGGGATGAGGGAAAAATGCTTCCCCTCAGATTGGACTGGGTGCAGTCTCTCATCTCAGCAAATACTGCCCGGTTGCCATGAGGAGGACATGTGATGCAGTAGAATTTGGGCTCCGTACCCATCTTCGTGCAGGGTGTCTTTCTGTATGGGAACTTGTTGCTCCACAGAGGGTTCTTGCTGTCATTCTTCATGCATTATCCCCATCTTCCTGTGATAATTTGATGTCATTTGCTGGCCAGCTGCTTCCAGGGTTCATTGACTGCAGGGGAATGGCCTCACATCATGTGTTCATGGGATGCTGACCTCACTGAGAAAGGAAAGAGGTTGCAGACATGGGCTGCTGGGCAGCCAGTGATGGGAAGAGAGTGTGACCTTGCATGCAGGACTTTACTGTGGTTTCCCACTCCAGTTGTCCAGCCACTCTGGAAACCCCCATGTGGGTCTTGGAAAAGGACATTGAGGGCCTGATTCCTCCCAGAAATCCACAGAATCATGTGCTACTTGGTTCCAAGGTGCTAAATCCACACAAAGAACTCGGTTTTCCAGTTTGCAGTGAAGTCTCAACTTGCAAAATTGTGATGGTGCCAAACATGTCTGGGGCCTCATAGGAAAACTTCACCAATCGCTGCCATTGTTGCTTGGCTTTGTAATAGCATCCAGCATCTTCGGGATGTTAGCAGGAGGAGTTTGGTGGCAGCTGTGTATTTGCATTAGTAATTTTCCTGAGCAAAGCCTGTGGCTCTGAGTTTGTGCATGGGTGTTGTGGGTGCTTGTGTGCAAGGGACCCAAGGGTGTGCATGGCAGATGGGCATGGCTTTGCTTTTGCGCTTCTGAAGGAAAAGCCCAGAAGCCTTTAAGTCGTATCCCCAGACCTTTGTGGAGGATTAGGACAGCTAATTGGATTTTATTCAGGGTGCACCATGAGCTCGGCAATTCAGCTAGAGAAAGCACTGGCCTGAATAGGGAGAGGTCAGAGGCGATCAGAGAAGGCTGTGGAGGAGCACGACAGCTATCTTTGTGAAGGGAAGGAATAGTAGGAAAGGCAAGAAAACCCAAGCAAATGCACAAAAATTCCTTGGTGTAAGTAGCTGCAAGAAATATTGAGATTAAATGGGAGGAAAAACTGTCTAAGATAAGAAAAGCAAGACACAGAAAAGAAAAAATGTCCTGGAGGCTTGTGGAGGCTCCCTCCATCTTTGGAGGTCTTAAAGCATGGATTAGGGAGAGAGCTGTCAGGAATGATCCTGCCTCCGGGCAGCAGAAGACCAGATGATGTGCCTGTCAGCTCTCTGCCTCCAAAAGCAGGGGTTGTGCTTCTCCTTTTCTCCTGGATGAGCATGGCATCTTTGTGAACTTCCTTCGGGGCCTTCCAGCAGCGCTCCCAAAAATACCCCCCAAAAGAGATGCAATACTGGAAAACAGATGTCTTTCCCTGCTTCAGCTGGAAATGGCTTTAGAGAGGGAGGGGAAGACGTTCAGGGGGCTTTTTTCTCCCAAGAGTGAGGCTCCCCTTCTGCCACCGGCACCGCAGCAGTGACTGTTTTCTGGTTTAATCTCATGGCAGCTCTGCATGTCTGAGGGATGAGGTCATGCTCGCTCACCCACAGCCTGCTGCCGCTTTTGCTTCCATCCCTCTAGTTTGGGGAGTGGAGGGAGGTGGGTGGGATTGCATTCCCTGGGTCCCTGCACAGTGGGGTTTTGGATGTCTCCCTGACCACCAACCACTGCCTCAGACCTTTGCTGTTCTCTGTGCATGGATGTGTGCTGCACCTGGGATGGGGAGAGGCAGGTAGAATCCCTGGCCATGCTCCCTTGCCTGTCTTACCTGTGCCCTGAGTGCTAGTCCAGTTCTCCCAGGTCTTTTGCTTTCTTCTTGTAGCTGCTTTCAAAAACACAAATTAAACCCACTGGCTGGAGAAATGCTATTTTCCTTCTTCTTTCTTTTATTTTTCTTCTGCCATTTTTACCACTTCTTGCCAGAAATCAGCCCATTGTGAGGATGAGGCTGGTGATTATGCAATCTGAGTGCAGGGATGGCTGTTTCATAGCCTTTTGGATTAACAACAGAAGCTTTAAATGTCTGTGAAGAAGAAATGTGGTGACTGATGGAAATACAGCCCTCATTCCTTGCTCTGGTAGATCCTGAGCTCCTGGCTTCTAAATTCATGATACTAAGGTTGGAAAGGCCAGTTTAGGTAATTGCTGGAGATTGCTGTGATTTTATTAGACCTAATGCCCTCCCCTCCAGGAGTCTTGCATGGCTCAGCAAAACGATCAGCACTCGTAAAGACATAAAAACCAGACCAAATGAAGTATTTTTATTTTATTTGTTTATTTATGTATTTGTAAGAAACCCTTCCAGTCTGGTGTGAAGATTTCCTCATCCCTCAAATTGAGGATTAATTGCACTTAGGGGCCAATAGCTGCATCTATGGCTGGTGGGGGGCCACCACTCTGCACTGAGATTTGGGGCACTTTGCCTGGGCTCTGGCTCTGAGGTGTACCTGGCTGGGATGGGCAGGGCTTGGTCACACCACATTTCTCCAGGATGGGCAGAGCTTGGTACCACCAGGTAAAAAGCAGGCTTTAGGAATACAAGTTGGAGTCTCCCAGATGGAAAGAAGTCTGATTTGGGGTTTTAAAAGGAGGAACTGTTGTCAGCTTTCTTCTCCAGGAGTTGGAAAGAAAAGCTGCTCCTCCCTGGACTTAGAAGTCATCTAATACATGGGTAGGTCACCCAAAAGATGTCACTGGCAAGTCTCAGGGCTGAGAAGTGCCTGTTGAATCAGAAAGGAGAATTACAAAGTGTGTTATCAATGGAGGAAGTGAAGTCTTGAGATAAAATAGCACTTGAGGAGGGGAAAACAGGAAAAGTCCCCATTTGAACTCAAAAACAGAAGGAAAAGATTAAACCTAAAGTCAAGGAGAAGGGTTTGGTAGAGTTAGAGGCCAGGAGGGGAAAGGCAAAGCTAGGAGATGAAGAGGAGAATAGAGGAGCCAAAGCAACAGGGAAGGACAGGAGGGAAAGGACAAAACAGGAGGCAGAAAGGCTGGGGGTCACTGCAGGGGTTGTTCTCGGTTGCAGATGAAATGGGGTGTTGCAGGGTTTTTGGGGGGCAAGGGTGAATGCCTTGAGGAACAGAAGCTGGGATGTCCAGGTACCTGCCCTGCTGTCTTGGCCAAGTCTCCTCTGGGGTGTGAGGGACACCCAGGGTCACCCCTGTGTGGCTTCTGTTCCACTTGGGGTGATGCTACAATATGCTTGCTTTATTATTATGCTCTCTGTTATTAATGACAAAATTGAATTGTTGCAGATCTTGATTTAGCTTTCCTAGCAAGAAATATCCTATAGTTGCCTTGCTTTTTCAGTCTTCCTCTTTTTATGCTCGGAATTGGGGAATACACTGGAAAGAACAACAGCTTTTTCTTTTTAAATGATGATGTATTGGTAGAGATAACACAAAAATCCACTTGCAGTGCTTGATTATTTTAATATTTCATGCAAGTACGATCGATGGCTGTGCAGCGCTGATGCCACTGTGAGGGTGACGAATGAACATCTCAGGGTCTGGGAGCTCAAGAGATCCCCATAGGGATCGTCTTCTCACCGTGCACAAGTTACAAGCAAGTTACAAGATCAGTACCCAAACCCATTTCTTTATTACCTTTAGAAGGTGCACATATGGGGGGAGTTACATGTCGGTTTATGGCCATCATCATTCAGCCAAATTTACACTGCCAAAGCAAATGGTTTGGTAACATCAGGGAAGCGTTAATGGTCTAGAGGGACTGGATGAGTTCATGGATCTTGTGGATAGTTTGTGTCTCTGAAAAAAAGTAATTAAATGATGTTTTGTGGAGCTGTTCTTCACAACTAAAGTATGCTCTTTATTACATGTTTCATCATAAATCTATTTAGTTATAATAAGGGCTTGTTCCAGCTTTAATGCTCTAATGGGTCCATATCTGCCTAAATCACCGAAAATGCTTGAAGCACAAATTCTTTTTCTATCTTTCACGCAAAGATTCTCTTACACATCACTTCTTGTACTCAATTACATATTGCACTAAGCAACAGAAGCATGCAAAGCCTTACAATGGGAAATAAAACCTGTTTTTTCAACTTGAAATTCTCTTTCTCTAGCTGAAGTAAGCTTATTCTTCTTTCTCTGGAGACATCTTATGGCTTTACTAGAGGGGTTTTGGGGCTGGATTTCGATCACTGAGACCTCAGTCTCCCCTCCCCTCCCCAAAAACCAAACCAAATCACCCCCCCCCCCCCCCCCCCCAGCTAGAAAGCAAGGCTCTTCATCCTCATGTCCAGCTCTAGAGTGATGCTTTGGCAGCACCCATTCTGTGTAACATGACTGAAGAGAGCCAAAGTACCAATTCCCTCAGCACTTCAGCAGAAGTGGATGCAGCAGGACCATCTCCGAGGGGTTCCCTGCCCTCACTTGTGGGTCCTTCTTCTGGCAGCCAGCAGCACTATCATCCACTCATATCCACAGTGGAGGTAAGCAGGGCTTTCCAAAGGTGGCTTTCCCCAACCTGTGGGTCCTCTCCTGCCACTCCCAGCCTCGCTGTGCTGCTGGGCTGGGATGAAAGCTCCAATAGAGGTCCTACCAAGGAGATCCAAAATAATAATCCTAACAATAGAGCTGATGTGAAGTTTGCAGCCTGGCACATTTTCCCTGCTTGCCTTTCCCACTGCAATCTGCCTCCTGTGGCAGTTCAGACAACAAAGTCTTCAAGACAGGGATTACCTCTTAGGACAGGCTTTGGGTTGCCCAGCGTAACCTGAACTGCTCCTGAGGCCCCAGGTAAGTATAACCCATGCACAACTAGCACAACTGGTATTACTGGTGCTGCAGCACACCCCATTCCCTGGAGCCGACCTTAAATCCTGTCCAGAATTAAGATTCAAAAGAGAGAAAAACCAGCTAGAGCCACCAAATGCAAAGAGTCCCAAAATGTGTCCTCTGTGTTGATGGAGGTGAGGTTTGAGCAAGAGATGACGAGAGGCCCTGCTCTCGAGGGTTCCAGTGGTGCTTTAGGCATTCGCGTAGTTGGTGTCTTCTGGAACCAAAGTAAGTGATGAAGGAAGCACCTTTAATGTGGTGCTGGATGTGTTGAAATTCTGTTATTTTTTTAGGGGACTACCTGTTTTATTTGCCCCTTGTAAGGCGGTAGTAAGGAGCCTGATGAAGTGCAGCGGCTCCAGCTGCAGAGTTTTAGTGATGCCCCTTGTAGGAGGCAACCCTCCTTAGAGAGCCAGCAACACAGCATCCAGAAACCAGCCGCTGCTCTCGCACAGGCGCCTTTTGCCATCGTATCTCTTCCTAAAAACAGAAGGAAGAGTAAATAAACCATCATCCCAGATTTGTCTAAGCAGGATGTTTACCTATGCACCTCATGAGGCCGCACCAGTTCAAGTGCTGGGAGACGATCTGACTCTCCCTATGGAGCTCCTCTGCGCGGGGTCCTCTTAGGGGAGGGGGATCTGGGGAGAGCCCCAGGCAGGAAAACGGGCAGCGCGGATGGATGGGGGCTCCAGCTCCCCCCGCGCCTACCGGCGCTTCTCGCCTTTGTTCGGGCACGGCTGCAGCGGGGGCCGCGGGGCGGGGAGGGACGGAGGGAGGCTGGTAGGGAGGGACGGCTGGAAGGCCGGAGCCGGTTGCCCGAAAAGGCTTTTTTTTTCCCTTAACCCCCCAAAAAAGAACCATCCAAACACGAGAACTGGTTATTTTAATTATTTTTTCTCCAATAACAAAAAGTAAATTAAAAAGAAATAAAAGGAAGAAAACCCCCAGTAACTGCTAACACCCCTAACTCCCACCCCTTCGCGCAGACCCTGCCCCCGGCCCGCCCCACGCCGCGCACGGGGGCCGCGGGCGCGCAGCGCGGCGCCGCCCGGCCCCCCCGGAGGCGGCAGCGGCGGCGGGAGCGCCAGGGACCCCGGCGGCGGCGGCGGGGGGAGGCGGGTGCCCGGCGCCGCCCGCCCCGCATCCCGCCGGCCCCGCATCCCGCCGCGCCGCCGGCCCCAAATGGATTATCTGCGGCTGGTGCTGTCCTGCCTCGTCCCCCTGCACGGCTGCCTGGCCGCCGGCAGCGCCCCAGGTACGGCCCCTTCCCGGGGGGAGCCGGGTCCCCAGGGGTGCGGGCTGTTTTGACAGGTGGCTCGCACCCCGGAGGATAGGGGGAAAGGAGAGGGCTGCTGCTGGCGGGGGGGTTGGTTTCAATGGGAAATTGGGGAGATGGAGGCTGGGCGAGAAATAGTTGGCGTGCCTGGCGTGAGGGGCACGTCAGCCCGAGTTTATTCTGCTACGTTTGACGCGCCTGGCTAAAACTACACGGCGGAGCTGAGCTGGGAGGGAAAAGCAGTTGTTGGGTTTATCGAGCTCTAGTGGGGCTCGCCAAAGGCTCCCCGAGTTGGGTTGGTGACGCGTGAGCGGGATGCTCCGTGCCCGTGGCTGAGCCCTCTCCCTCCGTCTTGCCTCCGTAGAGCTGCTCCTGTCCGGCAAACTCAGCGAGTATGGAGTGATCGTCCCATTCAGCGCGGACTGCCGCGGCCGCTTCCTCTCGCACGTGGTGTCCGGCGATGCGGCCGCGGGGATCGGCGGAGCCGCCTGTCCGCCAGCCCAGCGCCCGTCCCGCCGCCGTGTGCCTCGCAGCCCGCTGGATGAGCCCCCCCAGCGCCGCGGGGCTGGCGGCCGCCTGCTCTACTTCAACGTCACGGTCTTTGGGAAGGAGCTGCACCTCCGGCTGAGGCCCAACCGGCGGCTGGTGCCGCAGGGAGCAGTGGCCGAATGGCAGGAGGATTTTGAGGTGCTTTTCCGGGAACCCCTCCAGCAGCGGTGCCTTTTCACCGGCGACATCTCCGGCATGCCCGGAGCCGCTGTCGCCATCAGCAATTGCGATGGACTGGTAAGTTCAGGAGGCCGGCGGGGCAGTTTGTGCATGTTGCCTGTGTTTCGGTGTGGTTTTCTCCTAAAAGGTGGATCGTCGTGCCCTGAAACCTGATTTTTTGGTGATGCTTTAAGTGTCTGCACCATGCATTGCCCTTTACTGACTGGCTGCTGTGGGTTCTTTTTCCCCACGTGGCTTGTGGTGTAAGCAGGGCAGGGTACTACATGTGCGAGTATGTGCAGCTGTATTTGTTTGAAGGTGTTGAAAATATTGCCTGCCCCATGCCTGAACTGCCTCCTGCCCAGAGATGGGCTGTGTCAGGTGCTGTTATGCCCATGGGCTCTGCCTCTGGGACGGTTACCCACACTGATGGTGGTGCTGCTTCAGCCTCACTCATCCATGTTTTACTTTGGGACTGCTTCAGGAACTTTTTCTCTGTTTCCCTCCTCTTAAATGAGACTGAGTGAGCTCCATCTCCCAAAATCCCTGCTAGCATGCAGTCTGGCTAAGAAGTTGCAAAGCATCTTTTTTTTGGAGGATCTCTTTTTTTTCTTCCATTCTTTTTTTCTAATTGTTCCATGCTCAGAGGTCTTTGGCTCCCAGCTCAGCATTGGTCACTTGCTGCCACAGCGCTTTAATTACTTTAAATGGCTCTGTTACCTCCTTAGCCCTGGCGTCTGCTCTGCCTGTGGGTTTCCTACTTTTGATATGGTTGAAGAATCAGCTCTTTTTTTTTCATGCCTTTGGCCCATTGCTCTTCAAACTTCCTTTGAGCCAATTTAATTCTTGGTTTAGATGCCAGGGTCTGCTGTTTTCTCCTGGTATCCCTTACATTACTCCTGGGTTGGAATAAATGTCTTATTTGCTTTGCCCTTTTTTTTTAATATACCTCTTTTTTGGTTGCTTTATTCTGGGACTTGCTTAAGCCAGTTTTGGCAGCTAGCACAAACATTTTGGCATTCCTTTCTTTTTATGCAGCGCCTGGTGTTACTATACAAGCAGAAATGACAGAGCGCACAGCTAGAAATACGTATTTCGCCTACATTTAGTAGGTTGGTTTTTTTTCCCCAACAATTTTAGCACGCAATCCACACCTTCTGAAACAGCTGTTTTAGAATTGTCTGAAGCTGTGAATTCGCAGAAATTTCTCCATGACATGGATGGTCCTGGGGCTAGTGAATTTGGGCAGGCTTGAAAGCTTGAAAGGTATTTCCTATAGCTCCAGCAAGCGACTAGTAGTGCTGTGTCTGGAATGAAAAACTGCTTTTTAAGTGTGCAGGTTGCATTGCAGATATCATTTCTGTTGGCATCATGAGCAAAGTGATGCTGGAAGCGGTTGGCAGCTGAGTCCATGTCCTGACACAGCTCAGAAGCTGTGAGGGTGGTGTTAGGGGGTTTCTCTTACCCAAAGATTTATGCAGCAGTTCCTGTCTTGCCATCCATGGTACCCCCAAGCCCACTCTCTTAAGCTCATGGAAAGAAGTGGCTCTTCTCCCAGGATCAGCAGCTCAGGGTGCTTGCTTCTTTACCTTTATTAACCCCGGTGCAGCCAGCCCTGTGGGAGCTTTGGTGCTGCTCTACAGGGTGAGATTAGCTGAGCCACGTTGTGCTGGTGTACGGGGCTTTGGTTGTCTGCAGGTGCTAAGGGCTTCTGCAGGGTGGTTTTGGTGCACCCCAATTTCCGAAGCTACCCTGGGACACAGTGTTAGTATCATGGTTACTGATGTATTGTCTTGCAGATGTTCTGTTTCTTCATGTAGAGCTCCGGCAGCATCAGGAAAGAGAAAAAATCGTATTTTTTTTTCCTTCCTGCAGTGCATCTATTGCTCTGTGGCCAACAAATAAATGCCCTGGCCTCAAGCAGCAATTTCCCATCATCCAGCAAAGCACATGTGGCGATTGCAGGCTGGGGGAAGAGGTCAGAAGGACAGAGCCTGAGCAGGGGTTCTGCTTCTCCTCCAGCAAAGAGGATTTTGTAATACTTTCAACGTAGCAGTTGGTTTCTGTCTTTCATGGATTTTTTGGCTGGTGTAGATTGCTGTACGGTCCTCTGGCTTAAGTTAGTCTGCAGCTTATATTTGCTGGGAGTTGTGAGACCAACAGGACCCCAAAAAAAGCAGTGAAAAGAGCTTGATTTAGCAAATGAAGCAAGAAACAACCAAAATGTGGTGATAGGTATGGATGGGATGGGAGGATAGTATTTGTGACCATGCTGTACCTCCAGCATGACCCAGCAGAGAAGCAGCAGAACATCCGGGAGAGATGTAAGGGGTCAGGACTGTTGATAGCATCATGCTAGATGGGGACTAATTTAAGGTGGGGAGCACTGGCTGTAGGTAGCTTTGTTGCTCTTTGATACGTATGTACCCTGAAATTGCTGTGGACTTTTGCTGGAAGTTATCCATGAGCTTCAAAAGGGGATTGCAGCTTTTGCATCCCAGTATAGTGTGTGTGGGAGGCACAGGACTGCACATGGCTGCTCTTTTCTGGTCAGAGGAAATGCTCTAGGATGCTGTGGATGAAGGCTGTGTACACAAAGAGATTACGCTGTGTATAAATGGAGACTGAGATTATAAATAATGAGGGGAAAAAAGAAACAGTTCTTGAAAAAGAGAGTATACATTAAGTCTTTCCTAAATCCATATTTAGCCATGTAAGTGAGCTGAGTTTTTTTCAGAGATGCCAAACCAATGGCACCTTCCCCAGCTGTTATTTGCTGCAGGCATCCACACATGAAAATCCAGTCTTTTCTTTGCAAGGGTGTCTCATACCGGAGTGGGAAGATGCTGTTGTCCATAATGTAATTTCAAAGCTGATGTAAGCCACCAAATTCCTAACTGGTAGTGTTAAGCAGAAATCTGCCCCATCAGACACATCTCACTGCAGTGAAGGTACTCCATCTTTCCATGCCAGCTTTAGTAGCGTGTGGTCAATCTTGTTGGTAGAGGTGAATGAAGAATTATCATCTGTAGGCATCACATTTGCTTTTTGTGGCTGGCTTTTCCCTGCTGCTCTTCAGGGTTATTTGCAGCAAACACCAATGTCCTGCAAACTGTAGAGCCAGCATTTTCCATCCCTGTCAGCTTGGCTTGGTTTGGAGGGATGGCAACAGATAAGCAGAGCACAAAGGCCTTCAGAACAGCAATTAGTAGGAAATGAAGGGAGAAAGAGTCCCCATAATGATGCCCAGTGCAAAAAGTGTGGCTTTGTCTTCCAGGATTTTCCTTGCAGCTCCTGAGCTATGGAGTTAATTTTGTGAAGAAAGAAAGTGCTGGTTTAAATGCCCAGAGGGCGAGATGTCCCTTTGGTTACATAGATCCCACTGTCCTCAGCTCCTTTTTTTTACTTGGAAATGAGAACTTTTCTCCTATGTGAAAATCCTAATTTTTGGCAGTGAGATAAAAAGCACTCTCTGTTTGCGCTGAAAACCTAATTAGTTAGTTAGCAGTGAGCATGTCTTCATGCCCTCACCCCATCAGGAACTGTATCTGAATCCTGGCTTGAGAGACCTGGCAAAGCCCAGATGGAGCAGCTCTCTGTCTGTAAACATCCCAAAAATCTCTTGCCTTGGCTCGAAGAGCAGGGAAAAGCAGTCAAGGAGTGCAAAGCGTTGTGTTAAATGGGTTGCAAAGCCTGTGCTGCGCAGAGAGGTACCAAAATAGTGATGGAGAACATGCTGTGAGTACTACTGCAAGGTGTGGTCCAGCTCAGTGCAGGGCAGATGCATCCCTCTACTGATCCCTCCCCGATGCCTTCACTGGGCAGTCTCTGGAGAAACGGGAGCAGTGGCAAGGACGGTGCCTGCATTCACACAGCCTGGCTTTCTGGGACTTTTTGTCCAAATTAAGTGTGAATCGTGTAGGAAAAATACATAGTATGCACGCAGCTGGATTCCCCCTCCTCGGCGCTGTTTGCCTCTCTGGCTGAGTGGAGCAGTTTTATGAATTTTTCCACATTTCAGCTGTGTTGAAGTGTCAGAATTTCCTGAATTCCTGTGGGAGTTGAAGCTTTTTACCCAGCGGTAGTGGAGGAGTTTTCTACCCAGAGTGCTGGGGGGTTCCCCTTAGCGAGGCTGGTGCCAGGCCAGTGGGGCCAGTTCATCTCCCATAGCCTGGGGAGACACAGGAGAACTGAGAAAGACTTCACCTACTGTGAGCTGGCAGAAATGAGTTTAGTGTTTTCCTTAAAAGGAAAAAAAAAGTATATAAAAGGCCATTTTCTAGATTGGAAATTACCTTTCCCAAGAGCTGCAGACAGCATCTTGTGTTAGAAATATTAGTAATGATAGTCCCACCTGGCCAGATTTCATTTGATTTGATGTTATTAAACCAAATAAAATTGGGGGCAGGAAGCACATGGCAAATTGATCATTGAAGATGGGATTGATCTCTTGGCAAGAGCCCAAGGAAAGCTTACTGTGGCTTTTTGGGTGGCTGGCCTCTCTTGCTGCTTCCCTACGGTTATAACCTTCACAAAATGCTGAAGTACAGCCTGAGCTACTCCTTTTTAAGGCTGGGCAGGTTCATGCATGCCTCTTGCAGTCCTGGTTTTGGGCTGGTTTGTTTTATTGTTTTATTTTTGTAAATGCCAAGGTGACTGCTGTGGTGTCTGTTTCATTTGTGAGGCTGCTCTGATCAGATGTGCATACAAGTCCTTGTGTTATCTACTTTGTCTGCTGGTCACTGCTGGAGTCAGCAGCGTGTTACATCCTGCCTTTGGGAGAAAGCACAGGTGGGAAAGTCTGGGCTGCTTTATTTCTTGAGACATATATAATTAGTCATGAGCTATAGAGCAGAGCAAACCCAAGTGGGCCATGGGTCTGGACCAGGCTCTTTCATATTTTAATCCAGCCTTGTCCCAGCAAGGCAGCACAGCTTTTCTCCAGCCGCCTGATTCAGCAAGTCCTGCCTTTTGCCATAAACCCATAAATTGGCTTTGGGTGCCTTGTCCTGGGTGAAATGTTTCATGGCAGGGCTGTGAGGTGGTAGTGGTGTCCCAGAAGACCTTCTCCTGGGACAGGGGTGGTTATTGTGCAGCCGGGCTGAAATAGGATGCTGGCCGGGGTACCGTGCCAGGTGCATTCAGGTAGTAGGAGTGCCGCTCCAGCCCAAATTTGTGGTGATGTGCAAGCTGGAAATGTGGTGGGAAATCCTTAGTGTAATTTGTATGTATACAATCCAAGCATGTTTGTGATGCCTGTATCAGATGCTCAGAGCTCTGCCCTTCGTAGCTACTCATTTTTGGTTTTTAAGCAGTGGATGCCCACCTTACATAAAGAGCAGAGGCTTAGACCTGCCCCATCGCCATGTACTTGCCCAGCCATCACTGCACCTGACCTGTGGGTTGACTCTGCCTTGATCTCTGCCTTATCACCACCGCTTTGCATGGTGCTCCAGACTTCTGGTTAAATTTGGCAGTGATTTTCGTCTCCTTGGCTGGGTGTGGATGGAGAAGTCCTGTCCTGGTGACCTGAATGTCGCCTGTGGGCATGACCGGAGATACGTGTGTCAGGCAAGTTGATCCTAGCACAACTGCCTGTACTTGGATTCCTCGGGAAGGAGGTAAAATGAAACCAGCCAAAGACCTCCTTTCCAGAGGAGTTAAGCAGCTAATAAAACCCAAGTGGAGCAGGAAATTTGATGAAGTCTAACAGAGCCAGGTTGGCTGATGCCAGGATGAATGCATCAGTACGTGAATGCGAGGGAGATCCAATGACTCAGGTGGGCTTGGAAGAGCCCCAGCTTTGCCTGGCTGTTTACAGAGCCCAGCTTATGTCTTTGCACTGCTCTGTGCAGTATATATAGAAATCTTCTATTTTATTTGATGAAAACAGTTCTAATACCCCCTCCCTGATGAGGACTCCGGTAGGTACATTCTGTTGAAGGCTTTGCTGTGGAAGAGATCCGTACTTTCCAGCTTGTGCTTTCCAGCTATTCAACAGCAGGCAGCAGCGGGCAGTGCCAGAGGAAGGAGAGCGTGTGTGTGCGATGGAGGGAGCTGTGAAAAATGCTGGGCTGGGGGGAGCTGCCCGTAGGATGGAAGCCAAATCCCAGTGATCCTTTTGCTTCCCTGAGGTCTGAGCTGGCTGGCGCTGCGGGGTGTGAGTGCGCAGGCTGATGTAAGGGAGATTTGGTGGGAGCTTGGTGTTAATTAGGAGCAGATTGGTAACCAGGACAACATTACCAGCGATGTTTGCCCTTTCATTCATCTTCCCTGTGTTAGGGAGGTGTAGTCATAATGCTTTCCAGCTTCTCTTCTGAAGGGGTTTCCCTGTGTTAATTCTCAAGAACTCCACAGGTCAGAGATGATGGTTTCTTTTTCCTTCCGTCTTGCTGTGACTGCAGACTTGTTGATGAAATGGCAGGTTTCCTCCCTGTCACCAGGGGCATGGGCATGGAGTAGGGAGGTGAGGTGATGTGGGAACCCCTGCAGCCTGTACCCCTCATGTACAGGGTTAGGCAGGAAAACTCATCACTGGTGAGAAGGAATGGGGTTCCCTAGCCATATAAAGACATAACTGGAATTATTTAATTTTTTTTGTTGGTTGGTGTCATTCTCTGTTTCTTGTTCCCCCCCTTTTTTTTCCATCTACAGAGGAAATTAAGGGTCATCATACATGAACATGGTAATGGATCCATCCCAGTGTCATGGAATAGCAACAAGACAGTTTATTTGGGATGCCTTTTCCCTTTGGATTCATGCATGTTCTGTATCAATCTTTACTGAGTGTATTGAGTGCATATGTACATGTATGTGTATATAAAAACACATCTTTTTTTCCCCCTTTATTTCTTTGTGGAGTCCAGGCTGGCCTGATTCGGACAGACAGCAATGAGTTCTTCATTGAGCCCCTGGAGAGGGGGCAGCAGGAGACAGAGGAGCATGGGAGAGCCCACGTGGTATACCGCCGGTCGGCCATCCGGCAGGATGGTGCTGAGCCCCATCAGGACCTCCACCCTGAAGGTAGGGGCTGCTGGAGTCTATTCTTTACCAGAATTGATCATAATTATTTCTTGGGGGGGAGGACTTCCCCTTCTACTTGCTCTCTGGCTTGTACATCTTGCCCTATGGCTTTAGGCTGGCTTTACCTGCCAATTGGGTCATCAGTGAGAATAAAGGAAAGAAAATGCTGGGCTTTTGCTGGGAACTTTGAAATTCTTCAAATTTGGTTAAAATTGGATGAATTATATATATGAGTTATTCTTTCTCTTCGTCAAAGAGGTAGAATTTCACAGGTGGGTGTGATCAGGCCCATGGATGCTCACATCAGCCTTGGGATGGGAAGAAGAGTTGGGACTTGTGAGTGAAGAGGTCAGGAGGAGGCAGACTTGGTCTGACTTTGCTGTGACTATGGCTTGGAGATGTAGGTGCTGCAGTCTTGATAGAAATCCTTCCTTTTCCCCACGTTCACAATTCATTTTGCTTCTCTAGTGCCTTGTCCATTTTTCTTTTTCCTTCTTTGCCTTGAAGGAGAAAATGTGTCTTTTTCTTTTTTATGGCATCACTTACCCATGTGCTGCTCTCTATGCACATAAATCGCCTGCTGACTTCCCCTCTCACCCGCACAAAACCAGGCACACCCAGAAGTGTTTACAAGTGTGGGGTCAATGCTGTACAAAAGCACTCTATAAACCTATTTATATTTACGCAGAGGCATTAAACTTCCCAGCATTTATTCACCTCCAGTGGCACCATAATCTGCTCCCTGAGTTTTAATAAAGTGTAGAAGTTTTGTAGGATGTGCTCGTTGGTTTTGTAGCATCACTCATGGAACTGAGAGTTTCAAAGGCACTACAAGGTTACGGGATGAAGGATGTGATGAAGGGTGAAGCATGGAGCTCTCAAGGAGCAGCTCTCAGCTTCACAGGCATCCTTCCCAGCTATCCAGCACCTCTCCACCACCATCCAACAGAGAGTGCAGGACCATCATATCGTAGATGTGTCTTTTAGTGGTGGTGGCCCCATTAAAGAGCCATTTTCCCACTGCAGAGCAATGATGAATTTGTATTTTTTTGGTGTTGCCATGGTGTCAGGTCACCTCAATGGCTGTTTCTTGTTCTGCCCCCTATGCCTTGCTCAGTGTCCGATGTGCGAGTGGGCGATCTCCCCAACTCCCTGGAGCTGATGACGGAGCGGCTGGGGGATGCGGAGCGCAAGAGGCGCCATGCCAGGAAGGATGACTACAACATCGAGGTCTTGCTGGCGGTGGATGACTCGGTTGTACGCTTCCATGGGAAGGAGCATGTCCAGAACTATGTCCTCACCCTCATGAACATAGTAAGGCTTGGCTACAGGGGGCCATGGCTCCCACCCCTCCCTTGGTTTACTGCTTTCCTCATGCTGAAAATCTGTTAGCCTGAAAAAAAAGAGGATTGGGAAGGGAAAAGTGCTGCAGGAAGGGCTGACTGTGCATTCACACAGCCATCTCTGGCATTTAATAGCTGTGGCAACTGAAGTGGTAGAAAGCAGATCCCTTTTCTGTTCCTCTCCATCACGTTCCCCTGGCCAGTGGCAGGCTCTGGCATCATGGTTGCTGTCACTGCCTGTTACCTGAGCCCAAGAGCATCTTCTGTATCTCCTGGCCAGAACCATTTTCTCCTCGTCACTGAAATCTCAGCAAATGCATAGAAAAAGAATGGTTGTTGATTTTTTATTTTGTACTTATGAGGTTTATTTTGAATAGTATTTGTGGATAGGGGAAAGATTTTTATAGATTTTCAGAAGCTTTTTCTTGGAAAACCTGGGCACCTTGAGGACTAGTCAGATGTGCTTGAAAAGGAGTTTATAGCAGCTTTAGAGCAGGCCTGCTTCTGCATCTCTCCTCACCCAGTGGCACAGGGAAGCCTGTGCTGATTCCCTACACACCTTTTCTTTCTTTTTAAAGATAAAAATGTACATATTCCCCATGTCCTGAGAGATGTGGAAGGATCAATATTTATTCAGGTAGTCATCTTGTGGAAGGTTTGCTCTGCCAGCACATGAAGGTCTGCAAATAGAGTCTGCTCTCAAAGATCTCTCTTGTGTGATTTCCCATTTTTGTTTTGTTTTCCATGCTTTATGCTTGGTTCTATTTATTTATTTTTATTTAAGTACTCTTTTACATGGTGATGGAAAGTGTTTGAAAGGCACAGCCAGCTGAGAAATAACCAAGCTGTAATGATGCTTTTGCTTTTTGGTTGCTTGGTTGGGTTTTCTTTCTGCCATGGTTGGCCAGCTCAGAGCCATATTCCCAGAAATGAAGGGGAGATTATCAGCATAAGGGGTAAGGATTCGCAAGATTAGAGGCCAAGCGTAATATGGACGATCCCAAATAGGGAAGATGTTGGTTTTAAAAAGCAGATGTCTTCATTGCAACATTTTACTCTCCAGTGCATTATCGCAATGCCTGTGGTTGAATGCTCTCAGCATCACTTCAGTTAACTCTATGAAAGTTTCTGCGGTTTACTTATTAAATCCTTCTGCAAGGGAGAAGCCCCAGGGTTGCCCGTTCTGACCCCAGGCTCTTCCCACGTTATGGGGGTCGGAGATGATGTCATTTTCCCTTTCCGATCTCGGGGGGACATTTGAGTGCCTGGGGATTGTCAGCTCTAATCAAAAGGTTGGTTTTCAGGCGCATTTCATGGTTTATACCCCGCGGGCAGGACTTTTCAGGGAGTGAATGCACGGGATGCTGTGCTGGGAGAAGGGAGGACTGCTGCTATTCAAGTAAAGGCAGCACTGGAGACTTTAATGAATTAAATAAAGGGAGGGGAAAGCAGCATCAATAAAAGGGGGGGAAACAGGATAATGCATGCAACAAATACTTCCCCCAAGTATTATTTCCTTCTATATATTCTTCCCCCACCCCCTTCCCCTTCTTTCTTTCTGTGTTTAGTGTGTTTTCTTTCCAGCTTTGCTGTGACCTCCGTCTTCCTCCTCTTGACGCTGCCTTGTTTCCTTACCGGCTCAGATTGCCTTGAAATACCCGATTCAGCAGAAAAAAACCCCTGCTTTCTGGCCTGGATGGCAGAGGGAGAGAAAGAAAAGGGTGCTGGGGTTGGCGGGGAGGAGTGTGCTGGGACCACACAGCTGAACACTAATCCCGTTAGTTGGAGGCAAGGGGAAGGAGGAGAGGCTTGGCCAGCTCTCTTAATAAGGAAAGGACTTAGTGGGTTGGGCTGGAGTACACCAGGGAGATGCTGCATGGTAGCCAGCTGGAAAAGCTTCTAGGAGTTTTCTTATCAAGATACATCCCAAGAAAAGGGAGCAGCTACCTTGGAAGTTGATGATAAACTTTACTGTCCTTCACTGGGGTTCTCATTGGGTGCCAAGTGGGTGATGGGACTCATGCCATTTCCTGGTGCTGCCCTGGCTCAGCTTAAAATGATGCTGCTGTAGGTAGGGTCCCAGGGCTGTCCCTGAGACAGAACTCCTTTCATTAGGAACTTGGAGTGAGCTGAAGGTCAGTGATAAATGATTCATCACGGAGAATTTTTTTTAATAACTTCCGCCTTATTTTGTTGCCAGAAATGTGGATACCAGGCTTTTCATTAAACAGTGCTGGGAAGCTGACATCAGGATGACTGCTGCTTTTGTGCACCTAAGAGCTTCTCTGCAGGCTGCCTTCCTCCCTAGCTCCCAGCCCACATTCCCAGCCTGCCATTCTCTTCTTTGCTTGGGCACTACCAAAGGATTTTGGGTCAGGTTGAAGTGAGTGGGAAGTACCTCCTTGGCCATTGCTTGCTGTGTATGCTGGAGAAGGTTCATCTGAGCATATCTCTCAACTCTGAGCTGAGCATCACTGTGTCCACCCTAGCAAAACCTGGCCCCCTCTCTGACACTGGACTTTTGGGATGAACATTTGGTGATGTGGCAACTGGGGGAAGCTGTTCCCCTGTGTTGCTTGCTGCCCATGGCAGGGATTGAGATGCTGTTGAGGCAAAATTAGCATCCCCCAGCCACCATGACTGCAGTGTGAGAGTACTGAAGAGTGGAAGAAGGGCTGGGAACCAGGAGGGATCAAGCACCCCATAAGGGGAACTGGGGAGAAAATGTTCTATGTCCTACTTCGCTTTTTGGCCTCTTGTCATTCAGCTGGGATCCTTGGTTTTCTCCTCTGGATTTCCCACTGCTCACCCCTCTTGAGGCTGGGGGATGGTCCCACACATAGGAAACCAAGCTGTGGGCTATTTTAAGCCTTGCCCTGGTGTCAACTGGTTTGTTGGGGTTTTTGTAGGATGCTGCCCATGATTTGGTTAAGGATGCAAAAGTACTTGGTGTTTTCCCATTGTTTCAGGTTTCTAGGGAAACCCTGTGAGTCAGAGCCCTTTCCATGCTGGAACTTGCTTGTCCCCTCCAGCACATGGGCTGCATTATTGTTCCCAAGGGCTGAGTGACAAAGCTACTGAAACTGTGGAGCAGAGGGTTAGTGAAAAAAAAATCAAACCTCTGGCTTTAGTTTCAACCTGGGATAATCCGAAAAGCCAGGCCAGAGCATGGATTCCTCGAGACACTGATTTGGTGCTGTTTCAGGAGGGAGGCCAGTTGAAAATAATGGGCAAATTACAGCCCTGGTATATGCGTTTTTTCTTGGTGCTTCATGTGCCATCTTGCTAACTGATAGTAACAAAAAAATACCTCTGATGTCTCTTACACATGCACACACTATTTCCCACCCCCTCTATAGGCTTATGTGTTTGTTGCTATGTTTTTGGGACAACATAGCCTGTTGTGTAGAGAGCTGTGATAAAATCTAGAGTTTTGCTCCGCAGGG
The DNA here is from genome assembly GCF_012275295.1 of Melopsittacus undulatus. NCBI lineage: Eukaryota > Metazoa > Chordata > Aves > Psittaciformes > Psittaculidae > Melopsittacus > Melopsittacus undulatus. Next base: position 68,113,179 of record NC_047530.1, on the reverse strand, counting down.
CAAACCTCTCCTTTCCTCCATTCTTCTGCATTGAAAATGCAGATGAAGTGGATCAGCCCTTACAAAGGTGCTCATGGGGTGTGCACCCCTACAGGGGATGCAAGTGTATGTAGCAAGCCCGATAATGTGGTCAAGGGACTTTTCCCTCAGTTCCTAGCCCCCTAGTCCCAGAACACAGGCTTGGGATGAATCCACCAGCATGAAAATTGAGTGAGGGAATAAAAGAAAGGAGCTTCAAGATGACTTGGCTGTTCTGAGTGAGCGATCTGGGGTTTTGAAATGTCAGCTATTCTGCTGGTTTGGCAAATTCTTCTCGTGTCTCTCTCTTTGTTTTCTTTCCCTGAAGAACGGCGAGGTCTAGACATTTCCAGTGCGGTTTGCTGTCGAGATCTTGCGTCTGGGGCTGCAGACTCAGGGTTGGCCAGAGGCTTGCAGGGATTTAGGTAGGCAGCCTTTCTCATTCCCTGAGCCAGCGAGGGTCTGGGGGAGGGTCCCATGCACTTGGCAAATTCATCGAGCATTTTGGAGAGGATGCGCAGGGTTTTCATGTTTGTGTCATTCTTTGTAAAGCATTATTGCTGCCCCCTTGACATTGCTGGCTGGGGGCTTTGGAGTTGCCTGTGGAGGGTGGTGTGGTGTGTGTGTCCCCCGTGGGCTGGTTGTTCTTGCTGTTTTGCCCTTAATGCACGTCCAGTTTTGAGGGCTGTGCTGGTTGAGGTGGAAAAAAGAAATCTAAAGTTAAATAGGAGAGCATTTCTTGCCAGGTGACAGTATTAAACAGGCTGGGCATCTAACCATGTGGGCGAGAGGGATAAGACCTTTATCCCATCTGTCTTCAGGAAGGCAGGTCCCTTTACTGAAGCCCTTTGCTGAACAGGTATTTTCTGGGGGGGGGTGTGTGTGTCTCTGAAGACATTGACTCATATAATGGCATCCACAGAGGGCAGGGGGAGTGGTGCCAAGCCTGCAAACTGCTCTCTGGCCAATTTCCATCCCCTCTGCTGGCTTGAACCAGCTCCAGGGTGGGCTGATGGGGAGCAGGGAGGCGGTGCTTGGCCCCCCTAGCTCTATCCCCACTTCTGCTTGCACAAGCATAGTGGCACTGTTGCCCCTGCTGATGCTCCCCCCCTAGAAACCTGGGGACTTTGGTGTTACAGCCACCACAGCAGCAAGCGCCAAGCCCTTTGGATTTTTGTTTTATTTCTTTCTTGATCAATTATTTTTATCTGGGTTTTAAGGGAAGTCTGTAGCCTTGGGCAGTCTGGTTCCACATCTGCTTTCTGAATTAACTGTAAAGGTCGCTGCTGAGCTGGTATCTGTTAGC